>NC_056631.2:30184262-31674262 GCF_002870075.4 Lactuca sativa | reverse complement strand
GTTCATGCGATGTAAGAACCGTGTTTTCTAGCAGTGTACTCTACCGACGAATTACGAGTTTAGGAGATGTAAGAACCGTGTATTCAATGCAATGAACATTAGGAAAAGTCATTAGCGATGGAAAATATAAACTGCGATGATAGGTGACAAATCCTGAGGAATGAAAATAGAAAGAAACCTACTAACATGTCTTGCGGAGAAATCCTTGTAACAGTACTGTCAGCAACAATGAGAATGATGACCCCTAGGATGGACCCTTAGGGAAGAATAAATAAGAAAATGGGTATGGGTAATTGGGTTAATTGTTTGAAAAACTAAACATATTAACTATATTATTATGGGTTAAAACTCTATGTAAGCACCAGGTTTCCCAACTTGATTCACTCACTTTATTTGAATCACAAGTAATCAAATTAAGATATTTGGATAATGATATATGTATTTGCTGATAACTTCAAGGAAATGTAGATCGGTAACATATTGAGACATTGTATGTCTTTTTTTATGCTTATGTTTCTTGTATCAGTTATGACATCCCCAACCTTAATAAATTTATGGAAAACATTTCTTCGGAATACTTTTAGGGGATCAAATTTCACATTAATGAATAGAATCTGTATTAAATTAGCATAAACAAAAAGTTTAAAATGACCACAAATAAATTAGAATGTCACAGTTGGTATCACAACATTAGTTTAAGCGAACTAATAATTTATAGGATTTCTAGACTTAAACTTACAAATCTAAGTGATGATGGTGAGATATTTGTGTCTATTTTTTTTTAAATAGTACACCTGATTGACACAAGCACTAGCTTACTTTAGGATAAGATGCCTAATATGCTTTATGTGCTAAATGGTTTAAATTATAGCATGCATTAGGTTGCCTATCTAAATTGATATTATTTGAATAAGTTAAAAGTTTATTGCCGACATTAAATTAGAATATTTTATGTGTTCACATTTCTAAACGTTTAATTAAGGTATTAGAACTAGCATGTAATTTTTGTAGTGATAAGGAGGACTTATGCGTTTATCCTAAATAAAACTGACCCAATCTATATTCTCATCTTCATCCACTGAATGCCTGCTTTGGTGTATATAACGTCATTGTGAGGACACAAAGCGGATTAGGGAACAGTAACGAGAATCAGCAACCTAAACCCCCTATAATCGAGCATGCACCAGAAGTTGTGTCAGTAGATGAACCTATCATTATGGAAATGATTAGGGCTCTGTTAGTCGAACAAAGGGACGAGATGGGATAGCTTATCCAAGACAATAAAAGAGAACCCACTGTGTCTGTTATACAGCTTGATCTTAATGAGGAGCAATTTGAGGAAGGAAATTATAGTATGACAGTGAGTTGTAGGGAAACCCAAGTGGTTAGGAGGAATGAGCCTGAATGGAGATTGAAAGGAACGGATGCAAGTACAAGAACTTTATGACTTTCAAACCATCTACTTTTAGTGGACAGGAAGGACAAATCAAAGTTATGGATTGGAATTCTGAGTTGGAGTTGGCTTTCATAACTTGTGGTTGCAAAGGTAAATTATAGACCATTTACTTGGTGCGAAAATTCAGAGGCGTGGCTATTCGCTGGTAGAATACGTTAGGAAAGATTTTAAAATTTAACGAGCGAATGTAACTAACATCGACATAATTCTTAGTTCACTTCAAACGTAAGTATTGCTCATTACAAAACATGCAAGACCTGGAGAACCAGCTTCTGACACTAAAGAAGGGAAGCATGTCAGTTAAGGAATAAACTAATGCCTTCACAGAAAAAATGTAATTTGCTTTGTGCCTTGTACCCGAAGAGCTTACAAAAATCCATAGTTACTCTAAGGGACTACCATGGGAATGCATTGTTCCAGTTAAGCAGGCTCCTACTTTCGAAGCAGCCGTCTGGGACGCAAGGTCTGTAGAAAGGGTTTAGGGTTTAGGAAATGGTGAAGCGAGGTGGCACGACAATTATAAGAAGAAGTACTTTAGGAAATGCGATGGGTAGGTGACCTGCTACAAATACGGATGAAGTAATCACTTTTTTAGAGATTTTATATTTGATGACAAGAAGTGTTATGAATGCGGAGGTATTGGGCATATTTCAAGGAATTGTAAGAAAAAAATGAAGCAACAAGGTCGAATGTGCCACTGAAGGGAAAGGCAAGGACGTACCATATGCTACTTAATGAAGAAGCAAAAGGGCGGGAATTCGGGGCTGCTTGTTGGGAGTACTTGAAAGAAGGAGATAAATGAATAGTATTAGGTTATGTGGTCTAATCTAATAGGAATATACTATAAATAAATCTTGTAATCATTTTCAATAAGTAATGTCCTTGGTTATGTTACGTACCCGATGTGTTAAGTTGTTATATAATTTCCTTGTATGGTGACTTGGTGAACTACGAGACAATACTTGGGATGAGTATCAGTAGGTGTGAAAGGTAGTAGATGATGAGTTAGGTGTCTAAGCCAATAACTAAATTAGTATAATCTCGAATTATTATAAAGGTCCTTTTGGGTTGCCCTCAAACCTAGTGATTGACTGGAATGCTTTTTGGAGAGAGAGAGAGAGAGAGAGAGAGAGAGACTGGTTTATTAATTTATTATATAATTAATAAATTAATTAGAAATCAAAAAAATAATTTATTAATATATTATAAAATAGTATATTAATTAGAAATAGCATTGTTTAATTGAGAATTAATTAGAAATTAATTGGAATTAATTGGATTAAATAAAAGTGGAAGGACTAAATGTGACAATGTTCAAAAGTTGAAAATTGACCGAAACTCCCCAGGAGTAGGGATGAATTCTAGATGGTTATAGGGTTTCTAGAGGTATTCTTGGACTCTGAGGAAACTTGGATGCCTTAGGGGAAAGCAAAAGGGATAAGGCTTATCCAAGGAAATCTGCCTTATCCTCGCTCCTCTAGTCACATATAAACCCTCCTAAGGGTTCATATTTTTGGTCGTCCTTATTCCTAAGAGAAAACCGAGAATACTTCCTCTCCTCTTTAGCGTCCAACTTGCTAGGGTTTGGGTGTGAGCCATTAGAGGCACGAGACTTATGGTGTTTTCTTTCTAAAGCTAGATCAAGAAGTAATCATTATTTATTTACTACAATAAACATAAGGTATGTATTTTCTAATAACCCTTTGGTATTTTTCGAAAATAGCAATTTAGTCCTGGGGTTCTTGATATTCAATATTTGTTTGCAAATCATAGTGAGAACATAGATTCTTTAGGGTGCATGTGAACTTAGGTTTTATGTTTTTCCACCAAAAAGAGTTCTTTGTAACATATAAAACCCATCAATGTTATCAGAACCATTTTTCTCATTGATCTTGCACAAAGTTAAATATATCAAAATTAGGGTTTATAGAAACTAAACCCTACTAGAGGCATTTTCGAAAATTGCTAGGTTTCTTGAAACCCTAACCTCCACCCTTAGTTTTTTTTTTCAATTTTTACAGGGGTTTTAGAAACCCTAGCCTCCACCATATATTTGATTACTTAAAGGTCAAATTAGGGTTTCCTTATTTGATAATTACTGTTTTAATTAGTTAAAATAGAATAATTAAAATTAGATAACCCCAACACCATTTTTTCTAAAAATTTAGTAGGGATTGGATTAGGATTAAATTTATATTATTTAATTAATATTTAATAATAAGTAATTATTTAATCCTCGTGAGATTTACATTAAATTAATTAAGTGTTAATTAAAAGATAAAGATTAAATCTTAATTGGTTCAACTTTAAATTAAATTAATTTTCATCTTAATTTCGAAAATTTAAAGTTAAACCTAGTATTTTAGAAACGTTTTAAAAACACACCTTATACTATATATAATTAAAAGATTAATATATTATATGTATAAGACAAATCAGTCAAATTGCTAGTACAACTCATTCACGAAGTTATACTATAAGGTGAGTTTAAGGAAGAGACTTATAAAATGACCACAATTGGGTATCCGCTTTTCCTCACCGCTATCATAGGACATAATCTCATTAATAACTATAATGATATAAATTAATTAAACTATCTTTAAAAAATCTCACTTTTAATTACTTTAGAAAAAATGTGAAAAGTATGCTAATCCATGAAAACGCACATCATGATTTATAAGTCGTTATTGGAGTCTATGTGGTTAACCGACACACTAATAGGGACTACAAAGAGATATTATGGGCATCTTCAAAATTACCACTGTTGATGGAGCGTGTGTGGTTAACCGACACATCAATGAGAGATGATAAATGACATCGAGGTTGTCAAGCGGATTTGCATGGTTATTCACATCTCATTTGTGATCCTCGACATCCCAGTTACAAAAGTGAGAGCATAATCTGATATTAAACATGTCATTGATAAGATTCAATGAATCTCAAAGGATCTAGGAGTTTCTTAAGATTGAAATTGGTAAAAGCCTTACCTACCTAAAATAGAATTGAATTTGATTACGGCATCCATCTTCAAAGTTCAAATCGAAAATATGGATCCTAGCCTTAATTTAAATTTGTGGGTTAATAATTAAGGATTAAAATCAACTAACTTGAATTCTCCCATTCTCCTGTTTTGAAATATCTTATGAAGATAGAAATGGTATTCCTCATTCTTAAGGAAATAGTTTTCGTTAATCTTCTAGAGATGGTCTTCCAATTTCAAGTCAAGGTGAAACTGTTTTTCCCTTACTTGGGAAATGATGGAACTAGACATTATCTTTCTTCCACCTCCTCCTCCTATGACTATCCTAATGTCACGTTTTCCTCAAGTTGAAAGATACGCGACTACTCAATTCCTCTTGGCATATAAAGATCAATATGAAAACTTTGTGTGTAAGCATGTTTTGAAAAGAAATCGTAAATTGACAAGTTGGATAGAATGGGTGTCATTTTACCAAGGAATCAAGCCATTGATTTGGTTCTTCTTTTGCTTCCAAATTCATGTGATCAATTTATTAAGAACTTTTATATGAGAAATATCGACGTGACCCTCATTGATTTGACCCAAATGTTGATTGTTGCTGAAGCATAAATGATTACGAGCACATCTAAAGCAGAAATGCTTATTTTGTCTAATTACAAGGTTTTCATGGACATTTTCAATGGTAACAATGGTGGTCCAGAAAAGATTTCTCTTCCCAATGGAAAGGGGTTGTCCAAGATCAAATTGTTTGATCGTATGGTAAAGAGAAGGGCTAGTTATGGGATCATTCCATGTGTTGACCTCAAAGAGCCCATTTGGTTTTACTACCAATTGAAGGGATGATGGAAATAAAGATGCCCAAAGTACCTGAAAGATCTTAGAGATAGTAAAGTCATGTCATGTGACTCTACTTCAGGTACAACCATTATTTCACTACATGATGTGATGCTAATATCTTGATGGTATTAAAGGATCTAAGAGAAAGAAGGAAGCTTGAGCAAGGTGAGCTACATATGATCATGAGAAATGGACTTTGGTTACATGGTTCGAAGATCAGAAGTTGGAGATTCTACTAAAGAGTTAGTATAATTTAATAGATTTCTATTACTGTTTGGAAATGTCTAGAAACATGGTTTTCATTTTATGTTTTGTAAGGACAAGTTCCAAATTTCTTTTATTTTCAATAAAGTGAAATTTTGGTTTAGCTGGTTGCCTTATTTATATTTCCTTGCAATGCAATTTTTAAAAATGTTGGTTACATTTCTAATATTAGCAATATTAATTGTGGATTTGATTCTTATTATATCACTTGTGGTATTGTCATAATTAACCAAATGAAAAGAAATCTCATCACCAATTGGATAGATACCTGGTGTTGTACAAGTCGTATAGTATAGTATAGTATATGAGAATCTTGTTCATTGGAAAAATATAACTAATTCATTCATCATGTGTTCATGTGAGTCAAGTGAAGGACTAATGGATCTAGTACATGTTGATACAGACTATTCAGATCCACCATGAAGGACGATAACTCTGTTCGTCATGATTTACTAATTTGTTTATAGGATTAAGCATCATTCTGATACTTTGAAAATATTCAATGAGTAGCAAAACGAATAACACGAATCTATTAGGCTGAAAGATAAATGATTCTCTAATCTGAGAATAAAGTAGAATGCTTTAGTATCATGTTTTATGATCATCTTATTGATTTTGGATTTATGTCACAATTGATCCTCGAAGAACATCTTAGTGCAATTGTATAACTAAGAAGAGGAGGCAGATTTTGTTGAAAAATAGTTCAATCAAGAGATGAGTCATACTTCATTCCGAAACAAGTTTTAGAGCCATGATCTAGTTACTACAAATCGTATCTAGAAACTCATTTCAAACAAAGAAGGAATGTTTTCTTATTCTAGAACTTTTAGAATTGAAATTGTGATGTTTTCGTCAAAACAAAAGATAAATTGAGACCAATTATATGAAGTGTTTTCTTGTCAGGAATCCACATGAACTTTTGAATATTTGTTTTAGTTCGTCAATGAAATTTCCTTGAGAGAAAAAATCATATGGCAAGAAGTCAGTGGGATTCGTATTGATCTTGAGAGTTTTAAGGTTCAACTGATAATAAACCTTTTAGTTATCACTAGCACATGGCCTGAGGTTGAAAACCTATCGTGTTTGATTAACACCTTCTTATTTCTTTGCACTTCTAGTTGAGTTGGAAATGCTTATGAGTTCTATGTTTTCATTTAACTACAAAAATCAAAAAGCACATTGGTCAGTGAAAGTACGATCATCAATATGGGTGAATTGCTAACAACACAGAAGCACTGGTAGTCCCTTATGCTACCAGAGGGCGAGAAATTTAGAATAAGCGAAGTTCAGTCCATGAAATGAAAGCTAAATTTGAATTTGGTTTTGTCCTAAACCTTGTCTTATGATTATAGGTTGGAAATTTTAGATTCACATGGATGTGAACGTATACACCATAAAATCTTGGTGGCAAAGTTTTGGCTCTATTTCATGAGAATGATTATGAGTAAACACTTTCGCTAGTAGATTTTAAAGGATCTAATAAAGATGAATATGGATACTGGCTATGTTAATTGCATTCTCAAATTCATAATATGATTATGGCATCCTTTTTCATATTTCGAATTGTGAAAAATGTTAAGGAATTGTTTGAACTTTCATGACATATATCTACAAGTTTTGAAAAGGTCTAAACTCACACATATGTTATCCAATGAAGGTGTATAAGCTTAATAATTTTAGTTTGAGACATATTGAAGCATCATATAACATAAATATATACTCCACTAAGACAATTAAGAGTATTGTTTTCTAGAAGTCCAGTTTATTTTTGGGTACATGTCAAAGCTAGTGGGATCATAATTGTTATGCTAGTATTGCATGTTGACAATATTGTTCGTAGAGAACAATGTTTTCAATTTGCAAAATTGCAAAGTTTGGGAATTGTTTCGCTATAATAGACTTAAGGGAGAGGACACTCATACTTTGTTTCAAATCTAAAGGATTACATCGTATAGTTTAATTGAACTTAGTCATAGAGATATGTAAATATCATGTTGAAATGGTTCAAGAACAATGGAGATCAAAGTGTGCCAAATGCTTTAGTGAATAAAAAATACTAGAATATGAGTCAAAGTTTTGTGGAAAACAATAATTGTTAAGATCGATAGATTCTATAAACAATGTGAATAAATAACAAGAACAATGGAGATCAAAGTGTGTCGAATGCTTAAATTGACAAGGTTTAGAAGAGCTCAATGTGAACTTTTCTGCAAAAGCGGAGTAGGGAAATACAATCAATAAACACTAATTTTTACATGCATGCACATTAAATAGTATAACCCTAGCAACTCATAAACACGGATGGAAAGGCCCAACCCGTTAAAACAAGACTATTCTAGTATAATACTTTTTGACACAACACTTTTATAACCCAAAAATCTCCCCCTTTGTGTCAAATAAGAAATGAGTCTTCTATTGTTGTTGACGTTTCTGAACTTTGAAAAGCTTTGGCATTAAATTTAGAAGGGTGATTCTGACTGCGATGTACCAGTTGATCATGTCTGAGAAGCATTTCTGATCAGCAACGTTGTTCGATTTAACAGCTTCAGTCAATCCCATGATGTAAGTCAAAGCTGAAGTTGAGTACAAGTTTTTGTCCTGCAAAAAGAGCATGCACTTATGAACAACTTGATCAGTCCTGTTTTGATACACCACACTCCCGTTATCCTTTTTGATTTTGCCTAGCTTCATCTTATTCAGATCCTATTCTTATTTAGGTTTCAGAATTAGTTTCTATTTTAGCACAGCTGCGATTTCCACATCCATTTTTGCAAAATCTTGAATGTAGCAAATCAACATTCTTTTCAGATGAGCTATGATCGGCTCATACTTCACTTCGTCCTTTGATAAAATTAGAAAAAAGCAAATCCAATCGTTTGGATTCATGCATGGCAATAAGCAAGTGTAAAATCATCTTCAACACGACTTGAACCTCTGAACCCTTTGAACTTAATGTTGATGAAAACCTCAATCGCAATATGAGAATAGAACTTCACAGCGACAAGCTTTTGAAAACTCCATGATTTTTATTGAGGCCTTCCAAACTTGAGATAGAATGAGAAGAGTGAATGATTAACATCATAATCAGAAAGCAGAGCTTTCTCAATCTTTTCAAAACATCTTAATAGAAACGCCCTAGGAGTGATTGGAAAGTCGAATTGCGAATCAGCAGTGTTATCAAGCTCGAATGATATCAAAGGCTCCAACCAGTGAGTGCTCAGATCATCGACCACTTCTTTCTGAATTCTCTCCAAAGTCCATGGAAGAAAGAGTGATTTATGAGTCTCTAGGGTAACCTTCGCAACTCTATCTTCAACTTCATTTGCTTCTAACTCTTTTCAAAGTTTCAAAATATCATCAATCTCCTTGTCTCATTATTTTGTCACAAGCTTTTCACCTTCAGAGAGATTTACTTCTTCTTCTTCTTCTTCTTCTTCATCAAGCAACTTCTCTTTACCTTTAGAACCAAAAGCTTAATTATCATTCTGTTCTTTAGGATTCGGATTCGGTTTTTGCTATTTTGGTTTTTGCTCATTCTCATAAGTATGTTCACCCGTCTTTTTCTTGGCTTTTTCTTTATTATCTCTCCCTTGTTTCGGAAGAGCATCACGTCCCAAAAAAAAACCTTTAATTCAGTTAATCATGGCGAAGACTGGCTTGAGTTTGTCAGCAAGATGTTGTCGTACCGACACTGTAAGTAACGAATCACGAGTCTCTACAAGACTTTGCAAATATTGATTAACATCCAAAACGCAGCTCTTAAGAACAGTCCTCTCGGATTGCAAATCATCCAGATGTCTGTTCGTGTAGTTCAACTTCAGAGAAAAGACCTTAGCTTTTTCATTCTTCTGAGCCAGTTTATCCATAAGGTTGTTCTCTGTAGCGAGGTCAGCTTGAAAATTTTCAATTTTGTATACAAGAGCGATATTGAGTTCAGAATTGTCAACTTAGATTTGAGAGTGAAAACACGAAAGATCATCCTTCTTAATCTGTAATGTAGAGCGAAGACCTTCAATTGCTTTGTTAACACGCTCGGTGTTTTCATCAGAAGATTTTCAAAAGCCCAACATGAACTGTGTAACTTCAGCATATAATTTTTCAACTTTTACGGTCGCATCTGCAATGGTTTGCTCAGAAGCTTGGATGGCTTTGGTGGATTCAGCTAGGACTTTCGCATTCTCTTTGGTGTGCCTCAAAACCGTTGATCTGTGTGACTTCAACATAAACTCGTAGTTGGATGAAGTGACAGATGACTCCAAAATAGAATCCAACTTGGCACTAGGTTGTTTAAATTTTCCTTGAGTCATGGGAGCATCGTCATCATCGTTGTTCCAATGAAGAGTAAAGGGACTGAAGGTAAAATCCTGAAATGCCTCTTGATCATCCCCAAAAACGATGTCTGAATCATCTTCTCGAAGAGGTGAAGTTGTGGAGGTGCTTGGGCCCTTAGTAACACGAAAATCAACATGTGCCCCCGTATCAGATACATTGGCAATTGACATCGGGGTACTTACTGTGGAGGTTGTGGTTGTGGCTGAGTCTGTATAAAATGGAGTTGAGAATGGAATAGAAATCTATGGTAGATAAACACCCATAGATAAATTTGGTAGTGGAGCAATGGTGATTGGTACGGTGGTGGTGATCACAGAATAAGTGGTTATCAGACATGGTGGTGGAGTGTGCATCTGAAAGAAATCAGAAATAGGTGTAGAAGTGGGAGATGGAGTGGATACCTTTGGAATTGGAGTTGAAGTAGGTGGTACCGAAGTGGCTGCAGTATCATCGACTTCATTCTAAATCGGTTCACCCCACGAACATCCGATTGAGTTCTTGACTCCGAAGCCTCCTGAATTGGAGACGGTGACCTTAGTTTCCGAGCGACCTTCTTAACTTTCTTTTTCAGAGTTTTTACAACTTTGGAAGTGGCAGCCTTTGCTTTTCTTTTTCCCCCCTCTCTTCGGTTTGTTCATTTCTTCAAGTATCTTTTTGAATTCTTTTGTTATGGGATGAGCACCAGAAGAGGGTTGTTTGCGATTTTCACCCACAATCGCATTGTCTTGTGGAACTCTTTCCAACATGACTCCAGGAATAGAGCCAAAAAAGCTGAATTTAGTTGGATGTGACATCATAAACAAAGAAGTTTGCAAAATTGGAATAGAAGCAATAACCAAATCTTCCATCAATGGGACCTGGTAGTGATCAATAACACGCTTGAAAATAACTAACCAAAAACGATCATAGGAAATCTTTGTATGACGTCTAGAGGAAACCATACTATGAATCAATTGAGTCCATCGAATAGAACCATAATCAAGATTCACTCCATGGTAGATGTCATAAATAATCGTGTAGAACAAGCGACTTGCACTGTCTGAACCAACAACTCTTTTAGAGAAACCCTTGAACAGAAGAGTAAATAAACCATTCCATATTGGGGGGGGGGGGGGGGTAGAAAAGCCTTTCTAAATTTCAACAATAAGGACAAATCGCCATTATAACCCATTTGGAAGAACATCTCGATAAGTGTAGAGGTTGAAATTGATTTTGGGTCCACGAGCCCTTCAGTGGTAGTAAGCCCTAAGATTCTACAAAAACGAGATTTAGAGCTTGAGGTTTTGCGGGAAGCTACCTTAAAGTGAATGAAAGCCTCCTATTGAGTGTAGGTTGCAGACGAGTAGGCCTTAGAGAGATGCACCAAAGGAACATTGTTTGCCATGGTTAGGGATTGGGCCATTGGAGAGTACCTCATGCACTCAATCATGGGTTTTAGGGCTTCATTGTAATGAGATGCGTCGAGATCGTGAACGAGATTCTGACTCGGCTTGACGTTCAGCATAATCACAGATGTTGATTGATCAGCAAATGAAGTGGTTTCAGTTGATCTGGCCATGGTAGCAGTTGAAGAAGATGAACAGTGAGTAGAGAGAGAAAAGGGTTTTGCCTTGGGAGTTTTTGTGAGCGTGATAATAAATTAATCGAAGAAAACCTTTTATACGTCATTAGAGGAAAGACAAAATCATGCATTAACGGTTCCATATCCTGGTAAATCAGCCTTGAAAGATGTGAAACATGTATGTGTCATGCGACGTTGTAACTGACATGCGTGATGTCTGGGATTTGAAATAAATGCGCCCCTTTTTGAATCCTTATCCCCAAGAAACCACCTTTTTTAAGTTTTGAAGGTTCATAATAATAAGTCACTTCACCATAACTTGTTCACTGAATTATAGTAATTCACACAAATTAGAACGAGACTTGGAAAAATCATAATTTTTTTTTGCAAGAGTGTGCCAAAGAAAAAGGAATAAATCAAATTAAATCTCTGGGATTTTGTGATGTCAATTAAATTTGACATGAAGTTCAGATGGATCCCGGGCAATAATCTCTTCCTTCTGAGTCAGGAGAGACTCGAAAGTGCTTGTGTGGCATCCCGTTTAAATATGGTCATCTATTTATTAAAAAATAGTGAAAGGCTTCTTTTAAGTAGTCTGCATGGGTGGCTTAAGCTTCAATCAAATTCCGAAACTCGATATAAGTTCAAAAATCTAGAAGAAGTACTTGTTTGACCAGTGTAGCCATAAGAACAAGTAAGCTTTGGAAATTATTTAAGTGGTTGCATATAAAAGAAATCTCAAGAAAATAAAATCTGGATCTTTTGGGAAGAAACATCATAGGTTGAGAACATTTCATTAAGATCACACAAAAAGAAAAATGAGATTTCACATAATCATGGTACCAGCCAATAAGGTTTTAATCATCAATTCATTGGTGAAAACTACAGAACATGTGATTGTTTGCCGTCAATTAAGAAATGGGTTTCGTATTTTGGGTCTCACTAAAAATCATGGTTATTACGATTTCAAGATCATCAACACAGAAGTTGTGTAACCATAAACCTCAGTGGTGGAAGCTGAGAGTCTCAAGGGTTACATTTTGTGAATGTGAAATTGATCGAGAAGTAGGAGGTTGGTTTCGAAGAAGTAAGTATACCTCTGCTATAAAGTAGTGACAAAGAAGTCAACTCTTAACTTAGTGTAAGAAGAGTAAGGTTGCTCAATGTCTTATATGAATTATCAGAATGAAAGTTTCATTAAGGCTTCAAACATAGAGTCTCATAGGCTTGGGACAACATGCAGCAACATGCTTCTAGGGACACTTAGCTAGTATGTAGATTCAAAATTATACCTGCCCCATCGTTCTAAATTCAGGTAGAATGAATTTGTACCTAAATCAAAAACGTAATCTGAAAATAACACACAAATAAAGAAAAATATTTTTGTAAATTTTAGATTTTCTAAAAAAGATAGAACAGAAATAAAGAAAATAATTTTGTGATTTTTAAAGTTTTTGTAAAAGATAAAACAAAAACAAAAAGAATAAGAAAATATTTTCGTAATTTTTGATTTTTCTGAAAAACAAACGAAAAACAAAAATAAAATAAAAATATTAAAGAGAATAAATTCAGAAGCATAAATGAACAGTGACTTCCAAAGCATTCCGAAGCTCGGAATGAATTGGAACACACATCATGTACAAAGTATACATAATCATTTCAAAACCCGAATGAACAGTAAAATCCAAACCATTCTGAAGCTCGGAACGTAAACATTAATTTCTGAATATGAAAGGGATTTCGGAACTGAGTTAGCTTCTATCATTCCGAGATCTTGTAAGATATGATTGAATGTAGCTTCAGGTAAGGCCTTTGTGAAGCTATTAGCCAACTGATTAGAGGATCTAACAAAGTGTACTTCAACATTTTCATCCTCAAAGTGATCCTTTATAAAATGGTATCGTAGTGTAATATGTTTCGTCTTAGAGTGTTGCACTGGATTATGGCATATCCGAATTACGCTTTCTGAATCACAGTATAAATAAATCCTCTTCATATGTAACCCATAATCTCTAAGCTGACTTTGAATCCATATGACTTGCGAAGTGCATGATGCAGTTGTTATATACTCAGCTTTAGTAGTAGATAGAGAGACACATGTCTGCTTCTTAGATTGTCAACTAACTAGTTTTCCATCCAGAAACTGACATCATTCGGTTGTACTTTTACAATCAAGACCGCATCCACCAAGATCAGCATCAGAATAAGCTTGCACAAAGAATCTGGAGTTAGAAGCATACCAAATTCCGAGAGATGTGGTTCTTTTGAGGTATCGGAGAATATTTTTCATAGTAATCATATGTGGTTCACGTGGATTCGCTTCAAACCTGGCACAATAGCAAACAACAAACATTATATCTGGACGACTTAATGCTAGATACATTAGAGACCCAATCATTTGTCGATATAGGGTAATATCTACTGCTGGCTTGTATAAGGATGGTGTAAGCTTTGTTCCGAACGCCATTGGAACCTTGACCTTTGAATCTCCCACCATAACAAAATTCGCTAGCAAGGTCTTTGTGTAGGATTCTTGGTTGATGAAAATACCCTCTGAACTTTGTCTAATGTTTAAGCCATGGAAAAAGTTAATAGGACCCATTGAGCTCATTTCAAATTTAGTTTCCATCAGTTGCCAGAATTCAGTAGTTAATTTAGGATTAGTGGATCTAAAAATGATGTTAGCAACATAAATATAAACGATCATAAGATGGTCACCATCTTTCTTGCGAAAGAAGGTTGGGTCAACCGCACCTTGTTTAAATTTAGATTGTGTAAGAAAACGTGTAAGGGTTTCATACCATGAACGTGGTGCTTGCTTTAGACCATACATAGCTTTATCTAGTATATAACAATACTTTGGATACTTTTCGTTTATGAAACCTGGTGGCTGTTCCACATAGACTGTCTCCTCAAGTTCACCATTCAAAAATGCCCACTCATATCCATTTGATAGACTTCAAAGTTTTTGTGAGCGACATATGCAAGAAAGATTTGAACAAATTCAATTCTTGCAACCGGTGCGAATGTCTCCTCGTAGTCTATACCTTCCTCTTGACAATATCCTTTCATAACCAATGGAGCTTTATTCCAAATCACCTTGCCTTCCTTATCCATTTTGTTGTGAAACACCCATTTCATTCCAATGACTGAAGCGTCCTTCGGAGTGGGAACTAGTCTCCAAAATTTTTTCCTCTCAATTTCATTAAGTTCTTCCTGCATAGCATGCACCCAATCAGCATGATCAAGAGCAAACTTTACAGTTTTAGGCTTAATCTTGGAGATGAATGAATTAAACATGTAAAATTCCATTTTTGAAAATAATGCATTTTGATTCACTTTTTGTTGTTCCCTTGTAAGAACTCCTGAAGATGCTGCTCCGATCACTTGAGATTTTGGGTGATCTTTGATCCATTTAGCCAACGGAGGGTAGTTCGGATCATAGGTTGGATCCAATTCAACATTTACATCTTTGAATTCTGATTGTGCATCAGAATCATTATTTTCATTCTCCCCTGGAAGTTTGCATGTGACTCTACATTCAGAATTGGATTCTCCCCTGGATAGGAACATCGAGATTTAAGGTTGAAGAGGAGCTCTCCCCCTGGAATGGAGCATCAGAGGGTGATGTTTGAGATGACAAATCAGAAGCTTTCGGAATTGGTGTCTCTTGAGAGGTTTCGATGTTTTTAGCATCTTCATCGACACTTTATTTAACTCATCCCCTTGAATGTCCTTTGCCTTTGATTCAGAAGAGATGGATTTTTCAGGCTCATCAAACAAATTTAGAAATTCCTCGTATAGATTTGAAAGAGGATTTGTTATTGGATTCTTTGAAGGAAAGATCTCCTCAGATTGACAATCTGTTTTCTAAAACTTCTTCATATAGCTATCATCAAAGGTGACATAATAGGTTTCTTCAATCTTTCTAGATTTCTTATTTATAATCCTATATGCTTTTAAAGTTAACGAGTAGCCCATAAAAATGCCTTCATCAGCTTTCGCATCAAATTTGGTCCTTTGTTCTTTAGAATTGAAAATGAAGCACCTGGAACCAAACACATAGAAAAAATTAATGTTAGCCCTTCTTTTGTTCAGAATCTCATAAGAAGTAATTGAGAATCTTTTATTGATGAAAGATCGATTCTGAGTGAAACAAGCAGTTGATATGGCATCATCCTAGAAGTACATATGAAGATTCACAAAAGATAACATAGTCCTTGCAACTTCGCATAGGGAGTGGTTTCGTCTTTCAGTGACCTTGTTCTGCTGTGGAGTGTAAGGAGCAGAGAAGTTGTGACCAACCCCTTTTTCATTTAAGAATTCTTCAAATGCTTGGTTCTTGAATTCCAATTCTCTGTGACTACGAATGTTCCGAATGGGCTTTCATAATTGAAGCTCTATTTGCTTAATGAAATCTTTCAGCTTCAGAGTAGCATCTGATTTCTGTCTGATAAAGAACACCCAAGTAAAACGAAAAAAATCATCAGCAACAACGAAGATATATTTATTTCCATCAATACTTTCGATGGCAGAAGGACCACACAAATCAATATGCATCAATTCAAGTGGCTTGACTAATTTAGTATTGATGATTTTTGAGTGACTCTTCCTACTTTGCTTTCCTAGCTCACAAGTAGCACACATATGTTCTTTGTCAAACTTCAGAAAGGGTAGACCACGTACAAGATCGCCCAATATAAGTTTATTGATATCCTTGAAATTCAGATGGGAGAGCCTTCGGTGCCATAACCAAATATCATCTGAAGATGCTTTCGTAAGAAGGTAAATAGAAGGCTTCCCTCTGATTGGTTTTAAGTTCAAAGGATACATCTCTCCCTTTATTTTGGATTTCAAAAGCACTACTTTTTTTCTTCTCAATGATTTTAGAACCCTCATCATCAAATGACACTTTCAGCCTAGTACCTACAACCAATGGTGAAGCACTTATAAGGTTATGTTGCAGGCCTTCTACATACGCTACCTTCTGAATGGAAAATTCTCCAGTCGTAATCATCTCGTAGCCTTTAATTTCTCATGTGGCGTTGTTTCCAAACTTTACTTGTCCACCATGTTTTAACGATCGGAATTCTTGAAGTTCTTCTCTCCTTCCAGTCATGTGACGCGAACAGCCATTGTCGATATACCATTCAGATTCGTAGTGTTCGTCACGCATTACCTACAAAATTCAATGAAATTTAGGAACCAAAACCATCTTGGGTCCTTGTGAGAATTTCTTAAGAATAGGAAAAATGTTATTCTCATGTCACTATTCTTCCCTTTTATTATTTTGAAAACCTCCATTTTATTATCACCAAGATTAATTTCAACTACATTTGCTTTTCGTTGAATAAATTCTTTGTGTTTCTTAGCCATCTTTTTCATAAATGCATTTTCCTCCTTTTTTAAGTTAGCTTCTTATTCTTCAAGAGAAATTGTTGGTTCCGAAACAACTTTACTTTTGCCCTTAACATCTTTTAATGTGTTGACGGTTTTGAAAAATTTGTTTTTGGAGGACAATTGGATTTTGGCTTTTCAATAGGTTTTGCAACCTGTGGTTTGGAAAAAAGATTTTGTTTTTGGTTTCTAAACTGGAGAAGAATTCGTATTTTGAACTGAAAATCTTTCTGAATTAACAGAGTTTTGATTGGAATTCTTATTTTCCCAAAAACGCTTTCTTTCTTGTAAGTTTTTCCTATATCTAGCATTCATTTGCCTTTTCTTAGCAACAATTTCTTCAACAAACAAATGAACATTAAACCTAGGTTTCACTTTTCGTATTGGCGTATGGGTCTGTTTAGAAAAAGTTTCACTTGGAACATCTTTAGTGCCACTAGGACCAGCCTGATTGTAACGAAGGTCAACACGATTCAGTGGTTCTGAAATGTATTTTCCTTTTGTTTTCCATGAGGTCATTTCAGATAGACCTCCTGTCTCATCTCCCTTGTCAATTAGTGCAGAACAGAAAAATTCATCACACCCATCAGCATTATCATTGTTAACCATGGAGGTTAGTTCTGATGTATCATTTTTGTCCAGTCCAGTCTTTACGAAAACTTGATTTGCAATAGCTTGTACTTTTGGAAAGACCATGGCTTTTGCATTTAAAACACTGGAACCTTTATTTTCTACAACACGAACGTATTCAATTGAATTTTCAGAAATCAACTTTTTCTTTGGTTCAAGATTATTTTGTACATACTTTGAACAATCATGTAACATCCATAAAATTCATAAAAATTTAAAACTTTTTCAAGCATCCAAAAACCATTACTTAATACAAAATGTTTTCAAAATAGTTTCATATCAGAGAATCCCAGAAATCAAAATCATAAAATGTGAGGAGGTACACGATCAAGCCTTCGCCTTCCTGTGATCATCCGAAGTACATGAAACAAAATCCAAAACTGTAAACCTGAAGCTTAGTGACTTCCCCCAAAATACCAATGCCATACAAACGAGAACAATATCATAATAAACAACATGCATATAGAGTCTACAGTATGACTGGACCGCCCTCGTTGGGCCTTCAGTCTATCTGGCTCACTCTCAGAACCTTCAACATGTCTAGTCTGCCCTACCGGGCCTTCAGCCTGTCTGGACTGTTCTCCAAGCCTTCGGCCTGACTGGTACGCCCCGATGGGCCTTCATTCTATCCAGGCCGCCCTAGGTCTGTTGGCTTAGAGCACAAAGCAGGAATGCCTCAACCCACCCGCAATCACACAATCAACACATAATATCATAAGCTAGCTAGCTTGTACAAACGGTCATACCGATTTAAGTATCTAACAGATCACTAATCATTGCATTATCCTGTATACCAGGTTACCGACCTAACATGTCACTAAACATATCATCATCCTATATACCAGGATACAGATTTAACAGATCACTAAGCATATCATCATGTGATAACCAAGATAACAATCCAAAAAGGGACGTCATTGGTGCTTCGAACATGTTAGTATAGTGAGGAAAACTCACCTCACAAATAATGTTGAACCGATAAATCGAATCCCAACTCACAGCTCCAAACTCAACTGCCTGTAACCACCATATGAATGATTCCATTAAAATCCCAAATTACCAAAATACCCTCAGAAGTCAAACTTGGTCAGCCATGGTCAAAGTCAAGGTCAACAGTCCATGTTGACCCAACTCGTCGAGTGCATCTACTGACTCGTCGAGTTCCTTCATATCACCGAAGATCGTGAAAAGATCGACTCGCCGAGTTGCCAGAGGAACTTTTCGAGTTCTTCAATGTCTAGAAAACCGGGAAAAACCCTATCAACTCGTCGAGTTGGCTAAGCAACTCATCGAGTTTTCCTGTCTTAACGTATTCGGCCCTTTCCAATCGACTCCAAGATTTCAAACTATAGATCTAGCCTCTTATGTCACACCCCCAAACCAGAACAGCGGAAACGTTTGGGGGCAGAGGACGTCATGTACAGCATCATAACAATGAACAATAGTAAATCAAGCAACAACATCATCCATTGCATTAATAATATAGTTTATACATGTATGTTCTATGTATAGTTGTAAGACACCAAAAATAATATATCAAAATAAAAGACGAGTCTTGATCCCGCTTCGTCTTCTCAAAACCTGTGCATATATACCTGTCTACTGATGACCTCAGAATACAAGTTATTTTGAAAGAGTATATCAACATTTAAGCTAGTGAGTTCATAAGTAATTAAGTGTCAAAAGTTTGCATTTGTTTCATGAAAATGTTTGTAAGTGTTTTGATGTAAATGTCTGTATAACTTCCTAGAAAATCCTATATTTTCTACTAAAATGAAAGTAGTCTTCTACCAAGACCTGACTGTTTTGTATGATTGTTCTCTTGTAAAAATGTATGTTTTTCCAAGTTAATGACTATCTTTACTAGAAAATAGTTTGTACTTCTCATTATGAGAATATCATTGTATGAATGTAATGGGAAAAAAAAGATGTATAGTAGTATTTGACTATTTGTATAAAATAACTACTGAAGCACTAACTACCTTAAAACCAATTGTTAATTAAGGTAAAAATGTGATTAGCTTATAACCATGCTTGATTGACTAGTATGAAACACGACGTTCTTCAGACGTTGAAAATGGTATGACATTTGTCACCCGTAGACCTACAGGTCCCACTGTAGCTAGCAACAAGGTGTAGGATGGTCAATCCCGTATAGATCTATACACAAACTCACGCTCTCCCTCCAGGAGACTCTGGTTACAAAACGTGACTCGGCTAGTATATTGCTATGCCAGGAAATAGTGTTTCACATTTTAGTTGTTCTGTTCTTGTTATAGTGTGTATGTTCCTTGCTGTTCTTGTTATAGTATGTATGTAATGTATAGCAATAGTATGTATGAACTGACTCATGTATGTTTCACTGTTCTAGAAATAATAAGTAGTGATCCTCTAAACTATACCTATTATAATTTACTAGTATGTTTGCTTTAACTGTTACTGAATTGTAGAAAAGACTCAATTACTCACCATAAGCAACTAAGTTAAGTATGTTTCTTAAAAATGGGTTTAATATTCATATATGTATTTAATAAGTATAACTATGATTTAGCCGACAGTCGGACTAGTGATCCTACCCCAAGCCCACAACCAAACAAGGAACAAGAGTCAATGTATCTAACAATAGTCCTAAGTTTGTTAAAGCATACTTATACATAAATCAATAAAAGAATATGATTTGATATAAAAGAAGTTTAAAATAGTTTTTAAGAGTTTTAAAATAGTTTTAAAAGAGTTTTAAAATAGTTTAAAAGAAGTTTAGAATACTTGTGATGTACTCATCTACCAGATCATAGATGATGACCACAGACTAATCTAAACAATCCAGTGGAAAACCGGCAGGTTTGCAACCTTTAGGTGATGAATTTATGAGTTCAGACGATGTAAAAAATTTGTGTTTATGTGATGTACTCTACTAACAAATTACGATTTCATAAGCTGTAAGAACCGTGTATTCAATGTGATGATTAGGCGACGAACATTAGGAAAATTCGTTAGCGATGCAAAAAAATAATAATAATAAACTGCAATGATAGGCGACGAACCCTTAGGACGTATTGCGAAGAAATCCCTATAACCATACTATAAAAAACAATGACATTGTTGGCCATTAGGATGGATCCTTAGGGAAGAATAAATAAAATAATGAGGATGGGTAATTGGGTTAATTGTTTGATAAACTAAACATATTAACTACATTAGTGTGGGTTGAAAACCCTATGTGCTCCCCAGGTTTCCCAACCTGGCCCACTTAGTTTATTTGAATCGTAGGTAATTAAATAAAGATATTTGGATAATGATACATGTATCTGTTAAGAGATTCAAGGATATGTAGACCGTTAACATATTGAGATATTGTAAGTCTACGTTTATCCTTATGTTTCTTTTATCAGTTATGGCATCTCTAACCTTAATAAATTCATGGAAAACCTTTCTTTGGAAATACTTTTACGACACAAAACATCACATTAATGAATAACTCTATATTAAATTATCGTAAATTAAAAATTTTAAAATGACCACAAAAAAATCGGGATGTAACATTATATACCGAACAAAACTTACCAACTCACCTTAGTACATTCAGCCATCACATGTACAATCCACATAAAACATGTCAATAACATACACATACTAGACACTACAAATCCTTGTAACATTCCTAAACAATCAAATATCACATACAATCTAATGCAAAGACGTACACATCAATGTTATGTAGCGAGGAACTCACCTAGAACCAAATGTAGATGACAAAAAGCAAACAAAAATGTTTTAATGAATTCAAGGAACTTCCTTTCCCCTATAGAATTCTTATCGGGAATTAATAAAGAACCCTTAGCCCTTAATTCAACTAGTTAATCCAAAGATTAATTTTCAGCTTTTAACACGAAAACTGCAATATGTTCAAGACTAGTTTTGTTCCCCTTAAGCTCATTCAATCCATATTATTATCCTATATTAAAAAAATTATCTTAATAACTTTTTAGTGATATATTACACTAATCCTAATTATTTTTTAATTATTTAATATGAATTTTACAAAACAATGTATCAAAGAAACATGTGAATGCTAAAATCATGGCGTTGTTAGACCCAATTCCTGAACTTTTGACTTTGACTTTGCTCAAATCCAACCTTCCATGATTTTTATATAATTTTTACAAAACTGGACACAAAAGGGAAAAATACATAAAATCACAAC
The DNA here is from genome assembly GCF_002870075.4 of Lactuca sativa. Lineage (NCBI taxonomy): Eukaryota > Viridiplantae > Streptophyta > Magnoliopsida > Asterales > Asteraceae > Lactuca > Lactuca sativa. The sequence continues at coordinate 31,652,601 of NC_056631.2, read as the reverse complement.
TTTATCTTTTTGCGTGAATTTGGCTTCTTAATTAACTTAGTCATCATACAACGACCCCCAAAGCTAGAAAATAACGTCTTAATGGTGTTTAAGAGGTGTTAAGACAAAAATGATAATTGGAAGTGTAAACCACAACCCGACACACAATGGTTAAAAAGGAAAACCAAAGTATGACGTGTTAATGATAAAGTCACCAATTTAGTGTTTAAAATGTTCACCTATCATCCACGGCTTTAAGGTATGCTACAATATATATGAAATATGAGCATCCTCATAAGTAATTAAATTAGTATAATTGTAACCTTAATGACAGGTATGGGCTGGCTACAATCTAAAAAGAAAACCACAACATTACTGACCGCATGAACCACAAGAAGAAATTAAAACATCATTATCGGCTATGGTCTCATAGTTGTCCGGCTATGGTCTCATGGTTGTCATATGTAACTTAATGAAAAACCATTCCACATAATCTCATAAGTCTTGGAATTGATAAAAAGAAGGTTATATTAAGAGATGAAGCCAAAAGGATGGTTACAATCATTTTTTGTCGACACGGTGTATTCGTGCTTTTGTATGCTTCTGTGCTAAGTAGGAACAAGGACAATCCATAATCTTCTAGACTAATTTGTCCATATAGCTACTTCTATTAGCTTAATTCAGATTCGGGGACAAAAGAAGTCACAGGGGTAATTTAGGAAACTTCCTATTTTTTATGTTTTTTAATTGGACTAGGATTCTTTTCCAGCTAGTATAAATAGGGCTTTGTTTTCTAATATTTTGTATTAAGTTTTAGTTCATGTTTCTCAATAAAATCTTGGAGAACAAGTAATTTTACCTAGAAGGCCAGAAACCTTTCCCTGTATAATGTCCCCAAAGATATTGACATAAATTTTCGTTTAATTTATAAAAAAGGATCATCAATTACTTGTTTAAATTAAACAGATACATTATAATCAATGTATAAACCTCAGAACAAGTCAAATGCGGAACGATAAGTGTGTGTGCCATGCAGTCAACCCGAGCTCTTCTTTTTGAAAATCGAAATACCTGAAACATAAACTGAAAACCGCAAGCACATAGCTTAGTGAGTTCCCCAAGATACCACATATCATACATATCATGCAATAATGAGATATGGTCCCCATCCACACTCGTATAATAGTGAGGTACGGGTCCCACCCACACTCAGAGAATAATGAGATACGGGCCCCGCCCACAATCGCATAACATATATCGAATAAACACATACACATGCAAGATAGATACATAGCATGCAACAGTCATTGGGCCCCACCCGGTCATTGGACCTTAGCCCGAAAAGCATATAAACACATACACATGCAAGGGTCACGAAGATAGCTAGCATACGAACATAACATAAACATGGGCCGACATTGGTGGCTTCGACCCGCTAAACCTAGTGATGAATCTCACCTCACACTGCTGAAGTCCCACGAATAAAACTCTAACTGCTGGCTGACAAATCCCTAAACTGGCAACATCAAAACAACACCCTTTGTTAATACTTGGGTTCCAATGCATAACCATAAATCTATACTTAGGGTAAAAAGACTACTTTACCCCCCCCCCCCCCCCCCACCCCCCCAAACCTAACTTGATCTAAGCCCAAGGTCACTCTGAAGGCCCAAAAGACAAACAATCAACCAAGGCCCAACATACAGCCCAATTTTCCAAACTGGGCCCAAATCCCTTACATGGGCCTTACCCTAAAGCCCATCTAAATATCTTAGTCCATACACTTGCTCTTAGATGATCTAACAAGAACCCAAACACCTAAGCCCAAAAGAAAGGCCCAACTCGAAGCCTAAACAAAATTAGGGTTTTCAAATAAAATGACGATTAGGGTTAAGTAAGATCACTTAACCCATTAAGGACTTAATACATTAAGTCCATCATTCTAATCACATAATGTGGTCGGGCATAATTCATGATTCTAATCCAACGGTCCAAAATGCCGGTCCCGGCAAGTCCCAAACAAAAGTCTCCAAAATTAGGGTTTCCTAAACCCTAATTAGGGTTTCCAAACCAAACACATGCCAAATAGGTTTAATGGTTAAGTTTTTAGATTAATTTGGATTATACTAGGTTGGGCACCACCCACTGCCACCTCAGGCGTTGGTGATCAACGGCTGCTCATGGCGGCAGACACCACCTCACGGTGGTGGTGATGGGTTTTCTTCAACTTTCAGCCAAGAAATGCTCAACAAACGACACACTGCTACAACACATGCATTCCCACAATTTCACAAACATGCAGCCACCTCCCACGGTGGCTGGTGGCAGCAGAAGAAGGCAATATGGCAGCAGCCACCATGGTTGGCTGCCATGGTGGCTATTTGCGATTTTCGGCCATCAACACACACAACGACTGAACACACATTCCCTCGTCGCCCTAAACTGAACACACACCATACACACATAAATAACACATACAACACCGCCACCCACATAGTGACAGACGACACCCGAGGAACACAGCAAAGGAGCAGTCGCTCGGAGCGGCGGCAACGGGACTCGAAGAAATGGCGGAAGAAGCGAAGGGGCGCATTACCGGGGAAGGAGATGCAACAACGATTAAGAAATCGTCGGTCTTCGCAATCACAAGCGATGACAGCGTGCGAGGTTGGCTTTGGGGCTTCCGGCTTCATCGGCAATGGGTGTCATAATATGGTGCTCAGCCGATCAAGGCGGCGGCTGGACATTAGAGATGCAAGGTGGCGGTTGAATAGCAATGTCCTAGGGTTAGGGTTTGTAGCAAGGAAACGAGGGGGAAGGGGGCACCGGGTTTAATCCCGTGTTCCTTTCAAACATTTTTTTCATTTTTCCAAGTCCCTTTCCACAAGATCTTTTTTAGATTAACTCCTAAACTTACCAAACACCCCCTACCTTCTTAAATCTTTACAAAATCAATCTGAAAATTACACTTAACCCCGAATATTAAAAAATTATAACATTTAACTCCCGAGCCTAACGCCCTGCTAAATTATTAAGGATTTAGGGTTACAATAGAATAACATGACTTACATCTTGGGGTTAAGGGTTTATTATTTATTTACTTATTTAATTTAATTTCAAACGAAATGTTACAATTTTCCCCCACTTAAATTAGATTTAGTCCTCAAAATCATTCCTTACCATTCCCGACACCCCAAGCAACTTGAGCAACACGGCTACAACCCCGAGCATACCCCAACCTTCCCAATGCAACCAAAACCAACCCTCGTAGGGCTCTACAACCCAAAGGTGAACGAATTCCTTGCAACATAAACACATTTACCAAATCTGAAATGTGAAGTATCAAGATGGTCTGACTTCCTGATAGACCGTCCATACTGAATTATTATTGTTGATTCCCGTTCACTTATCTCCCAGCTAACTACTCAACTTCTGATAACTTGAGGTTCTTACTAGAAAACAGAATCACGGACCAAATATCGCTGCATAACACTTATACTTGACACAAGGCTCAGATAATCCTTCGAGTAGGAGACTTATCCCTGCAATGGTGAGACTCAAACGAGAGCTGCATAACATGATCAAATCATCTACTTTGAAATTATCCAAACCCAACTGCAAGTGACCTGACATCTCCTTTGAATGACAAGCTACCCCACACTCAAGTTCCAAATCAAAAGTGTTGCCTTGACTTATCTTGATGCCCTTCACAGATAGAACCAATCCAAAACACAATCACAAAGGCTTGACCTATCATCAAAATTGAATCCATTCATTACTTCGATCGATGCCCTCGGCATATAAATACCCCAATCCTTATTCCACTGAAATGATAATCTCGCACAAAAAACTTGCAATACCCGACTCGAGATTCCAAAACCTTGACCCAACGATCTCTACCAGGGCTCACTTGTATTGCCAGAATCACACAGGCCTCGCCCACGAGTCCCACCTAACTATACCACGGAACTGCCTAACTCATGTGGGTGAATCTGCATTCCTTAAATGAGCTAGTACGTTAAGCGCACTCATAGAGTACGCCCCACGTACTAGCTAGGAACTAAATTGAAAGGAATTTTACAATAAGGGTTAAAAAGGAACATACCAAATCTCAAACACAATAGGATTTGAAGTGGTGTTGAGAAACATATTTAGGTTATTGGAGATGGGAGACAATGACATCCTTATGGGAGCAACCACAAGGGTCTACGACGATTATTTGGAGATGGCAGTGATAATTTTGTGACATCGGTGGTGGTGCTAGAATTTACACATTGGTTTGGTTGCCTGGTTTCTTGGATGATAGAAGGAAAAGGGGAAAGGGAAGGGTATGGGTGGGTTGGGGGTATCTATTTTGTTTTTTAACCTAAAAACTGATAAAAAAGCAATTAAAAATTAAAAAAGAATTGATTAAGGGTAAATTAGTCATTTTATGTCTTTAGGGACGATCCAAGTGAAGAAAATATAATACAGGGATGGTCCGAGTTAATTTTTGAAAATAGGGACTGAATGTGCATTTTGACACACCCACAAGAGAGATGATTCGTGTAATTTACTCTTTATACTAATTTATTTAGTAAAAAATGATTAATAAACCACCGGTACGAAGAAATTCCCATTAGTTTTGTACATTGGAAGTCAATTTCTATTTTGAGTAAATTACACAGATGTCCCTTGTATAGGTGCCAAAATGCACGTTCAGTCCCTATTTTTTCAAAAATTAACTCGGACTGTCCCTTCTTTGGTTAAAAATTGCACACATCATCCCTCCAGACATAAAAAGACTATTTTGCCCCTAATAATTTCTTTTTTAATTTTCTTTTATTTATTATAAACTTTAGATTTAAAAAAAATAAACATTCACACCCAACGTGACCACCTTTCCCCTTCCCTTGACCCGGCTTCGTCTTCACCATTCTCACCACCAGTCGTTCTTCCTCATTTGACGACACCTAGGGTTTTCTCTACAAATCGGAACCACCACCAGCATACCTGCAACCTTCGGTTCTGATTTTGCATGTTTATCCCCAAAGCAAGTCTCGGCAAATACATTGTCTTCTTTTTCTCCCTCCAATCAATAATCAGATATGTCTTCTTCTTCCTTGTCTCGATTCAATCGACAATCAACAACAAGAAAAATGAAAACTACATTCTCTCCTTCTTTTCTTTCCTTAATCGAGTAATCACCCAGGTTTTCTCTCAACTGAACACACCCCTCATCTTCTTATTTTTCGTTCGCTACAGATCATGAATATATCACCCCACTCTAATTTGTGTGTTGTTTATCCCAGTTAAGTGAATAAGACAACAATTGGAAGTTAGGATAAGAAATCGATTAACATGGGATTTTTTTTCCCTTTTTTTTGTGTGTGTATTAACACATTTGTATAAGGTGCTTGCTTGGTAAGTCTGTGATGGTTAGTTTATGGTTGGATGTGATTATAGAAGAGGGTGATGATGGTGGGGTATGCGTAGGTGTTAACAGTGGTTGTTTTTGGGTAGATATAAGGGTGGTTGTTTTAGTAGTGAATTTTGGGTAAGGATGAAGGTCTCCAAGAGTTGTGTTTGTTGGCTAAATGTAACTCACGGTAAAGATGACGGTTGAATGGCAGAAGAGATTACAAGATGGTGATGATGGCAATGATTGGTACATTACGGTGCTACAACAGGGGTGTGTGTGTGTGTGTGGAGGCTCCGGCTCCAACTGTACCTCGATCATATTCAGCTCCAAACTTCAATTCCACCTCTTGTGCTTTCTTCTCTAGAGAGATTGAATCCAAACTTCTCAAATTCTTCAAATCTTCCTGAAAATCAGTTATTTTCTCCTCAACCAGTTCAGCCACTGATGTCTCCATAAAACTTTTAATGGCCAAATGAAATTCCTTCAAAATGTTCAACCTTATTATTGCATTTCCATGAGGGTCATCAACATACAGAGACCTTCTTGTGTTCACTGAAGCTATTTTTGTCTTTTACTTTAATATGAGAGAGAGAGAGGTCCACTTTTTTTTAAATATTATAATTAATAAAAGAAATAAACAATCAAAAAGAAAATAAACAAGGGCAATATTGTCTTTTCAAGTCTCACAAGGGATAAGCATGTAGATTTAAACTAAAAAGAGATGAAACGTGCAACTTTTAACCAAACAATGGACCGTCCGAGTTGATTTTTGAAAATAGAGATGAAACATACATTTTGAGACCTATACGAGAGACGATTTGTATATTTTATTCTTCTATTTTCTATACCAAATTTCCAATATCTGAAAACAACGGAGGTAAATCAAAACCAAAATAAACATAAATAATAACTAAAAATGTATTGTTTTTCAGATGACAAAATTTTGCCTCTTCAAAATCTAAAGAGTAACACGAATGCTCCCTATGGTTTAGGGTAATTTATGCGTTTAATCCCTAACTTATTTTTTTTTAACTCGGAAGGTCCCTGCTATTTGTTTTTGTTACGCGTTTGGTCCTTGTCTTACCTAAAAAGACTATTTTGCCCTTGATTTTTTAAATTTATTTAAATAAACACACCTCCAACCCCACTCTCTAATCTTACCTTACTCACCCCACCATTTTTTCCTATTTTAATGATAGTTTTTTTTAGGTAAAACAGAGACCAAACACGTAACAAAAACAAATAGTAGGGAGCAAGCGCGTAACAAAAACAAGACCTTCCAAGTTAAAAAAATAAGTTAAAAACCAAATACACAAATTACCTCAAACCATAAGAGTCATTCGTGTAATTTACTCAAATCTATAAATACAAGTTTAAATCAGAAAACAAATATCACACACACAAAAAAAAAATATTCCAAAAATGACGAAATTAATCTTTTTCTCTATCACTTTTGTCTTCCTTCTCTCCCTCCCCACCCTATCCCGCTTCCAACGCTGCAACAAAGATGACGAAAATGTCCTCTTCAAGATCAAGAAATCCTTCGGAAATCCCTACCTTTTGGCCTCTTGGCAGAAGACTTTAGATTGCTGTAAATGGTACAATGTGGAATGCGATGCAAACACCAGCCGTATCATCTCCCTCACCATCTTCTCCGGCAACATCTCCGGCCAAATCCCAGATGAAGTCGGCGATCTCCCCTATCTCCAGACCTTGGTGTTACGAAAACTCACTAACCTCACCGGAGAAATCCCGTCGGCGATTACTAAACTCACCCACCTCACCATGCTCAGACTTAGCTGGACTAATCTATCAGGCCCCGTCCCTTCGTTCCTTAGCAAGCTCACAAACTTAAATTTCCTCGATTTGGCATTCAATGATCTCACCGCTTCTATCCCGCCGGAGCTTTCAACGCTGAAGAACTTAAACGTCATACACCTGGACAGGAATAGACTCACCGGAGTCATCCCTGAATCATTTGGGACATTCACCGGAAACGTCCCTGACCTTTACCTGTCACATAACCAGCTCACCGGAACAATACCCAAATCATTAGGCTACTTAAATTTCTCGACGATCGATTTTTCAAGAAACCAACTCACAGGTGACATAAGCATGTTTTTTGGAACAAACAAGACGATTCAAACAGCTGACTTTTCGAGGAACAGCTTCGAGTTTAACATATCGGAGGTAGTGTTTCCTGCTAGCTTGACGTCGTTGGATCTGAATCACAACAAGATTTATGGGAGTCTTCCGGCGATGTTAACGGGGTTAAATTTTCAGTACTTTAACGTGAGTTACAATAGGATGTGTGGACAGATACCGCAAGGTGGTGACTTGCAAACGTTTGAAAACACGTCGTATTTTCATAACCGATGCTTGTGTGGATCGCCGTTGCCGGCGTGCACCTGAAGCTAAATCAACTCCGGCCGACAAGTGTGGAGCTCTTGCTCTTCCATCAACCTTAAATGGTTGGGTGTAATATGAATATCTTGCGAAGACAAGGGACTCGATCGCAAAATAATTAACGAGCGCTGCATTTATTGACAAGGGACCGAATCTACGTTTCCCCGCCCGTTCCCCGCGTTAATATCTATGTATACGAACAAATAAGTGATATCCCCTTTCTGCTCATAAATAGATTTAAAAAAAGTTCTAATTAATAATAAATATTTGACGAATATATTATGTGGCTAATGTGTGACGAACATTATCTTAAAGGCTAAAGCAACCGACTACAGTGTATATTAAAACCCAGTCATTAATGTTTTTAATAAATTATGGAAATCGTTTATATGCTTTGTAAAATTGTATGTTCGGTCTTTAATTTTTATTTTGTATTCAGAGTGTCTTTAAGTTTTGATTTCGTTGTTATAAAAAATAACTATATTGGAAAGACATATGGTGCGGAGATACCCTGCAGGCCAGATTTCCATTACTCTACAATCTTGAGTCAGTTAAAAGATGCTCCCTAATGGATAGATTATGCAGTTCCGGGTTTGCATGGAAATGGAGAACCACCTCTTTTGATGCTGACTCTCTTCTAGAGTTACATGAGTTTCACAAGTTGGTTGGATCAGTTAATCTCAGTCAATCACTCAAAGTTGGTTTCCGTTTCAAACCCAATTCAGAAGGTATCTACACTGTGAACAGTCTAAGGCGTATGGTGGACTTGAAAATCAACCAATACAAAGGACCTTTGATTTGCTGGTCAAAAAGCATACATTTAAAAGTCAAATGCTTTATATGGAGGTCTATGGAAAGAATTTCAGTAGCTGATGCGTTAGCTCAGAGGGGTATAATGGTCCAAAACACGACTTGTTCATTGTGTGGTACCTATGATGAATCCACTAACCATTTACTGATTGGCTGTGAATTCTCAAATACAGTTTGCGATTGGATTTTCCGGTGGTGTGGGATTCAACATAGGCAATTTGAGAATGTAAGAGACCTCATTGATTTTGCTGCAACATGGGGGAATTGTCCCAAGAAAAGGCATCTGTTGAGCATGATAGTATACTCTACCATTTGGAACATATGGCTGACCATGAATGATAGAATTTTTAAAAAGATTGGAGTAAACCCTACCAAGACTGCAGACTCCATTATAGCTCAAACTTTTGAATGGAACAAACACAGGAGGAATGGAATGGAAAGCTGGATGGAATGGAGTTGCTATCCATTTTCCTTTTTTTAGTTTAAATCGTTAGCAAAATGTTGTAGTATTGTTTGCTTTTCCTCTCTGATCTGTTTTGTTGCTCCCTTGCTCAGCTACTTGCTGCTGTTTTGGGTTTCTTTTTATGACTATTTGTCGTTTCCAAAAAAAATTAATTTTATGTTTTTTTTAATTATTTATAAGTTTGAAAAAAAAACATGTGACCCACCCTAAAATGAAGCGTCGATCTCCCTCTCCCTTTCACATTTCAATCTATACTTTCTTGAAAGCCAGTGACCATCACCTTACCTTTGTCGGGGACCACTCCATGTCCGACGACCACCCTTTCTAGACTTTGTATCTTTCTCTCCCATTCTCTTCTGTAACTCAACCCTAAAAGCCACCCATTTGAACCTCTGTCGATCTGCATCTTTAAAGTCAAGGGCATTGGAAAACAACACCTTTAAAGTAGTTGTTGTCGGAGTTCTATAGCTCTAAAGTTGACATCGACATGCACCTCAAGTCACCATCGGATCAGAAGAGTTATTTGATTTCTAGGTTTGAGGTTAGATACTTTTATGTGTACAGACGTAACTTCTCTGCCTCCTCTTCCTTTCTCCAAAAATGTTAGCCACAACCACCATCATCTACTCCGCTTCACATATACTCCGCCTTACAACCCCAACTTTGCAATCGGTGTGCCTGTCTGCATACAAACCTAGCTCTACAGATCGATCCTAGGTTTAATTTTGATTTCTAAAATTTGATTTCAATTTTCATTTTATGGAACTCGGGTTTGGTGTTTGGTTGGTCTGTTTATGCAGGTTTCCTGCAGTAGCTGTAGACCTAGATCTATGGATATCAATGTTGGATTAATGTTTAAGTCCATAACTATAATTGATAAGACTTGACCCGACTCGGCATGGTCCATTTTGGGTTGCATGGCATCATGCACTTAGATAGACTAAATGAGAGAAATAAGACACTTATGGTTATTAATATATTATAAGTTCTAGTATATTAATAATAAGAATAATAAGATTATTTAATTAGTATTGATCAAGAATTAATGTAGGATTAATTAAGTGATCAAAAGAAGACTAATTAAATATATGGGTTGATTGTGTAAATCATCCATACTTATATAGTGAGCTATTGCTCCATGGATTATCTAGTTGGGCTAAAACCCATATGATGCTTCATGGATGCTCCATGGTGTTTTTGTACCCATGGATCATGGAAATGAAAGGCCATGTCAATTAGGGTTTACATGGTGTAACCCTAACTATATATGCATCTTATTCTTGACCAAAATCGGCCACTAGTGTGTGTAGTAGAAGGGCTAGCCGATTTTCATGAAGTGTAGAATTCTCTCAAGTTATTCCAAGTGTATTTGGTGTTGTGTGAACCATTTGAGGTGTCACACTTGAGGCACTAGGCACTCAAGCTTCATGAAGACATTCTACATCAAAGAGGTATGTATTCTATCTTGTTATATTCATTGTTTTGTATGCTAGATTAGGATAATACCTTGGATGTTTATATTTGCATGTATAATACAGAAAACATAGATCCAAGGTATTTAGGGTTGCATGTACACTTAGGAGTGTTAGAATGCTCAAAACCCAACAATCAAAAGATCCATCTTCTTCTTTTCTATTTTTTAATTGTTGATCTGAAGGGATATATGAGAGAGAGAGAGAGAGGAAAAGTCGGTGAAAGGGGTTGTAGGGGGCTTAAAAGAAAAGAAACAAGGAAAGCGGGGTGACGATTGTGGTAATTGGTGGTTCTAGAAATCAAAGATTTTCTGGTTGATGTTATGTGACCATGGGAGATTTCTAGTTGATTTTATTTTCAGGTGGTTGGTGGTGGTTATCATTGGCTAGTGGTGGTTGGCGGTGACTGATGGTGGGAGTAGCATTCAAAGTGAATGTGGGTCCCACTTGTCTATAAATCAATTAATTCATTTTCTTTAACCGGTAGATAATAAAAAATGAAAAAGAAAATACCAAGGGCACTACAGTCTTTTTATATATGTGGGGGGTGAAAATGTCAAAAAAAAAATCAAAACATAGGTACGATCCGAGTGCAAAAAAAAACAAAAAAAAATCATTAAGGACCAAACAAAGAATTTTTACAAACCATAAGCACGATTTAATAATTTGTTCTTAATATAATAAGTTTTTTGAATTAATGGTTATGTTGCTATTATATTACCTTGTTAAATTTTAGGGTTATGTCATCAAAACCCTATGAACTCATACTTTCTTGTAACGTCTCAAAAATGGTAGTAAAATTTTCATTTTTAAATCATTAAATCCATACAAACATTTGATCCAAAACCAATCAAAGTAAAATGTATCTTTTTAAACATCAGTGCGGAAAAGCTATCAGGAGATGTTGTACTGTCAAGCCGGGCCCTTCCCTTTAGAACTCGAAGTACCTGAAAAATGTTTAAACCACAAACCGTAAGCACAAATTTTAGTGAGGTTCCCATAATACCACATACCATACGTAGCAACAGGCCCAACCCGTGTATTAGGCACAACCCATCATAATAGGCCCAATCCCATATATCGTTGGGCCCAACAGAGCATACACATAGGCCCAATCCAACATGCAAATTGGTCCATCTCAACATGCATACTAATAGGCCCAACCCAACATGCAAACTGGCTCAGCCCAGCATACAATGTAAAAGGCACAAAGACCGATAGCATCATACAGAGTATAGGGAGAAGACTCACCTTACTCACAAAATCAGCTAAACCACAACTTAATGCCCTACAACGGATGCTACAACACTCCTATAAAAACATATAAGGTCCAACCTTAGTTTACACCTGAATCCAACAATCTTGACCAAAAGTTAACCCAGGTCAACAAGTTATCATTCAAAGTCAAAGTTAACAGGCAACAATATCAACCATTGATCCTCACGTCGTGACCAACCCTTGGTCACATCATGAGAACACACTCATCCCTGATTCCAACTCGTCACGCTCCAACTCAGCCAACTCAATCACGGACAACCCACTCAGAAAGCATCATGAAATGAACCCTCCTTGGTCACTTCATGAGCATAATAGAACTATATAGTCGCAGGTTCCTTCTTGGTCACGTCGTGACATCCTCTATGTCACATCATGACTGCAGTCTAAAGCAACAACCTAATAATTTGGATCCTTAATCTATTAAGTATTTTGCTCCTACTTTCTAGAAATCCTTAAGGGACTCCGAAGGTTCATAAAAATGATAATTTTATCGACATGCATGCTCCATGCATGTCCTCTATCTAACCTAGATTAAATGCCGAGAAAATGACCCAAAACTTATGCAAGGTTCCTAAATCATAACCAAATCCCATATCTAAACCAAATAACACTCAAAAGGCTTCAAGGATCCATAAAGTTGCCAAGTTTATGGAATCCCATCACTTCAACTTGCTCAAAATTGAAGATAAAGGGACAAGGACTTAGATCTAGCAACCCATAAGTATAAAGTTTGAATCTTGGACACTTATAAAGGTCCAGAAAGTGCACAAGAGGATGATGATGCTTCTTTGCTGGATCAACACTCTAGAACTTCTCTTCTTCTTCTTTTTCAAGCTACCAAAAGCAGCAAAATGAGCCAAGAATCACCAAGGGGGATTAGGGTTATAGTTTTATGAGGTTTTAGGGTAATGGGGGCTGATAATGAAACCTAAAATCGAGTTAATGGGGTTTAAATAAGAAGAAACCCTAAAAGATCATGGGTTGGGTTTGCAGCCTTCCTCACGTCGTGACTACCTATATGTCACGTCGTGAGCATAGTCCCAATATGCATTCTTCACTTATGTCTTGTCGCGTCGTGACCTCTCTGTGGTCACGTTGTGACACCTGGTTTTCCCCCAAAACCAAGCTTTTGAATCTTTAATGCCCTAAATTAGATTTCGTCCACTTAAATTAGATTTCGTCCTTGAAATCATTCCTTACAAAATACTTTGACACATCGCACGAACCCGCCAGAACTTCTTGAACTCCGATTATGAATTAAAAGTCATCTCATACAGACGATCGCCTTCTAGAACTGCTATCAATCCCAATCTTAGCAGATATCACATATCCATACGAAGAACGAACCTTAACACTCCGCCCTCAAACTACAACCTTAAACCCTAAATCTAAACCATAAACATTATACTCAAATTCTAAACCTAAACTCTCAACATAAACCTAACAGTCAATAAATAAGTAAACATCGAAAGGAAAATTATCCCATCATCCCCCGAAAGAAAATTACCGTAACGTCAAAATACCCAAGTTTAAGAAGATTTTTGTTTTGGTTAACCTAAGAATCAATATGATTCACTGTTTTTTGTTGGGTATAGTTAACCTAAAACTACATGTCGTCCATCAAAATGAAAATAATATTCCAAAGGAAATTCCCAGAGCATATGAAATAATTACACGAAAGAAAACTATTCATTCAAAAGAAAAACCATTCACCATTTTCCAAAATGAAGTTATTCGTCGAAAAAAACTACTCAACAACCCCCATTCAGTGGCATTGGTTCTTAACTGCGTTACTCTTATTGATAATATTTTTTATGTAGTATTAAAATGAAAAAACTAGTCTAACATTTCAAATTACTTAAATATAAATTATGTGATATAAATAACTAAATAAATAAACATAATTTGTGCCCACTAAACATTTAATTTCTTATGTATCGCAAGGCTAAAATTATTCATTGTCACAAAACTAATCAATAACAATATTTATATATCTAGTGTTCCTTAAAATATAACATATTTTCCAAATGAAACTAAATGTCGAAACTAGGTATTCGTCGTCCGTCGCATTGCGTGGGTAGACGGATATATATATATATATATATATATATATATATATATATATATATATATATATATATATATATATATATATATATATATATATATATATATATATATAAATGATGTAAAAAACGTTCGACGTTAGCTAGTCGATGGACAGAGGTTAAAAGATTAACCGGCTAGGCGGGGATTAATCAGATACCATTAATTGCTAATTTGTTGAATTTTAAACAATTAAATATGATTGATATTATATCAAAGTTCGTATATATTATAAATATTATAACAAAATAGGTTAATATAATTAATAAAACACTAATCAAACCTCAAATAGTTTTTATTGATATAAAGCTTCTTTAAAGTGTTAAAATTTGATCGTTTCTACTGCGTACTCATTGTGAATGCAGAGATTAATTGTTAGACGCCCTCTAGTCGGTCGAGTAGCGCCTAGGGATTAATTGGGACCTAGTCGGGATTTTTACAACACTATATATATATATATATATATATATATATATATATATATATATATATATATATATATATATATATATATATATATATATGGTTATATTAATGTGTTTCTTACATTTATTGTGTGCTAGAATGCACTAATATGAATTTAATAAAATTAAATAATTATTTAATTAATTAAAGATAGATATTAAATAATTTCTATAATTGTATGTATATTAAATGATATTCATAATTATAATTCTCTTTTTGTTGAAACTAATTAAATTCGTCATTAATGTCAGTAATCTCATTCTTTTAGAATGAATTCATATCTAGGTTTTTATGTTCGTTGTTTGTTTCAGGACCCACTCACTTAAAATACAATAAAGTTGCATGAAATATGAAGAATGAGAGTGTATTCTATTATGATACACTCTCATTCTGCTAAAATACACTCTCATTCTTCTAGATAAAAATTCATTCTGAAAGAATATTATTGTTGACAATATTGACGAATTTAATTAGTTTTCATAAAAATGAGTTATAAGTATGGATACCATTATATATATATATATATATATATATATATATATATATATATATATATATATATATATATATATATATATATATAATTTTTACTAAATTATTATTGGTGCATTCTAACACATAATAGATGTGAGAAACATTTGAACCTACATTTCTCTCTCTCTCTCTCTCACTCTCTCTCTCTCTCTCTCTGTGTGTGTGTGTGTGTATATATATATATATATATATATATATATATATCAGTAAATTACTAAAATCATCCCTATGGTTTGATCAAAACTACATGTTTGGTGACTAACTTGTTTTTGTTGTCGGACCATCCCTATGATATTTCTTTATTGTGTTTTTCGTCCTGACATAAATGAAAAGAATTTAGTACCCTTTCCCTTTTCAGTTTTACTTTTTTAATTGTTTATTTATTACTTATTAATTGAAAAAATTAAATTAATATGATTTATACCACTCCCATCCCTGTCCTCCACCAAAACCGAAAAGAACCATCAAAATACGTCGAAAATCACCCCCAGAAGAAAAAATGAAGCAGACCCATTTCAGAAATATCAAAACTAAAACACTATAAGCAAATATGAACCACTGCCACCATCATTGTTATCAAACACCTCAACCATCATCACTATTGCCATCAAACACTACAACCACTACCACTATCAAAAAATGAAATGGATTTAACACATATAGACGGGAAGAACACCAAAACGAAGGGATAAACACCATATCAAAAGAGAAGAACTCTAGATCAAACCCAAACTAAACAAACGAAGGTTTGACACAATCTGAAGCAAATCTGAACCAACATAGGCGACTTGCTTGAAACGCTAATCCCTTCGACACTTTTCGATATGGCAACACTAGAAGTCGACAAGAAGGATGAGGAAAGGGATGATGAAGACAATGTTAGGTTTTAAGGTGGGTGTGGTGGCGACATTCTGATGGGAAGAGGCAAAAAGGGATGAAGGCTCTAGAGCTGATAAACAATAGGAAAAAATGGTTCAAGACATACAACAATCAGATTATTGTGAATCTCGGAGCTGATAGGGTTGAGTGGTGGGTGATATTATTACTTAGATTAAGGTTTTGTCTTAAAACAAAGTAAAGAAGAGACAGAGACATGGATAAGTACTCTGATTAGTGGGATGGGGTGGGAAAACGTTGTTGGTGTATTCTTTTTTTTTTTCTTTTAAATGATAAACAAATGAATATATATATATATATATATATATATATATATATATATATATATATATATATATATATATATATATAAGGGTATGATAGTCATTTTACTTGTGATAAGACTAACTCCGCAACAAAACCAAATCGGTCCGAGTGCAAAAAAAATGTTAGGGACCAAATATGTAATTTTGATCAAATCATATGAACGATTTCAATATATATATATATATATATATATATATATATATATATATATATATATATATATATATATATATATATATGAAACTGCAAACTAATCTTGTCTTGAATTATCAACCGTGTTTCCAACGAAACTTAAACCCAAGTCTTCTCAATTGAAATGATCATTCCTTACCGCTAAACCAAATGTCCTTTAATGCATATATATATATATATATATATATATATATATATATATATATATATATATATAGTGACAACCCGAACTTTCCATTCTAATCAAACCATTTCAATCCAATAGAAGTAGAGCAGTTACAGTGAAAATTCAGATTTTGAGTATAAGATTGGCCATTTTCAGGATTTTACACTTTAGAATATATTAGGAGAGTGGATGCACTAGGGTTTTGTGTAACACTGTTATTCCATGACTCTAGGACATTAGAGTTCATTCCAGGAATAAAAATATTTTCTGCCAAAAATATTTCAGGACTATAAATAGAATTCTGAACCAAATTGGTTCATTAGTTGAATTCCAATTAGAGAAAAGCCAAATTCTCTCTCACGGATCTTCGGGTTTTTATCCCAGATTGTGAGTATACTTCTTTAGTTGTTTTATACTACTTGTCATAAGCTTAATAACATAGATTGCTTGCCAAATAAGTGAGATCCGGGAGTTTACCGCCCAAGAACGTTCTTGGGGAGTAAACTCCATTTTAAGGTCCTTAAGGGTTCAAATGACCCTCAAAGCTTTAGAACTCGAACTAGAAGCCTTAAACTCATGCTTTATACCAACAAAACCATTAGAAATCATGGCTAGAAGGGAGTTTACGGCCAAGAAGCTCCTTAGGCCGTAAACTCCATGTTTTAGGTGCCAAAATGCCTTCAAACTTTCCCTAAGGCTTAGACTTTATTTTTGGCATGGACTCCTAAGTGTTTAGAACCTAGAAAACTCATGGAAACATAAGTTTGGAAGAGTTTATGGCCAAGAGTATTTCTTGGGCCGTAAACTCCTATTAAGGGGTCAAAGGACACCCTAAATCCTTCCTTAAGCCATGAGACATTTTGGGCATGTACCTAGATGAGTTTTGGACTAGTTAAAATACTAAGAACCCCATTAGTGAGGGAGTTTACGGCCCAAAAGGTTCTATGGCCGTAAACTCCATAAAATGGTACAAATTGGTGCCATAAACCCTCCTAAAGCCAAGTGCTAAAGCCTAGATTTGTTCCTAGAAATGTTTGAGACTTGAAAGCACCATAAGAACCCTCCCAAGGGAGTTTACGTCCGTAAACTCCAAGGGAATAGGGTCTTTGGGCCGTAAACTCCCCAAAGGAGTCATTATGGTGCCCAAAAACTTGTTTAAGCCTTGAAACAATTCCCCATTAGAGTTGTGATAATTCTAAGCTCCATTTAAGCCTTGGTTGAGAGTTTACGGCCAGGAGCTTACTCCCCTGGGCCGTAAACTCCAATGAAAATGGTCATTTGACCTTAAACTTCCATTAGGGGCATTGCACTCCTTTGTTGCAACCCATTAGCCCCCTAACACTTGACCAAAAGTGTTTTCCTCGCGCTTAAATGTTATTACTTGTATAATTAGTGTTTTAATCACTAATTATTTATATACATATGTTTTTATATGTAATTAGGATCATTGTGTGTGTCTAAGTCTTCACTTGACACCAAGCACTTGTCCGATCCTTCCGTACGATAACAGTCTGTTCAATTCCAGTCACTTACTGCAGGTGAGTTCATACCCCTTAACTAATGTTTTAAATTACTTTTAAATGTTTTATGGGGGGGGATACAAGTAGAATTATGATAGTTATTATATCAATCACATGCGATTAATAAGTAGAATTACGCTAGTTATTATATCAATCACATGTGATTAATATATAGCATTCAAATGATTTGGCTACTCATTAGCCGTTTTACCAAACAGTTTCCTTCAAATGATTTTTATAAACATTTTATATGTTTTAAACTCCTTATTACACTGTACATCTTCTCCGTACATTACCTTTCAAACTTATTTACAACTGTGTTTCAAACATATGTTTCCTTATATTTAAACTGTTTTATCAAAACTTATGCCTTCAAATTGTTTTATAGATTGACATCAAGTCAATCTTTTCCTAAAATAATATTTATGTTTCAAATGTCTTACAAAACTTATTTATGCTTTTATATTATAAATTGCATGCCTCTATATGTATAGTTATATACGAAATGTTTAAAAGACTTAGGAAGGCTATCCATCCTATTTCTTTTTCGCGCCTTGAGATGTGGTCTGGTGGGATATGGGGTATTCGTCCAAAAGTCGTTTAAATATTAGTTATATATCATGTGTACATATATAGTCATAAAAGGTCCTTCCAGTTCAACATATGCCCTTGGGTAGCAAGGGTATACATCCATGTCCATACTTACCAGATAGATTACTAGTAAACTACCATATGGGTAGCTCAGGAAGATACTAGAACAATTACTAGAACACGATATCATACAAATGAGTCAGTTCATTCATGAGTCAATACCTTCTAGAACATTACAGTACATTACTATAGTTGCTAGATAGGGAGAACACACATTACAGCTACTACACGTAGAACATTACAGTACATTACTATACTTGCTAGATAGGGAGAACACACATTACAGCTAGCACACGTAGAACATTACAGTACATTACTATACTTGCTAGATAGAGAGAACACACATTACAGCTAGCACACGTAGAACATTACAATACATTACTATACTTGCTAGATAGAGAGAACACACATTACAGCTAGCACACGTAGAACATTTCAGTACTCTACTATACTATTACATGATCACACTTACAGGAGTACTTTTACATAGATATATCAGGAGGAGTCCTATTACATTTTATATGTATCGACTCTGTTATCAAATCCCCGTTATTATCTTTACCTTGTGATACAATCACATAATCGACAAGATAGATTGGATTTAATATCCTAGTACCAAAGGATACATTGCGGGATTGACCATTCCTAGAATCTATGTTAGCTACAGAGGTAAAAGCACATCCACGGATGTCAACGGCTGGTACCATTACAGGTATACTTTAAGGGACTGACTATTCCTATACCCAGCTGTTAGCAACAGAGGTAAAAGTACGTCTACGGATGTCTTAAAGTTAACAATGTTAGTTACCCTAGTACCAAAGGGTAATATTCAGGTTAGTTATATTATTACCTTTATTTTGTGACTCATTCACATAACCAATGAGGTGAATTATATTTAGGTATCCTAGTATCAAAGGATACACTTTCTTATAATGATAACAATAGTAACACAGTTAGGTCTTGGTAGAAGACTACATTCAGAACAGTTAGGTCTTGGTAGAAGACACCTTCATATACTATAAGGAATCATAGGGATTTCTAGGTTTTTCAAACACTTACAATTCATATACACTTTCAAATACTTTCAATACTTATACTTACAAATACTTACATACAAATTAAGACACTAAATACTTATGATCTCACCAGCTTCAAAGCTGATACTCGCTTTCAAAATTACTTGTATCCTCAGGTCATCATAGACAGGTACCGATGCAAGGAGAAAGGAAGATGGAGCTTGTTCAAGACTTATCTTTCATTTTGATTTATGTTTTAGTGTTTATCAAAATTTGACAGAATACAATTGTATAATAATTATTTTATTAATGCAATGGATGATGTTGTTGCTTGTTTACTACTTTACAATTGTTGTTGATATTATACATGACGTCCTCCGCCCCAGAACGTTTCCGCCGTTCCTGGTTTTGGGGTGTGACATATATATATATATATATATATATATATATATATATATATATATATATATATATATATATATATATATATATATATATATGTTTAAATTCAGGTGAAACGACCTAATTTTGTGAGACCATGAGACCATTTTTTTCTGGTGAAATATTCTAATATCCGAGTATTCATAAGAAATTAAATACGTGTAATATTTTAATATTTTAAAATAGTAATTTTAACATAAATTACAATGAAATATTCCAAAACATATAATGTTAGAATATATTGCATATTCTCTTTTTACGAACAATAGAATATTAGAATATTTCAATAAAAGCATTTGGTCTTACGATGTCACCAAATTATGTTCGTTTCAAATGAACTCTAATATATATATATATATATATATATATATATATATATATATATATATATATATATATATATATATATATATATATATATATATATGAAAAAATGTAGTTATTATTTATAAGATTATGTAAATGAACAGTGACTTTTTGAAAATGATAAAATAGTCTTTATGTTGAAAAGAGTAAAATATACAAATGTTCCTTACGAAATTTTTTTTCTCTGAGATGGTCCCTGCGGAGTAAACTTTGCACATAAATGGTTCTTACCGTTAATGTCCGTCAGATTAATCCGTTAAGTTGAAAGAATTTGGATAATGACTATTTCTGCTATTTTGTGAAACTTGCTTAAGGACCATTTATGAAATTTTACACAAGGACCATTTGAAATATTACAATTTTAGTCTCGTACTTTTTCTTTTTTACATTTTCGACCCTCTTTTTTGACAACTTTGTCATTATATATTTTAAAAATTTATAAATAATTTTTGTTGTCTAGATTTTATCTAAATATTTAAATTGCGGTACATAATTAAATATTTTTATTTTCTATTTTTTATCTAAAATATTTCGAAGCGTAAAAAAGTTATTATAAAAAATACATTATTATAAATTTATTTCTATAATAATGTATCGCAATTTATCCAAAATTTATAACTTGATGTGTTATTATAAAAAATACATTATTATAGACCATTTGTGTGCAATGTTTGATCATTTTTAGATATTAAAAGATTATCTAAAATTTACGTTAATATAACAGACATTGCGCACAAAAGCATAAATTTATAGTCTTTATTTAAAATTCTTTCAACTTAACTGATTAATATAACAGACATTAACGATAAGGATCATTTGTGTGCAAGATTTTGTCTGTAGAGACTATCTTAGGGAGAAAAGTTTTGTATGGATCACTTCAGAAAAAAGAGTGTAAGCCTAAATGACCGCGTGCGTGTAATTTACTCTTTTGAAAAACTATTTAAAAAATGGTTCATGTGTCAAAAATTACAGAAACTCTCCTAATCTAATGCAAAATTACAAAACCGGTCGCTCTGTACCAGGGTCGGCCCAAAGATTTCGAAGGCCCTGTGCAATTTAACAAAATATAGGCCCTAAAACATAGAAAACCTAAAATTTAAGCATATAAATTATAATTTTTCATATTCTATTGAAAAATACATAAATTAACATTTCATTTAATATAAATACACAAAAAATAATTTTCCTTCTACACAAAACAACCATCATTCTAATAATCATTGAAACTCAAATACAAAGTATAACACCTTTGTCCTCTGAAAAAACTATAAAAAACAGAAATGAAATCAGAAAGCTATAATCAGAAAAGAAAAACAAGAACTTACCTTCTAACTTTCAACAGTGCAAAAATAACTAAAATAGAAACTTCTAAACCTTAAAGCTAGTTGGATTGAAAATCGACAGACCAATTCTTATGAATTCCAGACAACATAAAACAGTAAGAAGGAAAAAAAAAACATGGTTTACTTCTACACAATATAAGAAACGTATTAGTCTATCAGATTGATTAATAAATGTACAATACTTTTGATTTTTTACACTTCAAGAACATCTTAAATCAAAAACTTCTAAAATTCAAAGTTTGATCAGTGGGCCGATTATTTCTTCAATCTTCTGAGTTCAAGAAAACAATAATTAGAAAGAATAAATAAACACTTCTAAACATCAGAAATATACCAGATAGATAAAAAAAATGTATGAGACCTTTTGATTTTCATCCCTAGACCAGATCCAAGATGCTGATTTGTTAAACCTTACTTCTGGTTTCAATTTGCTTTAGCTTTTTGAAGTCTGGCTCCGAATTCTGATTCACTGATTTTTTAAGATTATGAAAAACGAATTAAAAAGAAAGAAGTATAAACGAATGCTTTGGTTGAGCTATTTCCTTCTTATTATTGAGGATTGTGGAGTAGAACACCATAGCTGCTAGCCATCGCCAATTTGTCCTTGTCTTCCCGATGCCTAAATCGTAATCATCATTATCGAGAACCAAAACATTGTTTCCTTTTCTCCAAACGTTTATGATTCCTGCTCATCTAATTTGTAATTCCCATTGCCCTTGCGTCGTTTCCTTTATCGTCTGATACATCGTACATGGCCAAAAAACTGAAAATAACCTAATATAAAATCTGAAACAAAAAAATTGGGCCCCAAACCTTGAACTCCCTTTGGGCAGTCCTGCTTTGTACTATTTTTTAAAGACATCGAAGTGGTCCCTGTTTGCAACTTTTCCAAAATGCCAGAAATAGTCCCTGTTTTGAGAAACAACTGCAAAAATGGTTCGTGTGTAAAAAATTACAAAACTATACTCATCTTATACAAAATTACCGAAATGGTGCCTTTGTTATTTTTTAAAATTGACAAAAATGATCCTGGTTTTCAGGAAATATTTCAAAAAAGGTCCATATGTAAAAAATATTGAAATGATCATCTAACAAAGTAAAAGTAAACAATCACTATGTAAAAAAAATGTTGCAAAAAATGATGCCTATTTAATAGAGAAAGTTCTTTTTAACTGTTTTGATTTATACTAACCTTTTATATTAATTTATTTAGTCAAAAATAAATGATTAATAAACAGTAGTAACGACAGGAGAAATACATTGGAATAGGCATGAGCATACGACCCGTGGGACCGGACCAGACCGGAAAAAACCGGGACCGGATCCGGACCGAAC
The DNA here is from genome assembly GCF_002870075.4 of Lactuca sativa. Taxonomy (NCBI): domain Eukaryota; kingdom Viridiplantae; phylum Streptophyta; class Magnoliopsida; order Asterales; family Asteraceae; genus Lactuca; species Lactuca sativa. The sequence continues at coordinate 31,629,454 of NC_056631.2, read as the reverse complement.
CGGATTATCATATTAATGGGCCGGTTTTCGGGTTTGGTTTTTATCAATAATCGGGTTTTGGGTTTGGACCGGACCGTACCCGAATTAAATGATTTAACCCGGACTGGACCGGAAAATCAAAAAACATTTTCTTTTTTTGATAGACAAACAGTAAGCGAGAATTACCAAATTAAAAAAAATCCTGTTGAATTGAATTCATTCGGCCTCTCCTGTGGATCACATTATAGTGTCATTTTTTTTCGACCTCTTCTCTTGTTCGTATTATAGTGTCGATTTTTTTTCTTGAAAAACCTAAAGTTATTTCTTACTACATTTTTTATTAATAAAAATAGTGCAGCTTTTTTTTAAATAATGCAGTATTTTTTAATAAAAATAATGTTGTTAAGTGTAATTTTTTTATAAAAATAGTGCATTTTTTTATATATAAAAATAGTGATGTTAAGTGCAAATTTTTTATATATAAATAGTGTAGGTTTTTTTTTAATAAAATAGTATGACTTTTTTACTAAAGTTTTTATTTGTTTACATACACCTTATTTGCACGTATTCTAATTAGAGTCTCACATTGTACCATTGTATTCATCATCTTTTATGTATTTTTTTAGTTGAATTGTGCAAACAATAAATATATGAATGATGGATGTTACGTAATAAGATTATAATTTGAAGACAAAATTTCACAATTGGTCCTTGTGGTTTACAGAATATCGCACTTTGAGGACTTCCTAGCAAAAAGTCACGTGACTGGTCCCTGTGGTTTGTAAAATTACATGAAAGGTCCTCCTACCGTTAAATCTAACTTTTCTGCCGTTAGATTTTAAGGAAAAAGACTGTTTTGCCCTTGTACTAATATTGCAATACACACAAACCTCAAGGACCATTCGTGTAATTTTTTAAATACGAAATTTTGTATATATATAAACTATAAATATAAATTCGGTATATATATAAATTATATATATATATATATATATATATATATATATTCAACAACTTGATATTTTTTTTAATCTTTTTAACATTTTTTTATAATTTTAGTTATGTATGGTTTTTTTAATGTTTTTATTGATTTTTATTTAAGTAAATAAACTTAAATTCGATAAACCATATTGAAACTTTTTTTTTTCTTAATTATGAAATTCAACGCTAATGTTTTTTTTTTTATTTTTTTTTTAATTTTGTTGTTACGGTTTTTTTTTTCTACTTTGATGCTCCATAGTTAATATCGTTAGCAACTTTATGTTTGCATTTATCATTATCATTATTTCGTCTTTTGTTGTTTTTATATATATATATTTAGTTATTTATTATTCTTCTATTATTTTTATTTATTTTGATTCAAGTAATGAAAAATAGAAAAACAAAAACAAAAAACAAAAACAAAAAACTCAAACACCAAAGTTGTAAAATACTCTAATATATTGATACATTTTAAACATTTCATATTTTTTTTGGTTTTTTTTTCGCATTTTTCTTATTAATTTTAGTTATTTATGGCTTTTGTAACTTCTTTTATTATTTTGATTTGTGTAAATAAAAAAGGTATGTTTATTTTCTTTATTTATATTTGTAAATATAACTATTTTATTTACGCGAATGAAAATAAAAAAAATTAAACAAAACCATAAATAACCAAAATTATTAAAAAAAAAAAAACTTAAAAAACTCAAACACCAAAATTGTAATATACTCTACTATATTCATAAATTTTACACTTTTGGAAAAGGTTTAAAAAAATGTTATCAAGTTGATGAAAAATAAAACGAAACAAAAAAAAATAAAAATAGGAAATAATTAAAAAATAATATGAAAAAAACTAAAAAAATAATACAAAAAATTTAAAAAAATACGAAAAAACCAAAAAATATGAAAATTTAAAATGTATTAATATATTAGAGTATATTAGAATTTGGTGTTTGAGTTTTTGTTTTTTGTGTTTCTATTTTTTATTACTTGAATCAAAATAAATAAAAACAATAGAAGAATAATAAATAATTAAAATTATAACAAAAATATAAAACAAAAGGTCAAATAAGGATAATGATAAATGCAAACATAAAGTTGCTAACGATATTAACTATTGAGTGATAAAAAAAACATTAACAGTAACGACATAAAATTGAAATAAAATAAATTAATATTAACGCTTCAATTCACAAATAAGAAAAATTAAAGGAAAAAATAATTTCGACATGATTTATCGAATTTAAGTTTATTTACTTGATTCAAAATAAATAAAAATATAACAAAAAGCCATAAATTACTAAAACTATAAAATAAAAATAGAAATCAAAATGTCAAAAAGATAAAAAAAAAAAAGTTATCAAATTGTTGAAATTATATATTTACATATATATAATTTATATATTTACAAAATGCGAAATTTATAATATATATATATATATATATATATATATATATATATATATATATATATATATATATATATATATATATATATATATATATATATAATTTCATATTTAGAAAATTACACGAATGGTCCTTGAGGTTTGTGTGTATTGCAATATTAGTACAAGGGCAAAACAGTCTTTTTCCTTAAAATCTAACGGCAGAAAAGTTAGATTTAACGGTAGGAGGATCTTTCATGTAATTTTACAAACCACAGGGACCAGTCGCGTGACTTTTTGCTAGGAAGTCCTCAAAGTGCGATATTCTGTAAACCACAGGGACCAATTGTGAAATTTTGTCTAATTTGAAATACTATTCTAGAGAGTGACATGACAAACAAAATCTGAAACCGTAAACAACAAACATACGAAACCTAGTTTGGTACAGGATTTGATCGAAACCGTAAACAACACTACTAAAGTCTAATTCGGTCCAAAACCCGAAACCCGGTTTAGTACCCGGAACCGGACCGGACCAAACCCGGACCCGCTACACCCAAAAACGGTCCGGTTTTTAGGTAAGGTAATTCACAATTTTCGGTCTTCGGGCCAGCCCGGTCTGGGTTCGGCCCGTTGCTCATCCCTACATTGGAAGTCCGTTTCAATATCTAAAAACATCGGGCGTAAATCAAAACCAAAATAAACATAAAGAATAATTAAAAATGAATTGTTTTACAGATAAAACAGACGTACTGTATTTTGCTTCTTCAAAATCTATAAATACACGTTTAAATCAGAAAACAAATATCACACAAAAAAACATATCCCTAAAATGATTAAATCAATCTTCTTCACCATTACTTTTGTCTTCCTTATCTCCCTCCCCACCCTATCCCGCTCCCAACGCTGCAACAAAGATGACGAAAAAGTCCTCTTCAAAATCAAGAAATCCTTCGGAAATCCCTACCATTTGGCCTCTTGGCAGAAGACTTTAGATTGCTGTCAATGGTACAATGTGGAATGCGATGCAAACACCAGCCGTATCATCTCCCTCACCATCTTCTCCGGCAACATCTCCGGCCAAATCCCAGATGAAGTCGGCGATCTCCCCTATCTCCAAACCTTGGTGTTACGAAAACTCACTAACCTCACCGGAGAAATCCCCTCGGCCATTACTAAACTCACCCACCTCACCATGCTCAGACTTAGCTGGACTAATCTATCAGGTCCCGTCCCTTCGTTCCTTAGCAAACTCACAAACTTAAATTTCCTCGATTTGGCATTCAATGATCTCACCGGTTCTATCCCGCCGGAGCTTTCAACGCTTAAGAACTTAAACGCCATACACCTGGACAGGAATAAACTCACCGGAGTCATCCCTGAATCATTTGGGACATTCACCGGAAACGTCCCTGACCTTTACCTGTCACATAACCAGCTCACCGGAACAATACCCAAATCATTAGGCTACTTAAATTTCTCGACGATCGATTTTTCAAGAAACCAACTCACAGGTGACATAAGCATGTTTTTTGGAACAAACAAGACGATTCAAACAGCTGACTTTTCGAGGAACAGCTTCGAGTTTAACATCTCGGAGGTAGTGTTTCCTGCTAGCTTGACGTCGTTGGATCTGAATCACAACAAGATTTATGGGAGTCTTCCGGCGATGTTAACGGGATTAAATTTTCAGTACTTTAACGTGAGTTACAATAGGATGTGTGGACAGATACCTCAAGGTGGTGACTTGCAGACGTTTGAAAACACGTCGTATTTTCATAACCGATGCTTGTGTGGATCGCCGTTGCCGGCATGCACCTGAAGCTAAATCGACTCCGGCCGACAAGTGTGGAGCTCTTGCTCTTCCATCAACCTTAAATGGTTGGGTGTAATATGAATATCTTGCGAAGACAAGGGACTCGATCGCAAAATAATTAAAGAGCGCCGCATTTATTGACAAGGGACCGAATCCATGTTTCCCCGCGTTAAGAATAGATGGAATTCCACGATTGCTATTTATTTTTATTAATTATTATGTATACGACAGATAAGTGATATCCCCGTTTCTGCTCATAAATGTTTCATTGTGTTTGTTTGAATAAAAAAAAAAAAAAGGGAAAATGACTTATTAAGGTAACTAATTATTTCAATTGTCCATATATAGGTAATGTTCTTTTTTTTTACACATTAAGGTAACTAACTTGTTTTGTTTGTTCACATTTAGGTAATATGACCGGCTATCACCTGTTTTTGCTTATGTGGCATCCACCTGGCATATGACTTGAATACGTTGCACCTACGTGGCATGGTGCATATATGGGAAAATGACTTATTAAGGTAACTAACTATTTCAGTTGTCCATATATAGGTAATGTTCTTTTTTTTGTACACATTAAGGTAACTAACTTGTTTTGTTTGTTCACATTTAGGTAATATGACTGGCTATCACATGTTTTTGCTTATGTGGCATCCACCTGGCATATGACTTGAGTACGTTGCACCTACGTGGCATGGTGCATATATTGTCTTCATTCGATTACACTATAACTGTGTCATACGATTCCACCCCTAATTCTAAACCCTAGATCGGTCGATGATGGCTTCTTCTTCCTCATCTTATTCTTCAAAATGACAAGATGAATTTCAAGCTGATCATCGATTGCGGTTTACCATATCGTGTGAAGATTTCAAGAACTCCTGCAACATATTCAACAATATTGATTTACCATCGAGTTTTGACAAACTCTAAATTTTCTTCCATGGTTGTCAGGAGTTCTTGAAATCTTCACACGAGATGGTAAGCCGCAATCACATGGATGATCAACTTGAAATTCATCTTGTTGTTTTGAAGAATAAGATAAGGAAGAAGAAACAAAACAAGTCATATGTCAGGTGGATGCCACGTAGGTGTAACGTATTCAAGTCATATGCCAGGTGGATACCACATAAGCAAAAACATGTGATAGTCGGTCATATTACCTAAATGTGAACAAACAAAACAAGTTAGTTACCTTAATGTGTATAAAAAAAAGAACATTACCTATATATGGACAATTGAAATAGTTAGTTACCTTAATAAGTCATTTTCCCATATATGCACCATGCCACGTAGGTGCAACGTAATGCCAGGTGGATGCCACATAAGCAAAAACAGGTGATAGCCGGTCATATTACCTAAATGTGAACAAACAAAACAAGTTAGTTACCTTAATGTGTACAAAAAAAGAACATTACCTATATATGGACAATTGAAATAGTTAGTTACCTTAATAAGTCATTTTCCCAAAAAAAAATTGTGACGGAATATAGTCTGTGGCTAGTATGTGACGAACGTTATCTTGTGGCTAATATACTACGAACACTATCCTACAGCAACCGACTACAACGTACATTAAAACCCATCATTAATATAGTAACTTTTTTTTTTTTGAATTAATGGTTATGTCGCTAATACATTTTTAAATTTACGAGTCATCAACATCGAACCAACGATTATTTTTTGAGCCATCTCTAAATATTATTAAAAGAAAACTTTTAATTCTAAGCTGAAGAAATCAGAACCATTGATTGCATTTTAATCATATATTTTTCACCTTTGGATTATTTGATGACATCATCTTTGTCAACCCATTTATTTTTGTCAATGAATTTTATAAAACGTATATTACATTTTAAATTAGAATTCCATTAATGACACTTAAATCTCACTAAAAATAAAATGAATTAAATTAAGAATTCTATTAATGACAACTAAATATCACCAAAAATAAAATGAAATAAATTAGAAATTCTATTAATGACAATTAAATCTCACAAAAAATAAAATACAAAAATACCTTGCCTCCTCAATTATTTACATAATATATCTAACTTAAGTTTTGTAGTGAAGAAGAAAATGGAGGAAAACATGTTGTTTTGATTTTTACTTAACGATTTAGATTTGTAGTCGAACGACTGGAATGATAAATACATCTGATAAAGGTAAGAAAACAAATAACTCAAATTCAACTTGACAACTTTTTAGTCATCTCATATATGCTTATTTCTTGATAACTAATATTTGTACTATTTATCGATATTTATGCTAAAGTTGTGACAACATTAAAATGATTGTTACTCAAGTTGCTTGATTTTTTTTTAGATTTCTTGTAGGTCGAAATTGGAGTTGGCAAACAACAGAAATGGTCGAATTCATCTGGGTTCTTGTTAACGTAAGTAAAATATATTTTGATTTTTATGTTATGAGGGTGTCAAATTTTGTGGTTTGAAAATTAATTGTCACAGTTGTGTTATGTAGAAATTTGAATCGGATCTTTCTATGGGATTCCCCATTTTTTTTCATACTTTTAACGAATTGTTCAATAAGTTGAGCGATCAAATTATAAATGATAGACTCATACACAATGTATGTCATATCCTTTGCTTTTGGTTGTTAAAATCACAAATTTGTTTTTTTTTTCGGGTTTTTTTTTTTTTTTTTTTTTTTTTTTTTTTTTTTTTTTGATGTGTTAGGATTTGAGACCTTGATTTGGATACTTGGAAATTTTGTTTGGTCTACCTGTCTACTACCTGTTAGATGAAATGCTTAAGGGAACAATATTAGGATAAACTTGCGGCCCGGTTTAAATTACTTTAAAAATATATTAGTTTAAATTACTTAAAAAATATACTTGTTGATTTTTGTTATCCTTCACGGTTTAAATTTATACGTTTCTCCTTAAAGTTTCATGTTTCATCCCTAATAGTTCTTTGTTTATGTTTTAGTTATAATGTCTTCTTTGACCCTTGATCACATTGGTTAGTTTCTCATACTAAGTTTTATTTGAAAATTATATTTAATTGCAAGTTATTACACTATCTAATACCCCAATAATCTCTAATATTTGTATAAGATGGTGACAATTATTGTTTTTTATTGCAGCTTCTCTTCATATTGATTATCGGATGTGGTTTGAGTTATGGAATGTTGCGACTGAGGGGATTCCATATTGTTGGGCCTTGGAATTCATTACAGAAGGAGACATGATTTATATACTTTATTGGGTATTAATGGAAACGTTTAATTCTTGCTCATGTAGATCGATAAATATTTTACAATATGTTCTTTTAACCTTATATTAGGACCTTTTTTGGAAAAAAAAATTGCTTTTAATATTAAACTTTGAAAAAAAATTCATATATAGCATCATACTCTTAAAAAATGATTTTTTTTGGATTATTTTTAGTTGATATGGAAAGTTATAATTTTTGTATATTGAAGCTCATTTAAACGATTGTTTTCTGAAAAAAAAAATCATTAATAGCATTAAACTTTGCAAAAAGTTCATTAATAGCATCGTAGTTTCAAAAAATGACTTTTCCATATTTTTTTGGCTAATCTAGAACAAATTTTTTTTCTACATTAGAGCTAATTAATAGGATTTTTCTGAAACATTTTATTAATGGAAAATACATTTTCATTTTCTTTCACGTAATAGACCGTTTATGTAAGAAAAACATTTCAAATATGGACCATTTGTGTACTTTTGTTCACATGTGAACCATTTATGTAATATATAAATGTACTTGTTAATTAGTAGGTCATTAATATGATAATTTTCTAGGGAAAATTTGTTTTGTATATTAATTTATTTTGTATATATATATCCTTTGAAATATGAGTTCAAATTGTATCCATCATTTATCTATCCTTTGAAAATCATCTTGATGATCAATCATATTTTCAAGATAAAGCTATTTTGGTCCCTACAAATGAAGAATTTGATACTACCAATGACTACATTTTAGGATTGATGAAAAATGAAGGGAAAACATATGAGTTCAAAATCTTTACGTGATACAGAGTTACCAGGTCTTTTTGAGTAATCAATTTACTCTTCAGTTGTGTTGAATGATTTTAAGGCATCTAGAATTTCCAACCATAAAGATACACTAAAAATAGGTGTTCCAGTCATATAACTTTGTAATATCGACCAAACCAAAGGACTATGCAATTGTACTAGATTATAGATTGTTAGGCTTGGAAGAAACGTCATTGAAGCCTGAATCATATATGATAGATTCTTTATGGAGACTACTTATATACCTTGCATGAATTTAACTCCGTCTAATGAAAGAATCTCATTCTGTTTTCAGCGGAGGCAATTCCTTATAGTAGTTTATTTTGTTATGGCCACTAACAAAAGTCAATGACAATGATTATCAAATGTTGGATTATACTTGCATAAACTTGTTTTCACTCATTTTCAGTTATATATTTTTTGTTTCTCGCGTCACAATTGAAAAGGGATTGAAGGTACTCATATATTACAAGGAAGGTTGTCCAACTAATAAAACAAAAAGTTATGTTTACAAAGAGGTTCTTCAACTATTATAGATATTCAAATGTTTCTTTGTTTTTTTTTCAAACATTTAAATGTTAGCAGTAATACTAAGTCTGTTTATGTTACTTTATTTTTTTATAGTGTCAACTTTTTTATACATTTACATGTACATTTTTATATATTCCTCCACGTTTTACGCGGGGTCATAATCTAGTTCAAGTATGAAATGACAATTAAGCGTCGTTGTAACATGAAATGACATTTTTAAGTATATTATTTTGGTGTAATCTATATTTATGAAATATGGGTCATTTGACCCACCTATTTTCTTTATTTATAGAAATATAAATATTTTAAGTGAATTAACTTAATATTTTTGGCAAAAAAAAATTATATGTATACTCAGTATTTTCAAAGTCCATTTTTTTTTTCTATCGGTTTCATTTAAAGGGGATAGTTCAATAAAAACAGTAAATAATGTTAGAACGTAAAAACATTATTTTTATGTTAATATTCTACAATAAATTTTGTATCCACAGCTTTATGTCATTATTGATCAACAATAAATAAATGAATAGTCAAATGTTAAAACTAAAATTAGAATTTACTATAAAAATACACATATATAAATTTATACTAGAATAATAACATTCTAATAAATATATGAGTAATCAATCGTTAATATTTATATTATAACTACTTCAACAATACACATATACAACATTCATTATAAAATAATAATATAAATATAGTGTTTTTACGTTCTCATATTATTTACTGTATTTATTTGAACTATCCCTTCATTTAAATAGTGAATCATATGTTTTTTTGTTGTAGACTCGTCACTGTTCACATGACATATTACCCATGGTGTTTTAATACTAATTGAGGAAATGATCACTATGTTAAAAACATGTTATAACACCTACTAAATTCTATGTCATCCTTTTTTTGTATTTTGTTTCGAGTTCTTTATTATTATTATTATTATTAAAACAAATACGGAGTACATTTTAATAGAACATAATATTTAAATAAAACATAATATTTAAAAATTAAAAAAAATAACATTTAAATTAGACATATCATCCAAATTTATAAAAAAACATTACATGACAAAAAAAAACATTACATAATTTATTTCATAACACCTTTCATGTGTGTTATTTGAGAAAGTTCACAAGAGATGTGCCTGACATAATTCCGATTTCTGAGTTAAGGTTGGATGAAAACAAGAGGTTGATCGAAGAACCTGAGGCAATCGTTGACCGAAGACTATGAAGTTGCGACGCAAGATGGTCGATTTAGTGCTTGTACGTTGGAAACATACGAATGAACCAAATCTCACTTGGGAAACGGAGAGTGACATGATGAGTCGCTACCCGCAGTTGTTTGGTGATATGTGATTCCGGGGACGAAATCATCCTAAGGGGGAGAGAATTGTAACACTCGTGTTTCTAGACTAGGCATTTATATTGAGTTGATAGTCTAGGTTAACCTTTGTAACTCATTTTGAAGAAATGAAAAGGAATTATGTGAATTATGTGTTTTCTGCTTAATTATTAGGGCTTAATTAATTAAGAATAAAAATAAGCGTCAAAATTAAAGTGTGAGATAAGCCTGATATCTTTAGATAAAGTTGTAGTGGTCGAAACAAGGATTTCAGGGATATAAAGAATACTAAAATCCGAGTTAAAACGAAGAAGTTATGACCTGTCGATGTTTCGCAACAAAACCGGCACGGTGCTGAGTGTCGTAAAAAGTGAGTTTTTGACAAACTACTTTTTAGCCTTAGTTATCTAAATGAAAGTCTTATTATTCGTCAAACCGAGAAGTTCGATAAAAAGAACGCCCAAATCTGACTTCGTATGAGGAAGTTATGATTTTTCGAAGTTTCAGCTTAGCAGTAGACAACTAAAAAAACTCGGATTTTAGATCGAGCGATTTTTAGCCGACACAACGTAAACGAGAGTTGGAGGTCTCGTCATTAGTAGCACAGCGGTAAAAAGTCTGACGAAAACGGACGTATGATGAAGAAGTTATGAATTTTTAACGGATTTCTTGTCTCGGTCTGTTAAAAATAATAATAAAAAAATTAAACTCAAAATTAGCCGACAAGGTCTAAACGGAAGTTGTAGAGCGTAATTTTAGCTACGCGTGCATATAAAGAACGTCAAAAACGGAGCTCGTATGCGAAAGTTATTGATTTTAGAAGTTTTGGCGCGAAAATCGAGAAAATTCGCATATTCACACTTTGCCACGTCACCCTTGCTTAGAATGTGACACGTGTTCTGCTGAGTCACCGAGCTGCCGAGTCATCCGAAGCCGTGGCACATCCGAGGAGCGACGCGTGTGCAGCCTAGTCCGAGCCTCGCAATGCCTGCCGCGTGTCCGACCTTCGCACCAGTTGTCTCCCTTCCCTCCTGCTTCGGGTCCGAACCTCAAACCTAGACTCCGGTCCACTTAGAAGTTGCCAACATTCCCCTCGCATGTGCGACCCATGTGCGAGCCATGCGCAGCCACGTGCGAGCCTGGATCTGCGAGGCATGGCTTCCTCTCAGTCATCCGATCAGAAGCTCTCCCCTATAAATACAAGGGTGTGAGACCTCCCGGGTATACTTTGGAAAATTGTCAATTTTAACCCCTAAACCCATATTTCTTTCATCTGAACATCCCGCGAAGCCCCGATATCGATTGTAAACCCCGAAATACGCCACGAAGTGCCCGAGAAGCCTGGAAAATTTATCTTTTCAGTTTCGAAGCCCGACTTTTACAATGCCCGATTTTTCAATAAAACTCCCAGTTTTATTAGAAACGATCGTTTTAGGAAACGAATTGCTGCCCGATTATCATCAAATCATGTGAGTGTGTAGTTACTTTCAATTTACACATAGATATGAAGTATTTACCTTGAAATACGTGTTATGTGTAAATATGTTAATTGTTTATTTGAGGTGACTGTTGAATTGATGTTTTATACAAGTTTTAAACTGTATATGCTTTTTATCTACAAAATATGTTGGGTAGAACATGGGTAGATGAAATAGTCGATGTGTGTTAAAATGGTGAGAGGCCTCAATCTTGTTGTTGTTGTTGTTGTTGTTGTAGTCATCTAGCGGAGTATAGATGACGACCACAGACTTTTCTAGACAGTCCAGTGAAACACTAGCAGGTTCGCAACTTATAGGTGTTGATGAATTAAATGTTCATTGGCGTACTCCATCCCCCTCATGGTTGCCTTTAGGACATGTATGGCTGAGGAAACCCCTTAGCAGTAGTGTCCATCCTGATGATAATCCTTAGGCTAGGTCCCTTGTGATAGGTGTTTAGGGACGTAAAGTGAGGACAACGGGAATGGGTAATCAGGGTTATTGTTGATTGGTGAACTTAATAAGTATATTATTAATGTGGGTTGAAAACCCTGTATGCTCACCAGGCTCCTAAGCCTGACCCACTCAGTTTTTATGATTATAGGTAGTGGACCCCGAGGATAGTCGGAGGACGACGAGAGGTTTTTGGATTATAGGCCAGTAGTTGTAAATAACTGTTGAAAGGCTTATAATGTCTTGTTTATGCTTTTGATCTGTATCGGAACATGACATCCCGAGGTTTTGATATATATGGAAAATATATACCTTCTTAATGAAGGGTTTTGATAAACTTTTATCATATGTTGTTTGGGGACCAATTCCGTAACATCTTTTAAAAAAGATTTCTCTGATTTTATTTTAAAAAGCATAAATTAAATCGGTCTTTTCTGGCCGAGAAATTAGGGGATGTCACAATAGGTATATCTTTTTTGCACATTAATGGGTTTGCACTATGCATTGTTTTGATGTGTTTTCATTATCTTTCAGATTCAAGATGGTGACCTTTCATGTTGGATGTGCATAGATATTATTGAGAGGGATGTCTGCGATATCAGAGCAGCAGGGATTTTGAGGTTCATGAGAGAGGATTTTCCTGGATTGATCAACACTATCATGGAAAAGTTGATCGTAGTGGTGGACGAGTACCTTAGGCTTCTATGGGGCGAGTTAGAAGATGGTTGTCCATGGGGTATATGAGTCACCTTCAAGGAGTTTTGATGCTTGTGGAGCCCCTCGTTTCTATGGGAGCAAGGTGCCTATCATCAGTATGTGTTGGATTGCTGATGTGGAGAGTGTCTTTCGTGCCGGCTTCTATCCGATGAAGGGGCCAAAGTCAGATTTGCGACATGTACTCTGCGCGACATAGGTAGGGATTGGTGGTGCAAGGTTATCTAGGGCCTCAAACCAGAAGCGTTCGATTCCATGTCATCGGAGGATTTTATCACTAAATTCAAGAGAGAGTTTTTTCCAGCAATTGAGGTTCAAGAGTTGGCACTGGATTTTTTGGTACTTGAGTAGACTACAGAGTCGGTGACAAAGATAACCACCACATTCAGGGAGATAGCGTTGTTTTAACCTCATTATGTAGAGACAAAAGAGATAAGGATGACTCACTACCATGACATGTTGACGATGGAGTTCCGAGAGAATGTGTGTATCTCAAGTCATAAGACTCTCTTTAGTTTGCTAGAGGCAGCCATAGAGAGAGAGAGAGTTGGAGTTAGAGACCCAACAACGAAAGAGGAGTTAGGATCAAGTTCATGCATCTACTACAACAACAAAAAAGGCTCGGGTAGCAGGCATTCGGTTAGGTGTTCGAGTGACTCGCAGATTTTGCAGGAGTTATAGTCGCACTCATTGGTGTAACTATTGTACACTAGTTTCTAGATGTTTCATATGTGGTCAAAAGGATCACTACATCCAGGACTGTAGTTAGGGGGAGTCGAGGGTCTGTTCTTTTGTAGTAAATCAGGCCATGTTAAGGTTGATTGTCCCCTGAGAACAGATGGGTGGCTTTGGATCTAGCGCCTTTAGCTTGTTAGTTACCAGATGGACGACATGGGATAGATGGAGTCCCAAGGGCTAGGGTTTGAGGGATGCTACATTAATTAATAATATAAAATTAAAGGCCGAAAGCAATTATGAAATCGATCGATCTTATTGGATTTTGAAACTGAGAATTTTGATTTATGAATCATATGGTGCACTGATTATGAAACAATTAGTCAGTTAATAATCAAACAAATACAACCTCAATGACTTAGCGAGTTCAATAGAAGGATTAGCGTCCTAGCGACTTCCGAATTAGATTAGCGAGAATCAAAGGGTGAACTAACTTTGGCCTGGTGACGATGCCTTTGAATCAATTTTGTTTTTGGGCCTGGATTGCTAGTATGCTATAACGAATCGTATGTAAAAATATTGCCCCCGACATGAAGGTAACAACCATCGTAAACTCACCCATTATCAACCAATTTAATATGTTGATAATGGGTGAGTGTACAATTTTAATCTTCCACCTCGCACACCCTCAAAGATGCCCATGAAGGCAGCAACCATCGTACACTCACCCATTATCAACCAATTTAATTCCATATTTTCATCTTTATGTTGGTCCATCTAAAATTGTAACATATCTCTTTACTAATTATCTCGAACAAAATGAATAAAGTGGAAGTATGTATTCTCCATCTCGAACACCATCAAAGATGCCCATGAAGGCAACAACCATCGTAAACTCACACTTATTAGCCAATTTAAATCCATATTTGCATCTTTGTGTTGTTCCAACTGAAATTGTAAACATATCTCTTTGCCAATTATCTTGAACAAAATGAATAAAGTAGAAATATGTATTCTCCGTCTTTACTAGCCCATCTCTTAGTAGCTTAATTTAAGAAGCCACGTCATGTATCTCTTTGTTCCCTCTTCCCCCACCCCCTTTTTATCCAAATTAGGATTCCACCTATTTTAATTTTGATGGTTCCAATGAACAATTTTTTGTTTTCTAGGCACTTTAACCAACACTTCACCGTCCTCATCAACTTCATGTTCATGAATAACCTTGCTAAAGTTACTTGTTGGCCTATGGTGGCATGTTTCCCGGTAAGCACGAATTGGGGATGTTATATGAATTCCACCAGAATAGGAAAACCATTATGATTTTTTTAACCTAAGTTAAGTGGTTTTTTTATTATAGAATCATTAAGGCACACAACTTCATTTTCGTCTTCCTCATCTCCTTCAAAAAAAACATACATAACCTTAATTATTACGTTTTGAATAACCAGATGGAGTTTCTCGATAAACAAACATTTAAGTATTCTATTGGCCTTGACGAATCCAGAGACAATAGCAAAGGGCTTACTAAAATAAAATAAAGCTAATGCAACCCCGCAAAAATGTTGCATTAGGCCTTGACAAAGTTGCATAATGCCTAAAACAACTTTTTACCAAAGGTTGCATTAGGTAAAGTTGCATTAAAGCAACCTTTGTTTTTTGGAAAATGCAACCCTTTCTAAAATTGTTGCAAATCTTTTTTAGATGCAACCTTTGTTATGCAAAAAAAAAAAAAAAAACAAAAACTTTTTTTACTCTTTTATGCAACTTTTTTTAGCTATTTTAGTTACGAAAATGCAACTTTTTTTTTTATAATCAATTGCAACCGTAATTATGTTTCTAGTAAAAAATGGCAATTTTTATCTATGGTATATGAAACCTTTGTTACATCTTAAATTGCAAAAATGCAACCTTGTTTATACACTAATGCAACTTTATGCTTGTGGCTTTTCTAATGCTAATGTGACATATTTTTTATAGTCATGCAGAAAATACATATGCTTTACTACATTGCTACGAATATTCATTACTAATAGTTACACCATAACAATAATAACATAAATATCTTATATAAATTGATGGTCACCTTTGACATGTCTAAATTCAAAATAACAACCATAAATAAAATTCAACATTATAAACGTCCTAGACATGTACTAAACATAGAAGATAAATCATATTAAAAACTACCGACCTTATTGAGGTTGTTGCTCCATAAACTTTTGCATCATGACTTCAAAGTTTTCTCGTTGGTTGTTAATATCTATTCGCATAACTTATAATTTGGCATGTTTGTTTCATGGTCCTCTTCAATGAGTACATCATCCTTATTTTCCAAATCATCATCGCTATCATCCACTTCTATCTGATTTTCAGTATTTGCAAATGTTAAATGGTTCATGTCTTCATAGTCATCATTTTGATCAACATCATCTTGTCATTAATTAGTAGATACAACACCATTGATGAATAGAAATTACAAAAAAATATAACAAACAATGAAATATTCATTAAACTAAACAAAGGTACCTTCAGATTCATAATACCTCACTCATTGACGTCATCTTTCCAACCATATTGTTCCATATATGATTCAACATCTAAAATCATAGAAAAGTAAATTAATATGACATGTAGTTTTATGAGTAACTTTGTTATTCTTCATTAATTAAATAAACCTTTATAATGACAAGATACTATCTTGAGATATCTTATCATCCTCATCCTCATTAATTGTAACGCCCGGGTTTAAGGGCTAAACATATTTGTCAATGTAATAGTCTAGGTCAACTATTATAACTCTTTTTGAAGTAATAAAGATGAAATATTTGAGTATTATGTGAATTATGTGTGTTATTGTGCTTATTATTTAATTATAAATGTATAATTAATAAAGAATAAAAATAAGTGTTAAAATTAAATTGTGAGATAAACCCGATATCTCTACATAAATTTGTAGTGGTCGAAACAATGATTCCGGGGATATAAGAAACGCCGAAATCTGAGTTATAACGAAGAAGTTATGACCCGTTGAAGTTTCGCAACAGAACCGGCACGATACCGGGAAGCGTAAATAGTGAATTTACAATAGAGCGAGATTTAGCCTTAGCGCTCTAAACGAAAGTCGTAGAATATGTTAAACTAAGAACATCAATAAAAAGAACGCCCAAATCTGACTTCGTATGAGGAAGTTATGAATTCTAAGATTTAGCATAGCAGTGCACAACCCGAAATCTGAATTTTAGATCGGTCGATTTTTAGCCGACGGGATCTAAATGAAAGTTGTAGTACTCGTAAATACCAACGCATGGATATAAATAACGTTGATAATAGAGCTCGTATGCGAGAGATATGGACGAAGTTAGTCTGTACTTTTCGAGCGCGGCGAATTCGATACAGTTTTGTAAATCCGAGATAGAATGAGAATTAGCCAACGAGGTCTAAATGAGAGTTGAAGATCTCATTAATAGGAACTCAACGGTAAAAAGACAGACAAAAAAGGAGGTCGTATGCGAAAGTTATGGACGAAGCTTAGTCTCTACTTTTCGAGCGCGACGAATTCGATACAGTTTTGTAAATCCGAGATAGAATGAGAATTAGCTAACGAGGTCTAAATAAAAGTTAAAGATATCATTAATAGGAACTCAATGGTAAAAAGACAGACAAAAACGGAGCTCGTATGCAAAAGTTACGGACGAAGCTTGGAGACTACTTTACTATACACTTCCTATAAATAAGAGATGAACTCTTCATTATTTCCTCACACCTTCAAACCTTTCTTTCTCTCTCTAACTTCTCTCTAAACTCCCTAAACCCCTCCCAAGTCTAGGGAACCTCCCTATCACTAGAAGAAAGCCCCGGAGCGCCCGACGGCTCCGAGATGAAAAGCTTTCGGCTCGGAAACGCTGCTCCAGCGAAACCCGGTTTTTAATAAAAACCCTCTGTAAGTGAGTTACGCCTATACTATATTTAATATAGATTTTATTTAATTATAGTAACATTATTAGGACCTTAAAATAATTATTTGGGCTATTATTATGAGTTATATTGAGTGTTATTTAACGTTTATATGATAGTAATAATAGCTAGACTATTAATTAGTCGTGATTAACGTTAAAACTAAACTCTAGTGGTATTAATACTAGGTTTTGGTAAAGGAAAAATTGTTTTAAGAAGTAACGAAGAGCTGTCCGAGTGCCGAGTCACCACCTTACCAGGTGAGTGCATAGTTACTTTCAGCTTACACATAGATATGAAGTATTTTATATAAATTACGTGCTATGTGTGCATATTATCTGAACACTTGCTATCTATGCTGGATGAACATTGTTATACATGTTTTCAATGATTTAAACTGTATATGTATTTTATATCTACGAAAATGTTGGGGTAAAACATGGGTAGATGTAATAGGTGATGTGTGATAAAATGGTGAGAGGCCTCGATGTTGATGTTGTTGATTCTGTCATCTAGCGGAGTATGGATGACGACCACGGACTCTTCTAGACAGTCCAGTGGAACACTAGCAGACTCGCAACCTGTAGGTGTTTGTGAACGATGTGTTCACCGGTGTACTCCATCCCCCACATGGTTGCCTTTAGGACATTTATTGTTAAGGAATCCCCTTAGCAGTAGTGTCCATCCCTATAATGATCCTTAGACTAGGTCCCTTATGATAGGTGTTTAGGGATGTAAAGTGAGGATAATGAGAACGGGTAATCAGGTTATTGTTGATTGATGAAATTAATAAACTTATTTATTATGGGTTGAAAACCCTATGTGCTCACCAGGCTCCCAAGCCTGACCCACTCAGTTTTATGTATTACAGGTAGTGGCGCTTGAGCATAGATGTGATGTTTGGACGAGGGATTACGGATATAGGCCTGTAGATATGAAATAATGTAGTAAAGCTTATATTGTACTGTTTATGCTTTTGATCTGTACGAACATGACATCCCAAGTCTTTTAATGAAATACATTTCTATGGAAATGCTTTTGATAAATCTTTATCATATTTTGTTTTGGGACAAATTCCGCAACACTTTTATTAAAATGTTACTCTGATTTTCAAACATAGCATAAACAAAATCGGTCTTTTCTGGCCGTGAAAAATGGAGATGTCACATTAACAAGAGCTAACTGCCTCTTTGCTCCGCTTCTAATACAATTACGCTTTTCCTTGAATACCTTCCTTCACATTTGCTCTGCTCTTGATACAATTAGGCTTCAACTAATAACCACACACACCATACATTTATCGAAAACAACCCAAGTTTCAATGAGTTAATTAACTTATATATTTTTTTAGATTTTTCCCAGCCCGATTCCTTCTCTATCTTTTTTTATCATTAAACAGAATCTATAACTCCAAATGAGTTGATATTGGACTTTATGGAAACTAGAATCGATTTCCAAAAACTTTTGTCACATTAGTGATTTTGGTAAATTTGTACCAGAATGGCCTCACCAGCCCTTGCAAGGCGGATCAACAATTATGTCTAGATTTCAAATTTTGACAAACATCACCATAAGCTTCAAGATTAAAGATAATGACTTAAGATCATTAGTCATGGATAAAGGTATTAAGACATATTTTGAGTACTTAATGAAATAACCAAGGATATGACACAATATGGAAGTGAATAAGATGCTCTCAACATACCATATATCATTCTACTTTTGTATTACTCTTTTCTTCCCACAAATTTTATTATTAAGTTTTCTTGTTCACATATTGAGTCATACTTGGCTAGTTAAGATTAAGTACACTTCTTTAACTCATAACTGACACTTTAAGTCTTTCACTTGATATTAGGTCATGAATATATTTTATTATGTGTTTTACTTTCCTTTTTAACCATTACACCCAAAATACCCCCTTTGAACCACTTTTAATGTTCTATTTCCCATTTATATGGTTGTTTACTCATTCCAGTGCTTTTGTTTTTTACCATTAAACCATTACTCATATGTTACATCATTTAACGCTTCTTAATCATGCATACATATTTTTATGATTTTAAATTCTCTTTTCACTTCCAAATACCCTTATATATAACTAATATACTTCACACATATACATATTTGTACTTGTACACACATACTTAATAACACACACACATATATGTCTTTCCCTCCTTAATTCTTTTACCATTCATTCTTATATTATCATTCACTCACCCCATCCCTTTAAAATTTCATGATGTTATACTCATATTATCGATTACTTGGCTTTTTATACACCCACACCTTCACATGATTGTTAAACATAAAACGAGACCTTTGTTAATCCATTTTCCAATCATTAACAATACTTATTAGCTCTCTTATTTGAACATACATGGTTGTAAACAACGGATTAGAACAACATGTATTCATGAGCAAAAGAGAGATTAAAGTTCTTATTTAATTTCATAAACACGATTATCAACTTGTAGAGAAACAAAAAAAGGAGTTTACCAGGTTGATGCTACTACCTTTTCTTTCAATTTTGATCTTTGCTATGCATCCCATTCCTGATTACAAACCCTAGTCGCAACCCCCCTTCACACTCTTCTCTTGTCAGCTTCCTCATGCTCTCGATTTGCTTCCTTCTTTTTGTCTCTCCATTTACATCGCTCCCCCCTCGTATTTTTTCCTTTCCTAATAGTTTAACTGCCAAATAGATGGTGTCGAGGGTTTTTTTTTATTCGAAGATATCAGCCCATGGAAACACGCTTACAAACATAAGAAGTAAAAGAACATCGATTTAGGTTGTATGGTTGAATTTATGATCGGTACCATCAATGTTTAGCTTTGAACCTCTTCTATTGAGATAACAACATGAGTGGGGAATATAGGGGACCCCAATCCCCATCCCTATCTCTAAATCCTCATTCTAATCCACATCCACATCATGTAATATAAATAAACCACCATCCCCACCCCCAACGGGTACTGGGGATCCCCAACAGGAAATGGGGGATTTCTTTTTTCCCTTTTAATCTGAAAACTTTTACATAAGAACAACTCTAAATTTCAATTTTACTGATATAAGTTTAAAATTTTTACAAAATATAAAAATATCCATAGATTGCATAGAAACTATAAATAAATTTTCTACCAAATTTAAATACATACATGAAAAATCAAGTAGAAAAAAATTATCAGAGTAATATTTAGAGGTAAAATAGATATACCAAAGATATATATATATATATATATATATATATATATATATATATATATATATATATATATATATATATATAAAAGATAATTTTGTCACATGTCAATCTCTAATGAGTTTTAATAACACTTGTTATTTTGTGATATATCTAAATAAATAATATCCACATGTCAATTTATGATTTTTTTTTTAATTTTTAAAATTAAAAAACCACATAATCTTATATTTATATACATAAAGTATCAAATCTAATAAATATTATACTAAATTGCAATTAACATGTTTCTTTATTCTTTATTTCAAAATTTTATTTTAAAAAATACTTATTATTATAATATTTTATTTTCTTTTAATGTTGAAAATCTTCAAATTTGTTTGAAGCGGCTACCAACGATAAAAATATTTATTTCCAACAACACATTCATCAAGTTGCAAGATTAAAAGGTCCACTGATTCCAGATTCTCAAAGCCATTTTGTGAGCCCAATTCATATCCAATTAAAAACAATGGGACAAAACACAAAAGAATCAAAGACAAATTTCGAAAGAGTTTGTTCAAAAGTCAATGGCAACTGAGGAAATCAACAACAAAAGCTAATGGTGTGTTTACGACAAATAGTCTGTTTTTGGAATAGGATTTCTAAAAAAAATTAGAATTTTAAAAATGGGTTTCGTTCAATTATTTTTCTAAATTTTTTTATAAAAAAATTAAAAATTTTCGTTTTCTAAAATTACAAAAAACTTTTATAAAGTTATAAAATCCATAATTATTGGTTTCTATATTTTTTAGTTCTATTTTTTTTAAATACAATGTTGCAAAACTCGTTAAACGTTCTCAGGACGGTCGACTAGCGTTAGCGAGTATTCGGTGGGTGGTACTCGAATTGGATAAATTATATGAAATTAATTTTAGGAAATATATATATATATATATATATATATATATATATATATATATATATATATATATATATATATATATATATATATATATATATATATATATATATAGAGAGAGAGAGAGAGAGAGAGAGAGAGAGAGAGAGAGTCAAGATCAAATAAGAAGGAAATTTTTGGTAGGAAGGTAAGAAATTTTTTTATATGCATATTTTCTTAGCAAAAAATGAAATGAATCATTAGATGATTCAAAAGTAAGATGATTCACAAGAAAAAATTCCGAAAAAACACCTTCATTATTCATTTTTAGGTAAATCAAGAAAAAAATTCACTTTTATGACAATTTTAGTAAATATCAACAAAATCATCATAAAAATGAATCATCGAAATGTTTTTGTGAGATTTTTTTTGGTGAATCATGTTATTATTGATTCATTTGGTGATTCATTTGTTTTTTTCGCCAAAAAAATAAGTCGAATAAAAATTTCTTACCTTCTTATGAGAAAAAATTTCTTACCGGATCTATATCCCATATATATATATAACAAGTTTATTAAAAATTATAACAAAATAGATAAATATCAATAATAATTATAGGTTTTTTCTAAAAAAAAAAATCGAAACTTATGAGTTTTTCCTATTTTTCTAATTTTTACCGGATTTTTTTTTTCAATTTTGCCCGATTTTGGATTTTTCAATTTTTACTGAATTGGACCCGATTCTGAGATTTTTGCCGATTCCTAATTAGGCACCTCGTCCCTTACCTAATTCCGAATAATGGTCCGCCTAGGCTGATTTTTGCAACATTGCTAAAATATAAACACACATACACACACACACACACACTCCTACCCATCCACCTCTACATGCCCCACCACTGCCACCGCTATTGCCAACACGACCACCCCCATCACCACCATCGCATCCACCACCACCCTACCCCTTGCGCTACCGGTTTCTAAAAATAAAAATCGATAACAAAATACACGTCTAAACACGTTTTCTAATTTTCTAAAACATAAAATAAAAAAAGAATAAGTTTTAGCTATATGTATTTTCTAAATTTTACAATGAAAATTAAAAACTGAAAACGAAAAACAAAAAATGATAACAATTTTTTCGTAAACTAAAGCTTCTAGATTTATTAAGAAGTAATTATCAAGAAGAGATTTACAGGATTTATCTTTCAGACTTTTACAAAGTTTAAGAGGTTTAAAAAGAAAGGCCAGGAAGAGGAGAGCTTGGTGGATCGAGAAATACACCACCATAAATTATCATGATACACCATCACCACTCCTACCATTCATCCACCATAACCCGCTCTCACCACAACCACATACCACCCTTATTTCTCCATTTTGACCCACATCTCCACTTTTCACCACCAACCAACACCATATCTACCACGCAAAATAGAAAAAAAAAGAGCATGCCCTGCTCATCCCCTTCTCCACAACCCTAAAAGGAATCATCATCATAACCTGCAACGCACCCCGATTACCCCGATTTCCGACCACCCACCACCTATAGAGCCTCCTCTCTACAACCTTAAAAGGGGGTATACATGGTTAAATTCGTAAATACACTTAAATGTAATTATGATTATTAAAATTTAAATGTGTAAGCTTAGCTTACAAGTTGTGCCATTTGAGCATATTCAAATTTGGATATAAATATGGATGATCAAACAGTCTCACAATTGCACTGCTTTATTCATTTCTGATTTTTACAACTACAGTATATCCATTTCCAAATCGGAAGATAATATTTTAGTCGTTTTCACTCTTTTTATCCCTCCCACTTGATATCCTCTAATGGGTAAAAATGACTGATATACGTAATCAACGTCCATGTAGACATCAACTGCATCAATTCTTGCATATAACTCACCAAATGGGATTCTACGTCAATAAGTAATCAACTGCAAAGGAAACGAAATTAAACTAAAAACCAAGTGCAAATTAAAAACTAATAAGATAACAATAATATAGATTTCATAAATATATAATATAGCATTTATTGTATCTAGCTTACATATCATCCAATGTTATCAACAATATGATTGCTTCCATCAATGTGAAGAAGCAATGGAGATTTAAACTGCAAATAGTTACAAATTGCTATTTAATAAGTTCAAAAGATTTACATTTGTTATTTAAAATGAAAAAACAGTCAAATTAAGACGACACAAATTACTTGATTTTGAGCATGAATAACATCATCATCATCTGTGACTCGGTAACATACCCTGTTTATCTCTGGCATTATTGCAAAAGCTAAATCATCCAAGCAATCAGGCTACGAAAAACACATAATTCATTATCTTTAATTCAAAAAAAATGTTCTTTCTTTTTTTTATATAATAAAGATTAACCATAGCAACAGATAAACGTTTTCCTAACAAAATAGGAGGCCAAATACATGTAGCTAGAAAAGTGATTCTTATCATTACTCCTTCGTATTTCCTAAACAACTGTTGTTGAATAGGAACAACTCCTGAAGACCCATAATTCCTAGAACATCGAAGATTTTTGGGTTCAATAAGAAGTTAATTGGGAATTTGAAATATAAACAGAAGATAGTGATTGACTCACAGACAACTGTGAGTTGTGGTCGTGTGGCTGCAAAATGAAAAACAATCTTAAATCTTGATCCACACAAATTTGCGTTAAACAGTAAATTTACAAATACATTTTCCAAAATAAAGACTAACAAAAATACAATCTTAATCTATAATTCTTTGCCTACAAATGAATCATACAAAAGGACAAAACAGTCGAGTATTCACACTAAACCCCTTTTATTGTCTGGGTTTTCAGATGCATGCATATTGTTGATCCGCCTTGCAAGGGCTATAGAGGCCATTCCGGTACGAATTTACAAAATCACTAATGTGACAAAGTTTTTGGAAATCAATTCTAGTTTCCATAAAGTCCAATATAAACTCGTTTGGAGTTATAGATTATGTTTTATGATCAAAACATAGAGAAGGAATCAGACTGGGAAAAATCTAAAAAATATATAAGTTAATTAACTCATTGAAACTTGGGTTGTTTTCGTTAAATGTATGGTGTGTGTGGGTATTAGTTGAAGCCTAATCGTATCAGGATCAGAGCAAATGCGAAGGGAGGTATTCAAGGAAAAGGCTAATTGTATCAGAAGCAGAGTAAAGAGGCAGTTGGCTCTTGTTAATGAGGATGAGGATGATGAGATATCTCAAGGTAGTATCTTGTCAATATAAAGGTTTATTTAACTAATGAAGAATAAAAAAATCACTCATAAAACTACATGTCATATTAATTTACTTTTCGATGATTTTAGATGTTGTTGAAGCATATATGGAACAATATGGTTGGAAAGATGATGTCAATGAGCGAGGTATTGTGCAATTTGAAGGTACCTTTGTTGAGTTTAATGAATATTTCATTGTTTGTTATAATTTTGTTTTTTGTAATTTCTATTCATCAATGGTGTTATATCTACTAATTAATGACAATACAATGTTGATCAAAATGATGACTATGAAGACATGAACCATTTAACATTTGCAAATATTGAAAATGAGATAGAAGTGGATGATAGTGATGACGATTTGGAAAATAAGGATGATGTACTCATTGAAGAGGACTATGAAACAAACATGCCAAATTATAAGTTATGCGAATAGATATTAACAACCAACGAGAAAACTTTGATGTGATGATGCAAAAGTTTATGGAGCAACAACCTCAATAAGGTCGATAGTTTTTAATATGATTTATCTTCTATGTTTAGTACATGTCTAGGATGTTTATAATGTTGAATTTTATTTATGGTTGTTATTTTGAATTTAGACATGTCAAAGGTGACCATAAATTTATATAAGATATTTATTTTATTATTGTTATGATGTAATTATTAGTAATGAATATTCGTAGCAATGTAGTAAACATATGTATTTTCTGCATGCCTAGAAAAAATATGTCACATTAGTATTAGAAAAGCCACAAGCATAAAGTTGCATTAGTGTGTAAACAAGGTTGAATTTTTACAATTTAAGATGTAACAAAGGTTTCATATACCATAAATAAAGGTTGCAATTCTTTACTAGAAACATAATAACGGTTGCAATTGTTTATAAAAAAAAGTTGCATTTTCCTAACTAAAATAGCTAAAAAGTTTTTTATTTTTATTTTTATTTTTATTTTTATTTTTGCATAACAAAGGTTGCATTCAAAAAAGGTTGCATCTAAAACAGATTTGCAACAATTTTAGAAAGGGTTGCATTTTCCAAAAAACAAAGGTTACTTTAATGCAACTTTACCTAATGCAACCTTTGGTAAAAAGTTGCTTTAAGCATTACGCAACTTTGTCAAGGCCTAATACAACCTTTTTTGTGGGGGTTGCATTAGCTTCATTTTATTTTAGTGTGTGTTTTAGGATAAAACCTTTGCTATTGTCTTTGGATTCGTCAAGGCCAATAGAATACTTAAATGCTTGTTTATCGAGAAACTCCATCTGGTTATTCAAAATGTATTAATTAAGGTTATGTATGCTTTTTTGAAGGAGATGAGGAAGACAAAAATGAAGTTGTGTACCTTAATGATTCTATAATAAAAAAACCCACTTAACATAGGTTAAACAAATCACAATGGTTTTCCTATTATGGTGGAATTCGTATAACATCCTCAATTCGTGCTCACCGGGAACCATGCCACCATAGGCCAACAAGTAACTTTAGCAAGGTTATTCATGAACATGAAGTTGATGAGGACGGTGAAGTGTTGGTTAAAGTGCCTAGTAAACAAAAAATTGTTCATGGGAACCATCCAAATAGAAATAGATGGAATCCTAATTTGGATCAGAAGGGATGGGGGAAGAGGGAACAAAGAGATACATGAGGTGGCTTTTTAGATTAACCTACTAAGAGATGGGCACATAAAGACAAAGAATAGATATTTCCATTTTATTCATTTTGATTAAGATAATTGGCAAAGAGATATGTTTACAATTTTAGTTGGTACAACACAAAGATGCAAATATGGAATTAAATTGGTTGATAAGTGTGAGTGTATGATGGTTGTTGCATTCATGGTCATCTTTGATGGTGTGCGAGATGGAGAATACATACTTCCACTTTCTTCATTTTGTTCGAGATAATTAGTAAAGAGACATGTTACAATTTTAGTTGGACCAACATAAAGATGAGAATATGGAATTAAATTGGTTGATAATGGGTGAGTGTACGATGGTAGTGAGTCATCCTTATCTCTTTTGTCTCTACATAATGAGGTCAAAATAACGCTCTCTCCCTGAATGTGGTGGTTATCATAGTCACCGACTCTGTAGTCTACTCAAGTGCCAAAAAATCTAGTGCCAACTCTTAAACCTCAATTGCCGGAAAAAACTCTCTTGAATTTAGTGATAAAATCCTCCCATGACATGGAATCGACCGCTTCTGGTTCGAGGCGCTGGATAACCTCGCACCACCAATCCCTACCTATGTCGCGTAGAGTACATGTCGCAAATCTGACTTTGGCCCCTTCGTCGGACAGAAGCCGGCACGAAAGACACTCTCCACATCCGCAATCCAACACATACTGATGATCGGTTCCTTGCTCCCATAGAAACGAGGGGCTCCACAAGCATCAAACTCCTTGAAGGTGACTCCTATACCCCATGGACAACCATCTTCTAACTCACCCCTGTAGAAGCCTAAGGCACTCATCCACCACTACGATCAACTTTTCCATGATAGTGTTGATCAATCCAGGAAAATCCTCTCTCATGAACCTCAAAATCTCTGCTGCTATGATATCGCAGACATCCCTCTCACTATATATAAGCACCTCTAACATGAAAGGTCACCATCTTGAATCTCAAAGATAACGAAAACACATCAAAACAATGCATAGTGCAAACCCACTGATGTGGAAAAAAGATATACCTATCAACTTTTAAATTTATAAACCTATCTACTTATCTACTAATACACCTATAGGTAACGTACCTAGTCAGTTTTTAGTATAGTAAACTAAGTTGGGTATCGAACACAGGGAACAGTACTTAGCTAATAATATGATTACTAAAAATTAACCGAATAACAATAACTAAATTGGAGGTTTTTTTTATCTGATTTTACAAGTTCAGATTAACTTAAACTAATTACTTAACTAAAAACTAATCAAACACTCAACTAAGAACGATTATAATCAAGATTAGGAGAACACTTTCATTTAGCTTTGAATCCCCCTTTTCCTATGGATAGTTTCTAAACATGGATTTATTTAGTTGGATACCAATATTAATGTAATTATCAGTCTTGATCCGATCTCCTAATATTTTAACCAGTTCATGAACTACTATGTAATGATCATACAAAAGAAAACATAGAATTGATTATTAAAGATAATTGGTCTATGAAAGATATATTGTAACGACCCAATTTTCACGTCCAAAAATTTTGTTTTAAAAACATTACTTTAGAAAACATTAATAATTAAAACATTGTTTGATCAAATCATAACACAACGTAAACCATGTCTAAAAGCGAAACCATACAACCCATCAAAATATCAGAGTATAAATCCCAGAGAATCTCGTAAATGCGGAAACTAGTGTGTGTGCATGATGTGCCGCTACCGTGCCGACTCCTTCCCCTTTGATGAAGAGGTACCTGAAACCAAAAATGTAAACTGTAAGCACAAAGCTTAGTGAGTTCCCCCATCGTACCACATACCATACAAACACATAACATACATACTGCCAGGCTATTCTGGGGTGCCTGACTACCCGGTACGGCCATTCTGGGGTGCCGACTACCCATGTCAAGCCATTCTGGGGTGCTGACTACCCGTGTCAAGCCATTCTGGGGTGCTGACTACCCGTCGGTCCTAACAACCGATCCTCGGGGACTAGTCCCCTCCTACTACCTCTATCGCATATAACATAACAGGCCAGCATGCAAACATATCATCACATACTGTCAGACATTTCTGGGGTGTCTGAACTACCCTTCGGTCCTATCAACCGATCTCTACTTCTATCTCATATAACATATCATGCTAGCATATAACATATCAGGTAGTAGCAACCTAGATGATATCACAAAGACAATCATCTAACATACGACTCCTACTGGTGGGCCGACATTGTGGCCGTAGACCCACCGCTACTGGAAGGTAACTCACCTCGAAGTAGCTGCTGATTTGATCGGGAAATGACTGTCTATTGTTGCTGCTGCTGCTCCGGAAATCCTCCGGCTGCAATTCCCACGACATACTCAATCAAACACTGCTAACTGTCCTTTGGGTAAAATGACCATTTTACCGCTGATCATGCCCTAAGTCAAAGTCAGAGTCAACTTTCGGTTGACCCGACTCGCCGAGTTGGCTTTCCAACTCGCCGAGTCCCTACCCAAATGATTGCCTGAATCCTGTTTCTACTCGTCAAGTTAGGCGACGACTCGACGAGTTCTCCTTCTAAAATGATATTCAAGTCCTTCATCCTACTCGCTGAGTTGTATGAACAACTCGTCGAGTTCATCTTCATCCGATGAACACTTATGCTAAGACTCACCGAGTTGTATGAACAACTCGCCGAGTCTGTTCTTGATCTAAGGAGATTGCCTTGAACTCGCCGAGTCAGGGCATTGACTCGCCGAGTTCCTCCATAAATGAGTTCAGCTTCTGACTCCCTGAGTCACACCCCGTGACTCACTGCTCACTCGACACTACGAAAAGGGGACGAACTCGGAGACACGCGAACAGACTCGCCGAGTCGTTGCCATGCACCCACTAAATACATAGATCTGCTCGATTCCAATCCATGCCATTCACAGATCTGGACTCCTAGAACACGAATCACACGTAAAGTTTCCAACTTTACGTGTAGATATTCACCAATACGGATTTTAGGGTTCAAAATGTACTTAAAATGGTAGATCCAAGGTTTTCAAGCAATGAGGGTCCATAAAGGCTACAGATCCGAGCCCTTAGAGCCCAAACATGCCTAGATCCGAAGTCCCTCAACACTATAAGCTCACTACACAAAGGTCAAGACTAGAAGAAGCCTTTAAATGGCTATCACATGCTCTCAACAAGATAATAGTGAAGGGACAGAGAGGGTTTCGAGTCCAATACCTCTAGAAGTCCTGAAATGGCACAAAGATTCTGGATCTTCTTCCTCTCCTCTTGATCTACCTTCTTCTTCTCTCCAAAACTTCAAAGAAATGCACCAAAATCACCCAAAATACCAAAAGAGGGGTTAGAGCTTCGAGAGGGAATGTTCTGGACGCAATGGGGGCTGATATGAGGCACAAAACGTCATTTAAATAGGGTGCAACCCCTGAAAATTAGGGTTTCATCCAACAGCGGTGACTCGCCGAGTCCGGAATATGGACTCACCGAGTCGCCAACTTAAACATGTCTCGGGTCCCGTCCCTACTCGGCGAGTCGGACCTATGACTCGCCGAGTCCAAGGCTAAAAACAAGGAAAATTCTCAATAAAATTTACATACCGGGAACCAGGTGCTACAAATCTCCCCCACTTATTTTAGACTTCGTCCTCAAAGTCTGCTGCTCGATCCTGAAACAGCTCTGGATAATGCTCCATCATCTCGTCCACCGGCTCCCAAGTCCATTCCGAGCCCTTGCGGTGCTGCCATTGCACCTTTACTAGCTCCACCCTCTTGTTTCTCAAATCCTTCGACTTCCTGTCAAGGATTGCGACTGGGTGCTCAATGTAATTCAGGCTATCATCAACCTGAATATCCTCCAAAGGCACTACTACTGAATCGTCCACTAGGCACTTCCGCAGCTGGGAAACATGGAAAGTGTTGTGGATCTGGCTGAGCTCGACTGGCAGATCCAGTCTATACGCCACCTTGCCCACCCGGGCTACGACCCTGAACGGTTCGATCAATCTCGGGTCCAACTTGCCCCGCTTCCTGAATCGAATGACGCATTTCCAAGGCGACACCTTCAGGAGAACCATATCCCCGACCTGGAACACCAAGTCAGATCGACGCTTGTCGGCGTAACTTTTCTACCGACTCTGAGTAGTCTGAAGCCTGTTCCGGACCTGCTGGATCCTCTCGGTCGTCTTGAGCACCACTTCGGTGCTCCCCATGACTCTCTGGCCAGCTTCACCCCAGCATATCGGGGTCCTGCACCTTCGTCCGTACAACATCTCAAATGGGGGATGGTTAATACTCGCGTGGTAGCTGTTGTTGTATGAGAACTCAGCCAGGGGAAGATAGGTATCCCAGCTACCACCAAAGTCTAGCACGCACGCCCGCAACATATCCTCTAGAGTCTGGATGGTCCGCTCGCTCTGACCATCCGTCTGCGGGTGAAAGGCGATGCTAAAATGCAAACGAGTGCCCAACTCGTCATGAAATCTCTTCCAAAATCTGGAAGTAAAACGCACATCCCTGTCCGAGATCACCGATACCGGCACCCCGTGCCGCGCCACAATCTCCCTGATATAGATGTTGGCCAATCTCTCGGCCGATATGCTCTCCTGAATCGGAATAAATTGAGCACTCTTGGTCAATCGATCCACGATGACCCAAATCGAATCCACTCCACGTGCGGTCCTGGGAAGCTTCGTGATAAAATACATCGTGATATCTTCCCATTTCCACAGTGGAATATCCAACGGCTGCATCTTGCCATGCGGTCTCTGATATTCGGCCTTGACCTTCCTGCAGGTCAAGCATCGCTCAACGTACCATGCCACATCCCGCTTCATGCAGGGCCACCAATAATCTAGACGAAGATCCCTATACATCTTCGTCGCCCCGGGATGAATAGAGAATCGGGACTTGTGCGCCTCCTCCATCAAAATCTGGCGTACGCCTCCGTGATACGGCACCCACACCCTACGGTGTAATGTCAATAGTCCTCGACTATCATAATCAAAGGAGGAAACCTGACCCACCACACGCTCGCTCTTCCGGTGTTCCTCCTTGATAGCCTCCTATTGAGCCTCCCGAATTTGCTCCAACAGGGGAGTCACCACGGTCATCCTCATGCATACGTCCCTGATCGGCGCCTCCTTGCGGCTAAGCACATTGGCCACTACATTGGCCTTCCCCGGGTGGTAAAGGATCTCGCAATCATAATCCTTCACCACGTCCAACCACCGACGCTGCCTCATGTTCAGATTCGGCTGATCCATGAGGTACCTCAAACTCTTATGGTCCGTGTAGATGGTACATCGAACCCCGTAGAGGTAATGTCGCCAAATCTTGAGGGCAAAAACCACCGCCCCCAATTCCAAATCATGTGTCGGGTGGTTCGCCTCGTGAGGCTTAAGCTGCCTCAAGGCGTAGGCAATGACATGCCCCCTCTGCATCAATACCACGCCCAACCCTGAAACGGACGCGTCACAATAAACCATAAAATCCTCTACGCCCTCTGGCAGGGCTAAGATCGGCGCCTCGCACAATCTCTGTCTCAGTGTCTCAAATGCAGCCTGCTGCTCGGGTCCCTACCGAAAGACCACAGCTTTCTTCGTCATCCGCGTCAGGGGTACGGCTATCTTGGAGAAATCCTGAATAAATCTCCGATAGTAGCCTGCTAATCCCAGGAAACTCCGAATCTCAGATGGAGACTTCAGAACCTCCCATCTCATCACGGCCTCGACCTTGGCCGGATCGACCAGAATCCCGTTCTGGTTGATAAGTTGTCCGAGAAATTGCACCTCGCGCAACCAAAACTCACACTTGGAGAACTTGGCATACAAGCTCTCCCTCCTCAGGGCCTCCAACACCTCTCTCAGATGCTCCTTATGCTCCTCCTGAGTCTTGGAATAAACCAAGATGTCATCGATAAAGACTATCACAGACCGATCCAGCATCGGTCTGCAAACGCGGTTCATGAGGTCCATGAACGCGGCAGGAGCATTGGTGAGCCCAAACGGCATCACCACAAACTCATAATGGCCATAGCGCGTCCGAAACGCGGTCTTCTGCGTATCCTCCTCCCTGACCCTCATCTGATGATAACCCGAACGCAAATCAATCTTGGAGAACCAAGATGCTCCCTGAAGCTGATCAAAGAGGTCATCAATCCTCGGAAGCAGGTAACGGTTCTTCACCGTTACCCTTTTCAGCTCCCGGTAATCTATACACATCCGATGCGACCCGTCCTTCTTTTTCACAAACAGAATCGGGGCTCCCCAGGGCGAACTACTCGGACGAATAAATCCCTTGTCTAGCAGCTCCTGCAGCTACGTAGACAACTCCTGCATCTCGGGAGGAGCCAACCGATACGGTGCCTTGGCTATCAGAGCCGCACCAGGAACAAGGTCAATCCTGAACTCCACCTGTCGCTCCGGAGGTATCCCAGGTAGCTCCTCTGGGAAAACATCTGCAAAATCTCGAACCACCGGAACCTCGCTCACTGTCGCCTTACCCGCCTCCCGGGTATCCATCACATACACGACATATCCTGCGCATCCCTGCTGAAGATAGCGCCTAGCCCTCGCTGCTGAACATACAGTGGGTCCACACTGCAGCCTCTCACCATGAATCACTAACCGTCCCCCGCTTGGGGTCCTGACCCGCACTAGCTGCTGCGCGCAATCTATCACCGCCCCATTAGGGCTCAACCAATCCATGCCAATAATCACCTTGTTCCCGCTCAACGGAATGGGAACCAAGTCTACCAAGTAACGCTCCTCAAACAAACGCAGAACACAATCTCGAAACACCATCGATGCTCGCACCGATCGATCATCAGCAATCTCTACCTCTAAAGGGCAATCTAACTCGCCCGAAGTCTCATGAAACTTCTTGCTAAGAGCAAGGGAAACAAACGATCGGGATGCACCCGAGTCGAACAATACCTGAACTGGGATGCCGTTCACATGGAACGATCCTAATGCATACATATACATACGAAGCACATATCAATATCATAACATCATAAAAAAATAAGATAGAAGGAAGAATCATACCCGTCACCACATCGGGTGCGGCGCGTGCCTCCTTGGTAGTCAATTGGAATGCTCGGCTCCTCACCACCGGAGCCTCTGCCTTGCCCTGTCGGCCATCCGTGATCCGCAGGGTCGCTGGAGCTGGCGCCTTCACCGACACTAAAACTGTCAACTAGGGGCAATTGGCCTTCTTGTGGCCCCTCTGGTTGCAGTGGAAACACAGTAACTCTGATGTCTGAATAACTGCTGCCGAAGCAGTGCAATCCCTGTCGATGTGCCCAGACTTGCCGCACTTGTAGCAGCCTGATGATCCCAACCTGCACGCCCCCTCGTGCGGCCTGTCGCATTTCCTGCAGCGACTCGGTCCTGACTGGCATTTCGGCCTACCATCTGATCCCTTGGGCTTCTTCCCCGAAGCCCCTCCTGCCTGCCCCTCCT
The DNA here is from genome assembly GCF_002870075.4 of Lactuca sativa. Classification (NCBI taxonomy): domain Eukaryota; kingdom Viridiplantae; phylum Streptophyta; class Magnoliopsida; order Asterales; family Asteraceae; genus Lactuca; species Lactuca sativa. The sequence continues at coordinate 31,595,647 of NC_056631.2, read as the reverse complement.
CTAATTTCCGTTTCCGGATGTGCTCCAAATCTATCTCCCTCTCCCTCTCCCTGGCAATCATAGAGTCCAAGGTAGGGCAAGCCGAAAAGCTAACATGCTCCCGGATGTCAGCTCGTAGCATATCATGATAATGAGTCCTCCTCATATCCGCATCACCAGCATACTGGGGCACCAACAAGGCCCTCTCCCGGAACTTGGCGGTGATCTCCGCCACAGTCTCCGTCGTCTGTCTCATGTCTAGAAACTCCCTGGCCAGCTGCTGAAGCTCGACAGCCGGCGCAAACTCCGCCCTGAACCTGGTCACAAAGTCCGACCAGGTCATAGCCTCGATAGCTGAGGCTCCCAACGAGTCACCCACTGACTCGCACCAATCCTGGGCTCGGTCCCGTAAACACCCTGCTGCATACCTCACCTTCGACCCCTCGGGGAAGAAGCTAGTTAACTGTGCAGACTCGATGTCTGCAATCCATTGCCTGTCAGCAATAGGGTCTTTCACCCCATGGAAATCCGGCGCACCACTGCCCCTGAAGTCCTTGAAGGACAGTGTGCGAGATCCCGACTGGCTAGATGCCATATCACTCCTGAATGCCCGAAGGCGATCCTCCATCAACTTCTTGATCCCTCCCTTGATCGACCCAAAGAGGATGGGGGTCGACTCAAGGATGCCTCTGGTGATCTCTGACGCGATGAACTCGCATAGTCCCTCATCTACCAGCTCGGAACCTGAACACGAACCTGACCCCTCTCCTGAACCACCATCTACCGGCCTCGATCGAAGTACCACCATTCTGCAATACATCACAACAATCATTAGAGATACTGATACTTCCTGAGGGATCACAACTACTTACAAGTTCCCTGGTCTTGTCTTGGCCTTCCTTGGTTCGGGTACGGATCCTCTGCTTTCAGTAGTACGGGCCCATACTACCTTCCACATCTATCCGTACCTTCTTCAAGGACTGCCTCGACTCCACCAGATCCCTTTCACTATGGCTGATCACTACTATACTCATCCCAGGCTCGCCCTAGGGAAATCTCCGACTCTACTCGATCCAGTCTTTAGCTGCTGCAGACCTCCTTCGAGTACCTGACTCGTCCCTACAACAGTTGGACTCAAACAAGAGCTGCGCAGTAGGATCAAATCCGGTACTCTAAGATTATTCAACCCTGATCACATGTGACGTGACGTATTCGCCTAATGGCTAATTCCCATTATTCGGAATCCCACATAGCACGAAGCAAGCAGCATTCAGACAAGGGAAACAACCTCAAGCAACTCTGCTCTCATAGAGAGAAACTGAACTAGCACACAGTGCTAACTCATACTATCAGGCACAACCCTAACAGGCTACCCTACTTCTGTCTACTCGATACTAGCATGCAATTCTCATACAGCTGAAACACATAAAGCAGGCACATAAGGCATCACTCCTAGATCCTTAGTCCTATTCTAGCATGCTGTTCTACAAAAGCTGATAAACATAACATAAACTTGTATGGGTACTTTGGGGAATACTTACTTGAGCTCGGCTGGTCACGCACATCACACACTTCGTTCTTTCTCAAAACTCTTTTCTCAATTTTTTTCTGAAAACATTTTCTTTTAGAAAATCTTTTAATCCCTCGATTTGAGTTCAGACACCCCCGAAGGCGAGTCCGAATCCCTCAAACCAGGGCTCTGATACCAACTTGTAACGACCTAATTTTCACGTCCAAAAATTTTGTTTTAAAAACATTACTTTAGAAAACATTAATAATTAAAACATTGTTTGATCAAATCATAACACAACGTAAACCGTGTCTAAAAGCCAAACCATACAACCCATCGAAATATCAGAGTATAAATCCCAGAGAATCTCGTAAATGCGGAAACCAGTGTGTTAACTTGATGTGCCGCTACCGCGCCGACTCCTTCCCCTTTGATGAAGAGGTACCTGAAACCAAAACTGTAAACTGTAAGAACAAAGCTTAGTGAGTTCCCCCATCGTACCACATACCATACAAACACATAACATACATACTGCCAGGCTATTCTGGGGGTGCCTGACTACCCGGTACGGCCATTCTGGGGTGCCGACTACCCGTGTCAAGCCATTCTGGGGTGCTGACTACCCGTGTTAAGCCATTCTGGGGTGCTGACTACCCGTGTCAAGCCATTTTGGGGTGCTGACTACCCGTCGGTCCTAACAACCGATCCTCGGGGACTAGTCCCCTCCTACTACCTCTATCGCATATAACATAACAGGCCAGCATGCAAATATATCATCACGTACTGTCAGACATTTCTGGGGTGTCTGAACTAACCTTCGGTCCTATCAACCGATCTCTACTTCTATCTCATATAACATATCATGCTAGCATATAACATATCAGGTAGTAGCAACCTAGATGATATCACAAAGACAATCATCTTACATACGACTCCTACTGGTGGGCCGGCATTGTGGCCGTAGACCCACCGCTACTGGAAGGTAACTCACCTCGAAGTAGCTGCTGATCTGATCGGGAACTGACTGTCTACTGCTGCTGCTGCTGCTCCGGAAATCCTCTGACTGCAATTCCCACGACATACTCAATCAAACACTGCTAACTGTCCTTTGGGTAAAATGACCATTTTACCCCTAATCATGCCCTAAGTCAAAGTCAGAGTCAACTTTCAGTTGACCCGACTCACCGAGTTGGCTTTCCAACTCGCCGAGTCCCTACCCAAATGATTGCCTGAATCCCGTTTCTACTCGTCGAGTTAGGCGACGACTCGACGAGTTCTCCTTCTAAGCTGATATTCAAGTCCTTCATCCTACTCGCCGAGTTGTATGAACAACTCGCCGAGTCTGTTCTTGATCTAAGGAGATTGCCTTGAACTCGCCGAGTCAGGGCATTGACTCGCCGAGTTCCTCCATAGATGAGTTCAGCTTCCGACTCACTGAGTCACACCCCGTGACTCACTGCTCACTCGACACTACGAAAAGGGGACGAACTCGGAGACTCGCGAACAGACTCGACGAGTCACATGAACGACTCGCCGAGTCGTTGCCATGCACCCACTAAATACACAGATCTGCTCGATTCCAGTCCATGCCATTCATAGATCTGGACTCCTAGAACATGAATCACACGTAAAGTTTCCAACTTTACGTGTAGATATTATTCACCAATACGGATTTTAGGGTTCAAAATGTACTTAAAATGGTAGATCCAAGGTTTTCAAGCAATGAGGGTCCATAAAGGCTATAGATCCGAGCCCTTAGAGCCCAAACATGCCTAGATCCGAAGTCCCTCAACACTATAAGCTCACTACACAAAGGTCAAGACTAGAAGAATTCTTGAAATGGCTATCACAAGCTCTCAACAAGATAATAATGAAGGGACAGAGAGGGTTTCGAGTCCAATACCTCTAGAAATCCTGAAATGGCACAAAGATTCTGGATCTTCTTCCTCTCCTCTTGATCTACCTTCTTCTTCTCTCCAAAACTTCAAAGAAATGCACCAAAATCACCCAAAATACCAAAAGAGGGGTTAGAGCTTCGAAAGGGAATGTTCTGGACGCAATGGGGGCTGATATGAGGCACAAAATGTCGTTTAAATAGGGTGCAACCCCTGAAAATTAGGGTTTCATCCAACAGCGGTGACTCGCCGAGTCCGGAATATGGACTCGCCGAGTCGCCAACTTAAACATGTCCCGAGTCCCGTCCCTACTCGGCGAGTCGGACCTATGACTCGCCGAGTCCAAGGCTAAAAAGAAGGAAAATTCTCAATAAGATTTACATACCGGGAACCAGGTGCTACATATATCTAAGGTAATTATCTATGATCAAGACAAATTACCAAACACAATTATGATCAAATAGTGTTCTCTAATACATCTAAAACTGTTATCTTTATTACTTAATTTAAGAGTTGATTAATCCTAGCTCTAGCAGTTTGATGATCATAAACTACTAGGTAAACAAGTTTATGCAATTCAAATAAACACATAAACACATAAGAGTTAGACATGATTATTAGCTAGTCATGGCAGAAACTAACACATAATATTAGGGTTCATCTACACTAAACGAAATCCTAATTATTAGCTAGTCATGGCAAAAAATAAACACATAAACACATAAGAGTTAGACATGATTGATCTAATTCAAACTGAATGTAATGTGTAATCTTCAACTTTTTAATCTTCAATCGAATTCTTCTTCCAATGGTTGAATCTCGCAGGTTTCTGGCTTTTGATTTCGATTATCTCTCCAGAATTTTTGATCCAACCTCCCAAAATCGATTTTGTAACGTAGTATTTATAGTGTCCTTATAACACATCTCACGTCATGAGAATTTGGGTCTCATGTCATGAGATCAATATAATTCGTGTTTGACAAGGAAACTTGCATCCCGTGTAGTTATCTTCTAGAATAATCATTCTCACGTCATGAGATTATAGTTCTCACATTGTGATCTCTTTTACAATGCCCCAATTTCGGAATCCTCCATTCGCAACTAACCGCAACCTATAGCCTTTTCGCAGTGAACACTCGTTCGCATCCTATCGCCTCTCACTACAATCTTAATTTCACATCCAATCCTCTTATCGCAACGATTCTAATTTACACATCCAATCGCACCGACTTTCACTTCGATTCCGATATCCTCTTGTTTAGTTGCAACAATGCTGCTTTTGCAATGTATCACAATAATGTTGCCTTTATTTGTACCTGATCGCAACGATGCTTGAAGGATCTCATCCTTCCTCTCATCTGATTAGAACTAATGCTATATATTTATAGCTTCAGCCCTCCAAATACCAGCTTTTTGTTTGGTTTTGGCCCTTTCCTTCAAGAATGTCTTTTTTTGGCTGCAGAATGTAATTTAACTCAATAAGTACCAAATATCTTTTCATTTAACCAATATATGACTTAAAATGTATTAAAATAATGCCTAAATTGTGTATAAATAGGGCAATATCACCCACACTATGCATGCCAACCTATTGCTTCCTGGGATTCTTGTAACACTTCCTTGACTCATGTATGGATCATATGCTTTTAGTAGTACGGGCCCAATACTACCTTCCACACCTATCCATACTTGTTCCAAGGATTATTCTAAGACTCCCAAGTTACTTCGTAATGTTCAACCAAACTCCTCACACGCATTCATTTGTCTAGCCATATGCATAATACTACACTTCCTAGATTCTCTCTTTAGGATTCTTCCCTTCCCACTCGCTCCCACATTGCTAGAAATATCTACCAACATCATTAGTTGCCTCGTGCATGCAAGTTATACACAATACAAGACCAAATAGATTGTAGAATGAGTGGTTCTACCTTAAGCACACAATTAGAGAAGGAATAGGAAACAAGGCTAAATGAATCATTCTAAGGCTATACAATCCCAATTGCATACAACTTTAAAACATACACATAGAAATTAACGTTATCAATCTAGACTTCAAGCAACACATAACAAACAATTCTCTAGACCAAGGCATCACAGATGTCAGACAATTCTATCATGCAGTTCTTGAGCAGATCTACAACCTACATTCTAGCATGCATAACAATTCATAGCACAATACATAATCATAAGGGTACATTGGGAATCACTTACTTCCTAAGCTCCGGTTGATTGTACGCATCACATCCTCCAATCACTATAAAACCTTTTGAAGAAATCATGTTCCTTGAATAAAAGCATTTTCTTTCAAAAACTTGTTTAGAAAATCTCTCACTCCTTAATTTGATTCCAGACATACTGCAAGGTGCACTCGAATCCCTCAAACCAATGCTTTGATACCAACTTGTAGCGACCCTAAAATTAAAAAGAGATTTTTCTAAGTAAAACAGATTAACAAATTAAACCTTATTTGTAAAACCATTGAATAACATTTGAGTTTTAGAAAACCTTACATTATCATAATTAAGTAAAAAACCGCAGAAGCGGATATATTTGATGTGTATTTACAGTCTCATCGACCTCTTCACATGAACGACCTGCAAAATGTTTAATCCACAACTATAAGCATAAAGCTTAGTGAGTTCCCCACTATACCACATTTTCCACTATACATACAATGCATAAAATTAAACATCGGCTCTAGCATCGAACAACCAAATCTCCTATCCACATACATATATCATACATAACAGGCCCAAACCTAAGGAGTATACATGTCTAGCTCGGACTCCATTTCCAGAGGCCAAATCCTGGTCTTTGGTATTGTTTCCATAGTTCCATCCATGGTCTTTCATATTATTTTTATGGTTCTAACCATGGTCTTTCATACTATTGCCATGGTTCTAGCCATGGTATTTGATACCATTTTTTAGGGCCAAATCATGGCCTTTCATACCTTTTATAAAGTCATACATAGTCAAGAGTTAGATAGACAGTCGAACAAATGACCCACCCGGGAGCGAACAATCATACAAGAACATCACAATCATGAATTAGACCAAGAGTTCTTAGGCTATCCAACTTAAACTATATAATTGATTGTTTCCTAGTTATCCTGTCATTGACCACTTCTCAATTAAGTCATTTGTTGGGCAATCATACATAATCCTGACAACTTGCATTCCCTAGTTACACTAAACAAACGTAACTCTTAACATTATCTTTACCTGATAGTTTATGGAAAACAGGTCTTACAATTAATTGATTGTTTCAATTTTAGAAATCATAATCAATTTTTTGGAAACTCTGATGCTCATCTTTTGTGTTTCAATCTTCATGATTGATTGACTTCTATTGTGGCTTGTGTTTTTGATCGTTTCAATTTCAATCCATGAGTTCTCTTAAAATATTATTTGGTGTAACATTTAGTCTTAGGATGTTTCTTATTTCGGGGTAGTGGACCATAATTTGATAAATATAAGGTCTCAAGCTTGAAGGTGAAGTTTGGACCTTATTAGATATAGATAATGTTGGTTAAGTGATTTAAGTCCATTGATTGTGTATTGGAGCCAAAGGGGTAAAATGGAAAAAATGATATTATGGAATTTTTGCATGTATTAATTAATTAAGTTATGTATTCTTCAAGTTAAATATAATTTTATAGAATGTTGGGGATTGTTAGTATCTTCGTGTACATATAAAGGTCACTGAAAAGAGGTTTAGAATGAAGAAGTTATGATTGTTTGAAGTTGGAATGGAATATGTGAAATGCGTCACCACGACGTGATCAAAAGGTCACCACGACAAGGTGAGTTGTGCAGCCTAAGCCCATACAATTAGGTTTTCCCCGTATTTAAAGACTCTACCTCTATGTTTTAGGTCATTTTGCAGCCTTCATCACATCAAGAGCTCATTGGGAGCAAACCCTATTCTCCATTTTCATAGATTCAACTCCTTTGCTCCCCTCCCGTCCATATTGTTGTGATTTTATGGCTTAATATTGTTGTGATCTTGGAAGACTTAGTTTTGAAGCTTTGCAAATGAAGAAATAAGCCCTTATTCCATTTCTTGACTTTTGCAAATCATCAAGTTCCAAGATTTATTGTGTTTCTTCATATGATCTTTGAGTATTTAGTGTCATGGTCCATTTTAATGAGTTTTGTTCCCTTTCAGTCTTGTTCCATAGATTTCGGAGAACTTTTGAGATTTCATTAATGTTTGGGTTTAGATTTGGTCATTTGGTGGAGTAGAGAGTGCATGCAAGAGCTCTCTTTACTTCATGCATGAAGAAAAGTGAGTTTTGGAAATCTTATGATCTAGGAATTTAGATCTTTCTTTTTTGAGGATTCTTAATGGATAAACCTAGAAGCTTTGTCCCTTTAGACATTATAAGTAATCAGATTTGAAATTTTCAAGCTTGAACTTAATGGATTAAGTCGTCTCGGAGATGCTGGAACAAGGCAACTGTGATGTAGTTGTTCAAGTGATGCGGCGCGGTGTCTGGGTTTTAAGATGCATGCATATTAGTGCGAATACTCGACTGTTTTGTCCTTTTGTGACCACGATAAAGTTAAGGGAAGAAAACCAAGTATAACTAGAATACAATTCAAACCGCACTTCCTCTAACAACTTCAAAATCCATCATCGACCTTGCTACACTTTCTATCTAAGTTCCCTTCATCGTGGTTGGTATCGTTTTCCGTCAACTCGCCCAAAATTTTGTCGATATCATCCATTTCGTTACTTGGAGTTACGTCTGATGGGTTTTCTAGGTTACATTAGAACAATAAACAACAATTCGAATACACAAAACTATTTTTGGATACATGCAACCTATAGATCTATGACATTTTCTCATTTTAGCAATATACTATAAAACCGATCTAATCTACTTATAAGAAACTATGAATCATATTAGTAGCACAACTTTAAGTATAACCACATGTACTTATTTGTTTGATCTTTAATGGCTCATGGTAAGCTTGCGCCAATAGTGTGAACACCTCTAATGGCTCACACCTTATAGCCTAGAACACTAAAATCAAAAGAAAAAAGAGTGGAAGATGAAATTCGGATTCATCCTTCTTGGGAGGCTAGCAACGAAAATACGATGTCAAGGGGTGATATATATAGCTAGTGGATTAGCTAGATAAACCCTTATTTGAATAATTAAATATTCAGATTTAATCTATTCAAGTCAGCTATCCTTATTAGCTATCAGGAGGCTTCTAGAAAGCCAAAAAGTCTTCGCAAAACCATCCATTCCTATAGATGGTTCTAGAATTGCCTTCCTTGCTCAATTATAAACAATTACAATTCAGTCTGTGCACCTTTAATTAACTCCAATTAATCCGGAATTAATTCTAAATTAATCCAGATTAATAATTAATTAATTGAAGTTATTTCTAATAAATTTATTTATCATATAATAAATAATAAATCATTTTATCTCTTTCCTAAAGTCGTTTCAAGCTATTTGTAGTTATCGAGGGCGACCCAAAACGGATTTTACTTTTATTCCATAAATTTATACAAATTTAGTTTTGACTTTGACCACTTTAATTATGACATTGGACATCTATTCCAACAAACTCGCACTTATACAAGTCATCAACTACAATTGCTAAAATACAATTTAAATAACCAACATAGTGTGCTTTCCAAAACCATTATCAAACTACGGTAATTATCAAATGTTGGCCCTTAGATAAGTGACCAGTTATTCATTTATTCTACAACATATCGTATGGACATGAAATATAGATACAAATCACTCTCATAGTCCAAGATTCTGTTTTCCAATTTCTGATTTATGATGACTAATTTTAGACTAAAAATTGAACACATCCATTTAGATGGGGCTAGGCCTAAATATGAATGTCAGCATCAAAATCACCGAAGATCCCAAAGATATCATTTTTCCTGTTAAGGAAAATGGAATGAATAAACCTCGACTACATAATCATAACCTTTACTCATCTTGCCATACATGGAACTACATTTTATAACATCCATTTACAATTGCGTTTATGTAATACCAATGCACAATAGATTTTCAAACTATATCTTTTGCATCTACGCTTGAAGAATAAAAGATATATCATGTTAGAAATACTTGTGATTGAATCTATGAAGTAATTTCGAAGAGGGAGGGTTTATCCATTATGTAACGCCCATAGATCCGGGCTAGTCAATTTAGAGACGATAAGCATCAAAAATGAATTTTTGATGGAAGAATATTTAGAAGGATTAATCTTAACCAAGTTGTAGTATATGTCACAAGGTTTCCATGCATATAAAGAACGCCAAAATCCGAGTTATAACGAAGAAGTTATGACCTGTCGAAGTTTCGCGACAGAACTGGCACGACCCAGCGCGACCCATCGCGACGTAAATAGTGAATTTAAGGTAGATAGATATCTATCCTTAGTGATCAAAATGAGAATTGAAGATCTCATCGATAGTAGTGCAACGACGGAAAGACGGACGAAAACGGAGTTCAGATGAAGGAGTTATGAATTTCGAACGGAATTTTCCTGTCCCGGCCTACTAAAGATAATATATAAGTAATATATTTATAATATATTAAAAATAAAGTCAAAATTAGCCAATGGAGTCTAAACGTGAGTTGTAGAGCATAATCTCACATTCGCGTCGGTATAAAGAACATCGAAAACGGAGTTCGTATGCGAAAGTTATGAATTTTTGAAGTTCGGGGCGCGAAACCCCAAAACTGTCAGAGATCACGACGTGGCAAGCAGTGCCACGACGTGGTAAGTCTTCTGACACCTCCGGGAGTCCCCCAGATGCAAATTATGATGACGCATGCAGTGACGACCAAGCCCACGACGTGGAAAAAGGTTGCCATGACGTGGCAAGGGCCAATTTTGCCCTATAAATAGATTTTGAAGCGCCAGCCGTTTATGGTTGCTATTTTCTCTTCTCTCTCTCTCTCTCACGTTTTACCTCGATTTGCATGCAAGAAATATCTCGAAGCCCAGGTATCAACCCTGAGACCCGAAGTGAGTCCCGAAGCCCCGAAGATCCCGAGAAGAAAAGAGTTTCCGAGCCGAAGCTCTGCCCGCGAGGAGTTCGGTTTTTGTGAAGATCTTCCAGATCTACCGAAGAATCTTACTTCTACAAGCCGTAGTGCTGTCTGATCATCTTCTGATGAAGTGAGTGTATAGTCCCTTTCATAAACACGATTTTAATACAAGTATTGTTTGAATGTACTAAGTATATGTGTTATGTGAGTGTATCGATGTTATCTTCTAATCTCATAGATATGATTTATTCTCTATGAAATATGTGTTATGTTTATGTGCCTCATCTTTTATTTGGAATGTGTTTGGAATGAACGTACTATATAGGTTTTAAACTATGTCTAAAAATGTATATTTTTATCTAATAAAATGTTGGGTAGAACATGGGTAGATAGTTGTCTTGTGATAAAAGGATGAGAGGCCTTGATGTCATTGTAATCCATTCATCTAGCGGAATTTAGATGACAACCACGAACTTTTATAGACAGTCCAGTGGAGCGCTAGTAGGCTCATAACCTGTAGGTGTTAATAAACTTGGGTGTTCATTCGATGTATTCCATCCCCCTCATGGTTGCCTTATTTGACTTATATTGCCGAGGAACCCCCGAAGCATGTGTTGTCGCCCAGATGAAATATTCTTAGACTAGGTCCCTTGTGTTAGCTGTCTTAGGGACGTAAAGTGAGAATAACGGGAATGGGTAATTAGGTTATTATTGGTTGATGAAATTAAATTAATTGTTTATTGTGGGTTGAAAACCCTATATGCTCACCAGGCTCCCAAGCCTGACCCACTCAGTTTCTTTGCATTACAGGTAATGACACAAGAGTATAAGTTGGTGGACTTGACGAGAGATTTTGGAATATAGATCAATAGTTATAAATAACCGTTGTAAGGTCTATTTTATATTGTTTATGCTTTTGGTCTATATTGGAACATGACATCCCGATGTTTTATTATTTAATGAAAATACGTTCTCTTTGAGAAACGTTTTGATAAATTTTATCATATTTTGTTTTGGGCACAAATTCCGCAACTCTTTAAATCAAAGGATTACTCTGAAATCATTTTAAAAGCATAAATTAAATCGGTCTTTTCTGGCCGTGAAATTGGGGATGTCACAGTTGGTATCAGAGCATTAGTTTAAGCGAACTAGGAATTTGTAGGAAATTTCTAGACTTAAACTTAGGATGCTAAGCAATGATTGTGAGTTGAGTGTGTCTTTTATATATTAGGAAGTACACCTAAACTGACACGAGCAGTAGTATGCTTTAGGAAAGATGCCTAAAATGCTTTTATGTGCTAAATGCTATATGTTTGCCATATATGATATTGTTTGTTCGGATCTATGGTATGTTGCTGACTGGATCTGGATACCTTATGTGTTTAGGATTCTAAGCGTACGAATACGGTATTAGAACTAACATGTAAACGTTTCGGAGTGAAAAGGATGATTTGAACGTCTATCGAAATAGAGATCTAAATTCACCTAATTTGGTGTATAGATCGAAATGGAAAACACACAAAATGGATTGGGAAACGATAACCCGCAGCCTGAGCCACACGTGATTGGGAGTGCACCAGAGCTATCAGTTGCACCTGAGCCAATCACGATGGCGGGAGTATACGCAATGGTGCGAATGATGTTGGATCATCAAATGGAGGAAACAAGGCGTTTACTTCAACAAAGTAAGGATGAACATACTGTGCCAGTACGCCAGGAACCTACTCTTGAGACAACTATCAGCGTTGCTAAGTCCGTCGAAGAAGTGATCAATGGTTGTATCTCCAACAAGGTTGAAGTTGGCAAGAAGAGGAAATTTGAGGGGTCTTCAAAGTCTGACAAGAGCAACATGTTCTCGAAGTCTAGAAAAAGAGGAGATGAAGAAAAATGGTGCGGGAAATGCAAAAAGAAAAACTCGAGAAAAAGTGGCGAGGAGGTGACATGTTTTAAGTGTGGGCATTATGCCAATGAATGTACATTCAACGAAAAGGTATGTTACGGATGTAATGAGGAAGGGCACTTCAAGTAGGACTGCCCAAAGAGGGAAGAAGCTACAAAGCCAAATATTCCACCGAAACATTTTGAGAGATGCGACGAATAGGTGAATTGCTACAAGTGTGGAAAGACAGGGCATTATGCCAACAAGTGTGTATCCAAAAAGAGGGTGTGTTATGAATGCCGAGGAGAAGGGCATTTATCTAGGGACTGCCCGAAGAAGAATGAGGGAGCAAAACCAAATGCACTGCCACAGCCAAAGGCAGAAGCATTTTAAATGATCCTTGACGAAGAAAATGATAAAGTGAGGAATCAAGGATAAAGACTTCGTATCAAGGTATAGCTAGTATCAGGAAGTGTAGCCTATTAGGGGCATAGTACAGGGTGAACTTGAACTTTTGTGTAATAGTTTCAAGAATTAATATAAACCCTGGTTTTGTTATCTGATGTGTTGAATGACACCTATCGAAGGATATCGTAAGAGTGGTATCCTGCCTTTAGAATATGTCTGATAAAATAAAGGAACATTAAGAGGAGTACGATACATCTGAAGTACACCTGCGATTGGCAGGATGATGAAACGGTTGGTGTAATTCTTGAAGTTGTCCCATCATCTGGAATTTCCATCACCAACCGAGTTGAAGTAGAATTAGTGATTGAAGATACGCATGGAAGAAGTCCCAGTAGAGTCTAGGAGAATTTTTATGATTAATTGGACACATTAGTATGTGTTAATTGTTTTGTGATTTTAGGACTTGGGGAATGCGAGACAATACTTGGGACGAGTATGAGTAGGTGTGAATAGTAGTAGAGATCTATACTACTGGAAGCACATGACTCACGCTTGGATCAGGGAAAGTGGCAAGGTTACCAAGAAACTAGTAATTGATTCTGTTTTATTCATGTATGTCATTACCATTGTTTCGGAAATGACTAGTAAGAGGGTTGTTATTCTGACCCTAGCGGTCATGACAAATTGAGTCCGACTGCAATGAGTTTGTTACGTGGTTCCAAGAACCGAGTTTGATGTAGCATCTGACTTAAGTCAGAAGATTGAAATCAATGCGATCGATAGCATCGCGCTCGTTGTTAAAGTAATTAGTAGCTAGAAATGCTACATGCTAAAATGTGATTATATCACATTAGAATATGAAGGAAGGTATAATCCATTCTGGAATTCGACTCTAAGAGACTTGAGTCTAAGCGTTGCATCATACGATGAGAGGTCATTAGAACATGACCCATCGGTCTGTTACAATAGATAAAGGAAAGTACTTATCCTAAGAAGAAGAAGGAGTCACAAGAAGGATTTATTTTGTAACTCAAAGGTTACAATTGAAAGTACAACATAGTACGAAGAGCAGATGCAGGATTGAGCACTACCTGCTATCGAGAAGTCCAAGAGTTAGATACTCTTATGAGGAAATATAGAACTTACAGTTATTACTTAGGATGGAGAGATACCGTATGGAGTTATTATACGAATCCTGTTTCGTTAATGATTCCAGGACGTAATCATCCTAAGGTGGACATAATTGTAACGCCCGTAGATCCGGGCTAGTCACTTTAGAGACGATAAGCATCAAAAATGACTTTTTGATGGAAGATTATTTAGAAGGATTAATCTTAACCAAGTTGTAGTATATGTCACAAGGTTTCCGTGCATATAGAGAACGCCAAAATCCGAGTTATAACAAAGAAGTTATGACCTGTCGAAGTTTCACGATAGAACCGACACGACCCAGCGCGGCGTATACAGTGAATTTAAGGTATATAGATATATATCCTTAGTGATCTAAATGAGAATTGAAGATCTCATTAATAGTAGTGCAACGACGGAAAGACGGACGAAAACGGAGTTCAGATGAAGGAGTTATGAATTTTGAACGGAGTTTTCCTGTCCCGGCCTAATAAAGATAATATATAAGTAATATATTTATAATATATTAAAAATAAAGTCAAAATTATCCAATGGAGTCTAAACAAGAGTTGTAGAGCATAATCTCACCTTCGCTTCGATATAAAGAACGTCGAAAACGGATTTCGTATGCGAAAGTTATGAATTTCTGAAGTTCGGGGAGCGAAACCCCAAAACTGTCAGAGACCACGACGTGGCAAGTCTTCTGACACCTCCGGGAGTCCCCCAGATGCAACTTGTGATGACGCATGTAGTGACGACCAAGCCCACGACGTGGAAAAAGGTTGCCACGACGTGGCAAGGGCCAATTTTGCCCTATAAATAGATTTGAAGGGCCAGCCGTTTAGGGTTGCTATTTTCTCTTCTCCGTCTCCCGTTTTACATCGATTTGCATGCAAAAACTATCCCGAAGCCCCGGTATCAACCCCGAGACCCGAAGCGAGTCCCGAAGCCCCGAAGATCCCGAGAAGAAAAGAGTTTCCGAGCCGAAGCTCTGCCCGCGAGGAGTCCGGTTTTTGTGAAGATCTTCCAGATCTACCGAAGAATCTTACTTCTACAAGCCGTAGTGCTGTCTGATCATCTTCTGATCAAGTGAGTGTATAGTCCCTTTCATAAACACGATTTTAATACAAGTATTGTTTGAATGTACTAAGTATATGTGTTATGTGAGTGTATCGATGTTATCTTCTAATCTCATAGATATGATTTATTCTCTATGAAATATGTGTTATGTTTATGTGCCTCATCTTTTATCTGGAATGTGTTTCGAATGAACGTACTATACAGGTTTTAAACTATGTCTAAAAATTTATATTTTTATCTAATAAAATGTTGGGTAGAACATGGGTAGATAGTTGTCTTGTGATAAAAGGATGAGAGGCCTCGATGTCATTGTAATCCAGTCATCTAGCGGAATTTAGATGATAACCACGGACTTTTCTAGACAGTCCAGTGGAGCGCTAACAGGCTCATAACATGTAGGTGTTAATGAACTTGGGTGTTCATTCGTTGTATTCCATCCCCCTCATGGTTGCCTTATTTGACTTATATTGCTGAGGAACCCCCGAAGCATCTGTTGTCGCCCCGATGAAATATTCTTAGACTAGGTCCCTTGTGTTAGTTGTCTTAGGGATGTAAAGTGAGAATAACGGGAATGGGTAATTGAGTTATTATTGGTTGATGAAATTAAATTAATTATTTATTGTGGGTTGAAAACCCTATATGCTCACCAGGCTCCCAAGCTTGACGCACTCAGTTTTCTTTGCATTACATGTAATGACACAAGAGTATAAGTTGGTGGACTTGACAAGAGATTTTGGAATATAGATCAGTAGTTATAAATAACTGTTGTAAGGTCTATTTTATATTGTTTATGCTTTTGGTCTGTATCGGAACATGACATCCTAAGGTTTTATTATTTAATGAAAATACGTTATCTTTGAGAAACGTTTTGATAAATTTTATCATATTTTGTTTTGGGAACAAATTCTGCAACTCTTTAAATCAAAGGATTACTCTGAAATCATTTTAAAAGCATAAATTAAACCGGTCTTTTCTGGCCGTGAAATTGGGGATGTCACACATTACATAGAATCCTCATTTATACACTCATGAATATAGCAACAATCTTCATGCAATGT
This sequence comes from Lactuca sativa, assembly GCF_002870075.4. NCBI lineage: Eukaryota > Viridiplantae > Streptophyta > Magnoliopsida > Asterales > Asteraceae > Lactuca > Lactuca sativa. The sequence continues at coordinate 31,579,665 of NC_056631.2, read as the reverse complement.
CCAATCACCATGAATATTCTATTAATACTCCATGACAGTCTTAAATCATTACTCACTCCAAAAAGTATAACCGACTATGTAGTTTAGAGTAAATTACTACTCAAGAAGGAACAGCATAACGAAACACAATAATAAACTAATTTCTTATGCTATCATACTCTTTAATATAAATAATTCCCCACCATTTAATCACCATAACAGTTACAAATTTATTGATTGTATAAATGTTTCTTGGTAATCAACTTAACAACTAAACTTTTTATCATTTCACATGCCTATGCCCTTAGCATGCATGTCATTGTTTTCTTTGGTAATTACTATATCGAGCAAATCATTATAAAGATATTCACTTCACAAATAGATCTCCATCCTCAAGTTTATCTTGAATGTAGTAGAATTTCTTCCTTCTATGAAATATCCTTCTGTGACCTCAAGGATCATTAGTTAATGCGCCCGCATTCTTATCGGATATTTCTAATGCAATTTTTTTTTACTAAAAACAACTCCAAGGTCAACACTATGAAGTTTTCTAGTCCAGATACACTCCTTGGATACTTCACTTGAACTAATGTAATCTGACTCATATTGTTGATGCTACAACCATCTCTTGTATGAAACCTTTAATGTTACTGCATTACAATTCAAAATAAATTTCCTTTTAGACTATGACTCAGAGTCATCTCAAAAAATTCGTGTTACTAAATCTCTTATTAATTATGTCCTTTACTACCTACAAGCAACTAGTCCTTGGTAACTCTCGAATACGTCAGAATATCCTTAACAATTGTCTAGCAATTCACTTGAGGAAATTTTTGATAAAATCTCACAATGGGAAAAAGATGTGAGACATCAGAACAAACACTAGTCATAGCATACATGATTGATGCAAAATCTAAAGCATATGGCACTCGACTCATCTTATAATTTTCATGACTAGAGCAAAAGACTTTTAGATTCACTCAAGTCCTTGTTGTGATGCATATGAACAATCCATTTGTTGGAATTTTCCATGTTGAAACTTTTCAGAACATTATTTATATATGTGATTGGACGGAATCATATATAAACTTCAGGAAGACGTTTGTTATATAAACTTCAGAACGTTTGTTATAAGCGAGTTTTGACTAAAAGTGAAAAAAGGAGTTTCGTATTACTCCTCGATATATAAACTTCAGGAAAACGTTTGTTATAAGCGGGATCCATATGAGTAAATTATGATTTTTATAAATTCATTAATTCTTACCCTAGTTAGGCTCGTAAATGAAAGTCAAAACCAGCCAAAAAAACCAAAAAGAAAGTTGTAGTACATGTTGAGATCATCACATACATATACAGAGGGTCTAGATTCGAGCACACATGAAGAAGTAATGATTTTTGAAAAATCTTTACTTGCGTGTCATCGTGCGCCGCACACCTGACACCACCGGATTCGATCAGATTGCGCCAAACATGGCTGAGTAGGGAGGGGACACATGGCAACTTCCTGTAGAGCCACAGTGTTCAAATGCACGCTGCGCATAGAAAAAACGCGACGCACACCCCCAAAACTCGACTATAAATAGAGGGTTGTGCCATTCAATTTAGCACACCTTCAAAACATTCCTCTATTTCTCTCTGGTTGGTGTGTTGCCTCGTGGAGCGGTCCCCGGAGTTCCGAGCTCGTCTCTACCGTAGATCAGCGGTTTCAAACCCTAGAGTGAGTTCACGACCCCTATTTTACTTTTCTAAAATGTTTTCAGGGGGAGGAGAGGAATACATTCTTAAAAAATGATTTGATAAAAATATTTATCTTATTAATCTTAAGTCATTTTATTATAAGCAAGATACCTTAGGATAATATAATTATAGACACTATGCTTAGATTTAAGTTATGAACTGTGTCTAAAAGATATGATGCCCGATAATCTAGGAGTAGGTAATACCTAGAAGTTATAATGGTCAAATCCATAGGAAACTTGAAGTACCTAGGAGTTATGCTAGACAAGATTTAGGATATGCACTGTACTTAATTGTTACGCTACCTAATTATCCAGTTAAAATGACCATAATTAGGGTATATATATGACAATTTATATATATCAGATAATTATGAGACCATAAATATAATTTTCATATATATATATATATATATATACTAGTTGTGTGCCCGCATAAAGCGGCGATGACAAATAGTTTCCGGATGCTGATTAATTTATTTCGGTGAAAATTTTCCTTGTGGCTATCAGATAAAACCATAAAAACCTTTAAGTATAACCAAGTTACAATATCAATAATTCTTTCATTTTTACAATCTTCAAACGTTAATAAATCCGTTTATGTATCACTCTCTTGTAAATTGAAATTAATCACTCATTCATAATGTTAACTTCTAATAACCGTAACATCTTAAGTTGTTTCATAACTTTGACTGATTTGGTGGGTTGTAGGGTTGTAATAATTTCATTCGACTTTTTATTTTCAATCTATTTTAAGTTGTTTTTGTAGTCTTTAAATGATTTTAATTTATAAATTTAATATAAATAAATTAGATGAGGCGGTTCATCTTTTGTGTCGATTTGTAATTGGTAGCTATGGGAGGTGAGATATAAACATATAACACGTAGCAATGATGTAAGAACTGTTGAATTGGGAACAAAGAAAATTTTACAAAATACCCCCTCCAAATCAAATACACCAGCCACATAATAGGCAACAACAATACAAGGGCCAAACTTGGATAAATTTCAACAGTTTACTGTTGAAATTTTTCACAATCTTAATATATATATATATATATATATATATATATATATATATATATATATATATATATATATATATATATATTAATGTTTATTTGTTCATTTGTTTATTATAATATTTTACTTTTATTTTTTTTAATAATTTGTTTTTCAATTTTTTTATTATTACCTCTCTGGAAAATCCTATGTTATGAAGGCAACTACTAAAACGTATCACACCCACATTTAAGATTTTCATCCTACTAAATACGCAAGCATCATGATACAATGTTTATAGGTTTCATACCAAATATTGATTTTAAAATGCTTTGTTTGCTTCAAAAAAATGTTCATAATAAATGGAGATCAGTAATAACTAATTGCGTAATCAAGATGTATTATTTAAAAAAAAACATTAAAATATATACCTTAGTTACTTTAGGTTACAATATTAATCTTAAAAATAGTTAATTTGCTTTTTTTTTTTTTTTTTTTTTTTTTTTTTCTTTCTTTCTTTCTGAATTCTACTTTTTGCCACTTCTAATTTTTCTATTGAAAAATGGTAATAATCAATTCTCTCCATCGATGATCGTTGAATATTTTAAATAATTTTAGTGTCCTTACGTTACCTTGAAACACCACACACATATATTCACAATGAGAATGTCCTTACTTTAGCTTGAAAACTATATGCAGACATCTATTAAACATAAATTGGATTATAATGTCACACACATGTAAAAAAAATGTCTTAGAAATTTTGATAAAATATGAAAAATTATAAGTATATAATTTTAAAGATGAAAAATATCTTAGAGCTTACCAAACTGATTTCACTTATACATGCTTTATCATCCTTAGACTTTTTCTCTATTTCAAATATCAATAAATGCATGGACTTTATAACTACAATTGTATGATTATTAAAAAAGATGTGTAACATAAAAAACCTTTAATGAAAGATCTTCCTCACAATAAATTTCTTAGACTTGAGCATTGTAGCTACAGTAAAAAAAATGTTAATACCAATAAAAAATACGGCTAAAATTTCTTTCTTTGACTATGAAATTCCTTATTCCTTATATACCCTCAAATAAGGACTCATGGTTGACTATTATGCATAATTGCATGTTTTAAAGATCTGAGAGGATTGAAATTAAGCATATTAACTCTTCACTTTTTTTTTAAATGAAAGGCTAATGCATTTATGTTAGGGTGCAAAGTCATGCTTGGATGTAATATGTTTAGGCTTTCCTCTTTGTATGTGTAAATGGGTTGAGTCTTTTCCTATAAATAGGAAGTGAGTGACTCCCATTATGTAAGAGTCCATTTGGAGTGTTAGACTAGAGAGAGAAATTATATACAAACCCATTTGTATAATCTTTCTAGATCTAATAAGAGCTTACAAAGATTTATTTACTCCTTGTGTTCTTGAATTTGTATGATGAATCACTAGATCTTTCTAATTCCGCACATGCCATCAGAATCAACACCACTACAATTGGTATCAGAGCGGGTGTTCTTGATTTTCATCAAGAATTGATCCTTGATGGCTATTTTGATTTGGTGATTCTTTTTGTTCATTGATCTTCGTGATTAGAGAGTGTTGTGTGTTCTAGAAGTCGAATTTTTCTTTGATTTGATCCATAATTCGACTTTCTCTCTCTAGAATACTTGTTTGTGTTACTTTCTCTCTCTAGAAAACCCATTCTAAATCACTTTCTCTCACTAGAATTTGGTTCATATTCACTTTCTCTCTCTAGAAAACCCAAGTTCATATCGATTGATCAAAGATGGAAGAAACAATTTGTGAAGTTTTTTTTATGGAGGATTTTCCATGGTCATTTAGTTTTGAAGGAGTTCTCAATTGTTTTGTAACCGGGTATTTCAAACAAAATACACTCATTTCTAGTATGAAATGAGAATGTGGAAAATTCAATGGTTATCCTCTTGATCATGATCATCATAAGACGTTGCTTAATCGTTTAGTAACAACTTATCATGAAAGAAGAAAGAAGAAGAAAGATGATGAAGTAATTGAAGGAATTCGTCTTGATGAATGCATATATGGTGATAATGTTCTTGCTTCTTATCCGGATGTTCCTGATGTTCAAGAAAAAGGAGTTCAAGTTGATTCTCAAGATGAAAAAGTTTTTTGCTCAATTGGAGTTCAAACTGATGATATTTTGTGTTCTTGTGATTCGTTTGAAGGAATGATTCCTTATCGGTAACCGGTGATCCAAGAAAATCACAAGTATCAAACTCCAAAAGATTTGATTCAAACTCAAAATGTTCATGTTGTTGAAAGTGGGTTTGTTCATGAAGTCAAGTCATCAAGATGTAAAAAGATGAGAAAGAAAAAGAAGAAGAAGATGAATCGGAAGAATAAGCGGGTTTACTCACAAAAATGGTCATATGTTGTAAAGCCGAAATCCGTGAAGCAAATTTGGGTTCCAAAGCAACAATCTCCAAAGGTTGCATTGAATTTGAAGTCAAAACCCAAATGTGTTGGTGGTTCTTTTGAAGATGTTCTTGGATCGTTGAAGAACACGAAGAACACGAAGAACGAGTTGTACATCTCGCATGGTGGGTGGTACAATGTTCGATTTGGAGATTTTCTTATTCCGACAAAAGAACCAAGATCTTCCAAATTTGATTCGTTCGTTGAAAACGGAACTCGAATCGTCAAAAAGGTAACTCAAATTCTCAAATGGATTCCAAAACATCCATGATTTCGATTCGTGCTTTGCGTTTTTCAATTTTTGATCGTTTTGACTCAATTGGATCGAATTCGTTTAAAACCCTTTTGATGATCCAATTAAAATTTCTTTTGATCAAACTTCATTTCTCAAAATCACGTATTCATTGTTCATCATTCAATATCTTTTTCAAAGTCAAATAAAATCATTTGATTCATCCCATCGCAAACTCAAAACCAATTCTCGATTTTATTCTTAAGCCCAAAATCGTGAGTTCGGTTACTGTTCATCAATCTTGGAGCCTATACATTTGTTTTAATCCAATTTCATTGAGCCCAAAGTTAGATCATCGACTGTTCATTCAATAAAAGTTATAAGCCCAAATCTGAAAGTTCATTACTGTCCACTTAATCGAGCCTATCAAATAGAATCAACATTTCTGTGTTCATTCAAATTAAATTTTTCATCGGTTCGTAGTTCATAAATCACACTCGTATTTTATCAATCTTATCGATCGATTTGAATTTGTTTGAGAATATACATCTTGTGAATCGATCATAAGTATTGAGTTTTATATCTTTGATCGATTATGATCAAGACTGTAGAAATAAGTCGATATGTGAATCAATGATTTTATTGAAATTGGTCAAGATCTACGAGTTTTTTGTGAAGAACATGAGAAGAACAGTTCATTTATCATGTTTTTAATCTAAAATCAGACAATAGATTCTTGAATTTGGGGTTTGATTTCAAAAAGTCAAACTGGGAAAAGTCAATGTCGATGTTCTTGATGACGGATTCTAGTTGATTAAAGTCAATGGCTGAACAATTGCTTTTAAAATCAATGGATTGATGGTAGATTACCTTTTTCGAAGAATGATATACTGGAATTTGACAATTTGATGTCCAAGGGGTCTAGATCGTATTTGTTGATTTTGGCTAATGAAGAACTGGAATCGAAAGGTTTGGAGTTAAAATTTTGTGTCGACTATTTTTGGAGCTTGGGTATCAAGATCAATAGTCGACTGGAACCAAAAAGGATTTGGATTCAATGGCTAATCGTTGATGATGATTTTGATAACGAACTGGAAAACGATTTTGATTTAGAATCGATGACTTCTATGAATGTCTGCGTTTGTGAGTGACGATTTTCAATCGACATATATCTTGGGGCATATGATCGATTTTGGAGTTGATCGATGTCATTATGTTCAGATGATTCATTCGCATTTTGCTATGAAATGGTGATATGGAGTTCGCATCTGGGTAGTTCGCATCAAAACTGGATTCGCATATGAATGTATCAGTTGGGTTCGCATATGAAAACAGAGGAGTCAAGATCGTTTGCAACTGGATTCGCATTTGGTGAATAAATTTAAAGATCAAAATTGATTTCGCAAAGTTGAAGAATTGGACAGCAGTATTATTAAGTTCACATTTGATTGTGTCTAACACGAGTTCGCATTTTTGTCTCAATCAATTTCGCATATGAGAATGCGAAGCTTTGTAAGGAAAATGCGAAACAAGTAACCTGGAGTCAATGATAATTCGCATCTGGTATTTGATTAATTGTGTGGAACATGCGAAGGGATGCGAAGGGTGTGGGAATGAAAATGCGAAGCATTCCCTGTTAATCATTCAATGAAGAAGAAAACTTACATGTTTCGCAATTAGTCCCTGAAATTTCAAAAACATAGCAAAATTAACCCAACTTCGCAAAATGGCAATAAAAGCTGAAAAAATGCAGAAATTTCAGTTTTGGTCCCTGCAGTTTGTGCGAATTTACGCTTTATGCCCGGTTTTGCAAATGAGCTAGAGTTTCGCATATTTGACTATTTTTGGCGCAACGGGTCCCTGCACGTTTCAGAAAGTGACAATATCTACCCGGATTTTGAAAAATCTTGCAACTTTCACCCAAAAAGTCAAAATTTTTCATAAATTGAAAATTTTTTGTGGCTTTTTCGTGATTGTTTTTTCGTGCAAGATTTTTGGTGATTCATTTTTGGAACACATCAAGGGGGAGTATCGTGAAGACTATTCCTCGGGCGCTTCTCATCCTTAATGGGTTTTATAATCATTTTTTGATTATAAAAAGGGGAGAATGATGGGTATTCGAAGCTTCTCGGGTTTGTCGAATATTCATTTGCGGATTTGAAGACCGGTGTTACTTCGAGGGGGAGTTTGGTCTTGATCGCGCTAGCTCGTTGGAGATTAAAGCCGGACATCCAATCCTAACTTTGAGGGGGAGAATGTTAGGGTGAAAAGTCATGCTTGGATGTAATATGTTTAGGCTTTCCTCTTTGTATGTGTAAATGGGTTGAGTCTTTTCCTATAAATAGGAAGTGAGTGACTCCCATTATGTAAGAGTCCATTTGGAGTGTTAGACTAGAGAGAGAAATTGTATACAAACCCATTTGTATAATCTTTCTAGATCTAATAAGAGCTTACAAAGATTTATTTACTCCTTGTGTTCTTGAATTTGTATGATGAATCACTAGATCTTTCTAATTCCGCACATGCCATCAGAATCAACACCATCACAATTTAATTGTCTTATTAAGGCACTATTATTTGAAGTCAACCAATGATCAACAACAAAATTGTCCAAGGAACACACACATCAGTTAGACCATTTGAAGTTGTAAAATACATCCATACTCAATCTATGCAAGAATATCAACCACACATGTGGACATATGCCTTTGAATCCAGAACCTGTTAACATGGCACACATGATAAATAGATACATCACAAGGTATCAATAGCATAATCACCCTTATATGGAATGCAAAACATTTGAAATGGAAATTAAGCAAAGTGAACTGCATCTAGTTGTGTCAACTCATTCAATATCCTTCAAATTCAAAAGGTACGCAATAAAAGACATTAATACACATGTAGAGGTGGCAGATATAGATATCTTCATGCCCATACACTAAGGATATACACCAAAGGAAGTTTACAGCACATTAGATATGCAAATTTGAAGAATATCAAGGATAAATCAATGAATCACACTTTGAAATTTACCAATATTATTCTAGACATGAAATGCACCATTTACATGTAGTTGATGTAAATATCACATTAAAATCAACGTTGTAAAAATCGCTCGACGTTAGCTAGTCGGTGGACTGGGGTCAAGGGATTAATCGGCTAGGCGGAGATTAATCGGGGACCATTAATTGCTAATTTGTTAGATTTTAAAAAATTAAATATGACTAAAATCATATAAAAGCTCATAAATACCACTAATATCATAAGAAAATAGGTTAATATGATAAATACAACACTAATCATACCTCAAATAGTTTCTATTGAGATATAACTCCATCAAAGTATTAAAATTTCACCGGGTTCTACTGTTTTAGTCATTTTGAATACATGGATTAATCGCTAGGCGCTCTCTAATCGGTCGAGTAGCGCCTAGGGATTAATCGGGACCTAATCGGGATTTTTACAACACTGATTAAAATATAGACATTGATGTGCAGATACATAAAATGGATTAAGCTTTTTCCTGCATATAATGAATAAATACTACATGGATGATGTCTAGAACATCTTCCCTTATTTTTCTAGAGTTGTAGTTGTTTCCGAAGGAGGAAAGGTAAAATAGTTAGCTTTTAAATCCAAAACCTCTATTATAAATAAAAAAGAAAGGTAAAATAAATACCTTTTAAAAATGGTGTACTAAAACAACCAATAGAATAAATAGAAATGAAGAATTTGCTCATAGAGAAACCCAATTTAAAAGATTTGGAATTAAGAATTCTTATTTTTGATGTCATTTTCTACAAGAGAGATATGGCTCCTTGAAAAAGGGCTCCACAAAGAAGAAAAGTCAATAAAGGTCAAAATAAAGACCCTATAACAAAAAAAAATTTGCAACATTAGTAAAGATGGTGCCTCAAGTTAAACTAAATTTGGTCGATTTCACCTTTTTTAAGTAAATATTGCTCTTTTTAGCTACCATCCTTCCTAAGATCCCAATTATTCTTGATTTCTGCACGAAAAAATGAAGAAGTTGAGATAAGTGGCCAAAACAGGGAGAAGAAACGGCGATGGAAGGTTTCTAGATCTACCTGAGCCAAGTTCTAAATTGGATATGACCATTAAAATCCTAGATGCTTGTTAAAAATCAAAACAAATAGAATCCAACAATACAAACAAATGGGTAAAACGAAAAGATGTTTTATTTTTTTATGTTAAAAAAGATTTTTACCATATAATTTCTTGGATAGATGAAAAAACTCCACATAAAATCCAAAGTCATCTCCAACCTTGACAAAAAGAAAAATGCAACCGTTGAGAAATGCGAAAATATGATTATAGATGATTATGAGTGGATTATAAAAAAAACTACCAATTTAAATTAGCTATGCAAGAATAGATTAAATATAACCTTCAACAAATAAGCTCAAGATTAGTTAACGAGAACAAAGTAGAGATGACCTGTAACAGAGAAACTCATGGTTGCTTACTAAGATGACCATATGCAACCATGATGGGTTTATCACTCCTGATGGCAGTGTTGGATACTCGATTTCACAAAAAAGAAATCAACATAAGGACATGCTTGTCATATGAGGCCGCATCTAAAACCCTAAATTGTGGTTCAAAGAAGAAAAATTATAAAGAGAAATGGAATTGAGGATTACCGTGGTGGCATTTAATAATCTGATTAGGAGGTGGTGAAGATGAATCATACCGGCATCGCCATCGAGACCCAAAATTACCATTATCTCCATTGGAGACACATTATTTTAACAAGAAATCCAATTAGGTCTACAGTAAGAAAAACAAAAAGCAATGTTCAGAGAAGAATATTGTAGAAAATGTACCTAAGCCATGAAACAATTTATTATGTGTCCTTATTCCTTGGAACCTTGTAAACAGAGAATATGAGATTTTAGGATTCGAATTTTGAAATTAAAATGGCTACATAAATAGAGTGTGGGTTTTAATGGGGGAAGGTCGGAGATAACAATGCGCGATTGGGGGAATAAAGAAGGAAAGTCATTTAATTGATGGAAGCGTATCGTTTGATTTAATTTATAAAGAATTAATGATTAATGTGATTAATTTCTGAAACGGAAATGTAATATGTGTATTGAAGGGTAATCATATATTGATTGTACATGATGTAGTAGGTATGGTACCTCTTAAATTTCAGGAAATTTCTAAAATGCTTTATATAATAGTGTGTGTGTATATATATATATATATATATATATATATATATATATGTGTGTGTGTGTGTGTCTAAAATGCTTTATATTTTATCTTTATCATAATTACACACACACACACACACACACATATATATATATATATATATAGGGGTAATTATGATAAAGATAAAAGTCTATGGTTAATGCGTTAGTGAGTTGGTTATTCATCCAAAACCCTTGATTAAATTCAACATATCCCTAATACCTATAATCTTTTAACTTAAGAGAGCTAGGAAGCTATGTATAGATCTATACAAGGCCAAGACAACCCCACATACGATTGCTAACTACAATCCCGACAGGATACCTTCCATATAAGTTACTATTTGACATCCGATGATGTGTCGTGATCACGGGTACATTTACGGTCGTAGCGTCGATTATAGGGGCTCATGTTTCTACATAAATAATTGACTTAGAGCTTAGATTACCTTTAGGGACGTCTGCTATGGTAATTAAAATACGTTAGGCTTGTTAGAAATCCTTGAAAGATAGTATATTAGGATTAACAAAAGACAATCCTAATTAAAATACGTTAGGATTGTTAGATATCCTGAAAATATAGTCATTTAAGATCAATAAAATATATCTTAAATGATAGAAGACTATATGAATAAGAAATGTTTTCACTAAAGAAAAGTATTCTTAAAACGAATTCAAATATCCAAAATAAAAACTCGTGCATTCACCAACATTATGTTGACTTTCAAAATACATGTATTCTTAGGAATATGAGTGTGGAAGAGTATCCCTCGATTATGAAGGAAGTTTGCACGGAAGCTGTTGAAGATTAGTATAGTTATTTTAGGAGTTTGCATCTGTCCCTAAAATAATGTAATCCTTCGAAATCAGTAATAAATAAATATTTAAAAATATAACTTTGTGTTTGATTGTACCTGTTGCCAAGATCCGATTATCCCTACTTCACACTGCCCAGTGTTTCTGCCAACGGTTGGGCATAGTGTGACAGATTGGTATCAGAGCCTCATGTTATAACGAACTAGTAATTCCTTAGGAAATATAACTATAGCCTAGGGCATAAAAACTCTAAACTAGTAAAACCTAATAAAAGTAATAATAATAATAATTGTATGGATAAACTTCTCTTTATGAGGTGTCTAGACTAGAAAAACTTGTCGTATGGTTATATGCCAAAATGGTCATGCCCTTCAACTTTTCCTAACCGGTCGATCCTTGTAGTTTAAAAGTACAAAAAGATAGGATTAAATAAAATACCCCAATCAAACATTAACCAAATAAAGAGTTGTGTAAACTCTTATAAATTCACCCTCGTATCAAAAAGATTATCCATTCAAATAAGAACTTAAGATTTTAGGTCAAAAACGAATCCTAGGTATAGTTAGTACTACGACTGACCCACAACTAGACCTAGAATGTACAACTAAGTTTTATTATGGTCTGACCGACACACACTCAAACATGGATGCCATAGTTGAAAATCTAAATGATTAAGGATTTATGGATCATTAGTTAGTATGCCTAGATTAGAACGAAGTCTATGAATAGAAGATGAACGGATGTAGCACTAATCGACTCCCCCAAAGACTAGAGTCATATGGAGTGATACAACGAGAGAGGTTAGGGATTTACGTCGTGAAGTTCTTCGGATCGAGTCTGACTTATTACTCGGAGAGTTCCGTTCATAGCTCAAGGATGATGATCTAGAAAACGCTTACCCGACCACCCTTAGGAGGAAATCACAGTAGATCTGGTACTATCTACTAAATACCTATAATTCTATAATTATATGTATTATGATTTCACTCTTATCTCGTATAACATTTTTGGATGTCTTATGCAGGGTAGTCGGAGTAGGCATGATCATCAGGAGCTCATCCATGGAGGATATCTGGGAATGGTTTTCTCATCCTTCCCCAAAGGGAGATCAGGTGGTACTGCACTCTCCATTAATGGAGGAGGCTGAGTATGATGCATGGATGTCGAGGCCACCTACCTCCACTGATACATAGTTTATCGAGGATGAGGAGCAATATGTTGACGAGGAGCCACTGGAGGAAGATCCGCAAGACGAGCAGGCATGAGGAGATCCAGCTGACAACTCATTATATCCTAACTCGTTATCCCACGGTGATGGACATCCCAACACTTAAGAGGATGAAACTCACGAGTTAGAGCCATCATCGAAGTCTTTTGCTTCAGACAATCCGTCCAGTGTGTACACCTCAGGACCCTAAGTGATCTACACCCCCATAAAATCCATTCCTACTCCATCTAAAAAAAAGAACAGCCTCGCCCCTATCATCTCCAAATCCATCCAAGAAACATTGCCATACCCATAAATGGACTCCCCAAGTGGACAAGTGGATCTAGGAGGACAACATTGGCCACTATGAGATCCGAGAGTGATCCCAGGCTCTGAGAGACGACCCTATCCCTGAGGATCCCACTGATCGAGCAATTTCAGTGTTAGTTCCATGTGTGGCATGACACGAGGATCACATACATCAATTAGTAGAGGATCATGACTCGTTGCGAAAGGGGTTAGGATGTTGATCGACGTCGTCAGAGGTTTAGAGGAGAGGAGGGATTTTGATGAGATAAGAATCCTCTATGCTTGTGATAACCTAGAGGAGACCCATTCTATAGTGCAACATCAGCAGATCGAGATTGAGTGTCTCGAGCAGCACGCGAGAGAGGTGGAGTTAAGATTGTTGGTGTCAACAATAGGGACAGCTTCTCTGGAGGCAATGATCGGGTGCCTCCAGTAGCAGTTAGCCGAGATAGTGGTTTAGTTGGTAGTTTACTTTAGGTTGTGGTAGATACTTCTAGCCTAGGGTAGCTGGGAACTATGATATTTTTGGGTTTGAGGGAAGGAATAGTAGCGTAGCTCGTATAGGAATCCGCTACTTCTTTTGTGTAAAACAGATCCTATTCATGTTCAAACCACAATTGTATACACTTTTTGGTTATGATAAACTGATGTATAAAGTTTATGAAAATCCATAAAAGTTTTTATGATCTAAATGTTTATGTGTTATTTGTTTGTTTTGATTGCTTTAAATAAGTTAACCCTTCTAACTTAGCAAGATAAAATAACAACTAAATCGTAACTTAAATTTAGAATCATGCCTAGCACTAGACGTAACCTAAGAACGCCTAAAAGGAATCCCAAGCCAATGAGCTCAGCCGCAATAATCGCCCAAAGTGTAGCTGATGGCATAACAAATCTAGAAACCCCTAGGAATATAGGATCGGGACACAATGGAGGTGAGAGTTCACAAGGAGACAATCGAGTTCCCACTAGAGTCTGTTCATATAAGGATTTTACGAACTGTAAGCAAAAAAAACCTTCTATGGAAATAGGGGAGTATTTGGGCTGACTAGGTGGATTGAGAAGATGGAATCGGTCTTTGAAATAAGTTTCTGCCCAGACGACTGTAAAGTTAGATTCGCCGCCTACACCCTGGTAGATGCAACCTTGAGTTGGTTGAACAGTTACACCATGACCATGGGCGTGAACTAGCTAACACCATTTCTTGGGATGAGTTGAAGCAGCTCATGATTAGAGAATATTTTCCACACAAGGAGATGTAGAAACTAGATCTGGAGCTATGGAATCTGATGATGCAGGATGCTGATATTGCCACCTATACAAATCGCTTCAATGACCCAACCACCTTGTGTCCCGGGATTGTGACGCTAGAGGAGAAGAAATAGAGAGATATATTTGGGGTTTGCCTTACCCTATTCTACTACTTTTTATAGCACCAAGAGATTAGCCTTTAGTCTGACCCATCAAGCGGTTCGTCGAGGAACGATGGTTCAGAAGGATGATCTTCCCAAGGCAGAGGGTAGAAAAAGGAAATTTGCCAAGGAAGCCAAATGGAATGCTAGGAAGTCATCAGAAAAGAAGCGGGAAGTGATTTGAGTGTTTACATTTGTAGTACCCTTGGTAGGGACTACTTCAGGAGGTAGTCCTAAGTGCAAGGAATATGGGTATCATCACCATGGAGCATGTTGGGTCTGTACCAACTGCGGAAAGAGAGGTCATCTTGCAAACAAGTGTAGAACCCTTTCCAATAGAGATACCCGAGCATGCTATGAGTGCAAGGAAATTGGAAACCTCATAAGGGATTGTCCAAAATTAAGAGGTCAAGGAGGTGCCACTAGAGGCAGGGCATTTTTTATCGGAGCAAGGGAAACCATCGAAAATCCGATGGTAGCTATGGGTACGTTCCTAATCAATAATTTGTATGCATATATTCTTTTTGATATTGGCACCAATATAAGCTATATTACTCCCGAATTTAGGAATTTATTAGATGACCCCTCTAGTAAAATTAGGGAAGCCTATATAGTAGAAATGGCTAACAGACAAGTCGGTAGTATTAAGGAAATACCTAGGAACTGCACCTTAACTCTAAATTCTCATCCCTTTCTCGTCGACCTTATGCCAATGGTCATTGGAAGTTTCGGCGTCATTATCGGCATGGACTGGTTATCCGCTAAACATGTCGAGGTGCTTTGCTTCGAGAAGGCTCTACGTCTACCCTTACCCAACGGAGAATTCGTGATCATCTTCGGTGACAACGGAGAATTCGTGATCATCTTCGGCGACAAACCTTAGGACCATCTCGTACATGAAGACTAGGAAATACTTGTAGAAAAAGTATTTCGCCTTGTTAGTTCATATTGCTAATAGGAAAGACAATAAGAAGAAAAAGATCAAGGAAGTACCTCAGGTGTGCGAATTCCCTAAAGATCTACTCGATCTACCGCCAGTTCGTCAAGTAGAGTTTCAGATTGATCTAGTTTTGGGAGCTGCCCTAGTAGCAAAGTCTCCCTATAGATTGGCACCCTCGTAGATTCAAGAGCTCTCCATCCACCTACAAATACTCCTTGACAAGGGTTTCATCAGACCAAGCTCTTCTCCTTGGGGAGCACCTTTTTATTTGTCAAGAAGAAGGATGGATCTTTTCGAATGTGCATAGACTACAGAGAGCAAAATAAGTTGACCATTAAAGATAGATATCCTCTACCCAGAATAGACAATCTCTTCGATCAATTTCAAGAATCTAGTTACTTTTCTAATATTGACTTGAGATCATGATATCATCAACTTCGAGTCATGGAAGAGGACATTCCAAAAACTGCGTTTAGAACACGCTACGGCCATTACGAGTTTTTGTTCATGGCTTTCTGATTAACCAATGCCCTGGCGGTCTTTATAGATCTTATGAATCGGGTGTGTAAAGCCTACTTGGATAATTCATGATTGTATTCATCGACGATATTCTGGTACACTCACGGACCTAGGAAGAGCATGGGCAACACCTTCGAGAAATCCTAGAATTGTTAAGGAAAGAAAAGTTATACTTCAAATTTTCTAAGTGTGAATTTTGGTTGAGAGAAGTATACTTTCTTGGGCATGTGTTAAGAAGTAGAGGAATTCATGTCAACTCATCCAAGATTAAAGCAGTTAAGAATTGGGAAGCACCTAAGATGCCAACGGAAGTGAATAAATTTCTAGGACTTGTCAGCTACTACCAGATGTTTATAGAGAATTTCTCTCGTATGGCCAAACCCCTCACAATGATAACCCAAAAGAAAGTAAAATTCAATTGGGAAGACATGCATGAAGCAGCTTTCTAAAAGCTAAAAGACATGTTGTGTAGTGTACCGATACTGTCTCTTCCAGAAGGAAATGATGACTTCGTAGTACATTACGATGCGTCACACCAAGGAATGGGATGTGTATTAATGAAAAGGGAGAAAGTCATAGCCCACGCCTCAAAACAACTTAAGGTGCATGAGAACAACCACACCACCCACGACCTAGAGTTGGGAGCAGTAGTTTTTGCCTTGAAGATCTGGCATCATTACATCTACGAAACAAAGTTTGTGTTATACACGAATCACAAGAGTCTGCAACACATCTTTAATCTGAAGGAACTCAATATGAGACAAACAAAGATGGTTAAAGTTGTTGAACGACTATATTTGTAAGATTCGCTACCTCCTAAGAAAGGCTAATTTCGTAGCTGATGCTTTGAGATGTAAGGAAAAGTGAAATCTTTTAGAGTGAAAGCCCTTAGAATGACCATTCATTCAATTCTAATCTCCCAGATTAGAAGTGCTCAGCTTGAGGCTTTAACAGAAGGAAACGTTAAAGAAGAAAGCCTCAGAGGTATGGAAAGACAGCTAGAAGTAAAGGGTGATGGAACAAGATATTTCTTGAACCGAGTATGGGTTTCGAAATATCTAGGAGTCAAGGAACTAGTCTTAGATCAAGCTCAAAAGACTAGGTATTCCATTCATTCAGGAGCAGACAAAATGTATCTAGACTTTAAGGCCCATTATTGGTGACGAATGTAACATCCCCAAAATCACGGCCAGAAAAAGACCGGTTTCATTTATGCTTTTAAAACAATTTCAGAGTAAATCCATTGATTTAAAAGGGTTGCGGAATTTGTCCCCAAAACAAAACATGATAAAATAAAATTTATCAAAGCATTTCTTAAAGTAATGTATTTTCATTATATATCAAAACTTGGAATGTCATGTTCCGATACAGACACAAAAGCATAAAAAAACTAAACATAGACCTTACATAGTTATATACAACTACTGGTCTATAAAAAAACATCTTCACAAGTTATCCAACTTATGCCCTCGTGCCACTACCTGTAATACAAAGAAACTAAGTGGGTCAGACTTGGGAGCCTGGTGAGCATATAGT
Organism: Lactuca sativa; assembly: GCF_002870075.4. Lineage (NCBI taxonomy): Eukaryota > Viridiplantae > Streptophyta > Magnoliopsida > Asterales > Asteraceae > Lactuca > Lactuca sativa. The sequence continues at coordinate 31,562,291 of NC_056631.2, read as the reverse complement.
GTTTTCAACCCACAATAAATAAGTATATTTAATTTCACCAACCAAAAATAACTCGACTACCCATTCCTGTTATCCTCACTTTACGTCCCTAAAACAACAACTATCACAAGGGACCTAGTCTAGGATTTTTCATCGGGGCAGAAACTACTACAAAGGGGTTTCCTCAGCAATGAATGTCCTAAGGCAACCATGAGGGGGATATAATACAACAAATGAACATCTAAGATCACTACACCTATATGTTATAAGCCTGACAGCGTTCCACTGAATTGTCTAGAAAAGTCTGTGGTCGTCATCCATATTCTGCTAGACAACTAGATCACAATCACATCGAGGTCTCTCATCATTTTTATTTCATCACACATCACTATTTACCCATGTTCTACCCAACATATTTGTAGATAAAATATACTTGTTTATATACAGCTTAAAACCTATATAACATATTCATTCAATACTCATACCACATAACAAATAGTATATAATCACATAGAACGTATTTCATAGAGTATAATTCACATATGTGTATTATAGAAAGAAACTACACACTTACTCATATCATATATCTAATACGTTCATAAATACTTGTATTAAAATCGTGTATATGAAAGGGACTATGCACTCACTTGATAAGACGATGATCGGACAACACTACGGCTCTTAAAGCAGTATTCTTCGGTGAAACTGTGATCTCTTCACACACCGGGCTTCTCGCGGGTAGAGCTTCGACTTGAAACTCATTTCTTCTCGTGGTCTTCGGAGCGTTGGGACTCGCTTCGGGTCTCGGGATGATACCGGGGCTTCGGCGGTACTTCAAGACGGCTAAAGAGAGTATCGAGAGTGAGAGAGTGATAAAGGAACAACTAAACCCGGCTGTCCCTTGAATTCTATTTATAGGGAAACTTTTCCTATACCCACATCGTGAGTTTCAAGTGCTCACGTCGTGAGCTCGACCATCATCCGATGCATCATCGCAAGTTGGGTCTGACCGACTCTGGGGACATCCATCACCTGCACACGTCGTGAGCTCTGACAGACCTCGAAGTTTGTGTTCCGAACTTCAGAAATTCATAGCTCTCGCATACGAGCTCCGCGTTCGACGTTCTTTATATGCACACGTAGGTGAGATTATGCTCTACAACTCTCTTTTAGACTCCGTCGGCTAATTTTGATTTAACTTTTATTATATTATTTTAGTAGGTCGGGACAGGAAATCTCCGTTAGAAAATCATATCTTCTTCATCTGACGTCCGTTGTCGTTTGTCTTTTCATAGTTGGACTACTATCGACGAGATCTTTGATTCTTGTTTAGATTTTTTCGACTAGAAATCACTCGATCTCATATTCGAACTTTGGGCTGCATATCGCTTAGTTGAAACTTCGAAAAATCATAACTTCATCATACAAAGTCAGATTTAGACGTTCTTCTTATGCACACTCTTGGTTTAACGTATTCTACGACTTTCATTTAAATTACTAAGGCCAAATATCCCTATATCGTAAATTCACTATTTATGTCATGTAGTGTCGTACAAGTTCTGTCACGAAACTTCGACAGGTCATAACTTCTACGTTATAACTCGGATTTCAACATTCTTCATATATTCGGAAACCTCGTCATGACCACTACCACATCCTTCATAGATATCGGGGTTATCTAACATTTCATTTTGATGCTTATTTTTATCCTTAATTAATTTAAGTCACACAATTAAGCACAAAACACATAATACTCAAATAATACATCTTTATTATTTCAAGACGGGTTACAAAGGTTAACCTAGACTATTACATCATCATTAATGTCTAGCCTAGAAACACGGGCGTTACACCGAACATGAAGGCTAAAATTGTGACCTACGTTAGCAAGTGCCAAACATGTTCAAAGATTAAAGCAAAACATCAACGACCCTTGGGATTACGATAACAACTAGATAATCCCGAGTGGAAGTAGGAGCAGATTGCAATGGACTTTGTCACCATGTTTCCAAGGACTACTATAGGTTATGACACTATATGGGTAGTTGACGATATATTAACCAAGTATGCCCACTTCATACCGATAAAAGAGATGGACAAGATGGAGAAGCTGACCAGAACGTAGCTTAAAGACATTTTCAGATTACATGGGGTACCCTTGTCCATTATCTCTGACAGAGATAGTAGGTCTTCCTCTTGCTTTTGGCGGAGCTCGCAGAAATCCCTTGGTATGCTCCTATATACGAGTACAACTTATCATCCACAAAACCGATGGTCAAAGCAAAAGCACCATTCAAACGCTAGAAGAAATGCTCAGAGCATGTGTGATAGATTTTGGGAATGCATGGGATACTCACATACCCTTGGTTGAGTTTTCATATAACAATAGTTATCACACGAGCATAAAAGCAACATCGTTCGAAGCATTATATGGGCATAAATTTTGTTTTCCCATCTATTGGGTTGAAGTTGGCAACACCCAACTAGCCAAGAAGTTCGCAGGGGATAGCTTATGAATAGGCCTAGAGATTATCCAAGAGACGACAATGAAGATAGTGCAGATAAGAGAATGCATGAAGGCATCACATGATCGACAAAAGAGCTACGCCGATGTAAGACATAAACCCCTAGAATTCCAAGTGGGAGACAAGGTGATGCTCAAAGAATCTCCTTGGAAAGGAGTTATAAGGTTCGAAAGGCGAGGTAAATTAAACCCAAGATACAAAGGATCATTCGAGATCCTTGAAAGGATAGGTCCAGTTGCGTATCGACTCAGATTACCTCTAGAGCTTAATAACGTGCATGACGTTTTTCACATGTCAAATCTTAAGAAACGTCTTTCTGACGATACGCTCGTCATTCCACTTGTTGAAATTCAGGTTAACCCTAAGGTGAAATTCATTGAAGAACCTATCAAAATAATGGACAGAGAGGTCAAACGACTCAAGCATAGTCAGATTCCCATAGTTAAGGTACGATGGAACTCTAAGCAAGGACCAGAGTATAAATGGGAAAGATAAGACCAGAAGAAGAACAAGTACGCTCACTTGATCTAAAAAGAAATCCATCTACAAGGTAAAATTTCGGGACGAAATTCCCTAAACAGGGGGAGAGTGTGACAACCCTGAGAAATTCCGTCGCTAGTTACCAATAGGAAATAATATGGAAATAAATGTAATAGAAAGCATTGTAATATTCGATTTTTAAGATAATAAGAATCAGATATGTGGTTACATTTATTTGCTAAAAATCGTCCATTGGGCTCTAAAAATTAGCGATCAAAAAATTGTGACGTTTTCCGATTCGGTTAACATACTTGGATAGTACTCGCTAACGTGATCTCAAGGATATAAGATTCGTAAAAATCAGACTCCGAAGGAGAGAGTTATGGATTTTATAAAAATAGAAATCAATCGCATAGTTAAAATTAATTACGTCAAAACGGTACTTAAAGATTGGTTGAGTTTTGACTAAAAATGAAAAAAATGAGATTCGTAGTACTCGTTGAGATATAAACTTCAGTAAAAAGTTTGTCAAAAACGGGATCCATATGACTAAGTTATGATTTTTATAAAATCATTAATTCTTACCCTCGTTCAGCTCGAAAATGAAAGTCAAAACCTACCAAAACAACCAAAAGGAAAGTTATAGTACCTGTTGATATCATCACATAGTTATAGAGAGGGTCTAGATTGGAGCACACACGAGGAAGTAATGATTTTTGAAAAATCTTTACTTACGCATCAAGTGCGAGCCATCGCGCGCCGCACACCTGACACCAGATTCGATCAGATTACGAGAGATATGACCGAGTAGGGAGGGGAGATGTGGCAACTTCCTGTGGAACCACAGTGTTCAAATGCACGCCACGCATAGGAAAGGCGTGATGTGCACCCCCGAAGGTCGATATAAATAGAGGGTTGCGCCATTCAATCCATCACACCGTCAAAACACTCCTCTCTTTCTCTCCGGTTAGTATGTTGCCTCGTGCAGCGGTCCTCGGAGTTCCTAGCTTGTCTTTACCGTACATCAACGGTTTCAAACCCTAGAGTGAGTTCACGACCCCTATTTTACTGTTTTAAAAACTTTTCGAGGGGGGGGGGGGGATACCTTCTTAACGAATGATTTTATAAAATTTTTATCTTATAAATATTAAGTCATTTTATTATAAGTAAGATACCTTAGGATAGTATAATTATAGATAGCATGCCTAAATTTAAGTTATGATTTGTATCTAAAAGATATGATGTCTGATAATCTAGGAGTAGGTAATACCTAGATGTTATAATGACCAAATCCCTAGGAAAGTTTAGGTACCTAGAAGTTATGCTAGACAAACTTTGGGATATGCATTGTAGTTAATTGTTACGCTACCCAATTATCCTGTTAAAATAACCATAATTATGGTGTGTATATATATATATATATATATATATATATATATATATATATATATATATATATAAAGATCATTTCATGATATATACTCGGAAGAGGTGTATACAAAGATAATGTTATATATATATATATATATATATATATATATATATATATATATATATATATATATATATAAGAAGAAACACAGGGAAGAATGGGGTGTTGCTTCCGATCGTTAACAGGTTCTTTTCCCTTTTTGTTTTTGTTTGATTGTTTGATAGAAATCAAATGGAAGAATTTGTGTTTGGTTTGATCTTTTGACAGAAAACGTAGAAGAAGAAGAAGAAACACAGAAGTGATTCGATTTTTTTTTTCTTTTTGTGTGTGGTTTTAATATTTCCTTTGTGTGTGATTGGGTATAAGTTTTTGTGTATAACTTTGGTTTTGGTTTAATTGTTGAAAGCTAGGGATTTGATTTTTTTATTTCTAATTCACAGATGACATCCTTTAGTGGTTTAATTTTATTTGCGACTAATATAAATATCAGAATGAGCAACTTTTTGGCTGCATTTTATGAATTGATTCATATTTCAATTTATGTTTTTTTTTCCTGATTTAACACTTCATTTATGTGGACAGTGCATGATCTTGACAAGGTTGAATTCTGAAAAGGTATCAAGTATGTTTATGTAGATGATTCAATGCATGATATTGGTGTGATTCCAATTCTATTGGAATGGAATTACGAATTCTAATTCTGATGGAATGGAATCAAGAATTCCAATTCTGTTGGAATCACATAAGTTGATGTTTGAAGAACGGACCACAAAATTGAAACGGACCACATTATTCTTTTAGAATGTACTAGTCGTTGTTACATTTTGATGTTTTCTTTCCCGTTTTGAAAGTTTTTTTTAGTTTTATTCTTTAACAATAAATGTAATTCTTAACAATTGTTACCTGTACTCTATAAGAAATAATGTATTTTTTGTTTTTATTCTTCAATTGATTGTTCAAGAATTTGTTATTCTACAAGAAGTTTTTAAATTCATGATCAAGAAATAGGTTCAAGAGTATTTTTATTATTTATGGTTCAAGAATATTTTTATTTTTGAATATACTCATAAACATATTCTGTCAGAATGTCCGAATTAAAAGTATTATAATTCATAAAATCAGATTTTTAAAATTAATAGAATCTATGATCCCTTAAAAAATGCAATTTTCCTTTATTAAATCTATATTAATTGACTAAATTACCCTTGTAATTAATTAAGATGATATTTTCCAATTATATTTAATTCAATAATATATATTAATCACTTTCTTAAAATAAGTAAATTTGATTGACCCACATTTATGCATAAAATAACACAATAATTACTTTGAATAGAATAACCTAAGCCTATATATATATATATATATATATATATATATATATATATATATATATATATATATATATATATGGGTAATTATGAAAAAGATAAAAGATAAAAGATAAAAGCCTATGGCTAATGTGTCAGTGAGTTGGTTATTCATCCAAAAGCTTTGATTAAATTCAGCATATCCTTAATACCTATAATCTTTAGTCTTGCGAGAGGTAGGAAGCTACATATAGATATATACGGGGCCATGACAACCCACCTACGATTGCTAGCTATAATCCTGACATGATACCTTCCATATAAGTTACTATTCAACGTCCGATAAAGCGTCATGATCAGGGGTACATTTACAATCGTAGCATCGATTATAGGGGCTCAGATTAATACATTAACTAGACGAATTCCTGTGCGTTGCGCAGCGTATGTTAAAAATATGTTGTTAAAATATTGAAAAATATATGTTTAAAATGGTTATATTATTGACATTAACTTTGACATAATATTTTGAACAATATTTTTCATTGACATCAATCTACATTCCTCATTAATAAAATTAAATATAATTATCTATTTATATTATTTTTAACAATTTTTATGATTGATTAATTTAAATTTTTACTTATGCGATTATTTTCTAATTTCGATAGTGATGCTCATTTAAAATACAATTTATTTGTTGTTAACATTATGTAATTTATAAATTGGTGTTATTATCATTTAAATTTATTGTTCTTTAGTTTTAAACAACTTATTATTATTAATAAGTTAAAGAAGACTTTTAAAATGTGAAACATACACTAAATAATAAACTGATAAGATAAACAATTTGTATTTCAAAAGAGATTTGCATGGATAATATGACATATCCATAATTTTTGTAATTTGATTTTATTATTTATAATTATGGTTCATTAGTTTTAAAACCACTTATTATTATTAATAAACGAAAGAAAAATTTTAAAAGACATTTTTTATTATAATTAAACTGTTAAACATATACTAAAATATAAAGTGATAAGATAGACAATTTATATTTTAAGAGACATACATGGATATTATTTAAAATATTGCATATACATGATTTTTTTATTAATTATTAATTTGAAGCAACACAAACATACAAACATATATACAATATTTAATTAAATATTTTCTATATCACTATCCATAACATATGATTGATAATATGAATCTAATCTAATTTACATTAACGTTTCAACCACAAGATATAATGATAGTTTTAAAAGAATAATTAAACGAAGAAAAATATAAAAAAAGAATTAGTATATAACAAACTTACAAATTAAAAACTTTAACATAATAACATGGCTCGAAAAATGGTCCAAAGCCCTTAAACCAACACAAAACATTTAAACATGTTTGAAGCAACACAAACATACAAACATATATACAATATTTAATTAAATATTTTTTATATCACTATCCATAACATATGATTGATAATATGAATCTAATATAATTTACATTAACGTTTCAACCACAACATATAATGATAGTTTTACAAGAATAATTAAACCAAGAAAAATATAAAAAAAGAATTAGTATATAACAAACTTACAAATTAAAAACTTTAACAAAATAACATGGCTCGAAAAATGGTCCAAAGCCCTTAAACCAACACAAAACATTTAAACATGTTTTCTTTGTGAATTTTGTATGTGATTTGTATTTGTGTGTTTACTTACTGAAAATGATATTTTTATTGTAGACTATCCATTAATTGCTAATTAAACATATTATATAAGTTATAAAACCGTTCATGATATGTGATTAATTACTTTTGAAGGTAAAAAGGTGTGAGGGTTTCAAATGCATGAGGTGCTTGGAAATTTGTGTGGGGGTTTCAAATAGATGAGGTAAAAGGAAAAACGTCTCCTTTATAAGTATACTAGGTGAATGCCCGCGCGTTGCGCAGAAACACCTATATAGTTGAAGTCTTTACAAATATATGATTTTTTAAATATAACAATAACGTTGTTATTAAATTTGATATAATAATTTGTATATACCAAATTGATATAATATATTGATTATTTTCAATTATATAATAATATATACATTTATTATAACTTCATAATCTCAATCGTTTGAATGACTTCTACCCACGAGTTACACATGAATAAAATTAAATATAATATATGATTTGATGTTATATATAGTTATTTTTATTGTTAATTAATTTTTTAAAATTTATTTGCTTAATGTTTTAATTTCTATCATTATAATTATTTAAAACATCAAACATTGTTTTTTATTTTAAAGCTAACAATATAATCATTTATAAAGAGTTCTTTTTAACTATTGTTATTGTAAGTTATTTTAAGCTACTTATTTGGAAACTTTTAACGATTATAAAAATATATTCAAGAAATATTTTAGTTAAATTGAAATTACAATTTAGTGTTTGCTTTTATCACAACAGTTTATCACTTTTAACTATTTACAAAATATTCTTTAGTTTTTTTTAAATGGAACTGAAATTTATATTTTAGTTGACATTGTAATGCGCAGAAACACCTATATAGTTGAAGTTCTTACAAATATATATTTGTTAAAATATAACAATAACGTTGTTGTTAAATTTGATATAATAATTCGTATATTAATTTGATATAATATATTGATTATTTTTAATTATATGATAAGATATAAATATATTATAACGTCATAATCTCAGTCATTTGAATGACTTCTACTCGCGAGTTACACATCAATAAAATTAAATATTATATATGGTTTAATATTATTTATAGTTGTTATTTTTAACTAATTTTTTAAATTTTATTTGCTTAATGTTTTAATTTCTATCATTATAATTATTTAAAACATCAAACATTATTTTTTTGATTTTAAAGGTAACAATATAATCATTTATATAGAGTTATTTTTAACTATTGTTATTATAAGTTATTTTAAGCTACTTATTTGAAAATTTTTAACGATTATATAAATATATTTAGAAAATATTTTAGTTAAACTGATATTACAATTTAGTTTTTACATTTATCACTATAATTTATCACTGTTAACTATTTATAAAATATTATTTGGTTTTTTTAGTGGAACTGAAATTTATATTTAAGTTGACACTGTAATGTTATATTTAAATTAACAATTTAAGTATTTTGTCAAAACTATTAAAAAATTGTAGCTTTAAACTGATAATGGTTTACATGCAACAACCTTTTAAATCTAATAAATTAAGTATAATATGTTAAAATTTAAAGACATAACTTTATAAATAGAAGTAAAGATATTATTTTAAAATTGAAATTTAGTCTATTTATGATTGCACTTTAGGTTTGATATTTATTTAACATTATTAACCAACTTACAATCATTATTAGAAAGACACTATAATTTATCACTTTTAACTATTTATAAAATAATCTTTGGGTTGTTTAAGTTAAATAAAATTTATATTTAAGTTGAGCCTATAATGTTATATTTTAATTAATAATTTAAGTATTTTATAAAAATTATTCAAAAATTATAACTTTAAAATGATAATGGTTTACATCCAACAATATATTAAAACTAATAAATTAAGTATAATATGTTAAAAGTTATAAAACATAATTTTATAAGTAAAATTAAAGATATTATTTTAATATTGAAATTTAGTTTATATATGAATACACTTTAGATTTGATATTTATTTAACCTAATTACCAAATTATAATTATTATTATAAGGAAATTGAAAAGTCATGGGAGTTTCAAATGAATGTGGTGAAAGGAAAAAAGAATGCGGGTTTCAAATGCATGAGATTCAAGAAAAAATGCTAGCTTTATAAGTATGTATGATTATGATATGATATAGATTATAAAAATATCTTTAAGAAATATTTTAGTTAAAATGAGATTACAATTTAGTTTTTGCATTTAGCATTACAATTTATCAGTTTTTACTAATCACAAAATATTCTTTGGGTTTTTAAGTGAAACTAAAATTTATATTTAAGTTGCCAATATAATGTTATATTTAAATCAATAATTTAAGTATTTTGTCCAAACTGTTCAGAAGTTGTAGTTTTAAACTGATAATGATTTACATACAACAACATATTAAATCTAATAAATTAAATATAATATGTTAAAAGTTAAAAACATAACTTTATAAGTAGAAGTAAAGATATTATTTTAATATTAAAATTTAGTTTATTTATGATTACACTTTATGTTTGATATTTATTTAACCTTATTAACAAATTTATAATCATTATTAGAAAGACACTACAATTTATCATTTTTAACTATTTATAAAATATTCTTTGGGTTATTTAAGTTAACTTATAATGTTATATTGAAATTAAAAATTTAAGTATTTTATACAAATTGTTCAAAAATTGTACCTTTAAAAAGATAAAGGTTTACATACAACATCATATTAAAACTAATAGGTTAAGTATAATATGTTAAAAGTTAAAAATATAACTTTGTAAGTAGAAGTAAATATATTCTTTTAATACTGAAATTTAGTTATATATGATTACACTTTAGGTTTGATATTTATTTAATCTTATTAACCAACTAATAATCATTATTAGAAAGAAAATGAAAGTCATGAGAGTTTCAAATTAATGTGGTGAAACGAAAAATGTTTCATTTATAAGTATAGTGGACGAATTCTCGTGCATTGCGCAGTGTGCAATTATATTGTTTAAAATCTTGATTTTTATAACCGGTGTTTAGTTGTTAGAAGTTACTATGACCAAATTAATAAAATTCATTAATGTCCGAAATAAAACGCAAGACCTTCAATCCGAAAGAAAAACATCTACTAAGTGGGTTAGTCTCACATTGACGTTTAATTAAATATACATTTCAGTTTAGGTTTTTTATTTAAAAATATACATAATTTTTAACTATTAGAAAAATAGTCTTATGATATTTTGATTTATGGTTGTGATTTAAAATCATTGTTATTTTAACCAATAAGTTATATGTATATATTAGGTTGAAAAATGAAGAGTTGGTTTGAACTTAGACGAATAATTGATTTTAATGTATTAAATAAATGAAATTAAGGAGATTAAAGTGAATGGTTTAATAAAGTTAAAAAAAACCAAGTACGTTTGGTTAATTACTTGAAAGATCAAGAGTTTGTGTAACTTTCAAATGAATATTTTGCATTAATATGACATTTATTATAAAATAAAAACCAAGCTTAGTGAATAACTAAAAAAATACACATTTTAACAATCTTGACATTGATATTTCTTATTAGGTGTTTGTTTTATAGTTTCAACATTTATTATCATTTCTATTATTAACTATTAAGAATTTTTTGTAGGTTTAAGATGTGGTGGTAGTTTGTTCGAGCTATGTGTTTCTTCATAAAAGTCAAATTATTATTTTATTTCAATTAATGTGTTTGACTTAATGTTGATTTAAGAAAATCATTGCATTGATCATTTTCAAGAATATAAAACATGTGAATGGATAACAACAATAGAATTAAAAACAAAGAGATATAACTTGTACACCAAACCTACAACAATTAATAACGATAAAGGGTAAAGTTTTTGGCATCATTTTTAAAAACATCAATGCATCATCTCATTAAAAACTAAAAATTTCCTCATAAAGCGATAAACTCATCAGCTCATTAAAGTGAATTTCCACATCTCAATATGAACTTCAACACAAAATCTTCATATTGTTCAAAATGTGAGGTAATCTTGAACTTAAATATTCATTAAATCTCAGAATGTTTATAAATAAGTTCAACAAATTATGCATATCACATTTCAAGCAGAGTTAGAATCATAAAACTTGAAGTTAAATCCTCACCCTTGATTACTCCATTCACCAATTCAATTTTACCCACAATAATATAAACTTATAAGAAATGGATGGTGTAGAGCCTTGCCTTTCAAAAAATAATTGCGCATACCTATATTCTCAATAAAAATATTGCATGTGTTAATTTTTAAAATAGATGTTAGAAAGTTCTCAAAACTAAGAGCTACTTTTATTCACGATTAAAAGCACAATATTAGAACAAACCAACAAAAAACCAATTGTTTTGATTAAAAACACAAAATGCATACCTTTCTTATTATAGATTATTGAACTTTAATATTATATTGACAACATCAGACTTTCATTTACATCAAAACAGAGAACAAAGGATCACTAATTAGACAAAAGAAGTATTTTGTTTTGGTTTAGGATATTTATTTCTATGGAAGTAAGCATTTATAGGCTAAATACATTTGTGTGAAGGAAATTTCAAAAGTAAAATTAAATCTTATAAGTTGAATAGTCTTGGAAGTTTCAAATGAATGAGATTAATTACTTTGAAGGTGAAAGGGTGTGGGTGTTTCAAATGCATGAGGTGTTGTCAAATTTTTATGAGGGTTTCAAATGCATGAGATTCAAGGAAAAATGCTAGCTTTATAAGTATGTATGATAGTTGCCTTAGAGCTTATATTACCATTAGGGATGCCTGTTATGGTAACTAAAATAAATTAGGATCGTTAGAAATCCTTGAAAGATAGTAAATTAGGATTAACAAAAGACAATCCTAATTAAAATACGTTAGGATCGTTAGATATCCTGAAAAGATAGTAATTTAAGATCAATAAAATATATCTTAAAAGATAGAAGATTATATAAATAAGAAATGTTTTAACTAAAGAAAAGTATTCTTAAAGGGAATTCAAAAAATCCAAAATAAAAACTCGGGCCCTCACCAACATTATGTTGACTTTAAAAATACATGTATTCTAAAAAATATGAGTGTGGAAGAGTGTCCCCCGAGTATAAAAGAAGTTTGCAAGGAAGCTGTTCAAGATTAGTATTGTTATTTTTGGAGTTTGTGTATGTTCCTAAAATAATGTAATCCTTCAAAATCAATAATAAATAAATATTTAAAAATATACCTTTGTGTTTGATTGTACCTGTTGCTAAGATCCAATTATCCCTACACTGCATTGCCTGGTGTTTCCGCCAACAGTTGGGCAGGGTGTGATACGTAGTTAAATGAAATTCTTAAAACTCGGGAGGCGCACTACCTAGATCTATGAATAGGTAATGCAATGTCATTTGACTCAACTGGTATTTCAACCTCAAGTTGAGATCTTGTTCCAACTATAGGTTCATTTTCGGTCATGTCTCGAATTTGTTCAAGTTCAACATGACTCTTACTGACTTCTTGATATGTATATGTTCCTCTCTCAAGGAACACTCCTTTTCAGCTATAGGCACCACATTCTCATGGGCCTTGAAAATAAATATCAAAAGTCTTTAGTGAATACTTGGAAATGTAACACTTCTCAAATTTTGATTCAAGTTGGTTATTGGGTTCTTGCCTAATGAAAGACCTCAGAACACCATACCTAAATGTGAGGGAACATTCCAAGTCCACACTTCATGAGGTGTCTGCAGACCTACTAGTCAGTTACAAGGTTCAAAACATGCTCTACTATTTCAAATGTATATTCCCCAAAAATGTAATTGGTAGCAAAGCACACCTCATCATAGATCAAACCATATATCATTTGATTCTCCTCTTTGCAACACCATTACATTATGGTGTCCTTGGAGAAGCCAATTAGGGAAACCATTCCGGAATCTCTAAGATGATCGTAGACCTCGATACTAAGGCCTTCTCCTTTCCTTTCAGACCAGAAACCCTTTTATATTCCTACCCAATTGATTCTTTACTTTGTTCTGATAGTTTTGAGCTATTCAAAATGTCAGGCTTATGCTTAATCATATAAATATAATCACATCACTAAAACTATAAGTGAATATGATGTAGTAGTGTTTTGTATCCCTTGTAGGTTGTCTGAAGGGTCCACACACATTAGTGTGTATAATATGCAACAATCGTTTGCCTCCATTACATGTCCATGTGAATGGTAATTAAGTTATCAGACCAATAAACAAGACTCGCATACATCATCCAACCCAAATTCGAATGATTCCAAGTCCGTTCCAATTAGAGCTTAGTAATGTGATTCTTACTTATGTGGCCAAGGAGATTATGCCCTGAGTTCGTTCTTATCTAAATTATTAGGGGAATAAATATTTAAGTTAACATTTCTATTATTAGAAACATATGAAATTAGGTTTCTAGACATTTCTGAAGAGTAATAGAAAATAACTCGATCTTTTTTAGCTCAACTACTAAGCAAAGCTCGAAATCCATAATCATCGAGACATGCGACACTCTTCCATTCTAATGATTAGGTTTAGATCTCGATGCTTAAAACTTCTTTCTTTCCTATAGGCCCTTCATTTTCGTAAAAATATGAAGCACATAATGTATCAAGGATCCATGAATTAGAAGTATTATGGAGTTATATTATTTAAGTACTTGATGTAGAGCCAAAACATTTCGACATTACCATTTCCAACTTTTCTCAAGTACTTAAGGAAACTTCATTTCCTATGATCATTATCATTGCAACTTACCTATTTTGAATCATGGTTGCATGGAATAGAGGACACACAAATTACATTCCCTCATAATAGGAAGTTCTAGTCGAAATGGTTCCTTTACGTTAGAATTCAAATGTTTCCTCTTCTTTCTGCCAACATTCAAAAATGCGATAACTAGAACTAGATAAGAAATCTAATTCCTTTATGGTTTCCATATTTTGGAAAAGGTTTAAGAAATTCGTCAATGTCTTCTCCATACTCTTTCTATGATAAACCAAGTTGAAATTATCATAAGAACTAATGAGAGATCCAAGCACAAGATCTATAGCAAGACACTTGTCAAGGGAAACATTGATATTCTTGTGTTTATCTATGTAGCTCTCATTGAGAAAATATATAAATCTCTCTCATATATCTTGCATGTAATAAGGAACTTTTGATGATTTTAAAATCACTATTGCCTTGCCTTTTGGTGAAACATTTCACTCAATTGTAAATTTATTTCATATGTGTAACACCTATTTTCCAAAATGAATCAGTTGAAGACTTGATGGGGTCAAAGATATTGTTTTTGAGGAAAAACATATGCCACGAAGCGGTAAATGGAGTACCACGACGTGTCATGGAAAATTCAAGAATTGCACATTTGATATCCACCATGATGTGGAATGAAGGGATTCCACGACATGGAAGCTGTAGCAACCCAAGCCCATAATTTTCAAGGTTTCCTCCATATTTAAAGGCCTTATCTCTAGGGTTAGGTCATCTCCCTCATCCTTCATGCTCCTATCTCGAAACCCTAGACTCTCCTCTTGTCTTTTGATCCCTTTGTTGGTTTTGGTCATTTGAAGGTTAAAGAAAGGCTTTGTTGAGGAAAGGATCAACTAGTATCTTTTCTCCATCTCTCCGTGCCTCTTTTGGACTTGGGTAAGTCTCCAATTTCTAACCTTTATAATTCATCCATGTAGATCTAGATTTTTGAGCTTATTTCCATCATGTTATGTTGATATGAATTGTTGGTTTTGATAAATCTGGAAACTTTATCACTTCCTGAGGTCCCTAGGTCATCATATGTTTCAGATCTAGACTTTCATGTTAATTGGTGTCATTCATGGAGTATTGACTCCATTTCTTACCCTCTTTTGACCTAGTTTTGGGAGAGAAATGGATTGGCCATGCATGTCCAGAAAGTAAGGATATTAATGTTTCATTTGAGCACAAGGAAGCCTTTTGGAAAGTTGGAGAAAAAGGACTTAATGGATTAAGTCCTTAATGAGAAAAAATGGCTTCTGGCAGTAACCACGATGTGGCCGAGGAGGGACCACGACGTAGAGGAAATTCGATTTGGGATTATGTTGTCCTGACATTCCCACAACATGGATAAGGAGAGCCCATGACGTGGCAATGTCCTTCATGTCGTATATTTAGTCATGGCAAGCCCACGATGTGGCTAAGAGGTCTCCATGTTGTGGTGGCTATTGGCTTGGTTGACCATTGACTTCTGGCCAGTTTGACTTGGGGTTAAACTTCAAGGTTTTGGGTTGTTGATTGAGGATTTATCTCTTTTGGTGTTAGTCGGTTCGCGTGATTAAGCAGTGCAAGGTGTGAGAGTGTTGATGTGCTTCTCCATATGAATTTTTGTAATGTATGAAAGACCGAAATTTGGCTCTTGGCAATTGCATGAAATACCATGGGAGGGCCTTGGCATTTGTATAAAAGACCATGGTAAGGCCATGACACATGTATGAAATACCATGGGAAGAAAATACAATTTGTATAAAAGACCATGGGAGGACCATGGCAGCTCTATGTAAGACTATGGGAAGACCATAACATTAACACATTCTATACATATATGAATATATGTTGATAGGTTGGTGCTAGAGTTGAGGACTTTATGTGGATGCATTGTATATATGATGGAATATGTGGTATATTGGGGACCTCACTGAGATTTATGCTTACAGTTATGGATTATACATTTTGTAGTTCATTCGTGAGAAGAGCTCGACATCACTATACATACGCATCAACTTAACTATGATAATGTATGGTTTACAGTCAATCAAATGTTCTTTAATGGTTTTTGAAACAAATCTTTAAATTGTTAATTTAATTTAAAATGAAAAATATCTTGGTATTTTTTAGGATGTTAAAATATGTTCACATGTTCAAAAATGATCCTTAGGAACATCGAGGACATCTATATAGTGATGCAAGAGACGCCATTTTACAAATCTACATGTTTAAAGGAATAACAACTTATTTAGAGTTAATGCATTATTGATTTGAGGGATATGCATATCGAGGACATCCTTCCTATTTTTCAATCGGTGAAGATGCCATAGCAAGTGAGTTATTCCCAATGGAGAACAAAGAGAACCCGAATTCGATCGTGCGTGAGGAGATGGGAGACGATTTCCATCTAACCTAAGAGATAAATTTTAAAGAAGTAGAATCAATCCTTAGTTATTAACCCAATTCTAATTAAGGCTTAAACCTATAATTTTTATTCGTAATATGAAGAGACATGTCGTAATCACATCATGATTCTATTTTAGTAGCTAAAGAACTTTACCAATTTGAATCACAATGAAACTCCTAGATATCTTGAGATTCATTGAAATATCAATTGCGTGTTAATCTCAAATTATGCTCTTATATTTGTGACTAGGATACCGAGGATCTCAAAGAAGATGTAAGTAACCATGCAAACCCGCATGACGCCCTTCTTCTCGTTTACGATCTCACATTGACATGTCGGTTAACCACATACATTCCACCAATAATCATAAAATTGAATTGTCTCGTCATTTATACTTTGTAGTCCCAAATTAGTGTGTCAGTTAACCACACAAGCTCCACTAGCGACTCACAAGGAAATAATGTGTGTTT
Organism: Lactuca sativa; assembly: GCF_002870075.4. Classification (NCBI taxonomy): domain Eukaryota; kingdom Viridiplantae; phylum Streptophyta; class Magnoliopsida; order Asterales; family Asteraceae; genus Lactuca; species Lactuca sativa. The sequence continues at coordinate 31,545,235 of NC_056631.2, read as the reverse complement.
TCATGGATTAGAATACAAGTTCACATTTTTCTTAAGTTAACTAAAGTGGGGGGTTTTTTATGTTCTAGTACTTTATGTTATATTTTTAAAGAGCTTTACCTACCCTTTTAGCTAACAACAATACACCACACAAAGAAGCGGTGAGTGAAAAGGACACTCATTCAAAATCCATTTTATAGGTCGTTTCCTTATACCTCTCTTATAGTGCAACTTCATGAATAAGGCTTACTTTTGATTCGATTGACAACTTATTATTGTTTTACATATACCATTATATACTCGCATAATTACATGTAAGGGTGTGTTTTAAACATTTTCTAAGAATACAAGGTTTAAATCTTATTAATTTAACTATATTTTAATTAATTAATATTTAAACCACTTAAGAGTTAGTAATTATCTGCTACATCTAATTCTAGTTATCACTCTTCATACCTAACCATTTTTAATTTTGAGGGTTTATTGTGTTTACAGAGGTGCCACGACGTGGTTACACTCTACAAAAGCACACACATTTTTAATCACCGTTACATGGTTATGTAATGGACACGACGTGGCAGTGACATAATAAGCAAACCCTAATTTCGGGTCTTGTCATGCAATGGACATGATGTGGTGGCAACATAAAGAGAAAACCCTAATTTCAGGTCTTGAGCCTATTTAAGCAACATTACGGATAAGGTTTTTTCTCAAATCTAGCCTCCATTCCGTTGAGAGAAACCCTAGAGTGTGTGTGTGTATGTATGTGTGCATGTGTGTTCTTGGTGAAAAAGTGTGTATGTGTGTTCTTTTTAAGGTTATTTGAAGAAGGAGAAGGTGTTTTAAGCTTGGATTGTAACTAGTTACTATTGAGGGTTGCTTCTACATCCATCCTTAGGCTCCAGAAGGTATAAATTTCATACCCTTCCGTTCCATGTATTGTTTATGTTGTGATTATGTCCCTTTTTGGCTTTTAGAAACGAATCTTTGGAGTTTTAAGCAACTCCAGGACCTTGGATAAGATCTATGATATTTTTTGGAACTTATGGTCCCATAAAGTTTGTATCTTGATCATCAATAAACCATGCATGAGGATAGAGAAGGATAAAGTTTGAAACTTTATCAATGTATGGTCGTAATCCATCCAAATCTGATCTTTAGAGCTCTAGAAACAAGGATTAAGAGCTTAATGAATTAAGCTGGACAGAACGAGGGTTTTTGCGACTGTTTTGGTGTATAGTCACCATGACGTGGCCATGGTGTTGGCCACGACATGGTGACTCGATTGTTGGGTTTTAACCATTGACATTTTGCCCAAGTTTGTCTTGAGGTAAAACTGTAGGGTTCCGATATTAGATTGAGGATTTATCCATATATGTCTAGGTGGGTGTAGTACCGGTTAATGCGTGTGACGAGTTGTAGGGATTTCTGCTTTCTTCTATGAGGTGACTTTTCTCACTATACTTTGTACTACACAATATATCCTTTGTGTGTTAGGATATTGATATGTTGTAGTGACCAGTTAGACTAGTAGATCTATTATGCTTACATGTGTTTGTCAGTTATTGCTATTTACATATTCCAACATATTATGGTTGAGTTAAGGCAGTCTTGTTTTGTGTTGTCGGCCAAGAGACTCGTGCGGTCTTATACTGTAGACCCAAGGGGAGCGTCCCGACTTAGATGATGTAGGCTCCAAATGACGGTCCAATCTTGTGATGTTTGCCTTGTATGCATGCATTGTATGTGTATATTTGCGTGGGGTATTTTGGGAAATTCACTAACTTCTAGCTTATAATTGTGGATTTAAATGTTTTAGGTAATTCCGAGGATTGAATCAAGACGAAGGCATGACTATATACATTATCCATCAGTTTTATGATTTGAGAGAGACTATGTTTGGATACTTTGATTTTTGTGATATATTGTGAAACAATGTTCTCTAAAGTTGAAAAACATTTACTATGATTTTTGGAATGTTACATTATCTTTTAATTAATCATTTAATTAATTATATTAAATCTTTTAAGAATTAAACAATTAATAAAGTAATATTAATTCTATCCCTTCAATTTCGAATTTAGGGTTTGACTACCTAGGCAAAAAGTTCCGATTTTAAGTAGTTAAAAAAATCATTAAGATCTAGTAATTATCCTACCAAATCGAAAAAGGGAAAAAAATCTGACAGTTGTTGGAGGGCAGGGCGCGATGTCTGTGATTCATCATGGATTCTCTGGTTTTTTGTTTATTTAGGTTTTCACTAATGTGCATATAATAGAAAATCCAAAACTCTGATACCACTGATGGGTTTTCTAGGTTACATTAAAACAATAAACAAAGCAGTGGAATACACAACTATTTGTGGGCACATGTTGGCATTTTCTCATTATAGCAACATACTTATAAGAAACTATGAATCACCTTAGTAACATACCTTTAAATATAATCACATATACTTATTCCTTTGATCTTTAATGGCTCATGAAAAGCGAGCGCCAATAGTGTGAACGCCTTTAATGACTCACACTCAATACCATAAAACACTAAAAAATAAAAGAAGGGAGGAAAAGAAGATGAAATTCATATTTCACCATTCTTGGAAGGCAATTAGAAAAATATGATGCCAAGGGATGATATTTATAGGTAGTGGATCTACTAGATAAACCTAGATTTGAATAATTAAATATTGAGATTTAATTCATTCAAGGCAGTTATCCTTATCAACTATCATGAGACTTCTAGAAACCCTAAAATCCTTCCCAAAACCCTCCATTTATATAGATGATTCTAGAATTGTTTTCCTTCCTTAATTCTAAACAATTACAATTCAACCCTTTCACCTTTAATTAATTTTAATTAATCCTGAATTAATCCGGATTAATTTTGATTAATAGTTAATGAATTTGAATTATTTCTAATTAATTTATTAATCATATAAAAAATTAATAAATCATTTTATCTCTCTCCTAAAGTTATTTCTAGCTATTTCTTGTTATTGAGGGCCCAAAAATGATTTTACTTTTATTTCATAAAGTTATACCAATTTAGTTTTAAATTTGACCAATATAGTTATGACCTTGAACACCTATTCCAACAACTCCATCTATAACTGGAAGAGTTTGAATTTTACCATGATAGACCCATGTAATATAACATAAATAGAAACTAAGTCCATATATATGAAGTTCATTATTGATATTTTTGTGAATACATTGTTAAAACATTTTTTACATGAACATCAGATCTTTGAAAACATATCCCTTAGCTCACAAGTACATATATAAATATGTACCCAATAAACAAAAAGAAAATGACAACCTACTATTTCTTAAACACATAATATTATGATACGCATTGACATCCTAAATGAGATAACACATGCTCTTTTTCATGTGCATTTGTGGTGATACCAATATAGATGACAAGAGTATTACTAAGGGTGGCATTCAACTATATATGTTGCGACTATTGTTATTGTCGTCTCTATTAGTGTCACTACTAATGCTTTGATGAAAGTTAAGCAAAGTTGTTGGATTGTCTTTTTGATTAAATGTTTGGAAAATAAAGAAACAAAGCATACATATCATGAACATATCAAGAGGAAAGACGTGTAGCAATGACAAGGTCAATGACGGTGACACCAAGTGTGTCCAACAAGGTGTCGCCGTTGTTTCCCATGTCACCGAAACTTATGTGTCTAAAAGGATTTGATTTTTGTAGTCAAAACTAGAACTTATGTTCTTTGCAAAGATCCCATTCTTAACATAATACTTTGTGACTTTTTGTTACATAGGAGCCTATTACAAATCCAGAATATTCTTAAACGATGATAACATGACTCTACCTCCTGCAATAAGATCATAGTGGTTGATGTGTGAAATTATATACATGATGTCTATAGTTCAAACATTTGCACACCCAAAATACTGCTATTGTTTCATGTTTGACCCTCCACATAGGCATTGGGGCAAGTTGACGTGAGTCGTTCAAATGATACAAGTTACCATTTTTTTTTATAAGGCATGGTGTAGTAGTTATTGAAGATATGGGTTCAAGCGTTGTCTTTTTTTTTCTGGATTAATTTGAAGATTATAGAGTGATATTATGAAAAGGCTTGATTTTAGTCACAGAAGCAGGTTCCTTATATTGGGATTTACACAATTGGAATATACACAATTACATGAGTACTATCATTACTATCATTACTCATGTAATTCTACAGGTGGGTATGCCAAGTTCTCTTAACAGGTTTTTCAGTTATATGATTTTAGCCGAGGCATTTTCCAAATCCTTGTATTTTGCTTTAGTTGATGAACGAGATACTACATTTTTCTGAGTAGACCTCCATGAAATAAAATTTGTGCCAAGGTATAAGAGGTAAGTTATAGTTGATCGGCCCGCACTGTATACACCAACCCAAACAAAGTTTGAGAAGATCTAGAGTGTAAGAGGAAAATTGTGATTGAGAAAGAGACCATGATGAATTGTTCCTTTAAGATAACGAAGGAAATGTTTCAGAGCTTTATAGTGAGTTTAGAAGGGGGCATACATGAATTGAGAAATTTTGTCGATAGCAAAGGAGATGTCGAGACGTGTAAAGGCTAGATATCGGAGTGAATGATGTTTTTATTAATACACTAGTTTTAAATTTATAAAGTCCTATCTAATCTCAACTAGTCTTAAACACAAATAGGCAGTTTACCAAGTTGTAAAGTAATATAGTTGTGGTAAGAAAGGGTGTCAGACACAAGGAATGTTATGGTTTAGGTCAAATAATTCAAATGTTAATTAAATTGAGAATAGTAATGTAAAAGGCGGTTTTTGTGGAAGCTAAATTACACTAATTTTAACACTTAATTATTCAACGAAACTAAAGAACTAAATGGAAACAATAAATAAGAAGTACTTCCACAAGAATACGAATCCCCCAAGTTTTTATGTTTGATTTATTAGAACTGCAATGGATTAATGAAATGATTACCGAATTGTAATATGACTAGTTATCTAGATTTGATTTCCTAGTACTAATACCATCTAACATAATGATCACGCAATTAGTAAGCACATAAGTAATTAAATATATTCGAACTACAAACGATATGGTCTAGTTATTTCTTTTCAGTGATCATGACAATCAATCTAAGCATAACATGGATATTTAATGCTCTCTAACACAATCAAAGTCACCGATTAATATTATCTAACCCTAGGCATATGATCAAAGTCCCAATCATACAAAACTAATGATCATAGATTCGTATGATTAAAGTAGATCAAGATAGAATGATCATCTAATCCTAATAATACTCAACAATAAAACATAAAAATCATAACATTAATATGAAATGTAAAGCAATCAATCGAACATAAGTAAAAACCAAATTCAATTAATCCTACTAAGGAAATCAAAGCATATCAACAAGGGTTCATCAATATCTGGGGAAAGTAAAGGTTTTTACGTGATATTTAGTAAACTAAAGTAGAAAAAAATCACCAAAAGAATGCAAGATGCGATCATCAAGCAAAACCAAAATGAAATATCGATTTATTAGCACTTGAATCTTCAAATCCTTTGTCCAATTGAATCTTTAGCTTCAAAATCGACCCTTGGAGGGTTTTTCCTCGTGAATAACCGCGGACCTAAGGCCTACACCTCCTGGAAACGACCTAGTGTCCGAAATATATATACTTTCCAAATTCTGTCTACCACGACGTGGTTAAGAGGCAGCACGTCATGGTCTTCATTGATATCTCATATACTCCAATTCAGCTCAATGATCGCGAAGTTTCCATTTGTCACACCCCGGCCGTCGGCAGAAACACCGGGCAGTGTAACGTCATTTCTCGTATTATAGTTATCAACTTCCTGAAAACACATGCATTTTAAAATACGTCAACATAAAGTTGGTGAGTCCACAGGTTTTGACTCCATATAAAATTAAATAATACATTTTCCAAGTTTAAAAGTAAAATTTTGAAAGTATCATTTTGACTCTCAACATTTAGTATATATATCCTAGGTATAATGGTTTACTTACCAAATAAGTGTTATACCTAAACAATCCTTGAACCTAGAGTATAAGTTTAAATGTTTGTAATTCTATACAAACTAAGTTGCTACGTATAAATCTTATTTCAATTCTATACGAGTAAGTAGGATAGGTATAGTTGTCTACTTAATATACAAGTAATATACCTACCAGATTCTTATACTTAGAGTATAAGTCTTTGGGAAACTTATGCTTAATATTCATACTTGTATATCGACAAAGTATAATGCTTCTAAGGTTACGCTACCATGAGTTCGTGGCTACGACTGTATGAATTAGTTTTATACCTCTGGTTATTATTACAAGGATCACACCTTCTGGTAGTAAAAGGATCACACCTTGCGGTAGTACAAGGATCACACCTTGTGGTAGTACAAGGAACACACCTTGCGGTAGTTTCTGCACGTTTCATCGACGCCGGAACAATGACAACTAAAAGGATAGTTCATCACTCGCTTTTGGTTGACTGTAGCTAACAGTCACAAGTGGGGTGGTCAACCCATATACTAATTATACACGACTTCCTCGCTCACACGGGATTAACGAATACAGGTCAGAGGAATTTCACTAAGATCCCCAATCTTAGATGATGAATACAGTAGCTCAGGTAGACTTTGACGACGTTCTATAGTTCTAACAACAAAAGCATTTTCGTGTCTAAAACCCTAAGTTACTAGACTATGCTTTTAAACATTACTCCTAATTTCATAACATTTAGGCAGTATAACAGCTATAACTTGAAGTAAAACTAGGTTTTATCTTGACATAAAACCAATAATAATAACATATAACACACCAGGTTTTATCTTGACATAAAACCTGCAATAATAACATACTTAGAGATCAATATATATAACTCTCGAGTATAGCATCGAGGCTATATCATACATAGTATATATAGAACTGCCGAGTATAACTGAAGGTCTACATTAGTATAATAACATGCTAACAAGTTTACGAACATACTATCATATAAACATAATATTAACTTTTATTCAATATTTAGCATGCGTTTTCCCTCGAAAATATTAGAAAGTGGGGCCGTGAAAATCACCTTAGTAGCGTGATTATAGAATCTAAACAGTCAGAGGCTCGTCGTAGTCAAGCTCGGGAAGGGAAAACGGCCTTCGGAAACGAGAGAGAATGAAAAGAGAAGGTGTAAGGATTGAATGAGCTTTGATCGCTATTTATAGGGTGTTCTGGGGCCATTCACGTCGTGAACTTCCATGAGTCATCCCATAGCCTTAACGCGTGTTTTCTAGCTCCAATTAGTGTCTGTTGATTCCTCACGTCGTGAATTTTTGATGCTCACGTCGTGAGTTCAGTCAAATTAGGGTTTCTGACAGCTGCATCTTCGGAAGGCCATAACTTTTGCATACGAACTTCATTTTCGGCGTTCTTTATATGCACGCATAGGTAATTCCGAGTACTGCGACTTTATTTTAGACTCCAATAGCTAATTCTAATTCTATTTCAAATTCCTCTTATTATAGAGATTTATAGTGTTAGGGTTTATCATAACTTCTTCACGCGAAGTCAGATTTAGACGTTCTCTATATTTTTGGATTCGTGTGGACGTATACTTTGAATTGTATCATAAATTATGTATGAATGTTCATACTTTATCATGAATTACATAGAAAGTTTGTCACTTTACTAGTTTAACAAAGTCAGATTACATGATTGCCATAATCACATGTGATTGTTATTGACCTAATTTTGACGGGTGTTACACCATTTACCATGTCGTGGTGGTGATCACCACGTTGTGGGATATGAATTTCACATTTTGGCATAAACACGAATGTCGTCTGAAATTTTGTCTAGTTTTGAGATCATTTTGAATCACATCAATCGACCTTACGAGTCCTGAGATATGTTTAAAGCACTCACGAGCGGTCAAGCTGTGAGCAACATCCTTTTTGTGTCTTTTTCAGCTCTGTTCTCCTCTTTTCGCATCCCAACTCCCATTTTAAATGGGATTGAACATTTTCATGCATATTAAGTATCATATATCTAAAATATAACATTTTAATCAAATATATTAAGATAATTACCTAAAATAATAGTTTAATAAGGTCATATCAAAATACCCCACACTTATCTTTTGTTTGTCCTCAAGCAAATTAGATTGTTATTATGCTATATCAAAACTTGGCTCACCAACATCACATAGAATAACCCAATTTGAATTCACAAATCATGTCTCGCCTCAATGGATATATTTTTGTCTAGACCCTAATTACTTCCAATGCCTTAAATACTCACAATGCTCATAAACGTTCCCTATTTATTTTGAACAACCTTCATTTCTGCATCCCTCAGAATACATCCTCAGAAAGTGTTTTTAACCTCAAGCTAAATTTTGTTAAGTTCCTAAACACACATATGATAAAATAACCTAGAAAGATAAATTCCAAATCAAATAATACCATAACAAATTTTGTTAAGTTCACTCAACAAATTTTGACAACTTTTTTATTCTTTTTTTTTATTATTATTATCTTTTTCACAACTTTTTTTTTTCATTTTTTAATTTTTTTTCCATATCTCACTTTTTCACTCAACTAAAAACCTAAAAGAAAAACATATGCTTAAGAAAGAGAACTTAACCTCAACCCTTATTGGTTAAAGGAATTAGTCTAAATTGCAATGACTACTTAAGATTTCCTTGATACATTTCAAGTGCACGATGCAAAACATATTATGTCCCTCAAACTACACAAGTTTGCGTTTTTGTATCATGATTTCACTAGAACTGGGAAGCCACAAATATACTATAACATATTGGCTTAACAAAACCTTTAAAATCACATCAAATTATCCCACACAATACTAGCAAACATAGTTCTAACACAAGCAAAATTTTAAATATTCTAGATTTTTCTAATCTAGACCATTTTTTCAAGTCTGTGTTTTGTTAATTTTTTTTAATCTAGCATATATATTTTTATTTCAATCTAGCATGATATTTTCCTTTTTCAATTCCCTACCCCACACTTAAATTATAATGCCCTCATTGTATAAAAACAATTAAAAGCTTACAAAATAAAAGAGGGAGACAAGGAACAAACTCGTCTTGGTTATGTAGTCATGATATCAGATTGACTATTGTAGGTTACTCGTTGATACTAGTTTGAATTTGTCTGCTGGAACACTACTGGAACTGAACATCCTTGCTGAAATCGGTGGAATCTTGGCATAAAGGTAGGCGGAAAACAAATCTTCATAGCTCAAAAATTTGACCGGGGTGTTGCCACGTCGTGGCAAGTTGTTGGCCACGATGTGGCCCTTGTAAAACCTGGAACTCATGACAAATTCTTCGTCACGACGCGAAGTGATAATCGGCGCATCATTGTCTTCAAATGGCAGAAAAGTAGTCGCGATGTAATAAAAAGTAGCTTCTCGAGGTAGCTAGGCTCGCGTCGCATCTTCAGGAAAACTATAAATTCTTCCTCGCAAGATGAATCGACTGGTCAGGAAGTAGCTAATTTCTTGATTGATCCCTTGTATAAATTTATTCCCATAAGTGGCATTGATAGCACAAAAGACTCCTCAGTTTTAGCTCCACCTCGATTGTATACCCCACAATTATTTGTGTGTTACGCTTCTTGCCTTCTTCTCGTAATACTCCACCCCACGCTTGCATTTTTGCCAACCATCAATTTCTTAGCTAAAATTTCTCTTGCAAAAAAAAAAATAAGAATCATCAAAAGCACTTTTATTCAAAAATTAAATTAGAACTAAAAATTAAAAATAAAAACTAAAACGAAAAGAAATTTAAACTAACTTTAAATTCGGGTTGCCTCCAGATAATCGCTTCTTTTTGTGCGAGTCTTGAGCTGGACTCCCAACTTAAGAAACTATTAATCTGCTCCCCGCTAATCCATCCGTCGCATTTAATATTCTTTTTAGACCGATTCATAAGATTTGACTTTTTGTTTCAAAAATCGGCCAAATGAGCGTAAATCAATAAAATCCAAGAATTTTGAAAAGGGGTGAAACCAGTTGGACACTCATCAGAAATGGATCACACATCACAACATTCTCCACAGTTGGAATTGTCACCCTATGCTTCAAAACATAAATAGGAAAAACAGGGGTCCACGTCTTGGTAATGGTCACACCACGACGTGGTTCCTGCAATTCAACTATACGAGTCATCTGCTAGCAATATTTCCAGTTCCTCCAAATCTTTTCCTGTATCAAATAGATCATCAAGTGCCTGCAACTCACCCTCAAGAATAGCATCAATCGAATCCATTTAACTAAAAACTAAAAACAAATTTTAATTAACAAATAAAAAATCTGAACTAAACGCCACCGCTCCTCGGCAACAGTGCCAAAAACTTGATGTTTTTTTTATTAATACACTAGTTCTAAATGTATAAAGTGCTATCTAATCTCAACTAGTCTTAAACACAAATTGGCAGTGTACCTAGTCGTGAAGTAATATAGTTGTGGTAAGAAAGAGTGTCGAACACAAAGAACGTGATGGTTTAGAACAAATGATTCAAATGTTAATTAAATTAATAATAGCAAAGTAAAAGGTGGTTTTTGTGTAAACCAAATTAAACAATTTTAACACTTAATTATTCAACAGAGCTAAAGAACTAAATGGAAACAATAAATAAGAAGTACTTCCACTAGAATGCGAATCCTCAAAGTTTTTATGTTTCATTTATTAGAAGTGCACTGGATTAATGAATTTATTACCAAATTGTAATATGACTAGTTATCTTGATCGGTGTTCCTAGTACTAATAATTAATGAAAAACTAAAGAGATGATCATGCAATTAGTGAAAACATAATTAATTAAATATATTCAAACCATGAACGATATGATCTAGTTATTTCTTGTCAATGATTATGACAATCAATCTAAGAATAGCATGTATATCTAATGCTCTCTAACACAATCAAAATCATCAATTTGTATTATCTAACCCTAGGCTTATGATCAAAGTGTTAGTCATACAAACCTAATGATCATAGATTCATATGATTCAACTACATCAAGATAGCATGATCAACTAATCCTAATAATACTAAGCAATAAACCATATAAATCATAACATTAACATGAAAGGTAAAGCAATCAATCTAACACAAGTAACAACCAAATTTAATTAATCCTACTAACGAAAGCAAAGCATATCAACAATGGTTCATCAATATCTAGTGAAAGTAAAGGTTTTTACACCGAATTTTGTAAACTAAAGTAGAAAAACATCACCAAACGAATGCAAGACGTGATCATCAAGAAAACCTGAAGTTAAATCTTGATGTATTAGCGCTTGAATCTTCAAATCCTTGCTCTAATTGAATCTCTAGCATCAAAATCGACCATTAGAGGTTTTTTCCTCATGAATAATCGCAACCCTAAGGCCTCCACCTCCTGGAAACGATCTAATGTCCGAAATATATATACATGCCAAATTCTGGCCACCACAACGTGGTTAAGAGGCACCACGTCATGGTGTTCATAGATATCTCGTACTCTCCAAGTCATCTCAATGATCGTGAAGTTTACACTTACCATGACGTGTGGTGATCACCACGTCGTGGGAGTTGGATTTTACATTTTGTAACAAACACGAACGTCGTCCAAAATTTTGTATAGTCTTCAGATAATTCGGAATCACATCAATCATAATTATGAGTCAAGAGATATGGTCAAAACACTAATGATGGGTCAAGCTATCTCCCACATCCTTTTTGTGTCTTTTTCAGCTCCGTTCTCCTACTTTTGCATCCCAACTTCCATTTTAACCATAATTGAACATTTTCAAGCATATTAAATGTCATATATCTAAAAATATAACATCTTAATTAAATATATTAAGACAATGACCTACAATATTCAGTTAAATAAGGACATATCAAGGAACCCACAAGCTTGCGATAGGGGGTATCATCAATTGTTGGAGAACTATCTTTGGCACCATCCATGTGAAATTTGTTTAGACCATCATGAATATGTTTTTGTTGAGAGAGAAATATATTGGTTGGTGTGTGAATTACATCAAAACTCCTAGAAAGTGATAGAGTACGCTAAGATCTTTTAGCGATAATTTTGTGCTTAAGGCTAATATGAAGTGCTTGAAGAAGTTGGAATCATTACATATGAGAACAATGTTATCTACATAAACCATAAAGTAATATGTAACTTTATCACAGTTGTAAATAAATATTGATGCATCATCTAAGGATTTTTTAAAATCAAATTAAAGAAGGAACATAGTGAGATCAATGTACTAAGCTCGGGGAGCTTGTTTTAATCCATAGATTGATTTGTTTAGGTTGCATATGTGGTTAGGGTATTGCGATGAATCTAACCTAATGGTTGAGTCATAAAAACTTCTTCACGAAGTGTACCTTGAATAAAGGCATTATTGATGTCAAGATGATGTAATGGCCAATTGTTTGATAAGGAAATGGAGAGAATTGTGAGAATTATGACAAGTTTAGTGATAGAGATGAAAGTGTCAAAATAATATTTCTCATATTGTTAAAGAAAGCCTTTGGCTACTTGGCGGGCCTTGTATTTTTCAATAGAGTCGTTAGGGTTACGTTTAATTTGATAAACCCATTTACAATCAATGGGTTTATGAGAGGATGGAGGCACAAGATCCCAAGTTTGAATTTTTTAGAAGAGTGTTAAACACAGAATCCATGGCACTATGCCATTTTGGATATTTGGAAGCTTGAGTGTGGGTTAATGGTTTTTAGGGTTTAGTATTTTTGATTATGTTTGTGTGTCCGTGGAATAAGGGGTGGTAGGAATTAATTTTTTGAGGATGTAGGAAGCATAATGGTGTCAAAGGAGTGTGGTGATGAGTTCGGTGAAGATGATGGAGATGGAGGATGAGAGGATGGGGGTGTAGTAGTCGTAGGAATATATGGATTAGTAGGAGCAACTGAGGTAGGATTTAGTAATGGTAGATGAGTATAAGTGATGTGTGGAGTACAACAAGGAGAAAAACAATGATGTGAGGTAGTTTGAGATTGAGTTGAAAGAGTGTGAGTGAGGTGATCGGTTGTTGGAAGATCAAGAGAATTTTGGTTATGTTATTTGTATGGAAAAAAATTTTCAACAAACTCCATATGGCGTGAGTAGAAAAGGCGATGGGAGGAGGGATTATAACATTTTTATGTTGATTTAGAGGATAAGTAACCAAGAAAGATACATTTAGTAGAACGGGGCTAAAGTTTAGATGAAGTATAGAGTTGCAACCACGGGAATCATAGGCAGCCAAATAGTTTGCGTTTCATATAGTTAGGTGAGGTGTGGTGAAGTTGATCATATGGAGTTTTAAGGTCAATGATAGGAGTGGGAAGATGATTCATGAGACGAACCTCCATTTGGAATGCATGATACCAAAAAGTGAGGGTAATTGAGCATGATGGACGAGAGACATATCCGTTTCTACAATGTGTCAATGATGTCTCTCCGTAAATCCATTTTTTCAACAGTATGTGGTGGAGTGGTAAAATGTGAGTGCATTTTTTTGGCGGTATGAGGTAAGGCCAATGAATTCACCACCATTATCAGTGAATAGGGAGACAAGCAAGGTGTTGTAATACTTTTCAATCAGAGTACGATATTAAAGAAACAATATTACAACATTCAATTTTTGTTTCTTGGGGTACAACCAAATGTATTTCGAATAAAAAAGAAATATATAGCATAATAAGTGTATCCATCATTAGTGGTTATAAGAAGACCCCAAACATCATAGTGCACAAGTGATAGATTTTATAAGTTACAAAATTATGTGGCAGAAAATAACTTAACTCTTAAGTTCACATGTAACCTAATTGGATCTACGTTTTTACTATTAAATTCTATAATCTATGAACATCAAAGAACCTATAGAAACCATAGGATTATCGAAAATCATAATAGAATTATGGTTTACATACCTTTTGATTATTCTTGTAAATAACCGATAAAACCCTTCTTCAAAAGCTCTTGGAAGCCACCAGAAAATCTTGCCTCTAAGGGTTAACACCCAAACCCTAACAACTAAGGAAACTTGAAGAGAGAGGAGAGGGGAGGCGATTTTCAGTTATTCTCTTGAGAGGAGGAGTGGCTAAAAAATGAAGGGTCAGGCCCCCGTTTATAGGTGCATTAGCAAACTCTAGAAACCCTAATTTGAATATTCTATTATTATTTTAAATTAGGTAATTATCCAATCTCCTAATTGTGTTTAAGGGATATTCTAGAAACCTAGAATATGCCTCCAAAAACCATCCACCACCTTAGGGAGCGTTCTGGAACCATCTTGTTCAACTATTGAACAATTACAGCTTAGGTCCTTGCACTTTTAACTAATCTAATTAATCCTAAAATTAATTCCTGGTTAATTCTTAATTAAATAATAATATTTCTAATTAATAAATTATTCTGATAATATATTAATAACTAGTTTACGACCGTGGAAACCCAAATATCTCAAAAAAAATCGCGTGGAAACCCGAATATCTCAAAAAATCAACATTTTTTGGTCTAAATGAGATTACGACCGTAGACGTGTTTACGGCCGTAAACTAGTTTACGACCGTAAACTTGTTTACGGTCAAGGACGAATGCACCCCACTTTCACCCTATAAATACGATGCCTCCGATTTCATTGGGACGTTTTTTGGCCGCATACTCTCTTCCTCTCTCTAAGAACCTTAACCGTAAACACTCAAAACGCTTTCAAACTTCAGAAATCATCGAGAAACCATGTTTGGAGTCACTTTGGAACGTCTGGAATCACTCCTCGCATCGAAGTCAGCATCCAAACCTCGATTTCCGAGTTTACGGTCTGGGCTTCAAAGACTGTAAACTTAGTTCTTGAGTTCACGGCCGTAAACTCGGCCATCTGCAAAAATCGTAAACTCGTGTTTTGAAACCGTAAACTCGTGTTCTAAGGCAGTAAACTCATTCCTTCGATTCAAGCAAATCTCGGTAACATTCCTCAACCAAATGCAAGTGTTTTCCGACACTTTATTTATCGAAATCACTAATTTAGATACATATACATATTTATTTGATAATAGGATTTCGTTAAGTGTCGCGTGCAAAAACTCGAGAACCTTGTTTTCAGTCAACCACTCCACGCAACAACAGTGAGTTCATACCCCTATATTTTTTCGTATTTTTAAGGTTTTCAGGGGGGGAATACAAACTAAATATAAATGTTTTCTTATAAGATAAACATAAATGTTTTCTTACAAGATAAACATAAACGTTTTCGGGAATGTACATAAAAATTATGCAAACTTCATGCTTTATTTCCCTTTTGTACTATGTTGTGCATTAGGGGCGTTTCCACTAAAAATTTGCATAGTTTTTACGGATACGTTATTCATTACGTTATACATGCAAACTATAATTGGTATAGTTTAAGATTTCTCTAAAAACTTATCAAGCATAGAAACTTACCTACTAAACATATGCACTGGAATAGAAAAGCGGTTACAGTTTATATCACTGCTTTATCATGATTTTCATAACTGTAATTTATTATTATTCACGGTATACATTTGGATTTTTTACTACAACGCTACTGCGTTACATGTAAACTAGATTATACGATACTGTGAGGCGCTACTTCATTACTGTACCCTAAGCTGTACAGGGATAAATCCTATAACTGTATAACCAGAGTCTCCTGGAGGGAGAGCGTGAAATTTGTGAATAGATCTATCGGGACTGACAATCCCAGATCTGGACTGCTAGCTACAGTTAGGCGGGCACGCTTGAGATGTACAAATGTCATTTAACATCAACGCCTAAAGAACTTTGGAAAGGTCTCTAGTCATATCAAGCATGGTTATACGCCTCACATTATTTATAAATCACCGATAGTTTACCAACCTGGTTTTCTTCAGTAGTTTTATTTATACCAAATAGAACTAAACACACTATGCATACTGGCCGAGCCAGGGTTTTCAAAACCGAATCATTTATGCTACGGTTTTATATTTAAATACGTATACTTCATGATTAGTTTTAGCTAGTCACATGAAGTAGTATTTTGCATATGTATACGATTTTCAGAATTGAACATTCATGGTTGTATACGAAATCGACCACACTACGTTTTTCACTAAAGAAAATATCGGATTTTCTTGAAACTACATAATCATTTCGGCTCGCTCATCAATAAGTTTTCATTACAAATTACTGCTTATGAACTCACCAGCTTTATGCTGCTATTTTTCAAACTGTTTGTATTCTCAGAAAATCAGTAGACATGTACTTGCTGGATTTTCGAGGAACCGAAGCATTTAGAGTTTTTAAGTTTTATTTTGCAAAACTATTGGATGTATTTCAAACTTAGTTTCAAACAGATGTAAACGTTTTTATTCAAATATTCACTGTAATGGTTGTGTTGCTATGATTGCTGTTATTCGTTGGTTGTGATGCTATACATGACGTCCTCCGCTCCGGAATGTTTCCGCCAACGGTTTCGGGGTGTGACAGATTGGTATCAAAGCCCATGTTTATAGCGAACTAGTATACCAAACCTTACGTGATATACAACTATAATCACTAAGCGGCCTAAGTGCTCTACACTAAAAGTATACTTTCATAATATAAAGTATTTTTATAAAAGTATACGAGCATGCATACATAACAGGATTCGTGTCACTAGTAGAACTGAACAAAAGTATTATGGATACTGGAACGCTGCGGTTAAACCTGGGCAGCTATGTAATCATGTCTAGGGTGAATATGGCCTGATCAACTATATTCAGTCGAGACATGACCAACATGTGTTTGGGAGTGACTGTGGTGCTACAACAGGCCTAAAACTTACCAGAATCATCTCACATAAAATACTATAGGAGTATTTTCGCTAGAGCCAAACTTAGTACGCAGATTCACTCTAAGTATTGCTACCTCTCCTTCCTTAAGCGATAACTTACTTGTGTTAGTAACCTTTCTATGATTATCGCTCGGTAGAATACTTTCATTATCAGGACGAGATATATTTTGTTTCCGTATATCTTAGGGAATTACCATCCTCCTTTTCCTGATTGTTTCTAGAACAAGATGCCTCCCCGACCAAGACCCATCAGAAGGAACAACGACACTTCGCCACCACCACCACCTCCCCAGTTCGACCTTGTCATGTTCCAGGCAGCAATTACCGCCACCGTGACTGCAGCAATGGCACAAGTGAACGCTGGTGGAGCTGGAGGTGGAACCGACCCCCAAAGAGAAGATGCAAGTCAGGGACATCAGAAAGAGTGTTCCTACAAAGACTTCATGACTACAAAACCCAAGTCCTTCGATGGAAGTGGAGGTGTGATCGCCCTGACTCGATTGTTCGAGAAAATCGAATCCATCTTTGAAATTTCGAGTTAAAACCCTAACCCTGCCAGTGGCTAATGCCATGGGTTGGGAAAGACTGAAGGAGATCATGCTAGCGGAGTACTGCCCGAGGGGCGAAGTGCAAAAGTTGGAGCACAAACTCTGGAAATTGAAGATGAAGGGTTCTGACATTGCTGCCTACACCGCGAGATTCTGTGATCGGGCTCTTCTCTGTCCGGGAATGGTCACCCCAGAAAGCAAGAAAATCGAGAGGTACATCTGGGGACTGACGCAACCCACCAAAGGAAATGTCTTCGCTGTTAGGCCGACTACATTTAAAAGCGCCAAGGATCTGGCACAGACTCTGATCGATCATGGAATCGATCTGGATGAAGTGAAAACTGTCTCTAAACCCCAAAAGGATGGCGGTGGGAAGAAGAAGAAGTCTGGCAACAAGCTTAAGGGCCAGTCTTCGCAGGAGTCCTCCAAGAAGCAACAAATAGTAGCAGTTCATGCTATTACTACTCCTGCTGTTGCTCCCACTGCTGTTCCAACTACCCAATCTCATACCGGTGGTTATGCTGGAAAACTACCCCTATGCAACAAGTGTGACTTCCATCATCACGGACCTTGCCGTGAGTTGAATTGCAACAGCTGTGGGAAGAAGGGGCACACAACTCAATACTGCAAGACACCGGCTCAACCAACCAACCAGGCTCCGAGAGCGGGCGCTAGTCAAACTTGTTATGAATGTGGAGAGGCTGGGCACTATAAGAGAAACTGCCCCAAGGCAACAATTGGTGGCAATACAGGGAGAGTTTTGGCTATGGGCCAGAATGAAGCAGTTGCTGATCCTACCGTTGTTACGGGTACGTTCCTCCTTGACAACTCTTATGCATGCATTCTTTTCAACTCTGGTGCGGAGATGAGTTTTGTTAGTCATTCATTCAAACATCTAATCATGTGTAAATCCCAACCTCTAACCGAAACATTTACCGTTGAGATGGCTAACGGAAAGAAGGAGAGCACTAACGACATATTCATAAACTGTACTCTTACTCTAGACAATTATTCGTTTCCCATCGATCTTATGCCTGTGTCCATCAAGAGTTTTGATGTCATTATCGGCATGGACTGGTTGAGCTCCAATCATGCTGATATTCTTTGTTTCGAGAAAGCTATCCATCTCAATCTTCCTTCTGGCGAAACCCTTATAATTTATGGTGATAAGCTCAGTTCGAACCTCCGTATCATTTCGTGTGTCAAGGCCCAAAAATATCTGTGGAAGGAGTGCCATACATTCCTAGCTCATGTTGTCGACGAAACGCGAAAAGTTAGAGACCTCGAGAGCATCCCCGAAGTCTGTAACTTTCCTGATGTCTTCCCTGAAGATCTCCCAGGAATCCCTCCCGATTGCCAAGTCGAGTTCCGTATCGACTTGATCCCCGGAGCTACTCCTATAGCAAAATCTCCATACCGTCTAGCGCCAGCGGAGATGCAAGAATTATCCAGTCAGCACAATGGGCTGATCAGCAAAGGATTCATAGGGCTGAGTTCCTCACCCTGGGGAGCTCCAATCTTATTTGTGAAAAAGAAAGATGGATCCTTTCGGATGTGCATTGACTACTGGGAGCTAAATAAGCTGACCATCAAGAACTGTTATCCCTTACCCAGGATCGACGATCTCTTCGACCAACTACAGGGAGCCAGTTATTTCTCAAAGATCGATCTAAGATCAGGGTACCATCAGTTGCGAGTTCATGAGAATGATGTGCCCAAAACAGCATTCCGAACTCGCTATGGACACTACGAGTTCGTGGTAATGCCCTTTGGTCTAACTAATGCACCGGCAGCATTCATGGACCTGATGAATCGGGTGTTCCTCCCTTTCTTAGACAAGTTCGTGATTGTGTTCATCGACGACATACATGTCTATTCACGGAGTCAGGACGACCATAAACACCACTTAAGGCAAGTGTTGGAAACTTTAAGGGCAGAAAAGCTATACGCGAAATTTTCGAAGTGCGAATTTTGGATCAGGAAGTTGAATTTCCATGGAAGGGATACACGTTGACCCATCCAAGATCAAAGCGATTGAGAATTGGTCCGCACCGAAGACACCCACAGAAATTCGGCAATTCTTGGGTCTCGCGGGCTATTATCATAGGTTCATACAGAACTTCTCCATAATCGCTAAGACTTTATCTACCCTGACGCAAAAAGGGGTAACCTTTAGTTGGGAAGCCAGGCAAGACACTGTGTTTCAAACATTGAAGCAGGCCTTATGCAGCGCACCTATCTTGTCCCTGCCCGAAGGGACAGAAGACTTCGTTGTCTACTGTGATGCATCCAATCAGGGCCTAGGATGTGTTCTCATGCAGAGAGGAAAGGTTATCGCCTATGCCTCAAGGCAGTTCAAGACACATGAAGTCAATTACACCACTTACGATTTGGAGTTGGGAGCAGTGGTCTTTGCGTTAAAGATCTAGAGAGATATCTTTACGGAACTAAGTGCGCTATCTTCACTAACCATAAGAGCTTGCAGCACATCTTTAATCAGAAGGAGTTAAACATGAGACACCGACGATGGGTCGAGTTACTCAGTGACTACGAGTGCGAAATTCGCTACCACACCGGCAAAGCCACCGTGGTAGCAGACGCCCTTAGTCGAAAGGAGTATTCAGGGCATAAGGTGAAGGCACTAACAATGACCATCCATTCCTATATATCTGCGCAAATCAAGGAGGCTCAACGGAAGCCTTAAAACCCGAGAAAGTGATGGATGAAGCTTTGCGAGGAATGGACAAGAACTTGGAGATCAAAGGAGACGGAGTGTAGTATTTCATGAACCAAATCTGGACCCCAAAGTTCGGTGGCTACAAAGAGGTTGTCATGAATGAGGCCCACAAGACTAAATACTCTGTTCACCCGGGTTCGGATAAGATGTATCTGGATCTCAAACAACTCTATTGGTGGCCAAACATGAAAAAAAAAAGATTGCTACCTTCGTGGGTAAGTGTCTGACCAGCGCCAAGGTGAAGGTAGAATATCAAAAACCCTCAGGTTTACTTCAACAGCCAGAAATATCCGAGTGGAAGTGGGAAAGGATAACCATGGATTTTATCACCAAGTTACCCAGGTCTCCGAGTGGGCACGATGCCATCTGGGTAATTGTTGATCGGTTGACGAAGTCCGCCCACTTCCTGCCAATCAAAGAAAGCTTCAATATGGAGAGACTCACACGGATCTACCTTCAAGAAATAGTTCGCCTTCATGGTGTACCTACATCCATTATATCCGATCGAGACAGCAGGTTTACATCAAGGTTCTGGCAGCCCTTGCAAAAGGCTCTGGGAACTAAATTGGATATGAGCACGGCTTATCATCCGCAAACTGATGGACAAAGTGAGAGAACTGTTCAGACCTTGGAAGGTATGTTGAGAGCCTGCGTCATTGACTTTGGCGTGTCATGGGACACTCATCTTCCTTTGGTTGAATTTTCCTACAAAAACAGCTACCATACCAACATCAAGGTTGCGCCGTTTGAAGCCCTCTATGGCCGCAAGTGCAGATCCCCTATGTGCTGGGCTGAGGTAGGCGACACGCAGCTAGCCAGGGGTCAAGTCCTCGACAGTACTCTCACTGGCCCTGAAATCATCCGAGAGACAACTGAGAAGATTGTACAAATCCGAGAACGACTTAAAGCCTCACGAGATAGACAAAACAGCTACGCCGATAAGATACGTAAACCCTTGGAGTTCCAGGTTGGCGACCGCGTCCTTCTGAAGGTCTCACCCTGGAAAGGCATAATACGCTTCAGAAAGTGTGGAAAGCTAAACCTAAGGTACATTGGACCATTCGAGATCCTTGCTAGGATCAGTCCCGTAGCATACACGCTCCTGCTACCGCGAGAACTCAGCAACATTCATCCTGTTTTCCATGTATCGAACCTAAAGAAGTGTATGTCCGATGAGACACTTGTGATTCCTCTCGACGAGATTGAAATCAACGAGAACCTCAACTTCATGGAAGAACCTGTCGAGATCATGGATCGGGAAGTCAAACGAAAGAAACAGAGTCGCATCCCTATAATGAAGGTTCGCTGAAATGCCAAGCAGGAACCTGAATTCACTTGGGAGCGCGAAGACCAGATGAAACAGAAGTATCCGCATCTCTTTCCTAATCCATGATTTGTATTCTAGGTTCGAATTTCAGGACGAAATTCCCTCTAACGGGGGATGATGTAACACCCCGAAACTTTTTCCGTTTCCGTCACGCTTTTTGCATTAGTAAAATTTCGAATTCGTTAACTTTTCTGTCAAACATTTTGGTTTAATAAAAATAATCTAGTTATATTTAATTAAATTATTTGCAAGTCGGAACCAAAAATCGTGTGGAAACCCGAATATCTCAAAAAATCAACATTTTTTGGTCTAAATGAGATTACGACCGTAGACGTGTTTACGGCCGTAAACTAGTTTGCGACCGTAAAATTATTTACGGTCAAGGACGAATGCACCCCACTTTCACCCTATAAATACGATGCCTCCGATTTCATTAGGACGTTTTTTGGCTGCATACTCTCCTCCTCTCTCTAAAAACCTTAACCGTAAACACTCAAAACGCTTTCAAACTACGGAAATCATCGAGAAACCATGTTTGGAGTCACTTTGGAACGTCTGGAATCACTCCTCGCATCGAAGTCAGCATCCAAACCTCGATTTCCGAGTTTACGGTCCGGGCTTCAAAGACTGTAAACTTAGTTCTTGAGTTCACGGCCGTAAACTCGGCCATCTGCAAAAACCGTAAACTCATGTTTTGAAACCGTAAACTCGTGTTCTAAGGCAGTAAACTCATTCCTTCGATTCAAGCAAGTCTCGGTAACATTCCTCAACCAAATGCAAGTGTTTTCCGACACTTTATTTATCGAAATCACTAATTTAGATACATATACGTATTTATTTGATAATAGGATTTCGTTAAGTGCCGCGTGCAAAAACTCGAGAACCTTGTTTTCAGTCAACCACTCCACGCAACAACAGTGAGTTCATACCCCTATATTTTTTTCGTATTTTTAAGGTTTTCAGGGGGGGGGGGGGGGGGGAATACAAACTAAATATAAATGTTTTCTTATAAGCTAAACCTAAATGTTTTCTTACAAGCTAAATATAAACGTTTTCGGGAATATACATAAAACTTATGCAAACTTCATGCTTTATTTCCCTTTTGTACTATGTTGTGCATAAGGGGCGTTTCTACTAAAAATTTGCATAGTTTTTACGGATACGTTATTCATTACGTTATATATGCAAACTATAATCGGTATAGTTTGAGATTTCTCTAAAAACTTATCAAGCATAGAAACTTATCTACTAAACATATGCACTGGAACAGAAACCGGTTACAGTTTATATCACTGCTTTATCATGATTTTCATAACTGTAATTTATCATTATTCGCGGTATACATTCGGATTTTTTACTACGACGCTACTGCATTACATGTAAACTAGATTATACTAAGCCAGACAATTGTGTCGTGTTCGGGTTGGCGTGTCGCGGGTTCGCGGGTTGGCGGGTTAAAATATACCAACCCAAACACGACCCATTTAAATATACAGGTCACGGGTTGGCGGGTCACGGGTTGGTGGGTTTGGAACATAAACTCATATATGACCCGCCAACCCATTTATTTATACGGGTTCACAGGTTGATGGGTTCGTGGGTCAGATTTGGGTTCATGGGTCCAAATTTTAGACATTTAAGTATTAAACATCCAAATGAAAATTAAAAGCATTTATAGAAACATGCTACAGACTTAGCATTATAGGTTACGACTTACGACCTTAAACCATCCACTACGAGTCAAAATGTCAAAACAGTCAAATGATCTATGAATCAATGGTATATATTATATAATACTTATTAAATATTAATAGTTGATACATAAATACATTTAAAAATAAAATAATTTTTTTATTAAGAATATAAACAGGTTAGCGGGTCAACCCATTTATTTTTTGAGAAACCCATATATGACCCGTTTAATAAACGGGTTGGCGGCTTGGCAGGTTAGCGGTTTGGCGGGTTGAAAAACTCAACCCAAACCCATTCGCGGGTCGTGTCACGTGTGGTGTCGAGAATTGCCAGTCCTAGATTATATGATACTGTGAGGCGCTACTTCATTACTGTACCCTTAGGTGTACAGGGATAAATCCTATCAATGTATAACCAGAGTCTCCTGGAGGGAGAGCATGAAATTTGTGAATAGATTTATTCGGGACTGACAATCCCACATCTGGACTGCAAGCTACAGTTAGGCGGGCACGCCTGAGATGTACAAATGTCATTTAACGTCAACGCCTGAAGAACGTTGGAAATGTCTCTAGTCATATCAAGCATGGTTATACGACTCACATTATGTATAAATCACCGATAGTATACCAACCTGGTTTTCTTCAGTAGTTTTATTTATACCAAATAGAACTAAACACACTATGCATACTGGCCGAGCCGGGGTTTTCAAAACCGAATCATTTATGCTACGGTTTTATATTTAAATACGTATACTTCATGATTAGTTTTAGCTAGTCACATGAAGTAGTATTTTGCATATGTATACGATTTTCAGAATTGAACATTCATGGTTGTATACGAAATCGACCACACTACGTTTTTCACTAAAGAAAATATCGGATTTTCTTGAAACTACATAATCATTTCGGCTCGCTCATCAATAAGTTTTCATTACAAATTATTGCTTATGAACTCACCAGCTTTATGCTGATATTTTTCAAACTGCTTGTATTTTCAGGAAATCAGTAGACAGGTATTTGCTGGATTTTCGAGGAACCGAAGCATTTAGAGTTTTTAAGTTTTATTTTGCAAAACTATTGGATGTATTTCAAACTGAGTTTCAAATAGATGTAAATGTTTTTATTCAAATATTCACTGTAATGGTTATGTTGCTATGATTTCTGTTATTCATTGGTTGTGATGCTATATATGACGTCCTTTGCCTCGGAATATTTCCGTCAACGGTTTCGGGGTGTGACAGGTTTCTGGGTGCATTCATGGATAGTGTGATGTTTTTTTCTTTAAGAAACCGGGCTAGTTTCCTACGATCTTTATTTTCATGACCAGGAATATTGCAGTACTGATAATAGCTTGATTTTCTTTTACCTATATGAATATTGTTATTGCTGTCACTGGAAAGTCCATGACAACAAGGTGGTCGAGTTATTGTGTTATTGAACCTGGTTAGAGGTCGAGTATCATTGCCAGACCTGGGTGATTGGCATTTGGAATAGTTTTAGGTGTGGTTCACTGTGGCAATGAGAGGTACTGGTTGAGTTTCTTTCAAGGATTTTTCATGATCAACTAGTTTGTCATATAAATCAGGAAAAGTGATGGTTGTTTCTAATTTTTAAGGCAAAGGAGATTTGCGTATAGTCATCACCAAGTTGACTTAATATGTGGACAACTAATTCTATTTCATCAACAGGGCTCTATGCTAGGGTAAGTTCATCAGCAATGTATTTCATGTCATGGAGAAATTCAGTGACAAATCTCGCACCCTTACGGTTATTAGCAGGTCGAGATTTTAAGGAGATGATGCATGACCTGGAGACGTCATAGCTATCTGTCAATCGTTTGAATGCTTGGTCAGATGTCTCTACGGAGGAGACAATCGGTTGAATAGTATCGGGTGCCTTATATATTGGCGATTACATGGTTGGAATGTACACAATTACAGGAGTAATGCTAGGAACTATTATCGGTAACTATTCTTTGTAGACTTTACATATGAAGACATTTGACTATACAATTGAAGTGGACAATCTCTAAATGGGTTTTGATAACCCATTGGGCTCGATACCCTTAATGTAATTTCTCTTTGTTGTTCAAAAAACAAAGATGGATGGCTAGTATAGCAACAAGCCAACA
This sequence comes from Lactuca sativa, assembly GCF_002870075.4. Classification (NCBI taxonomy): domain Eukaryota; kingdom Viridiplantae; phylum Streptophyta; class Magnoliopsida; order Asterales; family Asteraceae; genus Lactuca; species Lactuca sativa. The sequence goes on along the minus strand of NC_056631.2, from coordinate 31,519,945 downwards.
ACCTCTAAAACACGGGTGCAATTTTCGTTTCAAGAGCACCCACTTCCTCAAAAATGACAAGATGTCCTTTTTACTTGGATAAATTTCGAGAATATTATTGATGAAGGATTACCATGCATGCAACTCACTTCCTAGAAACGCAATGGGACTATCGTGCACATTGCTATTGTTATTTCTTGTTCCAAAACAACTTTGACCTTTAAAAACTTGGTTTGACTTGCTACAGGGGTTGATTAAATATAAACTGTGCAAGTTATAAAAGCAAATAGCACGTCCCCATTGCAGCAGAAGAGGTTAAAATCGCAGCAGAGAGAGCAGTCTACAACATATACTTCCATATTTTTAAAATCTAGTTACGGGACTTCTGTCTATCTATACATCTCTCTAGATAAAGGATGCAAAGTGAACAAAAAAAACATCATAAAGTACTTAAAAAAAAAAGGGGGAAAAAGAAAGAAAAAAACTAGAACCAACTGAAAGACAAGATCGATGGGTTGCTTTTTTTCTCCTAATCTTGTCGGGGGCGTGCCACCCAAAGAGAGCTGAGAGAGCGAAGGCGATGGAAGTGCTCAGCCACTGCTAGCAAACTCCTGGCTGCCTGGCGGGTTGTCAGGAGTTGGAGTACATGATGAATTGTCTGGCGTCGCAAATTATCAGCCTGTAATTAAGGTATTAGTTGTAGTTAGTCTTTAATCACATTTAGTTTGAAGAAGCTGATGAATTAAATAAATTAGAACTTTCATTCTTGAATGTCATTTTCATGTAGCATAAGTAAGCCTGATATTATTATCTTACAAAGTAATGCGTTGACATTTTACAAGAGAGACATTGTCAATTTGTCATAGTGAGTGCATGGTCACATTATCAAATGAGCTCAAATATTTATATAATCATTTTCAATATATATATTTCTTTTAGATGATTATGAATTTTCTTGATCATATCTGTTTGTGTGTGAAGTTGCTAATGGAACATGGAAAATATTGTGAGTTTTTCTTCGCTTAGCTGGATATGGGTGGCAAGTTTTTGGACATAACTTCAATCTTTGGTAGTTATTCTAGATATTGAAAGTAGGTAATTGTATATTGAGTTGATGTAAAATAAGGAAATTGCAAAACATAATTTATACAACTAGAATAACATGTCATTAGCATAAGGCCTACAACAGTAGTCAAATAAAATATTGTTATTAAACTATTACCTCCCTTCATCTAATCTGCATAAAATATTTAAATAAATAAATGGTATAATATGTAGTGGAAAAAGAGAAGATATGCTGTAAATTGATAGATCAACTTATCATTTCTCATTGAATTGACAGGGTAAGTTGTTTAATATGTAGCAAATAAAGTCAGACAAACCTTAAGTTTATGGATATTAGTTTATGAATTTCATTTTATTAATACGTGACCCATTGCTGGCTACGTGCCATCAAATATGTTAGAGGAACCAACTTTGCTATAAAAAAATTCTAAGAAACTAATTAAGGGCAGAAAGAGTTTGCAGAAACACAAATGGATAGAAACACCAAATTTTATATTTTTTGAACAGCACAAACATCAATTTATTTAACAAACATTTGATTCTATCTCCTGTGTTTAAGGGGTATATTTACTACAGAAATAATAGAAATGATTTTCCGTTAATAAAAAAACTACAAAAAGATTTATAAAAAGCTGCCAAAAACCGATACTATATATATAAGACGAGTTTCACAAAATTAACTAGGAGCTGATAGCTAGAAATTAAAGTTTTTATTTGTTATATGAACGCTTTGTAAAAATAGTTGGTGCTTTAAAAATGTATAAAATTACCTAAAATGACAACTTGTTTAATAGATAAATATATAAATATATTTTTAAAGGTTATTCTGAAAATGGATTAAGACATGTTTTGCAAAACGTTCAATTTAAAAAAAAAGGTTTCGTTTGGCCGTATGAAATTTTAGATTTTTAATTTAAATAAAACGTTTGAAATATAAAAACTCTTCATGTCGCGTTTAAAAAAAAGTATTGAGCATTTTGAATTAATTTCCAAAATTGACCTTAAAAATATATTTATATGTTTATCTGTTTGAAACAATTGTTCTTTTACATAAATTTACACATTTCAAAAGCTTTCATTTACATTTGTCAAATACTTAGACTGTGTTTGGCGCGCCACAATTAGCTTATTTTTTAAAGTTTTTTAAGTTATCATATTTGGCAAGCCAACAAGTAGCTTATAAACTAGTTTTTTTTAAAAGCTACTTAGACTAGCTTTTATGAGTTTTTTAAAAAAATTAAATATACCTTTTAATTAATTATAGAAATAAATCTTTTTAAATTTGATTTTATGTTATTTTATATTTTTCAGCTAGTTTTAGAAAATATTATTTTTTATCAGCTATTAAATAACTTTTATTTCACAACTACGTTTTTAGCTATTAGTTATTTTTTCAGCTAACAACTAGTTTTTCAACTAGTATGTCTAACATAGTCTTATATAATAAATAAAAGCTACGGCGTCAAACTACTAGCTATCAGCTACCAACTAGTTTTGCCAAACACGACTTAAAAAACTCAATAGACTTTTCTTCAATGACACATGAAGTAGCTTTTGATTTGAAGTTTATTTTTTTTAAACTAAAAGTTAAACATTGGTAATCTCAAACGAAACTTTTTTTTTTGTTTAAATCGATCTTTTTGCTAAAAGCTAAAAACTAGAAATCTTCACACGCTTGCAGCACACACGCCCCATAGTATCGTAAACTAAAAATTATATCCAAAAAAGAGAAGGGTTGATAGTAAAAGTAAATGTAGCTTTTGGAACTAGTAGCGTCATGTTGTAATTTTAAGAACATCTACAATATAAAAAATTATGAGTTTTCTCAAAAAAATAATAATAAATAAATAAATAAAACAGAAAAAAAAAAAAAAAAAAAACAAAACCAAACGAAACAATTTTTTTTATTATTATTTTAAAACACTCTATTAAAAAGTTAATACCATGTTCATAATCACAATTGTTTTTGAAGGATGGTAATATCATTAGATAACCACTATTGAGACGATAGTGAGATAAAAATTGAAGCTATTGAACCAATTGATCATATCGATAAAATGATATGTTTCTTCTAGATATGATCTTAAATCTATATTTATTGGAATTATAATCTATCGTTATAATTTTTTTTTTTAAATTAAAAAGGTAAAAAAAAAAAAAAAACAAATTAGTTATAAAGTACAAAAACATATATATGGAAGTTGGTTTTGATGTTATTGAAGTAGTTGTACTTTTTTATTATAGGGTTTAGTGTGGGGATGGTCTAATTTGTTGGTGAAAATCAAATGATACTGAAAATGACATCATGTAAATATGGGCTTTCGGATATCCAATGATGGGGATTGGGGATGTTTGTTTTTTTTGGGTCCACTCCACTCTCTTTAAACACAACGATCACCATGCCCCTTTTCCAAAACTAGGTCAAGCAAATTACCCTTTATCTCATATTCATGCATGCCATGTCTCATGATTCGTATTCTGTTTTCTGTTCTTAAATCTCAATCAACTATTCAACTACAATTATTACAGTTGCTATAAAAAGTAGTAATAATTACAAATCGAATCAGGTAGTTTAATTATATAAGTAGACAGCTCATTATAAATATGTGAAATTATATCTTTTTATAATCTATATTTTATTTTTTATTTAAATGTTATTAATTTAGTGTAATTAAATTTGAAAATTTAAATTTTAGAATTTGAATAGAAAATCAATAGGTTGACAATTGACATGAATATTACACAAATTGTTATGAACGAATTTGTGAGTTTTCTTTTATTTAAAATATTTAATTTGTATTAGTTAATTATGTTAAAAATTATTTATAGATCTTAATTAACTAGCAATTACATATCAGTATATTTAGAGTGGCTTTATAGTGGTTACTGGTTTACATTAACATGTTTTAATATTCTTTTTTTTTAATATACATTAATGCCTATTTAATACAAAACAAAATTATTAAATATAAAAAAAATATTATATTTTTTAGTATCAAGTTACAAGATAACGAAAAAATTCCATACCATCCTCGGACATGATTTGTCTATAATTAATTAAAACCCATCTTTAGAAAAACCTAACTCTTCATTCATCGAGAATTCAGTCGGATTGAAATTAATGATATTAATAATAACGATGATGATGTCAAAAGACATTCTAATACAAACTTTATACAGATTTCATAAAACTGCAGTTTTGACAAAGGAAGAGGAAAAAAACTAGTAAATTTAAGACCATAAGAGAAAGTACGTTCTTAATTAATGAATTGAGCAATATGTAAAAGTTCAAGATTTATATTTTGTCAATGATTAGTGATTGGATATTTTAATCAAGTCAATGTGGGGGATGTGGATATAGGACCAAATGAATCAATACATGTGCCAACTGTAAAATTAGGGTTTCCCATTTCATTTAATTTTATCTAATTTTAAAGTCGCATATAATTGATGGACCGAAGGAGCAGGTTAATAATCTGTTGGAGTAGGTTCCCTAACCAAAGACTGTTAGTAACATATTCTCATCCATGGACCCACATATATTTTGCACTTTGAACTATATAATCATATATATATATAAAGAACAACTTTTTGCCGTGATAATTAATTATATATATAGATACTATATATCTTGGAAAATATATAGATAGATAGTGTACCTGTATAACGAAACTTTCTAGGGTGGAGAGCTTGTTCATGGCTGCAGCCATTTGACCCATGTAGTTAGCCATGTTTGTAGGGGAACTTAGAGCATCAGAAGCAATGGTATCAGATAAAGATTGATTTAGTGCATCGAGCCCTTGTGAAAGCGCTTCTTCGGCTTCTTGTGTAGCTTGTTGCACTTCACATATTGCCATTAGTTGTTGCTCAGTTAATGGCTCGATTTGACCAAGAATTATCTATAGATTAAAATTCCAACAACCAAAATAAGCTAGGATTAATTACTACAGTAAATTTTAGGCACCATGGTAACAAGTAATTATTATGTGACATTCAATATGGTCTTTTAATTTTGTTGATATATATTAAAGAACTTTATAAACAATTTGGTATTCATATATAATTAATAAAAATGTGTATATATATATATATATATATATATATATATATATATATATATATATATATATATATATATATATATATATATTAGTTATTATGTATTCTAAAAAGGAATCAAATGGCCATGTCTTATAGGATGGATTCATATATCCATCCAAAAGGTACAAGTACGAGAAGTAATCTGATACAAATTTGTGAAAATGCAATTTCCTCTTTCCAAATATTTTGTTTGGAAAGATGTAGAGAGTGAGAGGATACAGACACAACACAGAAAACACACAAGAGTGCAGAAGTTGTAGTGACAGACATGGGCTTTTTAGCACAGTTTGGAATAATACCTAACTCATCCTACAATGGAAAAAAACCCCTTCGTCATCATTGTAATTATTCACTCTGTGTCACCTTCACTTTTACACACACACACACACAAACAGAGTGTGTATAAGTACAAGCAAACAACAGCTTGCAGTACTCATGGAAATTAACTGCTTCCTATACTTCATGGAGTATCTCATCATATCAACTCTTCTTACAATTTATTGTCATCCTTTCTACTTATGGTATAGCTATTTCACATAAATTAGAGATTGTTTTTCATAAACTATGTCTATATTTTAATGAAATAAAGCCAGTTTTATCCAATAAAAAAGAATATTTCACTTTGACATGTATTTTAATGCAATTGTTTGATTATTGCTAATATTTCTAAAATTCTAGTTGTAAAAAAATATTGAGGAAGCCAATTGACAAAAAAATAAAAGATATTATTCCAGTTAATTATTAATGAATATAATTCAAAACTTAAAATTTATTGTTTCTAAAAAATTTAGAACTTAAAACACGGTTCCATTTTTTTTAACAACTTAAACTAAAAGATGTTGTATTTTTTTCTTTACGAATTAGATAGTCAGTGATTTGCACATAATATTTTTTTTACATAATAGTTTATGTTGATAAAGTTGTACAATATTCAAAAAGATTAGAATATACAATTTTCATTATAATTTGTTAAAAAGATGTTTGAAAATTGAATGAGAAACAACAAAAATAGATCATTAATATTTGAAATGGGATAAAATACTATATAGATAATCTTATTTATTTTAAAATTTTCTAAAAAATTCTTGCAATGGTTATTCCGAGAAATATAAACAACAAATCTATTAATACATTGTTATATAGACTTCTCTAATAAGAAATTTATCAACTACAAAGTCGATTTGACAGTGGTGTCATCTATGTATTTATCTTATTGTATCTATCTTATATAGTGTTTTTTTTTTTTTTATTAAACAAATGCATTAGAAACATATTCTAGCTTCTAAACAAGAATGCCAACAGTTATGTCTAATATATATCTTTAAATATTCAAAATGCTTTATGCAATATGAAGTATAAGTATAGTGAAATGTAGCATTACCTTTTTATCCAAATAATAACTTCCTTTTTTTTTTTTTTTTTTACCTTTTCTCAGTTAAATAAGTTTTAAATTTTATACATTATAATCTCTAGAGGATGATTAGTTTAATTTGGTAAAAAATATATTTTATAATTAATATATTAAAATTTTAATTTGTAACCTCATTTATATCAAGTTAAATAAAAGGGAAAATGACTTAAAAGCCCAACGAAGTTTCCAAACCATTCAAAAAACCCCAATCAAGTTTTGTCTGTTCAAAAAAACCTAACTAACTTAACATTTTGTCTAAAAAGTCCAACAAAGTTCTAAACCGTTCAGAAAATCCCAATTTTGTTTTGCTTAAATTCGTTGGGCTTTTTTTCAACAGTCAAAACATGATTGGAGTTTTTTAAACGTTTTGGAAACTTCGTTGGTCTAACAAGTCATTTTTCCGATACGGTAATAAGCCACATCATATGATTATCTTATTTGACTTTCAGGAAAGTGTAACTTAGTTGGGCTTTTTAGACAAAATGTTAAGTTTGTTGGGTTTTTTTGAACAGACAAAACATAATTTGAGTTTTTTAAACGGTTTGGAAACTTCGTTGGGCTTTTAAGTCATTTTCCCTAAATAAAAATAAATTAAAATATCTCAAACACAAACACGATAAAACGTGTGGTTGCACATACTGGGGACCAGAGTGTCCTCTTTTAGAAGGATTCACTGCAACACTTTCACACTTTTGACTATTCTTGTGGCATTTTGAGGATCATGTACCATGCTTTCTCTCTCATTTTAGTGTTTTATATTTAGGGTTCTTATTTGCTTTCGTGTGTGTTTGTATGTATAGATAGATATGTGTATGTATGTATTTATATATGGAGATAAGTTTAAACCTTGATGAGCTCAGATGGTCGAAACCCTCCAATCCACATGAAGCATCGCTCAGCAGGAGTTTTCCAGGTTCCGGAGATGATGTGGAAAACATCAGATTTAGCAACGATGCTCTTCAGATTCATCACATCATCAATACGTGCTATGCAGTTATCAACATAGATTCGGAGCTCGTTTTCTGGCAAGTGTTCTTGAACTGCAGCTTGAAGCTCACACATTTGACGATGATAGTCCTCCAGCCACCTTGCATACTCCATGTCAAAAACTGCAGCATCTATTATAAGTTTTTTTTGGCATAAGTCATGAACAAGCCTTCAAAGATCGAATTAGTAAATCAGTAATTGATGATCATTTTTAATTAACTTTGTTGTCGTACCTGAGCTTATGTTGCTCATGCCAAGAGGAACACCTTGATCAGCTCCAAGAACACCACCGCCATTACCAAGATAAACCCCCTGAAATTACAATACAGAAACAAAAAAACACAAATTAAAGAAATACATAAAGGTATAATCCATGCGTTTAAGTAGAATTTATTTTCGAGAAAACAATTAAAGAAATATATAATCACCTGAGCTCTAGCTCTTTGCAATTCTTGTTCCAATTGGGTAAGTTTAATTCTGCTTGATTCTAGCTGCTGAACATAAGCCTGTAAAAGGAACACAAAACGATGCACGGAAATTCATGGAAGATTAATTTATATTACCGAGGTGTAACAAACATTTGTGAAACGTATACAGACAAAATGATTCTCTTTTTTATAAATTTCATACCTTTTTTCTCAGCCTGCTTTTTCTTGCTGCCTCTCTATTCTGAGCAAGTCTCCTCAATGTCTGCTTAATAAGATCAAACATGTTAAACGGTTCATTTCTTACATTTTTAGTATTGAAATTATTTTATTCTTTATCACAAATTAAAATCAATAATAGAGAACCTTAGGATCGGGTGTTTTCGGGCGATTCTGATCTGAACTAGTTGTAGGCCCTTTCTTGTTTCCCTCGTTCTACATCAACAGTAAAAATAAAATAAACGAATCAAGTATAATTAATAATTATACAAAATATGATGAAGAAGTATACTGAAACCCATATCTTTTGTGTATACAAGATAAGAAATTTAAGATGTATAAGTTGATAAATAAACACTAAAAAGAATACGACAAATTAAGAAGGATGGTTACCTTGATAGCTTTAGAGGATTGAGGGGCAGGTGGAGGAGCATCCTTTTTGTGGTTGGCAATGTTATCCATAGACTGCTCCGATGGTCTTCTTGAACCACTGCTTGATGGAGAAACTAATCCAGTAGTAGCCTACCAAATACACAATTACAAATTCATTTTCAATAAATTATTTTGATCAATCAACAATTAATCTACTATATTTTAAAAAAGAAACAATCTTTATTGTGTTTAGCAAAATGATACCTTAGTAGTAGAGGTCGAAGGGTCTACCACATGCATCGGTTGGGAAGGGAAGATGTTCAAAGTTGGAGGTCTCATACCCGATGCCGAACCCTCTGCAAACATTATCAATACTAATGAATCTTCAATTAATAATTAAATATATTTTGTTTTTAAATAAGTTTAATTGATAGGGGTGAAATGATACAACATGAATTAATCAACAAAAGTTATAGACGGTTTCGGAAAAAAGGTATTTGATTATTTCGCTCGTATTTTATTGATAATTACTATAAAAATTAGTAGAGGAAGCGAGAAAAACATAAAATCTTTGTTAAATTTTAATTAATTTTCATCTACGACAGTGAAAAAAAATTCTTGGTGGAACATATATAATTAATAAGAGTTACGATGACAAAGATTGTCTTGGTGCATGTTTATGGTCCGAATCTTGAAACGAGAAACCTTCTATACGAAACAGATGGACCAAAAAAGGTTTGAAACAAGAATATTGTTTGGAAATTAAGTAAACATAAGTTGTTTTTATATAAGTGAAGGGTTAAGAAGATCTTTTGGTTTCTTCAAAGAAAGGATCTGGTCAAAGCAAGTACCATCAGATCATATTCCCTGAAGAACATGCTTTTCTTATGATAAAAAAAGAAACTTTTTTGAGAGAGAAAGAAGAGAGAGATAGATGAATATGTTTTATTTTAGAGGATATGATCGATCTCACGTCTTTGATGATCTTGGATAGAAGACAGTGCTGCAGAAGGATCACCACCAGTAGCAGGTTGTCCTTGGTCGCCGTAGAGAAAAAGTGCTTGATCTAAATCAGCCAAATCATAAGGCCCACCGCCATCGTTTCTCCTGCATAATACAAAATCAAATGGAAAATTAGAACATGTAAAAACAAACACAAAAGTTTACTCTTTTCTTGCTTTTCTAGGCTCCTAGGGTGTATAACACTCTCATTAATTAAAGCCACTAGTGATATATACACGTATGTGTAAAATTCGATGATCGAAAAGAAGAAAAGTAAAGGGTTTCAAATGATCACATGATATTTTCGTTGGTGGTGGTGGGATTGGTCGAGGGCATGGAATGATTGACCATAGCGAATGATATCTGATTGCTATCATGGTGATGATGTTCTTGATGCTGGACAAACTGTAGTTGGTGATGAGGCTGCTGATGATGGTGATGATGATGTTGTTGTGGGTCTAAGAAAGTGTTGGTTGATGTATTTGAATAGCCTTTGTTGGTGGTAGCCATGATATTCGTCAAAAAGGGAGGGTTTTTGGTCTTTTCTTGGTGGTCTTGAGGTGGCGGTGAAGGGTGGTTTTGATGATGACGACGATGGTCTTCACCTCTCTCAAAACTCATATGTGTATAATTACCAATCTCCCCCACATCTATACATGTACGGATAAGTCTCTAGAGGGGGTGGGGTGTTGAAAGAAATTCAAGCATGAATTGAATGCTAAAGATGAAAAAGACAAACTTCTAAGCTATTTTTATCGCTTCCCATCTCTCTCTTTATCTATCTATATCTCTCTCTCTCTCTCTCTCTCTCTCTCCCTCTCTTTCTCTCTCCTAGTGTTATTAGAACATTAAGTTGCTATCTGGAACCCAAAACCCTTTTCTTGCTTCTCTCTCTAAAATATTTCAATCGGCAAAAACCAGCAACGACCTGGAGATAGAGAGGAGAGAGAATGATAGGGAGAGAGAGACACTTTATGGCTTGCTTGTCCGACCATCTTAAAGTTGTAGGAGTTAAATGACCGAAATGCCCACTCGGTCTTCGAATTTGATGATTCAGCTAGTGTTTTCTAACATAAAACATGTTTTATTTGGTCAACATCAGGGGTACTACGAGAAGGATAAATTAGTTAACAACCCTTTTAACAACATTTGTTTATTAACAACCCTTGAAAGTAAACGTAGTATTTAGGCGGAAGTTGACAAGTAATCTAATTAAGTTATAGTACCAATCTTTTAGTTAATTTACTATTTTGTGATGTTGTAAAATATTTCGTATACAACATAAGAGAAAAAACTATGCAAATATATTTATTACATAAAAATATAAAATATATATTAAGATTCTCATAAAAATACCAACATATCAATTTAATCTAAAATTATTTATATTAATCGTCATCGATTAATATAAATCATTTCTAATAAATAATTTTTTTTTGTCATGTGTCACACGTTCATTCAATTTGTTAAATATCATTTTGTGGTCATTTTGAATTAATTTTTTTTCCACATGTCATTTTATAAGTTTTTTATTTTATTAAAATTCTATATAATATTTTAATGTAATAATTGCAATAAATGTAATAATAAATGAATATTAATTTCACTAATAAACTTACTTTTTAATTTCAAAATTCCCAAAATAAAAATTAAGACTCATTAGTTTTTTTTTTCTTTATTTAAATTATTTTTTAAAATTTAAAAGATAAAAAACATTTTCATTATAATAAATCATTATTTTTCGTATTTTCTTATAAATTCAAAATTCTCAAATATTTTGACTTTTATATTTAATATTTTTTTAAATTAACCTATATAATATATGAGTCTCACACCTAGTAACAAATAGATTAATTACAAAAATAGACGAAGAGAACCAACAAAGCTGTTACTTTTAGGAGTTTTTATTTTTTAAATTATTAATTGTTTTTATAATAATTGTTATTAATGATTTTACTTATTTTATATATTCCAAAAAATATTAAGATGTTCAATGTGATTTGCAACTCAATAAAAATTCTTATGTTAATAATATAACACATACATAAACACAAACACACACACACACACTCACATATATATATATATATATATATATATATATATATATATATATATATATATATATATATAGAGAGAGAGAGAGGATAATACACTTGCGATTCTAAAAGAAATAGAGATCCTGAGATTCAACATCAGTCATATATTTCTCATTTGTCATTCTAACGTCTCAGCGTACAAGTAGCAACGGGATGTCTAATCATAAATGATTATATGCCAGAGAGGTATACTCATATATGATTATACAAGTTTATACATATATGCCCAATCATTATACATATATGTTTGTTAGCAGATTAAGTAATCATATATGATTATGGTGGTTAGTAGCTGAGGAGGTACTGGCGGCAGAGGTAGCAGTGGTATAGGTGACGGATGTAGGGGTGGTAGGTTCGGTTGGTGTCAGAGGTAGCACTAGTGGTAGTAGTGGTGGTGGTAGCGAAGGTGGCAGGTGAAAAACAAACGGGCGATGCTAGATAATCATTTATGATTATAACTTTCATGTTGTGCCAGTACATTGGTGCGCTAGAGTGACAAATGACAAATATGTGATTGTGATTGCATCTTAAGATCTCTATTTCTTTTAGTATTACAACGAAACCTATATATATATATATATATATATATATATATATATATATATATATATATATAGTCTAGGTTATAATGTGGTTAGACATCTATTGTGCGGACGTGTAGACAATGTTATTCTATGAGAATGACTAAGAGACTATATTGTTTACTAATGTTAATACGTTCAACCTTACACAACTATCATCATTATGATGCATCTTTACTAATTTTTATTCATTTTTGTTTTCACGTATCATTTTTCACTTATTTCATTCTTACATAATACTAATACGATTCAATAAACATTCTGACATAATGAGAATAATAATAAAAAAATATAATAACCTTATACACGATTTAATTAGTGAGAATGCATGCTTATGACAATACTTATATAAGGTTGAATGTATCTACATTAGCAAATCACATATTTTCTTTGTCATTCTCACATAGTAACACAGTCCATACGTCCGCACAATAAATATTTATCCACATTTAAACCTAGCCCTATATATATATATATATATATATATATATATATATATATATATATATATATATATATTCAAAAATTAATTATATCTTCCAGTTTAAATTGTTTTCTATAATATAATATTGTAGATTTCATTCTTTTGTCTTGTGAAACTTAATAATTTTGAAAACTTCAATTTATTATAATATTATACTATCTATTTGGTTGTATAACTTTAATGTTTTTAAAAATATTCAATGTATAACAATAAAATTTATTGTAACTAGATGCGTTCTTCCCGCGTTGCGGGGGTTGGAAGGTGTTGTTTTTGTGTACATGTATAGTAGATTGTCTTAATTGGTAGCCACAGTTAAGTATGTTGTTGTTTTCTGCAATCCGCCCTTTTATAATTTTGATGTTTGAAATAATAAAAATGAAGGACATTGCCCTTTGCGGAAAAAAGTATCCAAATTACATAAAGCTAAACATTAAAATGAGAAGACATTGGCCTATTTTACTATTTTTGTTCTTAGATATGCAAAAAAACCCAGTAAACATCAGTCCAATGAAGCGCATTTTGATGAAGCTGGTTATGAATATGGTCTCCTCCTTAGCAGGATTGCATCCAAATATCCCTATGGCTCCTATAAAGGTGATGCAAATCATATTTAAATAGTCCCATAATTAAGATATAAAAATTATTAAACTAAAGAAATTACATCGTATGGTTGTTGCATAAATAATTAATCTGAAACAACAACATGCTCACATAAATGTAATGTTATGCACATATAGTTACATTTAACTTTCATTCGTGACGGGATAAAAAACATTACAAAATGGCCCCACTATATTTTTGAAAGTAGATGCTGAAATGTTTATTGGGACATAGTAACATACAACTTTCATTCACTTATACAAAGAAATGTGATGCTACTATTTTGAATACATCCTTTCAAGTACATGTTGAGACTAAAATGTGATGCTACTATTTTGAATTAAATGGAATAATAAGATGCTATTGAAAGACTTATTTCTGGATAAGTATTCATTAAACTGAATTTTACCTTTTGTGTTGTTTCATGAGAATCCTAAACCTGCAACAAAATAAGAAATTAATTGAGTGAGAAGGGAACCATTCCAACACTAGAAACGCACTATAGTTGAGTATATTTATACAAAATATGTGTTACATTTCAATTATGTAATTAAAAAATTTATAATTGCTTTAAGTGATGGAAATTATTGAGTTGCTAACCAATGTTTGTTGTGAAGTTTATTGTCACTTAGCTAAGTTCATTGCAAAATATCAACAAAATATAGTCAAATAAATCAAAATAAAGCAATAGGTTTCCTAAACATGGAAGAGATGACTATGTTTTTCTTACTTGGTGATGAGATGCATGCTATAGATGATGGGTTTTGGTCCTAAGAACATCCTATGTGCTCATACAAACCCTAATGCTTGGATCTAGGTTTCTCTATTGTACATGCAAGTTATCCAAGACTATAAACCCTAATTCTAGCATACAAGTAATCATATTAACATAAGAATGGGTTTAGATAATACCTTGATTGTTATATAACAATAACAATCCCAAATCCTTCTTCTATTGACTTTAGAAAGCTTAGAGTTACAATTGTCACTCCTCTAATGGTTCACAAACACCATAAGCAAGAGGATGAAGAGGAGAGAGGATGGAGGCTGCCCAAAACGTGTTCTAACCCTAGAAGAAAGCTTCACCACGTTTTTGGGTCATAAGGGTCTTATATATAGTAAGGCTATTAGGGTTATCTAACAAGGAAATCTTAATTTGGATGCTTAAGCCCTAAGCAACCCATGGATTCCTTTCCTTAAGGGCTTGGACGATTTCTTATAGGCTTCCCCATAGAATTCGTCCACTCCTTAATATAAGGCGATCCATAGCCCAAATTATAATTATCTTATAATTACAATTCCAGTCCCTTAAGTTTAATTAATCTCTTTTAGTCACAAATCTAATTACCAATTAATTATTGACTAATATTAATTAAACAATATGATTTCTCCCTTAATATATTATTCTCATAATAAATCATATTTAATCCTTTCTCTCCATAATTCATCCTATCAAGTTGCTTTGGTGAAGGCAACCCAAAAGGACCATGCACCATCGGGTCAAGTACATACCAAAATAGTTATGGACTTAGACACTAATCCAACAATCTCCCACTTGGATAAGTCTAATAACTTTTATGCGTATGACTTCAGATCCTGATCTGCAATCGTAGCTTTCCAAAGCCGCTGTCAACTCTGATCATATCAGATACGCGTGTCCTTAGATAAGGGATCATATATTCCTCCATTCTAGATATCATATGAGATATGATTTCAAATCATTCTCTTTGTACTATATCTCGATTTCCGATTTATGACGACTGACTAATTGAACAAATCAAATTAGCCCTAGCCCGGGCGAGCATTTACGTTTGTCATCACTAAATCATTGAGGGGCCCAAAGATATCGCTTTTATCCTACTTTGGATAAAAGGAACGGATAAACTTTGATACAATGCTTGCTTGCACTCACTCACCGAATTACACACAACAATATGTTTTATAACACCAAGTTACTAGTCCGTTTACATATTATCAATGTGCAACCGATTTGCAAGATACAACTCACACATCTCGGTTTCAAAAATATAAGATGTTATCGTCTCACCAATCACTCGTGATACAATTCATGGAGTGACCCAAGTGAGCGTGGGTTTAATCCAATGCTCAAATCATGTTCATAAGCACTCATGAACATTGCAGCAAACACTTGCTTATGTCTAATACTCTTTTAGACATTCCACACACCAATTCACGACAGTCTTCATTCATATCTACTTCCAACATATGAACGACTGTGGCCCGTTCGAATAATTCGATTATTCTTAATAAACTCAATTATTCTGGAAGTCAAGACATGCAAATGTGAAACACAAGAATAATACTAATCCCATATGGCCTCAAACCTTTGAGTATAAATAAAACGCTTTTATTTATCACCATATTGATTACTCATTATTTGTCGTTTTGGGTAATCAACTTCTTACTTGAATTATTACACTTGTCCATGCTCTCAGCATGCAAACAATGTTTACCTATTGTTCTTACTTTTGTGAAATAGATCAAATTGAACACATTTCCAATCATTCTCATTTCACAACTCCAAATCCTTTTTCATAAGTGTAAGAATATCAAATTCTTGCCACTTATAGAATATGCTAGATTCTAACATTTTATGCAATGATCCTTTCGTAATGTCACTGCACCAAAGTCACAAAGACTATTGCCAATGATATTACAAAGTTCTCTATTGTAGATTGTTACAAGACAATTCCTTAGATATGATGTCTCTCACTCAAAGTACATTCCTTTGAACATCCTTTGCATAAAAGTTTCCAATCTAGTCATAGATTTTCAATATCCAATTCTCAATATGGACACGTTTCCATATTTTCCATATGACAACTCATTCTTAATAGAATCTTATCTATTCGTAATGATGTCGATATGGTCCATCCAATATGGAAACATTTCCATAATTTCCATATGACAACTCATTCTTAATAGAATCTTTTCTATGTCGATATGGTCCATCCAATACCATGCTTCCAACTACTCACAAGCGACCAATCCTCATCAAACTTTGGATTGTCCTTTGATAGTTGTTTAATTATTTTAGTCAAAACCAATTCTAGTCCCGTTTCCCTCTAAATGCGCTCGACATTTGGAAATTTTTAGAATGGTCAAATATTAAAGCATTTGCAATCGATCCTATACCCGAAGCGCATAATGTTTTATTTGCTATGTTCTCAAAATTCGAATTGTGAAGAGGAATGTCGTAATCATAATCGAAATTTTATGAACACACTATGTACCTTTGACTAAATTTATTAACATTTCTCAACCTAAGCCTTTAGATTTGAAATGAAGCATAATATTCTCTCCCTTAATTATAGCAAAACAACTTTACAACCCTTACGACTTTGCAAGGTATAACTCTTGTTTTCTATAATTAATATTGCCAACTTGCAATACATGACTTAATAATCATACAATCATAACATTTATGCTCCCACTATCATGATGATTATTATAAAACATAACACTTATGCTCCCACTAGCTTTGACATGTATTCAGAAACAGCTTAACTTTCAGAAAAACAATGCTTATTGAATTTCTTAAGTTGATGTTTCTAATACTTAGTGCTTTGATAATCTTTTATCAAGGCTTCTTGAACTTATACACCTTTGCCTTAGATAGTTCATATGTGTGTGTAAACAATTGTCAAACCTCACAATTCAAATTATGGAAAGGGATACCGTAACCATAATCGAATTCGAGAATGCAATTTTACAATCACTATCTTCTTAAAATCTTTCTTAGTGAAAGCATTTCCTCACAATCATTTTCATGGAGGAAATCTTATGACACTTAGATTTAAACGGTGTATTTGTTCCTATCCATGTGAATTTGTCAAAAGCAAAGTTTACGACAAATTCAAACTCATATGGATCGAACTTTCTTAATCTCGATTTCTTGTCTTATGGTAGCACAGTTGCCCACCATGTCTTCCAAGTAGTTAAGCATCTCACCTTTTCTTATCAATGTGCTTTCCATTGATCAAGGTCCTTGCCTTTTATGCATTCAAATGAGAACTCATAGGACTCACATGCATAATTAACTCGATTGGATTGACACAAAAACAAAATAATGTCAACACGATATGTTGTAAACCTCAACTCGTGTGCTAGTGATGATCGATAAGGTTTATTTGATTTGTTCTTGAAACCTTTCAAGATCATTAAGACTCCCACTGACTCCTTGACATATAAGATTCTCTTGTCAATAAACATTTCTTGACAAAAAAATATTCAAGAGTTAGTGTAGCTTTTATCAAAACACTTCATAAATTGGTCCTAGTTGGTCTTTGTCTTATCCCAGACATCACAACTCTCCACATTTGATGAATGTTATAAACCTTTTTAATACTTGTCACTCATTATCACAATCTTAACTTTAAGACTTGTTATTGGAATGATGTACGATAGACTTCTTGATTTAACCATTTCTACAATCCTTGATTCCTCTTCTTAAACATACAATTGTACTAAGACTCACTTAGAGGATCAATTGAGATATGGTTCTTAATCATTAAGACCTATCATAAAGCATAAAAGCTACTCTCCCT
The DNA here is from genome assembly GCF_002870075.4 of Lactuca sativa. Taxonomy (NCBI): domain Eukaryota; kingdom Viridiplantae; phylum Streptophyta; class Magnoliopsida; order Asterales; family Asteraceae; genus Lactuca; species Lactuca sativa. The sequence goes on along the minus strand of NC_056631.2, from coordinate 31,502,052 downwards.
TCTTCTTAGAATGGAGAAACTTTTATCTTTCTGCCTACTTGATTCTTCTTATTCGTTCTGCTATTGATTTAAACTTTTTCAATCAATTCATAATTACACTTAATCTTGTAAGTATAATCATATTTACTAAACCTTTAGTAAATCATGATGAATATCATTGTTACTCTTATGGTGGACTTGATTAACACGCAACTTTGTGTGCTCGATCTCCTAGTCCTTCACTTGACACTTTGTCAATGAATTAGTCTAATTTTCAAATATGAAATTTCTCATTCGTCGTGCAACCAAGTTTCATGATTCCAAGTTTCTGTCCAATTGAAACTTGGGCGATGAGAAACTCTCCCTATTTGGTAAACTCTCGACTTTCCATAAATAACATAATAAGAACCAAATCCATTATTGCTAATAATAGAAACATTCAAACATCAATTTTTCATACGCCATTGCAATGATTAATAAATAATATAAAATCAAAATTTATTTTATTGCGGAAAAATTTTGTCCTTACAATGCAATTCATTGAAAAACTATGCTAATACATCTTTCTTAGCTATCTAATTCTAACTCTAAGTAGTAGCTCAAGAATCTAATCTTCGAGAAATGCGATCAAAATCCATTCCTTCACGGTTAGATTCTGCTCACTTCTTCCCTTAAGCTTCCTTTCTTTTCTTCGATCCTACAAAACATCAATTGCAATCTTATCACATTATGTATTAAGAATCTAAAATAGAAGCTTAAAAGAGTTAGTTAATGGATTTTACCTATATTAGAGCCATACGTTTCGACTCTCCCATCTCTTAGATCTCTTAGGTAAATGGGGCAGCTTCGTCTCCAATGCCCTTTTCTCTTAGCAATAAAAGCAAATTGACTCTTTTGGAACATGACATGGAACTACTTCAGACATTGCCTTATGATCAAACCTTTCGATCATAGCATGTCTTTCGTTGCCATTGTCTATATCCATAGAGGTCTTGAAGGCAGATTCACCAATCAATTTTGATTTTCTATTGCGCCAAACCATTGCTGATTCAGCAGCAACAAGCATATAGGTGAGATCTATAAGGGTCATGTTGCGGTTCATCATATAGTACTCTCTTACGAACTCACTATATGAGTTAGGAAGTGACTGAAGAACCCAATCAATAGTCATTTCCTCACAAACAACGGATCCCAACATTCTTAACCTACCAATGTGTGACTTCATCCCTAGGACGTGTGCACACACCGACTTTCCTTCTTTATGTTTACTTGCCAAAAGGGATTGAGTGATCTTGAACTTTTCAATTTTACAATCTTGTGGGTTAGGGAGAATAATTGGAGGAGGAGGAGGAAGTGAAGCATGATTTCTTGTTCCTCGATCGAATCGTGGAATATCATCTTCATGTGGAATGCTTGTTCCACGGGATTTGGGAAGACCATAGTTGTCGAACTTTGACATCTACAAAACGGGAGAAACAAATTCAAGTTAGTTGATTGATTGAGTCCTTAGTAAATCACCCAAATGAGATACTAAGGCTAGGACCCAACACAATATTCTACAACTCGGGAGAGGGATGCCGTAACCCAAATTGCAGAACATTCGAAGGTAAGTGAATGACGATTCACTAATTTCCACCATGAAAAACGAAAAAGAAATTTAAGTTTTAAATCTATGAAAACTCCTAGATCCTATGAGATTCATTGAACATTTCAATGGCATGTTTAAATCTCGATATGCCCCTCTTGTTTGTGACTGGGATGCCGAGGATCACAAAGCGGGTGTGAATAACCATGCAAACTTACATGGTGCCCTCACATGTTACAGTCACCTATTCGATGTGCCGGTAAACCACACACGCTCCACCGAACTATGACCAACATTGAGTCACCCTTTGCTACCTTTGCTTAGAACCATTTAGTGTGCCGGTAAACCACACACGCTCCACTAACGTCTTCGCAAGGGCACAAAGTGTAATTTCATGGAATTGCATCAATTCACTTTGCCTAAGTAACTAAGATTGGGAATTTGTAAAACATTTAGTTACTTTTGTACTTCATTATACTTATAATAGAAGGTTTTGTCCTATCCTACCCGTTTGGCTAACGACCCTCCACTAGTCAAGAGTGCGGTGGGTAAGAGTGGATACCTATTCAATCGCCATTTTATAGGCAATTTCCTTAAACACCCCTTATAGACCAGCTTCGTGAATGAGGCCTACTAACGGTAAGACTGACTTTTACTCATACATATATATAATGTTAGACCTTTAATGTTATATATAGTATAGGGTATATTTTACACTTTTAAAATACTAGGTGGTCAAATTTAATAATTATACCTTTAATTCAATTAAATTGTAAACCAAAACTTTTATGGATTTATTAAACCTCTTTTAATTATACACCTTAATTAATTAATAAAACCATAAGGGTGTGATTTGAACTTTTTCAAGACAATACTAGGGTTTTAGAATTTAACATTCCTAATTAAACTTTTAATCAACTTTTAAATTCCAAAACTTGAGGGCAAGTTTTGAAACATTCCAAAACATTAGGGTTTAGAATTTAAATATACATCAAAATTAAACAATTAATCAAAATTTAAATTCCAAAACTTGAGGGCAAGTTTTGAAATCTATTTCAAAACATTAGGGTTTTAACTATTTAAATTTCAAAACAACAAAACTTTAGGGTTCAAATTGAAACTATAAAACCTACAGGGGAAAATATGAAACTTTTCAAAGCACAAGGATCAAATAACAAATAATCTAAATTAACATTTAATCACATAATTATCCATATTTGATTTATTTAATGATTTCTTGCAAAACAATTTACCAATTTAATCAAAATAATTAATCAATTATCACATAAGGAAACAAATATTTTATTAATTGATAAATATCTTCAATTAGATCAAGAATATAGTCATATATATCAAAAAAATGGGTTTATATTGATATAATATGATAAGGCAAGTATCTTCAAGCAAAAACAGCAAGAAATCCCGGTTTTCCCTCTCACTGACCAGCCGACTCGTCGAGTCAGGCATGGACTCGTCGAGTTCATCATGAACTCGGCGAGTTCATCATGAACTCGGCGAGTTCATCTAAAAAACTCGACGAGTTCTGACCCCAGAAGCACAAAAATCGAATTTTTTCAACATATAAAGCATCAATACAATAGAAATCAATCTAGGCTCTGATACCACTGATGGGTTTTGGTCCTAACAACATCCTATGTGCTCATACAAACCCTAATGCTTGGATCTAGGTTTCTCTATTGTACATGCAAGTTATCCAAGACTATAAACCCTAATTCTAGCATACAAGTAATCATATTAACATAAGAATGGGTTTAGATAATATGTTGATTGTTATATAACAATAACAATCCCAAATCCTTCTTCTATTGACTTTAGAAAGCTTAGAGTCACAATTGTCACTCCTCTAATGGTTCACAAACACCATAAGCAAGAGGATGAAGAGGAGAGAGAGGATGGAGGCTGCCCAAAACGTGTTCTAACCCTAGAAGAAAGCTTCACCACGTTTTTGGGTCATAAGGGTCTTATATATAGTAAGGCTATTAGGGTTATCTAACAAGGAAATCCTAATTTGGATGCTTAAGCCCTAAGCAACCCATGGATTTCTTTCCTTAAGGGCTTGGACGATTTCTTATGGGCTTCCCCATAGAATTTGTCCACTCCTTAATATAAGGCAATCCATGGCCCAAATTATAATTATCTTATAATTACAATTCCAGTCCGTTAAGTTTAATTAATCTCTTTTAGTCACAAAACTAATTACCAATTAATTATTGACTAATATTAATTAAACAATATGATTTCTCCCTTAACATATTATTCTCATAATAAATCGTATTTAATCATTTCTCTCCATAATTCATCCTATCAAGTTGCTTTGGTGAAGGCAACCCAAAAGGACCATGCACCATCGGGTCAAGTACATACCAAAATAGTTATGGACTTAGACACTAATCCAACAATAGAGAACCATGCCTCTTGAATCCCTAAGTGACTATTATTTAATCATATTGAAAAATCAAAAGGAAATATGTAATAAGTCGAGAAGCATGTAAACCTGTAAATAAACAAATAATTTACCTGTAAAAGACCTTTTACATGGTCCGTATTGGTGATGAGATGAGCGCTATAGAGAACTATGCCTCTTGAATCCCCAAGTGACTGCTTTTTGATCCTATTGAAAAATCAAAAGGAAATATGTAAAAAGTTATTTACATGTAAATGACCTATGGTCTGTTTTGGGGTTCTTTTTTCCTATGATGATCGAGTGTTACTTGAAACTCCAAACCAAATAGTTAAAAGTTGAAATTGAATGAAATTAAAAGAAAATGAATTTCTTTATAAATCGCCTCCTGTCCCTGTGAAAATGGAAAGATGAATCTTTGCTACAGATTAAGTTTTTTTAATAACCTCATAACTGAGATATGGCATCAGGATGAGAGATCTTACATATAACGTCTAGAATTGCTCCTAGCCAATAGTTGTCAACCATTCATTGCCTTCTGAATGAAAAATGACAAAAAAATATATATATTAGAAACTTGCAAGTCAAGCTGATAATAAGAAGATTACAAAATACAGTTTATTTATTATATTTTTTCATACCCTTAGGCACTGTTGGCTTTTGTCATAGAAAAAAGTGTATTATGAAGGGCATACTTAATAATTGTATGAAACTAAAATGATCCAAGATACCTGTAAACACTTGCTCACTTAATTCTTGCAAATAAATGTATAATAATGAATTTTTCTAGAATTATAAGGGTAGAATAGTAATTGAATCTAAGTCAGATGATTTAATAAATATAGATAAGGAACACACAATATGGTTTATATCAGCAGCAGTTCCAGGAGAAGGTGATAGACCGAAACAATACCTGTAACAACTTCTGTTTCATATTTAGTTTCTGCGCTCTTCTCCATCACATATCCAGGTGGTACAACTATTTTCCTGCTAGTTAATTGTGTATCAAAAAGAGTCATCAGCACAAACAAATTAACAATAACAAAAAAAAAACTAAAGGCCAAATTTTTCGAAAGACAAAGAGATGATTTACCTGTAAATTCAGTCGCTTGTTTTTGGCTGCCATTAGGTAGAATCAAATGAGTGTCATTAGATAGAAGATCCTAAAGCAAAGAAGTGAAAGCAACTATGATTAAAGCTGTCAATAGTGAAGGGATATGTTAGATTCTATATAGATGTTTCTCTTTGTTTAAAAAAATATCTATTCGAGCAGGGTAAATGTGGAATAGAAGGGAAAACATGTCGGTAAGAAAATAACACCAAAAATGACGGCGTCTTTGCTCTAAAAATATATAAAACAGCGGTGGCGGTCGAAGCGTATTTGGAGATGGTGGTGGTATGGATTTAGGGTTCGTAGAGACTGAAGAGAGTGAGGTGAGAAAAGGATTTGCGATCGCTGGACCATGGGCGGTGGAGCAGTCGACTTTGATGGAAGGATTCGAAAGGATGAGGGCTTTTGTTGGCAGAGCCGACCGATCGACACCAACCAAATCTTTATTGGTTTAGATTGGCGGTGGAAACAAAGGGAAAGGGAGGAAGCCACGTAGGGTATCATGTCAGATTAAAAAAAGAGAAAGAACAAAAAATAGCATAAACCAGCTAGAACACAAAAACGGGAAAAAAACCAAAAGAAGAACAATAAAAGAAGTAGAGCTGGCAAAAACTGACCCTACCCACCAACCCAACCCGAACCCAACCCAAAATTAGCAGTTTGGGTTGAGATTTTCAACCCATTTATGTTAAATGGGTCAACCCGTCTAACCCATTTAATTAAATAGGTTGGGTCGGGTAAAAACTATCAACCCGTTTTCAACCCACCAACCCATTTAACTTTAATTTATATTAAATTTAATAATTATTAAAATATTATCGTGTATTAATCTAAGTCTTAGTTTATAAATTACAATGTTTGTATTATTATTTATGTTTTAAAAAAATGGAATCCTAATTTCTACCTTTTTTCTTGGCATCGACAACACTAGCCACTCTAAAAAATCTCTTAGAAATTACATATCTTTAATGTTATTTGAATAATTTATTTGTATATGTGAATTGTGATTGTGATTTTGTCATACTTTGAAATTTTATTTAAGTCTATAACTAATTTAAGTGGTGTAATCCTTAGTTAATTTTTTTTTATTTTAAATGGGTCAACCCAAATTTAACCAATTTATTTAATAGGTTGGTTTGGGAATTACATAAACGAGTCAACCCGATTACAACCCATGTATCTGAAAGGTTGGGTTGGGTTGGAAATGTCAACCCATTTAAATAAACAGGTTGGGTTGGGTTGAAATTTCCAACCCAATTAATAAATGGGTTGAACCCGAACCCAAACCAAGTCGACCCATTGACACCTCTAAAAAAAAGGATTATTTTTGCCAAAAGATCAGATAGTTCATTATTCCTTAATATTGTCCAACATAAACTGCCCACAAAAGCAAGAAAGGCAAACAATGAGATATTTGGAAAAGTTGTGGACCAAAACCCTTGCTACTTTACTGTAGCTAAGGGTAGAAAATTTTAATATATAGTATAATTTGATATTGCTATACAACATAAAGTATGTTTTAGTTTTTAGTTGTTAGGTATTAGTTGCAAACAAAAAAACATTAACTTTTATTTGTTGTAAGTTTTTTTTGGGAAATCTATAAAAATAAATAAATAAATAAATAAGGAATTTTTTTTAAAGTCTGGCTCTATTAAAGCAAAAGTCGTTATTGTTTTTCTTTTTTCTTTTTTGCAATTAATCACAGAATCCGGTAAATACTTGCAAAATAACACTTTTTACCCAATTAATATCGGTTTTCAGGATCAAATTGTAAATAAACAATTAGAGATGTCTTTTTCGTTAATAGAGTAATAGTCATTTACCCGCGTCAAGCGACAGGTGTGAATAATTTTTCAAAAATTTGTTTGTAGAGAGTTTTTCTGCAAAAGTAGTTTACTACACCAAATAAAAAGTATGTTAAAAACTCGATTCAATGCAATCTTAAAAACTCTCAATACCCAACTCACCTGGATATAACTTCAATGTTCACTAACAATAATTAAATATACAACTCGATCAATTTAATTCAGACGCATCCACTATAGTACAATGCTATAATTGTTTACTTTAAATTGCAATCAAATTATAATAAACAAAAAATAATATTTGGAGATGATACATAGACACCAAATTATAGATCTTCTTGTCCTCTAGGAAAACCTGCCAACAAAGTTGTCCAACACTCGATTGTGTATGCCTTCCTGCAAAAAATAGAGTTAAGATCAATACATTTAGAAATCAAAACTAAAAAGAAATATATTAAAAAAATAATGAAAATACTATTTACAATAATGTAATTTTAAGAGCATCCAAAGATATCAAAGTAGGTTGCTACTTTCTAGAACCCTGCAATATAATAAATCTATAAAATAATGTGTCTATCCGAAGTCACCACATTACAATAAAATTACAGTATCGTATTTTTTATTTATATGTAAATCTATTTATTATATTAAAATAAATAATTTATCCTCGTTAAAAACATATATAGCAGTTATTGTCATGTATAACCATATTTAACATTTCTTTATATTAAACCTATCAATAATTAAAATTGAATAAATTACATATTTGAGCCATCAATATATTTATATTTGTAATTTTTGTCTAACTTTTGTTTCTTTAGATTTTTCATCTTTTGAAGTTATAACGGTAAGGGTATACAATTCTTATTAATTTATCGATTTCTAAACGCATTGATTTATTTTTGACCTATTACATAATTATAAAGTAAAAGATGATAAGTTATTGTACAATTGTTTTATTTTCTTCAAAAGTTATATGTTCTATCATTTTAACTGTCTTGACAAAAGCTTTTTTAATAAAAAAAATTCTAAATAAATATTCTTTTTTGTGTATTTAATAGAATATATTAGTTACTCAGAAAATAATAAACGATTAGATCAACATAAAACTAAGAAGGATAAAATAGAAAAGATGAGATAAAACATATAAACCAAATGGGCAAAAAATAAAATATCCAGTGGATGATAAATCCTTAAAAGTTTGAAACACTTGAAAGTTTATAAGTTTGTCAAATGCTTAATTAAAACGGTGAAAGGCTATAACTAAACTTTGATCGGAGATGTTGTAACAAACAATTTTTCCTATGTCTTTTATTGATACAGTTAATAAAATCGTCTATTGGATCAATACCCCTTGTTTGTATTTTAGGGTTCTTAGTTGGATATAAAACAATATACAAAAGACCGAAGTTGACATTTTATACTTACTACATTTTGAGTAGTAGACCAGCCCCAAAGCATGCATTCACTGATGAAATAAGAACTCTGGCATCACTGATTGGTTTTGATACAAGATCAGTTAGAGATCTCAAAATAAAAAAATAAAACAATTATCCCTTGCTTTAATCTTTGAAATCAAGATTAGGAATCATGTTAACATAGGATGTGTAACAGCCTGGATTTCCAGGTACCTTTTTATGTTTATGTTTTTGGTGTTTTGAGAGGGGACTCGGCGAGTTGGAGCTCAGACTCGCCGAGTAGGATCGCGGTTCTGGACGCGGGTTCGCGCCTGGACTCGGCGAGTCCAAGGTATGGACTCGGCGAGTCTGCGCTGTTTAATGAAACCCTAATTTCTCAGGTTTGGGACCTATTTAAAGGGCCTTATGGCCGTCATTTGTGCTCACCAGTCCCTTGAGTGAAACCCTAATCGAGTGTGAGCGTTTGGAGCAAAGTAGGAGGCCATTATTGATCTTGGAGGTGTCATCTTGCAAGGAAAAGGGAGGATTAGCTAAGGGAAAGCAAGGGGAGCCGCTTCCTGAAGGCTTGAGGTCCAGAACATCGCATTTGAGGTATATTCTTCGAGCTATTTCTGCTATGTTGAGATTTATGTTGATTTAAGGCTTATTGAGCCCTTTTATGATAAGATCTAGTGCTTCCTTGGTCCCTTGAGTGAGTCAAGTTGTAGATCTGGACCTTTGGAGGTCCAGAGTGTCCCTTTGCCCAAGCTTTTTGTGAATCAATGGAGGTTTTGGATTGGAATCCTTATGCCTTGGGTCAAAATGCTATTTATGAGCCATGGGGTGTGTTGTGAACACCAAGATAAGGGCTTTACGTGATGAATCAGTCTAGGAAGGCCAGATCTATGAATTGTTGGAGTAGATCTGACCTTAGAAGCGAGTTTGTGTGATTGCATGGCATGGACTCGCCGAGTCCGATGAGCAGACTCGGCGAGTAGCTTGAAGATTGCCCTTAGATCGGCCAGTGAGTGGTCCAGTCGAGTCATAGGTTGACTCAGTGAGTCAGGGCGAGTTAGAGAGGGTGGTCAGGTGGACTGAGTCGAGCTGGGACTCGCCGAGTTGTTCTTGAGACTCAGCGAGTTGAGTCGGGGTGGCCCCGCGATTCTGTCAGGTGGAACTCATCGAGTCAAGAAGAGGGTACTCGACGTGTAAAAAGGGAATCCTAAAGAGTTGGTGAAAATGTCTAGACTCGCCGAGTCGCCTTAGTGCACTCGCCGAGTCCAGTCAAAGTTGACCGTTGACCGTTGACCAGAGTTGACCAGTGCTGACTTTTGAGGGATAGTCAACCTTAGTGTTAAAAGTGTTAACTAGAGACATATGATGTTATAGGGAGATTGTAGCTCGGAGGATCGAGCACGGGTGATTTCGGGATTTGCTAGCTATCAATATTCGCAAGGTGAGTCTTCTCACTATACTTTACCTTGAGTAGGTAATCAGAGTTATGTGTCAGAGTATGTGTTATGCTATGTGTTGTACTGCATGATGTCTATGTGATTTATGTTGTGCATGTTTATAGAGTTGGAACCGGAACGTTCCCAGAGTTAGAACCTGAGGGTTCACAGAGCTTGGGTGCACGGACCCACAGAGTTATAGCCTCGAGTGGCTAATGTATATATGTGTGTTTATGTGGTATTTTGGGGAACTCACTAAGCTTTGTGCTTACAGTGTTAGTGTTGTTGTTTCAGGTACTAGCGATGACCGTGGGAAGGCGCCGGCTTGATCTGTACACACGCATGGGATTTTTGATATACATTGATCTTGGGATTTTGTATAATTTGAATTGAGATTTAAACTTGATGTTTTTATGAAAAGTTAATGAGAAATGTTTTTATAAATTGTGAAAAATTATTTTGAAATTTTCGGTGTTACAAGTTTGTATCAGAGCCTTGGTTTGAGGGATTCGAGTACACCTTCGGGCGTATTTGAACTCAAACTGAGGATTTGAGAAGTATTTTCAAAAAAAAAAAGTATAAAAGATTTTGAAAATGCAGAGCAGAGTTGTGTGGACGATCAGTCCGCGCCCGAACGGTGATTTCCCAAAATACCCTTATGTTATGTGATATTGATACTGATATGATGTATTCGCATGCTAGAGTAGGCTAGGTATTCCTATTAGGACTAGAGTGGCCTGATTTGTGATGCCTTAGCTTAGGAAGAGGTGAGCTGCTATGAGATGGTTGAGAGTGAGTAGGTAGCAGCAACGGGTTTATGAGAGATCTAATAGAAGGAGGTCTATGCATGATAGAGTACTTGGAAATTGGGATCCGAAGAGGAGGACTTGGGGTGTATTCTGATACGGTGTGGACAGTAGTATTGGGCCCGTACTACTGAAAGCACCGGAGCAGTATACAGCCTAAGTAAGAATCTTTGGAATACCAAGAATCAGGGAGGAAAGAGTCGACGAGTGTGAGTATGCTCGTAAGGGTTCTAATTTATCGTATGTTGTATTTCAGAGGTAGATCATGGTGAGGACAAGCTTGATGCCCGAGAGCAGTGATACCAGTGATGAGGAGATCCGCCAGATCATTCAGGAGGAGGTGGCTGCGGCCATCAGGGCAGAGATACCGGAGATGTTTGGGTCTATAAAGACCACGCTGATTGAGACGTTTGATGAGCATTATGCCGCTCTTTCCGAGGCTGCTGTTGTAGCGGCTACCGCAGCGATTGCTTCTGCGAGGCCGCAAGGTGGTGATGCGTTGCTATTCCGAGAGTTTAGCAACACAAAACCACCAGAGTTTGATGGGACCCAGGATCCGGTGGCAGCGATGAGGTGGATATCTGATATAGAGGGGTGCTTCTTCACTTGCTCATCTCCTGAGCATTTGAAGGTCCGGTTCGCGCTGAACCAGCTTCGCCTGGGAGCGAAGGACTGGTGGAAGTTTGTGACGGCGCATTATACGCCTGCTGAGCTTGCGGCAGTGACCTGGGAGAGGTTCACTGTCATGTTCCGAGATGAGTACGTTCCCCAGGTGGAGAGGGAACGTTTGGCACAGGAGTTTCTGACCCTCAAACAGGGTACTGAGTCGGTTACAGCGATCACGAGGATGTTTCATGAGAGGGCAATATTCTGCCCTGAGCACGTGTCCACTGAGCAGGCACGTATGAGCCGTTATTTGAGCGTTTTGAGGCGGGATATTCGGGAGTTCGCGGCGAACTCCTCGTACCGGACATTTGCTGAGCTTCAGACAAATGCCCGGAAGAGGGAGATTGAGCTAGAGACTCAGGCTAGGGAGGATGCGGAGTCTCAGGGGAGGGATCGGTGACCGACACAGTCTCAGCCGGCAGCCAAGCGGGCCAAGCCCGCTGATCCCAAACCAGGGAGCCAGAAGGGCCGCACTTGTGGGAAGTGTGGTAAGGGTCACGATGGAGTCTGCCGAGCGGGATGTTGCTACAAATGTGGCAAGGAGGGGAATATGGCCAAGGATTGCCCCAAGGGGTTTGCAGTGTGCTTCCACTGCAATCAAACCGGACACCGGAAGGCAGAGTGTCCGCAGCTGCGAGGGTCATCTCAGGGAGCACCTCAGGGATCTGCCCCTGCCGCCATCAGAGCTACAGAGAGTCGGCCAGTGAAGGCCGAGGCGCCGAGGGCCCGAGGGAGAGCCTTTCAGCTGACCGCGGAGGAGGTCCGCGCAGCGCCCGATGTCGTGGCTGGTATGTATTCTTTCATTTATTTATTTTGATGTTGAGATATTATGCTTATGTTATGTTATGCGTAGGTACTTTTCTTGTGAATTCTGTACCTGCCTTGGTGTTATTTGACTCGGGTGCGAGTCGGTCTTTGTATCTTTGGCTTTTAGTAAGCATATCAGTATTAGTCGTGAGGCGTTGAGTCGGCCTCTGAGAGTTTCCATAGCTGATGAGAGGGTGATATATGCCAAGGAGGTTCTCCGAGGTTGCGTAGTTGAGATATTCGGTGTTGAGTTTCCGATTGATCTGATTCCTATTGCTATGGGTGATGTCTGTGTCATTATGGGCATGGATTGGTTGAGCAGATTCAGTGCGGTCATCGACTGTGAGCGATAGCTGGTGACCATACGAGACCCTAGTGGGGGAGTTCTTTCGGTGTACGGCGAGGGTACACGTTCAGGATCAGCGTTTTGTTCGCCCGCTAGGGCGAGGCTGTGTTTACAGCATGGCTGTAAGGGTTTTGTGGCATATGTGATGGATACGCGGGTGAATTCCGAGAAGCCGAGTTCAGTGGAGGAGGTTCCGGTAGTGCGTGAGTTCCCGGATGTATTTCCCGAGGAGTTGCCGGGTGTGCCTCCTGTGAGGCAAGTGGAGTTCAGTATCGATTTGGTTCCGGGGGCTGCGCCTATCGCTAAGGTGCCTTATCGCCTTGCACCTCTAGAGATGCAAGAGTTATCCTCACAGCTTCAGGAGCTGCTGGGGAAGGGGTTTATTCGGCCGAGCAGCTCGCCGTGGGGAGCACCTATCATGTTCGTCAAAAAGAAGGATGGTTCACACCGGATGTACATTGATTACCGGGAGTTGAACAAGCTGACGGTCAAGAACCGTTACCCATTGCCGAGGATCGACGATTTGTTCGATCAGTTGCAGGGAGCATCTTGGTTTTCCAAGATCGATTTGAGATCGGGATATCATCAGGTGAGAGTGCGGGATGAGGACGTCCAGAAGACAGCGTTCAGGACGTGTTATGGGAATTATGAGTTTGTGGTGATGCCTTTTGGGCTCACCAATGCCCCGGCAGTGTTCATGGATCTCATGAACCGAGTGTGTAGGCCGATGCTGGATCGGTCGGTGATTGTGTTTATCGACGACATTCTGGTATATTCGAGATCTAGAGAGCAGCATGAGGAGCATCTTAGAGAGGTTCTTGGAGTTCTGAGATCGGAGAGACTCTATGCCAAATTCTCCAAGTGTGATTTCTGGTTGCGGGAGGTTCAGTTCTTAGGACATATCGTTAACCAGGAAGGGATTTTGGTCGATCCGGCCAAGGTGGAGGCAGTGATGAGTTGGGAGGTGCCGAAGTCACCCTCTGAGATCAGGAGTTTCCTAGGGTTGGCAGGGTATTATCGGAGATTTATCAAGGATTTCTCCAAGATCGCAGTGCCACTCACTAGATTGACCCGGAAGGGTGTTGCTTTTTCATGGGGCTCCGAGCAGCAGGCCTCCTTTGAGACACTTCGCCAGAGGTTGTGCGAAGCCCCGGTGTTAGCTCTCCTGGAAGGGATGGAGGACTTTGTGGTATTTTGTGATGCATCGATTTTGGGATTGGGAGCGGTGCTGATGCAGAGAGGGCATGTGATAGCATATGCATCGAGGCAGATGAAGCCTCATGAGACGAGATATCCCACCCATGATCTAGAGTTGGGGGCAGTGGTGTTCGCCCTCAAGATTTGGCGTCACTACTTGTATGGGGTTCGGTGTACGATATACACGAACCATAAGAGTCTGAAGTATTTGATGGACCAGCCCAACCTAAATATGCGTCAGAGAAGGTGGTTGGATGTGGTTAAGGATTATGATTGTGAGATCCTGTACCACCCAGGCAAGGCTAATGTGGTAGCCGATGCGTTGAGCCGCAGGGCGGAGAGCACTCCACTGCGGGATGTGTGTTTGAGATTGACCGTGATAGCTCCGGTATTGGACGTCATTCGCGGGGCACAGGCCGAGGCTGTGCAATCTGAGATGCAGAAGAGGGAACAGATTGTTGGTTTGGTTTCAGAGTTCGTGACTGATGGTTGGGGTCTTATGACATTTCAGGGGCGTATCTGGGTACCGTTTGTGGGAGGAACGCGTACCACTTTGATGGAGGAGGCTCATCGGTCGAAATTTTCGATCCATCTGGGGGCCACTAAGATGTATTTGGATTTGAGAAAGGAGTATTGGTGGCCCTGTATGAAGAGGGACGTTGCATGGTTTGTTGAGAGGTGCTTGACCTGCCGTAGGGTTAAGGCCGAGCACCAGAGGCCGCATGGCAAGTTGCAGCCATTAGAGGTTCCCGAGTGGAAGTGGGAACAGATCACTATGGATTTCATCACCAAATTGTCGAGGACTGCCAGAGGAGTTGATGCAATTTCTGGTGATTGTGGACAGGTTGACGAAGAGCGCTCACTTCCTTGCCATTAGTGAGAGTTCTTCAGTAGAGAAATTGGCGGAGGTGTATGTGAGGGAAGTGGTATCTCGACATGGGGTGCGATCTCGATTGTTTCGGACCGTGATGTGCGTTTCACTTCCAGGTTCTGGAAGAAATTTCATGAGGAGTTGGGTACTAGACTGCATTTTAGTACCGCATATCATCCCCAGACAGACGGTCAGAGTGAGCGGACGATTCAGACGCTTGAGGACATGCTCCGGGCATATGTGTTGGATTTCGGGGGTAGCTGGGATGCGTACTTACCCTTGGTAGAGTTTTCCTACAACAACAGCCATCATTCGAGCATTGGTATGCCACCCTTTGAGTTGTTGTACGGGAGGAGGTGTCGTACCCCCATTTGTTGGGGAGAAGTTGGGCAGCGAGTGATGGGCAGTACAGAGATCGTGCTTCAGACGACAGAGCAGATTCAGCAGGTCAGACAGAGGTTGTTGACCGCTCAGAGCCGACAGAAGAGTTATGCAGACAGACGCCGGTCCGAGCTTGAGTTTCAGGTCGGCGACTTCGTTCTCCTGAAGGTCTCTCCTTGGAAAGGAGTGATTCGATTCAGGAAGAGGGGCAAGTTAGGGCCCCGGTATATTGGTCCATTTCGTGTGGTTGCGAGGGTTGGCCGGGTAGCTTATCGTTTGGAGTTGCCAGCAGAGTTGGGGCAGATTCACGACACGTTTCACGTGTCGCAGTTGAGGAAGTGTATAGCCGACGAGTCGGCAGTGGTTCCATTAGAGGATATTCAGGTGGATGCGAGCCTGAATTATGCCTAAAGGCCAGTGGCCATCAGGGATTGGAAGATCAAGGTTCTGAGGAACAATGAGGTACCTCTGGTGTTGGTTCAGTGGCAACATCAGAAGGGATCAGAGATGACCTGGGAGCCAGAGCGTGAGATGCGTGAGCAGCATCCGGAGCTATTTTCAGAGCGAGACTTCGAGGGCGAAGTCTAGTTCTAGTGGGGGAGAGTTGTAATAGCCCGGATTTCTAGGTACCTTTTTATGTTTATGTTTTTGGTGTTTTGAGAGGGGACTCGGCGAGTTGGAGCTCAGACTCGCCGAGTAGGATCGTGGTTCTGGACGCGGGTTCGCGCCTGGACTCGGCGAGTCCAAGGTATGGACTCGGCGAGTCTGCGCTGTTTAATGAAACCCTAATTTCTCAGGTTTGGGACCTATTTAAAGGGCCTTATGGCCGTCATTTGTGCTCACTAGTCCCTTGAGTGAAACCCTAATCGAGTGTGAGCATTTGGAGCAAAGTAGTGTTGGAATAGTGTCTAAGGCTGCAACTATATTAGGCAAGTATTTAATCCGGTTGTGCATGGTCCTTTTGGGTTGCCTTCACCATTGCAACTTGATAAGATGATTTATTAAGAGAGAGTAAATATTATTAATATATTATGAGAATAATATAATGAATAATATATTTGTTATTTGATTAATATAAGTCATAGAATTAATTAGAATTAATTTGGTGACTTAAAGAGATTAATTAAATAAAGGGGTATAAACTGTCAATTGTTTGATAGTTAAGCTTTAGACTGTAAATCCATTTGGATATGGTATGGACGAATTCTAAGAGCTTTTGGATAGCTAAAATCGTCCATATGCTTATCTATGGAATGGATTTGGATAGTCTTAAGAGAAGATTATCCAATTAGGGTTTAGATTGTAACCCTTAAGGAGTCTACAAGTATAAATAGACCCCATGGCATAGGGAATTCGACACATCTCCTAAAGTAAGAGAACTCTGGTCGAAATTCCTCCCCTCTCCTCTCTCCTAAATCATCCTCCTTGCTTTGGTGTTTGTAAGCCATTAGAGGAGTGACATTTATGACTCTAGAAGCTCCAAGACCTCAAGATCAACAAGGAACTCAAAGGTATGATTCTAGATCTGTTTCAATGTTGTTATTTAACCTAATTAGTAATTAGAAGTCTTGGATTCAAAGCATGTTTATTAGAAAGCCTAGATCCAAGCTTTAGGGTTTTGCATGCACACATAGGAAAGTTCTTATGGCTAAAACCCATCAGTGGTATCAGAGCCTAGCTTGGTTTTCTTTAAATTGTTGCTTGATTAACTGAAACAAACCTGCAAAATTTGATTTTTTGGTTTCTGAGTCACTGACTCGGCAAGTCCCAAGGAGGACTCGGCGAGTCCCCTTGTGCACTCGGCGAGTCCAGGCGTCAGGAATGGCCAGATTCGGGATTTCTTTGTGTTTATCTTATGGAAACTTACCTTAATCATAATAGATCAACCTAAATCCGATTTTATGATATGTATGACTATTATCTTGATCTAATAAAAGGTATTTATCAACTAATTAAATATTTAATTTCCTTATATGATAATTAATTAATTATTTTAATTATTTTGGTAATTATCTTTCAAAGAAATCTTGAATAAATCAAATATAGATAATTAGGATATTAATTGTTAATTGGAATTATTTGTTATTTGATCCTCCATGTTTTAAATGTTTAAAACTTGCCCTCTAGTTTTGAAATTTATATTTGTGATTAAAAAGCTTTAATTTAGACAACTTAAATTTCAAACCCTAGATTTTAAAAGTTTTAAAATACAACCCTATACTAATATGATATTACTAGAATAATATATATATATATATATATATATATATATATATATATATATATATATATATATATATATATATATATATATATATATATATATATATATATATATATGTATAACTAAATGCTAGTCTTACCGTTAGTAGGCCTCATTCACGAAGTCGATCTATAAGGTGGGTATAAGGTTGCGGCCTATAAAATGGCGCTTAATGGGTGTACACTCACACCCACCGCTTGCTTGATCGGTGGAGGGTCGTTAGCCGAACGGGTAGGATAGGGCAACCTCATCCTCTCATTAAAAGTATAATAAGAAATACAAAGTAACTACACATATTTTAAAATTTTCCAATCCTAGTTACTTTAGGAAAAGTGAATTGATGCAATCCCATGAAATTACACTTTGCACCTTGCTAAAATGTTAGTGGAGGGTGTGTGGTTTACCGGCACACTAATTGGTTCTAAGCGAAGGTGGCAAAGGGTGATTCATTGTTTATCATAGTTCGATGGAGCGTGTGTGGTTTACCGGCACATCGAGTAGGTGATCGTTACAATGAAGGCACCATGTGAATTTGCATGGTAATTTACACCCGCTTTGTGATCCTCGGCATCCCAGTCACAAACGAGAGGGGCATATCGAGATTTAAACATGCCATTGAATAGTTTCAATGAATCTCATCCGAACCTAGGAATTCTCAAAAACACTTAGGACTAATAGTTTAAGTTTTTGTGATGGAGAATTAGTGAATCGTCATTCACTTACCTTCAATTTATTTGCATGTTAGATTACGGCATCCCTTTTCTAATATGTAAATGTTATTGTTGGATCCTAGCCCTAATTTTCTTATTGGGTGATAATTAGGGATTCTTATTCTAATCTATCTTTGTCCTTTTTCTAATTGTAGATGTCGAACGCAAACAACGCTGCTGCTAGTTCTTTCACGTTGATGAGCCTTTGCTAAAAGGTCACCTTCGATGGAACGAACTTTAGCGAATGGATAAGATACATTCGCACCATTGCTCGCTATGAGGACAAAGAGTATGTCCTTGATGAGAAGCTCGAGAAAATCAACACCGAAATCGCTACTCCCGCCGAAATCACCGCCTTTGAAACTCATGAGCGAGATGCAACGAAGGTA
Source organism: Lactuca sativa (assembly GCF_002870075.4). Classification (NCBI taxonomy): domain Eukaryota; kingdom Viridiplantae; phylum Streptophyta; class Magnoliopsida; order Asterales; family Asteraceae; genus Lactuca; species Lactuca sativa. The sequence continues at coordinate 31,483,866 of NC_056631.2, read as the reverse complement.
CATTGCATCATGATCGCCACCATGAACTCCGAATTCCAAAAGTCCTACGAGGACATGTACCCGTACGAGATGCACCAAGACTTATTGGAGAGGTACCACCAAAACGCGAGACAAGAGAGGTATGAGATTTTCACTAACATGATTTCCGCGAAGATGGGTCATGGAGAATCTCTTACCGTGCACTTGCAAAAGATGCAAAGGTATGTCGACCGCCTTCGCTAGTTAAATGTTGACTTCGGTGAGGACTTGGCGATCGACATGGTGCTTCACTCTTTGCCTCCGATGTACAATCAATTTAGGATGACCTACCACATGAACAAAGAAGAGGTCACCCTAAGCAAGCTCCAAGGTCTCTTGAGGGTTGCTGAGAGCAACTTCAAAGACAAGTCTGTTGCACCTACTCCCAAGCCGTCCGCTGCTCCTGTCTTGGCTATTGGTCAAGGAAAGGGAAAGAAGAGGAAAGCTTCATCGAAGAACTATCGCAAGGTGAAAGCCCGAGATGGTGCCTCTTCTAGTGGGACCAAAGTTGATCCCGCTAAGCCCTGTTCTAACCCGAAGGAGGCAGAGTGCCACCACTGCCACAAGATAGGACATTGGAAGAGAAGCTGCCCAGAGTACCTGCAAGCAATCAAAGAAGGAAAGATCAAGCCATCTTTCGCAGGTATATACACAATCAAATCTAACGATTCTAATCATGCTATTTCTTGGGTTCTTGATACCGGTTGTGGTTATCACATTTGTTCTAATGTGCAGGGACTAAGAAGAAGTAGGGATGTGGAGCAAGGAAGGATAAATCTAATCATGGGGAACAGAAGATCGTCGCCTGTGACCAAGATTGGAGTGTATTCTTTAGTGCTTAGGAATAGTTTGGTTTTAGATTTGAACAATTGTTGCTATTCGCCAGAAATGGCTAGAAACATCATTTCATTTCATGGTTTATATAGACAAGGATTTAGATTTTCTTTTAATAATGAGAACGGTTCTATTTTAGCTTATCTAAATTGTGTCTTTTACTTTGAAGCTATACCATGTAATGGAATATATGAAACCGTTATGATTGTTGATAACTTAGGAAATGATGTTTTGAATATTGATTCTTCCACTAGTATGGATAAAGCATCCTTGTGGCATTGTCGACTTGGACATGTCAACAAGAAACGCATAGCCCAACTTCAAAAGGATGGAGTGTTGGAGTCATTCGACCTTAGGGAAGATGACACATGCGAGTCTTGTTTACTTGGAAAGATGACTAAGTCACCCTTCACGAGTACATGTGAAAGGGGCGAGGGTCTATTGGACCTAATACATACCGATGTATGTGGACCGTTTAGATCAACCACGAAGGATGGGAACCGCTTCTATGTGACTTTTACCGATGACTATAGTAGATATGGGTATATCTACTTAATCAAGCAAAAGTCAGACACCTTTGAAAAGTTCAAAGAGTTCAAGAATGAAGTGGAGAATCAATTGGGCAGGAAAATCAAGATGCTTCGATCCGATCGAGGAGGAGAGTACCTAAGTCTTGAATTCCACGATTATCTCAAGGAGTGTGGAATAGTTTCACAATTGACGCCTCCTCGGACACCGCAGTTAAATGGTGTGGCAGAAAGGCGTAATCGAACCTTATTGGATATGGTTCGCTCTATGATGAGTCGTGCTTCGCTACCAATCTCTTTTTGGGGGTATGCCTTAGAGACTGCCGCCCATATCCTTAACCGAGTCCCTACTAAGAAGGTTGCCAAAACACCTCACGAGATGTGGACAGGGAAAGCTCCCTCGTTGGCACATATCAAGATTTGGGGTTGCAAGGCTTTCGTAAGACGAGATACTCACGACAAGCTTGAACCTCGAAGTGAGCGATGTATTTTCATCGGCTACCCGCAGACATCCTTTGGATATCTCTTCTATAGACCGAAGGACAATGTTGTCTTCGTTGCGAGGAAAGGAGTTTTCCGAGAGCGAGAACTCATAAGCCAGGGAGACAGTGGGAGGCAAATCGAACTTGAAGAGATTCAAGAGCCGAAGGATGAAGGAACCTCTACCGCTGGCATTCAACCCGAGGAGGAAACTCCGGTTGAACCGATTGACGAATCCTTACCTCTTAGACGCTCCGATAGAGTTAGAGTTCATCCCCAGTTTTATGTCTTTCATATTACTACCGAAGGGGACACGTATATTAGTGATGGTACACTAGTAAATCTTGATGAACCTAATAGCTATAAGGAAGCCATGGAAGGCCTGGAGTCTGTAAAATGGAAAGAGGCAATGGATAGCGAGATCCAATCCATGTATGATAACCAAGTTTGGAATTTGGTTGATTACGTGCCCGGACGTAAGACCGTTGGGTGCAAATGGATCTTCAAGAAGAAGACCGACGTGGATGGAAACGTACACACATATAAAGTGCGATTGGTTGCGAAGGGATTTACTCAAACTCCCGGAGTTGACTATGACGAGACCTTCTCACCAGTTGCAAAGATTAAATCTATTAGGGTGATGCTAGCAATTGCCGCATTTCATGATTATGAGATTTGGCAAATGGATGTCAAGACCGCTTTCCTTAACGGAAAGTTGGCTGAGGATGTTTACATGGCTCAGCCAGAGGGGTTTGTGGATCCGAAGCATCCGAATAGAGTGTGTAAGCTTGAGATGTCCATTTATGGACTTAAGCAAGCGTCTCGCAGATGGAATCTTTGCTTCGATGAGAAAGTCAAAGAGTTTGGATTTGTACGAAGCGAAGACGAATCTTGTGTATATGTCAAAGCCAGTGGGAGTATAGTAAGCTTCCTCGTTCTATATGTCGATGACATATTACTCATAGGAAACGACATCCCGACTCTGCAGGAAGTTAAGTCCTCGCTCGGGAAGTGCTTCGCTATGAAGGACCTCGGAGAGGCTTCTTACATTTTGGGAATAAGGATAGTAAGAGAAAGAAGTAAGAGACTAATTGGACTTAGTCAGAATACTTACTTACAGAATGTACTAAAACGTTTTAGTATGGAAAACTCAAAGAAGGGAGAACTACCGATACAAAGTAATGCCAAATTGAGTAAGACTCAAAGTCCGAGTACCGAAGCTGAGATAGCAGAAATGAGCCGAGTACCATACGCTTCCGCAGTTGGCTCAATCATGTATGCTATGACTTGTACTCGCCCTGATGTTGCCTTCGCTTTGAGCATGGTTAGCAGATATCAAGGGAATCCTGGCAAAGCACATTGGATTGCGGTGAAAAACATCCTTAAGTACCTTCGGAGGACGAAGGAATGGTTCTTAGTCCTCGGAGGGAGTGATGACTTGAAGGTGCGAGGGTATAGTGACGCCAGCTTTCAGACCGACAGGGACAACTACCGTTCGCAGTCGAGCTGGGTCTTTACCCTAAACGGAGGAGCAGTGACATGGAAGAGTTCCAAACAAGAAACCGTAGCTGATTCAACGTGCGAATCAGAGTACATTGCAGCGAGCGAAGCATCGAAGGAGGCAATATGGCTAAAGAACTTCATCGGTGATCTTGGAGTTGTACCTGCCATAAAGGAGCCAATGGAGATTTGCTGTGATAACGAAGGTGCGGTTGCCTTGACCAAGGAACCGAGGGATCATGGTAGATCAAGACATATCGACAGAAAATATCACTTCATCAGACATCGTGTAGAAGAAGGACAACTCGTAGTGAAGAGGATATCATCAGAAGATAACCCAGCAGATCCGCTTACGAAGGGACTGAGTAGGGTTAAGCACTTGCAGCATGCTAGGAGCATTGGGCTGAAGGATGATATTAGCATAGATTAGATAGTATTAGAAACGTGTAATAGATAAATGTAATTGACATTTGATGATTAAATAAAGGAGTTTTATTTATGAGTAATGTTACTATCTTATGTTAATTGTTTACCTATTGTTTCACTTTGCATGTTTTGACTTCCAGAATAATTGAGTTTATTAGGAATAATCGAATTGTTCAAATGGTCCACAATCGTTCATATGTTGGGAGTAGATATGAATGAAGATTGTCATGAATTGGTGTGTAGAATGTCTAAATGATATTAGACATAGCAAAGGATTGCTACAACGTTCATGAGTGCTTATGAACTAGTTTTGAGCATTGGAATAAACCCGCGCTTGCTGGAATCACCTTATGGAATACGATATAAAAGGTGATCGCAAGACGATAGTATCATATAAGTCTTAAAACCTAGATATATGGTTTGTTATTTGTTAATTGGTTGTACATTGATAATACGAAAACGCATCAGTAACTTGATGTTATAAAACGTATTGTTGTGTATAGTTGGTTAATTAGTAAGTAAATGCATATAAGTCGAAGTTTATCTATAACTTTTCTCTAAGAGGGAAAAAGCGATATCTCGGCCGCTCGATGATTTGATTTGACTTATGTGCCGGGCCCGGTCAGAACTGAATTGATGTGTTCGATTAAGTTCTATGTCAAATAAATCAGAGATCGAGAAACCTAAATGCTTGACTAACCATTCCATAGGATTGTCAGCATGATATCTAACAGAGGACTGTACGTTCCCTTATCTAAAGGACAAGATTGATTAGATCAGAGTTGACAGCGTCTTTGAGAGCTACGATTGAAAACCGAATTGTACCTGTAAATATAGTTACTAGACTTATCCAAGTGGGAGACTGTTGGAATAGTGTCTAAGGCTGCAACTATATTAGGCAAGTATTTGATCCGGTTGTGCATGGTCCTTTTGGGTTGCCTTCACCATTGCAACTTGATAAGATGATTTATTAAGAGAGAGTAAATATTATTAATATATTATGAGAATAATATAATGAATAATATATTTGTTATTTGATTAATATAAGTCATAGAATTAATTAGAATTAATTTGGTGACTTAAAGAGATTAATTAAATAAAGGGGTATAAACTGTCAATTGTTTGATAGTTAAGCTTTAGACTGTAAATCCATTTGGATATGGTATGGACGAATTCTAAGAGCTTTTGGATAGCTAAAATCGTCCATATGCTTATCTATGGAATGGATTTGGATAGTCTTAAGAGAAGATTATCCAATTAGGGTTTAGATTGTAACCCTTAAGGAGTCTACAAGTATAAATAGACCCCATGGCATAGGGAATTCGACACATCTCCTAAAGTAAGAGAACTCTGGTCGAAATTTCTCCCCTCTCCTCTCTCCTAAATCATCCTCCTTGCTTTGGTGTTTGTAAGCCATTAGAGGAGTGACATTTGTGACTCTAGAAGCTCCAAGACCTCAAGATCAACAAGGAACTCAAAGGTATGATTCTAGATCTGTTTCAATGTTGTTATTTAACCTAATTAGTAATTAGAAGTCTTGGATTCAAAGCATGTTTATTAGAAAGCCTAGATACAAGCTTTAGGGTTTTGCATGCACACATAGGAAAGTTCTTATGGCTAAAACCCATCAAGTAGGAGGCCATTATTGATCTTGGAGGTGTCATCTTGCAAGGAAAAGGGAGGATTAGCTAAGGGAAAGCAAGGGGAGCCGCTTCCTGAAGGCTTGAGGTCCAGAACATCACATTTGAGGTATATTCTTCGAGCTATTTCTGCTATGTTGAGATTTATGTTGATTTAAGGCTTATTGAGCCCTTTTATGATAAGATCTAGTGCTTCCTTGGTCCCTTGAGTGAGTCAAGTTGTAGATCTGGACCTTTGGAGGTCCAGAGTGTCCCTTTGCCCAAGCTTTTTGTGAATCAATGGAGGTTTTGGATTGGAATCCTTATGCCTTGGGTCAAAATGCTATTTATGAGCCATGAGGTGTGTTGTGAACACCAAGATAAGGGCTTTACGTGATGAATCAGTCTAGGAAGGCCAGATCTATGAATTGTTGGAGCAGATCTGACCTTAGAAGCGAGTTTGTGTGATTGCATGGCATGGACTCGCCGAGTCCGATGAGCAGACTCGGCGAGTAGCTTGAAGATTGCCCTTAGATCGGCCAGTGAGTGGTCCAGTCGAGTCATAGGTTGACTCAGTGAGTCAGGGCGAGTTAGAGAGGGTGGTCAGGTGGACTGAGTCGAGCTGGGACTCGCCGAGTTGTTCTTGAGACTCAGCGAGTTGAGTCGGGGTGGCCCCGCGATTCTGTCAGGTGGAACTCATCGAGTCAAGAGGAGGGTACTCGACGTGTAAAAAGGGAATCCTAAAGAGTTGGTGAAAATGTCTAGACTCGCCGAGTCGCCTTAGTGCACTCGCCGAGTCCAGTCAAAGTTGACCGTTGACCGTTGACCAGAGTTGACCAGTGTTGACTTTTGAGGGATAGTCAACCTTAGTGTTAAAAGTGTTAACTAGAGACATATGATGTTATAGGGAGATTGTAGCTCGGAGGATCGAGCACGGGTGATTTCGGGATTTGCTAGCTATCAATATTCGCGAGGTGAGTCTTCTCACTATACTTTACCTTGAGTAGGTAATCAGAGTTATGTGTCAGAGTATGTGTTATGCTATGTGTTGTACTGCATGATGTCTATGTGATTTATGTTGTGCATGTTTATAGAGTTGGAACTGGAACGTTCCCAGAGTTAGAACCTGAGGGTTCACAGAGCTTGGGTGCACGGACCCACAGAGTTATAGCCTCGAGTGGCTAATGTATATATGTGTGTTTATGTGGTATTTTGGGGAACTCACTAAGCTTTGTGCTTACAATGTTAGTGTTGTTGTTTCAGGTACTAGCGATGACAGTGGGAAGGCGCCGGCTTGATCTGTACACACGCATGGGATTTTTGATATACATTGATCTTGGGATTTTGTATAATTTGAATTGAGATTTAAACTTGGTGTTTTTATGAAAATTTAATGAGAAATTTTTTTATAAATTGTGAAAAATTATTTTGAAATTTTCGGTGTTACATGATGAAATAATAAACCAAGTAAGCGTACACCCATTAAAAATCTATCACGCCTCTGGTCAACAAAAGTGGCATTAAGATGCAAAAAGCCAAAAAAAATCATTAAGATGCAAAACACAGGTTTAGACAATACAAACAACACACATACCTGTCTATAATGTCTTATTTGTGTAATAGTCGTTCTTGAGATGAAAAAAACCATAATAGTTTTCATGTCTTCTTCTAGTGGAGTCCTTACATCCTAAAAATACATACACATCCAAAGATTAATAAACAACAAATAAATAGGAACTATTAGACTATCTTCCATGTCATAGTAATACTGGAGTGAAATTGAGTCAAAAAGAAAGGAATGGTTGTTATTATCCAATTTGTAAAACTAAAAAGGAAAACAACTAAATTATTTCCTTAATTAGGATATATTTCTTACCATACATGCATCAATGACAACTCCATATTGATTAGATACATCTCACCGACTTTTTTCCTATCAAATCAAATAGAATCATCATAAAGATGAAAGCATTGACCTTGTAGATAAGGAGGGCATTTAAGTCTTTTTGACATATGAATATGGTTCATGGAAGTAGAAAAAAACTAATCATCAGTAAGCAATTTATGAAATATAAGTCATACCATCCTAAAAACATATGTTAATGAACCCATCCCTGCAAGAACCATTACCTACAACCTGGTCAACATAACCAAAGGTAGAGTTAGTAATATCATTGAATATTTTCACATAAAACCTTTCTGGTTGTGATGACAACACCATTTTTCCCAATCTTAATTCCCAAATTTATTTCTACATTAATCCTTAAAAAACATATCTATCATTGAACATGTGAAACCAGAAAACATAATTGATAATTGTAAAACAAACACATCCTAGAGTGGGAACCTTAGGGTGATAGATTTTACATCCATTTCTCAGCTTCAATGTTACTTCGATCAATTTACCCTTGTCTCCCTATCATGAGTTTTGTTATCTTCTTCTATGTGACAACCCGGAATTTCCATTATGTACAAACTACATCACTTCAATAGAAGTTATAACAGTCATAGTTAATTTTCAGACTTTTCGTGTAAGTTTGAGTAATTCAGGATTTACACTTCAGGAAATATCAGGAGAGTGGGTGCACTAGGGTTTTGTGCAACACTGTTATTCCAACACTCTATTATATTAGAGATCATTTCAGGAATAAAAATATTTTCTGCCAAAAATATCTCAGGACTATAAATAGAATTCTGAACCAAATTCATTCATTATCCGCATCTCCAACTAGAGAAAATCCATTTTCTCTCTCACGGATCTTCGGGTTTTTATCCCAAATCGTGAGTACCACTTTCTAGTAGTGTTAGAAAGCTTAATATGTGTTTATAACATGATTTAGAAGGCTAAATTACTAGATTTAGGAGTTTACTCCCCAAGGTGTTCTTGGGCAGTAAACTCCCGAAACAAAGCCTAGACCTTCCCTTGTGATATGCTACTACCTTGGACACATATAGAAATGTATTAGGGACAAGAAAACAACCAAGAAACTCAAACACATGGGAGTTCACGGCCCAAGATGATCTTGGACCGTGAACTCCAATAAATTGGATCAAAGGGTGCTTTTAAGGCACCTAAATCCCTAGACATTTACATAGAATTGTTCCCACTTAATTGAAGGACTAAAACACATCAAAATCACCCCTTTAATTGAGTTCACGGCCCTAATAAGGTTCTTGGGCCGTGAACATCAAACAAAGGCACCAAAGTGTGCCTAAGGCTTTCATATGCTTGGAATAAAAGTCTAGAACCTATACCACTTGTGCAAGAGACTTGAAAGCATCAAAAACACCCATCCTTAAGAGTTTACGGCCGCAAACTCTAAGGGAAATGGCCTTAGGGCCGTAAACTCCTCAAAGGAGTGTTTCTAGGCCTTAAACCCTTCCAAGGACTTAACCACCAAGTTGGAAAAATTCTAGGGATTATTTAACACCTTAAAACAACCAAAGACATTGAGTCTTGGAGTTTACGGCCGTAAACTTAAGAGTTTACAACCGTAAACTCCATGTGTGATGGTATATGGAGAGTAAACTCATATATGGGGTCCATTGGAACCCTAAACCCAAGTACCCTGTCCCACAATAGCTTAGATGCAATCCTTAGGGCTTAAAACACTTATATAAAGTGTTTATTATGTTCTAGGATGTCTTAACTTTATCAATTAGTAATTTAAGACTAATTGAGTGCATATATGTGTGATTATATGTTCATTAGGATCGTAGTGTGTGTACAAGTCCTCACTTGACACCTAGCAATCCTACACCGTCCAGTTCATCCGAACCACCATCTACAGGTGAGTTCATACCCTTAATCAATGTTTAAATGAATTTAAATGCTTTAATGAGGGGGGGGGGGAATACAAGTAGAAAACAACATGTTATTAAATCATCTATATGTATTTTATAACTGTGTTTTCATTCAACAGATTTCACATACTACAAAATGTGATGCATGAAATGGTTTTCTAGCTTTAAAATACTTTGTTATCAAATGTATTACTTTTGAAATGTTTATCAAAATGACATCAAGTCACTTTTATATTTGTTCAAAACCCTTAGATGTCTTACAAAACCATTTTACATTCTTGAACTAAACTATGCATATACACTTATATTCTTATATATGTATTGATGTTATAGTTTACAGCTGTCATTTAGTTTCTCACACCCTTGAGTAGTAAGAGTGTATAAACCTACTTGAACAACCAATTACCTTTCAGTAAATTATCATAGGGATAATTTGGAGATATCAAACATTATTCCTATTACAAGGAATCACACAAGAGTCAGTTCATTCATGAGTCTACACCAGTACATTACCTGATAGATGAGTACATATACATATGCTTACCTGATACATGAATATGTTTACATATATTTACCTGATACATGAACACACTTACATGAATACCATACATGAACACTGTTACATAGGTGCATTATCATGTATTCACTTACCTGGATACTTGTACTTAGAACTATGAGGAAGATTTATTCGTACCTTCTGTGTAAATTTTCCTGCCTATCCCTGTTCGATGGGATGTCTAGACGGGACTAACCATTCCGGAACCCAGCTGTTAGCAACACTGGGTGATGAACATCTACGGATGTCTAAGGTTATCTCTTATAATAGAGAGATTGATATCGGAACTAACCATTCCTCCATCCTGCTGTTGCAACAGAGGATGAGATGAAAATCTTCGGATGATCATTAGGTTACCACTTGTATTAGGAGTCGGCTACGGGACTAACCCTTCCTCCAACCTGCTGCTGCTACAGAGGACAATTGGACCTTCTTCGGAGGTTCATTAGGTTATTCATATCGCTTATTGTGATGGCGTGTTAGTCCTGGTATCCAGGGATAACACTTACATGGTTATATTTTTCCTATTTACTTTATTTTGTGATATATTCACATAAACGATGAGTTAGACTAATTACTGTTTGTAGTAGTCAAAACAAAGGAAAAACTATCATTTTACTAACAAAACATTCGGGTCTTGGTAGAAGACTACATTGTCATAACAAAACATTCGGGTCTTGGTAGAAGACTACATCTCAAACTAATAGAAAATAAGGGATTTTCTAGGGCTTTTCATACTTACATCAACATTTTCATTTAAAGGTTTACATGACTTTTAAAACAGCTTTTAGTAAGCAAGGCAATGACACCTAAATACTTATGAATTCACCAGCTTTAAAACTGATACTCTCTTTCAAAATAACTTGTATTCTCAGGTCATCAGTAGACAGGTACGGTGGCCAGGTTTTGAGAAGACGGAGCAGACAAGTCTCGTCTTTTATTTTGATTGTATATTTTTGGTGTCTTATTACAATGAAAGAACACACATGTATTAAAACTTTACTTATAATGCAATGGATGATGTTGTTTCTTGTTTACTATTATACACTGTTGTGATATTGTACATGACGTCCTCCACCCCTGAACATTTCCGCCATTCGTGGTTTTGGGGTGTGACAGATTGGTATCAGAGCATTGTTTATGGTGAATATAGTATATCAGCCCATAAAAGATATACTAACTATAAATACATGGGGATTAAAACCCTCTGTCTAAGAGTTATACTTTTAAATAATAAAATATTTAAGTAAGTATACGTGCCTACATTCATACTAAAATCAGTGTCACAATGACAAGAACAAAAGTATTACAATTGTTGAATATCACAAGTAAGCCTGGGGATATATGGTCAGTCTTAGGAATGGCATAGCCTGATCAACTATGCTGGTCCGAGGAGTGATTAGCATATGCCCAAGAATGGTTGTGATATGGCAACAAGTCTAAAAACCTACCAACACAACCATAAAGAAATACCATAGGGGTATTTGGTCTTACTGAAATTATCTTAGTTAGTTCACCTATTTTAGCTATTTCTTATATCCCTTTTCTCGCGTAGATTAAAATGGTTGGATTTCACCATGGCGATCCGTACTTCCCGAACCAAGGCAATGCTAGTTGGCTAGAGGCAGAACTAGAAGACGATCACCTAATCCCTTTGGATGATCACCATGCTGAGGGTTTTTCCGATAGTTCTGACTTAGAGCCTGAAGTCAACAACCTACCCCCAGCTGCTCAAAACCCAAACCTGAACCCCCATCCCGCGTTTCAAGGACCCACAACTCTGTGGGCCACTAACTTGACTAGATGGAGTCAGGAACAAGGTCAGCCCATTCCCTACAATGGAGAACGAAGTTTCTACAACCTCACTGAAGGAGGTTCTGCTGACAGGGTCCTACCCATCATGGTTCGTAGAATTTCCAGAAACACGATACTAGGTCAAGAAACTATTGACCGATTGGTGGAGATTGAAGCCAACTCTGGCATTAACACCATCCACATTCGCCAACTAGAGTCTGCTAATGAAAGGACTCTGGTACGCAATGTAAATCTGCAGAGGGAACTTGCTGAAACTCAAGCTGAAGTTAGGGAACTTCGAGCTCAGCAAGTGAGAGCTGACAGGAGTATGAGGGACATGGAACGTCTACTATCGGGATCAAGAACTCATGCTAGCAGTTCTCGTCACCGATAGAATCTCGTTGACTCATCTTTTGGATATAACCTAGTTTATAAAAAAAATTGGTCTAATTTCCTATCTTTATAAATGTTAGACATGTTAGGTCTTGATCTAGTCTTAGTTCTGTCAAAATTTTCCTATCTTGGTCGATGTAAGGCCTACTTCTAGGCCATTTTTCCCGAACTTGTTACATTTGTAATTCCAGTATTATTGACAAATATCTAATCATATGGAAATTATTATCCAAATGCTGTCATCTTCATTTAGTCATTCTATTCATTCTGTTGTTGGACTATGGGGAGTTAGTCCATGAGACACATTCATTAATCATTTATTCTTATCCATGTCGTCATCTTTTAAACGTATAGTTAAAGATGCCGCCATGCAGAAATACAAGGCGTAACCCAAACAACGAAACACCGATACCACCACCTGAACCTCTTCAACCACCTAACCCTTTCGATGCCAACATGTTCCAGGCAGCTTTCACAGTGGCAGTTGCAGCTTCTGTGTCAGCAATCAACGCTCTTGCCCCTAGTGGATCAGGAACAGGTGCACCTCCCTCGAACCACGACAAAAGCCATGGACACCCTAGGGAATGCACCTACAAGGACTTCACGAACGCCAAACCCCGCAGCTTCAATGGAACTGGGGGTGTTATGGTGTTGAGACAATGGATTGAAAAGATGGAATCCGTCTTTGAAATCTGTGCTTGCCAGGAGGGCAACAAGGTCAAGTTTGCAGCTTGTACCTTCTCTGACAGAGCACTAACATAGTGGAACAACCATGTTAACTATCTGACTTTGGTGGTGGCGTATTCCATCAGTTGGGAAAAATTGAAGGACATGCTGATGAAAGAATACGGTCCTCGAGGCGAATTACAGAAACTCGAGCAGGAATTCGGGGGTCTTCAAATGGTTGGATCCGACATCACGACCTACACAAATAGGTTCTGTGATCTGGCAAACCTATGCCCTGATATGGTTGCTCTTGAGAGCAAAAAGATAGAGAGATATATCTGGGGACTGTCGCCCCAGATCCAGTCAAGTGTGATCGCTTCCAGGCCTATTACCTTCGATAGCGCCAAGGAACTGGCACAATCTCTCATCGATCACCGAAAAACTCAGAACCCAACAATCCCTACACCCGTACCACAAAAGTCCAACCCCAACCACAACAGGAAGGGGTGGAATAAGAGGAAAAGAGGGGCTTCGCAAGGATCCTCCAAGAAACAACAACTTGTGGCGATCAATGCTGCCACAGTGACTCCCATTGTCCCTGCGAACCCCTTACCAGCAAAAACTTATGCTGGAACCCTTCCGAAGTGCACCAAGTGCAACTTCCACCACCACGGACCTTGCAAGGAGATGCAGTGCTCTAACTGCAACAGGAAGGGACACACAGTCCGTTTCTGCAAGACTCCAACAGCTCAGGCCGCCCAGGTTCCTAACGCCGGTATGGGCCAAACTTGCTACGGTTGTGGCGAGGTGGGCCATTACAAGAGGAACTGCCCTAAAGCAGGAATGGCTGGAGGAGTAGGAAGAGTTATGGCCCTAGGCCACGAGGAAGTGGTAGCTGATCCTACGATAATTACTGGTACGTTTCTCCTCGATAACTCATATGCTTGCATACTATTCGATAGTGGAGCAGAGAAAAGTTTCGTAAGTCACAAATTCGCACACCTGCTTAAACAAAAACCCTGTGCTTTAGATAATTCATTCACGGTAGAAATGGATAACGGGAAAACGGAGAGTACTAACTGCATATACGTAGGTTGTACCTTAACTTTAGATGGCCATACTTTCAAGATAGATCTCATGCCAGTCCCAATTAAATGTTTCGACGTTATCATCGGCATGGATTGGTTGAGTCTTCTTCGCGCCGACATCTTGTGCTTTGAAAAAGCAGTCCGTCTTAACCTTCCTAACAACGAAACCTTAGTTATCTATGGCAACAAACCTAGTACGAGCCTTCGCATCATTTCGTGCATTCAAGCCTAGAAGTGCTTGCGGAAGGAATATCATGCATTCCTCGCACATGTCGTCGATACCAGTCAAGAACTGAAAGACATTCAGAACATCCAAGAAGTATGCGACTTTCCCGACATCTTCCCAGAAGAACTTCCCGGTTTACCACCGCAACGCCAAGTCGAGTTCAAAATCGACTTAGTGCCAGGAGCTACCCCAGTAGCCAAATCTCCTTATCGTCTAGCACCGGCCGAGATGCAGGAACTTTCCAGTCAACTTAATGAACTTCTCAAGAAGGGATTCATTCGACCAAGCTTCTCACCATGGGGAGCACCGGTCTTTTTCGTCAAGAAGAAAGATGGATCGTTTCGCATGTGCATCGACTATAGAGAACTCAACAAACTTACCATTAAAAATCGTTATCCTTTGCCCCGCATTGACGATTTATTTGATCAACTTCAAGGAGCCAATTACTTCTCGAAGATAGATCTGCGATCCGGATATCACCAACTACGAGTGTTAGAGGAAGATGTTCCCAAGACAGCCTTCCGAACTCGTTATGGGCAATACGAATTTGTAGTGATGTTGTTCGGATTAACTAACGCGCCCGCGGTATTCATGGATCTGATGAATAGGGTGTGTCGTCCTTACTTGGATCAGTTCATCATCGTCTTCATTGATGACATACTCATCTACTCTAGAAGTAAGGAGGAGCACAGTCAACATCTCCGTAGAATCTTAGAAACATTGCGAGCGGAGAAGCTTTATGCGAAGTTCTCCAAATGTGAATTTTGGATTCGATGAGTCGAGTTTTTGGGCCATGTTGTTAACGAAGAGGGAATACACGTGGACCCCTCCAAAATCAAGGCCATTGAGAACTGGTCAGCACCGAAGACACCTACAGAAATTCGTCAATTTCTAGGTCTCGCTGGCTACTATCGCAGGTTCATTCAGAACTTCTCCAACATAGCGAAACCTCAGACAACCCTGACCCAGAAAGGCGTGACCTTTGACTGGGAAGAGAAGCAGGAAAGAGCGTTCCAAACGCTCAAACGAGCCTTGTGCACCGCCCCGATACTATCCCTCCCCGAAGGGATAGAAGACTTCATTGTCTATTGCGATGCATCCAATCAAGGACCCGGATGTGTTCTGATACAGCGAGGTAAGGTCATACCCTATGCCTCGAGACAGCTGAAGACACATGAGGTTAACTATACCACTCACGATCTTGAGCTTGGAGCAGTTGTGTTTGCTCTGAAGATCTGGCGACATTACCTATATGGTACGAAAAGCACGATCTTTATAGACCATAAGAGTCTTCAACACATTTTCGACCAGAAAGAGCTTAACATGAGACAACGACGGTGGGTCGAGCTACTCATTGATTACGAGTGCGAAATTCGTTATCATCCAGGTAAAGCCAATGTAGTAGCTGACGCCCTAAGTTGGAAAGAATATACTGGTCGTAGAGTCAAATCTTCGACTCTAACTATCCATTCACACTTGTCCACGCAAATAAAGGAGGCTCAGCTCGACGCTTTGAAACCTAAAAACGTGGCTGGTGAATCCCTTAGAGGGATGAATAAGAACTTAGAAGTCAAGGGTGGCCGAGCCTTGTACCTCATGGATCGGATCTGGACACCGAAACACGGTGGCTTCAGAGACTTGGTCATGACGGAAGCTCACAACGCTCGTTATTCCGTCCACCCGGGTTCAGATAAGATGTATCTGGATCTTAAAAAGTTATACTGGTGGCCTAACATGAAAGTAGATATTGCTACCTTCATAAGTAAGTGTCTTACTTGTGTGAAGGTGAAGGTCGAATACCAGAAACCCTACGGTCTTCTACAGCAACCGGAGATACCACAATGGAAGTGGGAGCGGATCACTATGGACTTCATAACCAAGTTGCCCAAGACGACGGGTGGACTTGATTCCATATGGGTCATCTTCGATAGACTGACCAAGTTTGCACACTTCCTGCCGATCAAAGAAACAGACAAGATGGAGAAACTTACCAGAACTTACATTAGGGAGATTGTAAGGCTGCACGGTGTTCCTTTATCTATCATCTTGGACCGAGATAGTAGATTCACTTCGAGGTTCTGGTAGTCATTACAAAGTTCCCTAGGAACTAGGCTGGACATGAGTACAGCCTACCACCCACAGACCGACGGGCAAAGTGAGAGAACTATCCAAACCTTAGAAGATATGTTGCGTACCTGTGTGATTGACTTTGGAAAAGCTTGGGATACCCATTTACCCCTCGTATAATTTTCCTACAACAACAGTTATCACACGAGCATAAAGGCAGCTCCATTCGAGGCCCTCTATGGCCGAAAGTGCAGATCCCCTCTGTGCTGGGCTGAAGTGGGTGATACCCAGTTAGCTAAGGGACGAGTTCCCGAGAGCACTCTCATGGGTCCGGAGATCATTCGGGAAACAACAAAGAAGATCGTTCAAATTCGTGAACGATTGAAAGCCTCTAGAGACCGACAGATAAGCTACGCTGACAAGCGAAGGAAACCGTTGGAATTCCAAGTGGGCGACCGAGTCCTACTGAAGGTCTCACCCTGGAAGGGCTTGATACGCTTTGGAAAGCGTGGGAAGGTCAATCCAAGATACATAGGGCCTTTCGAGATTCTCGCGAGAATCGGCCCTATAGCTTACAAACTCAATCTACCGCACGAACTCAGTAACGTACATCCTACCTTCCACGTCTCGAACTTGAAAAAGTGTCTGTCCGACGAGACTCTTGTTATTCCGCTCGACGAGATCGAGATCAACGAGAGCCTAAACTTCGTGGAGGAACTAGTAGAGATCATGGAACGAGAGGTCAGGCAAAAAAAGCAGAGTCGTATCCCGATAGTGAAGGTGTGCTGGAATGCAAAGCGTGGACCTGAATTCACATGGGAACGAGAGGATCAGATGAAATTGAAATACCCTCACCTTTTCGCTTAGTTATTTGTAACTTCTTAATTGCTTAAATTCTAATTTCGGGACGAAATTCCTTCTAACGAGGGAATGATGTGACAACCCGAAATTTCCATTTTGTACAAACTATATCACTTCAATAGAAGTTATAGCAGTCACAGTTCATTTTTAGACTTTTCGTGTATGTTTGAGTAATTCAGGGTTTACACTTTAGGAAATATCAGGAGAGTGGGTGCACTAGGGTTTTGTGCAACATTGTTATTCCAACACTCTATTATATTAGAGATCATTTCAGGAATAAAAATATTTTCTGCCAAAAATATCTCAGGACTATATATAGAATTCCGAACCAAATTCATTCATTATTCGCATCTCCAACTAGAGAAAAGCCATTTTCTCTCTCACGGATCTTCGGGTTTTTATCCCAAATCATGAGTACCTCTTTCTAGTAGTGTTAGAAATCTTAATATGTGTTTATAACATGATTTAGAAGGCTAAATCACTAGATTTAGGAGTTTACTCCCCAAGGTGTTCTTGGGCGGTAAACTCCCGAAACAAAGCCTAGACCTTCCCTTGTGATATGCTACTACCTTGGACACATATAGAAGTGTATTAGGGACAAGAAAAAAACCAAGAAACTCAAACACATGGGAGTTCACGGCCCAAGATGATCTTGGACCGTGAACTCCAATAAATTGGATCAAAGGGTGCTTTTAAGGCACCTAAATCCCTAGACATTTACATAGAATTGTTCCCACTTAATTGAAGGACTAAAACACATCAAAATCACCCCTTTAATTGATTTCACGACCCTAATAAGGTTCTTGGGCCGTGAACA
The DNA here is from genome assembly GCF_002870075.4 of Lactuca sativa. Classification (NCBI taxonomy): domain Eukaryota; kingdom Viridiplantae; phylum Streptophyta; class Magnoliopsida; order Asterales; family Asteraceae; genus Lactuca; species Lactuca sativa. Next base: position 31,466,190 of record NC_056631.2, on the reverse strand, counting down.
TCAAACAAAGGCACCAAAGTGTGCCTAAGGCTTTCATATGCTTGGAATAAAAGTCTAGAACCTATACCACTTGTGCAAGAGACTTGAAAGCATCAAAAACACCCATCCTTAAGAGTTTATGGCCGCAAACTCTAAGGGAAATGGCCTTAGGGCCATAAACTCCTCAAAGGAGTGTTTCTAGGCCTTAAACCCTTCCAAGGACTTAACCACCAAGTTGGAAAAATTCTAGGGATTATTTAACACCTTAAAACAACCAAAGACATTGAGTCTTGGAGTTTACGGCCGTAAATTCAAGAGTTTACAACCGTAAACTCCATGTGTGATGGTATATGGAGAGTAAACTCATATATGGGGTCCATTGGAACCCTAAACCTAAGTACCTTGTCCCACAATAGCTTAGATGCAATCCTTAGGGCTTAAAACACTTATATAAAGTGTTTATTATGTTCTAGGATGTCTTAACTTTATCAATTAGTAATTTAAGACTAATTGAGTGCATATATGTGTGATTATATGTTCATTAGGATCGTAGTGTGTGTACAAGTCCTCACTTGACACCTAGCAATCCTACACCGTCCAGTTCATCCGAACCACCATCTACAGGTGAGTTCATACCCTTAATCAATGTTTAAATGATTTTAAATGCTTTAATGAAGGGGGGGGGGAATACAAATAGAAAACAGCATGTTATTAAATCATCTATATGTATTTTATAACTGTGTTTTCATTCAACAGATTTCACATACTACAAAATGTGATGCATGAAATGGTTTTCTAGCTTTAAAATACTTTGTTATCAAATGTATTACTTTTGAAATGTTTATCAAAATGACATCAAGTCACTTTTATATTTGTTCAAAACCCTTAGATGTCTTACAAACCATTTTACATTCTTGAACTAAACTATGCATATGCACTTATATTCTTATATATGTATTGATGTTATAGTTTACAGCTGTCATTTAGTTTCTCACACCCTTGAGTAGTAAGAGTGTATAAACCTACTTGAACAACCAATTACCTTTTAGTAAATTATCATAGGGATAATTTGGAGATATCAAACATTATTCCTATTACAAGGAATCACACAAGAGTCAGTTCATTCATGAGTCTACACCAGTACATTACCTGATACATGAGTACATATACATATGCTTACCTGATACATGAATATGTTTACATATATTTACCTGATACATGAACACACTTACATGAATACCATACATGAACACTGTTACATAGGTGCATTATCCTGTATTCACTTACCTGGATACTTGTACTTAGAGCTATGAGGAAGATTTATTCATACCTTCTGTGTAAATTTTCCTGCCTATCCCTATTCGATGGGATGTCTAGACGGGACTAACCATTCCGGAACTCAACTGTTAGCAACATTGGGTGATGAACATCTACGGATGTCTAAAGTTATCTCTTATAATAGAGAGATTGATATCGGAACTAACCATTCCTCCATCCTGCTGTTGCAACAGTGGATGAGATGAAAATCTTCGGATGATCATTAGGTTACCACTTGTATTAGGAGTCGGCTACGGGACTAACCCTTCCTCCAACCTGCTGCTGCTACAGAGGACAATTGGACCTTCTTCGGAGGTTCATTAGGTTATTCATATCGCTTATTGTGATGGCGTGTTAGTCCTGGTATCCAGGGATAACACTTACATGGTTATATTTTTCCTATTTACTTTATTTTGTGATATATTCACATAAACGATGAGTTAGACTAATTACTGTTTGTAGTAGTCAAAACAAAGGAAAAACTATCATTTTACTAACAAAACATTCGGGTCTTGGTAGAAGACTACATTGTCATAACAAAACATTCGGGTCTTGGTAGAAGACTACATCTCAAACTAATAGAAAATAAGGGATTTTCTAGGGCTTTTCATACTTACATCAACATTTTCATTTAAAGGTTTACATGACTTTTAAAACAGCTTTTAGTAAGCAAGGCAATGACACCTAAATACTTATGAATTCACCAGCTTTAAAACTGATACTCTCTTTCAAAATAACTTGTATTCTCAGGTCATCAGTAGACAGGTACGGTGACCAGGTTTTGAGAAGACGGAGCAGACAAGTCTCGTCTTTTATTTTGATTGTATATTTTTGGTGTCTTATTACAATGAAAGAACACACATGTATTAAAACTTTACTTATAATGCAATGGATGATGTTGTTGCTTGTTTACTATTATACACTGTTGTGATACTGTACATGACGTCCTCCACCCCTGAAGATTTCCACCGTTCGTGGTTTTGGGGTGTGACAATCTAAACCATAATGTTTGGTCAACCTGTTGTCTGCAAGTTGTGGGTGTTGTTAAGAAGATAGACATTGTCTCCTATTAATTTGTAGCAAGAATAAAGTAAGTTTTCCCTGTAACTTCCTTTACTATTAGTTGAATGTTAGATTAAGAAAAATAGTTTTTACAATTACGGCCCTATATTTCATTTACCTTACCAATCATTGTAATGACAATGTAGTGTCTCAGTGGGGTCAAAGCCTCTTAATCTTATTGGCCTATGAAAGAAAATTATAGAAAAATAATCAAAATCTTGTATTCAGGTTTTTTTTATGCTCAAGCCACAATTGATGTGGATGTGATTTGTGTTCTTGTGTGGCTATGGATATGGAAGTGTGTGTGTAGAAAATAATAGCTATATACATAGATACATATAAACAGGGTTAAACACAAGAAATAAGCAAATTTGTTTCCATCCAAATCCAAGTCAGATATTGGACTGTAAAACACACACAAATCGATTTAGGGTTCTTACTTGGTACTACCAGAGAGAGGAGCGTTGTCGTTGGTTCAACTAACACCGACTCTAAAACCTTCTGCAAGCAAAAAAAAAATTGAACCAAATCATCAAAAGAAGAAGATACTGAAAATGAGAAAGTGAAAGATAGATAGATAGATAGATAGATAGATAGAGGCGTGTCTTTTGAAGCGTTCTTTCACCCAAAATAAAGTTTGTCACCTACTTATATATAATCTAGTTACCGACATAACCAAAGTAACCTATAGACTTTGCAGGAGTATGTTTGATCGCGGTGAGGCAAGGGTTTCCTGAGATTTTGAGTAAAAAATATAAAAAAGAATAAGTTGGGAAAGTAGAATATAGTCAACACAACAACATGTACAATAAAGTAGATATTTGGTTCATGTATACACTAAAGATACTCGATGAACAAACATGAAAGTACTTGAGGAGAGGAGTTGAATTCGGTCTCCTTCTAAACTATATGTAACCGCAGAGAAGGTGGATGAGCATAAGTACTATGAGGAAGGAAGAAGTTGACAAGCCCTAACGCATACAAAAAATTAAATCAAAACATGAAATAGGAAAACATATCATGGAATGTTGGTTATCGATTGTGATGTTGGTGAGAGAGCTGAAGGGGGGGGGGGGAGAAGTAACAAGTGGTCGTCGATTGAAGGGTGTACAACAACCTAGTTCGTCGTGAGAGAGAAAGTACAAAGGAAAGAGGAGGAGAAGATGGTGTGTGGTGGTGTTGGTCACCGGTTATGGAGAAAGAGGAGAGTTGTGGCAGAGGTAAAGAAGTAGATGGTAAATGCAGAAGGGTGGAGGTGTTATATAAATGGTCAAGAAGATTAACTAAGGTATAGCAATATAAAGCCGAAGAAAATGACGAAATAGTGGGGAGGTTGTTGGACCGGATATGGAATGAGATTGGGTCAACGCCATACATATGTTCACTAGATAAAAATAATTGCATAAAATTGTTGTATATGATGTATAAGGGTTTGTACATCTTAAAATTTAGCAAAAAATGTTAAATTCTTATTAAGGTATATATACTAAATTAATTTGAAGAAAACTCATATTTATTTATTAAAACACTTATTTTTGTGACTTCTTCAATAAATCTCATAACTAAAATCATGAGTATATATCATTTTTAGCATTTGTTTTTATAACTATTGTTTTTAGCTTTTATAATGTTCTTTGCAACTATTTAACCATGTTGACATTTAAGTTATGTGTTGTAGAATAACTTGAACCTAATTTGGTCGCTTATAAAAAAGTAGAAACTCTCTCCATTGTTATTCTTTACACCAAAGGCGCTTCCTTTTTATACTCAAGACATGAGCATTCAACAATAAAGGTAGCATGTGGCCTAGAAACACGTTTCATACGACTAATATATAAAGTTCTCTTAAATTATATATGATAACTATAATAAAAAAGATACCATCTATATCCTATATAATTTAAGGGGACTTTGTTGATTTGTGTTAGGTCTAAATAAGATGTTATTTCAAATGTATGTTATTAAAGTTTTGTTTATTCTGAAATGGGCCTGGCCATTATCAGAATTAGTATCATTGTTTTAGTGTATAAATAGTGTGCATGTAACTTTTAGGGTTACACCTTTTAAAGCTCTTACAGAAAAGTTCTATCTTCAAGAATTGTTCTAGAGCTGTGATTAATACAATCATTCGTCACACTTTTGATCATTATTGTTTCTCATCTTTAATTCGTAGTGCAAATATAGAATCTATCGACCTTTATTGTTCTTACAATTGGTATCAGAGCACAAGATAGTGTAATTAATTCGCCATTCTTCTGTTGAGTAAATGGTTTTGCATTAGGGTTTTACGATTTTTCTCATATCTATTCTTGTTTTCACAATCGCCTTAATATTTTATTGATTCTAGTTCTAGATCTCTAATTTACCCGCGAACTCAATTATAATTTTACACATCTGATTATATATATTCTTTCTTTTAAAATCATGTTATTATGGCTAACGATGATTTTCATTCTATTTCATTCAACCTCCCAAGTAGCATCGGTTCAACAACAAGGATTCCTATTCTTTTTCCAGAAGATTATGAGGTCTAGGCGCTTCACTTTGAAGATTATGTATTGGGAATCGAAGGACATGGATCTACAATATGGAATGCAATAACAGAAGAAACATATAAGTATTCAGGAACGAAGAACGAAGTCAAAACCCAGAAGGATTATGATGCAATCATTGCAGACAATCTTGAAAATGATGAGAATATCAAGTTATGTGCAATCTAAAAGCAATGAGAATTATTCAATTGGCTCTTTCTCCTGGCACATTCTGTCTTGTTGGTGCATGTGATATAGCAAAAAGAATTTGGGATAGATTAAAGGAATTGTATTCGGGTGATGACGACTTGCAACATTCAATGCAGACTACACTTTTGTCGGAATTTGGTTCTTTTTTGCAAAAACTTGATGAGAAGTTGGAAAAGATAGTCAATCGCTTCAATCACCTGTTAAGCAGAATGCTTAAATACAATCTTGAGCAACGAGTTATTGAACAGAAGGTCACGTTCATGAATGGTCTCAGATCCGAATGGAAGGCTATAGTTGTTGGGTTTTGAGCATTGTAACACTCTTAATGTGTACATGCAACCCTAGAAACCTTGGATTTATGTTTTACTATGATACATGCAAAATTAATTTTCCAAGGTTCATAACCTATCTAGCATACATGGGGAACTTTTAAACATAAAAGATAGTAAGAATACATACCTTTAGTTTCTTGGATTCCTTGAGAACCTTGTGAGCCTAACACCTCAAGTGTGATGCCTTAAATGTCTCATACAACACCAAATACACTTGGAATAACCTTAAGAGAAATATAAAACTTCTAAAATCGGCTATGCCCTCTTGTTCTCACACTAGTGTCGATTTTGGTTGATCACATATTCCTTTTATAGTGTGTCATAAGTAGGGTTACACCATGTAAACCCTAACTTGACGTAGCTCTTCATTTCCATGATCCATGGGTTCAAAAACACCATGGAGCATCCTATGGGTTTTAGCCCAACTTGATAATCCATGGAGCATTAGCCCAGTATACAAGTATGGGTGATTTACACAATCAACCCATATATTTAATTAGTCTTCTTTTGATCACTTGATGAATTCCAAATTAATTCTTGATCAATACTAATTAAATACTATTATTAATATATTAGAATTTATAATATATTAATAAACCTTAAGTGTTATTTCTCTCATTTTAGTCTATCCAAATGCATGATGCCATGCAACCCAAATGGACCACGCTAATCGGGTCATGTATATTCCAGAAATAGTTATGAATTTAGACACCTAATCCAACAGTCTCCCACTTGGATAAGTCTAATAACTATATCTTCAAGAATAACTTCAGGAACCGATCAGCAATCGTAGCTCTTTCAAGGTCTCGCGGAACTGAGATGATGATGATACGCCATTTAAGATAAGTGATCATATAATCCTCTGTTCAAGATATCAGCCAGACAAATACATGGAACAATGTCCTACTTATTGTCCAGCAGTTTGTTTATCGATTCCTGATTTGTTTGACATAGAACTTATTTGAACACATCAACTTAGTTCTGACCGGGCCCAGTACATGGGTCAACACAAAATCATCGAGGGGCCCAGATATCACTTCTAATCCAAGAAGGAACAGATAAACTTCGACTCATATGCTTGTTCTACTACTTGTTGAATCATACACAAAGGCACGTTTTATAACATCGAGTTACCAATGCTTTTACGTACAATCAATGTATAACCAACTCATAGGCAACAAGTCATATCTCTAGGTTTGAATACTTATATGATATTACCGTCTCACGATCACTCGAGATAAATTCCATGAAGTGGCACTAGTTAGCGTACGTTGAATCCAATACTCAGAAATTATGAGCACTCATGAATGTTGCATCAATCCTTGCTATGTCCCATACCTTGGATATCTACAATCCAGCTTCATGATAGTCTTGATTCATATCTACTTCCAACATATGACCGACTGTGGATGGTTTGAATAACTTAGTCATTCGGGAAGAGCGACTTAGTTATTTTGGAAGTCAAAACATGCAAAATGAAACACAAGAATAATCGAATTCAATATGGTCTCAGAACTTATGAATATAAATAAAACATCTTTTATTTATCACCATATTGATTACCCATCATTCATTGCATACTGTTTCAAACTATCAACTTTATACTTGAATTAAAAAACAATAGTTGTCCCATGCTCTAAGCATGTACACTATATTTTTCTAAACACTAGTTATACCATACACCCAGTATGCACACTATGTTTTTCCAAACATTAGTTATGCCATACACCAAGTATGCACACTAAGTTTGTCTATGATCTTTACTCTGTGAAATGGATCGATTGAACATAATTCCAGTGATACTCATTTCACAATCCCAAATCCTTACAGCAAATGCAAGAATTCCAAATTCCTGCCATTTACCTAAATCTGTTAGATTCTAAACTTATATGCATTGGTCCTCTTGTAATGATTATGCACAAAGTCACAAAGACTTGTCAACAGACATTACAGAGTATTCCAATGGAGATCATCTCCATGGAACCGAAGTCTTATATTCAAAGGTCATTGTCGTTGAACATTTTTCTTGCATTAAGTTTCCTAATCTTACACAGATTTAATAAATAACTTCCACCTTTGGGAACATTTCCATATTCCCTTTTTTACTATTTCTCCTAAACAAGAGTTGCCTCTTTTCAGAATATGTTAATATGGTCATTCCAAAATTAACACTATACTTCCAACTGTCCCGGAGCAACCAATCTTTGGTAAACCTTAGATTGTCCTAAACAATTGCTTGATCAAATTAGTCATATCTAGTTCTAGTACTTTTTCCCTCTTAATGCTCTGGGCATTTGGAAGAATTTAGAACAGATGAATATTATAGAACATGCAATATATCCTATATCCGAAGCATATGGGACACGATTCATAAAGACATGATACGAGACCAGTCTTTTGCTATAATATTTCTATTTCTATTTGCTAAGTTCTCATAATTCAGATTATGAAAAGGGATGTCGTAATCATGATCGAATTTTAGAACGCAAATAATGGACCCCTATATAGAATTTCCTTATGTTGAGCCATTCCAACATAAAATTCATATATATATATATATATATATATATATATATATATATATATATATACACACACATATATATATATATATACACACACACACACACACATATATATATATATATATATATATATATATATATACACACACACATATATATATATACACACACACACACACAGATATATATATATATATATATATATATATATATATATATATATATATATATATATATATATATATATATATATATATATATATATCCTTGACTAAATATGATTAAAACCTCAATCTAAGCTTTTAGAATTGAAGTGAAGTATAATTTCCTCTCCCTTAATTATAGCAAAAAAACTTTTTGCTAATTGAAACCTTTTGTTTTCTATAGTTAACATTGATAACTTGCAACACTTATTATAATTATCATGCTCCCACATGCATGATGATTATTAGCATGAAGCTTATGCTCCCACTAGCTTTGACATGTACTTAGAAATCTGTTGGACTTCTAGAAATCAATACTTTATTGACCTTCTTACCAAAGTTCATATTTCTAATACGAGATGTTTTGATAAAACTTTATCAAAATCATACACTTTTCCTTAGATAGCACACATGTGTGTCTAAACAATTTCAGAAATATGAAAAGGGATGCCATCATCATAGTCTCAATTGTTTAGACCTTTGCCATTTCTCACACATCCATGTTAGTGTGTCGGTTAACCATACACGCTCCACTAACGACTTTGAGAATGCAAGTATCACAATTGCTATCTAGTTAAAATCTACTTAGTGAAAGCGTTTCCTCACCATTATTTTCATGAATCGGAGAGAAACCTTATGACACTTTGATTTTCTGGTGTATGTGTTCCTATCCATGTGAATTTGTCAAAACCATAATCACAAGACAAGGTTAGTGACAAATCCAAACTCTTATGGATTGAACTTGTGCAGTCTTAACTTCTTGCCACCTGGCAACTCAAGGGCCTATCATTGCTTCCAAGTTGTTATGCAACCAATTGAGAATTCTCAAAACTCATATTCAAAGCCAACTTTAACTGGAATGGGCACATAAATAGGAATATGTCAACACGATAGGTTATAAACCTCAAGTCGTGTGCTAGTGATAAACTATATGTTTTTTTCTTGATATATCTAGAAGCTTTTTCAAGATCTTTAAGACTCCCACTGTCCTCTTGATATATAAGACTCACTTGCCAAGTATTCAGGAGATAGTGTGGATTCTTTATCAAGCCAAACACCTCACACAATTGGCCTTAAGTTGGTCTCTGTTTTATCCGAAGCATCGCAACTTAACAATTTCAAATGTACAAGAGTAGGAAATACTTTACTCTTGACATTTGACTAGTGTTATAAACCTTTCTTTAAGATATGTCACTCAAGTTACAATCTTGGAGTATGACTTTAAGAATTTTTTTCGAACGAAGTATGACTCACCTTCTTGATTTAACCATTTCAACAATTCAAGATTCCTCTTCTTAGCTATAAGAATGCACTAGGATGTTCTTAGAAAAAAACAATTGTGATATGGTTTCTTAATCATTAAGATGATCACTAAATTACTCTCCCATCTTTTCAGATTTGAGAAACTTTTATCCTTCTGCCTAATTTGATTCTTCTCATTGGTCCTACAAAACATTGAAAATTTTCCAATGTTTCAGAATTATACTTAAACTGGTAAGTATAACCATATTTACTAAACTTTAGTAAATCATGACAAATAATCTTATCGATCTTTTGTGGTGGACTTGACCAGTGCACAATAATGTATACTCGATCCCTTAGTCCTTCACTTGACTCACATATAAATGTGAACAAGGAATTAGTCTTAATTTTCCAAAGCTAAAAGTTCTCAATCATCATACTATACAACTTGCATGATTCCAAGTTTCGGTCCAATTGAAACCTTGGGTGATGAGAATCTTTCCTTATTTGGTAAATTCAAACGCTACCACAAATGAAAGAATCAAATTCACATTTCCATTATTTCTAGAAACATATAAACATCAATTTTCCATAAAATCCATTGCAAGGAGATATAAACTAAAATAAAATCAAATTTTTATTTATTTATAAAATGAGGAAAAACTTTTCCTTACAATGCAGCTTTAAATGAAAACTATGCTATTACATATTTCCTAGCAATCTATCATAACTCCTAAGTAGTAGCTCAAGAATCCAATCTACGAACCATGCAATCGAAATCCATCTCCGTGATCAGATTCAGCATACTCTTTCTTTAAGTGTCCTTCCCTTTGCTTGATTCCGCCAAACACCAAAATGTAACCGAGTCACATTTTGTATTAAGAATCATCAATAAGTAACTTAACAGAGTTAGATAGTGGACTTACCTGAAGCAGAATCAAACTTTCTGACTAGACCTTCTCTCAGATCTTTCAGGTATTTAGGGCAACTTTGCAACCAATGCCCCTTCCTTTTTGTCAATAGAACCATATGGACCCCTTCGGAATGGTACACAGGACTATCTCAGACTTAGCCTTTCTCTTTACCATCTGGTCAACCGAGTTGACTATGACCGATCCCTTTCCATTGGGAAGAGAAAGCTTTCTGGATTTCCAATGTCACCAATTTGTCAATGTCCATGGTAGTTTGGGAAGTTGATCTACTAATCAAATTTGCTTTACCAGAGCTCCAAATCATTTCTAATTCAGCACCACTAAGCAAATAGATAAGATCATTAAGGTTCATGTCATAGTCTTTTACATAGCAGTCCCAAAGGACACTCACTATGTGACTTAGAAAGTGATTGAACAACCAACTCTCTCAAGACTTTGACACCTAAATCTCCCGGATTGTCAATATGTGACTTCATCACCAAGATGTGATCACACCTAGACCTTACTTGCCAATAGGGCTTGAGTGACCTTGAACTTGTGGGATAGGGAGAATAATTGGAGGAGGTGGAGGAATTGAAGTATGATTTCCATGAACCAGTCACGGGACATCATCTTCATTAGGAAGGCTTGTTCCAAGAGTTTTGGAAAGATCATAATTGTCTGAACCAGACATCTTTTAGAAGATATTCAAGATAGTTGATTTAAAGTTCTTAATATAACACCCAATATGAAATATTAAGGCTAGGACCCAACACAATATTTTATAACTTGGAAGAGGGATGCCGTAATCTAAGCTATAAAATATTTGAAGGTAGGTGAATAATGATTGACCAATTTCCACCATGAAAAACGTAATAAATTATTAGGTTTTAATTGGATTTGAAACTCCTATTTCTTTTGAGATTCATTGAACTTTCAATGCTATGTTTCAATCTCGAGTGTGCCCTTCAAGTTTTGTGACTGGGATGTCGAGAATCACAAAACAAGGTGTGAAGTAACCACACAAATTACTTGGTACCCTTAATGTATTACCTCTCAATTGATGTGTCGGTTAACCCACGCGCTCCATCGATACTATGATAAACATTAAGTTACCCTTTGCCTACCATGTTAAGTCCAACTAGTGTGCCGGTTAACCACATGCGCTCCATTAACCGACTTAAGCAAAGTGCAAAGTGTAATTTCATGGGTTAGCACCTTATTCACATTTTCCTAAAGTAACTAAGATTGGGAATTTATAAAACATTTAGTTACTTTATATTTATCATGAATACTTTTAATGAAGATTTAAAGTCCTTGTCCTACCCGTTCGGCTAACGACCCTCCACCGATCAAGGAAGCGGTGGGTGAGAGTGGACACCCATTAAGCTGTCATTTTATAGGCAGCAACCTTATACCCCCCTTATAGACCAGCTTCGTGAATGAGGTCTACTAACGGTAAAAACGACTTTTTCTTATACATATATAATTATTATTAAACTTATAATATTATAAAGTATAAGGGTTGAATTTCAACTTTTAAAATTCTAGGGATTGGAACTAAAGTTTTTAAAGTGACTTTACATGTTCCAAAACTGGAGGGTAAGTTTTTTAACTTTCAAAACTTTTCATCTTTCATAACTTATGAGTTAACTGGTTTAATAAAATGAGAGACTTTTCATTTTATGTAACCTATGTGTTTCTTTAATGGACTTTAAAAGAATGAATTTTGGTAATCCATAACTTGAGGACAAATTATGGATTCCATTAAAACACATAATGATCAAGAATTAAACTAACAAGCAAGTTACAAATAATTCCTATGATATTCTAAACTCATAAGTTCATGAACATGCAAATCAACAATTTCAAGAATCATAAAATTAACCATATAAAACTTGAAATTTTGATAATAGCTATTGAAAATGGATTAGGATAACCATTACACCATCTAAAACAAGTTTTATAAGATCAAAACAGTTTAGGGTAATGTTTTTAGTCCATTTCCAGCAGAAAAAGTCGAAAAACTGCATTTTGGGGCTCCTACTCGTCGAGTGCAAGAACCTACTCGACGAGTAGGATGAGTTTACTCATGGACTCGCCGAGTCCCCCTATGGACTCGGCAAGTTCATGCCGCAGAGTGCAGAAAAACTGACTTTTTTTCCACAATTTTGCATCAAGTATCAAAAAAACAAGCCTAGGCTCTGATACCATTGTTGGGTTTTGAGCATTCTAACACTCCTAAGGTGTACATGCAACCCTAGAAACTTTGGATCTATGTTTTACTATGATACATGCAAAATTGATTTTCCAAGGTTCATAACCTATCTAGCATACATGGGGAACTTTTAAACATAAAAGATAGTAAGAAATACATACCTTTAGTTGCTTGGATTCCTTGAGAACCTTGTGAGCCTAGCACCTCAAGTGTGATACCTCAAATGTCTCACACAACACCAAATACACTTGGAATAACCTTGAGAGAAATAGAACACTTCTAAAATTGGCTATGCCCTCTTGTTCTCACACTAGTGCCGATTTTGGTTGATCACATATTCCTTTTATAGTGTGTCATAAGTAGGGTTACACCATGTAAACCCTAACTTAACATGGCTCTTAATTTCCATGATCCATGGGTTCAAAAACACCATGGAGCATCCTATGGGTTTTAGCCCAAATTGATAATCCATGGAGCATTAGCCCACTATAAAAGTATGGGTGATTTACACAATCAACCCATATATTTAATTAGTCTTCTTTTGATCACTTAATTAATTCCAAATTAATTTTTGATCAATACTAATTAAATAATATTATTAATATATTAGAACTTATAATATATTAATAAACCTTAAGTGTTATTTCTCCCATTTTGGTCTATCCAAATGCATGATGCCATGCAACCCAAATGGACCATGCTAATCAGGTCAAGTACATTCCAGAAATAGTTATGAACTTAGACACCTAATCTAACAATAGTTTCTATTGTTAAAGCACACGAACTATTCAAAAGTTGTCCGTTAGCAAAACTCTTTGGTATTCTGATATCTCATGAAGATGAGGTTACTATGGAAGCGAAACTTGTCTCTAATGTTGGATCTTTAGCGTTGGTTGCTAAAGGTAAGAATTCAACCGCTGATGATTCTGAATCTGAATTTTCGGGTGAAGAACTCTCAAAAGAAGACAAGGTGTTGATGGTGTCAAATCCAAAGAAATTCTTTAAGAAGAATTTATCACATTTTAGAAACAAATATAAGCAGGGAAACTCAAGTTCACAAAAGCCAAGAGAGGAGGGTTTTAACAATTCTCTGAATGACGAAGAAAAGAAAGAGAAGAAGTTGTTGGGTGATTCTGGTTATAACTGTAACTATTATCATGGCAATAATCATTTTGCTAAAGAGTACATGTTGCGAAAGCAGAATGGGAAGAAAGAGAATGTTAAAGATGAAGCCTACTATGCTCAGAAGATAGAAGAGCTTCGAAAGAAAAATTCATTGGCTGTGAAACTAGTGCTAATAGTGGAAGAAGAAAGTGATGAAGGTAGAGTCGAAGTGTGGTCAATAGACTCTAAGGACGATGAAGTAAGAAAACCTACCCATGGAGGGTGTTTTGTGGTGAAGTCCGAGAAGGAAAGCTATGCAAGCAAGTGTTTGATGGTTCATAGTTGCAATTCAGAACCAATAGAATATGTAACTGGTGGTGGAAAAACATCAGAGAGTTGTTTTGCTGTAAAGACAATTACGAAGCAGGTGAAGGAGTGTGAGAAGGTGGTCAAGAAGGTACACTCAATTCTTAAAGCTCTTAATTTTCCTTCATCACGTTTATGATTCTGAATTGGATGACTTACATTATACAATTTCTGATTTTAGTGATAGCTTAAAAGAACTCATATAAGTAATTCTTATCTAAATGATAAACTTAACAGGGTAACTTTTAAGAATAAAGAGAGAAGAATAAAAATAGAAGCATTGGAAGTAGAGCTTAATAAATCATGAGATGATATTATTATCCTTAAGAGAGACAATAGAGCACTATTGAAACAGAGAAACATTTCTTGTTTGATTGTTAAACATTTATTTTTTAATATTACTCGGCTTCATTTTGATTGTGAAATTGGTAAAGGTTTGCATAAAATGATTTTACCTTTTATTGAAAAGAAGATGAAATTGATGTTGAATTCTATAAATGTGAATAAATTGTCTCTTCAGATGATGTTTCAGATTCTTATCGGGTTGGACCTGAGAAAATAGAAGAATATATTCAGTCTAAAGAACATAAAACATGTTAAAAGAAGATTTAATTGAAAAAGGATAAACAAGAAATCAAATTAAGTGCTATGCAGAAATATGAGTTATTATGCAAAAATTTGAAATAAGGAAATACTCTTGATTCTAAGAGTATTTTCGGAATTCGATGAAAGTGAAATGAGTGAATATATGTAGAGGATGAAATTGATAGTTCTGCTCTTGTACAAAATTGTGATGAACCAATGAAAACTTAATTTCTGAAAACTTAATCGATTTTGTTCGAATTACTGAAAATAATGGCTCAAAAGTTTTGAAAGAAGAAGAAACAGTTTTTCCTAAAGTTCAAACTGTTCCGAATCAAGTTTTTTGTTAAGAAACGACTGAACAAAAATGATACTTCTGAATTAACGTACTTGGTAGGTGATGATAATGCGAAAAGGTGTGATGAATTCTTCTAGTCAAAGCCGATAGACAATGCAGATGAAACACAAGGTCTCTCAGAAATGACCTATTGGAAAACAAAAGGGAATTATGTTTTAGAACCATTGAATCGTGTGGACTTTTGTTACAATAACGCAGGTCCAAATGGTACAAAAGATGTCTCTAGTGAAACGTCATCAGAAAAGAATGAAACACCAATTAGAAAGGAAAAACTGAAAACTAACATTCACAAATCTGCTGAGGAATTAATCACAAAGAAAAGACACTTGAATGCTAGATATAGAAAGAATTTGAGTGATAGACAACATTTTTGGAAGAAAATGAATTCCAATAAAAGTTTTGTCAATACGTCAAGATTTTCTAATCAAAAGAAATATTCATCTCAAATTCCAAAAAAAAGTCAAGTTGTTCTTCCAACCAAAGTTGTTCACCAAAATCAAACTTTTTCAAAACCGATTGTTGATGCAACAGATGTTAAGGGTAAAAACAAAGTTGCTTCGAAACCAAAGATTACTCTCCAAGAATACGAAGCAAATTTGAAAAAGAAGGAAAAAGAATTTTCATAAAGAATGGCTCCAAAATTGAAAGAATATATTCAACGAAAAACTAATTTCGTTGAAATTAATCTTTATGACAATAAAGTTCAAGTTTTTAAAATGGAAAGAGGGATGAATAGTAATTTGAAAATATAATACTTTTGGGTTGACAAAACAAAATTTTTCCATGTTCAGAAGAAATCCTCACAACAGCCCAAGTTGGTTTGGGTTCCTAAAATTCTCTAAATTTTGCAGGTTATGCGTGACAAACAGTATGATTCAGAATGGTACATCGACAGCGGCTGTTCGCGTCACATGACATGAAGGAAAGAGGAGTCAAGAGAGTTTTGGACTTTAAAGGATGTGGGAAAAGTGAAGTATGGAAACAATGCCACTTGAGAAATAAAGGGATACAACATGATCACAAATGGAGACTTCTCAATTTGGAAGGTAGCTTATGTTGAGGGCTTGCAACATAATCTAATTAGTGTTTCTCAATTGGTGGTAGGTACATGTCTAAAAGTCTCTTTTGATGAAGAAGGTTCAGAAATCATAGAAAATAAATCTAAAGTTGTTCTTATGAAGTCAAGAAGAAAAGGAGAGATGTATGCTTTGAATCTAAATTTGATCCAAGGATAATGTTCTATCTGCTTCCTTACGAAATCCTCTTTGGATGATAGTTGGCTATTGCACAGAAGGCGTTCTCATCTGAATTTCAAGGATGTCAACAAGATTGTGATTAGTGATCTTTTACGCGGACTACCTCTTCTGAAATTCGAAAAAGGAACATTTGTGTGCTGCTTGTAAGCTCGGAAAACAAAGCAAAAAGAGCCATTCATCTATTATCAATACCAAAATCATTGAGCCACTGGAACTATTACACATTAATATGTGTGGTCCCTCTGCCATAAGCATTGGTGGTAAAAAATATATTTTGGTTATTGTTGATGATTTTTCTAGATTCACTTGGGCATTCTTTCTTAGACAGAAATCCGACGCAACTCAAAAGCTAATAGATTTCATCAAGTAGGTGGAGCTACAATTACAAAATCCAGTTCGGAAAATTCGTAGTGATAAAGGCTCGGAATTCAAAAATCATGCATTTAAACCGACAAATGGATTTCTCACAATTTCTCTTCACCTTACGCTCCACAGCAGAACGGTGTAGTTGAAAGGCGAAATCACTCTCTTTATGAAGCTGCAAGGACTATGCTATCATTTGTGAATCTTCCTTTGTATTTCTGGGCTGATGTTATTGCCACTGCTTTTTTCACTCAGAACCACTCTTACATCAACAAACATTTTTTGATTACTCCATATGAATTTCTTAACAATCGAAAAACTAACATTAAATTCTTTCATGTGTTTGGTTCTATGTGCTTCTTGCTTATGTTTTTGGGGTATTCCTTGACATCAAAAGCTTATCAAGTTGTGAACAAGAATTCAAAGAAGTTTGAGGAAACCTACTACGTTACATTTGATGACAATTACATGAAGAAATATATAAATGAAGATTGTCAGACTAAGGAAAATTTTCCATCAACAAATTCTAAGACTATTCCTCTTATGGATTTCTATGAGGATTTTCTAAATTTGTTTTATAAACCTGACAAGGCAATTTCCTCATAATCATAAGCAAACGACAATTAAGAGGATAAATTGATTAAGATTGTTGAGAAAGCTGCTAAAGATATAGAGATTCCTCCGGAGCAACCAATTCCAAATGAACCTCAGCCTAAATCTTTTGATGCTCCGATCCAGTAGGAGAATCCAATTCCGAATACTGGGTCACATGCAAACATCTAGGGGAGAATAATGAGAATAATGAATCAGGTGCACAATGATTCAGAAAATTTTCTAAATGATGTCTATCAAATGGATGTGATGTGTGCATTTTTGAATCAAGAACTTGAAGAAACAGTCTACGTCGAACAACCTACAGGTTTTGTGAACGAAATTTTTATCTAAATGATGTCTATGATTCAGAAATGTCTATCAAATGACAACATTTCTATTTAAGATGTTTGCATGTGACCCAAATGGATGTGAAGTTTTGGATTTAGACTGTTTAAGAGTTTCATACCATGCCCTCGGAGCAATGTATGGTATTAAACAAGCTCCGAGGGCATGGTATGAAACTCTAACTCGTTTTCTTAAACAGTCTAAATCCAAACAAGGCTCAGTTGATCCTACTTTCTTTTGAAAGAAGGAAGGTAACCATTTAATTATTGTTCAAATTTATGTTGATGACATTATTTTTGGATATACTAATTCAACTTAACTGTTGAATTCCAAAAATTAGTGGAAACAAAATTTGAAATGAGTTCTATGGGTAAAATTAATTTTTTTCCTTGTCTTAAATATAAGAAAAAGTTCAGAAAGTAAATTTGGAATGACGGGTGATTCAAAGGTCAAAGTCCCTATGGCGTTCGGAACGAAACTCACACCTTCTCTTCATAAACCAACAACAAATATTACTTTATATCGTCAGATGATCGGATCCCTATTGTATCTAAGCTCAGTTTGTCCTTACATTATATTTGTTGTTTGTTACTGTGCCAGGTTTCAAGCGAATCCTAAAGAACCACACATGCTGGTAGTTAAGAACATACACCGGTATCTAACGCGAACCACTTCTCTTGGTCTATGGTATCCTTCGAATTTAGGTTTCTTTGTGCAAGCATACTCTGATATTGACTTAGGAGGCTGTGTTCTTGATCGGAAAAGTACATCAGGAGGATGTCAGTTTCTATATGGAAAGCTTGTTAGTTGGCAATCTAAGAAGCAGACATGTGTCTCACTGTCTACAGCTGAAGCAGAATACATCACAGTAGCATCATGCACGTCCCAAGTGGTGTGGACTCACAATTAGTCAAGAGATTATGGAATCAATATAAAGTCAATTCCCTTGTATTGTGATTCTGAAAGCACAATAAGAATATGCAACAATCCAGTGCAACACTCCAAAACAAAGCATATAACACTGCGATACCACTTCATAAAAGATCATGTTGAGGATGGAAATGTAGAAGTTCATTTTGTTAGATCCTCAAATCAGTTAGCTGATATCTATACTAAGGCCCTACTTGAAACATCGTTTAATCAGATTCTACAAGGATTGGGAATGATTGAATCCGACTCAGTTCTGAAATCCACTTCGTAATTGTCAAACTTCGGAAGTTATTGTTCACATTCCGAATGGTTTCGAGCTTAGTAATGGTTCAGATTTCACTATTCATATTCAGATTTGCTCCGAACTTCGGAATGATTCTGAAGTTACTGGTCATTATGGATTCAGAATCTTTCAACTTTATGAGTACTTTCTTATTTTCTTTACTTTTGTGTACTTCTTTGTTTATGTTCTGAAATTACTGTTTAATTTTGTTATTTTCAGAAAATGAAAATTCCAAAAATATTTTATTTTTTTTGTATTATTCCTTTACAAAATTCAAAAATATCAAAAATATTTTCTTCTTTTTTACTGTTTTCAAAATTCAAAAGTATTTTCTTCTTTTTTTTATTGTTTTCAAAAATAAAAAAACATCAAAAATATTTTTGTTTCTAAGTTCATTTATGATTTCAAGTCTGCAACAAGGAATTGATGGTCGACTTAATCACTTCTTTCTATCATATCTCTTTACATCTACCACGTAGTCCCCTGATTACTGGACCAAAACCAGTTTCGATATAGGGCTACAAAACTCTAGTTAATGATCTTAAAATTATTTTCAACATAATTTTCGTGAAACTCCCAACCATTCAATGAGCAACCTTAATTTTGTATCATAACCCTTAAGACTCTTAGGTTTTACCACTAAAGTTTAGGTTATAAAACATATATGTTTATGATCTTGAAATCATTATTACCATGATTTGAAGTGAAACCCAAAATCTGAAGAAAAAAAAAATACCGTTTCTGAATTGACGGTGAACAGTTCATTGTTTTAGATGATTACTAAAATGAATTGATGGTGAACAAATCAGTGTTTTAGTTCTTTTAACAAGTGAATTGACGGATAAAATCTCATCTTTTGTTTTTTAGTGATCTTAATGAAATGCTCTCGGCCTAAGACATTGCTACCCAATAGATCCAGTTTTTTTTTTTTTTTTTGTTTTTTGATATTTCGTAATAAAGATTTTCAAAATTCTCAGCTGCTCACAAAGAAAATTCCAAGCTTACTTGTTCTTATGGTTACACTGGTCAAACAAGTACTTCTTTCAGATCTTCGGAATTATGTTAAGTTTCGAACTCTGGCTAAAGCTGAAAACACCCTTTTAGCCTTATAAAAGAAGCCTTTCATAGTTTCTCCATAAAATGATGATCATAATTCAACGGGAAACCACACAAGCACTTCAGAGTCTTCTTGACTCGGAAGGAAGAGATCGTTCATCGGGATCAATCGGAATTTCATATCAAATTGCTTGATATCATAGAATCCTACATATTATTTGCTTTATTTCTTTTTCTTTGGCGTACACTTGCACTAAAATTTTTATGATTTTACCAAGTCTAGTTTCAATTCCGAAAGGATCTTTACAGAGCTGGAAGATAGAACAACAATTTCAAAAAGTCTATTTCAGACCATGGTGAATCTGAAACGTCTATTCCACGTACCTTTGTCTATTTCATGACTTGTGGATAAAGTCTATTTCATGACTAGTGAATAACTTGTGAGGTAGTATCGGAAGTTACCCTCCTCTGGTGTTCGCCCCATGACTGCTGAATTGAGAAAGTTTATTGAAGAAAGCAACAAACCGAAGCTTGGTGGAAAAAGGAAGGAAAAAGATGCTCCTTTCGAAAGCGTCAAGGTTCCAAAGAAAACAAAGAAGCCAGCGAAGAAACCGAGATCTCCATCCCTGTTTTTTCAAGAAGAATCAGAATCAAGAATTGTTATGGAAGTTCAAGAGGACGATACACTCAGAAACGAGGAAGTTGATATTGCTGAAACTTCGGAGCCAGCCCCTACAGAACAAATTCTGAAGGTATCTTCTCCATTGTCTTCTTCTGTTCCAACTTTAGATATCTTTGGCAACATTATGAAAGAACCAATTTTGAACCTCTCTACTACTCCATCATCACCACCAGTTATTGCACCAACTTTATGTTGGATTAGTGTCTAAGTCCATAACTATTTTGGTATGTACTTGACCCGATGGTGCATGGTCCTTTTGGGTTGCCTTCACCAAAGCAACTTAATTGGAGAAATAAATAGAGAGAGAGGTTATTATGATTTATTAATATGTTATAAGAATAATATATTAAAGGAGAAATCATATTTGTTTAATTAATATTGGTCAATAATTAATTAAGAATTAATTTTGTGATCAAATGTAATTAATTAAACTAGAGGGGCTGAATTGTAATTATGTGATAGTTACAAAATAAGGTAAGGATTATCTTATTAATAGGTTGGACGAATTTAAGGTGATAAGGCCTTAGAATTCGACTAGGATAAGGGTTTTCAAGACTTATCTTATGGTTACTTGGTGGGCAAGCAACTAGATAAGGATAATGACTAAAACCCTAATCTCTACACCTATATAAAGACCCTCAAGGCTCATGAATTCGTCCATGCCTTCCCAAGAGGTCCTAGAGACGAATTCTTATACCTCTCCTCTCTCTTTATACCTTCTCCATTTGCTCTTGGTGTTTGTAAGCCATTAGAGGAGTGACACTTGTGACTCTAAGCCTTCCAAAGTCAATTCAAGGAGGAATTGGGATTGTTATTGCTACATAACAATAAAGGTAATATTATAAACCTATTCTTATGTTAATATCGATTCCCATATGCTAGAATTAGGGTTTATAGTCTTGGATAACTTGCATGTACAATAAAGAAACCTAGATCCAAGCATTAGGGTTTGTATGAGCACATAGGATGTCTTATGACCAAAACCCATCAGTGGTATCAGAGCCTAGACTGGTTTCTATTGTATTGATGCTTGATATGTATGAAAAATTCAATTGTATGAACTTGACATATTAGGGTTTATTGCCAATAAACCCTAGGAGGGTAGGTTTTTTTTTCGAGATTAGGGTTTGCAAACCCTAATTTGTAAGAGTTTGAATAAGATCTTAAAATCATTTCCTTAAACCCTTAAATTTCGAAATCTAGGGTTTGTTTTAATCCCTTGATTTTTGAAATTAGCCTCCTCCCCAAGATAAGATCCTAAATTTTAGGGATTTGGATTATCCCATATCTTGTAATTATCCTCTAATTGTAAAATATGGTAATTATAGATTTTGCATTATCATATCCTTATTTTCGAAATCTATAGAGATATTTAAGGGATTAGGATATCTTAAATGTATAAATGGTAATTATCCTCATGATTTAGATAATCCCTTATGATTTAATAATTAAATTAATAGTCTAATTCAAGATAATTATTAAATCAAGAGTTTTAATATTTAATTTTTTTAATTTAAATGTCATAAATTCGAAATTTTTAAGAAAGATTAAAACTAAATTGTTTTGAAAAGTTTCAAAACTTGCCCTCAAGTTTTGGAATTTAAATTTTGATTAATTGTTTAATTTTGATGTATATTTAAATTCTAAACCCTAATGTTTTGAAATGTTTCAAAACTTGCCCTCAAGTTTTGGAATTTAAATTTTGATTAAAAGTTTAATTAGGAATGTTAAATTCTAAAACCTTATTATAGTTTTGAAAAAGTTGAAATCACACCCTTATGGTTTTATTAATTAATTAAGGTGTATAATTAAAAGAGGTTTAATAAATCCATAAAGTTTTTGGTTTAAAATTTAATTGAATTAAAAGTATAATTGTTAAATGTGACCACCTAATATTTTAAAAGTGTAAAATCCACCCTATACTATATATAACATTAAAAGTCTAACACTATATATATGTATGAGTAAAATTCAGTCTTACCGTTAGTAGGCCTCATTCACGAAGCTAGTCTATAAGGGGTGTTTAAGGAAATTGCCTATAAAATGGCGATTGAATGGGTATCCACTCTTACCCACCGCACTCTTGACTAGTGGAGGGTCGTTAGCCGAACGGGTAGGATGGGACAAAACCTTCCATTATAAGTATAATGAATTACTAAAGTAACTAAATGTTTTCATAAAATTCCCAATCTTAGTTACTTAGGCAAAAGTGAATTGATGCAATTCCATGAAATTACACTTTATGCCCTTGCGAAGACGTTAGTGGAGCGTGTGTGGTTTACCAGCACACCAAATGGTTCTAAGCAAAGGTAGCAAAGGGTGACTCAATGTTTGTCATAGTTCGGTGGAGCGTGTGTGGTTTACCGGCACATCGAATAGATGACTGTAACATGTGAGGGCACCATGTAAGTTTGCATGGTTATTCACACCCGCTTTGTGATCCTCGGCATCCCAGTCACAAACAAGAGGGGCATATCGAGATTTAAACATGCCATTGAAATGATCAATGAATCTCAAAGGATCTAGGAGTTTTCATAGATTTAAAACCTAAAATTTCTTTTCCGTTTTTCATGGTGAAAATTAGTGAATCGTCATTCACTTACCTTCAAATGTTCTGCAATTTGGGTTACGGCATCCCTCTCCCGAGTTGCAGAATGTTGTGTTGGGTCCTAGCCTTAGTATCTCATTTAGGTAATTTACTAAGGACTCAATCAATCAACTAACTTGAATTCGTTTTCTCCCGTTTTGTAAATGTCAAAGTTCGACAACTATGGTCTTCTCAAATCCCGTGGAACAAGCATTCCACATGAAGATGATATTCAACGATTCGATCGAGGAACAAGAAATCATGATTCACTTCCTCCACCTCCTCCAATTATTCTCCCTAACCCACAAGTTCAAAGGCTTAAAAAGTTCAAGATCACTCAAGCCCTTTTGGCAAGTAAACATAAAGAAGGAAAGTCAATGTGTGCACATGTCCTAGGGATGAAGTCACACATTGATAGGTTAAGAATGATGGGATCCGTTGTCTGTGAGGAGATGGCTATTGATTGAGTTCTTCAATCACTTCCTAACTCATATAGTGAGTTCGTAAGAGAGTACTATATGATGAATCGCGACGTGACCCTTATAGATCTCACCTATATGCTTATTGTTGCTGAATCAACAATGGTTTGGCGCAATAGAAAAGCAAAGTTGATTGGTGAATCTGCCTTCAAGACCTCTATGGATATAGACAATGGCAATGAAAGTCATGCTATGATCGAAAAGGTTGATCATAAGAGAAAGGCAATGTCTGAAGTAGTTCCATGTCATGTTCCAAAAGAGTCAATTTGCTTTTATTGCCAAGAGAAAGGGCATTAGAGACGAAGCTGCCCCATTTACCTAAGAGATCTAAGAGATGGGAGAGTCGAAAAGTATGACTCTAATATAGGTAAAATCCATTAACTAACTCTTTTAAGCTTCTATTCTAGATTCTTAATACATAATGTGATAAGATTACAATTGATGTTTTGTAGGATCGAAGAAAAGAAAGGAAGCTTAAGGAAAGAAGTGAGCAGAATCTAACCGTGAAGGAATGGATTTCGATCGCATTTCTCGAAGTTTAGATTCTTGAGCTACTACTTAGAGTTAGAATTAGATAGCTATGAAAGATGTATTAGCATACTTTTTCAATGAATTGCATTGTAAGGACAAAATTTTTCCGCAATAAAATAAATTTTGATTATTTATTTATCCTTGCAATGGCGAATATGAAAAATTGATGTTTGAATGTTTCTATTATTAGCAATAATGGATTTGGTTCTTATGGAAAGTCGAGAATTTACCAAATAGGGAGAGTTTCTCATCGCCCAAGTTTCAATTGGACAGAAACTTGGAATCATGCAACTTGGTTGCACGATGAATGAGATCGAGCACACAAAGTTGCGTGTTGGTCAAAGTCCACCATAAGAGTAACAAAGATATTCGTCATGATTTACTAAAGATTTAGTAAATATGATTATACTTATAAGATTAAGTGTAATTCTGAATTGATTGAAAAAGTTTAAATCAATAGCAGAACGAATAAGAAGAATCAAGTAGGCAGAAAAATAAAAGTTTCTCCATTCTAAGAAGAAGGGAGAGTACCTTTTATGCTTTGTGATAGGTCTTAACCATATCTCAATTGATCCTCTAAGTGAGTCTTAGTACAATTGTATGTTTAAGAAGAGGAATCAAGGATTGAAGAAATGGTTAAATCAATAAGTCAATCATACTTCGTTCCAAAACAAGTCTTAATGTTAAGAGTGTGACATTGAGTGATAAGTATTAAGATGGTTTATAACATTCATCAAATATGGAAAGTTGTGATGTCTTGGACAAGACAAAGACCAACTAGGACCAATTTATGAAGTGTTTTGATAAAAGCTACACTAACTCTTGAATATTTGTTTGTCAAGAAATGGTTGTTGACAAGAGAATCTTATATGTCAAGGAGTCAGTGGGAGTCTTAATGGTCTTGAAAGGTTTCAAGAACAAATCAAATAAACCTTATTGATCATCACTAGCACACGAGTTGAGGTTTACAACCTATCGTGTTGACATTATTTTGTTTATGTGTCGTTCCAATCGAGTTAATTATGCATGTGAGTCCTATGAGTTCTCATTTGAATGCATAAAAGGCAAGGACCTTGATCAATGGAAAGTACATTAATAAGAAAAGGTGAGCTGCTTAACTACTTGGAAGACATGGTGGGCAGCTGTGCTACCATAAAGGCAAGAAATCAAGATCAAGAAAGTTTGATCCATATGAGTTTGAATTTGTCGTAAACTTTGGTTTTGACAAATTCCCATGGATAGGAACAAATACACCGTTAAATCTAAGTGTCATAAGATTTCCTACTTCATGACAATGATTGTGAGGAAATGCTTTCACTAAGAAAGATTTTAAGAAGATAGTGATTGTAAAATTGCATTCTCGAATTCGATTATGGTTACGGTATCCCTTTCCATAATTTGAATTGTGAGGTTTGGCAATTGTTTAGACACATATGAACTATCTAAGGCAAAGGTGTACAAATTCAAGAAGCCTTGATAAAAGATTATCAAAGCACTAAGTATTAGAAACATGAACTTAAGAAATTCAATAAGTATTGTTTTTCTGGAAGTTAAGTTGTTTCTGAATACATGTCGAAGCTAGTGGGAGCATAAGTGTTATGTTTACAATAATCATCATGATAGTGGGAGCATAAATTTTATGATTTTATGATTATTAAGGCACGTATTGCAAGTTGGCAATATTAATTATAGAAAACAAGAGTTATACCTTGCAAAGTCGTAAGGTTTGTAAAGTTGTTTTGCTATAATTAAGGGAGAGAATATTATGCTTCATTTCAAATCTAAAGGATTAGGTTGAGAAATGTTAATAAATTTAGTCAAGGGTACATAGTGTGTTCTTAAAATTTCGATTATGATTACGACATTCCTCTTCACAATTCGAATTTTGAGAACATAGCAAATAAAACATTATGCGTCGTGTCCCATACGCTTCGGGTATAGGATCGATTGCAAATGCTTTAATGTTTGACCATTCTAAAATTTTCCAAATGTCTAGCGTGTTTAGAGGGAAAAAGGACTAGAATCGGTTTTGACTAAAATAATTAAACAACTATCAAAGGACAATCCAAAGTTTGACGAGGATTGGTCGCTTGTGAGTAGTTGGAAGCATGGTATTGGATGGACCATATCGACATTATTATGAATAGAAAAGATTCTATTAAGAATGATTTGTCATATGGAAATTATGGAAATGTTTCCATATTGGATGGACCATATCGACATCATTACGAATAGATAAGATTCTATTAAGAATGAGTTGTCATATGGAAAATATGGAAACGTGTCCATATTGAGAATTGGATATTGAAAATCTATGACTAGATTAGAAACTTTTATGCAAAGGATGTTCAAAGGAATGTACTTTGAGTGAGAGACATCATATCTAAGGAATTGTCTTGTAACAATCTCCAATAGAGAACTTTGTAATATCATTGGCAATAGTCTTTGTGACTTTGGTGCAGTGACATTATGAAAGGATCATTGCATAAAATGTTAGAATCTAGCATATTCTATAAGTGGCAAGAATTTGATATTCTTACACTTATGAAAAAGGATTTGGAGTTGTGAAATGAGAATGATTGGAAATGTGTTCAATTTGATCTATTTCACAAAAGTAAGAACCATAGGTAAACATTGTGTGCATGCTGAGAGCATGGGACAAGTGTAATAATTCAAGTAAGAAGTTGATTACCCAAAACGACAAATAATGAGTAATCAATATGGTGATAAATAAAAAGCGTTTTATTTATACTCAAAGGTTTGAGGCCATATGGGATTAGTATTATTCTTGTGTTTCACATTTGCATGTCTTGACTTCCAAAATAATTGAGTTTATTAAGAATAATCGAATTATTCAAACGGGCCATAGTCGTTCATATGTTGGAAGTAGATATGAATGAAGACTGTCGTAAATTGGTGTGTGGATTGTCTAAAGAGCATTAGACATAATCAAATGTTTGCTGCAACGTTCATGAGTGCTTATGAATGTGATTTGAGCATTGGATTAAACCCACGCTCACTTGGATCACTCCGTGAATTGTATCACGAGTGATTGGTGAGACGATAACATCTTATATTCTTGAAACCGAGATGTGTGAGTTGTATCTTGCAAATCGGTTGCGTATTGATAATATGTAAACGCACTAGTAACTTGGTATTATAAAACATATTGTTGTGTGTGATTCGGTGAGTGAGTGCAAGCAAGCATTGTATCAAAGTTTATCCGTTCCTTTTATTCAAAGTAGGATAAAAGCGATATCTTTGGGCCCCTCGATGATTTAATGATGACAAACGTAAATGCTTGGCCGGGCTAGGGCTAATTTGATTTGTTCAATTAGTCAGTCGTCATAAATCGGGAATCGAGATATAGTACAAAGAGAATGATTTGAAATCATATCTCATATGATATCTAGAATGGAGGAATATATGATCCCTTATCTTAAGGACACGCGTATATGATAGGATCAGAGTTGACAGCGGCTTTGGAAAGCTACGATTGCAGATCAGGATCTTAAGTCATAGGCATAATAGTTATTAGACTTATCCAAGTTGGAGACTGTTGGATTAGTGTCTAAGTCCATAACTATTTTGGTATGTACTTAACCCGATGGTGCATGGTCCTTTTGGGTTGCCTTCACCAAAGCAACTTGATTGGAGAAATAAATAGAGAGAGAGAGGTTATTATGATTTATTAATATGTTATAAGAATAATATATTAAAGGAGAAATCATATTTGTTTAATTAATATTGGTCAATAATTAATTAAGAATTAATTTTGTGATCAAATGTAATTAATTAAACTAGAGGGGCTGAATTGTAATTATTTGATAGTTACAAAATAGGGTAAGGATTATCCTAAGGATAGGTTGGACGAATTTGAGGTGATAAGGACTTAGAATTCGACCATGATAAGGATTCAAGGCTTATCTTATGGGTTGCTTGGTGGACAAGCAACTAGATAAGGATAAGGACTGAAACCCTATCTCTACACCTATATAAAGACCCTCAGGGCTCATGAATTCGTCCATGCCTTCCAAAGAGGTCCTAGAGATGAATTCTTATACCTCTCCTCTCTCTTTATACCTTCTCCATTTGCTCTTGGTGTTTGTAAGCCATTAAAGGAGTGACACTTGTGACTCTAAGCCTTCCAAAGTCAATTCAAGGAGGAATTGGGATTGTTATTGCTACATAACAATCAAGGTAATATTATAAACCTATTCTTATGTTAATATCGATTCCCATATGCTAGAATTAGGGTTTATAGTCTTGGATAACTTGCATGTACAATAGAGAAACCTAGATCCAAGCATTATGTTTGTATGAGCACATAGGATGTCTTATGACCATAACCCATCACTTTACCCATGAAATCCTCACCCACTACATCCACTATTCCGATATCATCCCCCCTCCCTTACCACAAATGAATTCTGTTGGAATTTCTATTCCTCAGATTTCAATCCCTCTATCCTCACCTATGTTTTCCGATTCAACAGCTCCTACTACATCCTTAGTCTCTGATCCAATAGAAGTCCCTGTAATCAAATCCGATTCAGAGGAGATACAAACTTCATGCATCCCTATCAACGTATCTAATACGGGGGAAAATGTTAATATCGGTGTAACCTCTGAACCGACCACATCAA
The DNA here is from genome assembly GCF_002870075.4 of Lactuca sativa. Classification (NCBI taxonomy): domain Eukaryota; kingdom Viridiplantae; phylum Streptophyta; class Magnoliopsida; order Asterales; family Asteraceae; genus Lactuca; species Lactuca sativa. The sequence continues at coordinate 31,437,498 of NC_056631.2, read as the reverse complement.
TTGCTTCTCCTTTTAATAAGGACAAAGATATTTTATTCGGATATGAACAAGAACCCACAGAGGACTTCATTTTTCATCCCTTCCCTCTAAACATCAACAGTGATGAAGACAAAGCTCTTATGACGAAGGGACAGTCCAAGCAGCTACAAGAAAAGCTTGACTCACTTTTGGATTCCTCTCAAGAGTTTTCGTCTTCTAAATGGGAAAATCTTCTGACCACCCATCGAGAAACTATGGAGATGCTCACTTCTGAAAATTCAAAGGTCATTGAAGAATCCTCTAAGGCTGCTCAAGCCTTAGAAAAGAAAATATTTAAAGATGTGGAAAAGGTTCTACTCTTACAATCTTAAGTTAAAGACTTCATGGCTGGTTTTAGGGCCTCTTCGGATAAGAGCATAGCTGATCTGAATAAGGTCATTGAAGCCTTTGGTTTTTCTTTAAAGGCTAGGAGAGAAGCACTATCGAAGATTCGTGGTGATATCATGTGCGGCAATGCCGATCTGAACTCAACTATCACCAACCAGCTTAATACGTTAAAGATAGATTTGGAAGCAGAGAATAAAATCATGGATGCCCTAGCAAAGCAAACTCAGAAGGCAAAGGTTCTGAATGAAACAATGAAGCATGCTAGATCAGAAGTTGCTAGGCTCCAAGATGAGAAGTTTTCTATAAAGGATCGCAATTCAGAAATTCATTAAAGGTTGTTGAGAATCGTTGAGACTAGATCTTATCTATTCAATTATACAATCCACCTTGCTCTATCGGAAAAACTGAAGCCCGTGTCTGCTTTACTGAATCAGGTTCAAGGTGTTTCAGGAAGTAGTGCTCCTTCAAAACAAGGGGGAGAAGAAGAGGTTAAGATGAAAGAAGATATTGATTAGAAGGATAATGTAGCTTCTGGATCAAAGAAATATAAGGGAAAGGTAATCCATGAAGATGACATTGAAGAAGACTTATCTGAATTTGAAAATCTAGTTCAAAAGAAACGTGATAAAGAGCTTGATGAGCTCAATGCTCTCTGAGAGAAGCTCGATGCAGAAGAGGCTGAAGTCAAAAATTCAGCTTTCATATTGGAAAGTCAAAAGACCTTGTTTCCTGCTTAGACTATGAAGCAAATTCAGAAGGAAGCCATCGATCTTCCGGAACTATACTGGCTGGAATCGAATACATCATTTGATACTTGCAGTGATATAAAATTCCAGTTAGACTTTCCCCTCACCCGACGAGCGTTTATGTTCCAATGTTTCTAGAAAATTGAGAAGTCCCCTATCTCCAACAACACGGTCAACAAAAAACTCTTTAGTTTTTATCTCAAGTATGGAAATCCTCAATATGAGTCCTGGAGTCTGAAGAGGATCGTAGGTTTGAAGTTCGGATTACTTGTTGATACTGAAGATTTTACGAACATTCACTTCAAAGGATTTCGGGGTTCAAATCATGTGCTTCATGAGTTTACTTTGGCTGATTTGCCTTTCATGAATCCAAATGACTGGATTTCATTATTCAACATAACTGTGAAGGATGTAAAAAAATTTGAGCCAATTTTCAACCATCTGAAGAAGATGATCATATGTTAGATCTTGGAGGTTTCGAGGATGGATATTGAGATCGCCTCTATTCTGAAAAAAAGACCCATTATGAAGTCATTTGAAGAACCGAAGGATATCCAAGATCTGACTGGGGGAATGATAGATAAATAATATTGGAGCATCGTGTACATGAAGAAGGAGGGTGCAGTTCTGAAAAATTACATGTTCTTTTTGAGGGACAAACACTTGTACTCCACAAATGCAATGGATCAGATTCTGGCAAGGGCTAAAGCAAACAAAGCCAATCCAGCTTCGGATATAAAATGTGTATCAGATATGATTAAGTGGTATCATGCTATCAGGGCATCTCTTCTGAAAATAATGCCTAAGATTTTTGAAACTCAAAAACAAAAATGAAGACTCTCTTTCGATTTGACACAAAGGGGGAGATTGTTAGGTCTAAATAAGATGTTGTGTCAAATTTATGCTATTAAAGTTTTGTTTATTCCGAAATGGGCCTGTCCATTATCGGAATTAGTATCATTGTCTTAATGTATAAATAGCATGCACGTAACTTTTAGGGTTACTCCTTTTTAAAGCTCTTAAAGAAAAGTTCCTTCTTCTAGAGCTGTGATTAATACAATCATTACGCACTCTTTCGATCATCATTATTTATCATCTTTAATTCATAGTGCAAATATAGAATCTGTCGATCTTTATTGTTCTTACAATTTATCATATGGAGCACATTTCTAGGCTACATGTTACCTTTATTGTTGAATTTTCAGAAGTTAGGTGTAAAGCAAGTGACTTATGTGTAAAGTATGGCAATGGAGAGTGTTTTCACCTTTTTAGAAGTGGCAAAATTAAGTTCAAGTTTTTCTACAATAGTTATAAAAACACATGTTAAATACAAATAACAAAACTTTTGTTGATTTGTCGTAAAAAGAGCGTTTTTTAGGCCACATGGTGTGTACAATGGAGCTTTATTTGGGAATAATATCCTCTGGTAATCCTTCATTTTCTAAGGCGTCATTCGATTGTGAGAAGCTCTTCGATAGGATGCAGTTTTATAGTAAATTTTTTACACCCAAGACTTAAATATGAGTTTTTTAAATTATCATTATTAGGTTATTTAATAAATAAATATGAGTTTTCAACAATGAATTTAGTATATAAAAAAATAAATATCCATAAAAGTCTTTAAACTTAACCCTATTAAAGAAAAAGTCATATCTGATTGTTTATTTACAATTTGGCCCAGAAAACCATCATTAACTGGGTATAAGAGTTATTTTGCAAGTGTTTACTGGCTTTTAGTGCGTAATTGCAAAAAGAAAAAAAAATCATGGAATAATTTTACATTAATAGAGCCAAACTTTAAAAACTTCTTTTTGCAGATTTCCCTAAACTTTTTTTTTTGGTAAAGGTAGTCGTAAGTTTCTAAAATGACTAAGTTTTTGAACAACAAGACAATTCTGTTGGATTAGTGTCTAAGTCCATAACTATTTTTGTATGTACTTGACCCGATGGTGCATGATCCTTTTGGGTTGCCTTCACCAAAGCAACTTGATTGGAGAAATAAATAGAGAGAGAGGTTATTATGATTTATTAATATGTTATAAGAATAATATATTAAAGGAGAAATCATATTTGTTTAATTAATATTGGTCAATAATTAATTAAGAATTAATTTTGTGATCAAATGTAATTAATTAAAATAGAGGGGCTGAATTGTAATTATGTGATAGTTACAAAATAGGGTAAGGATTATCCTAAGGATAGGTTGGACGAATTTGAGGTGATAAGGACTTAGAATTCGACCATGATAAGGATTCAAGGCTTATCTTATGGGTTGCTTGGTGGACAAGCAACTAGATAAGGATAAGGACTGAAACCCTATCTCTACACCTATATATAAGCACCCCTATGGCTCTTGATTTCGTCCAGACCTTCCCAAGGCATCTTAGGGTTGAATTCTTATACCTCTCCTCTCTCTTTATACCTTCTCCATTTGCTCTTGGTGTTTGTAAGCCATTAGAGGAGTGACACTTGTGACTCTAAGCCTTCCAAAGTCAATTCAAGGAAGAATTGGGATTGTTATTGCAACATAACAATCAAGGTAACATCTTAAACCTAATTATATGTTAATATTGATTCCCATATGCTAGAATTAGGGTTTATAGCCTTGGATAACTTTCATGTACAATAGAGAAACCTAGATCCAAGCATTAGGGTTTGTATGAGCACATAGGATGTCTTATGACCAAAACCCATCAGTGGTATCAGAGACTAGACTGGTTTCAATTGTATTGATGCATTACATGTTCAAAAAAAATTCTATTTTTGATGTTCTGGAGGCTGGACTCGCCGAGTCCATAACTGACTCGCCGAGTCCATGCTGACTCGACGAGTCAACTCGTCAGATGGAGTATATCTCGGGATTTCTTGCTGTTTTTGATTTGGGATAGTTACCTTATCATATTAGATCAATATAAATCCGATTTTATGATATATTTGACTATATTCTTGATCTAATTGATTATATTCATCAATTAATAAGATAATTGTTTCCTTATGTGATAATTGATTAATTATTTTGATTAAATAGGTAAATTGTTTTGCAAGAAATCATTAAATAAATCAAATATGGATAATTATGTGATTAAATGTTAATTTATATTATTTTTTATTTGATCCTTGTTGCTATGAAAAGTTTCATATTTTCCCCTTTAGGTTTTATAATTTAAATTTGAACCCAAAAGTTTTGTTGTTTTGAAATTTAAATAATTAAAACCCTAATGTTTTGAAAAAGGTTTCAAAACTTGCCCTCGAGTTTTGGAATTTAAATTTTGATTAATTGTTTAATTTTGATGTATATTTAAATTCTAAACCCTAATGTTTTGAAATGTTTCAAAACTTGCCCTCAAGTTTTGGAATTTAAAAGTTGATTAAAAGTTTAATTAGGAATGTTAAATTCTAAAAACCCTAGTATTGTTTGAAAAGTTCAAATTACACCCTTATGGTTTTATTAATTAATTAAGGAGTATAATTAAAAGAGGTTTAATAAATCCATAAAAGTTTAGGTTTACAATTTAATTGAATAAAAAGTATAATTGTTAAATTAAACCACCTAGTATTTTAAAAGTGTAAAATACACCATATACTATATATATAACATTAAAAGTCTAACATTATATATATGTATGAGTAAAAGTCAGTATTACCGTTAGTAGGCCTCATTCACGAAGCTAGTCTATAAGGGGTGTTTAAGGAAATTGCCTATAAAATGGCGATTGAATGGGTATCCACTCTTACCCACCGCACTCTTGACTAGTGGAGGGTCGTTAGCCGAACGGGTAGGATGGGACAAAACCTTCCATTATAAGTATAATGAATTACTAAAGTAACTAAATGTTTTCATAAAATTCCCAATCTTAGTTACTTAGGCAAAAGTGAATTGATGCAATTCCATGAAATTACACTTTGTGCCCTTGCGAAGACGTTAGTGGAGCGTGTGTGGTTTACCGGCACACTAAATGGTTCTAAGCAAAGGTAGCAAAGGGTGACTAAATGTTTGTCATAGTTCAGTGGAGCATGTGTGGTTTACCGGCACATCAAATAGGTGACTGTAACATGTGAGGGCACCATGTAAGTTTGCATGGTTATTCACACCCGCTTTGTGATCCTCGGCATCCCAGTCATAAACAAGAGGGGCATATCGAGATTTAAACATGCCATTGAAATTTTAAATGAATCTCATGGTGGAAATTAGTGAATCGTCATTCACTTACCATCAAATGTTTTTCAATTTGGGTTACGGCATCCCTCTCCCGAGTTGTAGAATATTGTGTTGGGTCCTAGCCTTAGTATCTCATTTGGGTGATTTACTAAGGACTCAATCAATCAACTAACTTGAATTTGTTTTTCTCCCATTTTGTAGATGTCAAAGTTCGGCAACTATGGTCTTCCCAAATCCCGTGGAACAAACTTTCCACATGAAGATGGTATTCCACGATTCAATCGAGGAACGAGAAATCATGCTTCACTTCCTCCTCCTCCTCCTATTGTTCTCCCCAACCCACAAGATCAAAGAATTGAAAGGTTCAATATCACTAAAGCCCCATTGGAAATGAAACATGAAGATGGTAAACCCATGTGTGCCCACGTTCTAGGAATGAAATCACACATTGATAGGTTGATAATGTTGGGTGTGTCATTCCTAGATGAGTTGGCTGTGAATTGGGTTTTGCAGTCACTTCCTGAATCATATAATGAGTTCAAAAGAAAATATTATATGATGGATCATGACGACAACCTAATTGACCTAACTTACATGCTCATTGCTGCTGAATCATAAATGATTTGGCGAAGCAATGGAGCGTATTTGTTGGGAAAGTCAACCGACCATGCTTCCGAGGATGTTCTAGGAGAACCGACCTGCGTTTGCTGCCAAAAGAAAGGGCGTTGGATACAAGTCTTCCCAAAGAGCCTGAAGAGTCCAGAAGATGGGAGAGTCAAGGAGTATGGCTACGCTTCAGGTAAAATCCACTATCTAACTCCGTTAAGTTCCTATTCATTGATTCTTAATACATGATGTGAGAAGATTGCATTTGAATGTTTTGCAGGATCGGTGAAAAGAAAGGAAGCTTGGTGAAAGAGCAAGATGAATCTAATCACAAGGAATGGATCTTGGTCGTATGGACTTGAAGATTAGATTTTGAGCTTAGATAGTTATGATAGAGTTGTTAGAAATTTTCCTTTTGAAATACATAGTTTTCAATGGATTTTGCATTGTAAGGACAAATGTTTTCCGCTGCTTTTATAAATAAAATAAATTTTCGTTTGACTTATTTATTTATTTGTTTATTTCCTTGCAATGAAATCGTTATGAAAATTGGTGTTTGCATATTTCTACAACAAATGGATATGATTCTTATTTATGTTATTTATGGAAAGTCGAGAGTTTACCAAATAGGGAGAGTTTTCTCATCGCCCAAGTTTCAATTGGACAGAAACTTGGAATCATACAACTTGGTTGCACGATGAATGAGAAATTTCATATTTGGACTAATTCATTGACAAAGTGTCAAGTAAAGGACTTGGAGATCGAATACACAAAGTTGTGTGTTGATCAAGTCCACCATAAGAGTAACAATGATATTCGTCATGATTTACTAAACATTTAGTAAATATGATTATACTTATAAGATTAAGTGTAATTCTGAATTGATTGAAAATGTTTAAATCAATAGCAGAACGAATAAGAAGAATCAAGTAGGTAGAAAGATAAAAGTTTCTCCATTCTAAGAAGAAGGGAGAGTACCCTTTATGCTTTATGATAGGTCTTAATGATTAAGAACCATATCTCAATTGATCCTCTAAGTGAGTCTTAGCACAATTGTATGTCTAAGAAGAGGAATCAAGATTTGAAGAAATGGTTAAAATCAAAAGGTCAATCATACTTCGTTCCAAAACAAGTCTCAAAGTTAAGATTATGACATTGAGTAAGTATAAAGAAGGTTTATAACATTCATTAAATGTGGAAAGTTATGATGTATTGAATAAGACAAAGACCAACTAGGACCAATTTATGAAGTGTTTTGATAAAAGCTACACTAACTCTTGAATATCTGTTTGTCAAGAAATGGTTATTGACAAGAGAGTCTTATATGTCAAGGAGTCATTGGGAGTCTTAATAGTCTTGAAAGGTTTCAGGAACAAATCAAATGAACCTTATCGATCATCACTAACACACGAGTTGAGGTTTACAACCTATCGTGATGACATTATTTTGTTTCCGTGCCAATCCAATAAGGTTAATTATGCATGTGAGTTCTATGAGTTATCATTTTGAACGCATAAAAGGTAAAGCACCTTAATCAATGAAAGGTACATTGATAGGAAAGGATGAGCTGCTTAACTACTTGGAAGACATGGTGGGCAGCTGTGCTACCATAAGGCAAGAAATCAAGATTAAGAAATTTCGGTCCATATGAGTTTGAATTTGTCGTAAACTTTGGTTTTAACAAATTCACATGGATAGGAACACAAACACCATTTAAATCTAAGTGTCATAAGATTTCCTCCTTCGTGAAAATGATTGTGAGGAAATGCTTTCACTAAGAAAGATTTTAAGAAGATAGTGATTGTAAAATTGCATTCTCGAATTCGATTATGGTTACGGTATCCCTTTCGATAATTTGAATTGTGAGGTTTGGCAATTGTTTACACACACATATGAACTATCTAAGGCAAAGGTGTATAAGTTCAAGAAGCCTTGATAAAAGATTATCAAAGCACTAAGTATTAGAAACATGAACTTAAGAAATTCAATAAGCATTGTTTTTCTGAAAGTTAAAATGTTTATGAATACATGTCGAAGCTAGTGGGAGCATAAGTGTTATGCTTATAATAATCATCATGATAGTGGGAGCATAAAAGTTATGATTGTATGATTATTAAGGCACGTATTGCAAGTTGGCAATATTAATTATAGAAAACAAGAGTTATACCTTGCAAAGTCGTAAGGTTTGTAAAGTTGTTTTGCTATAATTAAGGGAGAGAATATTATGCTTCATTTCAAATCTAAAGGATTAGGTTGAGAAATGTTAATAAATTTAGTCAAGGTTACATAGTGTGTTCTTAAAATTTCGATTATGATTACGACATTCCTCTTCACAATTCGAATTTTGAGAACATAGCAAATAAAACATTATGCGTCGTGTCCCATACGCTTCGGGTATAGGATCGATTGCAAATGATTTAATGTTTGACCATTCTAAAATTTTCCAAATGTCTAGCGCATTTAGAGGGAAAAAGGACTAGAATCGGTTTTGACTAAAATAATTAAACAACTATCGAAGGACAATCCAAATTTCGACGAGGATTGGTTGCTTGTGAGTAGTTGGAAGCATGGTATTGGATGGACAATATCGACATTATTATGAATAGAAAAGATTCTATTAGGAATGAGTTATCATATGGAAAATATGGAAACGTTTCCATATGGGGAATTCAATATTGAAAATCTATGTCTAGATTAGAAACTTTTATGCAAAAGGATGTTTAAAGGAATGTACTTTGAGTGAGAGACATCATATCTAAGGAATTGTCTTGTAACAATCTCCGATCGAGGACTTTGTAATATCATTGGCAATAGTCTTTGTGACTTTGGTGCAATGAAATCACAAAAGGATAATTACATAAAATGTTAGAATCTAGCATATTCTACAAGTAGCAAGGATTTGATATTCTTTCACTTATGAAAAGGATTTGGAGTTGTGAAATGAGAATGATTGGAAATGTGTTCAATGTGATCTATTTCACAAAGTAAGAACCATAGGTAAACATTGTGTGCATGCTAGGAGCATGGGACAAGTGTTGTAATTCAAGTAAGAAGTTGATTACCCGGAACGACAAATAATGAGTAATCAATATGGTGATAAATAAAAGGCGTTTTATTTATACTCAAAGGTTTGAGGCCATATGGGATTAGTATTATTCTTGTGTTTCACATTTGCATGTTTTGACTTCCAGAATAATTGAATTTATTAAGAATAATCGAATTATTCGAACAGGCCACAATCGTTCATATGTTGGAAGTAGATATGAATGAAGACTGTCATGAATTGTGTGTGGATTGTCTAAAGAGCATTAGACATAAGCAAATGTTTGCTGCAACGTTCATGAGTGCTTATGAATATGAATTTGAGCATTGGATTAAACCCACGCTCACTTGGATCACTCCATGAATTGTATCACGAGTGATTGGTGAGACGATAACATCTTATATTCTTGAAACCGAGATGTGTGAGTTGTATCTTGCAAATCGGTTGCGTATTGATAATATGTAAACGCACTAGTAACTTGGTATTATAAAACATATTGTTGTGTGTGATTCGGTGAGTGAGTGCAAGCAAGCATTGTATCAAAGTTTATCCGTTCCTTTTATTCAAAGTAGGATAAAAGCGATATCTTTGGGCCCCTCGATGATTTAATGATGACAAACGTAAATGCTTGGCCGGGCTAGGGCTAATTTGATTTGTTCAATTAGTCAGTCGTCATAAATCAGGAATCGAGATATAGTACAAAGAGAATGATTTGAAATCATATCTCATATGATATCTAGAATGGAGGAATATATGATCCCTTATCTTAAGGACACACGTATCTGATAGGATCAAAGTTGACAGCGGCTTTGGAAAGCTACGATTGCAGATCAGGATCTGAAGTCATACGCATAATAGTTATTAGACTTATCCAAGTGGGAGACTGTTGGATTAGTGTCTAAGTCCATAACTATTTTGGTATGTACTTGACCCGATGGTGCATGGTCCTTTTGGGTTGCCTTCACCAAAGCAACTTGATTGGAGAAATAAATAGAGAGAGAGGTTATTACGATTTATTAATATGTTATAAGAATAATATATTAAAGGAGAAATCATATTTGTTAAATTAATATTGGTCAATAATTAATTAAGAATTAATTTTGTGATCAAATGTAATTAATTAAACTAGAGGGGCTAAATTGTAATTATGTGATAGTTACAAAATAAGGTAAGGATTATCTTATTAATAGGTTGGATGAATTTAAGGTGATAAGGCCTTAGAATTCGACTAGGATAAGGGTTTTCAAGACTTATCTTATGGTTACTTGGTGGGCAAGCAACTAGATAAGGATAAGGACTGAAACCCTATCTCTACACCTATATATAAGCACCCCTTTGGCTCTTGATTTCGTACAGACCTTCCCAAGGCATCTTAGGGACGAATTCTTATACCTCTCCTTTCTCTTTATACCTTCTCCATTTGCTCTTGGTGTTTGTAAGCCATTAGAGGAGTGACACTTGTGACTCTAAGCCTTCCAAAGTCAATTCAAGGAAGAATTGGGATTGTTATTGCAACATAACAATCAAGGTAACATCTTAAACCTAATTATATGTTAATATCGATTCCCATATGCTAGAATTAGGGTTTATAGCCTTGGATAACTTGCATGTACAATAGAGAAACCTAGATCCAAGCATTAGGGTTTGTATGAGCACATAGGATGTCTTATGACCAAAACCCATCAAATTCTTCCAAAGATCACGAAGGTTTATGTTTTCGATCATTAGAAATGTAAGAAACATTTAGTTTCTTAAAGTAAAAAAAAGTAACGTGCTCATTAAGTTGTTACTAATATTAAGAAAATTGTTTACACTTTGTTTCAGTGTATATATATAGGGGTAGGATTAAATGTGAATGATATATATTGTGTGAGTGTATGACAAGTTTTGGACCATTAGATTTAGATGTGTATATGGCTAAGATTATATGGTGTACCATAGATATAATGGAACACAACACACATAAACATTTCTTTTTAATAAAAAATCAAAAATAATTATTATAAAGGCATAATTTATAGTTTGATTAATTATCAATAAGGAATGTATTAAATGAATTTCTATAACCGATCGCAACCACATTGAATTTTTGTAAAAAGAGAAGTTTAATATTATCCATGCATTCTTTAAGAATGCAATATAATATATTCTGCATATTTAAATTCTTTAAGAATAACTTCATCATTTAGCATGATTAAATTTATTAATACCATCAATTAGAGTATATTCTTTTAGAATGAGTGCTACCTTCGTTCTTGTATTTCATTTTTGTTTATTATTGTTTGTGTATTCTTTAAGAATATGTTATAATACAACATATATTATCGAAAATATGAAACAAAAAAATGGATTCAACAAAAAAAATTAAGAAGGTATTAAAAATTAATTAACATTCGACACCATCACATACTACGTTTTAATATTTTAACAATTTCATACCTTTTATGTTTATGTTCTTCACAAATCATATACCGGCAAAAAAAGGGGGAGAAAAATACCTAGATTAAATTACAACAACAAAGAGACGGAAAAAATAATTTCAACATCCAAACAAATTTAGTAAAGAAGATGTTTATCCATGTGATTTTTATGTGAGGAGAATCAATGAAAATGAAAAAGAGGTTATCTAATAAGAATCCACAAACGTAAAGCAAATAATGAGACTCCATTTGCATGACTTGCTCATATAGTAGTTGAATTTGATTTGAAACAATACTAACCTTGCTTAATCATAATTTCAGAACAAGGAATGAACTTCATTCAAATTCTGTTTGTGTGCAATGGCTATTGAAAGATATTGGTGGTGATGGAGGATTATGACGCTGAATAGGGTTGTGGTAGGTTTCTTTCCATAAATATAAGGTTTTAATTAGGATAATTTAATTAAGTAATTAATGGAATTATAATTACAGTATATAAATTGATTAATTTTTCTTCTAAATAGTGATTAGTCCAAAATTAGTCATACAATCACACAATATTTATAATTCATATATGAACCTAACTCTCTCTCTCTCTCTCTCTCTCTCTCTCTCTATATATATATATATATATATATATATATATATATATATATATATATATATATATATATATATAAAATAAGCATTTTTCCTTTCAACACATTCATTTAAAACTTCCGTGACTTTTCAATTTTTCTACAATAATGTTATAAATAAGTTAAATAATATTCTATAAACAAGAAAGGGTATTTTAATCATATAACTATGTATATGCGCAACAACTTCAGGTTCCAACCTTATTTCTTATGATATAGTTCAACATAATGATAATATTAAAAATCATTTTTTATATTTGTTATGAAACTTTAATTGTTAATAACATTGATTTAGTTATTTTTAATATAAAATATTTGTTTCCTATCCTGCACATTGCGCAGGCATTCGCCTAGTCTATATCTATATCTATATCTATCTATCTATCTATCTATCTATCTATCTATATCTATATCTAGAGTAAATTACTGAAATCATCCATATGGTTTGGTCAAAATTGCACGTTTGGTCCCTAACTTTTTTTTTGCACTCGGATCGTCCCTGTGGTTTGATTTTGTTGCGTTTTTCGTCCCTTAAATAAATAAATTTAGGGACCAAACGTGCAATTTTGACCAAACCATAGGGACGAAAAATGCAACAAATTCAAACCACAGGGACGATCCGAGTGCAAAAAAAAGTTAGGGACCAAACGTGCAATTTTGATTAAACCATAGGGACGATTTCAGTAATTTACTCCTATATCTATATCTATATCTATCTATATCTATATATCTTATAAAGCTAGCATTTTTCCTTGAACCTCATGCATTTGAAACTCCCAAGACTATTTTTTCTTGAACCTCATGCATTTGAAACTCCCAAGACTATTCAACTTATACAAATTAATTTATGATTAATTGAAATATTTTGATTTGTAACTCTTAAAACTCTTCAAATCATGCTATTTAATTGATGAGTTAAATGAAATATTTAGCATATATAAGAAAATTGTAGATTACATATTGCATGTATGTCAACACAGAATGATAGATTATATTTGTAGGGTTTGATATCTTATAAAGCTAGTATTTTTCTTGAACCTCATGTATTTGAAACTCCCAAGACTATTTTTTCTTGAACCTCATGCATTTGAAACTCCTAAGACTATTCAACTTATACAAATTAATTTATGATTAATTGAAATATTATGATTTGTAACTCTTAAAACTCTTCAAATCATGTTATTTAATTGATGAGTTAAATGAAATATTTAGCATATATAAGAAATTTGTAGATTACATATTGCATGTATGTCAACACAAAATGATAGATTATATTTGTAGGGGTTGGAGAGTTATATGAGTGGTTCCATGGATGTGAGAAAGCAATTGCAACTTTTCCAAATATAAATTCATGTAAACTCAAATTGGGTGCATGTAAAGTTTTAGATATTAACCAAGGTTCAATTTTAGGTATGTTTGTAAAGGTATACCCGAGATCATTTTTTAAGTTTATGTGTTATGCATCTTTCTATAATCACAGGATGATGAAGTGGGATTGATAATTACTTCTCATGAGCTTTTGGTTAATCAACCATCAAGTTATTTATAAGTTAGAGCAATTAACTTTGTTAACATGTATGTATCTTTATGTTGTCTCTCTCCTTTTTATGTTAAGAAAATTTATTTTATGTATAAGAGAACATTATTCAACATGTATTTATGGTATATATATACTATGTTAGTTTCTATCGCTTATTTTTTGAATAACATCGATGAAGTTTTTTTTATAATTGATTTTGATTAAATGAGTTTACAATTATTATTCCAAATTGTTGGTGATAATGACGAATTAGAATAAATGATTTTTAATATGATATGATTTTATTGTTGAAAAACCAACAACTATGTGTGTTATAAAAATGAATTCGTTATGTTCTACCAAAACTTATATGGATATACCAAATTTTAAATGTTTTATAGTAATAATAAAAATAAATTATCTTATTATATTTGTCAATTTCTTTTTTTTTCCTATTCATTCTTCATAGTAAATGAAAAGTAAAATAAATAAAATATTAATATTTTCATAAGAAAATATAAGTGATCAAAATATACCTCAACTATAACACTCCTCCTCCACTAATCCACTCTTAACATATTTTTTTTAACATTGGTCGCAGTACATAACAATTACTATAGTTTTGAAATTCAAATTATCATTTTATTTGGACCGTTCATTCTCTTCCAATATTTTATAGCTTTAAGGAAAAAAATGAAAGTACAATAAAAAAGTATCAAAAACTTAATTCAATTTGATTCAAACACAATTTTTTATATATTGTATATCGTATACTTAAAATTATTATAATATTAGTTACAACTTATTATAAAAATTATTATTTCAATGATAAATACTTATAATATTGTTTTTATAACATATAATTGTTAATATGTATATTACATTATTGAACACGAATCAAGAGTTTAAAACTCTCACTACAACTCAATAGTTTTTTTTTTATTTAAATGTAATTATGATTTCAAATTTAATGTGATTTTCCTTTATATTTTCCACTACATTCAAAAGTTTTTTACACTTATGATTATTAATGTGCAATGCTTTTTTATTTTCCACTTATTTATTATACACATTGTAGCTATATTAGTAGTATATGTGTAAGTTTTGATTAAAAACTCATATGTTTGATTAAAAAAAATTGTCGTATCAATGGTTATTTGAACATAAATTTTTTATAACATTGTTTCTATATATCAAATGTATGTTGATTTCTAAATATTCAGTTTGAATGATTTATAAGTATTTAATAAGTTTTGTTTGATGTAAATGTTATAATGTTGTAGTGTTTTTATTTTATTAAAAGCTATAGTGTTTTTCATACTATTTGTTATTTGTTTTATATACAAACTGACATACGTTTTATATATATTTTCTACAACTTAAAATTTTCTATAAAATCATCAAAAGTTGTAGTATTTATTTTTTCATACTACTATATTTTTTTATACATACGGATCAATATATGTTTGATATATAATTTACACAACATAAAACAGTCTATAAAATCATCAATTAATAGCGAAATATCTAATGATATACATTTATAAAAACTCATAAAACTAATATATTAACTATACAGTTTGTTTTGCTATTGACATTGATTTTACATGTATAAATATTAAATCAAAATTTGTTAAATATTATTATTTTAATTAAATAATTATATTCACGCACTACTAGAAAAACAGTCTTTTACGACGCACAAACCACGACACTCGTTGATTTATGTTACGCAAAAGAGAGTGACGTTAAAAAAGTGTCATCTCTTCAAAAAATTTATGGATTTAGGTGACGCATTATTACGTGCCCTTAAACTAGTGTGTCACATAAAAAAAATACGGAGGGCACTTGTGCGTCCTCTGTGAATGTCACTTTATATTTTTTTTAAGAAACGCGCGTCTCCGAGGGAAAATGAAATCCCAAATTTTTTAAACACCCACCTTCTTCTTCCTCATCTCCACCCCTCACCCGCATCCACTGCCTCCAATCGTCGTTGCCTCTTCTAGCCTCAAACTGCAGCGATACACCTTCCTTCTCGAAGAATGCTTCATTTACCACCATCGTCCGATTATGTGAGCCCAAGGAATTGACGGAGACGAAGAAGATTATGGATCAATCGCTTCACATCATGTTTAAGGTTAAGGGTTTGAGATTTCTTCCAAATCAACCCTCACACTAAATGGTTTGATCTCCTCTTTTTTTAACTTGTTCCCTCTACTGATGCCTCCACCTTCTACCATCGATGTTGATCTTTGAATTAGAAACAAGAAGCCCTAGGGCCTCTGCCTTCACCCACCTCCAACATTTATTCATTCAATCTCATCCCTCTCTCTACTCCTCTCTTTCTCTCTATCTCCCTCTAACCTAAAAGTTTCAAAATGGGAAAAAGCTCCTTCATCTTATCCTTAAACTCATCCCCCTCAGCCAACTGATTTGTATATAACCACACAATCACCTCATCAATCGCATCCTCAATCTTCTTATCAACCAGAGTCAACTTCTCACCAAGCTTCTCATCTTTCGTTGTGTTCCTCATGTTATACGTATAATTCTCTAAAGCATTCTTCACCTCCAACTTCTTCTTGGGCTCCTCATCTCTAGACTCATACTTCCCAGCTTCCTGAACCATCTTCTCAATCTTATCCTTTGAAGGTCTCCCCTTGTCATTAGTAATTGTCATTGTTCTTTTTCCCTGTACCTTGCAATACTATCTTTCAAGAAGACCCTTCACATGCTTTCCCAAATTGGAACGATACCGGATGTAAGTTTGGACACGAAAAGCCGTCGTCGTCCCCCTTCCATCGGTGCAACTTCATTTTTTCATCTTGTGATGTGTTCCTCATGATTGATTAGTTTTTGTTAGAAAATGTCATTTGGTTTCCTTTCCTGTATTTATTTCTCAATTTTTTTTGGTTCTGTGAGAATTGAAAGGCCATGTATTCTGATCAACATAATGTGCACATTATGTGTTTGTTAAAATGTCTAAACCAAATTTTAAGCTTTAGTAGACCACTTAACGTATCGCATCAGCCATGATACATTTCTTGTCTGCAACCAAAGATGTAATATGGACTCTTCTGATTTTATATATATATATATATATATATATATATATATATATATATATATATATATATATATATATATCAAATTAAATGTAATTTAGACTTTTTGTTATTGTCAGACTGTTGTAGTATGGTTGCTGTTAGTCTATAAAGGGTTGTTTTATTTTATATGACACTGACTTAATAAGCTTATTGGACTCAGGAGTAGCACTTGAAACACTTTCTGGAATTATTACTTTGACTTATTCTAAACTTGATGGCAATCTGGTAATTTAATTTCACATTCTGCTTTATATATGATATCAATTGTTGCTACTCTGCATAAGTGCTAACCAATCTTGAAGCTAATACCAAGTTTATTCCCTTGGTTTAAAATGTTGTGGCATTTATAAATTTTTATAAACTTTTACAATTGTAGTTGTACATTGAAGAATTTGACAAATTTCAGCTGCTTGTGCCTTTTTCTTAACTTTCTTGTTTACTGGACATATTATTGCATTAAGGGTCTTATCTATTCTAATTATCCTTTTCTTTTTGCAGATTAAGGCACTGAAAAAGGATGTTGTGAAGCAATTTGAAAATTTAGATAAATATGGTTAGTGCATGAATTATATTCTAACATCGGAGATATCATTATTTTTTATACATGCTTCCTGTTTTTATACAATTTTGTAGATGATGGGGCCAATTTCTTTGATGATCAACATCAAGGTCCTGTTTCAGCCACCTCATCAGTTGTTCGTGGGCTGAAAACTTTTGCGTTCGCTTCTGAAAGTTTTAATATATGACACAATCTTATTATGTTTCTAGACACTACTTGTATTTCCTATGCTCATAATTTTAAATTTTATAATTCTTTTTATTTGATATTTGCAGATACTAGGGGAGAAGATATTGGGTCTGGCAAGATTTTTTCTTGGGATTGGAATCCCTGGCAATAGCACGGATTTATATCACCAAATTGATGCTTTAACTGCTTAGATCAAAACAGGCAAGTGAATAACATTCTCTCTTAAGTCTTAACACATTTATTCTTGAATCTATTGACATTTTTGTTTTTTATTTTTCGTTTAGGGAATTAGTTCCTCTCATTTTATCACTTCCAGCTAGTGTCCTTTCATTTACCAGCCAAGACAAACATAAGGTGTGTTGATTCATTTGGTGACCTATTTCATTACATTTCATGTTTCAAAATTGTCAAATTATAGACCCCAGATTCTTTTTCCTACATTTCAATCACTAATATAGAATTTTATAAATGATTTCTATTTAGAATTTAGGTTTTAGCTTGTCACTTATCCTATAGCTTTTGCTTACAGGTCAAGGTGATCACTGTACTGGGATCTACATCTACCACACCTCCTTTATCGGTAAAACTCATGCAAGTTTTCACCTATGGATCAAAGATGCATCAATAGTTAACCAGGTACACCATGAAAATATTTTCTTACATTTCTGGTGCAGTTATGTATTGTTTTATGCATGGTTTTTAAATATTTTATAATCTTTAGTTGTCTATTTTCAGGAACTCAAATTTGACACTAAAGAAGAGGTCCACACCCTAGATGCTTTTCCAGCAAGTTTTGATATTGGGAAGTATATTTTTGCTTTCGAGGTAATTCTTATTGTGTAACAAATATATCCATAATTACTTATTTGCCTTATTATATTAAGTTATTAACAAAGCACCTCTAATCCTGAATGTATCATTGCATGTTTGGGAGATTTCGAAATTTGAAAAAGGGGTGTTTGTGTGATTGAGATTGTTGGAAGACAGTTTAGGTACATATTCAGTTCGTTCTGGTCCCATTAAGAAAAACAAGGTTTTCTCCATTAATCCATTAAGATGTCTTGTTCCAATTTTCCCATCACAAGGGGGTTCTGGTCCATCTTCAAATCGTTACAATTCTGCAAGCTGATAGCAATTATGAATTAGTCCAACGTGTGGTTTTCGTTTACAATCTACTAAGGAGAAAGATCACACAACTCGATGATGCAAAAGGGGTAATCTCGGGAATCTCAAGACGGGCAGATTTATGGTCAGGTACAATCTTGATGAATAAAGGTGCCCGAGTGAATACAAAAAGAAGGGTCGGACCCGTACCCGGTGTCGATATTGTTAATGTTTTCTTTTTCTGAATGGAGCTCTGTTTGGTGGGATTACATTCTCCAATCATGGCAGGGGTAGATTACTTTAGTTATTGTATGTGAGAAGATGGTTGTAGTTTTCACATATAATAACATGTTTATAATTGAGTATTTCAACACACCACATGTATCAGTATTAGTATTTCTAAGGTGTATTTCCATTTCATATATAACATCCAAATCTTTATCCATGCCAAAAGGATTATGGAACCAACTATCTATACCTCATAGACATCAATAATTTCTTCAGGGGTGGTACCAATAAAGAGATCATTGAGTGAGGGATCAATAGAAATGGTCTGGACAGAATGACTTAATAGCGGTAAGCCTGGTGGGCAAAAAAACTTGCTTCTTTTACTAGGGTATCATCAACAGTTCAGGCAAGTCAACGTTATCCTTTTTTGTAAAATTTAATATGATTATATCAATTATTTATGAAATTCAAAAAGAAAAAAGACAAAAAAAGTATCCTAGCTGCTGACTTTTTTGTTTTATGTAGGCTTAATTTGGAGCTAATGCTATGATTGATGATTGGGAAGAGAATTTGGCTATGATTACTGCTAACAAGACCAAAGATGTTGAATTGGTGCTTATTCATCTTGGAGATTGTTTATGGAAGGAAACAAGTAATGTAAGTTCCATAATTCAATTAAGTAATAAAAAAAATAAAAAATAAAAAAGAATATTCATGTTTGGTTATGAGGTTGTGAATGTGGACAGATGACAAGTAGTTTACATCATTTTTAAGATGCTGGACTCGAGTAATTGGTCATCCGGTAAGCCTAATTAGATGTGATCAAGAGATTGACAATATATCACTTACCTATTGTGAATGTGGTGCAACTGCTCTATTATATTATACACTTTGACATCAACAATTCAAAAACTTTAGGTAAATCTCCCATTGGATATTTAACTTTTGGTATAAGCGGTTTGTTTAACTAATAGGGTATCATGTAACATGATGTCAATTTCATTGTATAAGGTGCATTTTTTTATCTAATTAAATACAATGACAAGTACTACCGAATTTCCTATAAAATATAAGGTCATGCCCTGAGTTAAACTACTTACAAAAAACGATAAAATGGGTGTAAAAGCGTTAATAAAAAGTACTAGCAAAGATTTGTGCTCTGTCTTACGCTTTTGATTGAAGAGAAAACTGGAAGTATGCTGGTACTTTTTAATAATATAAGATATATTTATATCCGGAAGTAATGGGTTTAAGAAAGGTTTAATCTAGAATCGTAATATTACAACATTTTTTAGGTAATCATTTTGAAAAAAAAATCCACACTCCTGCTTAAAAAGACAACAGGTATTAAACTTTTGTTTGATGACTAATAAAATTTCTTCATTTTCCTTAGACGCATACCTGCTACCTGTTTACTTGCCAGAGCTGAAATCTTTGACCAACAGGTAGTTACAAAAGTTGCCTTTTGTTATCTATTAACTCTAGTGCATTATTTATTTATTTTTTTTCTTTCCTTGATCAATAAACTTTTAATGGTTGTTGAAAGTCATTGGTATAGGTATAGAAGCATGATTATCTGTCCTGATTATATTTGGTGTTATTTATGTTTATCTTTGTACATAATATAATTTGTTTAATGACTAATAAAATTTAACAGAGGCAAAGTAATGAATAAATCTTATTTACAAAATGATCCAAAGAATCATTTTAATGTTGTATTGTATTGCATGTTAAGTTACCGATTTGCCGTGTGTAGGTTCTGACAGCTGTAGCAACCTCCTTCCATGCCCTACAGCCTCTCAAAGTTCCTGCATTCAGGTTATTCTTTTAGAAAGGACTTGTCAAAGGAGATTGTCAAAGGAGAATTTAGTCATGGGTTTCTTTTAATGTTGTACATGTTTTGTTTTCTATAATAAATATTATGCAATATTAGCAATGTGTTACATTTATTTACTATTAGAATGATTATTTGTATTTGACATACTAGTGCAATGAATTATCTTTATTGTTTATGGTATTTTATTTTTTATTATGAGACTTTTAATGTGTTAATTAATTTGAAAATTAGTAAATCTATCAAAAATATATAATTTTAAAAACATTTAAAATTATGACATGTATAAATGTGTGTCATCTTCATTTATGACATGGCCTTTCTTGACAAGGGCTTTCTTGATACACATTGCGCGTCATTAACACACGCGTCGTAAGGTTACGACATGCGAATGCGTGTCGTCTTCCTTTATGACAGGGCCTTCCTTGATACGCATTGCGTGTTGTAAACGCACGTCGTAATTGCGCATCGTAAATGAGCGTCCTAAATGCGTGTCGTCTCTCTTTATGACAGGGCCTTCCTTGACGCGCATTTGCGCGTCGTCTGAGCCTTTTACGACGCACAATGAGCATCGTAAAAGGCTGTTTTTCTAGTAGTGACGCGCAATGCGCCGAGATTCAACTAGTCATACTATATTATAAAGGAAACATTTTTCATTTCACCACATTCATTTGAAACTCCCATGACTTTTCAATTTCTTTCTAATAATAATTATAAGTTGGCTAATAAGGTTAAATAAATATCAAACCTAAAGTGTTATCATATATAAAATAAATTTTATTGTTAAAATAATATATTTACTTCTACTTATAAAGTTATGTTTTTTAACTTTTAACATATTATATTTAATTTATTAGTTTTAATATATTGTTGGATGTTAACCATTATTATTTTAAAGATACAATTTTGGAACAATTTGTATAAAATACTTAAATTATTAATTTGAATATAACATTAGAAGGTGAACTAAAATATAATTTTTAGTTTAACTTAAACAACCCAAATAATATTTTGTAAATAGTTAAATGTGATTAATTGTAGTGTCTTTCTAATAATGAAAAAAATATATTTACTTCTACTTATAAAGTTATGTCTTTAACTTTTAAGATATTATATTTAAAATATGTGGGTATGTAGGAAAACCATCATATTATCATATCATATCATATCATCATATCATACTATATTATAAAGGAAACATTTTTCATTTCACCACATTCATTTGAAGCTCCCATGCATTTTTCCTTGCACCACATTCATTTGAAACTCCCATGACTTTTCAATTTCTTTCTAATAATAATTATAAGTTGGTTAATAAGGTTAAATAAATATTAAACCTAAAGTGTTATCATATATAAAATAAATTTCATTATTAACATAATATATTTACTTCTACTTATAAATTTATGTTTTTTTTAACTTTTAACATATTATACTTAATTTACTAGTTTTAATATATTGTTGGATGTAAATCATTATCATTTTAAAGATACAATTTTGGAACAATTTGTATAAAATACTTAAATTATTAATTTGAATATAATATTACAAGGTGAACTAAAATATAATTTTTAGTTTAACTTAAACAACCCAAAGAATATTTTGTTAATAGTTAAATGAGATTAATTGTAGTGTCTTTCTAATAATGAAAATAATATATTTACTTCTACTTATAAAGTTATGTCTTTAACTTTTAAGATATTATACTTAATTTATTAGATTTAATATATTGTTGTATATAAACCATTATCAGTTTAAAGCTACAACTTTTGAACAATTTGGACAAAATACATAAACTGCTAATTTAAATATAACATTGCAAGGTCAACTTAAATATAAATTTCAGTTCCACTTAAAAAATTAAAGAATATTTTGTAAATAGTTAAAAGTGATAAATTGTAGTGATAAATGCAATAACTAAATTGTAATTTCAATTTAAGTAAAATATTTCCTAAGGATATTTTTATAATCGTTAAAAGTTTTTAAGTAAGTTACTTAAAATAACTTACAATAACAATAGTTAAAAATAACTAGATATAAATGATTATATTGTTACCTTTAAAATCAAAAAACAATGTTTGATATTTTAAATAATTATAATGATAGAAATTAAAACATTAAGCAAATAAATTTACAAAAATTAATTGACAATAACAGCAACTATAAATAACATTAAACCATATATTATATTTAATTTTATTCATGTGTAACTTGTGGGTAGAAGTCATTCAAACGATTAAGATTATGCGGTTAGAATAGATGTATATCAATTTAGTATACGAATTATTATATCAAATTTAACAACAACATTATTGCTATATTAAAAAAAACATATATTTGTAAAGACTTCAACTATATAGGTGTTTCTGCGCAACGTGTCACACCACAAAACCGGAACGGCGGAAACGTTTGGGGGTGGAGGACGTCATGTCAAGTATCACAAGATATGTATATGGTAAGCAAGTAATGAACAACCATTTCATTTAGAAAGAAAGTGTTTACAATGTGTGTGTTCACAAAACATAGAAGTCATAAACAAATAACAAAACAAGACTTGAAGCTGTAATGCTCCATCTTCTAAATTCCCAGCACGAGCATCTGTCTAATAGTCTCCTAAGAATACAAGTTCTTTGAAAGAGTTGATCAGCAATTAAGCTGGTGAGTTCATAAGATTTTAGTGATGTGAGTAAGCTGTGAAATGTTGTGGAAAATGTATATGTAAAAGTGACGTAAGCTGTAAGTTCTGTTTTGAAAGGTTCGCCTGTTCCTCTAGAAAATCATATATTTCCTACTTAAATGAAAGTTAAGTAAAATGACACTACAAGCCTTTCTACGGGTACTAAGTGGGTACAAGTTATATATACTCAGAGTAAACAAACAATCGATTGTGCGCATCTGCCCCAAGCTCACAACCCAACGGGGAACAACAACCAAGGCTGATAGCACACATTCTATTGGTTGTTAGATCGTTGTCATATATAACCCTGGTGTATTCACTTGTTAGTCATGGAGTTATTTATAGTGGTTCCTTTATATCTAATGAAAAGTTCTTTAAGAAAACCTATATTTCTTATAGTAAAATGATGACTACGGTGACTACTTTTATAATAGCTTTGTTTATACTGCTATATATAATCTGATACCGGGTAGAAAGTTAATTGAGTGAGTATGCCCTACGCCCACAATCCAACGAGAACATGAAGTAAGGCGGAAAACACACTGTTAACTATCTATTGGGTATTAGTTTTATATATAAACATGGTGTATAAACTAAGGTGTTATAGAGTTACTCACCTAAAGTCTCTAAAACTGCATTGGCTTAATAAAATGGATTAAGCCCTTATCTGGAAATCTCTAGCTTTGTATACCAAAAGTAATGACTTTGAAAAGTAAGTTTTGTACTAGAAAAGCTGTTCGTTGACTCTGTGTCCTATAACCTGATCCATACCTGGTACCCTTATGATGACTTATTGGATACTAAGCATAATATATATATATATATATATATATATATATATATATATATATATATATATATATATATATATATATATATATATAGATTCAGGTAGATAATAGATTGAGTGACCTCATTCCAAGCCCACATCCAATGGGAATAGGAAAGGAAGCGAAGAGCACACATCCTATTAGCTGTCGGAATCTACTAGTATATATGTATCATATAGTGTATACATTAAGGAATCATAAAGCTAGCATTATGATCCTAACCTTTAATCGTAGCCTTCTACCAAGGCATCTTTTGATCTGTGTTAAACCCGACTGTTCCTTTTTCAAATGTAAAAGTATATTCTCCCTAGTTTATAACTATCTTGACTAGAAAATAGATCAACTTTCAAGTGATACTAACACTTTATGAAAGTAATGGGAAAAGTAAGTACACAGATGTCGTTTATAATGAAATGCGGATGTACTAATAACCTAAAAAACATATTTGTTTTATTACGGTCATAATGTGAAATCTAGAACCCCTACTAAACGCTCTCAATGAAAAGAGATTAAGGGAACCAAACGCGACCCCAACAAATCCATGCAAGCCGTGTAATTCACATTAAAGTTATATGATCATGTATACCCAATATAACTATCACTAATGCGTTAGTGATTCATTGGTACACTTAGATCTTGTCTGTGTGTTCTCATGCTATAGCAACTTAACTTGTTATGTTCTGTTCTGGTATTGTTTGATTCTCTTCACTGTTTGTTCTGTTCTGGTATTGTTTGATTCTCTTCACTATTCGTTCTGTTCTGGTATTGATTCTTTGTGTGCTTCATTGTAATAGAAGTAATGAATAGCATTCTCCTAAACTATACCTATAATAGTTTACTAATGCTCTACTGGGACTGTTACTGAGAAGACTCATTTCTCTACTAAGTTATGCTTTTACTTTAAAAACGGAGTTTTGTATAACTAAAAAGTAACATAACCTTAAATGAATTTTGAAATGTTTTGACAACTTATAAATAACATAAGTAACATTTTGAAAGATGTTTAACAACAAAAATGTACACAATTATCATTATGTTCAACCTGTATTCCCCCCCCCCCTTAAAACAGTTAAAATAGTTAAAAGATTCATTACGGGGTATGAACTCACCTGATGTGGGTGATTCAAATGGGTGTGCATGTAAGGATGAGAAGTTCCACGAATGAAGTCCCGAGACACAATAATTCCTAAATGATATATAATGACACATATTGGCATGAATATAGTGTTTATAAACAACTATATGAAAGGAAACACCTTCCGGGACTAGGAAAGACCTTGACCAAGTGTTGGAATCACATGTGATTCAACAAAGGAAGGTAGAATGGCACTCACATGAGTTTAATACCATGGGTTTATGGCCCAAAGTAGTTTACGACCGTAAACTCATGGTTACTCATGTGTAAGTGCAAGTTTGGAAGGCTAGGGATGAATTAGGGACCTTAGCTCTACCCTAGGACGAGGAGGACCACATTCTTTGGAGTTTTTGAGGTGGTTATGGCCCTAATGAGTTTACAACCGTAAAATCATGGCCATTTATGTTTATGAGGGTTGTTTAGGGTCCTAAAGGTCATAATGAAGCATCCTAAATTCAAGTCTAAGCCTTAGGAAGTGTTTGTGGCATCAAAACACCCCTAACTTGAGTTTTCGGCCCTTGGACCATTTTGGCTTGTGTTTGCGGCCGTAATCACCTATGGGTGATGGTATTTTGATTTTTTTGAGTCCCAAACACATCAAGGTAAAGTGCTAGGCTAGTCTCTTGGCTTAAGGAAGGCATTTAAGGCATTTTGGCACCATGAAAGGGAGTTCACGGCCCAAGAACATCCTTGGCCGTGAACTCTCTTCTAACCCTTGTTTCGTAGTGGTTTTAAGGCCTAGACATGTCAAGGGTTGTTCTATGTTTGGTTCCAAGGTCTATAAGGACATAAGGCACACTTTTGCCCTCAAATTTAGTGTTCACGGTCCAAGAGGATCTTGAGCCGTGAACACCCTTTCCTTGGGTTTTATGGATGATTTCCATGTTATCTAGTCATGTAGTACCCTTTACTACACTCTAGGGTTGAAGTACTTAAAATTGGGGGTGAACGGATGAAGATCCTTGAGAGAGAAATCGGGTTTTCTCTGGTTGGAATTGAAAGAAATGAACCAAAATGGCTAAGTCTTCCTTATATAGCCTTGAGGGTTTTCGGTCCCAATAACATTTTTGGACCGTAAATTCCAAATTCTTGAAGTTTTGGGCACTTATTGCTACATAATACACCCTAGGGTATCGTCTCTCCTGATATCTTCTGAAGCACTAACTTTAATAACACTCAAACTTATCCCAAAAGTTTGAAAGTTAGCAGAACAGATTTGACTTTGATTGCAGTGGATGGTTTTACAGAATGGAAATTTTTGGGTTGTCACACAACGCACGAGCATTCGCCTAGTATACTTATAAAAGAGACATTTTGACTTGCACCACATGCATTTGAAACCTCCATGACTTTTCAATTTACTTCCAATAATTATTATAAATTAGTTAATAATATTAAATTAATGCAAAAACTAAATTCTAATCATAAATTAACTAAACTAAAATATTAATATCATATTTTACTTATATTTATAAAATTATGACTTTAACTTTTTAACATATTATAGTTAACTTCTTAGTTTAAATATGTTGTCGTATGTGAGCAATTGTTATTTTAAAGTCATAACTTTTGTATAATTTATGATTTTATGCAAAATAGTCAAATTATTAATTTCACTATAATGTTAAATGGTTAACTTAAATCATAATTTCATTTGAACTTAAAAAAAATCGAGAGATTATTTTATATATAATTAAAAGTTATAAATTATAGTGTTAAACATAAATTGTAATCCTAAATTAATAAAAAAGACCATGCAACTATTTTTTATAATCATTAAGATTTTTTAATAAGTAGCTTAAAAATAGTTACAATAAGAATAGTTAAAAGTAATATTATATAAAAAGTTATAATGTTATCTTTAAAAACAAAAACAATGTTTGTTGTTTTAAATAATTACAATAAAATAAACTAACAATATTTATCAAATAAAATTTTAAAAAGTTTTACTTTCTAAAACTAAATTAAATTAATTAAGAGTTTCTAAATATGTTATTTTAAAATACTTACAACAACAATAGTTAAAAGTAACATTATATACAAAATTATATTATTACCTTGAAGAAATAAATGATATCGTACCTGTGCTTTGATTAAAATTGCGTGTTTGGTCCCTAACTTTTATTTTGCACTCGGACCATCCCTATAGTTTCTTTTTGTTACGCTTTTCGTCCCTAATAGACATAAAAAGACTATTATATCCTTACTATTTTTTTTATATTTAAAAAACTCTTAAAGATTATTAAAAGTATTTTATAGATTGTTAAAAAGGTTGGGCTCCACACATCCCCACCACCCCCAGTCTACCCATTCCCCTCTATAACTTGAAGTTATCGATCATAGTTCAAGGCTTCAAGATATACCTCTCTCCCTCTGAACTCCACCTCAAATCAACGATCTTCACCTCAACTCCCCAACGGAGCCTTCTCCCCCCGAAAGTCGCAGCCTCCATCAACCATCATGTGAACAGCTCCTCCAAATAACTGTAACCCTAATGCCTGAAACCTGCAACTGTAAAGATGCTGGAAACCTACAACCCTAACGCCTCTGGAAACCTGCAAGTGTAAAGCCACCGAAAACTTGTAACTCCATTGTTCTTCTCCTCCTTCGCACGTTCCCGTCTAATCCCATTTCTTCTTGTTCCGTTGACCTCGTACATTTCAACTGGAAAAATCGATTTCATCATCTGGAAAATTGGTCTTTGATTTATGGGTTATCTGGTGAGGTGTTTCATTTTCGGATTAATCCTAATGTGTTTAATCCAGCGACGTCATCGATTTCAAATACAAGAATTTGACTCCATTTGTTTTTCGATTTGATTTTTAGGATTTCATCACCGAATTTAGGTTAGGTTTACATTTTAGGTTATGATTTTCGGATTTGATTTTGATTTCCGTTTATGTTTTGATTTTACGGTTTCAGGATTTGACTTTGGCTAGGTTTTAATTTCAGAATTTGATCTTGGTTTGGTTTTAATTATGTGTTTTGATCATGGTTTTGGTTGGATTTTGATTTGGTCAAGGTGATGATCAATTGTGGTTGCAGGAAGTGAATGCTAGTTATTGTCGGAGGTGAGCATAGTGTTTGTTGGATGTAAATGGGGTGTCACCTAATGAAATCGATGATGTGGGCGGACTGAATAGGCGGGTGGTGGTGTTGTTGGAATAGGTGGGTAGTGGTGTTGGTTATCGGATGTGATGGGTGAGGGGTTGGCAGCTGGTGGCTAGTGGCCATTGGTGGTGTTTCCTGGTAGCTGGTGGGTTTTTATGGTAGTAGGTGGTGGTGATGGTGATGGACGGACCTACTATATTAATAAATATTTTAATAATTAATAAATAATATAAAAAATAAAAAAAGTGAAAATAAATATAAAGGGTATTATAGTCTTTTATGTTTTCAGAAACCTGCAACTATAAAGCCACCGAAAACCTGTAACTCCATTGTTCTTCTCCGCCTTCGCACGTTCCCGTCTAATCCCATTTCTTTTTGTTTCCGCTGACCTTGTGGATTTCAACTGGAAAAATCGATTTCATCATCTGGAAAATTGGTCTTTGATTTATGGGATATCTGGTGAGGTGTTTCATTTTCGGATTAATCCTAATGTGTTTAATCCGACGACGTCATCAATTTCAAATACAAGAATTTGACTCCATTTGTTTTTCGATTTGATTTTTGGGATTTCATCACCGAATTTAGGTTAGGGTTACATTTTAGGTTATGATTTTCGGATTTGATTTTGATTTCTATTTATGTTTGATTTTACAGTTTCAAGATTTGACTTTGGCTAGGTTTTAATTTCAGAAATTGATCTTGGTTTGGTTTCGATTTATGTGTTTTGATCATGGTTTTGGTTGGATTTTGATTTGGTCAAGGTAATGATAAATTGTGGTTGCAGGAAGTGAATGCTAGTTATTGTCGGAGGTGAACATGGTGGTTGTTGGATGTAAATGGGGTGTCACTTGATGAAATCGATGATGTGGGCGGACTGAATAGGCGGGTGGTGGTGTTGCTGGAATAGGTGGGTAGTGGTGTTGGTTATCGGAGGTGATCGGTGAGGGGTTGGCAGCTGGTGGCTAGTGGTCATTGGTGGTGTTTCCTGGTAGCTGGTAGGTTTTTTATGGTAGTAGATGGTGGTGATGGTGATGGTGGGACCTACTATATTAATAAATCTTTTAATAATTAATAAATAATATAAAAAATAAAAAATGTGAAAATAAATATAAAAGGTATTATAGACTTTTTATGTTTACGAGGGACCAACAAGCAACAAAATCAAACAGTAAGGATGGTCCGAGTGCAAAATAAAAGTTAGGGACAAACGTGCAATTTTAACCAAACCACAAGGACGATTTCAGTAATTTGTTCTATTACCTTTAAAAACAAAAACGATGCATGATGATTTAAATAATTACAATGATAAAAATTAAAATCTGAAATACATAAACTTTTTAAAATTAATTAATCATAACAACAACTATAAATATCATTAAACCATATATTATACTTAATTTTATTTATGATTAATCCGCAGGTAGAGGCCATTGAGACAATTGAGATTGTAGAATTTTAAAAGATATCTACGTTATGATATAATTCAAAACAAATAATGTTTATACCAGTTTATTATAAGATTTATTTCGCGAAAAGTGTTGTATTCTGCGCAAAGTGTGGGTATTCGCCTGCTATACTTCTAAAAGAGGCATTTTACTTGCACCACATTCATTTGAAACCTCCATGACTTTTCAATTTCTTTATAATAATTATTATAAATTGGTTAATAATGTTAAATTGATGCAAAAACTAAATTATAATCATAAATTAACTAAACTACAATATTAAAATATAATATTTTAATTTTATTTATAAAATTATGACTTTAACTTTTTTACATACTATAGTTAATTTGTTAGTTTAGATATGTTGTCGTAAGTGAGAAATTGTCATTTTAAAGTCACAACTTTTGTATAATTTATGATTTTATGTAAAATAGTTAAATTATTAATTTCAATATAATGTTAAACGGTTAACATAAATCAAAACTTCAGTTAAACTTGCAAAAAAATCGAGAGGCTATTTTATAAATGATAGTGTTAAACCTAAATTGTAATTAACAAAAAAACCATGAAACTATTTATTATAATTATTAAGAATTTTCAAATAAATAGCTTAAAAATAACTTACATTAAGAATAGTTAAAAATAATACTATATAAAAATTATAATGTTATCTTTAAAATCAAAAATAATGTTTGTTGTTTTAAATAATTACAATCTAAGAAAACTAATAATATACATCAAATAAATTTTAAAAAGTTAAATTTCTGAAAGCAAATAAAAATAATTAAGAGTTTCTAAATACCTTATTTTAAATATCTTACAACAACAATAGTAAAAAATAACATTATATATAAAAATTATATTGTTACCTTTAAAAACAAAAAGAATGTTTGATGTTTTAAATAATTATAATGATAGAAATTAAAATCTTAAGCAAATAAACCTTTTAAAATTAGTTAATAATAATAACTATAAATATCATTTAACCATATATTATATTTAATGTTATTCAGGAGTAACCCGCACATAGAGTCATTGAGACAATTGTCAATTGGGATTATAGAATTTTAAAAGATGTCATATAATTCAAAACAAACAATGTTTATTTATGAGTAACCAATGGTTGGACCTTTTTTCCGCCCAATTTGTTTTTTTGTCATAACTTTTTTTATTAGAAAAACTAATTCTGAAAAGATGAAAGTTCTTAAAATTTAATTTTCTACAAAATAAGCATATTCATGTAAATTTGAAAAAAAAAATTATATATATATTTTTATTTTTTTAAAAGAAACGTAGAAAAAAATCTCTAAAAATCATTAAAAACATAAAAGATACTTCTACTCAGTATACTAGTAACTTTTAATAAGAATTTTTTAAAATAAGTTTTTGAGGTGTTTATTTTTAAATTTGAAGAAATATTGTTTTTATAAAATATAATGGAATTTTTTTTATCCAAATTCAAAAAACCAAATGATAGAGTTCTTCGTAATACTATTTTAATGAGTTTGTAAATTAATTCTTTTTTGAAAAAAAATATATTGTTCAAGATACAAACGTTTTTTTAAATGATTTTAAATTTTTATAAAAAATAAAATGTAGAAAATTTCGTTCTCTAAATTAAAAATCATTTTAAATGTTTATTGTATACCATATATTATGAAATTTTTGAAAATAATTTTTTTATAAATATGGTTGTTTAGATACCAAACTATATTTGAAAAGTCTATAAGTTTTTTTTAAATGTTGAACATAATATTATCCAAAATGAGATGATTCAAAATATTTATGATTCAAAAAAAAGTATTGATTCAACATATTTATGATCCTTAAATTGTTATGATCTAAAAATATTTTTTGATTGTTAGTTGTATCTTTTATGAATCAAAATTAAATGATTCATATAACATCCCAAAAACCAAAGTAAAATTTTCATTTTTCAAAAACAACCCAAACATCATAGTTGTTTACAAAATATTGTTTCAAAAGTATAAGTCATAAATCAGAGTATCCAAAAATCCAATAACATAAAATCCGGAGAAATATGCACGACCACATCTTTGCTTTCCCCCAATCCTTTGAAGTACCTGAAACAACAAAAAGAAATTTTAAGCTAAAGCTCAATGAGTTCCCCCAAACTACCACCACACAACATAACAAACAACATTATGCATACATGAGCTTCAACAGGACTGGACTGCCTCGTAGGCCTACAGACTATCTAGACCATTCTCAGGACCTTCATCCTGACTGGACCGCCTCGCAGGCGTTCATTCTATCCGAGCCGCCCTAAGTGTCTTGACCTTCAGCACCAGCTGGTCCGCCTTAACCCAAAGAACCATAACATGTCGATAATACAATATCAAACAATAATCAACAAACACAGGTAGTCCTACAGATCTACCAGTCTAATCACATAACCAGTGAATACATATCTCAGTATAATGGCACATAATAAAACATGATACCAAATCCAATGGGCCGGTCTTGGTGCCTTCGACCCATAAGTACAGTGAGGAAAACTCACATCTCAATCTGAACAAATAGTTGAATTGGTCAAATCCTGGTCAAATTCAAAATGTCGAAAGTTAAACATGGTCAACAAAGCTGAGTACGCCTAGCGTACTCAGCTTGTATGCTTAGCATACATGAGTTTGACCAAAAAACGCGATGTTAACTTGGTACGCCCAACGTAACATTGCATACGTCAAATGTATACTGCCTTCACTTAATCTTTCTATTAAGAGCTTATTTCCTTAAGCTCTTTCATTCAATTCTCAGATCTATCCCTAAACTAATGTCCTTAACCATAAAGTTTCCAACTTTATGGTATTGCATGGCTATTAAGTGCCCAATAATAAAAACCCTAACTTTTTTTTGGAAAGGGAACTTCCCTAACGAGGGTTTCCGGGCCAGCTTTCGCGCACCGACTAATCCCCCGCTGCAAACATAAAGCTTTTCCTCATGCCCTGGAGTCACTGTAGGCGAACCTCCATGGCCACAAGGGCTAAGTGGTGCCAGGATTTGAACATGGGTCAATAGGTTATCCACCATATCTTCCACATGCCTTACCAAGTCACCACAACCCAAGTGGTTTATAAAAACCCTAACTTCTTAACCCTTTAAGACAACCTAAAACATGCATGGAGGGAAACTAACCATCAAGATTGCATTTTTATGACCTTAGATACTCCAAAACGTCTGTAAGGACAATCCATTTGGATCTAGAGCATGCCATACTTAAGAACATCATTGATTGCAGAGAAAAGCACGTAATAACATCATAAAAGTAGATCTAACCAAATAAGCATCAAGGTATGAACTTTATACGTTCTATAGATATAGGAGGGTACAAAACTTCTAGATCCAATGTTGCTCCAAGCTTCTAAGTTGTTCTCTCTTCCATCTTCCTCTATGAACACCAAAACACACACAAATGGCTTAAGAATGCTCAAAAACGAATTAGGGTTCGCAAAGGTTGAAGTTGGGGCTGGAGGCTAATGAAAGAAAGAGGACTTGGGGATTCAGGATGATTAAATTGGGTCCAAACGCTAAATATTAGGGTTTGGGATTTTGGCACGTACGCCTAGCATATGTAGTGACGTCCCAAAAATTACAAAAATGTCATTTTGGTCAAATTTTCCACAATTCTCATATCAATGGCTAAAATGCAATTAATTCTCATACCTAGGGTTAAAAAATGGAAATACCTCAATATCAAGATGTTACAATTCAAAATATATAACGATACGAAATTTGTATATTGGAAGAAGAATTTATTTAATTGAATATATTATTAATCCAAAATCATATGATTCAAAAGTGATATGATCTAAAATACTATGATTCAAAATTTTATGATCCAAAAACATATGATTCAAAAATACTATGAATGATAAATATTATGATTTCTAATATTTTTAATATTTAAGACTTTTATAATTGTTAAACATTAAAAATTCAAATCGATATTTATTTTAAAAACACAAAAAAAAAATCATAAAAATAAAAATAAAAGTAAAAAAAAACAGTACTAACTTTAAATATGTGGCAAAGACATTAAACAATTTTAAAAAATAAAAATTTTTTTTTTTTTTGGAAAAAATAAAAAAATTAGAAAAAATAGAAAAAAACGAAAAATAAGAAAAGAAACCATAAAACTGAGAATATATATGTTTATATTTTTTTATTAGTAAAAATAATTTTTTTTAAAAAATTAAAAACAAAAATAAATAATAAAGCTTGCTTAAATGACGTTTCATGGATATTCGTAGCAGGTGATTAAATCCTCGAGTCTATATTAATTATCATGGACGTGCATTGCATGCATACATGTCACGGCCAAATATTGGTTTTGTATACTTGTGCCCTTGACGAAGTTGGTGGTAGAGAACTATCCTCGCAGTCCTCATCTTTTTTGAGTCTTTACAGGATCCAAACCCTATATATATATATATATATATATATATATATATATATATATATATATATATATATATATATATATATATATATATATATATATATGTGTGTGTGTGTGTGTGTGTGTGTGTGTGTGTGTGTGTGCGATACTATATTATAAAGGAATCAATTTTTCTTTCCCCACATTCATTTGAAACTCTATGACTTTTCAGTTTATTTCTAATAATGATTATAAGTTGGTTAATAAGATTAAATAAATATCAAACCTAAAGTATAATAATATATAAACTAAATTTCAATATCAACAGAATATCTTACTTCTACTTATAGAGTTGTTTTTTTTTTTTTTTTTTTTTTTTTTTTTTTTTTTTTACTTTTTACATATTATACTTAATTTATTAGTTTTAATATATTGTTGGATGTAAAACATTATAATTTTAAAGGTACAACTTTTGAACAATTTGTATAAAATATTTAAAATATAAAGTTAAATACAACATTACAGGACCAACTTAAATATAAATTTTAGTTCAACATAAACAACTTAAATAATATTTTGTAAATAGTTAAAACTGATAAATTATAGTGTCTTTCGAATAATGATTATAATTTGGTTAATGGGGTTTAATAAATATCAAACCTAAAGTGTAATAATAAATAAACTAAATTTCAATATTAAAATAATATTTTTACTTCTACTTATAAAGTTATGTCTTTAACTTTTAACATATTATACTTAATTTATTATATTTAATATGTTATTGTATGTAAACCAGTATCAATTTAATGCTACCACTTTGGAGCAGTTTACACAAAGTACTTAAACTGTTAATTTAAATATAACATTACAGTGTCAACTTAAATACAAATTTTAGTTCCATTTAAAAAACACAAAGAATATTTTGTGAATAGTTAAAAAGTGATAAATTGTAGTGCTAAATGCAAAAACTAAATTATAATATCAATTTAACTAAAATATTTCAAAAGATATTTGTATAATCGTTAAAAGTTTTCGAATAAGTAGCTTCAAATAACCTACAATAACAATAGTTAAAAGTCACTCTATATAAATGATTATATTGTCACCTTTAAAATAAAAAAACAATGTCTGACGTTTTAATAATTGTAATGATAGAAATTAAAAAGTTAAGAAAATAAATTTTAAAAAATTAATTAACAATAACAAAAACTATAAATAACATTAAGCTATATATTATATTTAATTATATTCATGAGTAACTCACCGGTAAAAGTCATTCAAACGGTTGAGATTATACAGTTATAATAGACGTGTATATTATCATATAATTCAAAATAATCAATATATTAAATCAATTTAGTATACGAATTATTATATCAAATTTAACAACAATGTTATTGTTATATTTAAAAAAACATATATATGTAAAGATTTCAACTATATAGGTGTTTCTGCGCAACGCACATTCGCCTAGTGTGTGTGTGTGTGTGTGTATATATATATATATATATATATATATATATATATATATATATATATATATATATATATATATATATATATATATATATATATAGAGAGAGAGAGAGAGAGAGAGAGAGAGAGAGAGAGAGAAAGATACAAAAACAAATGTTATATGTAAAACAATTCTTATCAAATTAATACATATACAAAGAATGAACATACATACACCCGATTAATAAATAATCCATATTAAATTCTAAGATAGTTAAATTTTTATTTGTAACGGTCGATTGTATATATCTATTTTAATTTTAGCACTCAACAAACTTATTTATTTTTGTTGACTCCTCGTAACCTTCACCGTCTGATTACTTCATTCCTGAAAATCAGAAAAAGTTGAAAAGTTGTTGATAAAATGAAATAGAATTTATTATGAAATTATATATATATATATATATATATATATATATATATATATATATATATATATATATATATATATATATATATATATATATATATATATATATATATATATATATATATATATATATATAAAAGAACGGATGTTATCCAAATCAAAATGGTTCATTATCACTTCTTTTTTGCACCTTATTCATTTGAACCCCTAGATCTATTCATCTTTCAACTTATTAACCACTATAATTCAAGAGTTTATTAACTTATATCATAAACTACATTATTATGAAAAAAACACTTGTATGAAAGAACTTTCTCTTTATACAAAAACTCATCTACTTTAAACTAATTGGTACTTAATTGGTATGTATAATACCTAAATGGTTTATAGATATATATGTAGTCCGTATAGATAGATCATCTTGCTAAATTTTGATAAACAAAATAGAGATAAAGATTACTTGAGAAAACATAAAACTATAGTTTGAGGTGCAAGTATTTATAGTGAATGATAATGTGGTAGGTGATTTTAGAATATTTGTTAATAGTTTTATCAATTTTTTATATGATTTTTGAAAAAAATATAATAAAGACTATGAGCTTAATGAATATATTTTCTTTTTGTTATATATATATATATATATATATATATATATATATATATATATATATATATATATATATATATATATATATATATATAATAGGAGTTTGTTCATTGTTTTATCTCCTATATGTATTGTTTTTTGAGAAAAACAAAATTTAAAATTATGTTTATATTTGTTTTATAGAGAAATCATTTATCCTAAATCATATCAATTTTCGATTTTAACATATTAAGTTTCTTTATTATTCTATTTTTAAATCTAAGTCTTTTATCATTGATGTATTTAATTTATCAGTTTTATAAATAAAAAGTAAAAAACAATGTTGATATTTTAAATAATCACAATGATCCAAATTGAGAACTTTGACAAATAAATTATGTTTCAATTGATTAGCCAAAATAATTGTTAAAAATAAATACTAAACCAAATATTATATTTAACTTTATTCATGTATAATCTATAGATAGAGACAATTGAGATGATGTGGTTATAATATGTGTCTATCTGGATTAATTAACCATATCAATAATTTAAAATAACATTAAATCGAAAATTATATTCAATTTTTTTCACATGCAATCATGTGTAGAGAAAATCGAAATTAATGTTTTAAATAGATGACTATTTTATCATATAATTCAAAATAATTGTAATATTGTATATCACTAGAGTACAAAAATACATTCTCATAGTTAATTATAATGACACTGTTATTTTTAATAACATGTATTTATTAATATTTTAAATGTATAATTGTATTTTTCAAAAATAGCCCGAAGCCATAAGAAAATATGATTTTATTTTATGACTTGAGAATAATGAAATTATTTGAATGATAGTTGTTAGGTTGACGAAGAGATGATATATTATATAGTTGTTAGGTTGACAAAGAGATGATATATCATTTCTTAACATGGGGGCATTCATTCTAATGCTAAAATTTCTAAATATACATGTATATAAATATATTCATACAAAGAATATAAAACATATCAACATTATCTAATAAAAGAGTGAGAGTTATTAAGGGTGTAAATAAGCCGAGCCAAGCCTGAGCTCAGCTCGTTTTGTTTGTCATGCGAGCCTAAATGAGCTTAGGCTAGACTCGAGCTCGTTTATGGTTTTTGGGCTGGTTTA
Source organism: Lactuca sativa (assembly GCF_002870075.4). Lineage (NCBI taxonomy): Eukaryota > Viridiplantae > Streptophyta > Magnoliopsida > Asterales > Asteraceae > Lactuca > Lactuca sativa. The sequence continues at coordinate 31,399,754 of NC_056631.2, read as the reverse complement.
ATTTTTTATCCTATATTCACAGGAATAATCCAAATTCCAACTTCCGAACATACATTCATAGATTCTCTATTTTCATTAATTTAATGTCTAAAATATAACCAAATATAAGAACATAAAGAGTAAAAGCTCAAATTACAAAAATAGTAGTTAAACTCCTGATTACTGAACGACTAGAAATAGACAATCTGCCTCTATGCAACTTCACTCCTCAGATACAAAACCTGCAAAATGTACAAAGGAATCATTTTTTGAAATATTTTTCAGATTAAGAATTTGTTGTTTAATACATCTAATTACCTTCAATTACTTTGTGTTCACCTCAGGCAGTAAAACCTCAATAGGAAACTCCTCCTTCTATAAAAGAAAAAGGTTGACAATTAATAATTTAAACTATTAAAATAACAATTATAATGTGGTTTTGAATTTTTCAAAAAACCTTTAATTTTTTCTTGACTCCATCAACTTGCCTAATCGAATCTCCTCCGCAAATCAACATTTCTACCATTTCGGACCCCAATGAAGCTCGATATGGATCAAAAACTCTACCCCCAGCACTCATAGTTGCTTTAGATGCAACATTAGAAATCGGGATTGCAAGTACATCTCTAGCCATTAATGACAAAACACGGTACTTTAACTTGTGCACATTCCACCACTCTAAAGCATTAAATGATTCCATTCCTCTTTGTCCTTTCTCCCTATAAACACCTTCTTCTAAATACATATCAAGCTTTGACTTTTCTGGTCTCTCCAAATCTACAGTCTTTATGAACTCTCCAAATGCTTCCCATCCATATCCAAGTGATGTACCTTCATTCAACCCTAAAACATTTCTTTCATGTTCGCTTCCATGTGTTGCATATTCCCTAACTAATGTATCATGCATCTCTAAATACTCTGAATACATTTCATAAAGTGCATTCTTCACTTCTTTAATGTTCTCGTTTGAATTTTGATAAAGTGTTGGAAAGCAAAATTCAACCAACTTCATCTTGAACCGTGGATCTAACACAGAAGCTATTGCCATTACAAGATGACACTTACCTCAATACTTGTCAAACTTTTCCTTCATTTTCTTTACCATATCACGAATAAAACCATTATCAGATAATGAACCTTTATCAAGAGTTTGCTTTACTCTATACACTCAATTACATATAAATTAGCAGTAGGATAATCACTGCCCGAGATGATATTCGTGCACACCTAAACATAATTGTCGGATTTAGTCAACAAAAAATCATTTACTTATAAAATATTATGCATATTAAACACAAACCTTAAAAAACTTCAAATTTTCACATACGCTTTGAACATTTTCCCAATCTTCGTGAGTTGGCAAGTGATGAAAATGTGGTTCATACTCTACATACCTAAGAAAACCACAATTAAATTGTTAGTGAATATGAACATGTGTTAAAAACTTTAAGGTTTATTTGATTATACCTTGGGAAAGCATCTTTGAACTTTAAAGTCATGCACAACATATCATAGGTTGAATACCATCGTGTTGGAACATCAAGCATTAGTTTCCGATCAAGTATGTGCATTTGATGTGCAGCTTTTGAAAAATTTAGACATCTACCCTCCAAATTGTTCATATACTTTATACCCTCACGAACATCCCTGATGATATGCTCAATTATTGCAAGACCATCTTTCACTAGAAGATTCAATATGTGTGCACAACACCGTATACGAAACAATATACCACCACATGAAAGTTTTCTTACTCGGGAAAAATTTTCTTTCAATCTTCTTAATGCTTTGTCATTATAAGCTATGTTGTCAACAGAGATGGTGAAAATCTTATCTTTAATTTCCCACTCTTGCAAATACTTGTAAATACCATCAATAATATCAACCGTAGTATGAGGAGGATGAACATGTTCAAAACTTAATACATATTTCTGTAATCTGTAGAAAAAAAGTTGAGATATAAATTAAAATATGATAGAAAGAAAAAGATAAATAATTAAATATTAAAATTGAGCAAGTTTTTAAACCTCCAATTATGATCTACAAAGTGTGCAGTAATAACCATATACTCAATTTTCTGATGCGAGGACTTCCAACAATCAGTTGTTAAACTGATTTTAGAGGCAACTTTTGTAAGGGCTTTCAACCTTTTCTTCTCATGCTCGTATACCTTAAAATAGTCTGATGTAATTGTAACTCTGCTTACTTTCTCAAACAATGGAGTAGCTGTCTTCATCATTTTCACAAACATGGCATCTTCCACAGTAGCAAACGGTTGCTCAGTACTAAGTATCCAATTAGCTATGGCCTCCCTCATCTTGTTTTCATCATATTTTGTATCAGGTCCGATCAATGGTGGCATAGAATCCACATCACACCTGCTAGGCTGAAAATTTAATTTTTGTTGGTTTTTTTGCCATTGTTTATGGGGGATGCATATGTTTAGGTGTCTTCTATATGATGATGTAGGACCTGAACCAATAATAGCCAACCTTTACTTTCAGTGAGTGCATTCGGCTTTTTTCGTACCATCCCTTAGTGTAACTACAACAAAGTCCTCCCATACTTTTGATGGTTTTTTTTCATTTTCTCGTTAATTGTACTTCATCTTCACCAATTTCCTTATTTTCTTCTCTCACACTTTCATTTTCATTAGGAATTTGACTTGTTTTATCTTCATTAGGAGTGGTTGTGTGATCCATACCATGTACTGATTGTAATGACGGATTATCAATCCTAACACCTGTTTCAACTCCCATTCCTTTCATTGGACTTAATGGGTCCATTGTAGACCCTCCATCATCCGTTGAATCTTCCTAGGAAATAAACCAATTGGAATTTATTTAAAGATATGATTATTTTGAATTAAATGGAATTGATTTAAACAAGGAAAGCTGTCAAGTGTCAAGAAACTCAGCCATACTCACTAACAGCGGGACTCGAACAAAAAAAACAACTCAGTGATGCGTGTGAACAAGATGGAATCACAGTTGAATTCAAACCAAAAACAAAACAAAAAAGGTTTCCACTTCCAGGAATCGTACCTACTAAGAACAAGATGGAATTATATCTGTTTAATTCAACTGTTGACTCAATCATAGTGACGATCGGCTCTAAGAAACCAATGTAATTTTCAATCAACAAAATTTTCAATCACAATAGAAACAAGAAACAAGAAAACCGATTCATAACAACTCAGGGCCGATGCATAACAAGAGAAAAAAACAAACCTCAGTGATGTAATGTTCCAGGACCGACATGCTTGTGATGGCACAATTGACGTCCGATGGAGTCTACGGAGAGATGGGTCGAACCGTCGAAGTGAGGAAGATGCGATGGAAATCAAGGAATAAAATCAGCAATCTTCAAAGCCCTAGATGGTAAATTGGTAATGGTATCATTGGTATGGCCGATGGCGTATGCGTGTGATTGTGTGAATGGCAAAGTAATCAGAAAGTCGTAAAAACGTTGGTTTGACTTCAAAGAAAGAAATTAAGAAAACTAATTATTAATAATATAAATATATAATATATGAAGTGAAAAAATATATTTATATTATAATTTATATACGCTCGTTTAAGCTCGCAAGCCCTAGTCGAGCTCGGTATAAAAGCTCGGGCTCGAGCTCATTTAATAAATAAGCCCCAAGTAAAGCTCAGGCTCGGCTTGGCTCGAGCTCGTTTAACTCGAGTTCGAGTCGAGTTTTTAACGAGTCGATTCCGAGTAGCTCACGAGTAGCTCAGCTCACTTACACCTCTAAGAGCTATAACTACCCGGTTAGTTAGTGAAGACTAATTATCCTTGCCACCATACTTCCATTGATGCATCTTGATTCATCTTCTTTTCTCAACGATTATTCATATAACATGCCATGTCCCTTAGAACATGTCTTAGCATATTAAGAGCTTAATCTCTCTCTCTCTCTCTATGTGTGTGTGTGTGTGTGTGTGTATATATATATATATATATATATATATATATATATATATATATATATATATATGTCAAAATGACCTCTCAATGGATCATAATTTTTATCATTTCATTTTCTACTTCTAACTCTATCTAACCCAATGAATTAAGCATCCCATACTACCTAATTCATTATACCTTCATCAATTGCATTATTAGTTAATGCTTCAACCCTAACTTCACATATATGGATTTCACCATGGAAATCACATAAAATGCTTGTTCAAGGATTCTGAATGCTCTCAATAAAATCACATATAAGCTATAAGGTGATCAATTCCACCATTCTAACTAATCTAGCAATTTCACCAATTAAGCTTAACACTTAATCTAATGGAGAAATCATTACGTTAATGGAGAGATGATGCAAACCCTTGATACACTCCATCTATATCTTCCCTTGGCCTTCTTCCAGCTCCAAAATCAACCCTTATCAGTTCCCCAATGAAAAAGAAGAGAAATGGATCAAAATGAGCTCTTAACATGTTAAAATTTGTTTCATAATCTACAAAACCATGCCACTGTCATATCTTTACCGTGTCGTGATGCTCATAAGTTTGTCATGTGTAACACCCCGTTTTCACTTTACAATATAATTTTAACATAAATGTTTATTTATGAAATTGAAAGTGGAAATATATTACTTTTTATCCAAAGTAAGCATCATAAAAAGTTGTAGTAGACGTGAATATGAACTCGTGAATATAAAGAATGTCCAAATCTGACATTGTATGAAGAAGTTATGATATTTCAAAGTTACATGCTACAACCCATTACGCCAGTATTTGTTATAAAATACAAAAAGGAAATATATTACTTTTTATTCAAAGTAATGTAAAGTAAACTTGATTTCTGCATAAATACGAATATGTGGATATAAATAACGTCGTGAATATAACTCATATGAAGTTATGAATTTTGTAAGAGCATTCACACTATATTCCTTAAAATATATAAAGTGAAAATAGATTGTGAATTAGTTGTTAAAATCTAAAGGAAAGTTGTAGCAAACGAAATTATAGACCATACAGAAGGGTACACTACGCCCCTTTACTGTACGCGACACATACATGGGACTTGCTGTCTCTTGTCGTTGATCGCCACATGTCGCACACAGAATCATCCACCTCTTTTTCTTCTAGAATGTAACATATGTCATGTTATTATGGAGCCACGTATCACATCCGTGTCTTGCCACGTCTTTTGTCTCTTGGAGGAGTGAGAGGCCATTCTTGCCACGTGGCGCATGGTGTTGCCACGTCATCAGCACGTGCGAGTTTTTGCAGATCTTCGGACGGCCATAACTTTCGCATACGAGCTCCGTTTTCAACGTTCTTTATATCCTCAGAATCCTCTCGACGAGCTCTATAACTTTCATTAAGGCCTCAATTCTTAGTCTTAAAAAATCATATTTATACCTTTAAGACTGTTAAAGTCCATGCCAAATTCATAACTCCTTCATATAGACTTCGTTCTCGACTATCTTTATATCGACGAGTTCATATTCACGAGATCTTCAATTCTTCAATAGATTGTTTCGGCAAACAATCAACCAATTAGAATTTCAATTTCTATGCCCGCACTATTGTGCTTAAAATTCTTGGTATGTATGCTCTCGGTTTTACGACTATTACGACTTTTGTTTAGATTTCTTAGGCTACTAAGCCACCTATCTAAAATTCACTTTTACAATGTGCAGAGTCGTGTTGGTTTAATCGCGAAACTTCGAAGAAACCTAGCTTATGGATTTAAGCATTCTATATATCTACTAAAATTGTATTGACGTTTTCTACATGTTTATGATGCTTATTTTGGCTCAAAAAATATATTTCTATTTCGTATTTTATAATAATTACTCAATATTATACTCTACGGATTTAGTGAAAATGGGGTGTTACAAAGATGTTGCTATTAGATGTGAAAAAGACATAGATCCATTTTAAGTTGCATATACCCTTAAGAGTTAAGTGAAATTTGGCATCTACAATGTTACTGTAACCTAAAATTCTCACTAATAGTATCAGAGCCATGCTTTTTCCATTAATAGTACATAAGAGATGAAAACAAAAAGAAAAAAAAAACAAAACAAAAAAAACTTAGAAAAGTGTGGTGCGCCCTTTTCGTAATTCGTTTTTCCAAGATTTGATTGCCTAATTTGAAATGTTGGATAAAAATTTAGTCATTATTTGTTATTTTAAGTATTAAGATCTGATCCTAATAATGCTAGATAAATCCAAAACCCTAATTCGAATTTTGAGGAATTAGATAAACATACCTAATATTTAATTATAAGATAATTAAATGCAATTATCCTTATGGGTTTTATAAAATATTTAATTAATTGTATAATTCAAAGATGATCATAAAAATCCATAAATTGGTTAAATGGTTAATTAACTAATCAATTCAGTTAATTAAATTTAAACCATACTTGGTTTAAAATATTCATTAGTTAATTAATTTAGATAATTAAATCTAAACCTTCTATTTTTCAAAAGTTTTAAAATACACCATATACATATGTATATATAAAAGAGTATATTACTATATGTATAACTAAAAGTTAGTCAAATCAATAGTAAGCTTCATTCACAAAGCCATACTCTAAGAGATGTATAAGTAAACTACCTAAAAATGACTATTGATTGGGTGTCCATTTTACCCACCGCTTCTTTGTGTGGTGGAGGGTCATTAGGCAAATGGGTTTGATAGGACACTAATCACAATAAAAGTATAATGTATAAAGTACTAGAACCTTCTATAATATCTCACTCTAGTTACTTTAGGAAAAATGCGAAATTGTATGTTAATCCATGAAACACACATCATTTCTTTTCAAGCCGTTAGTGAAACGTGTGCAGGTAATCGGGACTCTAATGTGGGACTATAAAGATGAAATGATGTCACATACTTGAATTTAAGATTGTTGATGGATTGTTTGTGGTTAGTTAGCACATCAATGTGAGATCATAAACAACCACAAGATTATCACGTGGGTTTGTATGGTTATTCACATCTTGTTTGTGATCCTCGACATCCTAGTCACAAATTAAAGAGCAATATCCGAGACTAACACGCCATTGATTATTCAATGAATCTCAAAATATCTAGGAGTTTCATGATATGACTATGTCATCCCTATTCATATTGTGAATCATATTTTTAGATCCTAGACTTAATTTAAAATTAGATTGGTAGTTAATAACTGAGTCGAACTATTTAAACTTTCTCCTTTAGGTTAGATGAAATCCTCCCCCACCTCCTAACTCACTTTCTAATTCTATATTCTATTTTTTTCTCCCTCGAGAAAGTCTAATTTGTTATGGTATATTATTTGATTTTGATATTAGGAAAGATTTCCATAATGAGCATATCTCTTACATCAATCATGCATCAACTTTAAATATTCCCATAAAATAAAGATTTGTCCAATAAAGTCTCTTTCATCATTATATCTATGTCCTCAACGTTACAAAAGGATTTTGTAAGCATGTTAACATATGAAATGAATTTTCAATTGAGTGAAATGTTTCACCAAAGACAAGGCAATAGTGATTGGAAAATCATCAAAAAGTTCCTAATTGAATTCAAATATGAAAAGAGTTTTGTTTGTAATCAATGTAAGCTACATAGACAAAATTGAGAATCTAAATGTTGCCCTTGACAACATTCTTTCTATAGATCTTGTTCTTGGATCCTTCATTAGTTCTTATGATAATTTCAACTTGATTTATGATATGAATAGTATGGAGGAAAACATTTATGGGATTCTTAAACCTTCTCTCCAAACTGAGAAACAAAGATTGCCCTAAGTATTTTGATATGGTAATGTCAAATGTTTGACTCTGTAGCAAGATCTTGAATAATCAAACTCCAAATACATCCAATTCATATTTCCTTGATGCATGATGTAGTAATCACATTTGGATAGTATTTTAAAATCTAAAGGAAGGAAGGAAGCTTAAGCATCGAAAGCTAAAATTAATCATTAGAATGGGTGAATGCCACATGTCTCAATGATTGAGGATTTGAGCTTGTGCTTAGTAATGGAGTTAGGATAAATCTAGTCGCTTGCTATTACTCTTCGGAGATTTCTACAAACCAAATTTCATCTTATGCATTGTATAAACATGAATATCAATTTTCATTTGATAATGGAAAGGTGATAGTTCTAGTTTATAAATATGATGGTTTTATGGTTAACACATCTTCTTGCAATTAAAATTCATGAAATTGTAGTTTATGTTTCTACTAATAGTAGTGATGACTTGACCATTGATTCTTTTAATAGTTTAGATATAACTGTGCTTGTGGCATGATCACCTTGGCCATATAAGTGAGAATTGCATCACCAAGCTCCGACTAAACCTGACTTGGAATCATTCGAACTTAAGTTGAATGATGTATGTGAGTATTGTATATTAAGAAGACGAATTGGTCATGATTCACATGAACATGTAATGATGTTAAAGGATTGTTGAATATTGTACACACTAACATGTGTGGACCCATCAAATCTACTACAAGGGATGACATATATTACTATTTCATATTTATTGATAATTTCGGTAGACGTGGATATGTTTATATGATTAAGCATAATTCTAACATTTTGAAAAGTTTCAGAGTACCAGAACAAAGTAGGGAATCAATTAGGAATGAAGATAAAGTATCTCCAATCTAAAAGGGAATGAGAAAGTCTCAGTATTAGGTTATACGGTTATCATAGAGATTGTGGAAAGGTTTCCATAATTGGCTTCTCCAAGGACACTAGAATGTAATGATGTTACGAAAACGAGAATCAATGCTATAAGGTTTGATTTATAATGAATCATTCTTTGCTAACATTCTTAAATTTTAGGAATATACACTTGAAACAGTTGAGCTTGTTTAAACCTTGTATCCCACTAAGTATGTTTTTATGACACCTCATAAAATATGGAGTTGAAAAGTTCCTTCACAGTCTAATCTGGTGTTGTGAGGTCTTTTATTAGACAATAAACCAATGACTAACTTGAATCAAGATTTGTGAAGTGTTACATTGTCGGGTATTCACTGAAGGCTTTTGATATTTGTTTTAAAGATTCACAAGAATGTGGCGCTTATAGGTCGAAGGAATGCTCCTTGAGAGAAAGAACATATAGATATCAAGAAGTATGTGGGAGTCATATTGACCTTGAAGAAATTTGAGATATGTTTGCTAATGAACCTATAGGTGGCACTAGCACTCAATATGAGGTTGAAATACCAGTTGAGTTAAATGAAATTACCTTACCACTTCACAAGATATAGTAGAGTTAGAGCACCTCCCAAGTTTTATGAGTCTTATCTAACCGTGGAAGGAGACATGTTGATTAGTGATTAAACATTGATCGGTTTGGATAATGTTAGATTAGGTGTCTAAGCCCATAAGTATAATTGGTATCTACTTGACCCGAGAGTAGCATGGTCCATTTCGGGTTGCATATCACCAGGACAATTTTGAGGATCGATATTTGAGTAAGAGGTTATTTATGTTTTATTAATATATTATAAGTTCTAATATATTAATATGAAATCATATTATTTAATTAGTATTGATCAAGAATTAATTTGGAATTAATTTAGTGATCAAAAGAGACTAATAAAATTAATAGGGACTGATTATGTAAATCAATGATATATATATATATATATATATATATATATATATATATATATATATATATATATATATATATAGTTTGGGCTATTCATCCATCATGGGCTAAGCTTATGAAAGTTTCCATGAAGAGTTAGCCCACATGAAATATGGATCATAACCCAAAGTGTATGGATTACGGTTTACCCATGACTCTTGGATTCATACATATATATACATAACCCCATGGCTAAAATTGGAGAAAACATGTGTTCTTAGAGTTCATAAACGATTTGTGTGCCTAGTAATCTCTCTTAATTCATCCAATTTTTCAAGGTTGTGTTGTCAACCGTTTGAGGCATCACACTTGGGGTGTTGAGTTCTTAAAGGCCAAAACTACAAGCTACAATAAAGAGAAAATTCTATAACTCATTTTAATGTTGATTATGTTAATTGTATGCTAGTTGTAGGCTTAATACTTTGGAAACAATATTGCATGTATAATTAGAGAAAAAATAGATCCAAAGTATTTAAGGTTGTATATGCACCATAGGATGTTGTAGTATACTAAACCCAACAGATAAGCCTAATAACTACTATGAAGCAATATTAGGTCCTATATTTGGCATTTGAATAGTCTAAGAATAAAGAAATTCAATCCATGAAGGATAACTAATTTTGAAATTAGTTGATCCAAAGCCCAGTCTTATGACAGTGGGGCGCGATTAGATCTTCAATGTGAAGACTAACATGGATATGATGTACACACATTCAAAGCTAGTATGGTATAAATGGTGTTCATTCAAACTCAACAAATTATTTATGAGGGAAAACTCTCATGAGTATCTGAGAAAGGTCTATTTGGTTTTTTGGTACCATTTTTTCCTTATTTGATAGAAGATATGGCGAAATGGATGTTTAAACAAATTTTCTCAATTGTAAACTTTCAAAGGATATATGAACTATCCAAAAAGGATTTAAATATACAAAGTATCCAATCAAGTGTGTAATCTTGAAAAATCTATTCATATATTTAAGCAAGCATCACATAGCAAGGAATCTATTTTGCTAGGAGAAGTCAAAGAGTGTTGTCTTTCTAGAAGTCTAGATGAGTCTTGATTTCATGTCAAAGCTAGTGGGATTGTCTTTGTCTATCTAGTGACAATACTGCTCATAGGAAAATGCCATTGATACTTGGTATTCAGATCTAAAAGTATAGATCGAAATGGTTAATAGGATTCAACCAATGCACAATGTGTTGAAAGGTTATGGAAAATTCCAAATGGATTATTTGTATGCTTCATAGCAAAGAGTTGAGTGAATCTAAAAAGGTCCTTTATACTGGTCATGGAAATGATAGAATGAGCCCAGTCTCATATGCTTTGGATATAGGATCGATCAAGAATGCTATGAATTTTGGTTATTTTGATGTCTCTGATGTTTTGAGCATCATAAGATTGTTTAGAAATTGGCATGACTGAGTTGCTACACAACTGTTAAGAACATTCTAAAGTATTGAAAGATAGCAAGGAATGGTTGCTTGTAGACAATAGAGAACATGTATGAGAAGAGTTACAGTGACATGAATTTTTAGAGATAACTTTAAGTCATAGTCTAGATGTATATTCATTTTTAGTTGTAGCATGAAAGGTTTCATGTAAGAGATGGTGGTAGATTCTATAATGTTTGTAAGACCACATTATTGCAAGTGAAATATCCAAGGAGCATACATGGACTCGAAAACGTCGTATTTGACCTTGGATTTGTCCTGAGTAACAAATTTCCATTAGAAATATTTTGTGAAACTGTAGTCATATTGACTAAGGATTCATGAGATCACAAAAGGTCAATGCTTCGGAGGAAATTCAACTATATCCAAAACAATGTTAAGGATGGAGATCTAGTTGTGAAGTGAATATCTTTTTCATGATTGGTTCACAATAGTTATGACCAAAAGAAACCCATGATATGCATGCTAAGAGCATTGGCATAAGAAATTTTGACAAGTTTTTAAATCGATTACCTAAAAAATTCATACAATAGATAAATCTGTAATTGTTATGGTGATTAACTAACAAGGAATTATTTATATTCAAAGAGTATGATGCCATAGAACAATTTGTTATTATTGTCTTTAATTTTTTTTGTTACTTCCTGAATATTAATTTATTCGAAATGCCACATTCATTCATACTTTTCAGAATACGTATTGATTTAAGACTGTCATGAATAGATTGTAGATTGTCAATATGGATTGGACATTGCATAGAGATTGTTGCAATATTCCTGAGTACTTTGAAAATAAGGATTTTGAGTATTGGTTAAATCCGCTCTTAGAGATTAATTTATGGATTCAATCACGAGTAATTCTAAGAATATAATATGTTATATTCTTCAAACCAATATGCTCCCTCCGTCCCAAAATTATTATCCACAGACAAAAAACACACAAATTAAGGAAACATTAATTACCAATAACTTTATACAATAAAATGACAGTTTTGTCCTTACTTTGCATTTAATGTTCAATTAAATGTTTAGTTGGTTAAGTAATAATGAGGGGATATTTTGGTAAAAATGTTATTTATTTTTAGAAGTGGACTATTATTTTGGGACAAACCAAAAAAGAAAGATGAACTATAATTTTGGGACGGTGGGAGTATATAACTCATATTTTGCAAATCAATTGTACATTGGTTTACTCCAACTCATCTCGTAACTGAGTGTTATAAAGTGTAATTTCATGCATGATTTGATGAGTAAAATGTATGATTATATAGTCGAAGTTTATTTGTTCCATTTGCCTTAACAGGAAAAAGAAATATCTCCCCCCCCCCTGATGATTTGTTGCCGACATCTGAAGTGTTTGGCCAAGCCTAAACTAAATTGATGTGTTTAGTTAGTAGGCTGAATTTAGTCGTCATAAATCGGGAAATCGAGAAATAGAATCTTGGACTATGAGATTAATTATAATCCATGTCTCATATCCATATGATATCTTGTTGAACGAAGGGATATCTGATCACTTATCTTAGGACCAACGTCTAATCATATTTTGGCAGTTTCTTTGGAAACACTATTTACTGGTTATTCGAAGTTGTACTTGCAATTGTAATTAACGAATTATCCAAGTGGGAGACTGTTGGATTAAGGTGTCTAAGGTCCTAACTAAATTGATATAATGTTTATGAATAAAAATTAATGTCCTTTTTGGGTTGCCCTCATAACTAAGAAATGGCTTGGATTGATTGTAAGAGAGAGATAAATGATTTGTCAATATATTATATGATTAATATATTAATTAGAAATGGTTAATAATTAATTATGAATTAATTAAAGATATTCATAATTGATTAGTTATTAATCATAATTAATCTTTAATTAATTTTGGATTAATTGGAAATAATCATAGGTGCAAGGGGTGAATTGTAATTGTTTAATAGTTGAACAAAAGAAGCAATTCTAGAACCCTCCATGGCTTGGACGGTTTTGGATGAATTTCTTGGGTTTCTGGAAGCCTCTTGGTAGTAGATAATCAAAGGATTTGAATTGGGATTAAATTTATTATTTAGTTATTCAAATATGGATTCATCTTTAAGTTACCTAAACTATAAATAGGACCCTTGGGCACCAAGATTTCACGGCTCTCTATACCTAAAGGGTGGAGAACAAAATGCTCCTCCTCTCTCCCCTCTCTCCTTTCAATCCTAGGGTTTCTTCAGTCGTCGGTGTGAAACATTAGATGCTCGCATACTTTTGGAGCTACTTTTCCAAAGAGACAAGAAAGATTTTTATTAGCTTCGTTGGAAACAAGAAAAGGTATGTTTCTCTAACTATGAATTCGATTCATAGGGTTTTAGTTTTTTATTTTCACAAGTCTGTTGCTATTAGATGTGCAAAAGACTTAGATCTATTTTAGGTTGCATGAACCCTTAAGAGTTAAATGAAATTCCGCATGTATAATGTTATTGTAACCTAAAATCCCCGATAATAGGAAGTAAGGTTAAGTCAAGCATCCTAAGGCTATAAATCCTAAATATGTACGACTCAAAAGCATTCACTTAAAAACCAATCAAAATTAACATTAACTTCAGATAGTACATAGCAAGCAAAGGCCTAAGGCTGTATGGCATCTCATATATCAAGCAATCCTATCAAACAATTTCTAAAGGGATCCTTAGCTCATGTACTAGCATACATTTTTAATAGTTCACATATTAATATATATAACAAGTATGGATATCTCAGGAACCACTTTCATAATCGGGCTCTAGCAGAATGTATACATTGTAACTGTAAAAAAAATTCAAATGTTTATGAAAATTTCTCAAATCCTTAATTTGATTTTGGAATCCCATGATTGTTCATCTAAATCCCTCAAACCAGGGCTCTGATACCAACTTGTAACGTTCCAATTTTCATAATAAAGTTTTCATTTTCAAAATAACAAAATCACCCATTTACATAAATATATATATATATATATATATATATATATATATATATATATATATATATATATATATATATATATATATATATATATATATATATATATTCAATGCGAAACCATTTGTTCGTAAACCATAATTCAAAATCAAAGCTATAAATAGAAACAGCACGAAATCTCGAATCATAAATTTACTAATGTGTGTATATTCCCGCCTTCGTGATTGAATAAGTACCTGAAAAACATTTAATCCACAACTATAAACACAAATCATAGTGAGTTCCTCAAAATACAATATACAACACAAAATCCATACATAACAGTAACGAGTGTTTTTCAGCGGAATAGGTATGTTTTAATCGAATGGGGATGTTTCAACCCAACTGGGTTATTTCAACTAAACTGGTCTATTTCAACCTAAGAGGTAACCAAACAGGTCTACTTCAACCCAAATTGTGTGTTTTAACTGAACGGGTCTATTTCAACCTAACAGTATGTTACAACCGAACAAGTATGTTTCAACTCAACAGGTCTATTTCAACCGAACATGCATATATCATACATGCATACTAACAAACCAGCAAGTGTTATGAAAACTAAAATCAAATAACGAACCTACAATATATTGATAAGACTCACCTGGTCTAAGAGAGATAAAATTCACTACTCAAAACCCAATGATTCAGATACACAAACCACCTAACCAAACACAGATTAAATTGTAGTCTACACCTGAAAACACTTCAATTTGATCAAATTCAATAGTCAAAATTCAAGTCTTGGTCAACCATATGTGTCGCACACTCTCATGGGCGCCATGTGCTCACTACAAGACAAAATAATCAAGTTACAAGGCTAAAACAGATACAGTTCAGAAATCTCCAAAAGCACATCGTGTAAGGAAAAAGACATGTCATGCCAAGATGCAATTATTAAGGGTACTTTGACTTAATCCATTAAATAAAAGCTCAAAATTCTAGATATGATCCTCAACAATGTATTAATGGATAAAGTTTTCAACAAATACATTCCAATCATGCAACATCTAGACTTTAATATACCAAAATGACCTAATGGACCAAAATAACTGACATATCTTAATGGGAAGGTAAAACATCCCAACTTTCCTAGTCAATAATGTTCAAGGGTCATCCCCAATTTCTCAAAAGGTGATGTGGTTCTCCTAACTCCAAGATCACAAAAAAAAAAAAATAGACCAAAATGTGCAAAATGAAGTGTTTAATAAGATCTAAAGAACCAAAGAGAAAGTTTGAAACTTTACACTCACAAAGGTCCAGAAAAATCAGCAACTTTGTTAGATCTACACTTGGGTCTTCGTTCTTGCAACAAGAGAAACTTCTTTGTCTTCAAGCATCGCCCAAAAATAGAGGAATAAGCTCACAAATAGAGCACAAGATCAAAGACAAGAGAGAGTGATAGATGCCATTTTATGCATATTTATGGTAGTTTTTATAAGCATTTTGCATCATATTTTGTATATTTGCATGTCAATAGTTTAAATAATGTTCAGTTCATATCATTATTTAGAATTCCCGTATTGATAGCCTTTTTATGCCATTTTCAAATAATTTTAGTGGAGCAGTACTTTGGGAGCAGCTTCGGATACGTTTCATGGAGAATTTAATTCTAAATGGAGCCTGGAACTTTTTAAGGATTATGAGGAATGCTTAGAAGATGTATTCATCAAGAAATATTCAATTGAATTGATCATATAAATATAGATTGCTATATTCTAAATCCTAAAGGATGTTGCTGACAACTTGGACCCCCTGTTAGTATTTTGACCATATCTCTTGACGAGTTCAAAAATATTTCGGAAACTAGAAAAAATTTCGGACGAATTTCGTGTTTGTGAGAAAAGGAGAAAATGCAAAAATTCGATCAAATGTTGCCAAATTCGATCAAGTAAACACTTCGCAATTCAGAAAGTCCGAAAATCAGAAAAATGAAAATTTCTACCAGAACTCAAGAAATTCGATCGTGGGACCTACAATTTTGATCGAATTTTTCGGTTTCTTGCTCCCGATGACTTTGGCTTGTATATATCTGATGCCTCTCTGTTCAAACTGAAGTTGGACGATTTTGAAGCTCCAAACGATGAAAAAGATGATTTATGATGTAATTTCTCTTCGATTTCAAGGATTTCTGAAGATCTGAAAGATGAAGATCATCTCCTACATTTAGTTAGCAAGATTAACCAGTTACTCTATCTTTTTATTATTTTTAATTCGTTTTTAACCATGTCTGGCTAAACCCTAGTTTTCAATTCTACATTAGACTAGTACTTTTCATGTGATCGGTTATTAGATCTGATTTTCTTTTTGTGTTTTTATCTATGTTTTTCAGTTTTGAGCTTAATAAATGTTTGATTTTTAATTCTTGTTAGTCTGGTCACCTAGCTAGGGTTTTTATCATTTCAGTTAATCAGTTAATAAAATTCGTAATTATTCTTGTCCACTGGTAATTAGTAACATGTATCAGATTTGTTCTGTGTTTGGGATTTAACTCTGATATATAAACTGAAAAATCATATATTTATGCTTCCAAGCTTTTGATAAGTATTGGGCATTGTTGGGAATTTTACACAAAACTTAATGCAACTTTTCTGATATTAATTAAGAGTTTATTTAATTAGACAGTAAAAAGTTAGGGTTAACTGAAGAGCCTATTTTGGTTAATTTAACTAAGTAAATGAGATTATACTAGAGCTTATTAGTTTTTCTCAGTACCAACTTAGATAGAACGCATTCTGAATAATCAGATATGGGTTGATTGCATCATTAGGAAAGTCGCAACAGAGCTGAAACCGTTTTTATTATTGATTTTTGTTTAATTTATTTTTACTCCAATTTTTATTATTTAGTTTAATTTAAAAAACCCCCTTTATCATTTCTATTTGATTGACTAGAATGTGCCTGATGCAAAAAGGCATTGACCGTTAGTCTGTGTCCCAAAGGATTCGACCCTGCGTCCCTGTGCTATATTATTAGTTCAACCAGCAGTGAAAATTTATTTTCTTAATACATTCGCGATAACGTGTTAACAAATTGGCGTCGTTGCCAGGGACATAGTGCTTTCTTATAGTTTTATGCCAAGAAATTTTTGTATAGGCACACCTATAGCTTTTGATCTTGAAATTGAAAGATATGCAAGGAAACTAAAAGAACAATCAACTGGGTTCTTTTGCTCATCCTCTTCAGTACCTCCAAAAATCACCACACCATAAGGCAGTCGCTTGTGGAACAATCCAGATCCGACTTTCCTATTTTTTCAGAAAGTATCCCTATCTTCACCTTGTAAGTTCTAACAACCCCTATAAATCATACTCACCAAAACCCCCAGTTAAATTTGAAACCACAAACTCTTCAGAAACCGAATCTGAAGAATCATCCATAAGTGGAAATGATGCAAAAAAGACTCTCAGAGAGTGGCCCATCCAAGAAGTCAATCAGCAGCCTCTCTGCATTGGTTTTCTGGAAGCTCAAGATTTCAAGATTAAATCTGGTCTGATACACCTTCTCCCTACATTTAGAGGCTTGGAAAATGAATATCCACATAAATTCCTTAAGGAATTTCATGTGTAAGTTCCGGAGTGAAGCCACATGCGATAACTGAAGACCAGATAAAGTTCAAGGCATTTCCCTTTTCACTTCAAGATTCAACAAGAGAATGGTTGTACGAGCTACCATCAGGTTCCATCACCACTTGGACATAACTCATAAAGTTAATTTTGGAGAAGTATTTTCTAGAAACGCGAGTTTCATGTCTCAGAAGAGAAATCCTTGGTGTCAAAAAAGGAAAAAGATAAGCTTTACACACTTACTGGGAGAGATTTAAAAGGTTTTTGGGTCGGTGGCCACAACATGGGATCAGTGACTATTAGCTCTATAAGTGCTTTTGCGAAGCTCTGACATCCATGGAGTGACATTTGATAAATGCTTCCAGTGGCGGTTCCTTAGGTGATATGACACCAACAAAAATCTAGGAGTTGATCGAAAAACTAGCGATAGAGTCGAAGCATTCTAGTGATGAAGACAAATGGTATTCAGATCAGCCAATGGGTGTCAAAGAAGTCAAAAATGCTCATCTGGAGTCCTAAATATATGAACTAACAAACATGGTTATGCTCCTGACAAAATAAAAAGTAGTTGCGAAGAAAAAATATGCTATATGCCTGAAGACATAACATCTAACATATATGTGTCCAATATTACATGAGGATGTTTCTCTAGTCAAAGCTGTCAGAGGATACCTGCAACAGAAGATTTATAATCAGCCTGCAAACTATTATCATAACAATAATTTTTAGCCAAGACAGCAATGTCAACAACTGTTGGGTTTTCATCAGACGAACTTTTAGAAGAATCCTCAGAATCATCACAACTTTTAGAATCTGAATAAGCAAACTTATCAGTAGCAAAATTTTCAGAAGCAAAACTTACATCACCAACCCATCAGTTCCAGTGTGGCCTTAGAAGATATAGTCAAGAGTCTTGCCAGGATCACCCAATAATTCCAGAATGAAACCAAAGCTATAATACGTGTCTCAACTTGCCACTTCTGTGGGTTGTTTGGAATCTCAAGGAAAGTTACTGGGGCATACTGAGAATGATCTGAAGCACAATGTGAGTGCTATTTTCTTGAGAAGTGGGGAAAGTTATGAAGGCCCAAGCATTTCTAAAACATAAAAAGAAACTGAAGAATATGAAGAAGTTATGGTAGAAGAAGAAGATGTAAAACAACCAGAAAAAGCTAAAGAAGAATCTAAAGGGGTTTTGGTTGAAGAAGATGCCAAAAAATATAAATTAAAAGAGACCCCAAGACCATTGAAGTTGAATCTGAAAGAATTCAAGCTCTTTCCACCCTTTTCATCAAGACTGAGAAATACAAAGCACAAAAGAGAGGATTAAGATATTATGGAAATTTTTCGTAAGTTTGAGGTAAATCTTCCACTTTTAGATGTTATCAAACACATCCCTTGTTATGACAAGTTTCTGAAAAATTTATGTATTTCTAAGAAAAAACAAAATTTAATTAAACTATCAAAGCTTGCAAAAATATTTCTTCAATTTTGCAAAAAAAAAGTTTGCCCCCAAAGTGCAAGGATCCAAGGATTTTCTTGATTCCTTGTAAATTGGGTAACCTAAAATTTTCAAATGCCATGTTTCACCTCTGTGCGTCAGTCAATGTCCTTCCCTTTTTTGTAATTGCAAAATTGAAATTGGGAACCTTACAAAATACCAGGACACTCATTCAGTAGGCAGATCACTCGTTAGTACACACAAAATTTGTATTGGAGGATGTTCTCATCCAAGTGGGTGAGTTTATTTTTCCCACTGAGTTTTATATTCTGGATGTGGACATTATAGACGTATTAGATAAAAACTCAATTATTTTGGGAAGAAATTTTCAGAAAATTGCTAAAACGAAAATTGATGTTTTTGCTGGTACGCTTTCTATGGAATTTGATGGGGATGTGGTGAACTTTAATATTAATGATTACGACACATCTGATAATATTCTTGTTAATTATATGGGTCCCAACAGTCCTTTATCTAAGGGTTGTTGTGAGTTTTCTAATAGTTTTGTGCAAGATCTATTTTTAGATAGGAAATCAGATGATGATACATTAAAGAAGCTAGAAAGAAATAAGCTTGGGGAAGAGGAAGAACTGAAATCTACTGAGGAAGAATCAGATAAAAACTAAAAAGAAACATAATTTTGGAAAAAGAAGAGGAGAGAGTGATGATTTCAATTGAGAAGGTACTAGAGGAGAAGCTGAAATATAATGAGGAAGAAACAGATAAAAATTTGAAAAGAAAAATATATGAAGAGAAGAATGAGAAGATATCTGGAAAGAAGATCAGACAATGAAAAAAGTTTAAATATCTGAAAAAAGACTTATCTGAAAACAATCTGAAGTCTTTTCAGTTTGTTGAACAAGTTTCAGATCCACCAATCTTTCCATATCTTAAGGGATCTAGAGTGACAAGGAAGAGATTTGAGCTTCACAGAAGTCTTAACCACACTAGTTAACAAATCTGGTTGGGCAAAGTCGAGCCAACAAATTTAAAAATGGGTAGCTTTCTAGGAGGAAACCCACGTAGGTTTAGTTTATTTTTATGCTTTCAATAAAGAGATGGTCACAGTTACAAGCAAGCTTGGGAATATCAGACGATTTTCAAAGTTGTTGAAATTCAAATTTTTCGTCATATCTTCGTCAAATCAAAATTTCTGCAAATCTTGTTAGGTACAATCTTTCATAGCTGCACCATTTTACCTTTATATGCTTTATTGAGTTGTTCATTCCTCTATGAACATTGAGGACAATGCATCATTTTAAGCTTGGGGAGGGTTTAGTGTAAAATTTTGTATTTCTATTTTTTTTTGTTAAAAATTTAAAATTTTCAGTTTTTAGGTAAAAATTTTCAAATTTATTTTCTACATTTTATTTTTTGCATTCAATTTGCATATTAAAAAAAATCAAAAAATCCAAAAAAAGTATTTTTATTTATTTATTTTTTCTGCATTTATAAAAAAAAACCAGAATGGTTTTTATTTCTATTTTCTACATTAAAAAAATTCAAAAAATTAGAAAGTTACATGAGATGAGGATATTATTTACATTCGATGGCCCTGTTAAGATGAAGTGTAACATGTACCTAAAATAATAGTCTCATTACGATCAATTTTAAGAATTATCTTTTCATATCAGAAGTGCTTTAAATATTTTCGAAATATGAACCAACATAAGAGTCGGATAATTTTTATAATGGAAGCGCAGAATGGAAAAACGAATAGTGTTTTAAAAATAATTTCCTTAAATGTCTTAAAAAGAACCTAGATTAAATAACCATTTTCTTTCCTTGAAGTACTAAATCATATAGTTTATGCACTTTTTGAGGATGGGAGGGAACTCTTGTTATATCCACACAATTAATTATTGTTTTTGAAGTATTAAATATATGGTGGACCACAAATAAAATCCATGCCCGAAAAATATATATATATGTTAGAAATGGTACATCAAGAAACTTGAAAAAAAATCTGAAATTCAAAGTGAAAATCCAAATTAAGTTCAAGTCAAAATCAATAACCATGCAAGTTAAATCTAAAGAGTTGCTCAAGACAAAGAAGATGTGTCGTATAATAAGATTGATCCCTCGATAGTGGAATCATAGGGGTAAGTTTGGATTTTATGTTCATAATGGAGCTTACCACGTTTACTGGATAAGTTCGGAAAAAGGAGGGTCGGTTAAGCTATGTTTTTATTAACGATTTTTATGAAATTATTTTTAAAAATACATTTTTTTCACAAATATAATTAGGCATAAAAGTTAGTTACTCAATTTTGGTTTGACTTATTAAATATGAATTCTAATTCTACAATAAATGTATTGAGACTATTGTCTAGGTAGTGATTTCATTGGAGTTTCCTCATTGTCAAATCTAATCATATGAAGAAAAAAAGAGTTAGTTCAAGTTTTTAGTCTCCTTTATTTTATTCTAAATTCTTTTTAGGTCATCTACGTCTTTCCATTTGCTTATAATGTTTAACCTTTTTTCTTACTTGAGGGCAAGTAAGTTCAAGCTCGGAGAGATTTGATAGATGTCATTTTATGCATCTTTTACGGTAGTTTTTATTACCATTTTGCATCATGTTTTATATATTTTCATGTCATTAGCTTAAATAATGTTCAGCTCATGTCATTCGTTAGAATTCCCGTACTGCTAGCTTTTTTATTTCATTTTTAAATAATTCGAGTAGAGCAATACTTTGGTAGCAACTTTGGATGCGTTTAATGGAGCATTGAATTCTAAATGGAGGTTGGAACTTTTAAGGATTATGAGGAATACTTAGAAAATGTTTTCTTCAAGAAATATTCGATCGAATTGATCATACGAATATAGATTGCTACATTCTAAAGCCTAAAGGATGTTGCTGACAGCTTTGACCCCCTATCAGTATTTTAACCATATCTCTTGACTCGTAACTCCGATTTACACGATTTAAAATGTTCCGGAAACTAGTCAAAATTTTGGACGACTTTCTTGTTTGTGAAAAATGAAGAAAATGCAAAAATTCGACCTAACTTTTCCAAATTCGATCAATTTGTTTCAAAAATTCGATCGAATAAACACATCCCAGTTCAGAAAGTCCGAAAATCAGAAAAATGAAAATTTCGAACAAAACTCAAAAAATTCGATTGTGTGACCCAAAAATTCGATTGAATTTTTGGGTTTGTTGCCACCGAAGACTCTGTCATGTATATATAGGATGCCTCTCTGATCAGAATGAAGTTGGATGATTCCTGGAGCTCTAGATGAAGAAAAAGACGATTTATGAGACAAGTTCTCTCCGATTTCAGCGATTTCTGAAGATCTGAAAGCTGAAGATCATCTCCTATATTTAGTTAGCAAGATTAATTAGTTATCTTATATTTTTATTAGTTTTAATTCATTTTTAGTCACGTCTCACAAAATCCTAGTTTTCAGTTCTGCATTAGACTAGTACTTTTCATGTTATGAGTTATTAGATATGATTTTCTTTTTGTGTTTTTATCTAGATATTTAAGTTTTGAGCTTGATGAATATCTGACTTTTAATTCTTGTTAGTCTGATCACTTAGCTAGGGTTTTTATCATTCCAGTTAATCAGTTAATATAATTCGTAAATGTTCTTGTCAACTGGAAATAAGTAATAAGTATCAGATTGGTTACATGTTTGGGATTTAACTCTGATATAAATTGAAAAATCATATCTTTATGCATCCAAGCTTGTGAGAAGTAGTGGGTATTGCTAGGAATTTTACACAAAACTTAATAATCAGATCTGGGTTGATTGCATAATTAGGGAAGTCGCAGCAGAGCTGAAACCGTTTTGATTATTGATTTTCGTTTAATTTATTTTCACTACAATTTTTGGTTTTTAGTTTAATTTAAAAACCCCCATTTATAATTTTTGTTTTATTGACTAGAATGTGCCTGATGCAAAAAGGCATTGACTGTTAGGTTGTGTCACTGAGGATTCCACCCTGCTTCTATGTGCTATATTATTACTGCAACCAACAGTAAAATTTTATTTTCGTAATACTTCTGCAACAACATGTTAATGTTGGATTTTGAGCATTCTAACACCCCTAAGTGTACATGCAACCCTAAATACATTGGATCTATATTTTCTCTATTATACATGCAAATATAAATATTCGAAGGTATTACCCTAACTAGCATACAAATCCTTGATACTCGGGTAATAAAATAGATAGAATACATACCTTGTTGATGTAGCTTGACTCCATGAAGCTCGAGAGCCTAGTGCCTTTAGTGTGACACCTTAAATGATTCACACAACATCAAATACACATAGAATAACTTAGAGAGAAATGATACACTTCATGAAATCGGCTAGCCCTCACCATTCCTTCATAGTCTCTCATGGTGGCCAATTTTGACAAGAATAAGATGCTTATATAGTGTGTCACAATTAGAGTTACACCATGTAAACCCTAATTTTCATGGCCTTTCATTTTCATGATACATGGGTACAAAAACACCATGGAGCATCCTATGGGTTTTAGCCTAACTTGATAATCCATGGAGCATTAGCCCACTATACAAGTATAGATGATTTACACAATCAACCCATATATTTAATTAGTCTCCTTCTGATCACTTAATTAATTCCAAATTAATTCTTGATCAATACTAATTAAATAATCTTATTAATATATTAGAACTTATAATATACTACCAAACCTTAAGTGTTATTTCTCTCATTTTAGTCTATCAAAATGCATGATGCCATGCAACCCAAACGGAGCATGACGAGTCGGGTCAAGTACATACCAAATATAGTTATGGACTTAGACACTAATCCAAGAATCTCCCACTTAGATAAGTCTAAAACTATTATTGAGTATGACTTTAAAACCTAACGGGCAATCGTAGCTCTCGAAAGCCGTTGTCGAACTCTGACCTTATCGATGAACTCTGACCTTTGTCAATGACTTGTCCATTAGATAAGGGATCATATATTCCTCCATTCTAGATATCATATGGAGTGAGAAATGGATTATAAATCATTCTCTCTGTCCATTTGTTGTTTCCCGATTTCTGATTTATGACGACTGACTGATTGAACAGATCAAATCAGTCCTGGCTTGGCCAAGCACTCACATGTGTCATCATTAAATCATCGAGGGGCCCACAGATATCTCTTTTATCCCGAAGGTAAAAGGAATGGATAAAATTCGACTCATATGTCTTGTTCTACTACTTTTTGAATCATACACAAAGGCACGTTTTATAACATCGAGTTACCAATGCGGTTCCGTGCAATCAATGTATAACCAACTCATAGTAACAACTCATATATCTAGGTTTGAAGAATATAAGATATTATCGTCTCATGATCACTCGTGATAAAATCCATGAAGTGATTCCAATGAGCGTGGGTTGAATCCAATACTCAGAACTTATGAGCACTAATGAGTGTTGTAGCACCACTTGGTCCAACATCTTAGACCTCTACAAGCCAACCCATGACAGTCTTGATCCATATCTACTTCCAACATATGACCGAATATGGATGGTTTGAATAATTTAGTCAATCAGGAAGAACGACCTAGTTATTCTGGAAGTCAAAACATGCAAAGTGAAACAAAAGAATAATTGAATCCAATATGGTCTCATAACTTATGCATATTTATTTATCACCATATTGATTACCCATCATTCATTGCATACTGTTTCAAACTATCCACTTTATACTTGAGTTAAAAACAATAGTTGTCCCATGCTCCAAGCATGTACACTATGTTTTTCTAAACACTAGTCATGTTATACACCAAGTATGCATACTAAGTTTGTCTATGATCTTTACTTTGTGAAATAGATCCAATGATTCTCATTTCACACTCCGAATTCCTTATTGCAAATGCACGAATTCCAAATTCTCGCCATTTACCTAAATCTGTTAGATTCTAAACTTATATGCATTGGTCCTCTTGTAATGATTATGCACAAAGTCACAAAGACTTGTCAACATACATTACAGAGTATTCCAATGGAGACCAACGCCAAGGAACTAAAGTCTTATATTCAAAGTTCATTGCTTTAAACATCCTTCATGCATTAAGTTTCCTAATCTTAAACAAATTTAATGAATAACTTCCATTTATGGGAAAAACTCCATATTCCCATTTTGACTATCACTCCTGAACAAGAGTTGCTTCTTTTCAGAATATGTCAATATGGTCCTTCCAAAATTAACACTATACTTCCAACTGTCCCTGAGCAACCAATCTTTGGTAAACCTTAGATTGTCCTTGACAATTGCGTAATCCTTTTAGTCATATCCAATTCTAGACCTTTTCCCTTCTTAATGCCCCATTAATTCGGAAAATTTTAGAAAAGGATAAATATTATAGCACTTGCAATCGATCCTATATCCAAAGCATATGGGACACGATTCATGATGTCTCACATAAAGACATGATACTAGACCAGTCCTTTTGCTACAATATTTCTATTTCTATTTGCAATGTTCTCATAATTCAGATTATGAAAAGGGATTCCGTAATCATAATCGAATTTTAGAACGCAAATAATATACCCATATATAGAATTTCCTCATGTTGAGCCAAACCAACATAAAATTCATATATATATATATATATATATATATATATATATATATATATATATATATATATATATATATATATATATATTCTTGACTAAAGATGATTAAAATCTCAATCTAAGCCTTTTAGAATGATTAAAATCTCAATCTATACCTTTTAGAATATAAATGAAGTATAATTTCCTCTCCCTTAATTATAGTTGAACAACTTTTCAACCCCTGCAACTTCACGAATTGAAACTTTTGTTTTCTATAATTAACATTGCTAACTTGTAACCTTTATCATAATTATCCTGCTCCCACTAACATGATGATTATTAGCATAGCACTTATGCTCCCACTAGCTTTGACATGTACTCATAATTCAGCTGGACTTCTAGAAATCAATATTTTATTGACTTTCTTACCAAAGTTCAGACTTCTGATACGAGATTTCCTTGATATGACTTTATCAAAATCATACACAATATCTTAGACAGCTCACAAGTGTGTCTAAACAATTTTAGAACTATGAAAAGGGATGTCGTAATCATAGTCTCAATTGTTTAGATCTTTGCTATATGCTTCAAATCTACTTGGTGGAAGTGTTTCCTCACCATCATTTTCATAAATCGGAGAGAAACCTTATGACCCTTTGTGACATCCCCAAAAATCTCGGCCAGAAAAGACCGATTTTCATTTATGCTTTTAAATAATTTCAGAGTAAATCCTTTTGATTTGAAAGAGTTGCGGAATTTGTTCCCAAAACAAAACATGATAAAATAATATTTATCAAAGCATTTCATCAAGAGATGCATTTTCATTATATAACCAAAACTCGGGATGTCATGTTCCGATACAGACCATAAAGCATAAACGATAACATTACAAGTCATTTCAACAAATATATACGTATATAGACTTGTAAACAAAACAACTTGATGATTCAACCATCTTATGCCCTCGCGCCACTACCTGTAATACAAATAAAACTGAGTGGGTCAGGCTTGGGAGCCTGGTGAGCATATAGGGTTTTCAACCCACAATAAATAAGTTATATTTAATTTCACCAACCAATCACTATCCCAATTACCCATTCCCGTTATCCTCACTTTACGTCCCTAAAATAACATCTATCTCAAGGGACCTAATCTAGGATTTTCATCGGGACGAACATCACTGCGAAGGGGTTTCCTCAACAATAGATATCCTAAAGGCAACCATGAGGGGGATAGAGTACACCGGTGAACACATCGTTCACAACACCTACAGGTTATGAACCTGCTAGCGTTCCACTGGATTGTCTAGAAAGAGTCCGTGGTCGTTATCCATACTCCGCTGAATAACTAGATCAACAACAACAACAATATCGAGGCCTCTCATCTGTTTATTACACACCAACTATCTACCCATGTTCTACCCAACATATTAGTAGATAAAATATATACTTTCATACATAGTTTGAAACCTGTATATCATTTTCATTCAATATATATATTCCACATACCGGATGAGGCATACCCACGTAACACGTATTTCATAGAAAGCAATTCAGATCTATGAGATGGAATAAAGTGAATATCCATTCACGCATACAATCACAAAATATACACATAACAAGTATATCGCATAAAATACTTCATAGTTACTTGTTAGTAGAAAGTAACTACACCCTCACACATATAAACCACAATTTACTTAATACACTCAAACCGCACTTGTATTATTATCGTGTTTATGAAAGGTAGTATACACTCACTTGATCAGAAGACGATCGGACAGCACTACGACTTGCAGAAGTAGTAATCCTCAGCAGATCTGGAAGATCTTCACAAAAATCGAACTTCTCGCGGGCAGAGCTTCGACTCGGGAACCGCACTTCTCGGGATCTTCGGGATCTCGGGACTTGCCTCGAGGCCCGAGAATAATACAGGGGCTTCGGGGTATTTCTAGCACGCAAAACGATGCAAAACGGGAGAGAGAGGTGAAGAAATTGGCAAAAGACTCGGCTGCTTTGGATTCCTTTTATAGAGGCTGGAGCCTCGGAGTACGCGGGGCGTACTGGCCTCCGAAATCTTCACTGCATGCGTCATCCGAAGTGTCGACACTCTTCGGAGTACGCGGGGCGTACGTCGGATCGGACTGGTGACTCCCCTTCGGATAAGGTCGGAATTTAAGATTAAAAATAAATACAAAATAATTAATAAACTTCGGAAATTCATATCTTCTTCATACGAACTCCGTTTTCGACGTTCTTTATATCCACGCGAAGGTGAGACTACGCTCTACAACTTTCGTTTAGACTCCGTCGGCTAATTTCGAATTTATTTTTATTATTTATTTTTAATAGGCCGCGATAGAAACTTTCTTTATAAATTCATAACTTCTTCGTTTGACGTCCGTTCTCGCCTAACTTTTTATCGCTTCGATACCAACAACGAGACCTTCGATCCTCGTTTAGAATGCTTCGGCTAAAAACCGCTCGATCTCAAATCGAGTATTTCAGGCTGCATACCACTAAGTCGAAACTTCGATAAATCATAACTTCCTCATACGAAGTCAGATTTGGGCATTCTATATATATTCGGAAACCTCGTTTCAACTACTACAACATTATCCAAAGATATTAAGTTCATTTTACACTTAAATTTTGACGCTTATTTTTATTCTTAATTAATGAAACCACATAATTAAGCAATTAAGCACAAAACACATAATACTCAAAAAATACATTCTTATTATTTCAAAATGGGTTACAAAGGTTAACCTAGACTATTACATTGCTAAAAATGGCAAGCCCGGAAACACAGGCATTACAATTCTCTCCACCTAAGAATGATTCCGTCCCCGGAATCACACATCAACAAACAAATGCGGATAGCGACCCATCATGTCACTCTCCGTCTCCCAGGTAAGATTCGGCCCATTCGTGTGTTTCCATCGGACAAGCACTAACCCAACCATCTTGCGTCGCAATTTCTTAGTCTTTCGATCAACAATTGCCTCTGGTTCCTCAATCAACCTTTTGTTCTCATCGATTCTCAATTCAGAAATTAGAATTATGTCAGGAACTTCTCCCGTGAACTTCCTCAAATAACACACATGAAAAGTGTTATGAATTCCATTCAGTTCTTCTGGTAGTTCGAGCTTGTAAGCTTGGTTCCCAATCCTCTGAAGAACTTTAAACGGTCCAATAAACCTTGGACTCAACTTTCCCCCCTTTTACCAAATCTTATAAGTCCCTTCCACGGTGAGACTTTAAGCAAAACCGAATCCCCAACCTCAAAAGTCATCAGTCTTCCCTTCTTGTCAGCATAGCTCTTTTGACGATCCTGAGCTGCTAACATTCTTTCTCTAATTATTTTCAACTTTTCAGCAGTTTGATGAACCAACTCCGGTCCCATAAACTGCTTTTCCCCAGCCTCAAGCCAATAAGACAGCGTACGACACTTATGTCCATACAAAGCTTGGTAAGGTGCCATCTTTATGCTCGAGTGGAAACTATTATTATGGGAAAATTCTACCAATGGTAAATGTTCATCCCAATTACCTAGGAATTCCAAGGTACATGCTCTCAGCATATCTTCAAGCGTTTGTATCATTCGTTCGCTCTGACCATCAGTCTGCGGATGGTAAGCTGTACTTAAACATAACTTGGTACCCATTTCCTCTTGTAGACTTTTCCAAAAACGTGAGGTGAAACGGCTATCACGATCCGACACAATCGTTAACGGAACACCGTGAAGCCTCACAATTTCCTTCATGTAAGAATTCGCAAGCTTTTCCATAGACCATTTCTCCTTGGCCGCTATGAAATGCGCACTCTTAGTGAATTGATCAACGACCACCCAAATCATGTCGTGACCACTCTTTGTTCTGGGCAGTTTAGTGACAAAATCCATAGCAATGTCTTCCCACTTACCCATAGGCACAGGCAAAGGTTCTAAACTCCCGTACGGTTTCTGATGTTGTGTCTTTACTCTCGCACAAGTCACACACTCAACCACATACTTTGCAACATCAAGCTTCATCGTCGGCCACCAGTAGTAGGGTTTTAGGTCCCTATACATTTTAGTGCTACCGGGATGAATCGAGTACATGGTTTTGTGAGCTTCTTCCATCAGAAGACCTCTAATTCCTCCGGACTTAGGTACCCAAATCCGATCTTGGAACACCTTCAGTCCGTGACTGTTTACACCGAACACCAACGTTTTGCCCAAACGTTCCTCCTTTCGGTCATTCTTCTTAGAAGCTTCGCTTTGAGCTTTCTTTATACTTTCCAAAATGGTCGAGAAAACTTCAATTCTCAACGCTCTTGGCCTTTTCCTTTCAAGATTGACTTTCCGACTGAGAGCATCAGCAACAACATTAGCTTTACCGGGGTGGTAAAGTATCTCACAGTCATAGTCTTTAAGTAATTCTAGCCAGCGTCATTGCCTCATATTCAATTCCTTCTGATTAAAGAGATATTGGAGACTCTTATGATCAGTGAAAAGTTTGCACTTCGTGCCATAGAGGTAATGCCTCCATATTTTCAGAGCGAAAACTACCGCTGCCAACTCCAAATCATGAGTCGGGTAGTTCTTCTCATGCTCTTTCAGCTGTTGAGACGCATATGCTATCACCTTTTCTCTTTGGGTCAAAACACAACCCAATCCAACCCCAGACGCATCGCTATAAACGGCAAAGTCTTCAACTCCATCGGGTAGAGAAAGTATCGGTGCCTCGCATAGCTTCTTCTTTAGCTTCTCGAATGCTTCCTTATGCTTATCACTCCAAGCATAAGTAGCTCCTTTGTGGGTCAAAGCTGACAATGGACTAGCAATCGAAGAAAAGCCTTGGATAAACCTTCGGTAATATCCAGCTAATCCCAAAAAGCTTCAAATCTCCGTGGGACTTTTCGGTTGTTCCCACTTTGTCACAGCTTCAATCTTCGTTGGATCAACCATTATCCCTTCTTGGTTGACCACGTGACCCAAGAATTGGACTTCACGAATCCAAAAATCACATTTGGAGAACTTAGCATACAGCTTCTCCTTCTTCAAGACTTCTAACACTTCTCGCAAGTGTCTGCCATGCTCCTCCTGGCTTTTCGAGTAAATCAGAATGTCGTCTATGAACACTATCACGGATTTATCAAGGAAAGGATTACAAACCCTATTCATTAAATCCATGAATGCTGCAGGAGCATTGGTTAGTCCAAACAACATAACCAAGAACTCGTAGTGTCCATATCTAGTTCTGAATGCAGTCTTCTCGATATCTTGCTCTCTTACTTTCAGCTGATGATATCCTGACCTTAGGTTGATCTTCAAGAAATAGCTCGAACCTTGCAATTGATCAAACAGGTCATCAATCCTTGGCAATGGATATCTATTATTTATTGTTTCCTTATTCAGCTCTCTATAATCAATGCACATTCTCATACTTCCATCCTTCTTCTTCACAAATAACACCGGAGCTCCCCAAGGTGATGAACTAGGTCTAATGAAACCTTTGTCCAATAACTCCTGAAGTTGCATCATTAGCTCTTTCATCTCTGTCGGTGCTAATCGATAAGGTGCTTTCGCAATTGGCGTTGTTCCTGGCAACAAGTCAATACAGAATTCCACTTGTCTATCAGGCGGTAATCCAGGAAGATCTTCAGGAAATACTTCCGGATAATTACACACGACAGGAATGTTCTGCATCACCTTCTTTTCCTTCTTAGCATCAATCACGAATGCTAGATATGATGTACACCCCTTGGTCAAACATTTTCTGGCTTTCATCAATGAAATGATTCCAGAATTCACTCTGCGTTTGTCCCCGTACACCATAAACGAATCTTTCCCAGGCGGGTTTACCTTGACTATTTTCTTCTTGCATAAAATTTCAGCGTCGTTGGCGCTAAGCCAATCCATTCCAAGCACGATGTCGAAACCATTAAGTTCTATAGGCAATAATTCCTCGTGGAACTTATTCCCATTCAGATCAATTAAGATGCTTTTCATGCGATAGCTAACAGGTACAAACTTGCCACTAGCAACTTCGACTAATAAGGCATCATCTAGTCTAACAACAGGCAAAGCTAGCTTTCTACCAAATTCATGCGATATAAAGGAGTAGTTGGCTCCATAATCAAATAAAATTTGAGCAGGCAATGTGTTTACGAGAAATGTACCTGAAGCGACATCAGCTTCATCTTTAGCAGCTTCCAGTGTCATATGGAATGCTCTCGCCTTTGGCTTTGGTGGAATGTTGGGTCTAGCTGCCTCCTTCTTCTTCGGGCAGTCCCTCGACATGTGTCCCTCCTCACCACAACCATAGCAAACTTTCTTAGTGAGGGTACATTCATTGGCATAGTGCCCTGGCTTTCCACACTTGTAGCATGTGTTCGCCACCTCGCATCTTCCATGATGCTTCTTCTTACATTTGTCGCACCATTTCGCTTCACCTCCACTTCCCCTCGAACCAGACTTCGAGAACTTGTTTTTCTTGTTGGACCCTGAAGTTCCATCGAACTTCCTCTTTTCTCCAACATCTATCCTTTGCAGACCTTTTTCCTTCTGCTGGGCCTCCACATTCTTAGCTGCACGAACAGCCGTTTTCAGAGTAGTTGCCATCTTGACTGTCAGACCAAAGTCGACAGGCATTCCATTAGTAAACCTCTCTATCTTGGAGAGTTCCGTTGGCACTAGGTATGGAAACAACTTCATTTTCTCAGTAAATGCAGTAGCATAGTCGTCTATGCTCATCCTCCCCTTCTTCAAGTTTTGGAACTCATTGTTTAGATCAATCAGATCTATCTCTGAACAATACTGCACTCTTAGTTGTTCCAAGAACTCCTCCCATGACATTTTCAGGGCTTCTCCTCGTGGCATAGTATCTGCCAACAACTTCCACCAACTCAAGACTCCAGTATTCAGTTGTCTAACCGCAAAGACGGTCTTCTGTTTGTTGCTACAGTCGCAACTTTCAGATACCATCTCCATTTCGAAGATCCAATCCATTATCTCAACAGGCTTTGGGCTTCCAGAAAGGCTTGGCGGCTTGGCGCCCAAGAAGTTCTTGTACATTCGCCCATCCTTGTTGTTTCTCCTTTCTGGATCGTTCCTTCGTTCTCCTTGAGTCCCAACTTCACTCATAATGCGACTATTGTTGCCTTCCTCCGATTGCTCGGGAATCAATTCCAGTTCCTCAATAGGTATGATAGGTTCATCCCTATTATCACGCAACATCTGTCGCATCTCCTCCCTTTTTTCGGCTAGCATAGCCCGAATCATGGCTTGCACCGCAGCCATTGTTATTGGTTCTGGTGCTGCTGCTACAACGGGTATTTGCTCAATCACTGGCGGTTGATTCCTGTTTTCATCCGCGTTTCCAACACCACTCCTCTTTCTCACCATGTTTGATCTACACACCGAATAAGGTGAAATTTAGATCTTCATTCACGATAGATATTCAAATCATCCTTATTACTCTGAAACGTTTACATGCTAGTTCTAATACCCGTATACACACGCTTAGAATCCTACACACATAAGGTTTCCAGATCCGGTCGGCAATAGACCGTAGATCCGAACAATGAATATCATATATGGCAACATATAACATTTAGCACATAAAAGCATTTTAGGCAACTTTCCTAAAATAGACTAGTGCTCGTGTCTAAAATTCAGTAGACACACAACTCACAATTCCACTTAGCATTCTAAGTTTAAGTCTAGAAATACCAACAAATTCCTAGTTCGCTTAAACTAATGCTCTGATACCAACTGTCACATCCCCAAAAATCTCGGCCAGAAAAGACCGATTTTCATTTATGCTTTTAAATAATTTCAGAGTAAATCCTTTTGATTTGAAAGAGTTGCGGAATTTGTTCCCAAAACAAAACATGATAAAATAATATTTATCAAAGCATTTCATCAAGAGATGCATTTTCATTATATAATCAAAACTCGGGATGTCATGTTCCGATACAGACCATAAAGCATAAACGATAACATTACAAGTCATTTCAACAAATATATACGTATACAGACTTGTAAACAAAACAACTTGATGATTCAACCATCTTATGCCCTCGCGCCACTACCTGTAATACAAATAAAACTGAGTGGGTCAGGCTTGGGAGCCTGGTGAGCATATAGGGTTTTCAACCCACAATAAATAAGTTATATTTAATTTCACCAACCAATCACTATCCCAATTACCCATTCCCGTTATCCTCACTTTACGTCCCTAAAATAACATCTATCTCAAGGGACCTAATCTAGGATTTTCATCGGGACGAACATCACTGCGAAGGGGTTTCCTCAACAATAGATATCCTAAAGGCAACCATGAGGGGGATAGAATACACCGGTGAACACATCGTTCACAACACCTACAGGTTATGAACCTGCTAGCGTTCCACTAGACTGTCTAGAAAGAGTCCGTGGTCGTTATCCATACTCCGCTGAATAACTAGATCAACAACAACAACAATATTGAGGCCTCTCATCTGTTTATTACACACCAACTATCTACCCATGTTCTACCCAACATATTAGTAGATAAAATATATACTTTAATTTCATACATAGTTTGAAACCTGTATATCATTTTCATTCAATATATATATTCCACATACCAGATGAGGCATACCCATGTAACACGTATTTCATAGAAAGCAATTCAGATATATGAGATGGAATAAAGTGAATATCCATTCACGCATACAATCACAAAATATACACATAACAAGTATACCGCATAAAATACTTCATAGTTACTTGTTAGAAGAAAGTAACTACACCCTCACACATATAAACCACAATTTACTTAATACACTCAAACCGCACTTGTATTATTATCGTGTTTATGAAAGGTAGTATACACTCACTTGATCAGAAGACGATCGGACAGCACTACGACTTGCAGAAGTAGTAATCCTCAGCAGATCTGGAAGATCTTCACAAAAATCGAACTTCTCGCGGGCAGAGCTTCGACTCGGGAACCGCACTTCTCGGGATCTTCGGGATCTCGGGACTTGCCTCGAGGCCCGAGAATAATACAGGGGCTTCGGGGTATTTCTAGCACGCAAAATGATGCAAAACGGGAGAGAGAGGTGAAGAAATTGGCAAAAGACTCGGCTGCTTTGGATTCATTTTATAGAGGTTGGAGCTCGGAGTACGCGGGGCGTACTCGCCTCCGAAATCGTCACTGCATGCGTCATCCGAAGTGTCGACACTCTTCGGAGTACGCGGGGCGTACGTCGGATCGGACTGGTGACTCCCCTTCGGATAAGGCCGGAATTTAAGATTAAAAATAAATACAAAATAATTAATAAACTTCGGAAATTCATATCTTCTTCATACGAACTCCGTTTTCGACGTTCTTTATATCCACGCGAAGGTGAGACTACGCTCTACAACTTTCGTTTAGACTCCGTCGGCTAATTTCGACTTTATTTTTATTATTTATTTTTCATAGGCTGCGACAGAAACTTTCGTTATAAATTCATAACTTCTTCGTTTGACGTCCGTTCTCGCCTAACTTTTTATCGCTTCGATACCAAAAACGAGACCTTCGATCCTCGTTTAGAATGCTTCGGCTAAAAACCGCTTGATTTCAAATCGAGTATTTCAGGCTGCATACCGCTAAGTCGAAACTTCGATAAATCATAACTTCCTCATACGAAGTTAGATTTGGGCATTCTATATATATTCGGAAACCTCGTTTCAACTACTATAACATTATCCAAAGATATTAAGTTCATTTTACACTTAAATTTTGACGCTTATTTTTATTCTTAATTAATCAAACTACATAATTAAGCAATTAAGCACAAAACACATAATACTCAAAAAATACATTCTTATTATTTCAAAATGGGTTACAAAGGTTAACCTAGACTATTACATTGCTAAAAATGGCAAGCCCGGAAACACAGGCGTTACACCCTTAGATTTTATGGTGTATATGTTCTTATCCATGTGAATTGTCAAAACCATAGTCACAAGACAAGGATAATGACAAATCCAAACTCATATGAACTGAACTCAATCTTAATTTGTTGCCACCTAGCAATTCAAGGGCCTACCATTGCTTCCAAGTTGTTATGCAACCAATTGAGAACTCTAAGAACTCATATGCAAAGCCAACTTTACCTGGAATGGGCACATAAATAGAAATATGTCAACACGATAGGTTATAAACCTCACGTCGTGTGCTAGTGTTAAACTACAAGTTTTTATTCTTGATTAGATCTTGAAATACTTTTCAGGACCATTAAGACTCCCACTGTCCTCTTGACATATAAGACTATCTTGCCAAATATTCAAGAGATAGTGCAGATTCTTTATCAAGACAAACGTTTCACACAATTGGCCTTAAGTTGGTCTCTATTTTGTCCAAAACATCACAACTTACCAATTTCAAATGTACAAGAGTAGGACACTTTTACTCTTACGTTTGACAAGTGTTTTAAACCTTTCTTTAAGATATGTCACTCAACTTACAGTCTTGGAGTGCGACTCTAAGACTTGTTTTGAAGTATGACTCATCTTCTTAATTTAACCATTCCAATAATTCAAGATTCCTCTTCTTATTCATAAGAATGCACTAAGATTTCCTTAGAGGACTAATTGTGATATGATTTCTAAATCATTAAGATAATCACAAAGCCCGATACTAAAGTACTCACCCATCTTTTCAGATTAGAGAAACTTTTATCCTTCTGTCTAATTTGATTCTTCTCATTCGTTTTGCAAAACATTGAAATTTTCTCCAATGTTTCAGAATTATACTTAAACTGGTAAGTATAACCATATTTACTCAACTTTAGTAAATCATGACGAATAGTCTTAACGATCTTTTTGTGGTGGACCTTGACCAGTGCACAAGAATGTGTACTGTATCCCTTAGTCCTTCACTTGACTCACATATACATGTGAACAAGGAACTAGCCTTAATTTTCCAAAGCTGAAAGTTCTCATTCATCATACTCTACAACTTGTATGATTCCAAGTTTCTATCCAACTAAAAACTTGGGTGATGAGAAGCTTTCCTTATTTGGTAAATTTAGACACTACCGCAAAAGAAAGAATCATATTCACATTTCCGTTATTGCTAGAACCATATAAATATAATTTTTCAATAAAAGTCATTGCAAGGAGATATAAACTAAAATAAAATCAAAATTTTATTTTTTTTATAAAAAAGCGGAAAACCTTTTCCTTACAATGCAAATTTAAATGAAAACTATGCTATTACATATTTCCTAGTAATCTATCATAACTCTCTAAATAGTAGCTCAAGAATCCGATCTTCAACCATGTGATAGAAATCCATCTTTGCGGTCAGATTCAGCATACTCTTTCTTTATGTTTCCTTCACTTTTCCTTTGATTCTTAAACATCAACATGTGACCCAGTCACATCATGTTATAAGAATCTCATAATAGAAACTTAACCGAGTTAGATAGTTGCCTTTACCTGAAGTAGAGTCAAACTGATTGACTCTACCAACCTCATGGATCTTTCAGGTAAATTTGGCAGCTTCGCAACCAATGCCCTTTCCATTTGGCAATAGAACCATATGGACCCTTTGGGAATGGTACATGGTACAATCTCAGACTTAGCCTTTCTCTTTACCATTTGGTCAATCGAGTTGACTATGGTCAATCCTTTTCCTATGGAAGAGAAGGCTTTTCTAGATATCCAATATTTTCATTGTCAATGTCCATTGGGAAGTTGATCTCCTAATCAAATTTGCTTTACTTGTCCTCAAATCATTTGTGATTCAGCAGCAACAAGCAAATAGATAAGATCATTAAGGGTCATGTCATAGTCTGTTTCATAGTAGTCCCAAAGGAACTCACTATGTGACTTAGAAAGTGATTGAACATCCAACTTTCTTAAGACTTTGACACCCAACTCTCCCGGCTTGTCAATATGTGACTTCATCTCCAAGATGTGAGCACACATAGACCTTGCTTGTCATTAGGGATTGAGTGACCTTAAACGTGTGGGTAAGGGAGACTAGTTGGAGGAGGTGGAGGAGGTGAAGTTTCAAGAGATTTAAGAAGATCATAGATGTCTAAACCAGACATCTTTTTGGGAGATGTTCAAGATAGTTGATTTAAATTCCTTAATATAACACCCAATATGAAATATTAAGGCTAGGACCCAACACAATATTTTATAACTTGGAAGAGGGATGCCATAATCCAAGCTATAGAATATTTGAAGGTAGGCGAATGACGATTCACCAATTTCCACCATGAAAAACGAAATAATTTATTAGGTTTCTAATTGGATTTGAAACTCCTAGATCTTTTGAGATTCATTGAACTATTCAATGTCATGTTTCAATCTCGAGTGTGCCCTTTAGGTTTTGCGACTGGGATGCCAAGGATCACAAAACAAGGTGTGAAGTAACCATGCAAATTACTTGGTACCCTTAATATTTACCTCTCAATCGATGTGTCGGTTAACCACACGCGCTTCACCGATACTATGACAAATATTAAGTTACCCTTTGCCTACCCTGTTAAATCAAGCTAGTGTGCTGGTTAACCACACACGCTCCACTAACCGACTTAAGAAAAGTGCAAAGTGTAATTTCATTGATTAGCACCTTATTCACATTTTCCTAAAATAACTAAGATTGGGAATTATAAAAACATTTTAGTTACTTTATATTTATCATTAATACTTTTAATGAAGGAAGAATTATAGTCGTTGTCCTACTGTTCGGCTAACGACCCTCCACCAGTCAAGGAAGCGGTGGGTGAGAGTGGACACCCAGTAAACTGCCATTTTATAGGCAGTAACCTTATACCCACCTTATAGACCGACTTCGTGAATGAGGTCTACTAATGCTAAGACGACTTGCTCTTATACATACATACATACATACATACATACATATATATATATATATATATATATATTAACTTATAATATTATAAAGTATAAGGGTTGAATTTTAACTTTTAAAATTCTAAGGCTTAACTTGGAATTAAAGTATTCATGAGGGAAAACTTTTCAAATTCCAAAACTTGAAGGCAACTTTTGAAACTATTCAAAACTATTCAATTTCCATAACTTATGTGTTTAAATTAGTTTTAATCCAAAAACTCTTCAAGTTCCATAACTTTAGTTTTAATCATGTAATTAGCCTAAACCTTAAACTAATACAAAACATGAATCTATTGACAATTATCTTTGAAATTAGATTAGCATGAACATTACCACATCAAAAACATGTTTATAAGTTGAAAAACAGTTTAGGGTAATGTTCCTAGTGCATTTCCAGCCAAAACAGTCGAAGATATGTTGTCTGGGGGTCCAACTCAGCGAGTGCATGAACCAACTCGACGAGTTGGATCGTTTTGAACACTTTTAAGGCATGGAATCGTCGAGTCACCTGATGGGCTCACCGAGTCAGCTGTCCAGACAGCAAAAAACTTCGGTTTTTAAGCAGATTTTGCAAGTATAACAAGAAAACAGGCCTAGTCTCTGATACCACTGTTGGGTTTTGAGCATTCTAACACCCCTAAGTGTACACGCAACCCTAAATACCTTGGATCTATTTTTTCTCTGTTATACATGCAAATATCAATATTCCAAGGTATTACCCTAACTAGCATACAAATCCTTGATACTCGGGTAATAAAATAGATAGAATACGTATCTTGTTGATGTAGCTTGACTCCATGAAGCTCGAGAGCCTAGTGCCCCAAGTGTGACACCTCAAATGGTTCACACAACATCAAATACACATGTAATAACTTAGAGAGAAATGATACACTTCATGAAATCGGCTAGCCCTCACCATTCCTTCATATTCCCTCATGGTGGCCAATTTTGAAAAGAATAAGATGCTTATATAGTGTGTCACAATTAGGGTTACACCATGTAAACCCTAATTGTCATGGCCTTTCATTTTCATGATCCATGGGTACAAAAACACCATGGAGCATCCTATGGGTTTTAGCCCAACTTGATAATCCATGGAGCATTAGCCCTCTATACATGTATGGATGATTTACACAATCAACCTATATATTTAATTAGTCTCCTTTTGATCAATTAATTAATTCCAAATTAATTCTTGATCAATACTAATTAAATAATCTTATTAATATATTAGAACTTATAATATATTACCAAACCTTAAGTGTTATTTCTCTCATTTTACTCTATCCAAATGCATGATGCCATGCAACCCAAATGGACCATGCCGAGTCGGGTCAAGTACATACCAAATATAGTTATGGACTTAGACACTAATCCAACAGATAACAAAGAGGAGGTTGTGGTTTTTAAAAAAACTAATCAAGGGTTGATGGAGGTTGAGAATGATCAAACCCTAGGGGTTAATGGCTTTTAAATAGTCTCAAAACCCTAATAAAAACATTCATCACAAAGGGATGGCCATATGCGCCCTTACTAAATACACTATAACATCCAGTTTCGGGATGCTTTTGATTTCGGGCAGGTGGACCGTAATTTGATCAAATAAAGGTATTGACCTTAATGGGAATAAACTTTATACCTTATTGGATGTTGATAATGTTGGTTAAGTTATATAAGCCCTTGAATTGTGCTTTAGAGCCAAAGAGTAAAATGGGAAAAGTGATATTTAAAACTTCTTGCATGAATTAAAGAATTTAGTTACGTATGATTTAAGTCAAAAGTAATTAGATAAAAATTTCAGGCTTGTCAATACCTTTGCATGTATATAAAGATCACTAAAAGCAGTGTTGAAACGAAGAAGTTATGACTGTTTGAAGGTGTAATAAATTGGGAAAAAAAACCTTCACCAAGGTATGGTGAAGAGTTTACCATGGAGTTGTGAGCAGTGCATCCCAAGCCCATTAAATTTGGGTTTGGTTTGTATATAATGACTTCAAACTCTTGGTATAGGTCATTTTACAACCTACATTCCATCATAAACCCCTCTTCCTCTCTCCTCTCATCTATATTCTTGAGTTTCTATGGCTTTTGGGTGTTGTGTTGTTCAAATACTTCAGTTTGAAGCTTTGCGATTGAAGAGATCAACCTTTTGGACCTTTTTGAGTTGCAAAAATCCTTGATTTATTAAGTTTCATCATTAGATCTATGTGTATTTGTTGTTTGGTCCATTTTAATGAGTTTTGGTCCCTTTGTGTCTTGTTCCTTGGAGTTTAATGAACTTTATAAGCTTGGGTTCATGTTTAAATTTCAGATCTAGTGATTTGGTGGAGTAAAGAGTGTATGAAAGAACTCTCATTACTTTATGGATGAAGAAAGTAGGTTTTTTGGACATTTCTTAGCTTAGGGTTTTTGACCTTGGAAGCTTGTGGCATTATTATTGGTAAAGTTGGAAACTTTATCCATCTAAACATCATATTGATTCAGATCTGAAAGTTGGAGGGTTAGACTTAATGAGTTAAGTCAAGAAAGATGCATTATTAGACGCTTTGTGACTTAAAGTTTAGATCTTGGTTTTTTTGGACCATCCTAATGGATAAAGCTGGAAACTTTGTCCATTATGAAGCTGTTGAGTACCAAATATGATGTGATGAGCCTTGATCTATAAGGATTAAGCTGTTAATGAAGAAAAGTCTTTCTAAACGAAACCACAATGTGGCCAAGGAAGGGTCATGATGTGGTGGCTCGCTGCAACACGTCTGTTTTGTATGGATGTGGCCACGACACGGGTAAAAACTCACCATGGTGCAGTGACCATTAACCATTTACTTTTTGACCGATTTGACTTCTAATCAAACTTTGGTAGAATCGAGTATTTGGCTAACCAGTGGTCTCGAATTAACATTAGGTAACTTGGGTTAGTTGTTCAGTTGTTGAGGTAGATGTTGAGACTCTATTAAGTAGTTTAGGTGAATCTTATCAGTATACTATGTAGATTGCTAAATTGTCTTTGTGACTCTTGCATGTATGTTAGATAGGGACCGTTGTGTATGTTGGGCCGGGCCTATTATGCCTGTTGAGTGGGGCCCATTATTTACATTAGGCAGGGACCGTATTCATATGTGGTGTCTTGGGGAACTCACACTGCTTCGTGCTTATAGTTTTAAGCTTAAATGTTTCATATATTATATCAAAACATGGAATAGCATTGCGTGATTGCACCATATCCATTGAAGTTTCCACACTATCGTTGTATGATACGTAGACGTATTGATTTGAAAACTCAATTTGAAACTATGATGATCTTTTTATGAAATGGATTTTGTTTGGTTTGATATGTAAAAATGAAAATGTTACTCTATATTTTGGGGACGCTACATATGCGTTGTGTCCTTAACAAAATCCCAAATTGCATATTTTCAGTAAAAGTGATAAGTGGATCCCTTTTTCACCCCATCATCCTAACTTTCTTTGGACTATAAAACCCCAATAAAATAATGGAAAAACATTGTCGGAAATAGGACATTACAAAGGAGAAGAGGTAACTATTGTCCCATCGATGATTTGGTTCTGACATACATAGTGTTTAGCGGAGACCTTATTGAAATTTATGTGTTCAATTTTGTAGTTTGAAATGGTCATCACAAATAATTATCATCAAAACATAATCTTGAATACTGAGATTGAATCTTATTCATGTCTCAAATTCACACAGATATCTTGCAGAAAAAATGATTAATTGATCACTTATCTAAGGTCTAGATCTTGATTAGATAATAGTTTCGCAGTTGCATTGGATAACATACTCTCTCTTTATTATTTGAAAGCATTAGATTTCATATAGTTGATGATTGGTTCAAGTGGGAGACTCTTGGAAAGAGTGTCAAATGACATTAAATCTTGGTAATATTTTTAACAATAACATGGTCCTTTCAAGTTGCCCTAAAGACCCATTCGTGCAATTAGAAGACAAATAATTTAGGAGAAAGTAGTTTATTAATTTGTTATGTTTTGATAAATTACTTAGAAAATATTTTTAAATTAGTTATGAATTAATTACATAAAAGGGTTAAATATTAAATAATTAAACTATTTAAATAATTCAAACATTCTAGAACTCTTAAGGATAAGGTTGGATGAATTGGATAAGATCTATCAGGGTTTTAGAGTTGCTTTGGGACTAAGCAATTGAATCCTAAACAAAGAGCAAGGATAAAACTGGTCCTAATCCTAAGAATTTCATTTTCCCTCTTCATCTCCTTAAGGTGGACGAAAATAAACCCTTTAGGTTTTATAGTTTTTGATTTTTCCATCCACTCTCCTAGGGTTTTGCTGGTTTTCTCTTTTGGTGTTCTTGTGTGTGATACCATTAAATGGATATTACTTTAGGTCCTCTCATCCAAGAAAAGGTGGCAAGAACTTGATGTCAAGCAAGAAGATCTCTAGCTTCAAAGGAGGTATGTAGATTCGTATTACTTTTAGTATTTGCAATAATAGAATGAAACTTAGATCCTTGTAGGTTGTACGAACACAGGTTTTTTGTTAATGTCTTCCGTTGTCATGACCGTGTGTTTAAAATGCCCTAAAACCTATCACATATACGACTCGATTTGTAACCAGGCCTTATTAGTGTTCTTAAATATTATCTTCCTGCATCAAACCCGGTTGCAAAGGTAGGTTATTTAATATATTTTAATTAGGTTTAACTCCTTTAATAGTAGTGACTTGCCAAATTGATGTATCCTGAAGACAAACGTAAGCATGGTCGAGTCTAGCCTGGTTTGATCTACTTTGTTAAAGCTTGATAGATCGGTCTTTTTATGTATCTCTAAATTACATTATATAGTGCTAGTTTAATAAAAACTTAATGTCATGGATTTAGCTTTGAAAACACATGATATCAAACATTTGTACACAGATAACATATGTGTACTTGTTGTAGGAAGAAATATATTGAATATTGTGGTTTGATACATACGAATAACATGTGGGATGTGAGACGAGTCACACGTTAATGCGAGTTTATTAATCTTATATTATCGATAAAAAAAGCTGTGATTTTCTCTTATACGTGGACCATTTTTGTAACTTCTGTAAAAACACAAAACCATTTCTATATAATCACTATTAGGAAAAGATTTATTTTTATAACTTTGTGAAACAAACAGATCATTTACGTGTAATTAGACACGAACCATATATATAATTTTGTGACGCGTAATCATTTTAGTAATTTTTGTTAGTATAAGCAACGACCACTTCTACAGTTCTGTAAAACACAATAACTACTTTAAAAAAATTGAATTTTAGGGACCACTTTAATATATTTGTGAAACATAGGTACATTAATATATATATATATATATATATATATATATATATATATATATATATATATATATATATATATATATATATAGTTTGGTTCTGGTGATGACTCTTTTTTTGGTGAGTAATCATGGAGACACCTTTAAAAAGTTGAAAAAAAATAAAAAAAAAATTATAAAATCTAGCATAGTATTATATTGGAGAGGAAAAAATTTTGGAAAAAAAAATTGGATCATTAAAATTGAATAATGTATATGTATTGTGTGTTTTTAGCTACATAATAGAAATAGGAATAGAATTTGAGTCTAAATAGACTAATGATTATGACAAATATCCTAAGAGTATGACGTAGTAGTCGTAACAAGGATTCCGAATATATAAGGAGCACTCAAAACAGACTTAGAACAAAAAATTATCATCCGTTGAAGATTCACGTTTGAACCGGCACATCTACAGATATTGTAAATAGCAAATCGGAGATAGATCGATTATTAGCCTTAATAATCTAAACAAAAGTTGTAGTAATCATAAAAACGAATTTGTGCATGTAGGTATCATATGACTTCAATAGAGGAAATGGGGATTTTTCTAAGATTCGACGTTGTAGTGTGCACCCTATATCGAATTTTAGATCGGTAGATCGTTAGCCAAAACAATCTAAATGAGAGTTGAAGATATTGTTATTAGGATTCCATCAATATAAAGACAGCAAAGAATAGACGTTGGATAAGATAGTTATAAATTTTTAATGGACTTAAACATTCCTAGCCGGTTAGAAATATAAATTTAAAAATAAAGTCAAAATTAGCCGACGGAGTCAAAAGGCAAGTTGTAGATCTCGTCGATAGCTACGCATGGATTCAAAATACGTTAAAAACGGAGCTCGTATGAAGAAGATACTAAATGTTTAAGAAGCGGAAATCCATGCAAAGCGTGTGGTGCATAGATAGGTGGCGTGCACGCCTGGCTTTCTAAAAGGGGTGGTGGGGGCATGGACGAATCTACACCTGACATGTGGCAGTAGACTTGAGGAATAACGTAGCTCAGATGTGTGGCGCGCACCCTCCTTGTGTGGCACGCAGGTCCAATTTCC
Source organism: Lactuca sativa (assembly GCF_002870075.4). Taxonomy (NCBI): domain Eukaryota; kingdom Viridiplantae; phylum Streptophyta; class Magnoliopsida; order Asterales; family Asteraceae; genus Lactuca; species Lactuca sativa. The sequence continues at coordinate 31,354,782 of NC_056631.2, read as the reverse complement.
TGGTTATAAATAGATGCAATAAGCCCATTCCATCCCACATCTTCTCTGCATAACTCTTTCTTGACTTCTACTCTTTTGGTCCAAATTCTTCTTAGAGTTTAGGGTAGTTTGGCAAGTTTAGAAGTCCCTAGGAGCCCGAAATCTAGTAGCTATCAAACTGGAGTTCTACCAGTGTAAATTTCCCGTTTTTTACTAAAATCCATGTAAGTTAAGCTACGCTCTAGCCTTTTTAGTGTAACTTATAATTATAGTCATAAGCCATTGTTATGAACCCATAAATAAGATTTATCAGTGATTCCAAGTCGTTATACTGATTAATCTACTTACGAGAGAGGTGTGTATAATGATCATGTTGGCTTGGTAGTTGGATTTTAGAAAAGGTTTATGCCGAAATGATCCTACCTCCCAACTATCATGCTTGACTGATCCTTATTTGATAGAACTATTGGTATTCATTGGAATGATTGATAGGTCTAATCTATCATTAGAAACGTTAGGCTAAGACTTATTCTTAATGATACTAGGTCACGTCAAAGGAAAGGTCAGTTGCTAGAAGCGAAGCTCTGGCCGAATTTCTATTCGTACACTTTAACAAGTGAGTACATAGTTACTTTCATCTTATACATAGATATAAAGTATTTAAGATAATTACATGCTATATATGTCTATTAGTTGTGTTCCTGATATCTATGCTAGATGAACGATATATACATGTTTTATTTGATTTTAAACCATATATGTATTTTATTACCTATAAATATATTGGGTAAAGATGGGTAGATGTAAGATGATGTAGACGATGGGAGATGAAAGATAAGATAGATGATGAGAGGCCTTTATTTTAAAGATGATGTAGTCATCTAACAGAGTATAGGTACCGACCACCATTATTTTAGATAGTCAAGTAGAAAGCTAGAAGGCTCGCAACTTGTATGTATTTTTGAACTTAGTGTTCACCAAGTGTACTCCATCCCCCCATGGTTTCCTTATTGATATATACTGTTGAGGAATCCCCAAAGAATTATTTTCTATCCCGAAGATGATCCTTAGCTTTGTCACCAGTTGTGTTCCTTTTGCAGTTATTAAGACGAACCAGAAGATTCGTGTACTGGGAATTGGTGTATCTTTCAACACCTTCTACTTTGAACAAAAACCTAGTAATATCCTGATTTTTGTACTTCCCAACAAAAACAACTCCCAGTGGCTTGACACATATTTCATCATCTTCATAATCCTTTAAGGTTCCTTGACCTTTAAGCAATGATTGTGGCACATTCACTTGTCTTCCTATTGCTAAAGCAAGTTCGACATCAGTTAAGGCTAGATAATCATAGTAATTGACTATGAAGAACTTAATATTTGCAAACCCAAACATAAAATCTTCTTTGCTAGTCATTTGGAGTTTCGACACATCTACACTGCTCAAGATCTTCGCAACATTGATAAGATCATTTAGATTCATCAAAGGAAAATCTACAATTGAGAAGTCACAATCCACATTGTTAGCACGAACTACATAAAAGCGAAAGTTCTGCAACAATCCTTCGAATAATGTGTCCTTTGAGATGTTCAACACTTTCACAATCTTTACCAAAGACCATATTTCCTCTTCTTTCTTCCCAACTACAACATGAAATCTTAATTTCAGCTTCTTGTACTCCTCCTTATCTTCAAACTTGTCTACCAGCTGATATTGAGAAGAAATAAACATCATATGATTGATAGGGAAATCTAGTTGGTTGAAATCTGAATTTTTTATATCATAGCTCTTCTTCGGTATCTTCTCAAAATCATACATGTTACCAAGAGAAACAATCTGTTCAACTGTTTCGTAACAGTATTTCTTGGTAGGATCTCTATTTTCAAGACCTGGAGGATCACCCTCCCTTTGTCTCATGATGTTGATTTGTCTTTGTCTTTCCATCTCCTTCTCAACATTCGTCTTTTTATCTTCTTTTGGAAAATCCTTCACAATACCCTTCCCTCTATCACCTTTGGCTTGATTCGAAGATGGTGGTTTAGAACTCTAACCCCCCCATTAGTTGATCTAATGACAATGCCTCTTGTCAATGTCTTTGAAGTTATAGTAGTTGAAGTTGTTGACATTGAAGTTGGAAGAGAAGTTGGAATTTGTGTGCTCATCACCTTCCTAACTACCTTACCTTGATCTGAATCCTTTGATGATCCAACATCCTTTCCTCCCCCTTGCACCCCTGTTTTTACAGGTGGGGCATCAGATGGCATCAAATGCACAAGTTTCATAAGAGGTGCCAATTCAGCTTTCAAATTCGAATCCAGAGAGGAAAACATCTTTGAAAGAGACTCCTAAGAAACCAAAGATAGAGAAGTAACATTAAGGTTTGAAAAGGATTCCTTCAAACTCCCCAAAAACTCTTCCAATGTATCAAACACTTTGGAACCAGATTCTGACTTCGAATCAACCTTTACGATAAGAGAATTATAAAACTCCACAACCTTCCTAACCGCATTAACAATTACATGAACCTTAGAATGAAGAGTTGAGTAATTCTAATCAAGTTTTGAAATCTCCTTTGACATTTTGGTTTTGATTTCCTCAACTTGTAGAGTAACCGCCTTCTCTACTTTTTGAACTTCTTCAACAAACAAATGATGTTTTTATTTAGCAACTTCCCTCAAATCCTTAACCTCAGATTGAAAGTTATATGTCTGACACTTCAAACGTTGTTCAAATTTTGATTCAGTCTGTTCCATGACCATTTTCAACCGATGTTCTTGGGCTTTAAGTAAAACATCAACTTCAATCCCAGAAACGGTGTTTCGAATCCCAGTGTCAGCCTAGATCTGACTTAAGGAATTCAGCTTTTGATTCAAAATCTTGAACTGCTTCCTGACATAAGCATATGATCAGGAATAGTTTCTTCCTCAGAGTCGAACTGTATGTCAGCAAATGAAACCATGACTTCGTCTTCATCTTGGTTAGGAATAGATGTATCACCTTTGGTAGATTGAGAAAGGAAAAGAGAAGTAATCGGTTGATTCATAATATTGTTGAAGGTGGATGAAAAAGTAGAAGCTGGTAACAAAATAGGAGTTGGAGTAACAAATGGTGGTAGTGAAATAGAAGTGTCGATTTATGGTGGTTTGAATGGTAGAGGAAAGAATAATTGAAATGGGAACAAATGATATTATGACAAGAGGATTAACTTATGCTTTGAATTTCGACATCCCAACACCCATGTTGACATTTGTGTCCATATTAGATATATTCACGGGGATGCCTGAAGTTCGAACCTCCTCCGAAACGAATTTAGCAATCAAGACTTTGGGTGGTATGACTGTAGTCTGCTAATGGATGGAAAGATTTGAAGAATCACCCAAATTAGTAGATGTGCCCACATTAGATGGTTTCACATAGCCACTAAGACTTCCAGTCTCCTCGAAATTCATTTCAAAGCGGAGACTGATCACTATCATCTTCGAAGTATGTTTCTACCACAACCTCATCAAGAGGATCTTGCAATGTCTTTTGCTTTTTCTTGATCTTCATTATCATTGCATGGGCTCTTCTTTTCTCTGAAGCCAGGGAAACATGAGCATGAATTTCACAAATGACCACACCCTTTTGACTTAGTTGTGGTTTGCGAATCCTCTTTACTTTCGAAGCTGAAAGCTCATTTGGTGACGAAAGAGACTTCTCAAGAACGTGTTCGATAATAGGCCTCCATTCTGGTGAATGTCGAGGTCTATGTGTTGGCTTCTTCTTCCTCTTGAGAACACCTATTTTTGATGGCATTACTTCTTTTTGAACATCCTGAACAACAGGTTCTTTGATAGGCTTCGTAACCTCCTTCTCTACTTCCTCAGGTACAAATTTAGGTTTTTCAACGTTTGTGGGTTTCTTGGAATGTATCCCACGTTTCGAAGTGCCTTCAATCCCCTTTGGAAACAAAACCCCTATTTCGACATCATGGTTAATTGTTGAAAGGTAGGCAACAACAACATGATGCGTCAGATCCACCTTTTGAAGCATGGCATCCGAAATGCGTGCAACAGAAGGAAATATTTCTAAGTCATCTTCAACAGTCTTCGGATGTTGATAGATGGTAAATTCTGCTTTTGGAACATCCAAGGGAACAAGAATCCCTTCCCTCACATATACATCTTGAAGAATGAGACTCCAGTATCGAGCACATGAAACTCCATTGGCAACATTTGTATGAGAGATACCATTTCTGAACTTTTCCCATAGCTGTGAAACATAGTCCACATTCAAGTCATAGTATAACCCAATAATTAGGGCATAGATTTCCAACTTAGCTTTATCAAGCCCAACACTTCGCCCTATGAGGCATCAAAGAAAAATACCATAAAGAAAATTCCAAACACGAGGCATAGAAGACTTCTTGAATTGACTTATGCTGGTAAGAAGAGGCTGATGACCAATCTTGTTGAACATATGGATCACTTGATCATTGGTTACTTCATAAAATGTACCATTGTTGGGAAGTTTTATGATTTGGGCAAAGTGTTTCTTAGAGAGATTGTACTTATTATCATTCGTGAGTTGGAAGGTGACAATCTTGGAAGTTTTGTTGAACGTTGTAGTAGAACCAGCCAAAGATAACCAGGCCTTTGGCACAGAAAAAGAAGCAGTCATCACCGTGGAAAGCACAAAGTGATTAAGAGTTACTATCACCATTTGTAACTCTTCTGGGTATTTTGAAACGTCTGGTTGATGTCGGTTTATTTGAACTCTGGATCTTCACCAAAGATTGACATGTGGCTTCATCAGTGGTTTGGGATGGATCAACATGAACATCGGTTGCCGCCATTGTTAGGGTTTGAAGGTTTGAGTGAAAAGATAAGTATAGATAAAGAGAATTTGGGGAAAATCTACAACTATGATGCGTAAATTTTGAATGTGTGACACCTAAAATCCTTTTATACTTAGTACACAAGTTGAATTTGAAGCAATTATCAATAAAATCTTGCCACATCCTAGGAAAATGGACCAGTTGCCGTAAAATTCGCCATGTCTAAAAAGTTATGAGCACTTTTTCCTTGAAAATTGTGGAGCAACCAATCATCACATTAATCAATCGTTTCGCTTGCCCCAATGGAATAAGAACCGTTACTGAACCATTGTTTCGAGGCAGGGCTCATTTGCTTTTGGGATAAGAAACGAAATCATAGCCAGACTTTCAAAATCTAGGTTTAAGTTGGTAGTACCCAAGACCTCAAGGATTTCTTGTGCAAATGTGTGCCAAGGAAATAGTAGGAACCAAAGTAAAAAACAAATGTGCGAATAGTGACATCAAATAAACATTCGATGTAAAAGCAGATGGATCTAGAGATGCACAAACCTTAGATCCGATCCGATCTGATCTGGATCCGAATCCAATCCGATTCTGTGATGTCAAAGCAAATCCGAATTGAGCCTTGATCCGATCCGGTTTCAAATCAGTTTTGACCGGTTTTTCCTCCCCCGAGTCTGAATCGGTTTAATCCGATCCGGTTTGGATCCGATCCGATCCGAAATCTGATCCGATTTTTTCCATTAAAAAAACATTTTTTGGAACTTATATATAACACAAATTGCATCAAACGTCGAATTAGAAAGAGTTTTCAAACTAGTTAACTAATAATAATAATAATGAATTGGCGTTATAACATTTAGCCAAATAGAAATAGTTTTTGTGGTCTTCCACTTCTTGTCGCCTTCACTAAAATATTCTTCAACCGCCACACAAATAGTTAGGGGTCATATCAATAGCATATTCTTCATCTTTGTCTTCGTCTTCGTCTTCATCGTCATCGTCTTCGTCTTACGGCGGTGTTGATAAGCATTGTGCATATTCTTCATCCATGATCTCCGGTTCAACATTTTGAGCTAGTGGGCCTTCTAGTGATGCCAAGTGTTGTATACGTTCCACCGAATCCAAGTAATCCTTCAAGAAAATGCAAACCTATACTACAACTGGGGTAAGATTCGTCCTAAACTTTGATAAAACTCTACCACTAAAAGAAAAAGCGGATTCTGAAGTTATCGTGGAACCTTGGACGGTTATTAAATTGCGGGCCATAATGGAGAGAATAGGAAATTGTGCTTCCTTTTCTCTCCACCAAGCCAAAAGATTCAAAATTTTAAATTGTGGTGCACTCATGAATTTTAAAAAGTTTGACCCCATATAAATTACAAGTTTGCTACTAGGGGTTAATGTGCGTGCTCTTTTGTTTTGTTCCTCCAAAAGGTAGTTATAGAGGTCGATATGAAAATCCGTTCGACCCCCACCACTACCTGATGCACCACTAGTAGAGTTGGTTACACTTGCAGAAGTGTTTGACATATTTCCATATTTTGTAGTGTAAATGTCAAACAAATTAGTAAAAGTATTATAAAAAGTGTGTATTTGGTTACGGATGTAGTTTGAGTCATCTTTGTGCAAATTTAAAGGCATAGAAATTTTGGTAATCAAAGCCTCTACACCCGTAACATTGATACATGGGTTTAATGCCGTGGCGCAAGTAAAAAGTGGTGGCATTTCTTTGAAATATTTGACTAGTTTTGTCTCATTGTTCTCGTAACTAAAACAAATATTTCACTTCTTTGTTCAAAACGCTCCAATTGTGTGGATATCAACCATAATTCATTTAGTAACAACGGACTTGTAGGGTAATACACGCCCGATAAAAAAGTGGTTGATTGTTTAAAAAGTTTTAACATTTCCACAAACTCTTCCATCAAATCCCAATCAAAATCCGAAACCGGGTTTTTTTTCCTTTTGAAATTGTGTCGTAAAATAATTGCAAAGTGATTCTTTGACGTGTTAAACTTTCAAACATCATACACGTCGAACTCCGTCTAGTGTCAACATCCCAATGAGGACTATATGGAGTTACGCTAATGAAAATGGCAAACTCTCGATATTTTTCCATTGTAGCTTTATTTTATCCAAAAACTCCAGTTAACACAGTTTTGAATTTTTCAATCGTTGAATCTATAATTTTTAAACCATCTTGTACCACAAGATTAATAATGTGACAAACACATCTAGTATTAAAAAACAAGCCATCCAAAATAGGTTTATATTTTGCAATTCATCTTTTTGCGGCGGCGGTATTGTTACTTGCATTGTCAAACGAAATAAAGAAGATTTTTTCGCGTAAATTATAAGTCTCTATAACGCTTACTAAAATTGCAATTAATCGTGCCCTCATGTGAGGATGCACAAAAAGTTCAAAAGCAATAACTCGTTTGTTCATTACCCAAGTAGAGGGATCTATCCAATGCGTCGTGATGGCAAGATAGCTTTTGGGACAACTTCTGGTGGAGGACCAAACATCACAAGTTAAAGAAACACCGGTTTTTATATTTTAAAATCCCAATTGCATATCTTTTTTGGCTATATCCCAATACTTTAAAGCATCACGTCTAAGAGAAGTGCGACTTCCTTGCCGGTATTGTGGTTGCAATTTTTCCCGCAAAATCCTTGTTAACCATGGGTTGTCGAAGTGGTTGAAAGGCAAGCTCTCTTGAATCACAAACTTGCAAAAGCTTTCACGAATGTCATCACTATTGTAAATAAAGATCGACCCGTTGGGAGTAATATTTGGTTGATCCGGATCGCCTTGACCTTTTACAACCGGACAAGTTTTTGTTGTATGACTCCTCAACGAACTATTGCCATCTTTTCCCAAAAACATCCTGCATTGCTTGCACTTTTCTTTTTCCTTCCCGTTCGACAACAAACACAAATCATAATATTCCCACACTTCTTTATTCCGAGAGGTTGGTAAGATTTTAATCATCGTTGCATCCGAATCTTGACCCACAGTAGAATTTCTCGAACTCATTTTTTGGAGGATTATGAAAATAGAAGTATAAAGTAGTAGAAATTTGTGTAAACTGGAAATGTAGCAAATGGATGTATTTATATGTGTTTAGAAGGGCCAAAAAGTCAAAAAAAAAAAAAGTCAAACTAGCCATTTTTAGGCGTTCCAATGGCTACAAAAAAATTGAAAATGCCCGTTTTCTAACATTCACAATAAAAAACCGGTTTGGATCCGACTTAGGAACTACTTTGAGGGGAATCCGGTTTATGATCCGGGCTCGAATCCAAAATAAGGTCTGAAGCTTCAATCCGGTTTGAATCTGGTCACTGGATTAATTCGAACCGGTTCGGTCAAAACCAGTTTTGACTAAATCCAATTTCCGGATCGGATCGGATCCTACACCCGAATCTGGTTTGAGTATGCATCTCTAGATGGATCCCATGCAAAGATCACTTCATTCTATATCAAGAGAGATATCAAACTGCTTATATGGTATCCCGTGAAATACAATCAAATATTCATAAAAGAAGATCAAAGGGCTTCTTTTAGATAGGCTTCGAAGGTATGCTCAATTTTGTTCATGATCACAACTTAACATAAGTGTGGATTCAATGATCAAAATTACTTGTATGACCGGTATAGTCAGTGACAAGCAAAGGTAAGATAAAATTCTAAAGTGACAAGAATTCGAACTGATATTCAACCGAAAATAATATTCCAAAAATTAATAACTAGATCTTTTATGGTAAAATTGTATTGGTTAAAGACCATTTATCAAGATCACGCAAAAGAAGAGGAATACAATTTTGAATATTAAAGAAAGGTACGGAAACAAATGTTTCATCAAAATCTTGAACTCAAAGTTCACTGACAATTCCTTTATAAGTTATAAATTTTGGGTTTCACTATCATCACGGACTCATGAATCAAGATCATTAACACAAACTTGTGCAATATCTACATTCTGATTGGTTATTACCATAGATATCGAGGATACACAAGTGAGGTGTGTGAATCGTGAAGAATTTACTTGATGAACAATATTGGTGAAGAAACATCATGTATCTCTGTGAGTGATAAGGACTAACCAGAAATATCTTAACTCAATATGAGAAGAGAAAGATAGCTTATCAACTAATGCGAATATAGCCTAATTGGGAAGAAACCCTCATAGTGAGTGATCCATTAAGGCTTCGAAAAACATAGAGTCTATGAGGCTTAGGTCGAAATATAACAAAATGCTTCTAGGCACACCTAACTAGTGCAAAGATTCGAAGTGATACCTTCCCCAATGCCACAAAGCAATAGCCACCATAATATGTCGATTGACAACTACGTAAACAATTAGTAAACACACAAAACTTAAAGAAAATATTTTTGAATTTTTGTTTTTGAAATTTAAAGACAAAAGAAACAAAAAAAAATATTTTTGGAATTTTATAGTTTTTGAAAAAACAACAATAAAAAAATCTTTTTGGTATTTTTGATTTTATAAAAACACTAGGAAAAACAAAAAAACTAATAAAAATGTTACCAGACAAATGAAATGAAAGTTATCAGCATTGAGACATCAAACTTTGAAACATCAGGTCTACTCAGACAATGAAGTGTTTATTTAATCATTCAGATAGATGTCGAATACGAAGCACATCGAACACTAAATAGTGAACAGTAACTTCTGGATCATTCAACGATGCTTCAATTTTTCTTTATTTCATGATGAAGTTAAACTTAGAACAGCAGTTGCATCCATCATTCCTAATCCAGACAAGATCCTGAGAAAAGACTTTTCATCCCAAAAGGTTTGGTAAAGATATCAGCTAGTTGATCTGTTGTTTTCACAAAGTGAACCTCGATATTTCCACCCTCGATATGATCCTTGATGAAATGATATTGAAGTGCTATATGCTTGGTCTTCGAATGTTGCACTGGATTATGGCAATTCGTATGGAACTTTGTGAATCGCAATATAAAGGTATCTTTTTAATGTTGATTGCATAATCACGAAGTTGACTTTGTATCCAAATGACATGAGAAGTGCAAGCTGCATCAACAACATATTATGCTTCTGGTGTGGAAATCAAAAACACAAGTTTGTTTCTTTGTATCCAGATGACTTGAGAAGTGCAAGTTGTATCAACAACATATTACGCTTCTGTTGTGGAAATCAAAACACCACTAGTGCTTTTTCAGTAATGATGACATCCACCAAGATCTGCATCAGAAAACACTTGAATGGAAAATCTTGTTTTCGAAGGGTACCATAAACCAAACAAAACCGTCCCTTTGAGATAGCGAAAAGTATTCTTTACACCTGTTAGATGGGGTACCCTGGGATTTGACTGATACACGGCACAATTACAAACAACAAATATAATGTCATGTCTATTAGCAGTTAAGTATAGTAACGAACCGATCATGCTCGTGTACAAAGTAATATCGACAACATTCTTATCCAACAAAGTGCCTAAGCGTGTGCCGACTGCCATTGGTGCTGGCAATTTCGAACTATTCATCAAGCCAAACTTCTCGAGCAGATTTCGAGAATACTTCTCTGGATTTATGAAAATTCCATCTTTACTTTGACGAATATTCAATCCCAGAAAATTATTAATCTTACCCATCATACTCATCTTGAATTGATTTTTCATCATATGTTCAAATTCACTAGACAATGAAGGGTTAGTCGAACCAAAAATAATATCATCGACGTAAATTTGAACAAGCATCAAGTAATCCCCCACTTTCTTTTGAAATAGAGTGGGTCAACAGATACTTGTTTAAATTTCGAGAGTTTCAAGAAATTGGTAAGAGTTCCATACCAAGCTCAAGGTGCTTGTTTTGATCCATAGACAACTTTATCGAGAATATAGAAATGATTAGGGTATTTATTATTTACGAAACCTGGTCGTTGTTCAACACACACAATCTCTTCTAATACTCCATTGAGAATAGCCCACTTGACATCCATCTAATAAACATCGAAGTCTTTATGTGCTGCATAAGCATGAAATATTCGAACAACCTCGAGTCTCATGACAGGGGCAAAGGTTTCATCATAGTCAATACCTTCTTGTTGTGAATATCCCTTAATAACTAACCTTGCTTTATTTCGAACCACATTTCCATCTTTGTCAGTTTTATTTTTAAAAATCCATTTTAAGCCTATAACTGATACATCATTAGATTTTGGAACTAGTCTCCAAACTTTTTTTTTCTTTCGAATTCAGCAAGTTCAGATTGCATGGAAACAATCCAATCAGGATCTTCCAAAGCAGCCTTGACTGCTATCGGTTCTATTTTCAAGATAAAAAAACATTAAACATGCAGAATTGTTGATGTACATTAAGTACCTCATTTTTAGCACAAAGCTGAGCTCTGGTCAACACTCCAGCTTGAGGATCACCAAGAACTTGTTCTTTGGGATGATTTCGTTTCCATCTGTACAGAGGTGGATACGCAGGATCGAAATCCAAAGGTGCATCTTCGAACATATCATCTGGTTCAAAACCTTCACCTGAATTAGACACATTATCAGACACCTCATGAAAAACATTTGTTTTTCCATGTGAATTATGAGGTATATATCCATTTTGCTCCCCTAGACAATTGGATTGATATGTTGATGCTCCCCCTCGACAGTTGGATTAGTATTTTGATGCTCCCCCTCACCACCAACATTCAAATTCAAATGCTTCTCCTCCATTTGATCACCCTGTAAACCTTAGTGACTTTCAACATGTATTGGAGAGTTTGTTGTAGAGTGTAAATCAACATCGTCTTGAGTTATTGTTGACCTATTAGAATGTTTCAATGCTTTAGGCATCTGATTATCATCAGCATGAATTTCTGCATCTATTGCCCTAGATCTGCTAGAAAACAAGTTATAGGCTATATATTTCTTCCATCATAGGGCTAGAGGCAACGAAGAAGCGCTATCAGATGAGATTGGACCTATATAGACTAGGGGAAAGAAAGTCTTGGGGTTCCCTAAAATAGAGTGAGAACTAGCCCTTTGAGGAGCTCTCTAAGTTGTCTAACTGTCAGTAACACCAAAAATTAATTCATAATCAAAATCAAAAGAATTGGTAATTTTTTACTCATCATTCGTTTTTGAGAGAATTGGATTTTGTTCAAAAGTCTTTTCGACACGCTTAACATAGTAATCATCAAAACATAGATTGAAAGTTTCTTTAATCTTCCTTGTTCGCTTGTTTAGCACCTGATATGCTACTGAATTGATCGAATATCTGAAAAATATCCCCTCATCAACTTTGGACTGAAATTTTGAAAGGTTATCTTTGAGATTCATGATAAAACATATGCAACCAAAAACATGGAAAAATTTCACTTTTGGTTTGCGATTGTTAATGATTTCATAAGGGGTGATATTAAAACGACGGAGAATAAATGATCGATTTTGAGTGAAACATGTTGTCGAAACCGCTTCTACCCTGAGATATTGGGGTATATTCGCATAGGTAAGCATAGTCCTTGTTGCTTCGCATAGTGACATGTTTCTCCATTCAACAATACCATTTTGTTTAGGTGTGCAAGGAGACGAAAAATTATGTGTTATCCCTTGATCAGTCAAAAACGAATCAAGAACATGATTCTTGAATTCTGATCCATTGCCATTTTTTATTTTTCTGACTTTCTTCCTCAAACTAAGTTAAATATGCTTGATGAAATCAATCATTACTTGAGTTGTTTCAGACTTCTGACGAAGAAAGAAAACCCATGTAAACCATGAAAAATCATCAACAATAACAAAGATGTACCTCTTCTTGTTGAGAGTCTCAACAGTCGAAGGTCCACAAAGGTCAATGTGAAGAAGTTCCAAAGGTTTTATGATCTTCGAATCGATGACTATTGGATTACCTTGACGGTGTTGCTTCCCCTGTTCTCATGCTGCACATAAAGAATCATTATTAAATTTTAAAATGGGTAAGCCTTGAACAAGATCATTTACCACCAATTTGTTTATATTTTTGAAATTCAGATGAGATAGTCTTCGATGCCATAGCCTACTCAAATCTAATGATGCTTTCGAAAAGTAAGCAAACAGAGGGTACTCCAACTATAGGCTTGATGTCGAGAGTGAACATATCACCTTTTCTTTTATACTTGAGCAAAACTTCTTTGGTTTCTTTGCTCGAAATCACACTACATTCCTCATCGAAGACCACTTGATTACCAGTGCCCACAACAAGTTGTGAAACATTTACTAAGTTATGTTTAATACCTTCGACATATGCCACTCGATTGACTATGAACTTGCCATTTGTGACTTTTCCATAGCCTTTAACCTTGAATTTCTGATTATTTCCAAATTTTACAACACCAAAATTTTCTAAACTTCGATAATCTCGTAAATTTTCCTTTCGTCCTCTCATGTGACGAGAGCAACCACTGTCGATATACCAGTGTTTATCGTATTGCTCTTTACTTACCACCTACGATCAATTAAAGAATTTACATCCCCCAAGGATTTTTGGGTCCTTGGAGATTAGAATGAAATGCATTACGAAACGATGAACCTAACACCTAATTCCGAACCTTTTATTTCAAACTATCAATCAAGTCAACTTCTATGGACGTTGGTATCAAAATGAAATTATTCATCGGTTTAGGTTCGACACTGACTTTCCCTTAATATTCAATAGTTCGTTTTAGTTTAACTTTTGCTTTGGGAACAACTTTCCACTATCGAACAGAAGGATTTGACTCCTTTGATGAAGAAGTACCAGTTAGGGAATCATATAAGTAACATTCATAGGCATACTTGATTTCTTCTTAAGAAAACTTCCTTGATCGGTATGACATTCCTTTTCCTTCAAGCCAATTATTAATATTCTTTGAATCCGTTTTCCCTTTTACAAATGAAGGTTTGACTAGTTTTTTCGAAACAGGATTGGGAAAGTGAGGTGGTTTGGGTTTAAATGGTCCGTGTCTCTTGTCTTTAACATCCAACTTTGTAAAATCTCCTTTTGGAAATGATTGTTTTGCATGGTTTAGAAAAAGTTTGTTATCATTGACAGATGTTCGATTACTAACTTGTTGTCCATTTATTAATCGTTTTTGATTTTGAAATTGATGAAAATTTCTTTGTTCATTTTGTTTAACACCATTTCTATGAAAATTGTTTTGTGAAAACCTTGCATTGTGATGATTAGGAACAAAATTCCTTTGTTGTTGGTTTTGAACAAAATTCTTATTTCTTGGTTTTTGAAAATTCGATGTTTGAATTGATTTAGAAACTTTCGAATGACTTTTTAATAAATCATTTTGTTTTTGAGTAGGTTTGTTCTGAACAAAAGACTTATTTTGTAGAGAAGTCTTAATTTGTTCAGTTGTTTTATGATCAGACGATTTTTGAACAAATTTCTTTGGTTTCTTAAAAGACTTTTTATTTTTCCAAAAAACTTTGTTTCGAGCTTTCAACATCGAAATTCCTTCTTCTTTTCAAATCTTTTGAATTTGTTCATAGAAAATTTGAGCTTTTGAGTTTTGATTTTGAAAAACTGGTTCCTTTGATGGTTCAACGACATTTACTTTTTCTTTCTTAACTTCCCAATTTTGTTTTGGTTTTTGCCTTTGAAAAGTGGAAGAGTTCTTGTTAAGAGTATTCTCAACCGTGCTTTGGTTTGAGAAAAACCCTTCTTTCGAAGCTCCTTTGTTATCTTCGTCAATAATTTTGTTGATCTCAGGATTCACTTTATCTCCATTGCCTGTGGTGACAAACACCTGATTTGTATACACCACATCATCGGTACATTTGACATTTGGATAAACAACTGAGTTCAATTCGAGATAATGAAGACCTTTTTCCTTCATCACTTTTTCGAATTTTTCTATTAAACATGATCAACAACAACTCTGGGAATAGTTGTTTCGATTGGAATGTCTTTGTTATCATTTTCATTATCAGTTTGGCTATCTTCGACAATCATACGATCATAGTCATGAACTTTCAAAGTTGAGGGTTGATCAGTGTTAACCTTTTCCAATGAATCATTACAAATTTATTTACCCTTAGCCATAGAAGTGACAATAATGACAAATAACTGAGAAAAATCAACAACTTCTTCTTCCTCAATTTCATTGATATTGTCAAAATCATCTTCAATATCAGTAAAAATTATGTTGAGAGTTAGATGTCGAATTCTCAGTCTTCTTCAAAATCTTTATTTTTCAGTTTTGGTCAATGCCTCATTCACAATATGAACCAAATCCTTAGCATTTAAACATTCATCTATTTTAATAATACCATATGCATATGAATCATTTAGGACCTTGTCAAATTCAGAAATCTTCTTCCCACAGTCATAGGATGTTGAATCTATTTTCTCCCTTTCGAATTTCAAAAAGGGGAAAAAGTTTCCTATGTTGTTCCTTACATATGTCAAAGGAATGATGTAAAGCAGTCAATTTAGCAAACAATATTTTAGCCGAATTACAATAGATGTTATGCTGTTTTAACAAAACACAATTACCCAATCACATCTTATCCCTATCAGAAGGTTGTCTATTATACTCTTCTTCGACTCCAACTGTTTTTGTGTTTCTAGCTGTAAATATTTTGATTTTTCAGCGTCACTACTAACAAAGATAAGCAAGTAATTAACATAAGTAATAGTATCATCAAAAGCAGACTAAACAGTTGCATATGAACTAGAAGAAATATTAAAGGATTAAAGAAGAGAACGTACCTTCGAAGTCAGTGGAGATTTGTGTGCTCCAGTAGAAATGAAGCACTTTCTTTTTACTTTCTGCTCATCTTGACTTCCCTCTTTATATTTTTAGATTAGGTGTCTAAGCCCATAACTATAATTGGTATGGACTTGATTTGATAGTAGCATGGTTCTTTTAGGTTGCCTTCACACTGGCAACTACACAAGATGACTATTGGAGAGAGAGATCGAGTTTATTATTTGAAATAATAAATGGGTACATAAAATGATTGATTAATATATTATATGAATAATATATTAATTAAATATCATATTATTAATTAGTATTTAATCAGAAATTAATTTGGAATTAATTTCAGGATTAAAGGAACTGATTAAAAGTGCATGGGATGTTTTGCAATTATTTGATAGTTGTGGTTTTAGGCCATTGGATCACCCTTATTGGGGAGGGCCGAAAATTCCTAAAAGGTTCTAGAGATTTTTGTCCAAGCCCTAAGGTAAGGGATTCCATGGACTTGCTTAGGCCCTAAGCTAAGGGATTACGGTTTCTACCTCAAAACCCCAGCTACCCTCAAGTATAAATAGAGCCCCTTAGCCTATTGAATTCGAGAACCTCATTGAAACCCTAGAATAGCAAAATTTATGAGCAATTGACTCCTCTCTCTCTCCTCTCTCTCATATTTATCCTCTTTCCCTAGTGTGTTTGTGAGCCATTAGAGGTACTACACTTGTGGTACTTTTTCTCAAAAGCAAGGATCTTCAAGAATTGGTTATTATTACTATATAGAAACAAAGGTATGTGTTTTCATCTTTCTTATGTAGATTTCGAAATATTAGATGCATATTAAGGTTTTCTATTTTGTGTTCAATGCTTTTATGTCTAATAGAGAAAACATAGATCCAATCTAGGGTTGCATGCACAAATAGGATTGTTTGTATAAAATCCATCAGTGGTATCAGAGCATTTGGTTTTGTTTTCAATTAGATTTTATACAATAGATTGAACTTGAAAAAATTAGGTTTTATGGATTTTAAACCATAGAGATTAGATTTTTCGAAATTAGGGTTTCTAAACCCTAATTTCAAAACTTTGTTAGGGTTTTTGCACCCTTTCCTTTGACCCTCATGAATTCGATTTTTAGGTTTTGCTAACCCTAGATTTTTCAAAAATGCCTTCCCCAAGATTAGATTTCAAAAATATAGGGGATAAAGGGATTAGGTTAAATTATTTATCAAGGTTTCTAATATTAAAAATTTTAAATTAAAAAGTATTAATTTCGAAAATTTTAAATAATATTAAAAACCCTAGTATTTTAATTGTTTAAAATACACCCTTATACTATATAAAATAAAAAGTCTAACATTATATATGTATAAAAAAAACCAGTCTTACCGTTAGTAGGTCTCATTCACGAAGTTAGTCTATAAGGGGTGTTTAAGGAATCGACCTATAAAATGACCGTCATTGGGTATCCATTCTTACGCACCACACTCTTGACTATTGGAGGATCGTTAGTCGAACGGGTAAGATAGGACATTAAATCCTCATTAATAAGTATAATGAAAAATATAAAGTAGCTAAATGTTTTATAAATTCCCAATCTTAGTTACTTTAGGAAAATGTGAATTTGATGCTAATCCATGAAATTGCACATTGCACTTTGCCAAGTCGTTAATGGAGCGTGTGTGGTTAACCGGCACACTAACTTGGACTAACAAAGGGTGGCAATGGGTAACTCAAAATTATCGTTGATTAATGGAGTGTGTGTGGTTAACCGGCATATTGATTAGGTGGTAAATGACATCGAGAGTACCAAGCTAATTTGCATGGTTATTCACACCTTGTTTGTAATCCTCGGTATCCCAGTCACAAGCTTGAAGGGCAAATCGAGATTAAACATGCCATTGAATAGTTTAATCAATCTCAAAAGATCTAGGAATTTCATTTTATAAATCCTAATTTATTTAAATTTCGTTTTTCGTGATGGAATTGGTAAATCGTCATTTACCTACCTTCACAAAAATTACAATTGGATTATGGCATCCCTTTTCTGAATTGTGAATTATTGTGTTGGGTCCTACACTTAATATTTCATTTGGGTGTTATATTATGGATTTCCTATCTAATAAAAAACTTGTCATTCTTCTTTTTAAGATGTCTGGCCCAAACAACGCTTCTTGCTCAAACTCCAACAACAACAACTCCTCGAACCCACTCTCGCTCCTGAACATTTGTAGGAGGGTCACATTTGATGGATCCAATTTTAATGATTGGATCAGAAACATCATAATGGCCTTATGTGTGACATCCCGATTTTCACGGCCAGAAAACACCGATTTGTTTATGCTTTATTTAAGAATCAGAGTACCTTTTTTATAAAATGTTGCGGAATTTGTTCCCAAAAAAACATGATAAATATGTTATCAAAGAATTTCCGAATAAATGTATTTCATTTATTTTAAAACTTTGGGATTTCATCGTCAATACAGAAAACATAAGCATAAACAGACCTTACATTCATTTACACTAGTGATTTACATCTCCTTAATCTCTCAGTGTAAAGTAGCTTCTTATCGACACCTATTATACAAATAAACTTGAGTGGATCAGGTTGGGAAACCTGGTGAGTACATAGGGTTTTCAACCCACAATAATATAATTATGTTTAATCATTAAACAATCAACCCAATTATCCATCCCCATTATCTTCTTTATTTCTTAGAGATCTATCCTAAGAATCATTTATCATTCACTCATTCATTCCTAAGGATTGTCCTAAGGAATAGGCACGAAGTCCATCGTTTGCCTAGTGACACAACTATCAATGTTATCTATTAAGCTCAAATGTCAATATTATCATTTAGGCGCAGCTTCCAGAATTACGACATTCTTTATTAGGCGCAACTGCCGATATTGTCCTTTGGGCACAGCTGCTAGGTTATGATGTTCCCTATTAGGCGCAACTGCCGATATTGTCCTTTGAGCTCAGCTGCTAGGATGTTTAGAGTACATCGTAGATCAAAACATCTACAGGTTGTGGTACAGCTACCAATGCTCATCTATAGGCTACTAAGTCCATTGCTGCCAATGTTCACCTATAGGGCACTATGTCCATAACTGCCAATGTTCCTCTATATCAGCTTTCATCCCATATCATTCATTTACCCATGTTTTACCCAACATATTTTGTTGATATAAAATACATATACAGTTTAAATCATTTAAAAACATGTAGAAGATCATTCATCTAGCATAGATATCAATGTACAGATAATATGCACACATAGCACGTAATTTATATAAAATACTTCATATCTATGTGTAACATGAAAGTAACTATGCACTCACTTTTTAAGGTGGTGATTCCGAACTCACACAACGCTTCGCTTCTATTAATTTACTTTCCTCTGACGAAACCTAGTATCATATCATTACCACTAGATTTTACTCTAATATCTACTATGACTAATTATTAGTCTTAGTATTATTATTATTATATAAGCGATAAACAATACTTTCCAACCACTATGTACAGATAAGGGCAAGACATGAAACACCGGAGGGTTGGACCATTTTGGCATTATAGCACTTCTGAAATCCAGCAACCCCATGCGGCCCTTCAAACCAGATTCTCCGTACCGCGAGTAGTTAAAAATATTATTATAACACTTTATATATATATATATTATATATATATATATATATATATATATATATATATATTATTTATAAGTTCATAATAACGATACTAAATTTAAATATAAGTTATACTTAAAGAAGGGTAAATATAACTTACTTACAAGGGGGTTTTAGCTAGGAGTCGGGCTCTGCAGGGGAAGAAGTTCTTCATTGAATCTTTCTAAGAAAGATTCTTGCAGTGCTTCAGTGCTCACCTTACTATACTAAAACTATAAAAAGAGAAGTCGAATCACGAGGGACCGAAATACTCGGGGGACAAGAAGAGAAGGACTCTTGAATCAAGAGAATGGTGCAAGAAATATGAGAGCCTAGAGGCTCTTATTTATAGTAATTGAATTTTCAAAAATTATCCTCTATAGTTACTTAATGAAATTATAGTTATTTAAACGACAAAACACCCCTTTATAACACTATTTTAATGAGTACTACGATTTTCGTTTCGGTGGCATTAGCTAAAAGTCAAACATTCTCTTCGTAGCTTTTTACGTCATACGTTCGTTGTGCGCGGCTGACTTTTATATCTTATACAAATCATATCTATTCATACAGAGTCGGATTTCGACAAAATTTATATTTTCAGGATCGAAGAGACGTGTACTTTCTCTCTCTCTCTCTCTCTCTCTCTATATATATATATATATATATATATATATATATATATATATATATGTTTTGGCGCACTTATTTTTGCAATTTATGGACGATTCGACTGATTTTTCCTATTTATATTATAATAATCATGAAACACATAATATGACGGGTTTTAAGCACTATAACAATCCTATGGTGCACATAAAACCCTAATGCTTTGGATCGAAGTTTTCTCAAGTTATACATGCAATTTTCATTTATCCAAAGCATGAACCCTAACTAGCATACAATTTACAGATTTACAACATAAAATAAGTTAGATGAATACTTCTTGGTTGTAGCTTGTAGAACTTGGCCTTTCAAGAGCTTAGTACCTCAAATGTGATAACTCAAATAAGTCACAAACACCAAGAACAATGAAGGATTATGAGAGAGAGGTTAGGAGGCACCAAAAATTGACTAGGGTTTCTTCTTGGAAGTCTTGGCCGATATTAGGAGTTTTAGGTATTACATTTATAGTGTGGAATTCCTAGGGTTTCAACTTTTTAACCCTAATTCATTCACTTAGGCCTTTAATCCAATAACTCATTTGATAGCCTTTTGGACTAACTATTCATGGACTCTCATATAGATTTAGTCCATCCCTAATCAACATGGATCATTAACCTAAACTATATGTATCACTGATTTACTTAATCAATCCATGTTAATTTAAACAGTCTCTTTTGACCACTAAATTAATTCCAACTTAATTCCTGATCAATACCAATTAGATAGTATGATTTATCAATTAATATATTATTCTTATAATATATTAATAAATCACAAATAACCTTTTTCTCAAATATCCATCCTATCAAATTGCTCTTGTGAAGGCAACCTAAAAGGACCATGCTACTATCGGGTCAAGTACATACCAATTATAGTTATGGGCTTAGACACCTAATCCAACATAATATTCACATAATTCTTCTTTATTCCGTGAAATATGTTACAATTATTGACCATAAATATTACTTTAATTGGTTAAGATTATTTATTGTAGATAATAAAAAAAATCTTTTTTAATGCTTATTATTAACTAGCCCAAATCCGCGGATGTTACATTACGTTACGAGGATAAGGAACATATTCTTGACAAGGAACTGGTCGAGATAGATGAAGCCACTGCTACACCCGAAGAAATGGATGAGTATAGGGCCAAATCCAAGGAAGCGACCAAAGTGTCGTGCATTATGGTGGCCATTATGACTCTTGAGATGCAACGGTTCTATGAGAACTTTTGGCCTTACGAGATGTGCTTGGACTTGATGGAAAAGTACCATCAAATAGCATTTCAAGAGAGGTATGAAATAGTCACCTCATTCATAACAACCAAGATGAAAGATGGAGAGCCCATCGCGACCCACCTGCAAAGAATGTAGAGGTATGTGGATCGTTAGCTAAAGTTGAATGTCAACTTTGATGAAGAGATGACTATAGACATATTCTTGCACTCTTTGCCTCCCTGCTATGATCAGTTCAAGATTGACTTATCATATAAGCAAAGAGGAAGTCACCTTGAGCAAACTTCAAGGTTTGTTAAGAACTGTTGAAAGTGGATTAAAAGGAAAAAGTGTAGAATCCACTCCTCCTGCTACCCTAGTCCTGACTATTGGACATGGAAAGGGGAAAAGTAGGAAAGCTCCCTCAAAGAACTGGAAGGTAAAGTCTCATGATTGATCTTCTTCTAGTGGATCCAAAGGTAAAACCATTTCTTCCCCTCCCTCCTCTGATCCAAAAGGAGCAACGTGTTTCTACTGCCATTAAAAAAGGGGCATTAGAAACAAAGCTGCCCGAAGTACTTATAGGACATCATGGATGGGAATATAAAGCCCACCTTTGCAGGTATTTATACTATTCTGTCTAAAAACTCATCACATGCTAGTTCTTGGGTCCTTGATATAGGATGTGTCATATGCTTCCGCCGTTGAGTCGATCATGTACGTTATGAAATGTACTCGCCCTGATGAGGCTTTTGCTTTAAGCACAGTAATTCGATATCAAGGGAATCTAGGTAGAGCTCACTGGATAGCAGTTAAGAACATTCTAAAGTATCTGCAAAGGATTAATGACTGGGTCCTTGTGCTTGGTGGTAGTGATGACTTAAGAGTCACAAGGTATAGTGACACCAACCTTCAGACCAGTAGAGATAACTTCCGTTTTCATTCGAGCTGGGTATTTACCCTAAATGGAGGAGCTGTGAATTGGAAAAGTTCCAAGCAGGAGACCGTGGCTGATTCAACGTGCGAATCAGAGTACATAGTTGCGAGCGAAGCGTCGAAAGAGACTATATGGTTGAAGAACTTCATTGGAGAGCTTGGAGTTGTACCAGCCCAAAAGGAGCCCATGGATATTTTCTAATATAATGAAGGAGCGGTTACCTTAACAAAGGAAGCAAGGGATCATGGTAGATCTAGACACATCGACAGAAAATAACACTTCATCAGACATCGGGTAGAAGAAGGACTCCTCGTTGTCAAGAGGGTATCGTCATAAGAGAACCCTACAGATCCTCTCAGAAAGGTTCTGAGTAGGATTAAGCACGTTCAGCATGCGATGAGCATTCGTCTGAAGGACAATATTAGTTTTAGTGATTAGATAGATATTTTAGAAACTTGTAATAGATAAATATAATTGACATTTGATGATTAAGTAACGGAGATTTATTTATGAGTATTGTTTACTATCTTGTGTAAATTGTGTACTATTGTTTCTCTTTTACATGTTTTACTTCCCGAATAATTAGATTATTCAAAACATCCATAGTCGATCATACTTTGGAATTAATTAATAAATTAAGATTGTCATGAAATGGTTTATAGTTTGTCTAAGTGCTTAGACATAGCAAATGTTTGCTGCAACGTTCATGAGTGCTCCTGAAATAGGATTTGAGTATTCGATTAAACCTATGCTCATTCCAATTACTTCATGGAATTTACCACGAGGTATTGTGAGACGATAATATCGTATAATATTTAAACCGAGATATATGAGTTGTTGTTTATGAGTTGGTTGTGAATTGATAATGCGTAAACGCATCAATAACTTGGTATTATAAAACGTATTTTTGTGTACAATTTGATAAGTAAACAGTACAATCATATAAGTCAAAGTTTATATGTTCCTTTTATCCCAAGGGCTAAAAGCGATATCTTGGGCCCCTCGATGGTTTTGTGTTGACTTATGTGTCGAGCCCGGTCAGGACTGAATTGATGTGTTCAATTAAGTTCGTTGTCAAAAAATCAGAAATCGAGAACAAATTGTCGGACATTGAGAATGATTCTTTTGCATGTCTTTGTCCACATGATATCTTGCAGAACGAAGGATTATATGATCCCTTATCTAAAGGACGCGTCGTTGACTAGGTCAGAGTTCGAAAGCAGCTTTTGAGAGCTACGATTGCTAGTCAAATTTTGGAGTCATACTTGCAATTATAGTTATTAGACTTATCCAAGTGGAAGACTGTTGGATTAGGTGTCTAAGCCCATAACTATAATTGGTATGTACTTGATTTCATTGTAGCATGGTCTTTTGGGGTTCCTTCACACGGGCAACTAGACAGGATGACTATTGGCGAGAGAGGTTGAGTTTATTATTTGGAATAATAAATTGGTGCATAAAATGATTTATTAATGTATTATATGAATAATATATTAATTAGAAATAATATTATAAATTAGTATTTAATCAGAAATTAATTTGGAATTAATTTCGGGATTAAAGGAACTGATTAAAAATGCAGGGCCTGTTTTCAATTATTTGATAGTTGTGGTCTTGGGCCATTGGATCACCCCTACTGGAGAGGGCCAAAAATACCTACAAGGGTATAGAGATTTTTGTCCAATCCCTAAGGTAAGGGAGTCCACGGACTTGCTTAGGCCCTAAGCTAAGGTAATATGGTTCCTACCTCAAAACCCTAGCTACCTTCAAGTATAAATAATGCCCCTTGGCCTCTTGAATTCGATCACCTCATTAACACCCTAGAAGATTCGAATTCATAAGCAAGCGACTCCTCTCTCATCTATCTCATATTCATCCTCTTTCCCTAGTGCGTTGGTGAGCCATTAGAGGTACTATGCTTGTGGTACTTGTTCTCAAAAGCAAGGATCTTGAAGAATTGGTTGTTATTACTATATAGCAACAAAGGTATGTGTTCTAATATTTCTTATGTAGATTTCAAAATATTAGATGCATATGAGGGTTTTCTATTTTGTGTTCAATGATTTTATGTCTAATAGAGAAAAAATAGATCCAATCTAGGGTTGCATGCACACATAGGATTGTTTGCATAAAACCCATCATATACTTCGCATACATTGCTTCGTGTTTGGGGTTCCTCATCTCTTCGTCATCTGATCCAGATGACCAAATTTGATAAGTACCATCCCATCACCATTACCCTTTGAAGCAAGCGAGATTCCCTTTATCCTTGCTCTCACTTCCTCAAGCCTTTCAACATTATAGGATTCATCATTCACTTTTTCCTTCTTCTACTATCTTTTTATTACCATGCAGTCAATTGACATGTGGTTTGCACCATTGCAGTAATGGCAATCGAAACCAGAATCTCCTTTTAACTGTTTCTCAATATTTTCACCAGTAACCTTACTCTCCTTCTTTTCAACCTTCGAATCTTCTTTAATATTCTTCCCAAATTAGTTTCCCTTAAAATCACTTCCTTTGAACTTCGGGTTGAATGGATTTTTGACAAACTTTTGGACTTTGTTATTTGAGTAATATGCCACTGCTTCATCATCTGAGTTCATGACAAAACCTTCATCAATAGGACCTTTATTATCAGCAGATTCAACATCAGTCTCTTTTCCAGACACCTTTGAAACCAGTGCAAGTGGACCACCCAAACTCAATTTTCCTTCTTCAAAAAATCTATTAATCTCACTTTCATGGGCTTTCAGAACATTATGAAGATCACCTAGAGAATAGTTGTCAAATCTTTGTTGTGTCTTGATCATTAAACTCATGTTCCTCCACTCTTTTTGAAGTCCCATCAAGAAACTAATATTATAATCAAGAGTCAAACAGTTAACCCCGGATTCACCGCACTTGAAGATTAATTCATTTAGATTATCATAGTATAGCTCAATGGTCTTATTTTCCTTTTGTTTGAATTCACCTAATTCAAGCAGACATTTCTTAACAGAACTCTTTCTTGTCTTCTCACTTCCCTGATACTTCTCTTTCAAAGCATCCCAAATCTCCTTTGCTATTTTACAACCATGGACATAATTGTAAACCATGGGTGGAAGAGCGCCACGAAGTTCTTCAAACATCTCCTGTCATTTGCCTTTTTATCAACTTGTTGAACAACACCTGGATCAGAACCAGCTGCTCCGACTTGCTCTAGCAAATTTACAGGATGATTTCCATGAGTAATGCATTCCCATAGATCTTCATCAATCCCATTGAGATAGTCCTCCATCCTATCTTCCCATTGCACGTAATATTTATGAATCAGCATCGGAATTTTGGTTGAAGAACCAAGAAGATGAGAGAAAGTAGTCATCATGTTCATGTTGAAGTTAGCCATTGATGTACGGACAAAAATGATGAAAAGCTTCAGAGAGAAAAATCTAATGAAAAAATCTTCAAGAAAACAAACAACGAACACTCAATTTAATAGAAGAAACACAGAATCGAATCAAAACAGTTGATCAGAAAAGATTTTCTACATCAAAAGTGCGAATATTTTTGAATCAAAAGCGAGATTCAAAAACTTTTGAAAATATGAGAAAATCAGAAATCAACTGAGAGAATCATGCTCTGATACCAAAAAAAAATTTGTATGAATCGAGTGAATGAAATGAAATTAGAGTATGAATCAGTCAAGAACACAAGTTGTAAATAGAATTTGTTTGTCTCGATTAATACTTCTGAAAGATACAAGAGTAAATGAGAGTAAAGTATACTTCGTTAACAAAGTTACAATAAACCTTATACCTATCCCTATTTCTAGGAACACCAGAAGTAAACAAAATGTACATAAGGGCTAATACAAGTACGCTTCCACATCTAAGCCGCCCTGATGAAATACATACAACAAATACATCAATACAAAATTCGACATAAGACATGACCTAAGACACTTCGACATCTCACAATATATATTTCGAACCATACACATGTGGAGAATCAGGAAGGGGTAATGGTTGAACCAGCAAAGATCGAAGTTGTAATGAAGTGGGAGTGACCAAAAAGTCACACTGAGATTCGTAGCTTTCTGGGATTAACTGAATATTACAGAAGGTTTATCAAAGGGTTTTATTCGATATCTGCTCCATCAACATCTTTGACACATAAAGGAGCTACATATACGTGGAGTGAGGAGCACGAAGAAGCTTTCGAAAAGTTAAAGAAGAATTTGTGTGAAGCACCGATTCTTTATTTATCTAACGGAGTTGAAGACTTTGCAGCGTATAGTGATGCATCTAGAGTTGGGTTAGGTTGTGTTATGACCCAGAGAGATAAATTAATCGCATATGCATGAAAACTGATGGAGCACGAGAAGAACTACCTCGCTCATGATTTGGATTTGGCAGCGGTAGTGTTTACATTAAAGATATGGAGGCATTATCTTTATGGTATGAAGTGTAAGTTTTACATTGATCATAAGAGTCTCCAGTATCTCTTTGATCAAAAGGAGTTGAATATGATACAGAGACATTGGTTGGATTTACTCAAAGACTATGACTATGAGATACTTTACCACCCTAGTGAAGCGAATGTCGTAGCAAATGCTATGAGTAGGAAGATAAAATTGGAAAGGAAGAAGCCAAGAGCGTTGAGAATCGAGATTGTCTCAACAGTTGTGGAGAGCATCAGGTCAGCTTAGGAGGAAGCTTTGGAAGAAGATAACCAAAAGAAGGAATGTTTAGGAAAAATGTTAACTTCGGTATTAACAATTAATGGTTAAAGGTATTCCAAAATAGGATTTCGGTTCCGACATTTTGGTGCCTACGATAGGAGGAATGAAAGAGAGATCTCCTTATGGAAGAAGACCACACGACCATGTACTTGATTCATCCCGGCAGTACCAAGATGTATAGGGATCTGAAACCTTACTATTGGAGGTCGACAATGAAGTTTGACGTTGCAAAGTATGTGGCTGACTGTGTGACTTGTGTAACAGTTCAAGCGCAACATCAGAAACATTATGGTAATTTTGAGCCCTTACCAATACCCATGGGTAAATGGTAGGATGTCACCATGGATTTTGTAACTAAGTTACCTAAGATGAAAATATTTCATGATATGATTTACATAATCATAGATCGATTGACGAAGAGTGCACATTTCATACCGGCCAATGATAAGTGGCCTATGGATAAGCTTGCAGATGTCTATGTAAGGGAGATAGTATGTAACGACCCAATTTTCACATCCAAAAATTTCATTTTAATTAATTAATTTAATTAAATTTTCGTAGGAAAATATTGAAAAATCATAACATCTCATAAAACATTGTATAATGTCTGAAAAACCAAATCGTAAAATAGTGATAATGTCATATTACAATCCCAAGGAATCTCGTAGTGTGGAATCTGAGGTGTGTGTATGATGTGCAGCTACCGCACCGGCTCCTTCCCCTTCGCTTAAGAGGTACCTGAAACAAAACTGAAAACTTAAGCACGAAGCTTAGTGAGTTCCCCCATCGTACAACATACCATACAATATATTGTCAGGCAATTCTGGGCGCCTGACTTACCCAGGTCAAACCATTCTGGGGTGTTTGACGTACCCAGGTCAAGCCATTCTGGGGTGCTTGACGTACCTGTCGGTCTATTTCACCGACTACCGGGGACTATTTCACCCCTACTACTACCACATAAACACATAGCATAGCATAATGTACTGTCAGACAATTTTGGGGTGTCTGACTTCCCATATCAAGCTATTCTGGGGTGCTTGACGTACCCGCCGGTCTATTTCACCCGACTACCAGGGACTATTTCACCCCTACTTCTACCACATAAACACATATCATGCTAGCATATAAACATATCAGGTAATAGTAATCCTAAGTGAGTATCACAAAGACAATCAATTATCATATGACTCCAACGGGTGGGTCGACATTGTGGCCTTAGACCCACCGCTACTAGAAGGTAACTCACCTCGTACGAGTAGCTGCTGATAACCTGTGCAAGAAACCTCTGCCTGCTACTGCTCCAGAAATCCTCCGACTATAATCCCCACAAAACACAGTCAGAATATGAAATCTACTCTTAGGGTAAAATGACTATTTTACCCCTAACCAAGTCTGTTCTAGCACTCGTCGAGTCCCATGAACTACAGGTCTAAGGCTAAGTCCAATACGTTGGGTCACTCCCTTGGACCCTCTAAAAACCCTTCTAGTGCTCAACTAGGTTCCTTCAAACCCTAACAGAAAAGGAGAGTCTCGCTTCGGACTCGCCGCGTCCTAAGAACGACTCGTCGAGTCGAGTATGTCCAAGTCTCATTTCTCGATTTCCAGTGTACAACTCTTGACCAAAAGATAGATCTAAGCTCCTTCAATCGTTCTAGCATGTAAAGTTACAAACTTTACGTGCATGCGTGGGACTTTGAGCTCAAAAGGACATAAAATAAGCCCTCATGATGCATGAGACCTTACATGGGTGCAAAAGCAGCCCCTAACTGCTTTGTAACTCCCTTAATGACCTAATTCTGAATCCTCAACCCCCAACCATGCGTGCACTCATGGTTGGTCACCAAAAATGACTTATAAAAGCCCTAAATCTCCCCAAAAATGGATCTAATAAAAGAAATATCAAGATAACAGCTTTATACCTCCAATGAACTATGGATGATGCACAAACTTGGGTTCCCCTGGTCTCCACTTGTTTCCTCAAGTCTTTCACCTTCCTCCTTATGGTCACAACTAGCAAGATCCACCAAAATGCCTTAGTTCTTCTAAAAAACGGCTAGCGTTTTGTATGGGGAGTTCTGGAAGCTTTAGGGACGAAAGGGAGGTTAAATAAGTGGTTTAAATAGGGTGTAAACCCTCAAACTAGGGTTTTGTCTGGATAGCGCCTACTCGCCGAGTCCGGCCGCCGACCGTCGAGTAGGTCATTAAACTTCCGCGTCTAAGACACTTTGACTCGACGAGTTGGACCTCAAATCGCCGAGTCCAAGGCCAAAATGCAAGGTACTTGAATGAAATACATACCAGAAACCAGGTGCTACAAATCTCCCCCGCTTATTTTAGACTTCGTCCTCGAATTCTGTTGTTTGATCCTGAAAGAGTTCTGGATAATGCTCCATTATCTCGTCTACCGGCTCCCACGTCGATTCCGAGCCCTTCCGATATTGCCATTACACCTTCACCAGCTCGACCTTCTTGTTCCTCAGATCCTTCGACTTCCGGTCGAGGATCGCCACAGGCCGCTCAATGTAGTTCAGGCTGTCATCAACCTGAATATCCTCTAGAGGCACCATTGCCGAGTCATCCACTAGGCATTTCCGTAGTTGGGAGACGTGGAAGGTGCTATGAATCTGATTGAGTTCGGCTGGCAGGTCTAGCCGATACGCCACATTGCCCACCCGGGCTATGACCTTGAAAGGTCCAATATACTTGGGGCCCAACTTGCCCCATTTCCTGAATCGGATGACGCCTTTCCAAGGCGACACTTTCAGCAGAACCATATCCCCGACCTGGAACTCCAGGTCTGAACGACGCTTGTCGGCATAGCTTTTCTGCCGACTCTCTGCAGTCTGAAGTCTGCTCCTGACCTGCTGAATCCTTTCTGTTGTTTGAGCACTACTTCGGTGCTCCCAATGACCCTCTGGCCAACCTCGCCCCCAGCATATCGGTGTCCTGCACTTCCTCCCGTATAACATCTCAAAGGGAGGACGATCGATACTCGCATGGTAGCTGTTGTTGTAGGAGAACTCAGCCAACGGAAGGTAAGTATCCCAACTACCACCAAAATCTAACACACACGCCCACAGCATATATTCCAGAGTCTGGATGGTCCGCTCGCTCTGGCCATCAATTTACGGGTGAAAGGCGGTTCTGAAATGCAGACGAGTACCAAAATCGTCGTGGAATTTCTTCCAAAACCTGGAAGTGAACTGAACATCCCTGTCAGAAATCACGGACACTGGCACCCCGTTTCGAGCCACCACCTCTCGAGTATAGATATCGACCAGCTTCTCGGCCAATATGCTCTCCTGGATTGGTATAAAATGGGCACTCTTGTTCAACCGATCCACGATGACCAATATCGAATCCACTCCCCGTGCGGTCCTGGAAAGCTTTGTGATGAAATCCATAGTAATATCTTCCCACTTCCACAGGGGAATATCCAACGGCTGCATCTTAGCGTGTGGCCTCTGGTGCTCAGCCTTGACCTTCCTGCAGGTCAAGCACCGCTCCACATACCATGCTACATCCCACTTCATGCAGGGCCACAAATAATCAAGATGAAGACCCCTATACATCTTCGTCGCCCCGGGATGAATGGAGAATCGGGATTTGTGCGCCTCCTCCATCAAAACCTGGCCCATGCCTTCGTGGTATGGAACCCACACCATGCGGTGTAGTGTCAATAATCCCCTGCTTTCATAGTCGAAGGAGGAAACCTGACCCACTATACGCTCATTCTTCCGATATTCCTCCTTCATAGCCTCCTGCTGGGCCTCTCAGATCTGCTCCAATAATGAGGTCACTACTATCACCCACATGCAGATATCTCTGATCGGCTCTTCCTTGCGGCTAAGCGCATCGGCCACCATGTTGGCCTTCCCTAGGTGGTAAAGGATCTCACAATCATAATCCTTCACCACGTCCAACCACCGACGCTGCCTCATGTTCAGATTCGGCTGATCCATGAGATACCTCAAGCTCTTGTGGTCCGTGTAAATGGTACAACGAACCCCATAGAGGTAATGACGCAAAATATTGAGGGCAAAAGCAATAGCCCCCAGATCCAAATCATGCGTCAGATAATTCGCCTCGTGAGGCTTCAGCTGCCTCGAAGCGTATGCAATAATGTGCCCTCTCAGCATCAAAACCGCACCCAAACCCACAATAGACGCTTCACAGTATACCACAAAATCCTCTACGCCCTCAGGCAGGGCTAGGATCGGCGCCTCACACAATCTCTATCTCAGAGCCTCGAATGCGGCCTGTTGCTTGGGTCCCCAACGGAAAACTACGACCTTCTTCGTAAGCCGAATCAAAGGAATGGCTATCTTGGAGAAATCCTGGATGAATCTCCGATAGTAGCCAGCTAATCCCAGGAAACTCCAAATCTCATATGGATACTTTTGAACCTCCCATCTCATCACGGCCTCCACCTTGGCCGGGTCGACCAGAATCCCGTTCTGATTGACAAGGTGCCCAAGAAACTGCACCTCGCGCAAATAGAACTCACACTTGGAGAACTTGGCGTACAAGATCTCCCTCCTCAGAGTATCCAAAACTTTTCGCAGATGCTCCAGATGTTGCTCCTGCGTCTTGGAGTAAACCAATATATCATCAATAAATACTATCACGGACCGATCCATCATCGGTCTACATACGCGGTTCATGAGATCCATGAACGCGGCAGGAGCATTGGTGTGCCCGAAGGGTATCACCACGAACTCATAATGGCCATAGCGAGTCCGAAACGTAGTCTTTTGCACATCCTCCTCTCTAACCCTCATCTGATGGTAACCCGAGTGCAAATCAATCTTGGAAAACCAAGATGATACCTGAAGCTGGTCAAAGAGGTCGTCAATCCTCAGGAGTAGGTAACGGTTCTTCACTATTACCTTGTGCAGCTCTCGGTAGTCTATGCACATGCGATGTGACCCGTCCTTCATCTTGACAAACAGAATCAGGGCTCCCCAAGGCGAACTACTCGGCCTGATAAATCCTTTGTCTAGCAGCTCCTGCAGATGCATAGACAACTCCTACATCTCGGGAGGATCCAACCGATACGGTGCCTTGGCTATCAGAGCCGCACCAGGGACTAGGTCAATCCTAAACTCCACCTGTCGCTCCGAAGGTATCCCAGGAAGCTCCTCTGGGAACACATCTTTGTAGTCTCACACCACCGGAACGTCACTCACCGTCGCCTTACCCGCCTCCCGGGTATCCATGACATAGGCGACATATCCTACGCAACCCTGCTGAAGGTAATGCCTAGCCCTCGCTGCCGAACATAAAGCTAGTCCTCGTTGTGGCCTCTCGCCCTGAATCACCAGCTCTCCCCCACTTGGGGTCCTGATTCGCACAAACGTTTTGCGCGCAGTCGATCACCGCCCCCATTGGGGCTTAGCCAATCCATGCCAATAATAACCTTGTTCCCCCGTAAAGGTATGGGAACCAAGTCTACTAGGTAGCGCTCCTCGAATAATCTCAGCACACAATATCGGAATACTGCTGATGCTCGCACCGATCGATCATCGGCAATCTCTACCTCTAAAGGGAAATCCAACATGTCCGAAGACTCGGAAAATCTCTTGCTAAGCGCAAGAGAAACAAAAGATCGAGTGGCACCTGAATCAAACAAAACCTGTACTAGAATACCGTTCACATGGAACGACCCTAAACATGCATATACATAGCATATATCAATACCAGAAACATCATATAAATAGATCAGAGGGGAAGAATCATACCCGTCACCACATCGGGTGCGGCGCGTGCCTCCTCGGTAGTCAACTGGAAGGCCTAGATCCTCACCACTGGAGCCTCCACCTTGCCCTGCCGGCCATCAGTAATCTGCAGGGTCGCTGGAGCTGGCGCCCTCACTGGCGCTGCTGCTGTCAACTGGGGACAACTGGCCTTCTTTTGGCCCCTCTGGTTGCAGTGGAAACATAGCAACTCCTACGTTTGAATCGCAGGTGCAGGGGCAGTACAATCCCTACTGAAATGTCCCGTCTTTCCGCACTTGTAACAGCCAGACGATCCCATCTTGCATGCTCCCTCATGTGACATGTCGCATTTCCTGCAGCGGCTCGGTCCCGACTAACCTTTCGACCTGCCATCTAACCTCTTGGGCTTCTTCCCCGAAGCCCCAGTCACATGTCCCTCCTCCGCCTTCCTCTTACCAATGTGCTCCAGATCGATCTCTCTCTCCCTTGCCCTGGCAATCATAGAATCCATGGTGGAACTAGCTGAGAAGCTGACATGCTCCCGAATGTCGACTCGCAACATGTCGTGGTAGCAGGTCCTCCTCATATCCTCGTCTCCCACATACTGTGGCACCAATAAAGCCCTCTCTCGAAACTTGGTGGTGATCTCCACCACTGTCTCAGTCGTCTACCTCACGTCGAGGAGCTCCCGGGCCAGCCGCTAGAGTTCCACCGCGGGTGCGAACTCAGCCTTAAACCGGGTCACGAAATCCAGA
The DNA here is from genome assembly GCF_002870075.4 of Lactuca sativa. NCBI lineage: Eukaryota > Viridiplantae > Streptophyta > Magnoliopsida > Asterales > Asteraceae > Lactuca > Lactuca sativa. Next base: position 31,321,582 of record NC_056631.2, on the reverse strand, counting down.
AATGTCATAGCCTCAATAGCCGAGGCTCCTAGAGAGTAACCAACCGACTCCCACCAATCTCTGGCCCTGTCCCTAAAACATCCCGCCGCAAATCGCACCTTCGACCCCTCGGGGCAGAAACTGGTCAACTGTGCAGACTCAATGTCTGCAATCCATCGTCTGGCAGCAATGGGGTCCTTCGCCCCATGGAAATCTGGCGCGCCACTACCCCTGAAGTCCTTAAAGGACATTGTGTGTGATCCTGACTAGCTAGTCGCCATGTCACTCCTGAACGCCCTAAGGCGATCCTCCATCAGCTCGAGAATCCCTTCCTTGATCGATCCAAAGATGACCGGGGTCGCATCAAGGATGCCTCTAGTGATCTCGAACGCGATGAACTCGTGTAGCCTCTCATCCACTGGTTCGGAGCCTGAACCCGAACCCGATCCCTTTCCTGAGCTGCCCACTGCTAGCGTCAGACGTAGTACCACCATTCTACAAATCATATTGACAACCGTTAGTGATACTGATACATCTAGAGGGATCACATCCATCACGAGTTCCTTGGTCTTGCCTTAGCCTTCCTTGATTCAAGTACGGATCCTCTGCTTTTAGTAGTACAAGCCCATACTACCTTCCACATTTATCTGTACTTTCCTCAAGAACCGCCTCAACTGCACCAAGTCACTACTACTGCTACTGATCTCGACTGCTCTCATCCTAGGCTTACCCTAGGGAAAATCTCTGACTCCACCTAAACCGGTCCTCAGCTGCTGAAGGCCCCCTCGTAATGCCAATTAGCCATCACGTGAATACCATCACATGTAATGAGACTCAGATAATCCTTCAAGTAAAAGACTCGTCCCTACAACGGTTAGACTCAAACGAGAGCTGCGCAATAGGGCCAAATCCAGCACTCTGATATTATTTAACCCTAATCACATGTGATGCGACGTACTCACCTAGTAGATAACTACCATCATTCAGAGTCCCACAAATCACAAAGCAAGCAACATTCGGACGCAGTAAACTACTCAAGCAAACCTGTCCTCATAACGAGAAACTGTACTAGCATACAATGCTAAGCTCATACTATCAGGCATAACCTAAACAGGCTATCCTACTGTTGTCTACTCAATACTAGCATGAAATTCTCACAAGCTGAAAACACGTAAAGCAGGCACATAAGGCATCATCCCTAGATCCTTAGTCCTATTCTAGAATGTTGTTCTACTGAAGCTGATAAACATAACATAAACTTGTATGGGTACTTTGGGGAATACTTACTTGAGCTCGGCCGGTCGCGCACATCACACACTTCGTTCTTTCTCAAAACTCCTTTAACTTATTCTTTAGAAAACCATTTTCTTGTAAAAGCTTTTAATCCCTCGATTTGAGTCCAGACACCCCCGAGGGTGTCTCCGAATCCCTCAAACCAGGGATCTGATACCAACTTGTAACGATCCAACTTTCATGTCCAAAAATTTCATTTTAATTATTTAATTTAATTAAACATTCGTAGGAAAATATTTTCGAATCATAACATCTCATACAACATTGTAAAATGTCTGAAAACCCAAATCGTAAAATAGTGATAATGTCAGAGTACAATCCCAAGGAATCTCATAGTACGGAATCTGAGGTGTGTGTATGATGTGCAGCTACCACACCGGCTCCTTCCCCTTCGCTGAAGAGGTACCTGAAACAAAACTAAAAATTGTAAGCACAAAGCTTAGTGAGTTCCCCCATCGTACCACATACCATACAGTATACTGTCATGCAATTCTGGAGCGCCTGACTTACCGAGGTCAAACCATTATGAGGTGTTTAACGTACCCAAGTCAAGCCATTCTGGGGTGCTTGACGTACCCGTCGGTCTATTTCACCAGACTACCGGGGACTATTTCACCCCCTACTACTACCACATAAACACATAGCATAACATAATGTACTTTCAGACAATTCTGGGGTGTCTAACTTCCCAGTTCAAGCCATTTTGGGGTGCTTGACGTACCCGCCGGTCAATTTCACCCGACTACCGGGGACTATTTCACCCCCTACTACTACCACATAAACACATATCATTCTAGCTTATAAACATATCAGGTAATAGTAATCCTAGGTGAGTATCACAAAGACAATCACCTATCACACGACTCCTACTGGTGGGCCGACATTGTGGCCTTAGACCCACCACAACTGGAAGGTAACTCACCTCGTACGAGTAGCTGTTGATAACCTGTGCGGGAAACCTCTGCCTGCTGCTGCTCCGGAAATCCTCCGGCTATAATCCCCACAAAACACTCAGTCAGAATCTGATATCTACTCTTAGGGTAAAATGACTATTTTACCCCTAACCAAGTCCAAGTCAAAATCAACTTCCAGTTGACCCGACTCGCCGAGTTGGGTCCTCAACTCGTCGAGTCCCTAACCCTTTACCCGTCCTTATCCATGACTCTACTCGTCGAGTTTAGCAACGACTCGACGAGTTCCTCATCTATATGAACATCGAATGAACCTTCATCCGACTCGCCGAGTTGTATGAACAACTCGTCGAGTTCATCTTCTTCTGATGAACAAGTCCTATCCTTGACTCGCCGAGTTGTATGAACAACTCGTCGAGTTCATCTTCAACTATTAGGAGATTACCTTGGACTCGCCGAGTTTGTTCTAGCACTCGTCGAGTCCCATGAACTCCAAGTCTAAGGCTAAGTCCAATACGTTGGGTCACTCCCTTGGACCCTCTAAAAACCCCTCTATGTCTCAACTGGGTTCCTTCAAACCCTAACAGAAAAAGGGGAGTCTCGCCTCAGACTCGCCGAGTCCTAAGAACGACTCTTCGATTCGAGTATGTCCAAGTCTCATTTCACGATTTCCAGCGTACAACTCTTGACCAAAAGATAGATCTAACCTCCTTCAATCATTCTAGCACGTAAAGTTACAAACTTTACGTGCATGTATGGGACTTTGAGCTCAAAAGGACATAAAATAAGCCCTCATGATGCATGGGGCCTTATATGGGTGCAAAAGCAGCCCCTAACTGCCTTGTAACTCCCTTAATGACCTAATTCTGAAGCCTCAACCCCCAACCATGCTTTCAATCATGGTTGGTCACCAATAATGGCTTATAAAAGCCCTAAATCTCCCCAAAAAGGGATCTATCAAAAGAAAGAGCAAGATAACAGCTTTATACCTCCAATGAACTGTGGATGATGCATAAACTTGGGTTCCCCTGGTCTCCACTTGTTTCCTCAAGTCTTTCACCTTCCTCCTTATGGTCAACTAGCAAGATCCACCAAAATGCCTTAGTTATTCTAAAAAACGGCTAGGGTTTGCTATGGGGAGTTCTGGAAACATTAGGGACTAAAGGGAGGTTGAATAAGTGGTTTAAATAGGGTACAAACCCTCAAACTAGGGTTTTGTCTCGACAGTGCCTACTCACCAAGTCCGGCCGCCGACTCGTCAAGTAGGTCATTAAACTTCCGCGTCCAAGACACTCTGACTCGATGAGTTGGACCTCAACTCGCCGAGTCCAAGGCCAAAATGCAAGGTACTTGAATGAAATACATACCATGAACCAGGTGCTACATAGTAAGACTTCATGGAGTTCCCTTATCGATTGTATCAGATCACGACTGTTGTTTCACTTTAAGTTTTTAGAAAAGCCTACAATAGGAAATGGGTACGAAGTTGTGTTTGAGTATAGCCTACCATCCATAGACTGATGCTCAGAGCGAAAGGACAATTCCAACACTAGAAGATATGTTAAGACCGTGTACCCTAGAATTTCAAGGTAACTGGGATGAGCGTCTACCTCTAGTACAGTTTTCTTATAACAATAGTTGTCACTCGAATATTAAGATGGCACCTTATAAAAACTTGTACAGACAGTAGTTTCGTACGTTCTCTTGTTGGCTTGAAGCTGGAGAGAAGCAATTTATGGGTCCCGATATTATCCAACAGACTGCTAAGAAGTTGAAGGTGATTAGGGAAAGGATGTTAGCAACTCAAGACCATCAAAAGAGTCATGCTGACAATAAGCAACTACCGATGTTTATTGTACCATTTAAAGTGCTCCAGAGGATTGGAAATCAAGCATACAAGTTAGATTTTCCACCAGAGCTTGATGGTATTCATAACACCTTCCATGTGTCCTTTTTGAGTAAGTTCTAAGGAGAAGTTCTTGATATAATTACACTTTCACAATTAAGGATTGCTGAGAGTAAGAGGCTGATTGAAAAGCCCGAGGAGATTGCTGGCCGTAAGACGAATAACTTACGTCAGAAGATTTTCAACTTAGTGCTAGTGATATGGAAACATTCGAATGGGCTGAACCTCACTTGGGAGAAAAAAGATGACAAGAAGGCTTGCTATCCACATCTGTTTGATGATTCCGGGACGAAATCATCCTAAGCGGGGGAGAATTGTAACACTCGTGCTTCCCGCTAGGCATTAATAAAGATGATGTAATGGTTAGGGTCAACAGTTGTAATCTTTTAAGGATACATAACAGAGAGTTATTTGAGTGTGTATATATATATATATATATATATATATATATATATATATATATATATATATATATATATATATATATATATTGAACCCACCTCTCTCTCTCTCTCTCTGTGTATATATATATATATATATATATATATATATATATATATATTGTGTATTTTAAGCTACGTAATAGAAGAAGGAAAAGGATTTGCATCTAAATAGATTAACGATTAGAAAGAATAGCCTAAGAGGAACACAGAGTCATCGTAACAAGGATTCAGGAGATATAAGGAGAGCTCAAAACATAGTTAGAATGAAGAAGTTATAATCCGTTGAAGTTTCACGCTCGAATCGGCACGACTATGGATATCGTAAATAGAAAATCGAAGATAGGTCGATTATTAGCCTTAGTAATCTAAAGGAATGTTGTAGTTATCATAAAATCGAATCCGTATGTATAGGTATCATCTAAATCTGACTTCAATAGAGGAAGTTAAAGTTTTCTAAGATTCGATGCAACAGTATGAACACTGATATCAAATTTTAGATTGTTATATTGTTAGCCAAAAAATCTAAACAAGAGTTGAAGATCTCGTTGTTAGGATTCCATCAATATAAAGACAGCCGAGAACAGACTTCATATAAGATAGTTATAAATTTTTAACAAACTTTAACAGTCTAAGTCTTTTAAAAATATAACTTTAAAAGTAAAGTGAATATTAGCTGATGGAGTCAAAATGAAAGTTGTAGATCTCGTCGATAGCTACGTGTGGGTATAACATACGTCAAAAACGGAGCTCGTATGAAGAAGATACGATATTTCTGAGAAGTGGAAATACATGCAAAGTGTGTGGCGCGGCGCGCATGACGTTCTAGAAGAGGGGGGTGTGTGGACAAATCTAAACCTGATATGTGGCAGCAGACTTGGGGAACAATGTGGCCCAGATGCTCGGTACACACCCTCCTTGAGCGGCGCACAGGTCCAATTTTCTGGCTATAAATAGATGACATGAACTCATTCCATCCCACATCTTCTCTACAGAACTCTCTCTCGATTTCTACTCTTTTGGTCTGAATTATTTTTAGAGTTTAAGGTATTTTGGCAGTTTAGAAGTCCTTAAGAGCCCGACATCTTGTAGCTATCAACCCGGATTTCTACCAGTGCAAATTTCCCGGTCTTCGGTAAAACTTCTGTAATTTAAGCCACACTCTAGCCTTTTTAGTGTAACTTATATTTATAGTCATAAGCCACTATTAGGAACCTAAAAATAAGATTTATCATTGATTCTGAGTCGTTATACTGATTAATCTACTTACGAGAGAGGTGTCTAGAATGGTCATGTTGGCTTGGTTGTTAGATTTTAGAAAAAGGTTTATGCCAAAATAATCCTGCCTCTCAACTATCCTGTCTGCCTGATCCTTATTTGATAGAACTCTTGATATTTATTGGAATTATTGATATGTCTAGTCTATCATTAAAAACGTTAGGCTAAGACTTAGTGTTAATGATTCTAGGTCACGTCAAAGGAAAGGACAGATGTTAGAAGCGAAGCTCTATCTGAATTTTGAGTATTTCACTTTAACAAGTGAGTACATAGTTACTTTCATCTTACACATAAGTATATGTATGCAAGATGAACGATATATACGTGTTTTATTTGATTTTAAACCGTGTGTTTATTTTAATTACCTATAAGTATATCAGGTAAAGATGGGTAGATGTAAGATGATATAGATGATGAGAGATGAAAGATGATATATATGTTGAGAGATTAAAGATGATATATATATTATGAGAGGCCTTGACTTTAAAGATGATCCGGTCGTCTAGCGGAGTATAGACGATGACCACAAACTATTCTAGACAGTCTAGTGGAACGTTAGCAGGCTCACAACTTGTAGGTATTTTTGAACTTAGTGTTCAACAGGTGTACTTCATACCCCCATGGTTGCCTTATTGACATATATTGTTGAGGAATCCCCTAAGAATTATTGTCTATCCCAAATATGATCCTTAGTATAGGTCCCTTGAAAGTAGATGTTAAGGACAAAGAGTGAGGATAACAGAAGGGGTAATTAGATTGATGTTCGGATGACAAAATATAATTAAAATATTTTATTATTTTGGGTTGAAAACCATATGTATTCACCAGACCCTCAAGCCTAACCCACTCAGTTTATTGTATTACAGGTAGTGGTATGAGAGCATAGGTGTAATGATTGGATGAGAGATTTATGGATTTTAGGCCAATGGAATAATAAATGTTTGTAAGGCCTATGTTATTCTTGTTTATGCTTATGTATTGTATTGACGATGACATACCAAAATTCTTAATATAAATAAAATACATTTTTTGGAAAATGCTTTTATCTTGTTTTTTAGAACAAATTTAACAATATTATTTCTTTAAAATGATACTCTGATTTTAAATAAACATAAATAAACTGGTATTTTTCTAGTCAAGATATTGGGGATGTCACAATTATCGACACAATTGAGGATGAAAATTAACATGCATAAGCATATGCCTTCTTTCAGGCTACAAACAGCTCTCGGAAATTGCAACACGAACTTCGATAATTGAAGTGGAATCAGGTAAACAATATATATTTTTCAAATTTTCTTATGTGATTATGTTGAAATTTTATTTAGCTAATTTGTAATATGGTAGAGGAAGTTGGTAACCACCGCAACCAAAGAATAAGAGTTCAACCACAACCACAAGCACTCGATGGCGGCAACATACTTTTGTTTATTTGTTTTTTTATAGCATCTTAATTATATTTGTTTCAAATACAACATTCTCATTCCATTTTTTTCTTATCATGAACTTGTGTTTTGAAAAATCTACACATTTACAACATTTTTATTTCAATCATTTCGTACTTTGAGTAGTCTAAGTTTGTAGGGGTGAGCATGGTGCGGTTTTAGGGCCAAACCGAACCTCAGACCGCAAGGTGCAATTTTAGAATTCTAGAAACCGTTGGGTGTGGTTTTTCAATGGTTCGATTTTGCGGTTTTTGAGCGTGGTTTCGGTTTGTAACGGTTCGGTTTCGGTTTTAAACCGAGTCAAACATATGGTGCGGTTTTTTATGTTCACCGGTACGATTTTTTTAACTGTAATGTTCATGTGAAGTTTTATGATTGTATGACATGGTGTCATTTCGTTTCCTCACATTTAGAAGCTCTAATTTTGAATGTTTATGTTGTTTACTTGATCACTTCATTTGCAACCCATATTCTCAAGCTTATTTTTTATTCAATTTCCACTTAGAAGTTACAAGCTTACAAGTTGTAGTCCACATAGTGTTTATACTTTACACATAATCATTAAGTCACAAACACAAATGACAAACTCACATATTAAACCTAATACTTAATTACTAATTACAAATAAGTTCAATATATAATATATTTACAAATTAAAATTTATTAGTTTTTTAAATTATATGTGTAATTGTAAAATATAAATTAGTGGTTTATTTTTTTATTAATAAGCTTGCAGTACGGTTCAGTTTTGGTGGTCCGGTTTCTAGATAAAAACAGTATCACACCAATAAATTCGGTTTTTCAAAAAAAATAAAATTCGCACCACCATTTTTTGCGTCGGCTTCGGTTTTTTGGTTACGTTTTTTTTTTGCTGTTTTTCGTTGTTTTTCATTTATCGGTTTGGTTTTTGCTCACCCCTACAAGTTTGTATTTGGTTGAGATTGCTATATAATTGGGTAGATTTTCTGAGATGCAATGCTTTAACGGGATGAAATGAAGTAGCAGTACTCGAAACTCAGCCAACAAACGCAGGGTTTCTCTAGTTTTATATTTTTTTTGAACCGCAAACACAAATATATATTAAACTACTCCTAAATTATTCCACCTATGTCGACAGCAAGACTTGAACCCTTGATTTAAAGGAGGAATGACAACACCGAATATTGTCGGGTTAAAAGCCATTTGGTTCTCTAGTTTTATAAAATATCCATATTTCTATAATTTCATGAGCGGCCTCTTTGTGAATATTAATTTAGACAGAACATTTTTATAATATTAAAAAATAGTAATCACGCGTGCTTAAACAACAAAATTAAATAATGATATTAATAAATAAAAGTATATATTGAATCGCTTATAGGTGCCACATGAAATCCTACTTGCAATATTTGTTTATTGTTTATTTTTTTTGCGACAATTTTTAAAATTTTGTTTTGACTTCCAACGAATATATATATATATATATATATATATATATATATATATATATATATATATATATATATATATATATATATATATATATATATATATAAAAGTTCAAATAAAAACAGGAAATAGTTTGAGAACGTAAAAACACTATGTTTATGTTGTTATTCTGTAATAAATTTTGTATATATGTATTTTTTAAGTAATTCTAATATAAATATTAACTTTCGATTAGTCATATATTCATTACAATGTTATTATTCTATTACAAACTTATGTATGTGCATTTTTGTAGTATATTCTAATTTTAATTTTAACCTTTGACTATTCATTTATTCTTTGCTGAATAATGACATAAAAAAATGCTTTTACGTTCTCACATTATTTACTGTTTTTATTTAAACTGTTATATATATATATATATATATATAAAGTTTAATAGAAAACCATTATTCACCAAGTAACCAATGAACCAATCTAAAATGTCGAAGCGATCAACAACAAAAAGAATGGTTATGGAATTTTACAATTGACGTATATGCACCGGATTATAATAAAGTTCATTTTCTTTTTCCTTTTTTTAATTTTTTTAGGCAATGTTTTTTATCGGAAAAAAAAACAAAATATACCATTGTTTATGATTTTTCCTCATCTTTCCATAGAGATTCATATTGATATAAAAAAATGAATTTAAAAAAAAAAAGCTCACTTCAATTCTTTGTTTTTTGAAAAGTTAAGACCTATTTTTTATCGAAAATATTTAATAAATATATCATAATTTATATTTTTTTGGTACTTTTTAAACAAAGATTCATATTGATGTACAAAAACAAAAACAAAAAATTAGTACAGATTCACATTGTCAATCTTAGCATATTCACAATGTGAATAATAGTAGATCAAATTCACATTGTGAATATTAAAATTAATTAGATTCACAATGTGAATATAAAATAATCGAGTTTATTTTAATCGTTGATGATGTTTATTAATATAGGACAAAAAATTGAGATTTTTTATATAATTGTTTTTTGTTATCAAAGTAAACTTAAATATTGAAAAAAACAACAAAACAAAATGAGTTTTTTTCGAGAAAAAAAAATTGTTTTTATATATCAACATTGATCTCTATGGGAAGAGAACGAAAAATCATGAACAACAGTATATTTCGTTTTTTTCGATAAAAAATGTGGCTTAAAAAATATTAAAACAAAAAAAAGAGTTGAATTTTTTGGTAAAGATGTGAGGTTTATGTTATAATCTGATGTATATGCGTCAAATGTACAAATATACATCAATTTCCTTGACCGTTTATCACTTTAAATTTTGATGCGAACGATTGGTTTCTTGGTTTTTTTATTAATAATTATTCTTTATTGAATCTCTCTCTCTCTCTCTCTCTCTCTCTCTCTCTCTATATATATATATATATATATATATATATATATATATATATATATATATATATATATATATATATATATATATATATATATAATTTTTATCAATAGGTTGATTGTTTCGCTCATGTTTCTTCCAAAATGAAAAAAAAAAAAAAGATCTATGATAGTTCTTTCCTGAATCGGAAAAAATAGTACTTAGGTTCTGCCAATCACTAAAAAGTGTAGCGTACCGGAATCTAACTGGGGTTCATGGTGGTGGAGGAACTTGATCGAAAAAAAGGGATTCTGGTTGTAATTACGAAATGAGAAATTCGTTTTTTTTATTTACCGTGTTCAATAAAAAAATGAAAAATTATAATTCTATATGGTTGAATAAAAACTAAATTGATCTTTTGATAAAATTACTATGAGTAGTGTGTGACCCGTTGGTTTTTTGAGGGTTAGTATAACAAACCAGCCCCATGGTATAAACAAATAACTATAGAAGTAATAACCAACTCAACACTTTGTATTATCTGGATCCAAAGAATCAGTCAAGATATGATATATTGTTCTTTTTGTTGTAGCAACTGAAATATTTTTTATTACTTATTAAAAAATATGTTTCTATGTTGTCAACCGAAATTAAAAAAAAAAGTATGGATAAATAGAAAGAAGAGGGAAAGAATATTAATGATATAGATTACCAATATGTATGGTCTATGAGTCATCTCAGAAAAAAATTGTGTTATAAAGCATCAATACAGATTCCTCATTAACATAAATGAATTTTCTCATCTAACAAAAGACAAAGAGTTTCGACCCAATAAAGATAAGAATATTAACTCAAGAACTAATAGCTCCATTGTAGAATTTAGACCTAACCATTAAGTAAGAAGCGATGGAATGATGGAACCTGTGAATTCAAAAGATTCTATTGAAAATCAATTCAAATGATTCATGGATCAGGATCACAGAACCAACTAGAAACCAAATCTATTCGGAAAATTTATGAGCTAATGACAGAATTGAAATAGAAATTGAAAAGGTAAATATTCGTCTGCGAACACTTTATTTTCTTGGATTGCTAAATTTGGGTCATTCCAATACGATAAAGAGTTTGACCAAAGAAAGATTCGTTTTAACAGTTTAAAATAGATAAATATAAGAAAAAAAATAATTAAGTTATTTAATATATTTAGTTATCTATACAAACAAGATATACAAATTCATAACAGATTTGATCTAGATTAAAAGAAATATGTGATTCATTATATTACTTATTAAATACATGTATATTTTCATTCAAATTATATTCTATCTGAATTGAAATCAAAATGGTTAATTTGAATTTATTTTATTCTTGAACTGGATGAGAAGGAACTCTCATGTCCAGTTCTATAGTAGAGATGAAATTCAAAACAAACCATCAACTATAACCCCAAAAGAACTAGATTATGTAAACAACATAGAGGAAGAATGAAGGAAATATCATATCGAGGTAATGATATTTGTTTTGGTAAATACGCTCTTCAGACACTTGAACCCGATTGGATCGCATCTAGACAAATAGAAGCAGGTCAAAGAGCAATGACACGAAATGCATGTCGCGTTGGAAAAGTATGGGTCTATATATTTCCAGATAAACCAGTTAAACCAGGTCGAATACTTTATGAAATTGGTGGAGTAACATAAAATATAGTCAGAAGGGCTATTTCAATACTAGCGTCCAAAATACCTATACAAGCTCAAGTCATCATTCCGCGATAAAAAAGAAATAGGCCTTGGGTAAAAAAAATAACGAGTATGGGTTTTTTCTGGACAAATAATATTTCTTTTTTTTTTCTTCGACCTTTATATTGTAAAAACAGATAAAAACTGATATGATTCAACCTCAGACCCGTTGGGTCTTCCTATATATATATATATATATATATATATATATATATATATATATATATATATATATATATATATATATATATATATATATATATATATATACACACGGTTAGGTTCGTTTGGGGTCATAAGTATTTTGTGAGACAAGTGGACGCAATCCTAATCATTCATTTTTAGATAAAAAAATTATTTTTAAAATGGATAATAAATATAAAAATTTGAATTTTTTTAATATTATTTTCGTCATTTAGATTATCCAAAAAAATAAAAAATAAATTACCGTTTTTTAAAATATACGTGAAATATTCTCATAGAATATTATAATATAAATTTTAAAACAATTCTATTAGAATATTCAAATATTCTACTAAAATATTATATTATAAATATTTAAAAAATTTTAATAGAATACTAAAATATTCTTACATTTTAAGAATTTTATTTGAATATTACCGTGTAATATTCTATTAGAATATTTCATGTATATTTAAAAAATATGCTAATTTATTTACGCTTTTCTATTGTTTGGGTAAATTATATAACGAAAAGAATATTTAATTTTTTTCTTGGATTTTTCTTTTTATTTTTCATTATATATATATATATATATATATATATATATATATATATATATATATATATATATATATATATATATATATATATATATATATATATGGGATGGTTAATGTCAGAACAAAGATTATTATGAGAACGTGAGAACGTCTATCACCTATTAGATCAAAATGGTAGATGGTTTTGACTCCTCTTATAATTTAGGTAACTTCTCCATTAAAAATAATTCAAAATAATATTTATATAAGAATAAGGGTAAAATGGTACAAGAACAAAATTATAAATATGGAAATATTATTAGTTACTATTTCTAAGGTATTTTAATGAAACATTCAAATTCGAAATTTATGAAAAAAAAAAATGAAATTGAAAAAAATATAAATTTTAAAATTTTGATATAATTTAAATTTTCAAATATAAAAATCATTATTAAAAAAAACCTTATATTTTTTATTTTAGAATTCAAAAAATTTAAAATTCTGACATGAATATTAAACTTGTGCAAAATTCGTATATGAATATGAATCTTGTGATATGAATATCAAGCTTATGATAGTTGTTAAAAACATAAATATTAATGACAGAATATGAACATATACAATTTTAATAAAGAAAAACATGAATATTTACGACATAATGTAAAAATTACATACAAATTTTACAGAGAAAAACATAAATATTCATTACCGAATAGACACACACATACAATTTTCATGGAGAAAAACATAAATATTTATGACAAATATACACACATATAATATTCATGACAGAGTATGTACATATATAATATTCATGACATAATATATACATGTAGCCTATCTAGTGCTTATCCATAAAAGGAAAAAAAAATCATATTCTTCTATGAATATACAAAAGGTGGTGTTGGTCTTGCTCTTGTATTAACACTAAGAGTAGCGTGGGATGTATGGTGGTGGTGGTGATGCAGCAGTTTGATGAAAGGATTTACTACTGGATCATTATTTTCTTTAGTAGTTAAAAAATCATCAAATGTCAAACAAGAATCATTTTAAATAAATTAATCATGAGTCAATTTTATAAAATAAATTCATAACAAAATAAACACATGTCTATTAATATGTATGTAGAGATAGATTGTAGTAACAAAAATTCTTATTAGAATAACAATATGACAGCAAGTTTTCTAAATAACATTCTTTTTTCTAAAATACATTTCCGTTCAAAATACAAAAAAAAAAAAAAAAAAAAAAGGAAAACAAAGAGGGTGATTATAACCAAAACATTCATAATGTATGTACAGAAGAAAAGTTAATAGGAAATACACCATCTTTACTCAGGCAATAGATTAAACACTTGGTGGTCATTAAAAAAGATTCAGTTAATTAGGAAATGAAAGCAATACTCTTACTGTTCGTGGAGAAAGAGAATCATCTTCAATTGTGTACAAAGAAAACGATAAACATATCACATGAATTAAAGCCAAACAAAAAGAAAAAAAAAAACATGCTTTCTCTAAAATAATCAAAAAACTATTAAACTACATATAATATGAAATCCACATCATAATTTGCAAATTAGATAGCCATATATCCTTTATGGAACAAAACGACCACACATGAATTACAATAAAAGTGAAATCTTATTTTCTATAAAAATAATAAAACTCAATAGGATTGGATGTTTTTCCGAGGTTCTCTATCACCACTTAATCATCATTTTATTTTGGGTTCATTAATGTACTTAAGTAATTGTAATCAAGGTTGGAAATTGGAGCGAAAGAGGGAGATAAGAGACAGGGAAATGGAAATTGGGAGATAAGATATTATATAATTGCTATTTTTTCTAACCTTGTCATCTTCACCGCCTAAAGAAAGTGAAAATCGCAACCCTTGGACTTATGAACATCATCTGTGACGGAGTTGTGTAATCGGTAATCAACAACCACCGTTCCTCTCGATTCTGATTTCAAGACGATAGAAGTGGAAGTAAATAGTTTACATCTTTACAGGTAAATATAAAACTATTTCCACTCATGACGAGGGAAAAGAAGAATAAGACGGTGGTTGGGTGTGATATAGCAGCTAAAAGAAAGAGAGTATAGGGTTTTAAATAATCAAAATTTAAAATTGTTTCCTTACTAATAGGAATTGAAAATTAATGTTTATATTTAAAGCAAGATTAAAATACCACAAGTGCTTTTTTATGTTTTTTATTTTTATAAAACTAATTATATAAAACGATTGGTTGAGAAGTATTCTTACGTTCTCACGATAACTTTTGTTTTCATATGAACCTACTTTTATATATATATATATATATATATATATATATATATATATATATATATATATATATATAGGGAGAGAGTGAGTAAATTACACGATTCCTCCCTTGACCAAGTGTTAAAAAACGTGTTTGGTCCTTATTTTCAAAAATTAACTCGAACAATCTCGCATTTGTTTAAATTTTGCAGGCTCCATCCCTAATGTCGTTAGCAAGCCATAAAAAGATGATTTTACACTTATTTATTTCTTATATATTTATTGTTATTTGTTAGTTATATTTAATTAATTACATATTTGTTTGTTAATTTAAAATAATAGAGCTCACCCCATTTACCATATTTACTTTTCTCTTTATCCAAAAACCATTCATAATCTATACAGCCACATATTCATTTTTCTCATTTATTTATTTATATATATATATATATATATATATATATATATATATATATATATATATATATATATATATATATATATATATATATATATATATATATATATATATATTAGGTCGTTGGTAACCTATATATTATTATATTACCTATGTATAAATTAAGCCACTCGATCATTTATACATTCATTTCGAGTGATGACAAGAACAAAGAATAAAACTATGACACTTTATGAAGCAAATGTGTGGAAATTATATTTTTCCAAAGGGCCCACTTTAACCTACCTCTCTCCGTAAAGGGATCATTTTTAACAATTAAGAGATAAAAGACATACATCTTGGATTAGGTTACTAACATAAGTACATAATGTTGATACTATATTCATCATTCAGAAATTAAAGAATATACATGAAGGTCTCTCACCAACTCCTCTAATTGCATATTTGTTAATAATGAAATGTATAAATTATTTTAATTGAAATTTTATATTAAAGTAATTACCTAGTTTAAAACTGAAGAAAAAACTTATAAACTTGAAAGTTACGAAAGATTGATAGCGGAAAATCGAGTTACTGTGGTGTTAAAATATCAATTTTAGAAGAAACTTAATCCACAACGTTGTCATGTGACAAATACTTCTCTTTGTATTTGTTTTGAACATGTCACTTTTACGTTTTTCAACTGCTTATTACACCTATCAAATTAATATAATCTTATCGGGATTTTACTACCATTCATTTATTTATACATCTTACTCAACAGTCTACATTTAGTTATGGCCAATAAAAGTAATAAGGTAGAAGATAACACCATGTTAAGTTACTGACACTGTTAGTCAATACTCATTTATATTTGTGTTGCTCGCATGATTTTTAACATTTCCTTTGCAAGTTCAAAATGCATAATTTTCATGATTCACGATTCGGTAAGATGGTTTGAATAGTACGTGGTTTGCATAGTACGTCATGCGTGAGATTTAAACCACCATTAACACCCACTATAAGGTTATGTTTTCGGAAACCGCTCTTCTCTTGAGACTGAGTTTTCTCCGAAGGCAATCAAGTTGGCAGTTTGGGATTGTGTCGGTGATTGGGCACATGGTCTGGATGGATTTTCCTTCAAATTCCTTAAGCAATATTGGGAAATTTTAGGGTTGAACGTAATAAAATTTATGCAGGATTTTTTTTTATAAACCAGTTATATCGGTTAGTTGTAACTCCTCCTTTATCACTCTCATTCGGAAGGTTAATAATCAAATTATTGTTAACAATTTTAGACCTATTACTCTCATTTTAGACCTAGACTCTTAGCTAAACACATTGCTTTGGTGCTGCATAATGTTATTGGGGTTGAGCAGACTGCCGTTCTTAAGGGGCATCAAATTTTGGACGGTTTGTTAATGGTCAATGAATTGGTCTCGTGGTTTAAAAAGAAAAAAAGATGTTGATTCTTAAATTTGACTTTGAAAAGGCATTCGATTCTATTAGCTCCGATTATTTAGATCAGATTATGGTCTTTATGGGCTTTGGTGATAGGTGGAGATTGTGGATACGAGGTATGTTTAAAAATGCTAGATCTTCAGTGCTTTTGAAAGGGATACCATCAGATGAATTTCAACTGTTTATAGGATTAAGGGAGGGATATCCACTCTCTCCTTTTCTTTTTAATATTGTCATGGAAGGTCTTCACGTGACAATGGAAAATGTTGTGGTGGAGGGTGCTTTTCGAGGTGTTCCGTTGGAAATGGGAGACTTTCATATTTCATATTTTTTTATGCAGATGATGCTCTATTTTTGGGTGAGCGGGGTGAGAGAAACATTTGTAATCTCATTTGTACTCTTCGATTTTCTCGTAAGATCTGTTTTCAAAATAGATTGGTTGTGGGCTTAGAATGATCAAATGTAAAGTTTTGGGAAAAACCTTGTGTCACAAAGTGGTGGATGGAGCACTAAGACGTGACATGAAAAATGCATGAATTCGTATCTGGATGGCTGTCACGACGTGGTAAGAGGAAGGACACGACATGACAGCAGTTGAAGCCCAAACTTATGATCTTTTAGGGTTTATTCCATATTTAATCCCTTAAACTCAAGGTTTAGGGCATTCTCTTCAGCCTGCAACCCTTCCAAACAAAACCGTAGCCCCTATTGTTGAGTCGTTGAAGCTTTTGGTGGTGTTTTGAAGAAGAAGGAAGCATCCTTAGTGCATAAATCCAGCTTGCAAGTCTCATAATCATCTTCTAACACTTGCTCTGGGCCATTGTGAGCGTTCAAGTTCCATGTTTTATGTTCTATGCTTCTAGATCTAGGCTTTTTGTGCATTTTATCAATGTTTGGGAGAGGTTGAGTGGATCGATTCCATAAAGTTGGCAACTTTATGGATCCTTGAGGTCCCTTTGAGGTTTAGTGCTCCATATTTGAGATTTGGTTGAGTTTTGGCCCATGCATGTGACTTTTGACCTCATTTTCACCATTCTTATGACTTAGCTTGGGAAATACATGCATTAGACATGCATGACTTTAAAGCAACGATTTTTATGACTCAGTGGGTGTAAGAAAGACTTCTGGAGGAGATGAGTGTGTTGAGTAATGGATAAAGCTCTTAATCGAATAAATTGTCCAGGATCAGTTCCCACGATGTGACGATATTCTCATCATGTTACACCCCATTTTTGCCTTACAATATAAATGACCATTTACGTAATTAAACGTTTTTTTTATAGAAGACTATTTTGGATAAATAGTCTTAAGGAAAGTTATAGTAATGGTAAAAGTGTGAGAGAACCTCTAAATCTGACTTTATAAGAGGAAGTTATGATTTTTAGGAGTAGCAGCACAACAACATGCAACACAAAAATCGAAATTAAGATCGGTTGATTGTTAGGAAAAACAATCTAATCGAGAGTTGAAGATCTCGTCAAATACATATACGTCGATATAAAGATAGACAAGAACAGATATCATATGAGAGAGTTATGATTTTTATACAGACTTTAATAGTCTAAGCCTATAAAAATATAACTTTAAAATGAAAGTGAGAATTAGGCGACGAACTCTAAATAACAGTTGTAGATTTCATCGATAGCTACGTGTGGATATAAAGACGTCTAAAATGGGACTCGTGTGAAGAACTTATTAAATTTACAAAATTAGTGTTTTGAGCGGCATACGCTTCTAGAAGATGGCAACGTGGACCGCAAAGAGGCTGACACGTGGTACAAAATAGCTATGGAGATCGTAAGCTTGACGTGTGCACCCTTAAAAACCACCTATAAATAGGATCAAACCCCCCTCATTTCTTCCACACCTCTCTCTCTCTCTCTTTCTCTCTCTTTTTCTCTAGAATTTCTACTTCTTTGGTCCTAGTTTTCCCAAGATTCTAGATGTTTTAGCCAAGCCCTGAGTCTTCGAAGAGATAGAAGTATTCGGGTCAAAGTTGAGCCTACGCCCTTTTTAGTTTTAGCTAGAAACTCTCTGTAGGTTAGGCTACACTTACTACGCTTTAAGAGTAACTTATATTTATATTCATATTCGTTGTTATGGATATATAAATAATATTTATCAGTAATTCTAGTTTTAATGCTCATTAATCTACTTACAAGAGAGGTGTCTGGAATGGTCATGTTGGCTTGGTTGTTGAAAGGCTATATGTCAAAATGATAGTCTCCCAACTGTCCTGCCTGGCTGATCCTTATTTGATAGAACTCTCGGTATTTATCGGGATTAGTGAAATATCTAGCTTTCAATACCAGATTTTCATAGGGATTAATAAGTTATAGTATTATAGGTTAATACTTGTTAAACGTGTTGCCAGTCAATTGGATCAACAGTAGAATCGCCCAGATAGTTTTCAATCGTCTGAATAACTATACATGTGAGTTTTTTTCACTATATTATGTGTTCCAGTATGTATAATCTATATGTTAGGATAGAGTTGCCCTGTAGTATGAAATTAGGCTAGTTCTGTTAGTTTTCTGTAGTGTTAGGGGTTGAGGGCGCACCAGTTTTATGTTGAAGGAAAAGTAGTTGACCGACTTTATGCTGAAGACAAAAAAAGGGCGTACCAACTTCGTATAGAAGGCCAAGGGCACACCAGCCGTATGATGATAACATTTATGTGTATTCATTGTATATGTATTGTGGTATATGGTATTTTGCATAAATCACTAAGCTTTATGCTTACCTACTTGATTATAAATGTTTATTCAGGTACATCAAATTATTCGTGAAAAGTTGTACACACACGCATTCGCAACATGTTTCCGCATAATGTAACTGTACTTTGATATATTTGAATAAATAAAAATGATAAAATTGGGTTGAAAATCGAGACGTTACACATCATGTCATGACATATGAGGTTCTCGTTTCTGTTTTTTCCGAATGTTTCCATGACATGGCCAAGAGTCCTCCATGTCGTAGTGGGTGTTTACCTAGTTGGTTGTTGACTTTTATTCAATGTTGACCATTAAATTTTTTACCAGTTTGACTTTGGATCAATCTTGATGGAAATTGGATTGTTAGGTAAGGATTTTTCTTTGTTTCCTACTAGTCGGTTCGCAGGTGCAACCAGTGTAGGGAATGAGCATTTTGTTGTGTTCCATGGGACTTCAATTCAGGTGAGTTTTCTCACTATATTACCTATATCATAGTATGGTGCATGTTAGACTATCCGAGTCTTAGTAGTTGATGGTTGTTATGAGTATTTATCGAGTTGGTGATAACTACAGGACCGCTGACAATCCTCAGGACTACTGATAGTCACAGGGTTGTTGAGAACCATAACTATTATATCGACATAGGGTTAGTGTTATGTTGGTTAGAGTACCAAGAGGTCGGTAGTCGTCAAGTTGAGTGCTCTAGGGGTTGTATGTAGTCATGTTGGATAGCTTGGTAACTCTTCATCTAGGCTTTCTTTCCTGTTCCATGTTTGGTTATGGCTCTAGAGTGGGAATGCCTGATCGACTGTCTATCTCACCTCTGATTACCTATAGCTATGAATTCTATAATGGTTTGCTAATGGTGACGAACAGTATTGGGTAAGGTCCGACATGAGGTAGTGAGCTGTTAGACTGGTGAATGATGGAAACAATACATAGGGTTTTTCTCCTCATAAAACATGCATACCCTCACACGAAACATGGAACTCGCACACGCTTTTAGCGCATAGGATCTCATCCTAACTGGCAGTCATCCAAAACATATCAATAACGACATCGCCCAACATAATCCCGATCGGAGTGCAATTCAAAGGGAAAAATTATGTCCAACCATCACATTAGAACACTAATCCTACATTTCCCCAAACATGAAAATAAGATTCCATACCACTATCACAATGTCTAACAAAAAATTCAGAAAAACTTTGAGTTAGCACAAAACAAGCACAAAAAACAGCAAATACACATGATCTACCACCGCTAGCATCAAACACTATTACACATAGAATGATCTACCACCACTAGCGTCAAACATGATTATACTTAGAAAACAAAACACTTAGATGAAAAGTTCTGATAGTACCTCACCATCATGTATGACCTCATCGGCGGTCATCTGAAATGCTCACGCTTTCACCTTTGGTGCATCACTCTTCTTAACACCATTATCAATTTCAACCTTTGCATTCGGCACAAGCGACTAATGTGGCCCATTTTCCCGCAATTATAACATACCAGATTAGGACTCTTACAATCCGCCTACTTATGTCCCAGTTTGCAACAACATCTACAAGTGACAACACTCCTGACAACCGCCTTGTCACCCTTCTCCTTGTGCTGACTATTCTTCTTCTTCGAGAAATAAAACGAACCCTCCTATTTCCTATTCTCACCTCCTCTTCCTATAGTACTGTCACGAACCACGATATCTTTCTCAATATTATGTGCATCATCCATAGCTTCAATCAAAGAAGCCTTCGACTTAACCATAGCTCGGTACTTGTACAGTAACCACTCAGCATAGTGTCTTATAGTCGTCTCTTCAGTAGAGCAATAATTTGTAGTGAACTACGCCTTTTCAGTGAAGGTTGTGTTGTATTGGGCTATAGTCATGTTACCCTTCTTCAGAGCCAAAAACTCCATTCAATTTCCTGCTTGCTTCCTTCACTATAGAAATGTTCTTCTACCTTCTTGTTGAATATTGCCTAATTCATAGCATCCCGAGCAACATTATTAAGGTGTTGTTTGTTTTTTGAAGCAAAAATCCATAAAGTCTGCGGACCACCTCCACCACCCTCTGCAGTAGAAGAGGTGGAGCAAACGGCTGCAGACCGTAATAAAAAGTGTGTTTGTTTTTTGAACATCTGCATGCTGCTGCAGATATTAAAAATTTAAAATAAATTGATTTTATAATCCGAAAATAGTTTTTTAATACCGAAATTTTAATAATATATGACATTTCGGTAAGAATGTATGATATTTCAGCAAATATATATATATATATATATATATATATATATATATATATATATATATATATATATATATATATATATAATCAATATTTTAGCAAGAAAAAAAAAAGAAAAAAAATCAACAAGAATAAACGAAAAAAAAACGAAAAAAATGCGAAATAAGATTTCAGCAATATATAATCAATATTTCAGCAAGAAAAAAAAAAGAACGAGAGGTTGGAAGAGGTAGGAAGAGGCAAAACAAGTGCTACGCCAAGAAGAACAAGCACAGAGGTTTTTTAATCCGAAGACTTCTGAAAAACAAACAGCTGCGAGATGAAAAGTGATGCGTGTGTGCTGCGCCGTGCAACAAGAAAAGGTTTGAAGGGGTTTTTTCCAAAAAACAAACAACACCTAAGTCTCTTGTCAATCGTATTCCAACACCGTAACACCACATCCTCGAACATCCATGCAACATAGTTAACCTTCTGGAGCTCAGTAAAGTCACCTGACCGGAAGGTTTGTTTCATATTCATAATCTAGTTTAAGAAGTCCAAAGATTTCTTACCCACATGATACTTCAGAGGCTTGCAATCTATGAACTCCTTGAGGTGCTGCCTTGGTGGCCAACATCCCCTCCAAACAGTTCCCTCCTAATCGACTCCCTTGCAACTGACTCCCTGGGCACCAATCAACTATCGGCAACCTCCTCAGTAACTCTCCTTATAGCATCACCTTGCATAGGTAGTAGTCCTACCACTTACTATACGTTGCTTGTCGTTAGGGTTCAGTTCAAACGGTACCAATTCCACCGTGTTACACCTCCTAAATCCCACGTGATGTTTACGTTGGCTTTTTTTTGTAGAGCCAACATCACTCTAGTTCACTTATCTTTAGGTGAACCATGTGTTGAACTATTCGTCTAGAATAACCATCTGACTAACTTTCATCGTAGAGCCAACATTAATTGACTTTCTTTGAAGAGTCATCCCTAGCTGGCAATCATCGTTGAGTAAACACTACTTGGCTATCCTTGTAGAGCCAACACCTAGTGGCTTTTCTCGTCGAGCCATCCCTAGTTGGCTTTCGCGATGATCCAACCCTAATTGGCTTTCCTCGTGGAGCCAACACTGCGTTTCACCCCACTAGTGTATTCTACTTTTAATTAATTTATTATTAATTCATCTTTTAATGAATTACATACTTGACCTCCCTAAGTAATCGTGCATATTTATTAACATCTTTTTCTAGGATATTACTTCACAAGTTCTTCTTATGTAAATATGCACACTAATAATTAAAAAAAATAACATTTTACATTACATATCATCTTTATAGATATCGCCACACTAGCATTCTTTTTCCTAAATCATCATAGACAAATATTTCTAAGAAATTGCAACATGCATACATCACAAAAATCAACACAAGGCATTATTTCTATCATGGACCCATCACACATCTCACATAAAAAAGAATAATAATCTAGCATATAAGAGAAACCACCACTAGGACTTGTGTTTCCACCACCATTAAGCCTTGTATTTAGACCTTTAGGGATTGTTTTGAAAATCTTTTGGATGGCTCAAAACATGGTTTTTTTACAGAAAATTATCATCTTGAACTAAAATAGCTATAACATGAATTTTATCAATCAACAAAGAAGACATTGTCCCCAAAACTTGGACTAATTCAAGGACATGAATAATAGCATTCTTAAGAGTGTTCATAACAAAATTTGACAGAAACAAATCATCAAAACTCAATCAAATATGGTTGGAGCTTGATTATATAAAATCATAAGATTGAATGTTGAAAGGAGTATGATCAATAACACCAAATTGATTCACAAATTACATAAATTCTCAAGAAATTGATGAATGTATTACATGAGAAGAGAATCAAGCCTTACCAAAACCAATTCCTAGACCAGAATTGAATTGAAATCGCAGCCCCACACACCTCCTGCATCGGTTCTCTCTCTCACTCCCGCTTCACTCTCTCCCTTGCTGCCTTGCTCAACTCACGTCGGTGCTTACTCATTTTTTTTTCTTTTTTTGTTGATCAACACACACAAGGGGCAGTAGGAGTCGTTCGTCACCCCCCTTCTTTTTACTCTTGTCTTCTGTTGACGTGAACCAGAGAAAGAAGCAGGAATGTTGCTTAAGTTTTTTTGTAACGTATGTGTTAACACGCTGTCGCGGGCGTATTATAAAAACAAAATTTAACTGTTGGTTGCACTAATAATATAGCACAGGGAAGCAAGGTCTAATCCTCAGGGACGCAGCCTCACGGTCATTGTCTTTTTGCATCAGGTACATTCTAGACAAAACATAAATTATTAAAAAGGGAGATTATGATTTAACTAAAAAAACTAAAATTGCAGTGAAAATGAACTAAAAGAAAATCAATAATAAAAATTATTTTAGTTCTACTATGACTTTCCTAATCATGCAATCAGTTCATATTTGCTTATTTGAGATGTGTTTTATGTAAGCTTCTACTGAGAAAAACTAACAAGCTCTAGTATAATCTCTTTTACCTAAATTAGTAATCAAAACAAGCTCTTTGAATTAACCCTAAATTTTTATTGTTCAATTAAATAAGCTCTTAATTAAATCAGAAAATCAGCTTTATGAACTATGTAAAATACCTAATACTTCTCCCAAGCTCGGAAGCGTAAGTAAATAATTTTTACAATTAATATCAGAGTTAAGTCCCAAACAAGGAACCAGTCTGATACTTGTTACTTATTACCAATTAATAAGAACAATTAGGATTCTATTAACTAATTTACTAGAATGATAAAACCCTAGCTAACTGACCAGACTAACAAGAATTAAAATCAAACATTCATAAACCTCAAAATTGAACATTTAGATAGAAACACAAAAAGGAAACCAGATCTGAAAACTAATCACATGAAAAGTACTAGTTTATGCAAAACTGAAAACTAATGTTTTAGCCTAACATGGCTAAAAACGAAACTAATATAATAGAAAGAAACAGTAACCGAATAATCTAGATAAACTAAATGTGTGAGAAGATTCACAACCTTCAGATCTCTAGAAATCGCTAAAAGGTATCAGAAATCACCTTCAGAAGGGAATTTTGTCGTCTGGAATCGTCTTTTTTGTAATTGGGGTGTTATTGAGGTTATTTTTATGTCCAACAGAAAAACGGCCGTATATTCGATTGTAGGTTGGCCATATGCAATCGCATATTTTCATGAAAATGTGTATCGAGCCAACTTAATGATGTACATTGCTTTTCTAGGGCTTTTGGATAAACATGCGATCGTAGGTATGGATATATGCGATCACAGGTTTCTTTTTTTCCTTTCGAACTAAATTATTGCGAACATACCTGCAATCATAGGTTTCACTTTTTTTCTTCAGGTGACTTATTTTGACCGTGGGAAATATCGTGGCATTTATGTGATCGCAGAAAAGGGATTTGCAATCGCAAATTTTACTTTCTGACTTGTTTCAGATGTGATTCTTCAGTTTAAGCATTCCTTGTTATCCCTTAGCATCCTTCTTCAAGTCCATCTCCATGTAAGCTCTAAATTTGCATCCAAATGCTCCCAAAGTATTGCTCCAATCGAACCATCTGAAAATGACACAAAAATGCTAGCAGTACGAGAACTATGATAAAAGACATGAGTTGAACATTATTTAAAAAAATGACATAATGCAAATGTACAAATTATGATGTTAAATGCTAATAAAAACTACCCTAAAAATGCATAAAATGGCATCTATCAAATCTCCCCAAGCTTGAACCTTACTTGCTCTCAAATAAGAAAAAGATAAAACATTATAAGCAAGTAGAAATATGTAGATGACCTAAAAATAATTTAGAATAAAATAAAGGAAAATCAAAAAATACTTCACTCTTTTCTCACATGATCAAATTTCACAATAAGGAAGCTCCAAGAAAATCACTACCTAGACAACAGTCTCAATACCTTTATTGCAAATTCAGAATTCATATTATAAGTCAAACCAAGCTTGAGCAAATAGTTTTTATGCTGAATTAAATTTGTGAAAATGTTGTATTTTTAAAAATAATTTCATGAAAATTCGTTAATAAAAACTTAGCTTGACCAACCCCTCCTTTTTTCCGAACTCGTCCAGTGAACGTGGTAAGCTCCATTATGGACAGAAAATCCAAGCTTACCTCTATGATTCCACTATCGAGGGATCTATCTATTTATACCACACATATTCTTTGTCTTGATCAACTCTTCATATTTAAATTTTCTTGCTTCTTGATTTCGACTTGAACTTTGTTGGGTTTTGAGCACTATAACACTCCTATGGTGCACATGCAACCCTAGATGCTTTGGATCTAAGTTTTCTCTATTATACATGCAATATTGTTTACAAAGCATGCAGCTTAAACTAGCATGCAAAAAAATTGAGATATACAACATAAAACCAAAGTATATGAGTACCTTTTAGTGTAGCTTAAAGTTCTTGGCCTTCAAAAGCTTTAGCATCTCAAATGTGATGCCTCTAATATGTCACAAACACCAAGTGAAAAAGGAGGCTTATGATAAGTGGCTAGGTAGCTCAAAAATCGGTTATGTCTCTTCTTGGAATGATTGGGAGCTGATTTTGGTGACTATGGGGTTCCTTTTATAGTGTGGGAAAGCCTGGGGTTACGTCAATGAAAACCCTAATTCACATGACCCTTCATATCCTTTAGGTTACATGGGTTAAACCTTTATGGACTATCACATATGTTTAGCCTACCCTAACCAACAATAGATCATTAGCCCAACTATAAGTATTACTGATTTACATAATCAGTCCCCATAAATTTAATCAGTCTCTTTTGATCACTAAATTAATTCCAAATTAATTCTTGATCAATACTAATTAAATTATATGATTTCTCAATTAATATATTATACTTATAATATATTAATAAACCACAAATAACCTCTTCTCAAAAGTTCATCCTATCAAATTGCTCTAGTAAAGGCAACCCAAAAGGACCATGCTTTAATCGGGTCAAGTACATACCAATTATAGTTATGGGCTTAGACACCTAATCCAACATTCTCCCACTTGGATAAGTCTAATAACTATAATCGCCAATGCATCTTCAAAATCCTATTAGCAAGCATAGCTTTCAAAAGCCGTTGTCGGCCTCTGACCTAGTCCGTGACGCGTCCTTTATATAAGGGATCGTATAATCCTATGTTCTACAAGATATCATGTGGACAAATACATGGAACATAGTTATACTCATTGTCCAATAGTTTGTTTCCCGATTTCCGATTTGTTTGGCATAGAACTTAATTGTACACATCAACTGAATCCAGACCGGGCCTGACATATAAGCCGAAACAAAATCATCGAGGGGCCCAAGATATCGCTTTTAATCCTCCTAGGATAAAAGTAATAGATAAACTTTGACTTATATGCTTGTACTAACTACTCGTTAAATCATGCACAACGATATGTTTTATAACATCAAGTTACTGATGCGTTTTCATACCAACAATGCATAATCAACTCATATTCAACAACTCATATATCTTGGTTTGAAGACTATATGATATTATCGTATGACAATCACTCGTGATAAATTCCATGAAGTGATTCATGTGAGCATGGGTTTAATCCAATACTCAAATCTTATTTCAAGAGCACTCATGAAGGTTGTAGCAAACTTTTTCTATGTCTAACACCTTAGACAATCTACAATCCAATTAATGACAATCTAGCCTCATAACCTACTTCCAAAGTATGATCGACTGTGGATAGTTTGAATAATCTTATTATTCTGGAAGTCAAAACATGCAAAAGTGAAACAATAGTAAATAATTGACACAAGATAGCAACTTTACTTATAAATAAAACTTCTTTTATTCAATCATCAAATGTCAATTATAGTTTAGCCATTACAAGTTTCTAAATATTTATCTAATCACTAAAACTACTATCTGAAGGTCTTTAGTCATAAGACATCCTATGTGCTCATACAAACCCTAATGCTTGGATCTAGGTTTCTCTATTGTACATGCTTTGAATCCAAGACTATAAACCCTAATTCTAGCATATGGAAATCGATATTAACATATAATTAGGTTTATGATATTACCTTGATTGTTATGTAGCAATAATAATCCCAATTCCTCCTTGAATTGACTTTGGAAGGCTTAGAGTCACAAGTGTCACTCCTCTAATGGCTTACAAACACCAAGAGCAAATGGAGAAGGTATAAAGAGAGAGGAGAGGTATAAGAATTCGTCTCTAGGACCTCTTGGGAAGGCATGGACGAATTCATGAGCCTTGGGGGTCTTTATATAGGTGTAGAGATTAGGGTTTTAGTCCTTATCCTTATCTAGTTGCTTGCCCACCAAGTAACCATAAGATAAGCCTTGAAAACCCTTATCCTAGTCGAATTCTAAGGCCTTATCACCTTAAATTCGTCCAACCTATTAATAAGATAATCCTTACCTTATTTTGTAACTATCACATAATTACAATTCAGCCCCTCTAGTTTAATTAATTACACTTGATCACAAAATTAATTCTTAATTAATTATTGACCAATATTAATTAAACAAATATGATTTCTCCTTTAATATATTATTCTTATAACATATTAATAAATCATAATAACCTCTCTCTCTATTTATTTCTCCAATCAAGTTGCTTTGGTAAAGGCAACCCAAAAGGACCATGCACCATCGGGTCAAGTACATACCAAAATAGTTATGGACTTAGACTCTAATCCAACACTAACGTCCTTTAGCCCAATGATCCGTTCATGCTGCGAGTACTTAGCCCTACTCAATCCCTTCGTAAGGGGGTCTGATGGGTTATCCTCTCATAATACCCTCTTTATAATGAAGAGTCCTTCTTCCATACGATGTCTTATGAAGTGGTATTTTCTGTCGATGTACCTGGACCTTCCATGATCTCTTGGTTCCTTGGTTAAGGCAACCGCTCCTTCATTATCGCAGAAAATCTCCACAGGCTCCTTTATGGATGGTACAAATCCAAGGTCTACGATGAAGTCTTTCAACAATGTCGCCTCCTTTGATGCTTCGTCAATCGGTTCAACAGGAGTTTCCTTCTCGGGTTGAGCGCTAGTGTTTGAGGTTCCTTCATCACTTAACTCTTGAAGCTCTTCAAGGTCAATTTGCCTCCCACTTTCCTCTTGGCATATGATTTCTCTCTCGCGAAAGACTCATCTCCTCGCAACGAAGACAACATTGTCACTCGGTCTATAGAAGAGATACCCAAAGGAGTTATGTGGGTAGCCGATGAAAATACATCACTCACTGCGAGGTTCGAGCTTGTCGTGAGTTTCTCGTCTTACGTAAGTGTCGCAACCCCAAACCTTGATGTGTGCTAACAAGGGAACTTTCCATGTCCACATCTCGTGAGGTGTTTTGGCAACCTTCTTAGTTGGTACTAGATTAAGGATATGGGTGGTAGTTTCTAAAGCCTACCCCCATAATGAGATAGGTAACGAAGCTCGACTCATCATGGAACAAACCATGTCTAACAAGATTCGATTATGCCTCCCAGCCACACCATTAAGTTGTGGTGTTCTAGGTGGCGTTAATTATGAAACAATTCCACATTCCTTAAGATAGTCGTGGAACTCGATACTAAGATACTCACTACCCCGATCGGATCGGAGCATCTTTATCTTCCTGCCCAATTGATTATCCACTTCTTGCTTAAACTCTTTGAACTTTTCAAAGGTTTCTGACTTATGCTTGATTAAGTAGACATAGTCATATTTGTTGTAATCATCAGTAAAAGTCACATAGAAGTGGTTAGCATCCCTTGTGGTGGATATGAAGGGTCTACACACATCGGTGTGTATGAGATCCAACAGACCTTCACCCCTTTCATAAGTACCAGTGAAGGGTGAATTGGTCATCTTTCCAAGCAAACAAGATTCGCAAGTGTCATCCAACTTCATGTCAAATGACTCCAAGACTCTATCCTTTTGGAGTTGAGCTATGTGCTTCTTGTTGACATGTCCAAGACAACAATGCCACAAGCATGCCTTGTCCAAACCATTGGATGAATCAATATTCAACACATTATTTCGTAGGTTATCTATAACCATCACAGTTTCATATATACCATTACAAGGCAATGCTTTAAAATAAAATACACCATTAAAGAAAGCATTAATAGAACCAATTTCATTATCAAATGAAAATCTAAAACCTTGTTTATACAAACCAAGAAAAGAATTAATATATCTCGTCATATCCAATGAGTAACAACAATTATTCAACTCTAAATTTAACCCACTACTAAGCAATAAAGAATAAACTCCAATCTTGGTGACAGGTGATACTTTCCTATTTCCCATTGAGAAACTGAAGATTTGTTCCGTGGTTACTGCGGATGGTGCCAACATTAGACAACTTAGTGACTATCAGGTTGAACCTTTTGAAGGATTCTTCCAAACTTTCGCCACTATGAGCTTTGAAGTTGTTGAACTCATTGAGTGCGGTTGTGAGCTTCTTATGTTGAGCTTGTTCCGAACCCTCATACAAATTTTTTAGAACATCCCAGATCTCTTTTGCTGATTTCAAATTTATGATAATGTCGAAGTTGTCAGGAGCAACACCACAAGAGATTTCATAAAATTCAAAAGCATCATTTTCCATTTTATTGAGATCATATTTGGTGGGACGATTCAGGGCTGGTTGACCTCCTCTTAGTCTTGTTGTGGCACCGTTAGTTTGAACTGGTGTAAGAACAGGGACATGTGGCCCTTCTTCTACAGATTGCCATACATCTCTACCAAGTCTCCTTAAGTATCTTTCCACTCTTTGAGACCAGTGATGATATTCACTTGCCACCAGTATTGGGGCTCTATTAGAACCACCAACACTATTGGAAACATTGAGAGATAATGCTTGTGCCATATTTCACCTTTACCTCCTTTTCTTTCTCCCAAACCATTTTTCTTTTCAAAATTGTCTCTAATTTTTCCTTAGCATATTTTAGCTTCTCCTTCACCTCCCCAAGCTTATTTCTTGTCAGCGCTTTCTCTGATGCTTCATATAACTTCCTATCCACAAATATTCCTTGTATAGAGTTATGAGAAAACTCATAGCAACCCTCAAATAAAGGACTGTTGGTACCCAGATAATTAACAGAAATATTATGAGAAGGAAAATTATCATCATTAATTTTAAAATTAACCACTTCCTCTTCAAACTCCATTGAAATTGTGACATTAAAAACATCTATTTTTTACAGTTTTCATAAATGGTCTTCCCAAAATGATAGAGTTTGCATCTGAAGTGTCAAAATTGCCCACGTCTAGAATGTAAAAATCAACAGGAAAGATCAGATTATCCACTTGGACAATAACATCCTCCAGTGCACCTTTTGGGTGTATTGTGGAGTGGTGAGCCAACTAGATAATCATCTTGGTCATTTGTAAAGTTCCCATTTTTAATTTTTCAAAAATAGAATAGGGAAGGACATTGACTGAAGCTCTAAGGTCAAGCATGACATTTGAAAACTTAAGGTTTCCCAATATACAAGGAATTGAGAAAATCTCCAGATCCCTGCACTTTGGGGGTAAACCTTTTTGCAAAATGGTAGAAATATTTTCAACAGCTTTGATAGTTTCATTAAATTTCATTTTTTTTCTTTGAATTGCATAAATCTTTTAGAAGCTTGGCATATCGAGGGATGTGTATGATAACATCTAAAAGTAAGATATTTACCTCAACCTTATGAAAACTTTCCATAATGTCTTCATCCTCTCTTTCACGCTTCGTATTTCCAATCTTGATGGAAATGGAGGTAGGGCTTATACTCCTTCAAACTCTACTTAGCAGCATGTGGAGTTTATTTTTCTTCCAGATTTGTAGATACTTCTTCAACCAAAACCTCTTCATACTCTTCCTCTTCTTTTTCTAACTCTTTTACATCTTTTTCTTCAACAAAACTTCTTCAAACTCTTCCTCGGCTCCTTTTTCTGGTTCAGATGTGCCTGGGTCTCCATAACGTTTTCCACTTCTCAAGGAAATAGCATTCGTATTATGCTTCAGATTATTTTCAATGTGTCATGGTAACTTTCCTTGAGATTCCAGATGACCCACAAAAGTGGCAAGGTGAGACACATGTCGTTCCAGATTCTTGATATTGGCTCTGGTTTTGTTCAGAAATGCTTGGGTGCTTGTGGAAAGACTCTTAACAATATCTTCTATGACCACCTGAACTAATTGGTTGCTGATTTGAAGACTGGTTTTGAAAATTCAAGTTCTGGAAGCTTTGCTGATCCGGATTCTGAAAGTTGGGCTAGTAATTTGGCTGCTGTTGAAAACCCGGAGGATGTTGAAATTGTTGTCTTTGGTGAAAATTATTGTTCTGATAAAAATTAAGTGACTGATTAAAGTTTTTATGTTGCTGGTATCCTCTAACAGCTTTGATTTGAGCAACATCCTCTTGTCATATTGGACACATATCAGTAGCATGGTCCGTCTTCAAGCAGATTCCACATTGTTTCTTTGTGTGCAGCTATTTTTTCCTTTGTCAAGAGTAGAACAACCTTTTTCAGTTTAGAAATCTGAGACTCCATATGGGCATTGTTGACTTCTTTGACACCCCTTGGCTGATCAGAATAGCACTTGTCTTTGTTTCCAGAATGTCACTTATCTCATATTGTGGGCACTGAACCAGAAGCTTCTTGAACCTCTCCCAATAAGTATGTAAAGATTATCTTTTTCCTTGTTTGATACCAAGGATTTCTCTTCTAAGATTGGAAACTCACGTTTCTGGAAAATATTTCTCTAAAAACAGCTTCACGAGTTCTGTCCAAGTATTGATCAAACCGGATGGGAGCTCATACAACCATTCTCTTGTTGAATCTTGAACTGAAAAGGGGAATGCCCTTAACTTTATCTGATATTCAATGATAACATGTGGCTTCATTCTTGTACATATCACATGAAATTCCTTGAGGAATTTATGTGGGTCTTCGTTTTCAAGACCTCTAAATGTGGGAAGAAGATGTATCAGCCTAGATTTCAACTCGAAGTTATGGGCTTCCGGAAAAGTAATGCAGAGAGGCTGCTGATTAACTTCTTGGGTGGACCACTCTCTGAGAATCTTTTCTACTTCATCTCAATAATAAAAACAATTTCAATTCTACTGCGACTTTCCTACTCATGCAATTGGTTCAGATCTGGTAATTTGAGATTCATTCTATCTAAGATGGTACTGAGAAAAACTAACAACTTCTAATATAATCCCTTTTACCTAAATCAGTTAACCAAAACAAGCTCTTTGAATTAACCCAAACTTTTTACTGTTTAAAATTCCCAACAATACCAAATACTTCTCACAAGCTTAGAGCATAAATATATGATTTTTACAGTTTATATCAGAGTTAAATCCCAAAAACAGAAACAATCTGATACTTGTTACATATTACCAGTTCACAAGAACAATTACGGACTCTATTAACTGATAAAATGGAATGATAAAACCCTAGCTAGGTGATCAGGCTAATAAGAATTAATATGAAACATTCATTACTCTTAAAACTGAAAAATCTAGATAGAAACACAAAAGGAAACCAAATATGAAAACTAATCACATGAAAGTACTAGTTTATGCAAAACTAAAAACTAAGGTTTTAGCCAGACATGGCTAAAAACAAAACTATAATAGTAGAAAGAAAAATTAATCGAATAATCTAGATAAACTAAATATGTGAGATAATTCGTAGCCTTCAGATCTCCACAAGTCGCTGAAAGGTAACAGAATCACCTTCAGATGGGTATTCTATTGTCTGGAATCGTCTTTTTTTTCTAATTGGGGTGTTATTGGGGTCTTTTTATACGTCCAACATAAAAACCGATGTATATTCGATCGCAAGTTGGCTATATGCGATCACATGTTTTCATGAAAACATGTATCGGGCAGACTTAATGATGTACATTTCTTTCTGGGGCTTTTGGACAAACGTGCGATCGCATGTTTGGATATATGCAATCGTAGGTTTCTTTTTTGTCCTTTCCATTTGAATTATTGGCACGAAAAAAACGTCGAAGTTTACCTGCGAACATACCTACGATCGCAGATTTCACTTTTTTTCTTCAGATGGCTTCTAGAGGACTTATTTTGACCCTGTGAAACTTCGTGGCATTTATGCGATCGCAAAAAGGGGATTTGTTATCGCATATTTTACTTTATGTCTTGTTTCGGATGTGATTCTTCAATTTAAGAATTCCTTGTTATTTCTTATCATCCTTCTTCAGTTCCATCTCCATTTAAGCTCCAAACACGCATCCAGCTGCTCCCAAAGTACAGCTCTACTCGAACTATCTGAAAATGACACAAAAATGCTAGTAGTACGGGAATTCTGATAAAAGACATGACTTGAACATTATTTAAGCAAATTACATGCAAATGTACAAATTATGATGCTAAATGCTAACAAAACTACCGTAAAAGATTTATAAAATGACATCTATCATTACGTATGTAGGAAGGAATGCAAGGAGAAGGATCGATCATTCTCCTTGGGGATTATGCCACATTTTTTCCAATTCGCCCCTCAAGAATCATGAGAAAATTTCAAAAACTCCTAACCCTAATTAGTTAAGGATTAAAGTTTCCGTTTACGACACATTGGTCCCTCAATTCATATTAAACCAATTAAATGAATGATGTTTAATTTAAAATCCCATAAATCCATGTAATTAAATTATTTACCTCAATTTCCATACAAAACCATTTAATTAAACTATATAGCCATTAAATATAAATTACTTCTTTTAGATTTTAATTAATATAATTTTTTAAATTTATTTCAATTCATACGCTTAGAATCGAAATAAGCTTACAACCGCTAATACTCGAGTAATGGGAAGTTAACGTCGTTTACAAAAATATTTCCGAGTCGTTACACCAGCTGGTTCAACTCCTAGTATCCTTTCCATCTTCTTAAAGATCCATTTTCATCCCACTGGTTTTGCTCCCTTTGGTAATGGAACTAGATCTCATGTTTCATTATTCTCCAATGATTGCATTTTTTAATTCATAGTCATTAACCAATTTGTTTCTTCTTTACTTGCCACTGCCTCTTTATACGATTAAGGCTCATCAGTGTCAATGTCTTCTCTAGTTGATAAAGAAAAAGAAATGGAGTCAAGATCACCAAAGTTGACACATCCTACATATCTATCAGGTTGTCGTAAAACCCTCTTCGATCTTCTCATTGCTATAGATTCAGACCCGTCATCCTTCACCTTCCACAATGTGAAGTCATTTGAACCATTGAACTTCTCCAAATCAAACTTGTGAGTAGATATCTTCAATAACAGGGATACAAACGAAAACTCTGATAACACTTGTTAGGAAGTAAAGTGGATAACTAGTAAAACCAAAAGCACACAAGACATAATATTTACATTTTTCGGTTAAGGTGACCTAAATCCACGGGCAGGAGGGGAGTATTCTTTATTTCAGAGTTCTCAAATAGAGGTTACAAGTACATTTTCACAAAGATGCGCCTAACACTCTAGAATTCAAGACACATACATGACTTAGCATTCATCCCTATTTATGCTTGAGGGATCAAACCTAAATCCCTAATGGTACAAGCCCATTAGCACATAGTCCCAAGAATGGTATCAACCAATCATAATCCGCCATGTTGAAGCTTCTAGAACATGCATCCTTACATGAGTATCAGCAATACACATGATGAAGCATCATGATCCATAATGGCACATCATGATGCAAGAGTGGCACATCAAGATCACCATGGCATATCAAACATCATGGTGGTGCATCAAGCTATAATCTTTGAGCATTTTCAACTTTTGAGCTTCCTTGAACATCCTTGAGAATTATAGGGGACTTCATATCAAACGGCTCATCAAGGGATACCTTGGCATATCAAGGAACCAAGTGGCACATCCTTGTATCAACATGGAACATCAGGCATATGGATGACGCATATTGAACAAGGTATGGTGCGTCCTCTCCAAGGTTGGCACATCATCTTCTAAATTGGCATATCTAGACTCCAAGTTGGCACATTCTCTCCACAATGGTGCATCCACCTAATGAATGGCATATCATGTCACTTGGTGGCATATCTTTTCTCTTGATGGCATATCATGTCACTTGGGGGCATATCAAGTCACTTCTTGGCATATCATGTCACTTGGTGGCATATCAAGTCACTTGATGGGATATCGCATCACTTAGTGCCATATCAAGATCCATTAGTGGCACACCTTGACTTTTAAGTGGTGCATCCATGCATAGGATGGCACATCTTGATCAATTATGGCGCATCCATGCACCATGATGCTCCATTCCACTTATAGGTGCTCCATTCCTCTTTTTAGAAGAGTCATTCCCTTTTCACTTGATATGTTCCTTTCTTAGGAGATCCATCCCCTTCTCATATGATCTGTTCATTTTCCACAAGCTCCATGATCCCCAAGTGCTCCATTGAGTTCCAAGTGCTCCATTGAACTCAAATTCTCCATATGGATACTCCAAATGCTCAAGTCACATTTAACATATCTGACTCTTTGATTGGTAAGAAGTGTGCAAACTTGGTCATTATGTCGACCACTACCCATATGGTGTCATAACCGCTATAATTTTTGGGTTACATCGTTATGAAATCCATAGCTATTTGTTCCCATTTCCATTGGGGTGTTTCTGGCTGCCGAAGCAGTCGCAAGGGTTTCTGATATTCGAGCTTGGCTTTAGCACAAGTCAGGCCATTTCTTACATAGGTGGTAATTCATGCTTTCATATTGTGCCACCAATATAATATTTTCAGATCTAGATACATCTCGTCTGAATTGGGACGGATGGAGTATCTCGATCTTTGAGACTCATCCATGACTAATTTCCTTAGATCACCAAACTTTGGCGTCCAAATCTGGTTGATAAAGTATCAGGTTCCATCATCCCTAAGCGTGAACTACTTATCCATACCTCGTAAGAATTTGTTTGCAACATTCTCTTCTCTTAGATCTTTAATTTGTGCTTCTCGAATTTGTATGGCAAGGTTTGACTGAATTGTCATTGTTAGAGCTCGAACCCTTCTAGGATGATAACAAATTTCACATTCAAATTCATTAATCAACTTTATCCATCTTTGTTGCCTCATGTTGTGTTTCTTCTGATCAAAGAGATGCTAAAGACTCTTGTGATATATGCATACGGTGCAATTAGAATTTCACATTGGGTGTAAGGAATCTCTCAGGAGGAGAAGAGTGTGGCGCTTAATGGATTAAGGGGTTAATCCATTAAGTTGTCTAGGATCAGTTCCCACGACATGACGATATGTTCATCACGCCGTGGAATATGAGGTTCTTGTGTCTATTTTATCCTAATATTCCCATGATGTGTAGTGGCGAATCTAGAATAGAAAAGCACGTGGTTTCTTATATAAGTAAAGCTAAGAGACAAAAATGTTTGTAGCGGGGTAGGACGGGTCGAACTAGTAAAAACCAATCGATTTGCAAAAAATTGTGCTCATACGGACCGTTCGAACACCTTAAAAATAAGTACAAGTCGGCCTACTTGACCCCTAAAATCAGACTTTTACAAAAGAATATAGTGTACAAATGGGTTTCTTATATTTTTCAAAAGTGCACCTTCAAATACCATTTACTACAAGTGGTATTGGTTTTACTAGTTTCCTTATAACCCTGTTGACAAATCTGTTTTATAATATCAAAAAACTACAACTTTTTATCTTTGTCTTCAATGTGGGATAGGTATTGATAAAAACTAACCATATTCAATGCAAATTTAAATAAAAACTTTCCACTATTTCTTTTATATATTTGTTTCTTATTTTGTCTAAATACTATAAGGTATGTCCTATTTTTTTCAAAGTATGTCATAATTTTATTTATAAATAAATAGTAAATAAAATTAAAAAATTAGGTGTACGCCATAGCTTCGACATTGATGACGTGGCTAAGAGTCCTCCACGTTGTGGTGGGCGTTGACCTGGTTGACCGTTGACTTTTCGTAATACTCATTGTTCAGGTAAATTTCTATTTTTGACCCAAAGTGAAACTTTGTTGCAAATTGGTCTCTATGGATCGTTAATGAATGTTGCGCCTCATGGGAGCACGCAGGGCGTAAGTAAAACAATTTGAGCAAACCTAAATTTTTAGGTTTTGAGCACTATTTAAGCATCATTATCTCCTCAAGACCTTTTCCCTCATCAACCTCCACCTCCCAAATCGTCCCATGCAAACCCTAATCCATCGTGTGAGCATCTTTAAGCTTAAGAATGCATTTTTGGTTATCTTGAAGAAAGAAGAAGGAAGTGAAATCATCTTGGAGGCTCAAGGCATCTTGGATCCAAAAGTGTTTCACCCTCAAGTATCCTTTGGGGATATAAAGTTTGAAACTTGATGATTTATTTGCTTAGATCTTGCTAGCCTAGTGTTTGTGTTCAGTTTTTGTCCCATAAGCTTGGTGTTCA
Source organism: Lactuca sativa (assembly GCF_002870075.4). NCBI lineage: Eukaryota > Viridiplantae > Streptophyta > Magnoliopsida > Asterales > Asteraceae > Lactuca > Lactuca sativa. The sequence goes on along the minus strand of NC_056631.2, from coordinate 31,283,496 downwards.
TGAATATCGCTTACTCTAACTAGAAGAGTTGTCCTTTTAGGCATTTTTAGGTGCTAAGAACCATAAAATTTTGATCTTGGTCCTTTATCACTTCCATGCATGAGTTATGATATCTTAATGGATTATTAAGTTAGGGTTTTAGCTATTGGACTTTGACCTTTGACCTGGGGTTTGACCAAGTTTGACCTAGGGGCATTTTGGGTATTTTAGTTGTAGTTTGAGTTTAGGTCACTGTATGTTCTATAGATGACCTGTAGAGTTGGCAATTGGATCAACGTTCTTTTCTGATATCCATTCAGGATGTGAGGCAAGTTTTCCTCATATTACTTTTGGGTCAAAGGCACTAATGATGGCCCAGTAGATTATGTATCCTGGTTTAAGATGTTTCTATGTTGAAGTTATCTTATGAGATCTACATGTTTGTCTTTTTGTTGTTATATAGTTATATGTTGCATATGTCGACATAATGTGGTTGCGGTTGAGGTTGAACTACTTTGTGTTATCGGCCAACAAACCTGATGGCAGTCAAACCGGGAGATTGCCGGCGAGAATGGCAATCCAATATGGATATTGTGGTCCAGTGACAATCCAATCAGGAGAATGTGGGCCAGAGTGGCAATCCAACCGAGAGGTTGTGGTTCAGGGTAATCTAGTCGGGAGACCGTGGACCCAACATACGTTATGCATATTGTTTTGATTATGAGTGGTACTTTGGGGCAACTCACTAAACTTTGGCTTACAGTTTAAGTGTTATGTTTCAGGTAATTCTAATGATTGGGTCAAGGAAAAGGCTTGATCGTGCGCATACTTCATATTTTATGAGATTTGATCTTTGATACTCGGATTTGTTATTTTGACACATTGGAAACTATGTTTTGTAAACATTTATGGTTTTTGGTTGGTTTTGAAAAATGAAAATTTTACCTTGATTCTTGGGATGTTACAGAGTGTATCATAGCACTGGTATGAGAGAATTAGATGAACATTCGTGTGAATCCAGACTCAAACCAAGGATCTATAAAAAATTTCAAAAAGAAAATTTTCAAAATTATTTTGAAAGTAAACAAGGAAGGATGAGATGTGTACGATAGGTTAGAGCAAGAAAGTGTACACCCCAAGATACCCACATTGTTATTTGCTTATGATGATTATGATAGAACTTCATGCTAGTTGTAGGGTAAGGATCTTCAAAAATTGGATGATAGAATTGTTTGAATTGTGATGCCTTACTTTCTATAGAATTGCCTGAATTGGATGATAGAGCTTCTTGCTTGATGTTTAGTAGGACCCTTTTGGGTGTGAATGAACTATTAAATGAATAGTTTAAGTCACATGTTGCAAAGGTTAAATAATCTTAGAGTGTAGGATATCGCCTTATTGCCCAGCTCTCCTTTGAGTTCAACCGTTGTAGGGTAAAGTCTTTTAATCTAAGATTATTTAAGTTATGTTGCACGTGATTGTATTCATGGACTAGTTAACTGGCACTAATGGCGGGTCTTTCAGCAGCTGATGACAGTGTGAGGTGGGGATCCTAGGATAGCCTAGGAAGTGTTATAGTACACATGGTGTGTTGTTTAGCGGATTTTGGTAGTATTATTATATGGAGGTAACTTAGAAAATTCGAGATGATTCTTAAGGAAAGTATGGATATGTATGGAAGGTAGTATTAGGTACGTACTAATAGAAACACAAGATCCATACTTGAATCAAGGGAAGTCACGAGAATTCCAAGGATCTGGTTAACGGTAGATGGCGGGCTTGATACCAAGATTCTTGACAATGTTTTTGTATTTGTCGATCTTTTGGTTATGGTTGTTCAGGCTGAGGATGTGTCTGTTAATTTTTGGGATTTACTGATCATGTCAGTTTGGGTTTGAATGGAGCAAACCTAGGTGAGTGAGTTGATTTGCAGTCTTAAGGACCTTGCTCAAGGTAGTGCCAACTGAGTCATAGGACGCAAGAAAGAAGCAATTGTTATGATCGGCTCAAGTGTTGCAGACGGAGGCTGAGTGATTGGCAGATGGATTGGAATATCATATCTACGACATAGGTTATGTTCTTCCACCTTTTTGTGTTCATCGGAGTGAGGGAGCAGAGATGTGATTTGCATAGTTTGGATGTAGACCAAGCATGAGGTTATATGGATGTGACTTTTGGGGGTAGTATGGTGGTATGGGAATGCACAAGAAGATCCTTGTGGTATGGTTACTTTGAGATGAGACCAAGGTTCTGCTTTCTTGGAATATAGGCAGGACAAGTGCTACCTGATGGTTTCAAGCGATCACGGAAGTGAATGTGGAGCGAAAATGTTTGTTGTCTCTGATGTATCCCAACTATAAGAATTATGTCTTTTACATTTATGAATGATTCTTGGATTAATTTACGGTTGGGATTTGCAGGTAAGGAGTGTAGTAGTCCATTTGTTTCTAGATAGGAAGTTGGCATTTTTGCGTGTGTATCAACTTGGAATTATTGATGTTTGGAGGCAGCCATGATTGAGGAGTTCCCGAGGTCTTCATCTGAGATTCGAAATCTCTTGAGTTTTCTTGGTGTTTATCTGGAAGATCATATTATGTTGTGTTATATATCCCAAGGGTCAGGGATGTTATGCATCTGGGTGAGCCGGTTTTAGTTTTGGTATGTTTGTAATGTCAGTTGGTGGTAGTTCTAACCCTAAGTGGGGGAGAGTTGGATATTTTGCTTAAAAGAGCAATAATACGTTCAAGTTGTGGTTTCAAAAGAATGGATCGTATGGATTTGCAGTTCGGGCATATGAAAATTTTGTTTAGGATTTGGTCAAGATGGGGGTGCAATGCAATTTTCCATCAGATATATGTGTTCAGGAATGCAAGAGTCATATTCTCGGAAAGAAGTTGTTGGATAAGGAGCTCGTTGTAACCAGTGGTTCCCTTTGGAGACATCGAAGAATAGGTCAAGAGGCATTTGGGTTGCTCAGGTTGAGTATTAATTGTTGAGGTATTTGTCAGCTTGTTGTGAAGATTGATATCTATTGTCTAAGATGGGCAATTGTTGATCGGTCAATCATTTTCATAGTTAGTATATTTAGTCCCTCATGGGCTTTGTCTAGTAATGTATTGGACCAATGGGTTGGTTGTCCATGCAATATCGATCGTTGGTCTCTTTGTTTCTCATTCGTAGCAGAGGCTCTTCAGAAGTTTAGAGTTGTATTAGTTGGATTTCATTGGATGCGTCAACCTATTATCAAATCTTTACATTGTACATTTTGGTTTTTGGGTAAAGGTACCCTCAATGGTTGGTTGTAAAATTATTATTCATAGTAGGTTCGCATTAGACAAATGTCCTTGGTTATTGGAAGTTCGGATATGGGTACAACGTTTTTTAGTTTTTCAGTTGTGGCTTTGGATCTGGGAAAAATACAATTTTTTCATGTCGCATCGGCAGGGTTGGTATTTGAATTGACCCGACCAGGGTTTTGAAAGCATTTCCGATGACTTTAGAATTTTTATTGAGTTATTTGCATATTGGTGGGATCTGTTCAATTTCAATCAAGGTTGGGATCTTAATCTTCGGCCATTCATGAGGATGCTTCTGTTAGCAGTTGGGATTCGAAATTTTGGTCAGATATATTGGTACCACACCCGATGGGTAAGGGTTTTGAGGAAGAAGAAGTGTAGTAAATCTAGGGTGGTTATGTGTTTTCCTTTAGGGATGTATGAAGGTTAAATAATATAGTATGAGAACACTTGGTTCGAGTTATTGGCATGGTTCTTAATTGGTTTGTAGACCTTAAATTGGAACAAAAATGCAACCTCCTATCTCATTCTCTAGTTGTGTGCAAATATGTTTTCGCCTGATTATGCATTGATAGCCGCCTGTAATTTTAAAGGAGTTGTGTGTGATAAAACGGTATGGTCATATTTGTATTTGGTTAGCATTGAGAGGGATGTTGATTTGGTTCCTACAACTCGATGGATTAATGGTTGGGTATTCTTAGGCCCCTGTGGTGCTGGTTGTGAGTCTTCAAGCCATTGATGGGATGACGGCTAGAACGACATAGTACCCTGAGCTTATCATTTTTAGGTTAGTAGGTGTCACGATGCATTGTGAACCAGTGGCTGTAAGATTCATATGGGTGGGACCCGGTAGTCTTTAGATTAGGACTCTTCAGTCTCGAATTGTTAGTTTTCTTGGCATGTTTGGGTGTTAGTGCATTATGGGAGTCGGGAGACTCAATGACTAGCTGGTTTGGATCATGTGGACATCTAAAGTTTGTTGGGAGTAATATATATGCTTCAGAAGTCTCTTGCATAGTTTTTGCATTATGAACCCCGTTTGCTTGCGAGCTGTTTATCAGGAGTTTGGTTACCAATGTTGGGTATTGGTTATGAAATCTCGGGTCATGAAGTTAGTTTTGAATGTCTCGAGTGATTTGTCAAGCGGAGGTACATCCGATCTAATAAAGGATTTGGATACAACATTAATTTATTGGATGGACCATCATTATGCTCATGGGAGCAGTGGGTTAATGATTACTTTTTAGGAAGTCAAGTGTGTATTTAGGGTTTTTTGGGGATAATTTTTGGATTTGATATTGTGCGAAATTCGTGATCGGTATGTTTTGAGTATTCTTTCCACATGTTTTGGTGGTGTTCCTAGTTAGGGACTAGAGGTAGGTTTGACAAATGAATGATCATTGTTCATAGAGTTTGGGTTCTGAAGTTTACAACTAATGGGTTCCTGGTTCCAGGAAGTATATTGATTGAGTTGGTTTGTTGTTGTAGTTTTGAGAGTCCCCTAATGTGTGGTTCTCATTGGAAGTTGGGTCTTATAGTTAAGGAGAGAAAGGTAGTCATTCTGACTGAGTATTCTCAAGTTATTAGGTTGTTTATTGGCAGTTGTGGGTTTCCTAGTGGTCTTTTGAGTTTTCTTTATAATATGCTTTTATTTCGAAGTGGTTAAATGGATACTGTGGAATATGTTGACGGTGTTCTTCTTTCACTACAATGGTTATTTAGCTGAGACTCGTGTTGGGAGTCGCCTTGTTTTCACGTAGAGTGTTGAATAGTAGTGAATAGTCAGAGGTTCTGTTTTCTAGTGGTATCAATAAGATAATTTGGGGTTGCAATAGTTTTGTATGGGTCGAGTTTCAAAGTGAAGTCATATTGACTGTGTTCCAGGTTGGTTTTGCATGTTTGGTAAGTCAGACAAGGTATTGGATTTCCGGATTTCAGGTAGAGTAGTGATGGTTATTCTTCAATGTTTAAAGATAGTGGGTCAAGGATTCATTATTAGTCAGGTTATGTAAGTTTCTCTAAGATTGAGTTTTGATTGTAGTATGGGAAGGTAGTCGCCTATATGAGTCGACTTCTTAGTTCAAATCGAGTTTGTAGAAGAATTTTCCAGTTTTTGAGTATGTATGGAGACTAGTAAGGAGTGATTTCAAGGACGAAATATAATCTAATTGGGGGAGAATTGTAACACTCGTTGTTCAGGTAAATTTCTATTTTTGATCCAAAATGAAAATCTTTTGCAAATTGGTCCCTACGCTTCATTAATGAATGGCGCGCCTAATGTGAGTACGCTGCACGTACTCACGAGTACGCAGAGCGTACGTAACAAACGATCAAACCTTAATTTTTAGGGTTTGAGCACTATTTAAGCATCATTATCTCCTCAAGAACATTTTCCTCATCAGCATCCACCTCCCAAATCGTCACATGCAAACCCTAATCCATTGTGTGGGCATCTTTGAGCTAGAGAGTGTATTTTTGGTGTTCTTGAAGGAAGAAGAAGGAAGTGGAACAATCTTGGAGGCTCAAGTCATCTTGGATCCAAAAGTTTTTCACCCCCAAGCATCATTTGGAGGTATAAAGTTTGAAACTTGATGAGTGATTTCCTTAGATCTTTCTAGCCTAGTGTTTGTGTTCATATTTTGTCCCATAAGCTTGGCGTTCATGAGTATGGTAGAATATAACCAAAAGAGTTGTCCTTTCAGATGTTTTTAGGTGCTAAGAACCATAAAAATGTGATCATGGTCCTTCTATCCCTTCCATGCAAGAGTTATGATGTCTTAATGGATTCTTAAGATAGGGTTTTAGCTTTTGGACTTTTTCTAGCCAAGGAAAGTCATAAAGGTGGGAAATTTATGACTTAGAAGGATGTTTTGGGTCTAAATCTGAGTTTGCATGAAAATCCTTTAAGGAATAAGCACGTTTTAAAGAGAAAACGGTCTAGACAGCGTATGCTAGGTGTACCAAGGGGTACTCTGTGCATACTAGGCTGAGAACTCGTGGATTGGAAGCATTGTGACTATGCCCAATGTAGTGACTGAGTACGCAGGACGTACTTAATCATCTTTAACTTTCCTTGAATTTTGACTTTCTGACATTGACCTTTGACCTGGGGTTTGATCAAGTTTGACCTAGGGGCATTTTGGGTATTTTCAGTTGTAGTTTGATTTTAGGTCACTTTTTGTTGTATAAATGACCTTTAGAGCTGCCAATTGGAGCAATGTTCTTTTCAACTATCTTTTCGGTCTTTGAGGTGAGTTTTCCTGATTTTACTTGTGGGTCGAAGGCACCTATGTCGGCCCAGTAGATTATGTATCCTAGTTTAGATTGTTGTTATGCTATAGTGATTTGATGAGATCTTCATGTTTGTCTGTTTTCTATTATATAGTTATCTATTGCATATGTCGAAATAGTGTGGTTGGGTTTGAGGTTGCACTGCCTTGTGTTGTCAGCCAACAAACCTGGTGGCAATCAAATCAGGAGTTTTTGGGCCAGAGTAGCAATCCAATCGGGATATTATAGGCCAGTGACAATCCAATCGGGAGATTATGGGGCTGAGTGGCAATCCAACCGGGATATTTTGGACCAGGGTATCCAGTCGGGAGACTGTGGAACCAACATACATTATGTATATTGTTTTGATTGTGTTTGGTACTTTGGGGGAACTCACTAAGCTTTGGCATATAGTTTAAGTGTTATGTTTTAGGTGCTTCTAATGATCTGGGCAAGGGGTAGGCTTGATCATGTACATCCTTCAAATTTTACAAGATTTGATATTGGGATACTCCGATTTGTGATTTTGACACTTGGGAAACTATGCTTTGTAAAAAAATTTGGTTTTTGGATGATTTTGAAAAATGAAAATTTTACCTTGATTCTTAGGATGTTACACTTTTTGACCAGTTTGACTTTGATTCGAACTTGAAGGAATTGGATTATTGAGTAAGGGTTTATCTTTTTTTGGTGTTAGTCGGTTCGCTGGTGCAACCAATGCAAGGAGTGAGCGTGTTGTTGTGTTCCTTGGGCCTTTGATTTAGGTGAGTTTTCTCAATATATTACCTATGTCATACAAGGGCGCATGCTAGATTAGTTGAGTCTTAGTAGCTGATGGTTCTTATGAGTATTTATCGAGTTCCTTATAAAGTCAGGATTGTTGACAGTCCTCAGGACTGTTGATAGTCCCAAGGTTGTTGATAACCTATAGTTGTTATATTGACATAGGGGTAGTGGTATGCCGGTTAGAGTACCAAGAGTTCGGTAGTTGTCTAGTTGAGTGCTCTAGGGGTTGTATGCAGTCATGTAGGATAGCCTGAGAACTCTTGATCTAGGCTTTCTTGTCTGTTCCTTTTTTGGTTGTGGCTCTAGAGTAGGAATGGCTATTCGATTGTCTGTCTCACCTCTAATTACGTATACTTATGCATTGTGTAGTGGTTTGCTAATGGTGACGGAGAGTATTAGGTGATGTCTGGTATACGGTGGTGAGTTGTTAGACTGGTAGAGTAATTTAGGTGAGATTACTTTCCATTGGAGACCATTTAACTCTTATCAAAATCAGTTTTGGGAATTTTAGGTATTTATTTCTTTTCCATGTTTAGACTTCCTTCCACTATCTCTCATTTATTGGAGTCTTATAGATCTCGTTTTTTTAGGGCGTGGAGGAAGATCAAAGATGTATACACTGGGTCAAATGGGATGCTGCTCTCAATTTTAAGGAAAAGGGAGGGTTAGGTAATTGTAGCTTGTATGTTTTTAACCTAACTCTTTTGTACAAATGGGGGTGGAGGTTTTTGATAGAAAGTAATTCTCTTTGGGTTAATGTATTGAATTTTTGTATGGGGAAGTTGGAGGGTTGAAGGGTGGACCTCAGTTTTCTAGAGAAGGTATGTGAAAAAAAAAATTGGATCGATTAATCAATTACATGATAATCATGTAATTCGTAGTGATTTTATGAGGTCCTCGATTGGGAATGGGGCTTTGGCAAAGTTTTGGATAGATGTTTGGTGTGGTGGTTTGATCCTTAAGGATCACTTTCATAAGTTATTTGCTTTGTCTTCATTGAAGAATGCTTATGTTTGTGATTTTTCATCCGGTAACGGGTGGAGGTTTGATTAGAAACGTCCTTAGGGGTGGTGAAGAATCTTTGCAGCTTGAAAATCTTTTGGATCTTCTTAGATCAGTGGTTCTTGATTCCAACCCCGATAAATGAAGTTGGGAATTAGATTCTAGTGGTATTTTACTATTAATTCGACTAGAAAATATCTTGAAGATCAACGTTTTCCCAAGGGAGAAAGGTATATATGGAACAGTTGTGTCCCGATTAAGATTAATGTTTTTATGTCGAGATTGTTGTTAGACAGACTTCCTCTTAGAACTAATTTGGTGGAAAGGGGAACGGAGTTGGATTCGGTTTTATGTCCCATTTGTCAGCTAGAGAGGGAGAATAATATCCATTTAGTTTTTTTTATGCTCAACGGCTCTTCAAATTTGGGGAAGGGTAGCTTTGTGGCTCGATTTGCAGATTCCAATGTTCTCCTTAGTGACGGATTTGTTACAATGGATTACTGCCAAGATTGAAAGATCGATTGTCGACTCAGTGTTTATGACAATGTTATGGGTTATTTTATTTGAATTTATCGGAATGTAGTTATTTTTCGGTCTTCTAAATATAGAAAGCACTTTATTTTTTATAATATTGTTGAGCAGTCTATTCTTTAGTTCACTTTAAGAAACTCTACGGCTAGGATAAATTTGATTGTTTGGTTAAGAGATCCAATCATGCCTTAATTTTGTATTTGCTACCTTTTTACTAGTTTTTTTGGTTTGTTATAGAATCTTGTTGTTCCACAAACAAAAAAAAAATAAAAAAATAAAAACTGGTTATGCTTGTATGGTTTCAACGCGTTACTAACATTATGAAATAACACTTACTTCTTGATTTCCTTTGAGATACACCAAATTACTGTAATACCCGTGGGGACAGAACAAATCTTCTTAGTCAACTCCAAAATACAACTCTTATTTACGCATATTCATTGGAAGTAAGCGCTTGAAATGATAACTTAGGATGATTTAAACAATGTATAGTTCATCATCTTCAACCATCAAGGGTCGTAGTGAAATACATTGTTATCATTATTTAAACCATAAAACAATCATGATAATTCATGATGGTTCACAATGAAAATACGGACAAGGGGTTAAAAATAGGCATCAAACACTTAATAGTTTGTGGCAATAAATATTTTTCATTTTCATAAAATTTTAAGAATAAAATATCAAAATAACTATATCTTCATTGCCTTGCTTGTCAATGGTTTCCCCACCAATGAGTTTGAGTTGGAGAAAGGTGTCTGCCAAAGTGACCCGTTGTTAGCCCTTTTCTTTTCATTATAGTTATCGAAAGCCTGAATATTGATCAAATGCTCTCTATTTTCCGATATGTGGATGATGCTATTTTCCTCTAGAATTGGTCTAGGGATAAGACCTTCGAAACCTCATCCGGATTCTTAGGTGTGGTTGGAGTGGACAATAACAAGGTTGTTAATTAGTATGGTTAGAAGTTTGGGTTGTCAAGATGGTAATATATCTCTCCTCCCCTCCCTCATTCGTGTGTATAAGAAATGTTTACATGGTGATGGTTATTTTTTTGGGAGTTCTTGAAGTTTAGGAACAGTCTTATTTTTATTAGGAGAAGACAATCGTGTGGATTTGTTATTTGAGTTCGTTGTTTCTTCCTCATACATCAGCTAAAATTTGTTATAGTTTAAAGTTGCTTGTTTATATCGGTTAGTTTGGCGTTTGATCCGATATATATAGCTTTATCTTCGATGTAACTTGTTCTCCTATTTGTGCTTAGCACCTTGCTTGCATCTTATAAACCGCCTCTAGAAAAAAATACAATATATAGGCCATATATATCCATGGGAAAAGGATCTCAAAACGTCTCATTTCTTTCTTTTGCTTTTTCGTGTGTTCTTTTAAAAGGTTTAAGCCAATAATCTAGGTTCAAAGAGAATTTAGTGTGGTTGACCATTTTGATGTCAAAGTTCAATTATTCATGTCTAGCTAACACAAAAACATTCGATAAGTTCAATATGTAGTTGACTAGTAACTATGTCCATAAAATAGTATAAAAAATAATTTAACATAAAGCATATCCAACTATTCATGCTTAGATGCATTGTATCAGATTTTTTTTATCACTAAAATGCATTATTCTTGCTTGCACCACCCATTCAATGTTAAACAAGTACTATTTATCACAATTATTTTATTCATTGACTTTCAAAAATTCAAATTTGTGTTAGGTCAACTCCATCATTTCTTTGGTTTAATTATCTGAAAGTTTGAACAGTACTCTAAGTTGACTTGTAGATCATTTTCAAATACTAATTTTGTGTATGTATTGGGGATGGATCTAGGTCAAAGGGCAGATCGAGTCATAAGCTGATTAGCTAAGAGCTCTCTATCATGTTGTTAATTAAAGTGTTGCACGCCATTATCAGCATGGTGGCTAGCTTCTTTCTAGTAGCCAAGGGCTTGCTTGTTTCCTTATATTCAACATCACTATATATTTTTTGCCGGTCGATGTATCTATCGTGTTTTAAGGCTGAAACTGTAAATTTGTAGGTTATTTTTTAACATGCAATTATGCAAATGGATTTGGTCATATATATATATATATATATATATATATATATATATATATATATATATATATATATATATATATATATATATATATATATATATATATATATATATATATATATATATATATATATATATATATATATATATATATATATATAAAGGATGAGTTAATCTTTTTCTATATAATCGAGATTTAGAATATTATTGATAGCTTTGAATACGATTGACATCGTTCGATAGACCAAATCAATTAATGGATAGCAGCATTAAACTGTTAGTAAAAATACAGCTAAAAGTTACACTTAGCAAATTTAAAGAAAGTTGGAACACAATAAAGGTGCCGAACCATATTGTTTCCTTGAATAATCTAACACATATAATGACTATCTTAATAATAATAAATAATTTTTTCTGTAAAAATAATCATTTTCTCCGAAATATAGAATTCCAAATTCGGTATGCATGCCAAACTTTTTGGTCCGAAACAAGAATTTCCGCTCCATACATTCCAGAGTTTCATTCCGGAGTAGTATTGACCGAAACAAGAATCTAAGTACGATTGTTAGCTTCGTACTTTGATGTGACAATATTGAGTCACGAACTTTCATTCCGGACAAACATTTTGGACTACAAAAAAGATTAGTTTTTGCCTCGTATATATAAATGATACCACATATAGTTAAACGTTTACTTCTGATCATTCGTAATTATCTCTTATAACTTCTTCAATATGAGTTTTTCAAAAAGTGAGAACGAAGAAAACTTTATCAACGTGTCTGTTTACCTACACAACCTTAGGCAGACCAACCACCATACATACACAAACATCAAAACTGATGTGATGGATCGTTTCAACTTTGTTTTGTGGCTATTGAATGTGTGGTAAGTTTTTTCGTTCTATATTTTTATTGTTTCTTTAAAAGTGATAACGATTCTACACCCAAAACTAATTGTTTTGTTTTCCCAAAAAAATACAGTTACATGCTTTCATAAGTTGCTTGCTTCTTATCATCTTTATTGGTGTCTGTCTAAGAGGGAACTACCTAATGATCGTGTTCGTAGCGATTCCTTTAGACGGGAACAACCAGACCATCCCTATAGCATTTAGTCTGGGCATGGTAAATAATGTAGACTCTTGTACATGTTTTTTGATGAGGTTGAAGGAATCTCTTAGAGAGGGTAGGGAGGTATCGTTCATATATGGACAATGTCATTAGTTCTTGCACATGTTAGGTATTTGTGATTCTTATCATGGGTATTAATGTAAGAGTGTGTTCATGTACTTGCAAACAATAATTGGTGGAAACAGACAATTGAAATATTTACTCCTCATTGCATGTAAATCATATACTATGTCTGATTTTCAACAAACATTATGTCGGCTAACCCATGATACACGTGAGGTATTTGTCAACATCGGTCATGCGAAATGGGCAAGACCCTATTTCCCTAACATTTGTTGGAATGTAATGAACATTGATAGTCCATAATTTCGGTTGGTGTTATCGATTAATATATGCAATGTACCGATAATAACGCTTACTGAGTCAATTCATGACTATATTCAATGGATTTTTGTTCAACGCGGTTTCATGGGAGTTAAAATATCATAAAATATTGAATTTTTTTTTACGTGTACAATAACCATAAATGATAGTATTTACTTTTTTCCAGTAGATTGACTAGCGCACTCACCCCGTATGCAAATATGGTGCTTCAAAGGATGATGCAAAAGTCTGTTCGGTGGCAAGCAACAGAGATCCTGCCCGAAATCCCAACTCCGTTCTTGTCCGATATTTTTTGAGTTTTTGATTTTAAAACAAATTCTGTTGTATATCTGAACCACCATACATGTTCATGTGGGAAATGACACAGTCTGGGTATAGTGTGTGGGTGTGCTATTACGTCATCACATTATTCAAACATCACTGAATTAGCTTATATGGTTATGATATATTACAGGGTCGATGTGTTTTGAACTACCTACCAGACACAACATGTGCACCCTCTTCCCTCTCCGTCTGAATGGGAAATACCAAAGCCATTGGTGGTCGTTATAATGCATATGTAATCCTAATTAATTATGTTTGTAAACGATTTGGAGAGCCTAATGAAAATTATTATTTCCCTAATATTTATTACATATTACAAAGATAGAAAAACATGAATCACAAATAACATAACTTATCATAATACACAATTTAAAAATACAAGACATATTTCAAAAGATCCCAAGCATGTTTCTATGGAAAATCAACCCCATTGTTTTGTTGTCTGTATTCCACCATCGCCTGGAGCAAAATTACATGTTCATCTTCATCCAATAATTTGTTGTTGATCTTGTGATAAGTTTCGATAAATTTCTTCACCTTTGACCATATTTCTAGAAACTAAATCAACACTTGTTCGTCACTTCGATTCTCCGTAACAGATAACTCATAGTGAAACATATTTTTAATCGGACCCAACGTGATCCGTACATGAGATGTGGTAGACCTATGACAACCATATAATCTTCAATGGTTATCCAATCCTCAACGACCATGTAGTCCACGACTACGGTTGATTTACTGCCATTCCAGAGATCTAAAGCTTCTTCAATTCCATTCTCTTATTTATAGTGCTCCATTCTGAATTACATGACATTCTGGAATTCTATTCCAGAATGACATTCCAGAAATCACATCAATCATTTATGTCATGTCAAATCAATCTTACATGTCATAGATTCCTAACACACATTTCGGACACAACATTCTGAACACACCATTCCAGACACAAGATTTTGGACACAATAAAATATGTTAGAAATACATCGTATTAATATGCAGTTGTCATACATCGTAAATGTAGAAGAAAGTTCATAATGAGTTCATGAGTTTGGTATTTTTCATTGTGAAAAAAGAAGATTGATATGTTTGTTCTGATATTAACCCATTTCCGGAAGGCCTAGATTTTCCCACTGATGTGTTTAAAACTCACTAAAGCTTTAAATTTATAACCCTAACCAATTTTACAACCTAAAACACAATAGGCAGTATACCTAATCATGTAGTAGTATAATAGAGTCAGAAATGGGTCGATCACATGGAACGAAATTTTTAAAACAAAAAATAATTACTAAAAATTAGAAAAAAAAAAAAGAATTAACTTTAAATAGGGAGATTTTATTTGATTTTTTAACTTCGGAAAAACTTAAATTAAGCACTTAACTAATAATACTTCAAACAAAAGCAAGCAATTAGAAAACGATTTTTAATCAAGAATAAAAAGAGACTTCCATTTAGCTTCAAATCCCTTTTTTCCTATGGTCGATTTCAAGATAATGAATTTATTCTGTTTGGTTACAAAATTATAATTTACTAGTTATCATGATTTGAATACCTAGCATATACCAATTTATAAACTTTAATTACAATGGTCAAGCAACTTAAAAACACCAAATTGATTTTTTAAGATACATATATATATATATATATATATATATATATATATATATATATATATAGATATATATATATATATAGTGGACTATGATTCATAAGATCTAAGAATTACCTATCTATGATCAACACGAGTAAATCAAGCACATATTATGTGTCAATAATGCTCTCTAGCATAATTTTAGCAAGTAACTTTTACCACCTAACTCTAGGATATGTTTATATCTAGATCTAGCAATTTATATTTCATAAACAACTGGATAACTAGTTTATGCAATCAAAATGATCTTCTAACTAAACAAAACTTGAAGGAAAAGTAGAAAAGTTTAGAGCTTTAAGATATTACGACAATGATCTATCAAAAACAGGTTAATAAAAACTTCATAAATCCATATAATAAGAGATCAATACATAGTATTAGGGTCTATCTAATCTAAATGAAAGTAAGTGTTATTATCCCATAATCAAAGTAAAAAAAATAAAGAAACATGAAGTAAACTAGATTAAACATAGTCAAAATTGTTAGTGATTTGGTATTATCAATATTATTTAAGTTTAATAGGATGCAAACCCCACCTTAGACCCCTCGGAGCAGAAGTTCATTTGTCGAGCATTCTCCATGTCAGCGATCCATCGATGGCTGGCAATGTGGTCTTTAGCCCCAAAGAACTATGGGGCTCCACAAGCCTTGAACTCCCTGAACGAGAACGTCTCTGCGCCTAACTGTCCAGTCGTGATCTCAATCCGAAAAGCCTCAAGAAGCTAGTCCAAAAGCTACATGATCCCCTCCTTGATGGTACCAAAAATCACAGGGGTGGCCTCCATAGTACTACGAGTAATCTCCAATGTCATAAACTTGTGCAACCGTTCATCAATCGGTTCTGCACCAGAGCCAAAACTAGAACCAGAACCTCCCCCACCCCCCTCGAATCGTCACCATAATTAAATACAAACATTCAAACGATCAGAATAAACTCAAGGGAACTCTCATTTTGCAAGCTCCTTAGAATCTCCGATACCATCCTTGACTCGAGTACAGATCATGTGCTATCAGTAGTATAGGCCCAATACTACCTTCCACGCCTACCCATACTTTCCTCAAGAACCATCCCGAATCCACTAAGTCACCCCACTAAAGCTAAAAAATATAATAACTATGCCAAACATCATACATATCCCATTATGGCACTCCCTAGGCTCTCCTAGGAATCTTTGACGCATTGGCCTCTACAATACTATTAACTTCTACTAACACCGTTGGTTGACTTATGCGTGCAAATTGTACACAATACGAGATCAGGTAGACGGTCGAATAATGATTCTACCCTAAGACCACAACCAAACAAGGAGCAGGACATAAGGCTAAAGCAATCATTCTAAGGCTGTATGATCCTAACCGTATTCAAATTTTGAACATACACTTAGCAAATAACTCTGTAAATATTGATTCCAAGTAATTCATATCATCCAAACCCTCCTAGGCTACAATGCATCACATAAATCAATCAATTCTATCATATGATTCCTTAAGGTATCCTTATCCCTACTTTAGCATGTAATTCACATATTTGCACACTAATCATAATACTCAGGTATGGGTATTTTAGAAATCACTTACTTGAGGCCGGCTGATTGCACGCATTGCACCCCTTTTGTAAAAAAAATTATAAAATTATTTTCTTTTTTTAAAGATTGTCAATTCCTCAGTTTGAGTTAAGACACACCTGAGAGTGTGCTTGATTCCCTCAAACCAAGGCTCTAATATCATAAGCACAAAGTTTACTGAGTTCCCCAAAATACCACATACCAAATAATAGGCCTGGCCTAACGTATAAATGGGCCTATCCCAGCATAAATAATGGGCCCAGACCAACATATAAATAGGCCTAGTCCATCATAAATAATAGGCCCAGACCAACATACAAATAAGCCAAACCCAACATAAATAATAGGCCCAACCCAACATACAAATGGGCCTAACCCTATATAACATGCAAGAGTCACAAAGACAACTAGCACGATCTAGGGGGTCGATATTGATGGGTTTTGAGCATTCTAACACTTCCTAAGTATACATGCAACCCTAATAAACCTTGGATCTATGTTTGTCTAAGATACATGCAAATAATTATTTTTCCAAGGTTCATATCCTATCTAGCATGGCATGGGGAACTTGAATCAAATAAAGCTAGTAGAATTACTTACCTTGTAGTTGTAGTTGATTGCTTGGAGTTTTAGAGCCTAGCACCAATAGTGTGGATGCCTCAAATGGAAATCACAAATCACCACAAACTTGGAACTTTGAGAGAATAGTCACAACTATCTTGAAATCGGCCCTCTTGCTTTACTCACCTCAACTAGTGTGATTTCAAGAACCAAAGCCTCCTTTATATAGTGTGGTGGATTAGGGTTACATCCATGTAAACCCTAATACCCATGCCTCTTCATTTCCATGAGATCCATGGGTTAAAGCTCCATGGAGTATCCATGGACTTTCCATGCAAGCCTAGCCCATTCCAAATAAGCATTAGCCCACACTATATAAATATAAGAGCCCATATTTAATTAGTAATACTTTTGATATCTAAATTAATCCTAGATTAATTATAGATCAATACTAATTAACTAACATGATCTTATATTAATATATTAGAACTTATAATATATTAATAAATCATAACTTATACTATTCTCCAAAGATTATCCATAAATTGTTCGGGTGAAGTGCAACCCAAATGGACCATGCCGGGTCGGGTCAAGTACATATCAAATATAGTTATGGACCTAGACACTATATCCAACAGTCTCCCACTTGGATAAGTCTAATAACTATAGTTGCAAGTATGACTTCAGGAACCGATCAGCAATCGTAGCTCTTTAAACTCTGTTGAACTGGAACGCGCCATTTTAGATAAGTGATCATATAATCCTATGTTCTAGATATCAGCCGGACAAATACATGGAACATGATCTTACTTATTGTCTAGCATTTGTTTCCCGATTTCCGATTTATTTGACATAGAACTTAACTGAACACGTCAATTTAGTTCTGACCGGGCCCGGTACACAGGTCAAAACAAAATCATCGAGGGGCCCAGATATCAGCTTCTAATCCAAGAAGGAACAGATAAACTTCGACTCATATGTTTGTTCTACCACTCATTGAATTATACACAAAAGCACGTTTTATAACATCGAGTTACCAATGTGTTTTCGTACAATCAATGCATAACCAACTCGTAAGTAACAAATCATATATCTAGGTTTGAAGACTTATATGATATTACCGTCTCACGATCACTCAAGATAAATTCCATGAAGTGATTCCAGTGAGCGTGGGTTGAGTCAAATGCTTAGAACTTATGAGCACTCATGATTGTTGTAGCCATGTCCAACACCTTAGACCTCTACAACCAATCATGACAGTCTTGATTCATACCTACTTCCGACGTCTGACCAACTGTGGAGATTCGAATAATATGATATACCAAACATAATTATTTTGGAAGTCAAAACATGCAAAATAAATATAGTAAACGATTGACAAGTGATAGCAACACTTTACTCATAAATAACAGGTTTTATTTATCATCAAATGTCAATTACATTTTACAAATTTCGAGATTATCTAACTACTAAAACTAATATCATCCTTCAGCCCTATGCTCCGAGCATGTTGGAGATGCTTAGCCCGAGTCAGTCCCTTCGTGAGGGGATCTTTTGGGTTCTCATCTGATGATACCCTCTTTGCCATGAGGATTCCTTCTTCTATTCGATGTCTAATGAAGTGATATTTTTTGTCAATGTGTCTGGATCTCCCATGATCTCTTGGTTCCTTGGCTAAGGCAACCGCACTATTGTTGTCACAGAAAATCTCCATTGGCTCTTTTATAGCTGGTACAACTCCAAGGTCTCCGATGAAGTTCTTTAGCCATATAGCCTCCTTTGCAGCCTCGCTTGCTGCTATATACTCTGATTCACAAGTGGAATCAGCCACTGTCTCCTGCTTGGAACTTTTCCAAGTAATTTCCCCTCCGTTTAGGGTAAAGACCCAGCCCGACTGAGAGCGGAAATTATCCCTGTCAGTCTGAAAGCTAGCATCACTGTACCCTACAACTTTCAAGTCATCACTCCCACCAAGGGTAAGGACCCAGTCCTTAGTCCTTCACAGGTACTTGAGGATATTCTTTACTACAGTCCAGTGTGCCTTGCCAGGGTTCCCCTGATACCTGCTAACCATGCTCAAAGCAAAGGCCACATCAGGTCGAGTACACGTCATAGCATACATGATCGATCCTACAGCTGAAGCATAAGGTAGTCGGCTCATTTCTGTTATCTCAGCCTCTATACTAGGGCTTTGTGTCTTACTCAATCTGGCGTTACTCTGAATGGTTAACTCACCTTTCTTAGAGTTATGCATGTTGAATCTTTTCAACACTTTGTCCACATAGGTGCTTTGACTAAGTCCAATTAGTCTTTTACTCCTGTTTCTCAAAATCCTTATCCCTAGGATATAGGCAGCTTCACCAAGGTCCTTCATAGCAAAACACTTCCCAAGCCAGGACTTTACTTCCTGCAGGGTTGGGATGTCATTTCCTATGAGTAGTATGTCATCCACATACAGTACCAAAAAGTTGACTATGCTCCCACTAGCCTTGATATAGACACAAGATTCATCTTCACTCCTTGAAAAGCCAAATTCTTTGACTTTCTCATCAAAGCAAAGATTCGATTTGTGAGGTGCCAGTTTCAATCCATAAATGGATTTCTTGAGTTTACACACTCTATTGGGGTACTCTGTACTGACAAAACCCTCTGGCTGAACCATGTAAACATCTTCAGCCAACTTTCCATTAAGGAAAGCGGTTTTGACATCCATTTGCCATATTTCATAGTCATGAAATGCAGCAATGGCTAACAGAACCCTAATAGACTTTATCTTGGCCACTAGTGAAAAGGTCTCATCATAATCAACTCCCAGAGTTTGAGAATAATCCTTTGCAACCAGTCGTGCCTTATAAGTGTGTACATTAGCATCCATGTCGGTCTTCTTCTTGAAGATCCATTTGCACCCGACTATCTTACAATCAGGTACATTGTCAACCAAGTTCCAAACTTGATTGTCATACATGGATTGTATCTCGCTATCCATAGCCTCTTTCCATTTAGTAGCCTCAGGCCTGCCATGGCTTCCGTGTAGCTATTAGGCTCATCTAGATTTACCAGTGTGTTATCACTGATAAGTGTCTCACCTTCTGCAGTAATATGGAAACCATAATAATGCTCAGGTGCATTCCTAACTCTGGTGGAACGCCTCAGAGGTATAGATTCTTCAGTCGGCTCAACAAGAGTTTCCTCCTCAGGTTGAGGGCTAGGGTTTGAGGTTCCTTCATCACTTGACTCTTGAAGTTCCTCAAGGTCAATTTGCCTCCCACTGTCTCATTGACTCATGAATTCTCTCTCTCTCGAAAGAATCCTCTTCTTGCTACAAAGACCACATTATCACTGGGTTTGTAGAAGATGTAGCCAAAGGATTTCTGTGGATAGCCGATGAAAATACACCTTTCGCTTCAGGGTTCGAGCTTATCGTGAGTCTCGCGTCTCACGAAAGCCTCACAACCCCAAATCTTGATGTGGTCTAGTATGGGAATTTTTCCGGTCCACATCCTGTGAGGTGTTTTGGCAACCTTCTTTGTAGGGACTAGATTAAGGATATGGGCGGCAGTCTCTAAGGCATACCCCCAAAATGAGATTGGTAGCGAAGCTCGACTCATCATGGAACGAACCATGTCCAACAAGGTCCGATTGCGCCTCTCAGCTACACCATTCAACTGTGGTGTCCTAGGAGGTGTCAATTGTAAGATAATCCCACATTCCTTAAGATAGTCAAGGAACTCAGTACTAAGATACTCACCACCACGATCGGATCGAAGCATCTTAATGTTCCTGCCCAACTGATTCTCCACTTCTTACTTAAACTCTTTGAATTTCTCAAAGGTTTCTGACTTATGCTTGATTAATTAGACATATCCATATCTACTAAAATCATCAGTAAAAGTCACATAAAACCGATTAGCATCTCTTGTGGCGGTTCTGAAGGGTCCACACACATCCGTGTGTATGAGGTCCAACAAACCTTCACCCCTAGCACAAGTTCTAGTAAAAGGTGACTTTGTCATTTTACCAAGCAAACAAGATTCACAACTATCATCTGACTTTAGGTCAAATGACTCCAAGACTCCATCCTTTTGGAGTTGGCCTATGTGTTTCTTGATTACATGTCCAATACGACAATGCCATAAAGATGCTTTATCTAAGCTAGTGGAAGAGTCAATATATAATACACTATTTCCTAAATTATCTACAACATATACATTTTCATACACGCCATCACAAGGTAATGCTTTAAAATAATGAACATTATTAAAGAAAGCATCAATACTACCATTATTATTATTAAAATAAAAGGTAAAACCTTGTTTATACAATGCATGAAAGGAAATAACATTTCTTGCCATTTCTGGCGAATAATAACACTTATTCAAATCTAATGTAAACCCACTATTTAGCACTAAGGAATAAACTCATATCTTGGTGACAGGTGAAGCTTTCCTATTTCCCATGATCAAGTTTATCTTTCCCTGCTCCACATTCTCACTTCTTTTAAGTCCCTGCAAAACACAACATATGTGGATACCACAACCTATGTCAAGGACCCAAGACTTAGAATGAGGTGAGTTATTAGACAATATAGTGTATATACCTCCATGGTTGGGTTTTACTTTCCCATCCTTCACATCTTGCTGGTACTTTGGGCAGTTTCGCTTCCAGTGCGACTTTTCATGACAATAGAAGCATTCAGCCTCATTAGGGTTAGCAGAAGGAGTGACAAAACCTTTCTTGTTTTTGCTTGAAGAGGAGCCTTCAAGGGTCTTACCCTTGGTAGCCTTATAAGGGTTCTTTCTCTTCTTCCCTTTGCCATGCCCGATTGCCAAGACATTTTCCACAGTAGGAGTAGGAGTAGGAGTAGTAACAACCGACTTACCCTTTAGACCACTCTCCACGGTCTTCAGGAGTCCCTGAAGTTTACTGAGGGTGACTTCTTCCTTGTTCATGTGATATGTCATGTGTAATTGATCATAACACAATGGTAAGGAGTGAAAAATGATGTTTATTGCTAACTCCTCGGGGAAGTTCACATTCAGCTTCAGTAAACGGTCCACATACTTTTGCATTTTTTGCATGTGACCCGTGATGGGTTCACCATCCTTCATTCGGGTTGTTATCATGGAGGAGATTATTTCATATCGCTCTTGACGAGCACTTTGATGGTAACGGTCCATCAAATCCTGGTGCATCTCAAAAGGATAATAGTCCTCATAGGACTTTTGGAGCTCGGCTGTCATGGTGGCCATCATGATGCATGCTACTTTTGTAGCATCCCTTTCAAGTACCTCATATTCAGCAAGCTCTTCAGGAGTAGCAGTTGGCTCGGGTACCTTTAGCTCCTTGTCGAGAACATATTCTTTGTTCTCATACCGAGTGACCATCCTGATGTTTCTGATCCAATCAGTAAAGTTGGATCCACCGAAGATGACTCTCCCACAAAGATTCATGAGAGAGAGAAAGCTAGTAGGGTTAGAGCCAGAAGCATTGTTATTGGAAGACATCTAAAGGGAAGAGGGAATAGATTAGATTAGATTAGATTTAGAGATAGTCCTTAATAAAACACCCAAATGTAGTATTAAGGCTAGGACCCAACACAATATTTTATAACTTAGAAGAGGGATGTCGTAATCTAAGCTATAAGATATTTGAAGGTAGGTGAATGACGATTCACCAATTTCCACCATGAAAAACAAATTTTAATTAGGTTTTAATTGGTTTAGAGACTCCTAGATTCTTTGAGATTCATTGAACTTTCTTCAATGACATGTTTCAATCTCGAGGGTGCCCTTCAAGTTTTGTGACTGGGATGCCAAGGATCACAAAACAAGGTGTGAAGTAACCATGCAAATTACTTGGTACCCTTAATGTATTACCCCTCAATCGATGTGTCGGTTAACCACACACGATCCATCGATACTATGATAAACATTAAGTCACCCTTTACTTACATTGTTAAGTTCAAGTTAGTATGCCGGTTAACCACACACGCTCCACTAACGACTTAAACAAAGTGTAAAGTGTAATTTCATGGATTAGCACCTTATTCACATTTTCCTAAAATAACTAAGATTGGGAATTCAATAAATTTTAGTTACTTTAGTATTATCATTATACTTTTAATGAGAATTTATAAGTCCTTGTCCTACCCGTTCGGCTAACGACCCTCCACCAGTCAAGCAAGCGGTGGGTGAGAGTGGACACCCATTAAGTTGCCATTTTATAGGCAACAACCTTATACCCACCTTATAGACTAGCTTTGTGAATGAGGCGTACTAGCGGTAAGACGACTTTGATCTTATATATATATATATATATATATATATATATATATATATATATATATATATATATATATATATATATATATATATATATATATATATATATATATATAATTAACTTATAATATTATAAGTATAAGGGTTGAATTTTAACTTTTAAAATTCTAAGGGTTGGAACTAAAGTTTTTAATATGACTTTACTTGTTCCAAAACTTGAGGGCAAGTTTTGTAAACTTTCAAAACTTTTCATTTCTTATAACTTATGAAGTTAATTGAGTATTAAAATGAAGACTTTTCATTTTTCTAACTCTTGTGTTCTTTTAATGGTTTTAATTCAAGTGTGACTCTTGGTTTTCCATTACTTGAGGACAAGTTATGGACTCCATTAAAACACATTATGATCAAGAATTAAACTACCAAGTAGGTTACAAACAATTCCTATGATCATCTAATCTTCATACGTTCAAGAACATGAATATGAACATTTCAAGAATCATAAATTACTCATAAATCTTGTAATTTTTTATTATAGCCATTGTAAATGGATTAGCATAAACATTACACCATCTAAAACAAGTTTTATAACACCAAAACAGTTTAGGGTAATGTTTCTAGTCCATTTCCAGCAGCAAAAGTCGAAAATATGCATTCTGAGGCTCCTACTCGTCGAGTGCACGAACCTACTCAGCGAGTAGGATGAAGATACACATGAACTCGGCGAGTTCATCAGGCAGACAGCAAGATTTCGACTTTTTTCCAATATTTTGCATTAAGTATCAAACAAACAAGCCTAGGCTCTGATACCACTGATGGGTTTTGAGCATTCTAACACTTCCTAAATGTACATGCAACCCTAATAAACCTTGGATCTATGTTTGTCTAAGATACATGCAAATAATTATTTTCCAAGGTTCATATCCTATCTAGCATGGCATGGGGAACTTGAATCAAATAAAGCTAGTAGAATTACTTACCTTGTAGTTGTAGTTGATTGCTTGGAGTTTTAGAGCCTAGCACCAATAGTGTGGATGCCTCAAATGGAAATCACAAATCACCACAAACTTGGAACTTTGAGAGAATAGTCACAACTATCTTGAAATCGGCCCTCTTGCTTATTCACCTCAACTAGTGTGATTTCAAGAACCAAAGCCTCCTTTATATAGTGTGGTGGATTAGGGTTACATCCATGTAAACCCTAATACCCATGTCTCTTCATTTCCATGAGATCCATGGGTTAAAGCTCCATGGAGTATCCATGGACTTTCCATGCAAGCCTAGCCCATTCCAAATAAGAATTAGCCCACACTATATAAATATAAGAGCCCATATTTAATTAGTAATACTTTTGATCTCTAAATTAATCCTAGATTAATTATAGATCAATACTAATTAACTAACATGATCTTATATTAATATATTAGAACTTATAATATATTAATAAATCATAACTTATACTATTCTCCAAAGATAATCCATAAATTGTTCGGGTGAAGTGCAACCCAAATGGACCATGCCGGGTCGGGTCAACTACATACCAAATATAGTTATGGACTTAGAAACTATATCCAACAGATATTGGTACCTTCGACCCACGAGTATAGTGAGACGACTCACCTCGCTAATGAAGTCAAACGCCAACGGCTCGTACAATTAGGAAATAGGTGCTAAACACCACCTAGATCACCATATAAGATAAACTCTTAGGCCATCTTTCTAAACTAGAACTTTGAATAAAAGTCAACGTGTCAAAAGTGTAATGTCCCAAAAATAGTGACTTAAAATTTTTGTTTTTAAATTAATAAATCGTTAATACATAACATTTCCATAAAAGCAAGGTAATCAAGATTTATCAAAACATCATCAAATCAGAGTAAATCACAGAATGCGGAAACATGTGTTGTGTGCACTACAAACATTCCGAGCTCTTCCATTTGAAACTAAATTACCTGAAACATAATTGAAAACCGTAAGCATAAAGCTTAGTGACTTCCCCAAGATACCACATAACATAAAACCACAGAATCTCATGCAACATACATATAGTTGCCATGGGCCGCCCCCATGGTCTTTACCCGGAATGCCATGGGCTGCCCCCGTGGTCTAATATCCAATTTCCATGGGCTGCCCCCATGGTCTTTACCGGGAATGCCATGGGATCCCCCCATAGTCTAATATCCAAGTGTCATGCGCAGCCCCTATGGTCTTTACTTGGAATGCTATGGGCTCCCCCATGGTCTAATATCCAAGTGTCAAGGGCTACCCCCATGGTCTTTCATGCAATTATCACAGAGACAACTAGCATTCCACATAACAAGTAATGGGCTAGCATTGGTTCCTTCGACCCATGGATATAGTGAGAAGACTCACCTCACACTGCCGAATCACTCAAAAGATCCATGGCTGCTGACTGACAGATCTCCAAACTATCAACATCAAAACAACACCCAATCAACATTTCGGTTCCAATCCATAACCATAAATCCATACTTGGGGTAAAAAGACCATTTTACCCCTTACCTAGATTGGTCCAAGACTAAGGCCCAAACTCATAATCTGAAAAGCCCAAAACTCAAATAATCGACCAAGGCCCAATTTTCCAAATTGGGCCCAACCCCCTTACATGGACCTTACCCTAAAGCCCAACCAATTTTCCTAGTCCAAAAGACTTGTACTCAGATGGCCCATTAATAACTCAAACACCCAAGCCCAACAGAATGCCCAAACTTGAAGCCTAAATGCAAAACTCCTCCTGACTGAGTACGCAGGGCGTACTCAGCTATATGCTAAGCGTACTCGCTATTTTGCTTGTACGTTGCGTGTACAGACTTATACGCCCATCGTACTCATCCAATAAGCCAAAATTGACATTAAGCTCTTAATGCTTAAGTCCATAAGTCCAAACCACAGATCTGAGTCCACACAAGTGTCTAGAACCATAAAGCCACTGACTTGGTGACTTTGCATGCCCCAAAAGAACCAATCTTCAAGATAAAGAATTATACTTTCACCAAATGGACACCATATCATACATGGAGGATTCCAAACCCTAAAGGCTTTATGCATCTAGAACCTCAGAAACACCAAGAGTGGCAACTCATCACTCCTGGAGTGGTACCAAAGCACTAGATCTCATTATTGGGGCCAAAAAGGGACCAAAACTCATACAAAATAGAACTAAGCCAACAATGAACAAGATCAAAGCGTTTTACCTCAAACAAGCTGAAAATGAAGCACATAATCAAGATCCACAAGCTCTTCCTTGATCCACAACCTTACACCAAACTCCATCTTCTTGAAAATGACCCAAAAACACCAAAATACACATCATGAGCTCAAAAACACAGCCATGGAGGCTAAGGGACGATTTCTAGGTGGCGTGTAGCACTGTCTTGGACCTTGTGAGCTTGTTGATTTAGAGTTGCATTTCGAGGTGAGTCTCTTCACTGTACTCGTGGGTCAAAGGCACCAATGTCGGCCGACTAGATTATGCTTGTAGGATGCTAGTTGTTTGTGTCTACTAGCATGTTTTATATGTTGGGTGGGGCCCATATGCGTGCTAGGGAAAGTCCCATTATACTCTTTGGGCGGGGCCTGTTATGCAAGTTAGGGCGAGGCCCGTTATACTTAGTGGGCGGGGCCTGTTATATGAGTTAGGGCGAGGTTCGTTTAACTAAATAGGTGGGGTCCATTATACGAGTTAGGGTGAGGCCCGTTATACTCATTAGGAGGGGCCTATTGCTTATATTGTATGCGGTATTTTGGGGAAACTCATTAAGCTTTGTGCTTACAATTTTAGTTTATGTTTATATTTTAGGTACTTCCGGTTCGAAAGGGAAGGGTCCGTCCTGATCACAGTGCATCCACCTATGAACAACATTTTACGATTTTGGGATTGTACTATGATAATTGTTTTCTATTTTCATATACTTTGAGGATTTGAGATGAATGATTGATGATTTTGGTTGATTTAAAACAAAAAATGTTACTTAGTACTTTTGGGATGTTACAAAAAAATTTAATGTATTGTTTTTTGTGTCTGTTTATAACCCAACAAAAGTACTAATCAAGCCTCCTTTGTTGAATCCAAAGGTAACAATAATTGTTTTTTGCATGTATTTTATAATTTAGAGCCCCTAATGGAATTTTAAAACTATAATGCCTTAAGAAGAACAAAATAATGTAATCTAAATACTAGAGAAAACATAAAATGGTTTTTTGGTTCAATGAAATTTGAATGTTGTTAAAGGTTAATTGCAGAAAATAGCAGTGTAATTCCACCCATGTTTCCTTTTTTTCTTTTTGGGCAGTATAGGGTTCACTCACATTAGACAGGTCAACACTCCCATTATCTTTTCTAGCTTTTGGAACATTTGGATTTTGATTGAAGTAGCTTTTAAGGATTCAAGATGAGATTTTAGTTAAATATCCACATAATGTGCTTTAAATTGGTATTAACTATTAATGAGTAAGGTTAATGTCATGGAATATCAACCAAATTTTATTAATTTACCCTTTAATTCATCATAGTTATAAAACTAATGTCATTGAGATGACATAGCAGGTCTAATGCACAAAATCTTGATTGATTGTGCAACACTCTTTGACTTTTAGTGCCATAGGTATTTCTGGAAAAGCCAAAGATGGATGCACAAGAGACATGGACATTACATCACGATGGTTTGGGAAAAATTCGATTGATTAGAAAGGGGAGGTTTCTGGAACAACTAATTTGAAGAACACAGACGGTAGAGGTAATGATGTTTGTATTTTGAGTTTTTGTGTTTTTCGTTATGTGGTTCGTATTCCTATCATGTTTCTTTCCTTTCTTCTATATATCTCTTGTTTGTTTCTTTAATTGTAGATTTCGAAGTGCTAAACCGTTTTGTTGGTTGAATATAAGGTTTTTGTTTATTCTATTAGAGAATCAGGTTTGAAAATTTCTAGGCCATTTATAGATCATGAGGTTTAAAAACTCTCTCACAAATACAAACACATACCATCATTTTATTGATTTCTCTGTCTTTTCTATCTATTTAAACATGTGTAATAGCAATGTACTTTTACTTTTTTTTACAAAAACTAGCAATGTATCGTCCATGATAGCATTGTACTTTCATTTATTAGCACCTAACATTAACTGCTAATGATTACAACATCTACATTTACTTTATGTCTTTTTTAAGCATTGTACTTTCAGCATGAAACCAATTACGTCCTACTTTCGTGACCCATGAAACATCAACAAAAAAAATCTGACCCGTGCAACGCACGGATCTCTTCACTAGTTCAAACGAAATTTATGAAAAAAAAATGACATTTCTTGGCGAAATTAAAGATATGAGAAATCTCCATTAAAGTTTCATTATTTTACTCTAATTTACGAATAAATATCAAACTAAAACTTATTTATGAAAAAATATGAATTACTGGTAAAAGTGACGATTTGACCTTTTATCCCGGTTTACCGGTTTCATTGCTGACTTGGACGCCTAGTCATTAAATAAGCTGAGGAAATCTATATTAAAGTTCCACTAGTTTACCCTAATTTACAAATAAGTCCAAAATTAAAATTTATTTACGAGAAAACATAAATTACCGGTAAAGAAGATGATTTTGCTATTTTCTTTTGTAACATACATTTTACTGGTTCCATTGCTGAACTAAACACCTAATCATTAAAAGAGTTGATGAGATTGATATGTTGGTTTATACAATACTATGTTTACCGTAAAATTCGATATCCTGTTGCATTGTTTATTTTTTTGGTATATGAAATGCATCCAAAGAATATTACAATAACTACATAAACTAGCAACAGCTTCGTTATTTTTGAGGTTTCTAAGAAATTTCAAATTGTCTAACTAATTTTATGTAACCTGGAATATCCATCTCATCATCTTATTTCTCGCCCTTTTTTCCATAATAACATATATTTTATTGGTTTCATTGCTGACCTGAACGTCTACTAATTAAATGAGCCGATGAGATGGTTATCAAGTTTTATGGTAAACATAGAATTATATAAGTCATCATATCCATCTTATCATCTCATTTAATGAAGAGGTGTCTTGGTCAGCCATGAAACCGATAAGATGTGTGTTACAGAGAGAAACGGGTCAAATCATCATTTTTACCAGTAGTACATGATTTTTTGTAAACAAATTTTAGTTTGGGCTTATTTTTAAATTAAAGTAAAATAATTAGACTTTAATTGAGATTTTTCCATCTGTAAATTAGAGTAAAATAATTGGACTTTAATTGAGATTCCCCCATCTCATTTAATGACTAGCCATCCAGTTCAACAATTAAACCGGAAAAAAAATGACGAAATTATCACTTTTACCGGTAATTCATATTTTTTTATAAACAAATTTTAGTTTGGAACTAATTTATAAATTAAGATAAAATAATGAGATTTTAATGGAGATTTCCCTAAAGATATTTTAGAAAATATTTTACTTGATTATCACTAAAACAATAACTTGTCGAATGCATGGTTTTAATAAATAATAGGTAGAACTCGACTCGGAGATATTATTTTAGAAAAAATTGCAAAAGTGGTCCCTATAGTATGCATTTTTTTGGGATTTCAGTCCAAACCTCGACTTTTTTGGATTTATAGTCTTTTTGGCCTAGTTTGTATGTAGAATTGGTTGTCCAGCTTAACTTCCGTTAAATTTTTGCTGTTAACTCCCTCATGTGCATCTCACATGAGGGTATATTTGTCTTTTCACATATAAAGGACCATTTTTGCACCTAAAAAATATATCCCATTTTTTAAAAAATAAAAATAAAAATTAATACCTATTTATTTATTTTAATAATTAAAAAATTAAAAGGTCTCTCTCTCTCTCATCATCTTTTTCATTACATCTTCCTTCTGCAAATCAATCCATATACAAACACACTTAAAACTAAATAACACATAAATGATGAACCTGGGATGAATGATCTAACAATCATCTTCAATTTGTTCCTTTGGAGGATAAAAGACAAAACCCCACCAAGAATCCATTATGACCACCAACATCCCTAAACTAACCATCATCTTCACAACAGCCTCAATACAACAATTAATTCTCCATTCCAGCCATGATTATTGATACTTGTGTGAAAAGAAGCACCAAACAACCAACACATGTTCCCTCCCCATCTTGTTATTCCTTTTTCTTTTTTCTATTAAATCGGACCTACAAATTCAACACAAATAGATCTATCTTGATTCTTATTGAGTTATTGGGCCGACTAGAGAGAAAAAACACACACACGCACACCTACAAGCTGGTTGAAAGGGAAGGAACTGATATTAATTTTTTTCGTGTGATTGGACAGAAAAATGAAAGAGAAGATGGTTAGATTGACCTTGAGAAACAGGGAACGCACATCGATCTTGAGAAAAAGGGGCACCCTCCATCCCGTTCTTAATTTCACACATATTAACTGTCAAATCAATTAGGTCATAATGGGTACATTTGATGATGCGTGTGGCTGGTGGAGAGGCAAGAGGAAGAAGATGTAGTTCAAATGGTGAAGGTGCAGGTTACAGGAGATGCAGTGGAGATTGAAGAGGATGAAGTCGATGTCGTCGCTGGTGAAGGCTTGGCCAGAGGCAGAAGATGGAGAAAGAAAAAAAATGAGAGGGAAGATGCGACTTTGAGGAGACATAGGTATGGTGGAGGAGATATGATTCATAGTTCTTCATCGATCTTTAGATGTAGGTTACTGAACATGAAGAAGAAGATGGGTGGAGTGTTTTGGGTTGAGAGAGAGAGAGAGAGAGAGAGAGAGACCTTTTTATTTTTTAATTATTAAAATAAATAGGTATTAATTTTTATTTTTATTTTTTAAAAAATGGGATATATTTTTAGGTGCAAAAATAGTCCTTTATATGTGAAAAGACAAATATACCCTCATGTGAGATGCACATGAGGGGGTTAACAGCAAAAACTTAACGTAAGTTAAGTCGGGGGACCAATTCTACATACAAACTAGACCAAAAGGACCATGAATCCAAAAAAGTCGAGGTTTTGACTGAAACCCCAAAAAAATGTATACCACATGGACCATTTTTGCAATTTTGTCATTATTTTATTTGCTTCGATAACTTTAAAGATATCCATTTCTTAATTTTCCTTGACGATTGCCTCGTCGTTCTCATGCCATGTTTATCAAATCTCCCTCTCCCCACTTACGGTTTTAGAGATTAGTCTAATATTATTGATTTCCCTAACATTTATTGAAAATTTTAGGATCTCTTGTAACTTTAAGCCGATCAAAGCACACGATCATCTTCATAAACGGTCGCCCAGATGGGTCTCTTATAACTTTAGGCCTTAAATTGTCGTCCAGATAAAAATTTTAGGGTCCCTTGTAACTTTTTTTTTTTTTTTTTTGGCTCAAATATGGAGAACCGTATATTTGTTCAAATATTATATGTATGTGTATGTAAGTCTAGTTTGACAACTGATATATTATTACATTTGCACAATGATGGAAAACAAATTGTTGAATAATAAATTCAATTATGAGAGTCCAGTTCAATTCACGCAAATGCACACTGTTGGAAGATAGAAGAGCACACGATCATCTTCATAAACCAAAACCTTAATACTATGCAGATGTAGTCCTAATAATGAGATTACATATTTGCCCAAACAAACCCCAAATATCTGAAAAAATCCACACATAAATAAGAACACAAAGATAATAACAATCAATACCACAAATACAATAAAAATCTTGCGTATTATGTTTATGTCGTACAAAACCAACTCTTAAGTAAGATCGTCTTCCTCATCCTCCTTGGCCTTGATCAACAGCTTTACTCTCAATAGAAGCGTCGTCTTCCACTCATCCTACACAACACAATTTAAAAAACAAAAAATTAATTAATTAATTTAATTTTAATCAAATAAAAAAAAACATAAATTAATATTCGATAAAATTACCAGCTTTGTCATGCTGTCGAATTCCTTCACAGCATCAGTAAATTTTTCAACATCTTCCTCGTCTAGCGCAGCCGCTAAATCCTACAGTAACAAATTCAAAAAGAATTAAGCAGATAGCAGACAACAGACAGACAGCAGACAGAAGCAGAATTAAAATTTTAATGAGAGAAAAAGAAAATGAGAACATACGGCGAGTAATCTGTATTCACGTGTAGATGAAAAAGTGGGGTCCAGTTCCTGATAACGATCCAAAGCATTTGTGATGGCGATGACATCACCTTTGCAGAGTTGGCAAATGCCAGCATTAAGTAGATGCCCTCTCACTCCATATTTTAGCAAGTTATTATTAAGAGATTGTCGCGCTATACCCTCATAAATCTCTATAGCTTTCTGATATCTGTTCAATTCAATACACATATCACATAACAACACTACACCATTTAATTCTTTTTTACCATAAAAACCAACATAAAAGGACTTACTGTTCTAGTTGAGCTGAAAACTGAGCAATTTTCTGTTTGCATTGGTTAGCAGAAGTTGTTACTTCTTCACCTTGAAAAAGATCAGCTGCTTTGTCATAGTAAGCGATTGCTTGCTCCAAGTTTTGCTCTTGTTCATATGACTCAGCAATTTCCTGCATATGGTCAAGTTTGAAAATTATTTTTTTATTTAATTTGGCTACACATAAAAAAAAAAAACATGTTAAGTTTTGGTGGTGTACCTTGGCATATCTTGCAGACATGCTAAGCCTCCCAATTTCCATGAACAAATTTAATGCTTGCTCTAAGCAAGCTACACACTCTGCATACATCAAACGATAACAAGAGTATACATAAAACAAAAACGATAATTCCAAGAAACAGCAATGTACTTTAAACTTTTATTTATTATGATCATTATTCAGATAAAAAGGTAGTAAAGTATGTAATAGATTTACTAAATAATGCATGAACAGTGAAATGAATTCTAAGTTCTAACCTTTGATGTTTGTTTTCTTGTATGCATGACCTGCATCAGCATAAGCATTAGCAGCCTCGTGTTTGCTTTCACTCTACAAACATTAAATTCACAATCAATAAACAAACAAACAAACAAACACAAGAAATAGGTGGAAAAACAAAATTATGCACGGCAACATCAAAACATTTGCCTTTAAATAACACTGAGCCAACTTCACATATACAGCTCCAGCTTGATCCCCTGTGAAATTATATGCCACGTTAGCAGAAACAAAGAGAGAATATTCAATCTTTTTATCTTTAGCTATATCTTTACTATATTAGCACCATTAATCATTTCAGCTTACTTTGAAGACATAAATCCATTTCTTTTGTTTTAATAAATACTATTCATATTGTGTTTTAATACTTACAAGATTTAGCAAGCTTGTAACAGTTGGCGGCTTTTTCAAATAAATCACCAGCATCTTCGTACTTGGATCCAAAGAGGCCCCACCCACTCAGTTTTTTATCAGCTTTCTTCTCAAATTCTAGACCTTTTGATATTTGATCAGACATTCTCTCCAAGTCTTCTCTTTCCTCAAACAACGTTTCCCAAACTCTATGAATTCACAGAAATTAAAAACAAGATAATGTTAGAAGCATGAAGATAGAAGAAACAGTAAATTAACGAATTTTATAGGGAACATCAGTGATTTCATATTCTATATATATTTAAGCTTTTCTAGCTCAGTGATTGCTAACAAACGATTATTATCAATTTATCATTGATATTATTGAACAGTGAATCTTTATTCATACTGTGCACTATGAAAGCTTAGTTCTTCTTTCCTATTCTATAAATAAGAGTAATTGTGTAGTATCCTCCAAACAGTCCTTCTAAAAATCCTCCTCGAGGCACTTAATTAGCAGAAACCTAAACACCACAAGGTCCACAACAACCCATCTGCGAAAATCTAAACACCATACAATTCTGTCAAGCATGTTAGTATTCTACTTCATTCACCAACCTATGTGACCATTTAGGTACTGTTAAGAGGATCACAAATCCTCTGATTGGATCTGTTATATTAAGGCCCTGATTACGCTATAATTTTGCCTCGATCATAGTAGATTTAGCAATACTTTCTCTTTTCAATTTTGGATTACGAACTATGCTGTTATCAAGCATCTATTGAGTCTTTGGTTACACAGATCAAATTCGATTCAGCAACTTAATTTATGAACTATTGGGGGATTACTAGCAATAACAAGACATAAGTAGTTGACATTAAAACCCTAACAGATAAGGATCATGCAAAAAAGAATCAGCAATTGAATTAGTCTAATAAACGAATTGAAAATAATAAAACTCGTTTAAACAGATCGAAAGAAAACTCGATAGAAATGGAGTTGATAGAAGATAAACACTCACTCGTAATTGCAGAAGAGGTATGATGACGATCGACCCGCTTTACTTCAAAGGCTCTCTGCACCAGCGATCTGTGAAGTCAGATCGATCAGATTTTGATCAAATGTGAAAAAGGCAGCGGCTGCTCGATGATTTTCCTCCTTTGAAAAGTATTGTAAACCAAGCAAAGATCCTCCGGAAAGGAGTTGTTCGATAGATGCCGAGTATTCAGCTTTTTGACGAATGTCAAATACACGCATATCTATTAATTTCGGTCTCCGTTTTTTTTTCTTTTTTTCTGTGGTTTCACTTTTATGATAAAATATATAAAAGTTTTGTTGTTTTTTAAGGATCAATTAAAAGTTTCTGGATTTTAAAAGCTTTGATTTTGAATCTATTAGACTAGGGTGTTTGGAAAAAAAATATATTGTTGATTAGCTTACAACTTATTTGCTTATGGGGTAATTATTAATCTAGTCAAATTAAGAAAGTGAATAACAATTTTTAGCAAAAAATTAGTAAATGTTCAAATATAGCCCATGAAACTGTAGGTTTTTAAAATCGTCTACTGTTTCGCCATATCGTCTAATGTTTTGTGTTTTGTATGAAAAAAAATTCATTTGTAAGCTACAAAACCGTAGGTTTTGGGAAACCTATGGTTTCCTCTCGGTTTAGCTACGGTATCCCAGACCGTAGCCTACGGTTTTGGGGGAAATATATATAGTTTTTTAATTTTTAAATCTACTGTTTTTGGGGTTTCATCTACTGTTTTGTGAAAAAACCTACGGTTTTATTTTTTTAAAAAAAAATTTTATAAGATATACAAGTCGACGCTGCACAAACTGTGCATTGGGCACTTGTACACCGTAGGTTTTGTATGAAACTGTTAAGTTATAAAACAAATTTGAAGATCGATTAGATCTTTGTAATAGGTATTACGATGAACACAAAACAGTAAATAAGACAAGTATGGATCAAAATATGTCGAATGATTAGATCGAACAATCCTCAGCAGAGCTCGACTAAGAACTTCCGTTGTAGAGGATTTAGGGTTACAAGAACGACAATAATAAACTTCTGAATATTCTGTGATCGTTCTATTCTATCGTTACTACCGTTCGTTAACCTAAGATGCATGCAAGCACCTATATTTATATACAACCCTACTAAACTCACGGATGGACAGACCCATACCGGAGATACAAAAATGGACTAGCTAACGAGCCCAATAGACGCAACACTTAATGCAAAACACGACCCAACAATCTCCCCCTTTGCGTCAAATTGGAGCGAGACTACTTCTTCTTCGGGCCAGCAGCGGGAGCCTTCTTTACAGTATCAAACAGACGTGTGATAAGAGCGAGAATCGTCTGTCTAAACCGAATGTACCATTGTATCATGTCATCGAAGTGCTTGACATCATCCGCTGAGTTTTGCTTGCATCTGTGGATGATCCCCAAAACGTGCTTTAAGCAAGCAGTGGTGTAGAGGTGTTTGTCAGCCAAAGCGAAAAGACATTTTTGTCCTTCGTTCCTGGTGAACATGACCGAATTCCTTCTCGAGTCAATTTTACCTATCTGCATTTGGTTAAGATCACTGGCAGAGCCAACAGGAGATATCTTTGGTTTCTTCTTAAACACGCTTGCAATCTCCTGATCCATCAGTGCAACTTCCATGATGTAGCACACAAGCATCCTCTTGAGATGGTCGATGATCGGACCATATTCAGCTTCGTTGGTGAGAAGGATGTTGTGCAAGATAATCCAATCATGGGGATTAAGGTTTGGAAGATCTGCAAGGGAAATAGCATGTTCGGTTTTGGCAGATCCCCGAAGTACCTTGAACCGAATGTTAATGAAGTTCCCTTCACTATACGGCTTCAAGACCCGAACGTTGATAATTTTCTGAGCGCTCCAAGTCTGATATTGAGGTTGAGCAGCCTTCAGATAGAAATTAATTAAGTCCCGATCAACCTGTGGATGAGGACGAGGGAAATCTGCAATGTTGGAAAAGGCATGAAAGATGAACGCCTTTCGGGTCAGTGGCATGTCAAACTGACAGTCGACAGTGTTGGAACAAGCAAGAGAAATTACAGGTTCCAGCCACAAGATACTCGGTGTGTCAATGGCTTCTTTTATCATCCTCTCGAGAGTCCAGGCAGGAAACAGAGTTTTCCTACTCTCAAGAAGTTCGTGGGCTTCCTTCTGTTTTCGTTCGGCTTCTTCAGCCTCTCTTGCCACACGAGCACTGATATCAGCATCATTGCGTCAACTTCTATGCTTCAACAAGTCGGCAATTGTTTCTTTGTCTTCTTCTTCTTCTTCCTCAGCAATCTTTTTGCCTTTGTCTTTCACACCCGAACCAGAGGCTTGGCCTACTGGAGGAGGTTCGGTAGTGTGAGTTGCTTTTGAGGAAGGAGGTGGTTGGGACATAGATTCCTTCTCTCCCCTTTGTTTCGGAATGGACACGAAATCAAGTAGCCCTTCGAGTTTGCTGAGTAGGGCAAGGGCGGGAGACAGCTTCTCTGCAAGGTCACGCCTCACAGTATAGTTAAGGATGGGATCATGTGCTTCAACGATGTTGGATATGGCAGAGTGGACATCCGAAACACACGATTTTATCACCTCCCTTTCGGACCGAATAGAGTCAATCTCCTGTTGAGAGTGGGAGAGTTGAAGACTCTTGACCTTCAGAGCAGTGGTCTTCTTGGCAAGAACATCCATAAGAGAGTTCTCAGCAGCCAAATCTTCTTGGAGCTTCGAGAGACGCTCGTTAATGGTTGTGCGAAAGGCTGAGTTGTCGTCTGAAAGCATTTGACGAAAAGAAGCGAATGACTTCAACTCAGTGGAGACTGACGTTGCTAGCTGTTGAACAATTGGTTCCAACGTAGTCTTGGCGGCATTTGCACTCTCCTGTAAGGACTTTAACAGGGAAGAGGCATCAGAAAATAGTTTATCGACTTTTTCGGTCGCTGCCTGACAGGCTTTTGTTAAGGCATCGATAGCGGAGGTGGCAGAAGCAATGGAATCTTGCTGAGCCTTGGAGAAAGCGTCAACAATCTTCTGAACTGCATCTTCAGAAAGGGATGACTACGAAGTGGAAGAGGAGGCGATGAGTAAGTCAACTTTGTCATGGAGCTCCTTGAGATGTCGTTTTGTGACAGGAGCGTCGTCATCATGATCACTCTGTATTTGAAACGGACTATAGTAGACCGAGTCAAACATCATATCTTCCCCGCCAAGGAAACGTTCTTCACCCTCTGAAGCATGACCAGGAGAAGGTGGTGGTGGTGAAGCTGGGGGTGTAGTAGTATGGGTAGGTTCGGGTTGGGTTGTTTCGGGTATAGGTGTAGGTTCGGGTGCATCAGTATGAACCCCCGTATCAGATACGTTGGCTCTAACGTCTGCAGTGGATGTTGTGGTTGCTTCTGTGAATATTGGTGTTGGTATTGGGATGGAAGTGGGTGGTATTGAAGTAGTGGAAGTTATGGGGGGAATAGAAATAGGAATGGTTTTAGGTGGAGAGTTAATGGGAGAAGTAGAGGCATGAACTTCTGGGGTAGGAGATCTGGGTGGAGTGTTGCCTCGTGGAGAGTCATCAGAATCTGAACTCTCGTCCTCAGACTCGCTTGAGGAGGAAGCGATGATCAACTTTCGCCTCGGTTGAGTTTTTCATCTCTTTTGCTGCGGAGACTGAGCAGCCTTGGTTGGTTTCCTCTTCTTTAGAGACGGGCCTTTAGCTCCTTTTGCCACCTGTTTCCCCTTATCAGCCTTCTTGCCTCTTGGAGCAGGCTTGTCGGCGTCATGAATAGACTTCAACATCTCCGGAGTAAGATCCCTCGGACCAGAACGCTTGAATTCCTTATATGTTCTGATAATCCGGCTATCAGCAGGAACATCTCCATACATAGTTTCCGGAATCGAACCGTTGAACGGAAACTTGGAAGCGTCCGAGACAATGATCTTCATGGTATGGAAGGTACCAATCGAAGACATTGGAGCACCAGCGACAATGGGGACGTGGTACTTGTCCATCACCCATTTCGTGATCAGAGTCCAGAACCTAGCGTATGAAATCTCGGAATGTCTGGAGGTAGAGGAGAGACTCTGGATGAGTTGTTGCCATAAAACAGACCCATAATCCATATTGATGCCATTGTAGATACCATACATTATGGACATAAATAACCGACTGGCACCATCAGATCCAGCACTTCTTTCAGATAACCCTTTGAATAGAACGGTGAACATCCCGTTCCACTTTGGAGGTAAGCAGGACTTCTTGAACTTCGTGACCATAGTAAGCACCTCCATATAACCCATGTTGTAAAACATGTTGAACAAATGCCCCATAGGAATCGTTTCAGGGTTAACCCTCGTAGAATCAGGTTCAAACCCTAGCAACGAGCAAAACCTTTGCTTTGAAATTGATGCCTTGTGCTCAAAGACATCAAAGAAGATTCTGTCAACGACCTTGTCGTAGTGAGCAGTCGCAAAGATCTATGACAAGAACCCCATCGAAACAGTTTTAGCTCTTGTAAGTGCAGGAGCAATCGGGGAAAACTTCAAACACTCGATAATGGGGAACATGAAGGCATCGTAAACATGAGGGGTTAAATCAATGATTAGGCTTTGTTATGGGCGAATGGGAAAAATGTGGGATGTTGCGTGAACAGAAGATGAATCTACCATTGCTTGAAGAAAGTGGAGAAGATGATGAACAATGAAGGTTTAGGGATTTCTTGCGCTCTGGGAATTTTAATTGCAGTAAAGAGGTAAACGGTGGAGGATGTTGCCTTTTATACTGTGGGGTAAGGAGAGAGAAAGATCTTCCCAAATCTTCTATTGAAAAACGAAGGGTTTTTCCGGAGTTGACTGATGCGTGACAGTGGGGGTTGCCGATGATCACGCATGAGAAAGAATGTCAGGTTCCTGATAACACGCCTTCCCATCAGGTGCCGTTTGGAGACGAGACGGTTCAGATTCACACGCGCCCTTCTTGCGTCGTTTGAAATCAAATCGATTAGACTCCCCCTGAGTCAGCATGTTTTCTTCTTATCCCTTTAAATTGTAACGGCATCTTTTGAAAAATGCCCCCACGTGGATTAAAATCAACCACAGCCTTTAATCAACCGTCAATTCAAGTAAAATGCCTTGTAATTAATAGAACCTGAATTTAGGAAAATCAAAGATTTTCATGCTTAGGGTGTCAAAGAAAAGAAATAAAGCAATATTTTTGGGAAAATATGTGATGTCAATTAAGACACGAAACAGATGATCCCGGGCACGAATCTCTTCCTTCAAAGTCAAGAGAGACCTTAAAGTGTTTGTGTGGTTTCCCGTTGAATTACGATCAAACACTTATTAAGAAGTGTTGAAAGGCTTCTTTTAACAAGGCTTATTAGGGTGGCTTTCGCTTCGATTCAAAATTCCTAATCTTTATATAAGACAGAAATCGAACGAAGTACTTGTGAGACCGGTGTAGTCTATTGAACAAGTAGGTTAGAGATAATTTAATTTGGCTAGGAAATTTATATAAAATCTCAACAAAAATTTAAAACTAGAACCCAAGGGAAGAAATGTTATGGGTGTTAACAATTTCATAGGAATCACACAAAAAGAAAAATTTGAGATTTCAAGGAGGTACGTCCGTCAATGCATTAGTGAAAACTAAAGCAAATTAATTGTTCACCATCAATTCGTATTGGGTATTGAATTTTGGGTTTCACTTAGATCGTAGTGGCACAAAACTAAGATCATGAACACAGAAATTGTGCAACCATAAACCTCAATGGTAATTACTGAGAGTCTCAAGGGTTACGTTTGTGAAACGAAAGTGATGGAGAAATGCAATGTAGATGGTGTAAGAAATCAAAGTACCTCTGCTGTGAAAAAATGGACCAAGCAGAAAACTCATATCTCATGTGAGAAGAGAGTTAGGTAGCTCATGATTAAAATAAATAAGAAAGCCTAATTGGGAAGACAAGGTTTGTTTATACCAAGTCAGTAAGGCCTATTATTCAGAATCAGGTGAGGCTTTGGACACATACAACAGCATGCTTCTAGGGACACTTAGCTAATTCAATAATTTCCCCATAAACGAACACACACAAAAAAAATTAAAGCCAAAAAGAAAATAAAGAACAAAATAGTTTTGGAGTTTTTGAAATTAAATTAAAAAAAAATCTTTTTGGAATTTTTGATAAAAAAAAATTAGAAGTGAGAAAAAAATTGAGAGAGAAAAAAAAATATTGGAACCGAACCCGAGCGTTCGGTTTATTTCGGTTGTGAAAAACTTTGGAACCGAACCTGAGCGTTCGGTCTATTTCGGGTGAGAAAAATTTTGGAACCGAACCCGAACGTTCGGTATATTTCGGTTACCAAAGAAAATAGGTTTTTAAAAAGAGAATAACTTTGATAATAAGATAAATGCATTTGGAACAAATATACACAAGATCTACAATCGAGAAAACTACCTTTGATTGATGAGCGAAAAGCAGATTATTCAACCGAACCCGAGCGTTCGGTCTATTTCGGTACATTAGTACAAGACCCGAACCCAAACGTTCGGTCTATTTCGCTTCTTACTTTTGAGTTTGAGAGGTAATGTTCGGTATTGACTCCGATTCCATCATACCTAGCCCTTGTAGAATTTTGTTGAACGATGCTTCAGAAAGAGCTTTGGTAAAGATGTCAGCCAGTTGATCAGTGGTTCGAACAAAATGAATTTCGATGTTCCCATCTTCCACATGATCCTTAATGAAGTGATACCTCAGTGCTATGTGCTTAGTCTTCGAGTGTTGCACTGGGTTATGACAAATCCTAATTGCACTTTTAGAGTCGCAATATAGTAGGATCTTTTTCATATTGAGTCCATAGTCCCGGAGCTGACTTTGGATCCAAATCACTTGAGAAGTACAAGAGGCAGCTGCGATGTATTCTGCTTCAGCAGTAGACAGAGACACACATGTCTGTTTCTTTGATTGCCAACTAACCAACTTCCCGTCTAGGAATTGGCAGCCTCCCGTGGTGCTTTTCCTGTCTAGTCCACAACCTCCAAGGTTTGCATCTGAGTAGGCTTGAACGAAGAAGCCTGAGTTGGATGGATACCATAGGCCTAAAGAGGTAGTTCGCTTGAGATAACGGAGTATGTTCTTCACTGCAAGCATATGAGGTTCACGTGGATTCGCCTGAAATCTAGCACAGTAACAAACAGAGAACATAATATCAGGCCTGCTAGCAGTAAGATACATCAGTGAACCGATCATCTGGCGATATAGTGTAATATCAATTGCTGGCTTATCCAATGATGGAGTAAGCTTGGTGCCGAACGCCATTGGAACTTTAACCTTTGAATCTCCCATCATGCCAAATTTTGTGAGGAGAGTCTTCGTGTAAGCTTCCTGATTAATAAAGATGCCTTCGGGTCCCTGTCTAATGTTTAAACCAAGGAAAAAGTTAATTGGACCCATTGAGCTCATTTCAAATTTAGTCTCCATCAGCTTTCTGAATTCAGCCGTTAAGTTAGGATTCGTTGAGCCAAAGATGATATCATCGACATAAATTTGAACAATCATAAGGTGGTTACCTTCCTTCTTACGAAAGAAGGTTGGGTCAACCGAACCTTGTTTGAATTTTGACATCTTTAAAAACTTGGTTAGCGTTTCATACCGGGCCCTCGGAGCTTGTTTCAGTCCATATACGGCTTTGTCCAAAATGTAACAGTGATTGAGGTACCTTTCATTGACGAATCCAGGAGGTTGCTCCACGTACACCGTTTCTTCAAGTTCTCCATTTAGAAATGCACACTTGACATCCATTTGGTAGACTTTAAAGTTTTTGTGTGCAACATAGGCAAGAAATATTCTAACGGATTCCAGCCTAGCTACAGGAGCGAAAGTTTCTTCATAGTCGATTCCTTCCTCCTGACAGTATCCTTTCACCACCAGACGGGCTTTGTTTCGTATCACGTTGCCTTCCTTGTCCATCTTATTTCTGAAGACCCACTTGAGACCAACAACTGAGGCATCTTGAGGAGTTGGAATGAGACGCCAAACTTTATTCCTTTCGAATTCATTCAGTTCATCTTGCATAGCTTGAACCCAATCGGAGTGATCAAGAGTAGTGTTAACTGTTTTTGGTTCAACTTTTGAGACGAAGGAGTTAAACATACAGAATTCTACTTTTGAAAATAAGGAAGTTTGTTTTGCCTTTAGTTGTGATCGGGTCAGGACCTTTTCAGAGACATTACCGACAACCTGGGAAACAGGATGATCTCTGGTCCATTTGACAAGAGGAGGGTAATTTGGATCATAAGTTGGATCCAATTCAGTGTTTACCATCTCTTCTAGTTCAGATTGACTGTCATAGTCATAAAGCATATCAGCATTCTTCCCCTCGACAGATAAGCTTTCAGGTGTGTCTTGAGTTTCTGGAGCTATAGGGGTTTCGGGTGGTGTTGAGCTTTCAGGTGTTGTCGTACCTTCGGGTGTTGTAGCACTTTCGGGTGTTATGGCACCTTCGAGTGCAGCTTGAGAACTGTTCTCCCCCTCAACATGTGAGCTCGGCTGTGATGACGAAGATGTGTCCTCCCCTTCAACTGAAGTATCGTGCTGTGGAGGTTCGTTAGAACTTGATCCTCCTTCATTCATTCTCTTTGCAGTATCTTCGATGAGTTGCTTCAGATGATCTACTTTGTTGTCTGCTGCACTAGCTTCTGAGAGAGTTGCATTCTCTGGTTCATCGAATAACTCGACAAACTTCTCAAATAGGTTTGCGATCGAGGCTGTGACTTGGCCTGTTTGAGAAAAGATTTCTCCAACTGTATCTTCGTTGTCCTTTAGCTTTTTGACATATCTATCATCAAAAGTCACATAATAGGTTTCTTCTATTTTCCTCGAGCGTTTGTTTAATACCCTGTAGGCTTTAGAAGTGAGAGAATAGCCCAGAAATATCCCTTCATCGACTTTAACATCAAACTTGTTACGATGTTCTTTAGAATTGAAGATGAAACACTGTGAGCCGAATACATGGAAAAATTTAACATTTGGCTTCCTGTTGTTGATGATCTCATAAGGAGTGAGAGTGAATCGCTTATTGAGATATGACCTGTTATGCGTAAAGCATGCTGCAGCAATAGCATCAGCCCAAAAATATAAAGGTAAAGAAGCAAAAGTTAGCATGGTTCGGGCCGCCTCACACAAAGATCGGTTTCGTCTTTCAACAATCCCGTTTTGTTGAGGGGTGTAGGGAGCTGAGAAGTTGTGATTGGTTCCTTTTTCAGCCAAGAATTCTTTGAATTCTTTATTTTTGAATTCCAGCCCATTGTCGCTCCTGATGTTGCGAACGACTTTCTTCAGCTGTACTTCAACTTGCTTGATAAACATCTTCAGCTTGAGAGTCGCTTCAGATTTGTGCTTCAGAAAGAACACCCATGTAAAACGTGAAAAGTCATCAACAATAACAAGAATATACTTGCTACCGCCGATACTTTCGATAGATGATGGACCACACAAGTCAATGTGATTAACTCTAATGGTTCAACAACTTTAGTGTTTACAATCGATGGATGACTTTAACGACTCTGCTTCCCCATTTCACACGCAGCACATAAATGTTCTCGATCGAATTTGAGCAGTGGAAGACCTCGAACATGACCACCTGTGACAAGTTTGTTGATATCCTTGAAGTTGAGATGAGAGAGCCTTCGGTGCCACAACCAGCTTTCGTTAGATTGTGCTTTGGATAATAGGCAGATAGCTGGATTCCCTTTGATGGGTTTGAGTTTCAGGGGAAACATTTCGCATTTGCGCTCCGATTTGAGAATTACTCTTTTCGTTTTCTTTTCAATTATTTTCGAACCCTCATCATCGAATGAGACCTTGAGACCGGTACCTCCAACAAGCTGAGATACACTGATGAGGTTGTGTTGTAGTCCTTCAACGTATGCAACCTTCATAATCGTAAAATCACCATTTGTTATCATTCCATAGCCTTTTATTGTGCTGAATGAGTTGTTCCCGAACTTGACATTTCCACCGTTTGAAAGAGACCGAAATTCCCTCAGCTCTTCCTTCTTTCCTGTCATGTGACGCGAGCAGCCACTGTCAATGTACCATTCTTCGTCAAACTGCTCGTCACTGATAACCTGCAAAAATTAAGCAGATTTAGGAACCCAAAGTTTCTTGGGTCTACGTGAGCCTTTCACAGGAACAGGAATAGTAAGAGAGATGTCAACAAGATATGTTCTTTTTATTAAAGTTGTTTCATCTTTCCTTTTAATGGTGAAAACCTTAATTTTATTGGGATTTGTTACAGTTGGTTTGGATTCAGATTTAGGCACTGGGACATTGGAATGCTTTTGATTGGTTTTGACTGAGGAAACCTTCGATTTTCCTTTCAAATCTGTTGAAGATTTTGGATTTTGAGTATTAACTGAATTGGATTTAGAATGAGGTTGAGAGGAATTAGAAGGATTAGAAGAGGTAGAACGAGAGTATTTAGACTGAGATGTTTTCTTGACTTGAGGTTCTAAGTGACCCTTTTGTTTGTGATTATTAGTGGTACCAAACTTAGAA
This sequence comes from Lactuca sativa, assembly GCF_002870075.4. Lineage (NCBI taxonomy): Eukaryota > Viridiplantae > Streptophyta > Magnoliopsida > Asterales > Asteraceae > Lactuca > Lactuca sativa. Next base: position 31,238,805 of record NC_056631.2, on the reverse strand, counting down.
CTTTGGTTGCTTTTGCTCTCAGAACCGAACTTATGCTTTCGGTAGCTTGTGTTTTCTGAACCGAGCCTTTGCCTTCGGTTATCATAATTCTCAGAACCGAACCTCTCCCTTCGGTTGTTATGACCCTCAGAACTGAACCTCCCCTTCGGTTGTTATTACTTTCTTGTGATCTAACAGTACTTTTCTCTGACTTTGAATTTCTGTCATGATAAGAGAAATGGGCGTTTTGAGATTGCCAAAACTGTTTTCGTTCTGAGAGATTCTTCTTGTATCTCATATTCCTTTGCTGCTTCTGATTCTTCACTTGCTTCGGCTGTCGATGGATATTTGCTTTTTGCTTTTGCTTTTTGTCAGCCGGTTCACTCTGAACTGATGAAGTTTCTCTTGAAGGAGTGACTTCTTTTGCAGGATCTCCTTTTTCTTCAGGAACATCTTTTGTACCACTAGTACTTGGCATGTCAAAGTTATCGGGCTTGTTCAGAGGCTCTGGTATATATCTGCCTTTGGTTTTCCAGGACGTCCGTTCAGACAGGCCAACGATTTCGTCAGCATTGTCGATAGGAGCGGACCAGAAGAACTCATCACAACCTACAGCATTATCTTCATTTACAATGGCTGTGAGTTCGGCTGTCTGATGTTCGGTTACTCTTGTGACCTCATACACCTGATTTGGAGTCGTCCTTACCTTTTGGTATACAACAACTTTTTCTTCAAGGATCGGGGACTTTTGTTGGGACAGACGAGCAAACTCCACAGAATTTTCTGAAATAAGATTTTTGTGGTTTTCGGGTTCGCTCTTGACAAACTCAGAACAGTCAACTTCATCCTCTACAGAAATTTCACTCATATCATCATCCTCATTAAGCTCAGATGCATTTTCAACATCAATTTTATTTTCTGAGATCAAGTTGGCATTCAATGAGTCAAACTTTTGTATGGTTTCGGTCCTTAGTTTCAATTTATCATTTTCATCCAAAAGGTTTTTCAACATATCCTTATGGTCCTTGGCCTTTATGAAAGATTCGATTTTGTCTAGTCCATACATATAAGTCGGATTTACATCCTCAGACGAAACTACACTTTCGCAATTATATGCTTCAGCGTCGATTTCATCCTCCTTAAACTCAAGGAAGGGCAAAATCATGCGATGAATTTTCTGCTCTATTTCACAGTTTAAATGAAGTTGTGTGATATTAGTGTAAAGACGCTTAGCAATTAAACAAAAGACATTTCTCTGTTTTAAAAGTTTCAAATTGTCTCTTTGTAAATAAATGTTTTCGTCCTTGGATTTAATCAACTCCGACTCCTTCAGCTCGATCCACATCCTCCGTTCCTCACTTTTTGAAGATGCCCTACTTAATTGGTCAGTTAGGTTAGAATTGGTGACCCGTGTTTGAGTTAAACTGCTGTCTAGATGTGAGATTCTTGAATTTACATTTTTTAATTCTTTTTCATATGAGCTTTGTGGGACTTTGAATGAAAAAAAAATAGATTGTACCTTCTTTATTAACTCATCAAACTCGTTAAACTGCACACTGAGAGGTTTTGCTGTGAAGCACAAGTCCTCTCGCTCCTTTGTGTCTTCCTTCCCACCGTCTGTGTTGTATCCCCTCATTTGAGACACATCCGACACCATCAAGCATTTTCCACCGCTTCCTTCATCCTTCGCAACATAAGCCTTTCCATGAGATGGCTTCCTTACTTCATCATCCTCAGAGTCGGTTGACCAGACTTCCACGCCACCGAACTCATCATCTGCTACCGAACCCTACACAATTAAAGCATTCATTGAAGGGTTAGTGACAGCTTTCTTTTTCTTGATCTCTTCCAGCTTTTTCATTAACACAGCTTCTTCATCTTTCTCCTCATCCTTTTCTGCTATTTTCTTGAGGACACAATCTTTGGCATAGTGGTTTTTTCCTCCACAATAGTAGCAGTTCACACCCGAATTTCCTTCAGCTTTTGGTTCCTTCTTTGGTTCTTCTGCTTTCGGTTCTTCCCTGACCTTTTCAGAACTATAACTTCCCTACCAATTTCTGTTCTTATTGGTAGGAAACCTTTTCTTGATGAACCTCTTCGGGTTTGACACCATCATAGCATAGTCTTCAGAGGTAAGATCATAATCCTCTAAGTTAAGGTCTTCATCTTCCATCACAACTTTGCTTTTGGACAGAAGGGCCAATGATCCCAAGCTTGAAACCACATTTTTTTTTCTTGCAATACAATCTCCTTCAGCTTTCGGTTCCTTCTTTGGTTCTTCTGCTTTCGGTTCTTCCCTAACCTTTTCAGAACTGTAACTTCCCTGCCAATTTCGGTTCTTATTTGTAGGGAACCTTTTCTTGATGAACTTCTTTGGGTTTGAGACCATCATTTCATAGTCTTCATAGGTAAGGTCATAATCCTCTAGGTTGAGGTCTTCATCTTCCATCACAGTTTTGCTTTTGGACAAAAGGGCCAATGATCCCAAGCTTGAAACCACATTTTTCTCTTGTAACACAATCTTTTCTTGAGATTTCAAAATCCCTACCAGTTTCGCCAAAGAGTAAGATTTGAATTGCTCATGCGCTTTAACAGTGGACACAACTGCTCTCCACTCAGATCTAAGACCGTTTAAAAACGTAACTTTTTGTTCAATCAACTTCCTTTCAATATCATGTTTAATCATCTTACTAAGAAGATGATTGAAGCGATCGAACGTCTGAGTTACAGTTTCTTCAGGACTCTGCTTGAATTCACCAAACTCGGACAAAAGTAAGGTTTGAATGGAATGCTCGAGATCTACGTCTGTGGAATATAACTCTCGCAGCCTATCCCATATTTCTTTAGCAGTGCTGCACGAACTCACTAGCCTGAAAGTATTAGATTGAAGAGCGAATCTGATAAGTCTCAATGCTTTAATATTGCACTGAAATTTATCTTTTTCGTCTTGAGCAATATCTTTTACGTATTTCAACAGATCATTATACTCTTTCTGAGTTTTAATGATTCTTAATGTTGCTGAGTGAGCGAATGGTCCAGACATGATTGCTTCCCAAATAAGATATTCGTTGTCCTCAGATCCAACGACATAATCTTCAAAGTGATGTGCCCAAACTTCGTAATCCTGGGTGTAAAGGATGGGAATCTTCGTCGTTGATCCGATGTTGTTTGAGATGTTAATTGGATTTGACTGAGACTCGTCCATGCTTGATCAAATAACCTGTTTAAAAGATCAGACTTGTAATATATTAAATTAGGGCAACACGAATAAATGCTGAGTTACGTCAATTATGGGATGACGGCTCAATAAATATTAGTTAATGCGGAATAACCCTAATCGCTGCCGGAAACCGTTGTTTCCGACCTCTTAGAAGAAATGTCGGTCGAGCGTCGCTGCCGGAAATGGCTGCTATCCGTCGTCTTAGAAGTGATGTCGGTCTTTGTTGAATGTTATCTCCACCATCTCCAGGTATATGTGGCATTTACTCTCACACCACCTTTGTTCTTATCCTTTATTTCTATGGTCTCCGTTTTTAAATTGATTTTTTTCTTATTGTGATTCTTACCTACAATCTTAGCCCCTACATAATCTCACTGATAAAGATAACTAATAGAGGTATGTGCTGTCAAAATTTTGAAAGTGCTCCGCTGTAAAAAAAAATTCTTTTGATATTTTATGTATTTTTTAGAGAGAATTTGTTTGATAACTCTTTTACTTTTATTTCATTATTTTATATCTGTCACTTTTCCAATATCTAATTATATACATTATTTGCAAAATTTCTTTATAAAAAACCTTTTGCAAGTTCTAATTAGTCTTTCGATAATGAATTAATACATTTTTATTTGGTTCTGTTTTGAAGTTTTAGTTTGGCCCCTCCAATTTTAATGTTTGTGTTGCGCCCCTGCTTTCATGGAAGCTTCTCTCTATCTTTTTTTTTTTCTTTCTCTTTAGTGTTCATTACTTGTCCACTACTGGATATCATTTCCATAACATAGTGAAACGGTTATGGAATTATTAGATGATGATGTGGCTTGCTCTTCACTTACATATCCCGTAGCCTTATAAGTTTTTTGTTTATAGACAGGCTCAATACTACGTTTTCTCTATTTTAATGATTTTATGAATGTTTTATTATTTATATGCGATTTAGATTAATGGTGTTTGAAATTGATTTTGATAATCGTTTATGAGTTTATTGTCTATTAGTACCTAATTTTCTTAAATCTACGCAAAGTATAAGTACATCAACAGTAGTTTTAAAGATTTCAACATTAATCGAGCAGTGTTTGCTTTGTCACCGAATGAATATGTATCCTAAGACTTCCATAATGGAATCCTAGGATTGAATCTCTTATGCATATTCAGCTACAAGTCGTAGGTTTTATTCATTTGTGTAAGCTTATGGTTTAAGTCTAACCATTGATTTAAATACTTTGTTCACTTAAATAAAACTCTAAATACTTTGTTCACTTGAATCAAAACTCTATACTAAACATATGGGTTTGTTCACTTGAATCAAAACTCTATACTAAACATATGGCTTACTATGGGAAAAAAAAAAGTAAATTACAGGAATGGTCCTTATGGTTTGGGGTAATTTGTACATTTGGCCCCCTAACAATTTTTTTTTTAACTTAGAAGGTCCCTATAATATGTTTTTATCGCGTCTTTAGTCCCTTGCCGACTTGAATTGACTATATTACCCTTAATGATATTTTTTATATTATTATTATTATTTATTACTTATTATTAAAAGAAAATGGTAATTATCTTTGTGGGTCCCATACAACATCCTATCCTTTCCCTTGCCTTTTCTCTCCCATCAAACCCAGACCCACATATCTCTCTTTCGCTCTACTTACTCTCTTCGATCGAAGGCAACCCTCCATTAGCCACCCACCTGCCGCCAGTGATGCTACAACTTGGAAGAAGGTCATTGGCGAGACCGTCGCGCTCATTGCCCTGACCTTGTTAACCCAAATGTTCTCCACTTTTTACTGGACCAACAACATCCGTGAAACTCCCCCTCTACTACCAGTGTTCATCGACCCCCTCTACCGTTATGCCTCTGTAACATCCCAAAAATTATGAGGTAAAAATATCATTTTTAATTCGACCAAAACATTAATTATCTTTAAGTCAAACATTCATTATCCTTTTTCTAGATATTCAAAAGTACTTTATAAGAAAACAGTTATCAGAGTACAATCCCAAAATCATCATAATGCGGAACATATGTGGATGCGTTACGATCAAGCTGGTCCTTTCCCTTTTGAACCGGAAGTACCTGAAATTGTAACCATAAAAACCGTAAGCACAAAGCTTAGTGAGTTCCCCAAAATATCACATAAACAAAACACACTGTAACATCCGGATTTCCAGGTATCATAATTTGAGTATTTATTTTGAGTTATGAAGGTGGGACTCGACGAGTTGATGCCTAAACTCGTCAAGTAGGATCGCGACTGATGACTCGGATTAATGAGGGGACTTGACGAGTCCGCGCTGTGGACAGAAACCCTAAATCTTTGGACCTGAGATCTATTGAAAGGCCCTTATGGCCTTCATTTGCGGCCACCCTTCCCTTTTAGAGACCCTTATCGATCCAGAGAGTTTAGAGTGCAAGAGGAAGCGATTTTCTTTATTTTGGTGCATCTTTGCAAGGAAGGAGAAGGTTGTTCAAGCTAAATCAACCAGAGGAGCTCAAATTTACTTCTATCCCGTTCTAGGCTGCTGTTTAAGGTTCGAATCTGTAACTATTTCGTATGATTATTAGACCTCATGAAATTAGGGTTTCTTTACCCTCTTTTAGTGTAAGATATTGAGTATATGAGGTCCCCTTGAGGCTTAGACTTCAGATCTGGACCTTGAGAGGTCCGGAGAGTCCCATAAGTCAAGCTTTATGCAGTCACATAAGAGGATTAAGCCTAAGACACCATTATAAGAGTTATTTTATCAAATAGAGCTAAATGTGTGGTGCATGGGCATAAAGATTTCACCTTTACGTGACTTTTGGGTGCTAGAAGGCCAGATTTATAAGTTAGAGGACCAGATCTGGCCTCAGAAGGTCAAATGAGTGTTGCCGTGGAGGAAACTCGTCGAGTCCATAAGAGGACTCGACGAGTCGGATCGAGTTGCCCCGCGATTCAATGGTAACCCGTCAAGTGTAAGGTTAACTCAACGAGTCGAGTGAGGCCTTAGGAGGATTCAGAGGACACGCATGGACTCGCCGAGTCACCCGAGTGCACTCGACGAGTCTGGTCAGAGTTGGACCGTTGACTGGAGTTGACTACCGTTGACCTTAGGGTTTTGGTCAAACGGATTCATGAGAGGCCATAGAGGGGTAACATGGTCTTCTACCCATTCTTTAAAGATGAGAACATATGAGAGTATTGAGTTGAGATATTATCATTTTGATAGGAGGATGCTAGATCGGGGATTCGAACACGAGAGTTTTCTAGACATCTAGCGAGGTGGGTCTTCTCACTATACATTACCTAAAGTGGTATCTATGTGCAGACCGGAGGGTCTTACGTGTTATGTGCTTATTTGAGATTATGTACTTTGTGATTTATGTATGCTATGTGATAGACCGGACCGGAGGGTCCAACGACTTACGAGGCCAGAGGGTCCTCAAACAGAATGGATCGGAGGGTCCAACGAGCTACAAGACTAGAGGGTTCCGCTGAGACACATTGACCAGAGGGTCTTACCGAGTTATAGCCTCGAGTGGCTTATGTGTTGTATGTGGTATTTTGGGGAACTCACTAAGCATTTATGCTTACTGTGTTATATGAAATGTGTTTCAGGTACCAGCAAGGATCGCGAGAAGGCGCCGACATGATTTGTACACACTGGTAGAAGATAGTGTTTGGGATTATGGGTTATGTTTTATAATGATGACATTTGCTATACACGAGTTTTGAGATGATTTGTATGAGACATGTTTTATTTGAAAAATGAAAAATTGTTTGAAAATCTACGTTGTTACACATACAAGTGTCATGGGCTACCCCCATGGTCTTTTCTCGCAATGCTGACACAAAACATACAAGTGTCATGGGCTACCTCTATGGTCTTTTCTTGCAATGTCGAGAGCCAAATCTCAGTCTTACATACGAGTGTCATGGGCTACCCTCATGGTCTTTCCTTGCGATGCCGAGGGCCAAATCCCGCTCTTACACATAAGTGTCATGGGCTACCCCCATGGTCTTTCATACAATTATCACAAAATAACAAGCATTACACATAACAAGAAATGAGTCGGCATTAGTGTCTTCGACCCATGGATATGGTGAGAAAACACGCCTCCAGCTACTGAAACACTCAAATATATCTTTGGCTGCTCCGACAATCCTCGCACTATCAATACCAATAACATCCAATTGATAATTGGATTCTAATCCATACCCATCAATCTAAACTATGGTAAATGACCATTTTACCCTTTACCTAACTTGGCCCAAGTCCAAGGCCAGGGCCGATCCAAAGGTATTTGATGCCTTGGGCGAAAGTATTAAGGATGCCCTATGATTTTACCGTAAAACCTCTGTGAAGTCAATATATTTACATTGTGTACCACGAAAAATTCAAATATATACCATGTAACGATATTAATTAATAGTTTCTAAAGTAAAACATCTAGAAGTTTATTTAAAATACATATGTTAATACAAATAACAATAAAATGTAGCATTTACTAAAATTCTACAAACCACATCTAACACCACAAGTTACAAATACAATTACATAATATATATACAAACATATCATATTCAACACAACTCATGATAAATACATGCATTTTCTTTTCAAGTCATCTCCACTCTCGCTTGAATCCTCTCTCTTAATGAATTTCCTGTTGCAACATAATGATGAAGTTAAATAGCAAAGATTAAAATTCCCCAAACTAATGACACTAAAGATTCTAATGCAATTGTAAAGCCTAAAAACATATTTAATTGAGTTGAAATAAAAACCTCCTTGACTTCAAGTCCAAGTCAAATTTGATATCCTCTTTGTTGAATAGAAAATAAAATCAAATTATCCCTAACTCAACTGAAACACACCCTAATGTTAAAAAGGAACATTTTTCTCAAATAAAATAAATAGCCAACTTGCAGGAGCAAGAGTCGTTTCTATGTATAGACTACATGGACCATTTTTAGTGTTTACTCATTTTGAACCACTGTACTTCTCACGAAAACCATTAAATGAATTCATACATTGATGCTCAAGCTCAACCATTAAATATTATAACCTCCTAAATATTAACCTCACAAATGAATAAATAGTTGTAAATCATACCTCTTGAAGTGTTGATTGGTTGGTAAATGTACTTCCTAAATGTCTGAAAATATGAAATCAGATTAAACATTATACCTCAAAAAAAAGTACTTAGATTGAATATAAGAACTTCATACTTTCGGCAATCGGAACTACAAAAAACACCTAGTGAAGAAAACTTCGAACTCTAACTTACGAATTAAAGAAATAGATCATTGATTCTAAATCCAAAAATCAGGAATAAGAGAGATTAGATAACTGAGAAATTAGAAAAACGTTTTGTCTTCTTGATTTAAAAAAATCGCATGGACTGATAAGAGAGAGTGAGAAATTGGAAATAAGATTAAAGAGCTTTACCTACTTATCTAGGGGTAATCGGTTCTTTGCTTCTTGGTTTCTCTAATCTATGGAAAGTTATCGACAGAAGCGTAGACAGTCGGCTCTTCATCCTCGTCTTCTATAGGCTACAACTTGACGTTTCGTTGCCCTAGGTGTTGATTCATGAGATTCACGAAAAGTAGCATCCACCTCTTCAATTTTTCTGCGTGCACCCTAAGCCATAAATCAAGGTTGTAAACTGTTTTGGGCCTGAATTATATACATACTGCAATTAGGTAACTTATGCCCCTAATATGTCTGCTGCCCTGGGCCTTTGCCCCACTCGCCCAGGTATTGGGCCGGCACTAGCCACGGCCCAAACCAACTACACAAAAGGCCCAATTCCAAAATGGTCACCTAAAGCTCAATTATGGCCCAATCTTCCAAAGTGGGCCTAAATCCCTTTGTGGGCCTTCATTCAAAATAACCCAATATAAAAGTATCAGCCCAAAAATAGAAACATGATGGCCTAACAATACCCTAATCTCCTAAGGTCCAAACATGAGCCCAAAACCGAGAAGCCCAACTGCTGAGTACGCGGGGCGTACTCAACTTGTATGTTTAGCGTACACCCTATGGGGCTAGTACGCGCATCGTACCAGCTTGGTACGCCCAGCGTACTCCCTAGTTGGCCACCCCCACTTCATTAAGCACTTAATCCATTGAGACTTCAAGCCAAACTCTCAAATCTAATTCTATAAGACCACTTATCATGTAAAGTTGGAAACTTTACACACATGCATGGCTTAATGGGGCTCAAGAGCTCAAAAAAAGCTTAACAAAGGTCTTAAAACATGCATAGATCAAGATACACCATAAATCTTGCATTTTTATAAACAATGGGACCAAAAGAGGTCTAGATCTAACACCGATACTTATGGAGTGAGTCAAGAAGCTCATCAATCACTCCAAGGACTCAAAATGCATAAACTAACAACATAACTAGATCCAACATCATGGATCATCAAGATGTGAGATTTTAACCTCAAAAATCTTGCAAAAAATGAGGTAACCTTGAATCTTCAAGCTCAAGACGCATATCCATGTGATCCATTTCTCCTTCTCCTTCACAAACCACCAATAAACACCCTTTAAGACTCGAAACTTACAAAAACACACTAAGGTTTCGATTTTTGGACAAAGGAAGGTGGAGGCTAGCTAAACATGACCAAATGAGGCTATCATAAGGTTTAAATATGGTGCAAACCCTAAAAATTAGGGTTTCACTCATGCCCATGTATGTCATTCATACTCCAAGTACGCCTCGCGTACGTGGTTAAGGTCCACGATCAATAATGAGCCAGTATGCCCAGCATACTCCAACTTTTCTGAAGTTGGAAAATCTGCCCCCTAGGGACCAATTCTGCAAAACATAACACCCCAAGGTTCTAAATTGAAAAGTACTTTGAATCGGCTGTTACAACCTCCCCCATCTCTGAAACTGTCACCCTCATCCTTTGTTCCAAACTTTAACCGTCTCCTTTCTCATATGCCCCCGATAACCGAAACACACATGAAAACATCATCGAAATAATCAATTTTCTTATTTTTGGACTTCAAAATTGAGGGGTATGTAGCTCGTTGATGAGATGGAGAGGGTGGATTCGGGGATCCTTATTCTCTATTTCCATCCATTTCTTTGCTTCAGTTTTAATGTCGCCTTGGTTCTTGAATAAATCAGCTTTCTTACCGGATTGAACCCGCGTTCGAAGTCATTGAATTTGCAGGTTTAGCACTAGATATTCCTCCTCCCTCACGTTCCTAACGTAGCCATCATCGTGTTATTGTTCGGCATCGACCGCACTTGGCTTAACTTATGGACGTAGGATTCAAATCTATTGGTGTTTAAGTAACAATCGTTGAATACATCATAAATGAGTTCGATTGGTACAACGGTGACTGGGAGGGGACTCTTTTTTAGATGTAGTTGTTACAAGTTAATTTCCCAGGTAGAGATGTTGTTCCACCATTGTTAATGTGGCCAAATGTTCGATGAATGTGTTTACAGACATAAATTTCAAGTTTTCTCCTGTAAATAAGTTCTTGGGTGGTAAGAGAGAATAAATTATTGTATTTGGTTGTGGTATCGTTAGAGAAGAAGATGATAGAGTTTTTTTTATCTCAATTAAAGAATAAAATTTTACATAGACGTAGCAGGTAAATGAACAACAAGTTGTGTCGCAACCCCTTTTTGGATGACAAACTAATTCTTTTAAAAACAACATCTATAGATTTTGGGGTCATAACATTACTATGCATGCCCCTTTGGACTCTATTGAGTAGCTCCACAACTTCTAGCGCAAGGAAACCGAAAGTATCAAATGCAGAAGGTATAAACGTGTGTTGATTTTCCATACACACTTTCTTATGTTTTGCCACTTTGCATGATGCAACTTTTAAAGCAGTTTGTCTCACTTTGCATGATGCAACTTTTAGAGTTGAAGTAAGGAAAGAAAGAAGAGGTCAAACAGAGGGAGTGGGCTGGGTGGAATAGGAATGAGGTGGTGGGACCCAACTGATTATCAAAGAATTTTTTAATAAATAAATAACCAATAAACATTAAACTAATTAAAAAAGAAATGTACAGGGCTAATGTGGTCTTTTTACATTTGGCATAGACCAAACGTGTAACAAAAACTTATAATATAGCCTATCCGAGTTAAAAAAAAAAAGTTAGTCCAAACGTGTAAATTACCCTAAACCACAAGGACCATTCGTATAGTTTATCCAAAAAAAATTATCTTTTAAATTAATTTGAAGTCTTGAATCCAATTTCATTGAGGAGAATATGTAAAGTTTTTTTTATTTTTGTTTGTTTGCAAATTGCAATCCGATTTTTGATTCATGTAGCTCAATGCTTCTTATTTTTGTTTGTTTGTAGCTTAAAGTTTATGATTCACACAACTTAAAAGACATGAAACTAATAATATTAACATTTGATTTGTATGAGTTTTTGAAAAATATAAGTCAGAAAACTAAATAAAAATCTTGCAACTGATAATGATTTAAGAAAAAAGGAAAATAAAATAAAATAAAATAAACGTTGGAAACAAGTTTAAGAAAAATAACTATTGCTTTGAAATATTTATCTAACTATAATTTGGTTTTTAGAGGGTCAAACTCTCAACTTTACAAAGATAATAACACTAACTTTTGGACTAATTTAAATGATGGCATAGTTTGATATATATATATATATATATATATATATATATATATATATATATATATATATATATATATATATATATATATATAGAGAGAGAGAGAGAGAGATTCAAATATGCTAACTAATTATTGTGTGGATGTATGGATTATTATGGACCTCAAAAACCTAGATAGAGGTAACATAGTAATTTGAACTGTTAATTAATTTTGGTAATTAAATAATTTAATGATTGATCCTTTAATTTAGGTAAATTAGTGTTTTCATATATCAAGACGTTCAACCCTAAAAATTAATATCAGTATGAAAGAAACTCCTAGAAATCAAATTGCTGCCCCAAATCGATGCAGTGGGTATTGTCGTCGGTACCATTCTCTTTCCTTTGTTGCCTCCGAGAAAACCTTCTTCGCATCCACATCTCCTCCGCCTTGCTCTATCGTAAATTTCTTGATCGATCTTCGATACAATATAACTTTATTCTAGTCGATTCAATGTCTAGGTTTTAATCGATTCCTAATATTCTCATCATTGTCCGAGTACCCATAAAATCAGCACAATCGCCTTATGCTCGGTGCTTCCCTCCGCTTTTCACCAGTGACACCCACCTCATGCGCCGTCCTCCGCCGTCACACCCCATCTGTGAGTTTTTCATCTTATTGTGCCTATGATTCCCCTAGATTGATTCGTTTGGCTCTTTAAATAGCACATAGTACGGCTCATATTGCCTATGATTCTCCTAGATCGATTCGTTCTTCTTATGGCTCAAGAAAGCATACTTTAAGTCAAAGATAAGATTCTGGGAAAGTTTCACATTCCGTTCCGGCATCGTCATTACGAACTTTTGGTTCCATTGAATTTGGTCCGGAATCAGAAGGGGCGGTAGTTGAAGAACTCAGGGCAAAAGCAAGAATGTGGGAAAGAAATGCAAGGAAGTTAAAGATTGATCTGGATTTCTCAAAAAAGGATTCAAAGACCAAACAAGGAAGTTTTAAATGCAAGTATGGAGGTTCTTGCATTGCAGATAAAATGTGATGGACTGAAACATGAAATAGATTACTTGAAAGCTCTCCTAGATGAAGCTGAAGTGAAAGAAGAGGTTGCTGATAATTTAAAGCTCCAACAGAAGGATGATATTCGGACGGAATTGGAAGAAGAATTAAAATTTCAGAGAAAGTTGAATAATAATTTATCTATGCAACTAAATAAAACTCAAGAATCAAATCTTAAGTTGATTTCTATTCTACAGGAACTGGAAGAGACCATAGAGAAACAGAGATTAAGCTTGAAAGATGAACAAGTTCTCAAGGCTCAAACTCTACTGGATTATGAGTCTGAATGGTCCAAGAAATTAAGCTTGAAAGATGAAGAATTTTTTTTTCAAAAGGAAAATTATTTGCTCAAGTTCTAAAGGAAATACCAGATATCCTTGAAGTTCAAGCTTTGAAGGATAAGATTCGGGAGCTTGAGAGTGATTGTAATAAGCTTACTAATGAAAATCTTGAGCTCATATCTAAGCTTAAAGAATTAAGTAAGGATAATGTTTTGATTTCGGAGGAATCTTCTAATTACAAACAAATTGGTTCACTTGTTCAACATTCTTAAAGAAGATCAAGTGATGTTGACTTTTTCTATTATGGCTGGAATCAAATCAGTTTGCAAAAATAATTTTTCTCACGTGTATTTTGGATTCGAAAAGAAGATCAAACGTTTTGGATTCTTGGAGAAGATCAAGTGTATTATGGATTCCATTAGAAGATGACATTATGTTAGAATATTTCTAATTATATTAAAATTTATCAGTCTGTAAGAATATTTATGAATTTGTATTTAAGTTCAGTGTATGAATATATTAGAATGTTGTTATTATTTAATTTCAGGTTCAAGAGTTTTATTATTCTTTCATTAATATTCTAATAAAATGATATTCTAGCAAAACAATGTCATAGAATAACATTTCTAACAGAATTAAAATTAAATTATTTTAAAAAAATCAGAATTCAAAATTAAGATAATCAAAATCCTTTAAAATCAAAAAATTTCCTTTTTAAATTTGTGTTTCCTAATTTGACAATTTTGGAAATGTATATTTTTACCATTCTTTTAATTTAATGGTATTATTCTTTTTTTTTTTAATGTAATAATATGGATAAATGTCCTTTTTAAAATAACTAAAATGATTGGTTCACAATCATTCCTACATCCACACAATAACTACTTAGAATACAATAACCTATGCATATATATATATATATATATATATATATATATATATATATATATATATATATGAGAAACAAATATATGTTTTGAAAACATGAGAACAAATCTTAACTATTAACCTTTTAAAAAGAGGTGCTATCTATTTTTTATTAGTTAGGGGTATTTTTGTCAATTGCGTTTTTATATACGAAATCATATCAGCGTTTAGTTTATTTTCTCCTCTATCGTCTTACTTTCAAGATTTTAGTTGATTGCTTCTGATTTTAACTGGTCCACACGTATACTTGGAGCTTGCTTTAGATATTCTTCGTCGATCCATATAAGGGTAAGTAAATAATCAATCGATTATTGAATTTCTCTTTTTCTGTTCGTCGTTGATTTTTATTTTTATTTGCAATTTTCATTGATTTTGTTCAATCAATTGCTCAATTTGTCTTTTTTTTTTGTTAGTCACTTGTCAAATTTGTATAAAAATGGCAAGTTTTCAAATATTATAACTAATCAGATTCCAATTCCGGATAATATGCTCTTCTGATTTTATGTTCTCTTATTTTTTCTACAATAATGTTGTGTGTTTTATTTGTTTTTGGTTGTTAGTCACAGGTTTTTTGTTTAGATATATCGTTTTCAAGTGATAATCATGGTAATGAATTCGGTTGTTTTTCACATGAAGATGAAATGTTTGTTTTTGATTGGACATTTGAAGATTATGATGAAGATAATGAATATTCGAATGATCATAATCAATGTTCAGGTAAAATGTTGTTTTATTTCTCCTTTTAATCATTTGTGATTAGATAATAAGTCGTTATTTTTATTTTTCTGTAATAGAAGTAAATATTCGTTTAATCACATGTGATTAATAAGTTATTTTTGTTATTAATACAAACATATTTTTAATATTTATATGTATTTTTTGATTTATACTCAGTTATTCATATATGATTTTGTATGTGTTTATTTATACTCGGTGATTCAGATGTTATTCTCATGTGATTGTTTGATATATACATTGTTATATGATTTGTTGATATATTCACATATGATTTTTTTTTGATATATTCACATGTTGATATAATCACATAGGAATATAGATAAATATATCACTATTCATATGTGTGTAACTTGTTGTCCTGAATCGTTACCTATTTGGGTGTGGATGATGTAATGTAGATGATTCGAGTGTTCATGTTTGGTTTTAGGAGCCAAGGGGTATTTTGGTAAAATGGCAGCGAGTTTTTATGGAAATTTGATTTTTGTTCGGTAAACTTTATGGAAAGTATGAGTTGATAAAAGTGTAGAGCTTCTCGTTACCTTTTCATGTATATAAGGATCGTCGAAATCGAATTTATAACGAATAAGTTATGGCCTTCGGAGTATTTTAAGGTATAAGAGGAAACCCTAGTACGCGGGACATACATAGTGAGTACGCATGGCGTACTAGTGCGAAGGTCAGTACGTTGGACGTACATTGGTGTACGCTTAGCGTACCCAGAAGGAAGGATAGCAAACCTCGGCCTCGTACGCTGGGCGTAGGTGGAGTAAACTGGGCGTATGAGGGGTGCTTAAACCCTATTTTTTAGTAAGTGTACCTTATTTAAGCATCATAAGTCTTTAGGGTTGGCCTCTTTACTAGCTCCCAAACCTCCTAAGACCCTAAATTGACCCCTTAGCCTCTTGGTGGTGTTCTTAAGCTATTAAGAAGACACTGGTGCCCATTTTTGCCTTTATGGAGGAAGTACATAAACTAGAAGTTGCTTTTCTTGGTGAAAAATATTTTGGATCTAGAATCATCATCTTGTGGGAAAGATTTATGATGTATGAAGTTTGCATATTGGCTTGTATACGTTTATATCTCTTCATAGTTAGTTTGTTATGCTTTTGGTCCCTTTTGGGTTAATGGAAGAGTTAAGTCGTTTAAGGGCTTGTTCTTTTAGATATGAGTTTGTTTTGGTCTCCTTGAGCATAAAGGTGCAAGCTTTATGAGTTTTTTGGTGGCATGCATGCATTATGTCACTTATTAAGTCCCTTTTAAGCTTAAGAGCTTCATTTAGACATGCATTAACGTAAAGTTAGCAACTTTACGTGATAATCCAACTCAAGGAAGTCAAATCTATGTGTTGGATCATTGTCTTAAGGGATTAAGTGTTGAATCAAGTTTTATGATGAAGAGGGTGAGTACGTTGGGTGTACAAGGCTAAACGAAGGTACGCTTAGCGTACAAGCCTCTAAGCGTGTACGCTGCATGTACGTGTTGAGTACGTCCCACATGCTCGGTCTATTGGGCCTCGCATATTTGGGCTTTGGGATATCTTTTGGGCTTGGTTGCTTGTGGTATTGTTTGGCCATTTGAGAATAAGCGTTTTAGATTAGGAAAAAGTAATGAGCTTTAGGGTATGGCCCATGTAAGGGTTTGGCCCCAATTTGGAAAACTAGGTCATAAGTAGACTTTGGATGATTATTTGGTTGTGGGCCTTTTTGATTGTGAGTTTGGGCCTTAGTCTTTGACCAAACTATGTAAGGGGTAAAATGGTCTTTTTACCCCATATATGGATTGTTGGATTTAGATTGAAACCCAAATGTTAATTGGGTATTATTTGATATTGATAGCTCGTAGAATTGTCGGACCAACAACCAGGGATTATCAGTGTGAGGTGAGTCTCCTCATTGTACTATGGGTCGAAGGCACCAATGTCGGCCCATTTGGTTTATGTATTATAGGAAGACCGGGGGGGGGGGGGGGGGGACCCTTGGCATTTGTATGAAGGACTAAGAGGTGGCTCCTGGAAAATCTGTATGCAAGACCAAAGTTTGGATTCTGGCAGTTAAGTAGATAAGTAGTTGTAGATTGTATGTTAGCTGTCTTTGTGATGCTTGCATGGAAGAACAGGAGATGGCTCTTGGTACTTGTCTGTAAGACCCAAGGTTTTGATCCCCGACTTGGCAAAGAAAGACCATGATACGACTCGTGACATAATGACAAGACTATGGTTGACACATATGCAGATCACTATAATCATCTGAGGAAACATCGAAAACGGGTAAAATCGGAAAATATCCAAAACCAATCTCATTCCTACCAATTCCTCAGAGATCTTATAGATCCGCAGAGCCACCTTTGCGGAACCATTACAGCCCCAGATTTTTTTTGTCATTTAGTGGTGTCACGTCATTTCCACAGCACTGTGCGTCGTTCCTCAAAGGATTAAAGAGATCCATAGACGCCTTTTTGCGGATCTCGTGGTCATTTTCCAAAACTCAAAATTTCATGGTTAATTCCTTAAAACACCTTTAACTTTTGGTTAATTCATGAATTTTCTCAAAAACTATTCATTACGCCTTTGTGCTGACTTTTTAAGAAAAAACATTTTTTTGAGGTTTTTGTGCTAGAAGTCTTAAAAACTATTATTTCTACAGCAAAATAAAGTTTAATGCTGTAATTTTGATATAATAAAACGATGCAAAAAGGTTTTCTCACCTCTTTAAAATCATCATATCCATATGAGAAATCAAAGGAAATATGATGATAAATCTTTTTATTATTTTTTTTTTATTTTCATAAGTCAAAAATATAATATCATTTTGTTATGGAAATTATTTTTGGAGACTTTTAATGCAAAACCTTGAAAAAAAATATGATTTAAAAAAAAAAAATTGAAGATGGGTTATCTTCGATTTTTTTTTTCAAATAGGAGATGCATATGACAAAGATTTTTGTAGTAAACCGTCTTGCAAAATCATATAAATTCTACTATCTATTTTGAAGATTTGACTAATTTAGTTTCTATATTTTATTTATATTCATTCACATATCCATGTTAAATGTTAAATAGTAGCATATGTTATATTTAATAAAATATATAATATTTTAATTTATTATCACACTTTAACATGAAAAATGATATAGAAAAAAATATAAAAAAATATATTTAATTTCTTATTTTTTATTAGCATGATAAGAATTAATCTAGTATTTTTTTTTCAATATTAGTGATTAATCCATCATTAACCAATAACATCTACATCTCGCATTTGACCTCATATTGTCACATTTCCCCCTCTCCCTGTCCTAACACTCTCACTCCCACACACATTCATCACCTCCAGATCCATTTCTCCACCATAGCCATGACAGAGACACCACCACCGGAGCAACCCTCAACACCACCTCCACCACCGTCTCTCTACATACATCCACGCCGTGAACCTTTCGAGCATGGTCTCATCCCTTTGCAGAAACTCATCTTCACAGACGCCACACAAACCCTAACCTCTCTCCGTGACAAACTTCTTCAACATCCAGTTGCCAAAGATCAACCAAACCGAATTAGCTCCGCAGTTCTATCTGAAACGCTACAGATCTCTCCAGAACACGCCCGACTTGTCTTTGAGATAATCGCTTCTGTTCACCCCTTCGATTCGGACCCGCTTGTGACGGCTAAACCTGACGAGATTGATTCCGTTGGCGTCAATGTCTACGATCTCATTATTTTTCTGTACATACAGTCGTACAAGCGTTTGCTTCCTAGAGGACATAAGGATTCCGCTGCTATTGCGGATGTTTGGCCATCTACTTCTGCATTCGATGGCTTTTTATCTGCTCTTACGCCTTTACAGGTGATTCCATTGATCGTCTCTACTTTATCTGTTAGTTGTAACTTGAGAATTTCATAAATTTCCGTGGATGCTTTAATCTCTAATTTGCTGCTTAGCTTTTGACTGATGTGCTTAGCTTTTGACTGATCAGACATAAATCTATGATTTTGGATAATAGAATAAAAATTTGATGTTGCATTAACCAGCTTGCACGCAGCAACGTCCGGCGTTCTATGCCATCACAAGCTGATGAAGAAGCTCATCAATTATCGTATCTACAGAAGCATTTAGGCAACATAATATCTCTATTGGCTGACTCTGTGGAAGGCCAAGATGAAGGCGAAGATTCACTGGTTTGTCAATTATAGCTACTACATCTTAAATCCACCATCTTATTTCTTATTCTGATTTGATTTTTGGATGAATCTGCGATGTATCCAGGTTTTGACAATGGAAAACTTCGAGCATCTTGATTTTCTGATATATTTTGGCGAAAAAGGATCACAGAAGATTCCGTTGAGCCAAAATGCTCCATTTTTTGCTAATTCAGATCCTGATATGCCCGCAGCCCCAGTTCATGCATCACAGGTTCATGATTGGATTATACAGAACATTTCTTCTGCATTGGAACATATCTCTGAAAGAGTTGCTGCAAAAGAGAATGGGCCAAGTAATGCTTCTGATCAGGATGCTATGATGGCTGATGCTTATGGAAACACAATGAAGGCCTCAAGTAGTACTAAGAGTTCCAGTTTTATTGAGGGGATTTCCAAACAATCATATGTAAAGCAACCATCTGAACTCAAAAGCTCTTTTGTAAAGGTTAGCTTTCTGTGAGGTTCTATCTTTTCTTTTAATATACGAACACTATTCCTTTTTCTTTAATTGAAATGTTGCTCTCTATTTCTGCAGATTATAAATTGCCATGAATCTGTTATTTACATCTTGGCTCCTTTGAGATATGCCACAATATATGGATGCTCCGATGCGACAATAGTGCTCGGTGCTGTTGGCAAGGTACACATATGGTTTCAATCCTCCCTCATTTGTGCAAATGACTAAAACACCCTCATTTAGTATCTCTATAATGTATGCCAAATATATTCTAAATGTTTCTTGCATTGTTTGTCTTTTTCTCAGGCTGTAAGGATTGAGCATTGTGAAAGAGTCCATGTGATTTCAGTAGCAAAGCGTATCTGCATTGCTAATTGTCGTGAATGTGTATTCTTTTTGGGGGTGAATCAGCAACCACTTATTGTTGGTGATAACCATAAACTTCAAGTATGTTTTTATCATTTATGCAAATGCAACTTTTTTTTTTTTTTATATGAAAGTTAATGATGTGAAATATGTTTTGATGGATGCCAGGTGGCACCATATAATACATTTTACCCAGAGTTGGAGGAGCACATGAAAGAAGTTGGTGTTGAGAGTGTTCCTAACAGATGGAATGAGCCAATTGCATTGGGTTTGGTGGACCCACATGATTCCATGTCTCATCCTGCTGGTGTTTCTGATTGTCAAGCAGAGTCTGCTACTTGCTTAGAAACAGATCAGTTTACCAACTTTTTGGTAAGTTTGTGTTATTTTTTGCAGTTGAACTTGAATATAATCTTTCTCTGTGTGTGTGTGTATACACACACACACAAATAGTCAAATACACATGAACTTTGGTTAGTGACACCTGATTTATTGGATTCCATGGAATTTTTGGTATATTGTTTATTTTGTTTTTGTTACAGATTCCAAAATGGCTTCAAGGTGAAAAAGAAACTGGGCCCACAAAAGACAATCCATTTCCATTGCCTGATGTCTATTTGTCATCTCAGCACAGAAATGTATGTTTAGTATTTATTTAGCTAGCCACTTTTATGTTTTTTTTTTTTTTTTTTTTTTAAAGTCTAGTAATTTAATTGTTTTGGTTTTGATTGATAGGACAAGAATTTGGTGGAGGTTAAACAAATATTGAAAGAATCACAATTGGAAGATACCAAAAAGAGGGAATTATCAACTGCACTTCATGTCTACTTTAAAGACTGGTTATATGGTAAGTAATAATCTTTCCTTTAACATTAGCAGCATCTGAAAAACATATTTGGTTTCCATAAAGGAATGGAGTCGGGAGTTTTTTTTTTTTTTTTTTTTTTTTCTAAAGATGACTAAAATTAGTTTTTATTTATTTATTTATCTTTATAATAGTTCTATTTTAAGATTTTAAGATAAGTAATTTTTAGTTTTTAAATAGTTTTTTAAATGATAAATAATATTTTTTAGCCTTTTGGAATGCATATAGCGTACTTATTTAAAATGACGTGAGTTTATGATTATATACAATTTATTTTTAATGATATATCTTTATTTAATAAAAGTTTATTTTTATAAAATAGCATTTTTTTATCAATTTAAATTCAAACATGTTTGAATGAATCATTCCATTCCTTCAAGCCAACCAAACATGACTATGAAATGTAATGATTCATTCCCTTGCTTTGCTCATTCTTACTTTTTTCAACACAAAAAGACATTTTTTTGACATTAAAATAATGACGTTTAATCATTTTTGCAATTTGAAAAAAAAAAATCTTGAATTGGCTTAGCATAAACATTTCTAAAAATGGAAATAAAATAAGTTTACAAAAAATGGTTAAAGTGTATGGTTTCTAAGGCCTAGGTCGCAGATTCAAATCCCATCGAAGACTTTTTTTACACTTTAAGAGTTGAAAAAGAGTAAATTACACGAATGGTCCCTATGGTTTGGGGTAATTTGCACGGTTGGTCCATAACTTATTTTTTTAACTCGGAAAGTCCCTACTATTTGTTTTTGTTCAACGCTTAGTCACTACTGTTTGTTTTTGTTACGCGCTTGGTCCTTGTCTTACCTAAAAAGATCATTATTTAAATAGAGCAAAATGGTGGGGTAGGTAAGGTAAAGTGAGGGGGTGGGGTTGAGGTGTGTTTATTTAAATAAATAAAAAAAGTCAAGGGCAAAATAGTTTTTTTAGGTAAGACATGAACCAAACGCGTAATAAAAACAAACAATAGGGACCTTCCGAGTTAAAAAAATAAATTAGGGACCAAACGTGCAAATTACCCTAAACCATAGGGACCATGCGTCTAATTTACTCGTTGAAAAAATAGCCTCCAATGGTTTTTGTTAAAAAAAATTGACAGCAACTTTTTATTATTTTCGTGAGGTTGAAAAGAATCTTGAACTTGGCTGACATAAATATTCTAAAAAATGTAAATAAAAAATCCCACTTTGTATTTTTTTATTTTTTATCGACACTTGATTATTTTCTATAGTGATTAAACCATTATATTTTGTTTACGGTTTAAAAGACCACTCTTTTTTTTAAATAAATAAATTTTTAATTATTTTCGTATATGATATGGTCGTTGCAGCCTCTGGGAATGTTAGGCAACTGTACTGCTTACAGGGAGAGTAGCATTAATTGTGCAGCGAAGTGAAGGAAATATATAAAATTAAAACTCGATGTCGAACATTTTTGGCTTAACATGGGGTGGAGTATGATTTTGCTAACTCATTGTAACATTTTTTTTTTTTTTTTAAATTATATATTTTTTATCTTCTTGATGAATATATCATCATCACACACTAATGCTTCGAGTTCCAAAAGCTCCTATTCACTGAAATAACATTTTGAATGTGTATTCTTAAAAATTGTTAATGTTGTAATGTCATCGAATTTTAGAATAATGTATTTTTAATGTAATCGAATTTTAGCTAACGTTGTGGAGAGCTTTTTCGTTTTCAAAAATGAGTTTTTTTTTTTTTTTTTTTTTTTTTTTTTTTTTTTTTAATACAAAATTGGTTGGACTTGTAAATTTATATATACATTATTTAGCTTATACTATTATAATTTACCTTTTAGATAGACTACTTTTAGTCAACATATGTGGGTCCCGTAAGTTGGTATATGAAAAACTCAACGAAGAAAGCTTTGTTATTGTGGATGTTGCTATCACTTTATTTTTAAATTTTAATTTTCTTTGAAAATTATTCTTTTTTTCAACATAACAAACTAAAATCTTATCAAAATCAATCATATAGAACCAAATCATCTCAAAATCAATCCCTAATTTCATTGTATTATAAGAGCATAAAAGGAGCTATCGGGTATTTATGGTTTTGAGAATTTTTGTGAGGATGTAGTGATACGGCTGAAATAATGTCCTACTTAATTTATAGACCTCACATTTACTCTCTCTAATAAGAAAAAAAGGAACTAGTATTTGTTTTCAATTTTCTATGAACACACAGTTATCTTTTTTTATTTTTATTTTTATTTTTATTTTTTTAAATAAGAATAGCATAGAAAGGGGTAATGAATTTTTTTTATTTCATAAAATACCATTAAAAATTATCGAAATAATAAATATGTTGTGAACATGGAGTTACAATTGGTAGCATTTCTTTTTCTTTTTAAAAAATAAAAAAAATCAAAAGTCAAAGGTATTGTATGTAAAATATCTATGAATGTGTGATATTAACCTAATCCTTTCTAAAGGGGAGCCTACAATAAAAAAAATGACATCAAGTATTTGAGATAGATTAAAAAATGACATCAAAAGTATTATAAATAAGATTCTTAAATTAGGAAAAACGACTCTAAAAGTAATTAACTCTTGAATTTATTCTCATTTGGTCCTTTTTTTTTATACTCAATATACTATCAAACTTGTTGTTTGTGTTCACCACAACCCTTTTGACCGACTTTTGACATGTGATAGCCGATCAAAGGGTTATGGTGAGCACAAACAAGTTCGAAAGTATATTGGATACAAAAAAGGGAAAGAGACCAAATGAAAACAAACTTAAAGTTGGTTACCCTCCTGAGTCATTTTCCTTAAAAAGTTGAATGAAATTAAAGCTGCAAAAGTATCAAAAACTGTAACATTCTTAGGCCATAACGTACATAAAGAGCATTTCGGAGGGGTAACTTCGTTAAAACATTGTCTATGTTATATTTATTGTGGTTAGCTGTCAACAACTCTCTGCAAAAGGATATGATTGTGTATGAGAGATATATTTATCAACATAAACGTTTACCTCAAGGTATATTATGATGATGTGTCTGCAAAAGTTGCATGATCTTGTACATATTGATGTTGTATCTTATCCCCTGAATTCGATCTTAAAGCCAAGTAAACTCAAAAATCATAGTACTTGTGATTCTACTCGTTTGTAGACTTGTCCGAAATCCATGATACGATAAATCATTTGATTGGAAATGTAAATTTAGTCATGAAATGCACATGCTTAATCAAGATTCTCCTAATAAATATTCAAGTACATTACAAAGTTGTACATGTATGAATAATATTCTTTCGTGTGCTATGTTTTTAAAGAAAATCAAGAATGAATCTCATAAATCATTAATATGAGCAGGAGATGACGTGAGATTTTCTATAAATGAGTTAAGGGAAAATGACTCAGAAGGGTAACCACCTGTTGAATTTGTTCTCATTTGGTCCATTTCTTTTTTTGTGTACCCAATATATCATCGAACTTGTTGTTTGTGTTCACCATAACCCTTTGACCGGCTAACACAGGTCAAAAGCCGGTCAAAAGGGTTATGGTGAACACAAACAACAAATTCGATGATATATTGAGTACAAAAAAAAGACCAAATGAAAACAAACTCAACAATTAGTTACCCTCTAAAGATATTTTCCCCTCAAATTATCAAATTCCCTTCTAATAGTATTGTTGCATTAGCTCTACTAAAAATTTGTAGTCCTTCAAAAAACCTGCACACACGCATATTATCATAATCATGCCAATTACATTATTTTTTTTTTATTTAAGTTTAATCAAATTATAATTGATGTGATTAACATTCTCGCTATTACATCAATAATCAACTAGAGCTAAAACTCTACAAGTCTATCACCACAATCACAAGATCATATGATCTATGTTCTCAACAATCTTACTTCACTCAAATTATCAAATAAAATTAACAAATTCAAATCACAAACACATTAACACATGTACAAAACTTTTCATCTCATCATAAATTCATAATTCATACCCTTTCTTAACTCGAAGGAACCAATGCAATGATCTTCTCCGCTTGATCCGGAAAGAACATTATGAAAAGATATGCACCTATAAATAAATTCCACAAATAAATCATATTTAAAAAAATTTGAGAAAACAACGTCACATTGTCCGAGAAATGGAAAAAAGTTCGTAAAAAAATAAAGCGATGATAAGGAAAGTTTCATTTCTCTGACTATCTATATTAATATTAAGTCATTCTTTCTGCATTAAATAAAAAAACACATATACAGCTTAACAAATTAAGTACTTTCACCATTAAGTCAATCAATTTACAACTTACAGATGAGTACGGTTCCAAGAACAGCCGAGATTTTTCCTTGTACTTGGACCAAACCGCCCTTGCCCGCGTCTTTTAGCTCCTTAGAACCAACAACATCAAACATTCCTAATAATCAAAACCAAACACATTTAACTATTATTATTATTATTATTATTTTCTTTCCGAAAAAAAAATAATAATAAACAAGGGCAAACTTGTAAATGTTTGAATTTGAATTCGAACCTGGTTTTACAGCTTGGAGTCCCGATGTTATACATGCTATATTCTTAAATCCAGCCTCTTCCAATTTATTTGCAGCACCCGAAGATCTTAATAAAAAAAAACAACAAAATTTTATTTATAATTTTTTTCTATTTCGATATTATACTTTTGCTTTGTATTTAGATGACATTGATGAATAAATGCTATAATAGGAAATAGATACAGTATAAAAAAATTCTTACCGTAGTCCTTCTTGGCAAACAATTAGAATTTTACTATCAGGTGAAAACTGGTTTTTCACTGACTCCACGAATTCTGGATTAGGCTTAGTAAATGGTAACCCGTAAAACAAACCCGAGAAGTTGTTATGTAATTGTCTATAGATTATAGTTCCTACACAAAACAAATATTTTTTTTACCATTGTCAATATTACAATGTACTTTCAATCTTTTTCTCATTAAGATATTATACTTCAAAAAATCTACCCAATCAGTAAAAAACAATTAAACAAGTTTGTAACATAATATTACCAGGATCATTGTCCTTGTTTTCAATGAAAAGTGGAACATGGTTGCATGATTTAATGTGAGCTCTTTCGAATTGAATTCTATCACGAACATCAACAATGGAGTAGCCTTCTTCTGCTACAAGTCTCTTTGCTTCTTCCGCGTTTATATAATCAATTTCGGCGTTGATTCTTAAACTTCTACGCAAAGGTCGTGTTGTGTTGACGCGATTGAATTTCAGTGACAGTGTCCCCAAATTGCTGTTTATACATATATGTGAAATTGATTTGATGCCAATAATGTTGTAATTGTCGTTAGTTTTGGAAATTGAATTATCAAGGGTTCTATGCAGGATTGATATCGAATTTGAAGTAATAAAAACAGGAGTTGAGTTAGAAAGTTAAAACGAATTCATTTTCGTCGAGAGGAAAGGAGTGTGTGACGTTTTTTTCACAGAGAAAAAAAAAAGAAGGGAATCATAGGAAGTGAAAAGTTGAGAATACACGAATTGAGAGCATTGATTTGGGGATTTTGAAAGGAAAGAAGAAAGGATTTGATAGAGAGAAGTTTACCTTCGGGAAGAAAGTGCAGATGAGCAACAGCAACTGATGCTCGCCATTAGTGGAGTGTCTGGAATGTTTTGGAAGAGAAGATTGCTAGTTGTGATGCCATGGAAAGGCCACAGAAATTCAAGAGATCCAATGGGTTTTTGACGCGTGGAATTCTTTGAAGTGAATCGGATTGGGTTTTCGAATTGTGTATTCCCACAAAATATAGGAAAATAATTTTTGTTTTAGATTTTTCTTTCCCGATCAACTATATTATTTTTTATCTCTATTTTTTAATAAAATTAGCTAATATTAAGTATTAACGACCATGTTAGCCTAACAAAACGATAGATATGAAAATGAGCTCTAAACGTATTAGATCAAATCAGCCTACCAACACTTTTTTTTTCATTATTTTTCTAGAATGATATGGTTGATTAACATATAAATATGACTAAAAAGTATGTTATTCAAATAAATAATATTTAAAAAATAAATAAAATAAGAGATTATAATCAATTAAAATACAATTTATATGTTCGACAGATAAATTACGTTTCTAAAATTTACAAATCTTTGTTAATGTCCAAGAACAAGATGTCTTGTTCGCAAACCTTTTTTACTATGTAAACATCTCCAATAATATTTATACAGTTAGAAGAAGTCTTTAGATTTATATTTATTTGTATGTTCAGTTTAAATAAGTTCAAAGGTAATAAATACAGTATTATTTATATCAGAAAATAATAAAATTTGATGAAAGGTTGAATCATCAATATTTAGTTGGAAAAAAACATTGAGTAAATTTGATGAGAGGATGATGCGGCGGAGTTGATTTAGGTAGTGTTTGTTTTTTGTCTGCAGATCTGCGTGGTCTCTTCTGTCTGCGCCGCGCAGACATTAGCCTTCGCAGACTGTTTGTTTTTTTGAAGACTGCAGACCTAAAAATGTCTGCGCGTCCTCTTCTTGGCGCAGATGTGGACCAGAGTCTTCTAACATCTTCAGACATCTTCTAGCCTAAAAGAAACATATATATCTTTATTTTTTTTTAATTTATATTTTTTCCAACTTTATTAATGATAACAATTTGAAAAAAAATTACAAAACTTAAAAAAAAACTTTTGACGATACAAACATGATATTTTTGACAAATTTATAAATAAAGATTATTACAATAATAGTCGTTGAACTTGTTTATATAAATATGAAAAAAAATCATAATATATTCTTATATTTTTTTGCCAAATTTTGTAAAACATTATTTAATACAGTATTGTCAATTTCTAGAGAAAATATTTATGGTACGTTTTTAATGAATTTAATTGAAAAAATCGAAGTTGATTTCCATCCATTTATGTATCAAATTCTTTGATCACTAATTATAATGTTTAGTTATAATTTTGCAACCAAAGTTGTTGGTTTTTATCAAATATATACGTTAATTCATACCATTTTTATTTTTATTTTTTATACAATAATACATAAAAGTTGATCTAGATTCGTTAATTATTTATAACAAAATCATAAAAATATTAAAAAATCACTTTGAAGTTTAAAAAAATCAGTTTATTTTAATAGTCCGTAGATGTTAAAAAAAACAAACAGTCTTCTTTTTTCAGACTACATACATTTTGCCTCAGAAAAAACAAACAACACCTTAGCATGGAAAGTTAGAAGACACCATTGCTTTATAGTTTTAGGGCATCTACTATTCATTATTATTCATTGAACTCTATAAAAGTTCAATGAACTATCGTATCAATACAATTATACAACATTAAATACATATACAAATTTGCTTTTAGGCTACAGGGAGTAGGTGCGCAAAGCCCACTCACCAAGGGTCTTTGCATGCACCAACACCACCCCCTGCCGCATGCCAAGGTGAATCACTAACTTTTGCTCGTTGGTTCATGAGAGAGAGAGAGAGAGAGAGAGAGAGAGAGAGAGAGAGAGAGAGAAATGGATGTCTGGTGGGTTGTGAATTTGTGATTGACTCATATTTATTTTAGTTTCATTCATTTTTTTTTTGTTTCACATTCAATATCAAACTCGACGTCACTCCATAATATCATAATATTAAGTTTAGTTGGCATTCAAAAACATGATGTTGCAGCTTAACATACACGCCACCACTCCTTCTACTCTTAACATCAACAACCCATTAAACACTCACTCAGTCATAATCACCATCTTATTCTCCCCGCTCTGAATGGTTGCATGATTATTTAACTCCTCCATACCACAAACCACATTTTATTAAACACATTCAATCTTAATAACAACCTTACTCCACAGCTCTTAAACTTCCACCCTTATAATGGGAGCGTAGTGGTTGAGGTGCATAATTTCATACAGGTTTGACGTCTCCAAAATATAATTAGTTTTCCATGATTGACCTTTGTTACGTGGTATGGTTTACCATTTATTAAATAATTTTGGTTTTGCCCAATTTAACCCTTCCATTTAATAACATATCCTTTTACACCTTAGTAAAATATGGACATTAGAATGTTGTTTGATTATTTAAAATCTATTTGATTGAAATTTCAAGATAAAATTGAATATATTTTATAAAAAATTATATTATATACTTATCAACTTTTAAAATGACATAAACATCAAAGATTAAAAAAAATTGCCCAAACATATAATCTTTTATCATCTTTTAACCATTTAAATATTAATACCAACTAATTTTATTTTTGAAAAACTTAAATTCTTAAAGATGACAAGTTATATAAAGAGGCTTTATATAACTTTTAAGATATATAAAGAAAAATTAGTTAACTTTACATAATTTTTTATGAAAAAGGTTAGCTATTGAAAAAGTTTTTGTGTCAATGGACTTTTATTAAATAAAATTTAGTTGAATGTTGAAGTAACAAAAACATTGGAATCAGAATGTGCATAATTCTTATTGAGTACAGAAAATTGCTGTAAATTTATTTCAGCAAAGTAACTGTCTTGACTTTGTAAACTGTAATTAAAGAAAAACAAAACATACACCAAAATCAAATATCCAAAAGGTTGAGAAATCATTTATCACAATAATAGTAAAAAAAAAAAAAACAGCAACCTCCTCCTTCATAACAGGGTCCCACTCAATTGGCATCAACCCTTTTCTTGGTAGTATAAGGGTAATACTCCTTTCCGGTATCCATTCTGGTTGTCTGACCACCAACATCAATGGCGGCAGAAGTGGCGGCAAGTGCAGCTCCGGCAGATAGTGCCGTCGAAATGCTCTTACCTACAGAACCCAACACACCACCTCATCAATTAAATTAAAAACACACCACAAGAAACATGCCTAAATGCCCATTTTACCCTTACACTTTATCCAGACAGATATCTTTTTTACTTAATGGAGAAAAACAGGAAAATAAGGCTTTTTACATATTTTTCCAGTTTTCCTTTTCATTTCACCAAGAATATTATAAAAAAAAACAACTGGAAAATCTCAAATCTCTACAATACATAAAGATTTAGGGCAAACAAGAAAATGATGCTGACCTTTAAAACCAATAACAGCAGCACCAGCAACAAACCCTCCAACTGCTCCATTAACAAAGTCTCTCTTCATTCTGTAATTCTGTGTCAATTGCTCAACACCAATGTAGACCCCACCAATGGCAGCAAAAGTCAACCCATGGGTACCCATCATCCTTAATGTCCTAAGCAAACCAGGTAAAGCAACATTTCTCTCAACACGAGGAACATCCAACCATGTAGCAACAATGGTGCCCCAAATTGTTCCAGCAGCCAAACCAGTAGCAGTACCCTTCATCATCTTTGTCATTGAAGAATCTTCTTCCTCCAAGTATCTACGATCTGTAGTATCCATAGCTTTCTGCTGGAATGATAATTTCATTCATTAAGTTCAGCATACATAGCATTTTGGAGTTCAATGACAGAAATTTGTATCTGTATCAGGTAAATTTTGCACAAAATAGCTACACATAGTTGGTTTTAAATAGCCACAACAGAATCTGGAGGAGTAGAAATGAGATAGATGATAAGATCAGTTGATAGAAACAGCTAGAACATTGATAATTCCACTAAAACAGTGACATAGATAGTTTAATTTGACCACAACAGAGTTTGAAGAACTAACCCTAGTATTTGCTCTAGGAAAGTTGGAATCATCCAGCTTATCATTTCTTCTAACTCGGTAACAATCAATCTCATTCAGAATTCAGCATCATACATTTTGCATTTTTGCGAATCCATAAAAAAATCCTCTAAATCTATTATACAAAACTGGCAGTTCCGAATGAAGCGATTGCGATTAATGCGTATTCGATTATCTTTTTGGTGCATTATGTGTTTATTTGACATACACATCGAAAATGAAACTTGAAAAACAGAAAACACAGCACAATTCCAGGTAATGATATTTTTTCACGTAAGTATAATGCTAACCCTAGAATCTAAACTGAACGAATGAATATGTTGAACTTTGATGAGAGAGAAAATAAAAGATCGAGAGATGTGTCGTGTGCTGGTGTACGTGGGTTAGGGTTAGGGTGCTCACCGGAGTGCGGTAACGGAGAGTGATCGGATTTGCAGAGAACGGAAGGATCGGAGGGGAAGAGACGGGCCGATTACTGATGAGGGAGGCGTTACTTTGGGATTTTGTCACAGTATCAAGTATCAACCGTGGTTAGGTTACACCCTCAGATATAGTTAAAATCTGCACCTGCAATTTCATTTTCTTATATTATTAATAAAATAAAATAAAATAAAATAAAAAAAAACGAAACTCTAAGACCGAGCTCCCAAGTTCAACTTAAGGAGTAAAAAAAATTAATTTTTGTTTACAAAATTTTTTTTAAAATTGGTAAAAGTTTGTATTTTGACTTTTTTTTTTATTAGTTAGAATCTTATTGGCAAATAAAAATTTTTAAAATTGGCAAACACAAACCTTATTGTTTATTATTATTATTATATTATTTTTTAAATTCGTTATTATTAATATTGTTAATAATATATATAAATACATTTACATGGAAAACGAATATTAAAGACGTTTTTTAAGGGTGAAAGTGGAACGGATAATAATACTTTAAGCATTGAAATGAGGAATGTTTGTTTGTATATTCTCAGTCAATTCACATTTGTTATTATTGTTTTTCAATTTAGAATATTAATACTTAAAAATTTAAAAGAAGTTGTCTATTTTTCAAATTGTTTATAAATAGTGATTTTGCGTCACGGGCTATCACTATTATCATTAAATTTTCAGTTTTTTTTTATCATTAAATTTTCAGTTTTTTTGCTTATCATTCTCAACTTTGTAAGCGAACATATTATATATGTCTTCTTGAATCGAGCTTGGGTCCACAATTGGGATCAGTGTGTGAGTGTGTGTTATGTGTATATGTCTTATGTGTAAGTATTTGAATTACCAACATGTGTGTTGGTTTTTTCCATTACTTTATGCATGTGGTTTTTTGGAAACATAGTAGATATAGTGTGATAAAGCAAAACATGTCATATTATTTTTTTATTAAACTAGATATTGAAATTAATACTTTTGAATTTTGATATGGGCTACATATATAGATGTTTGTAGTAGATCTGTTGGAATTGAAAATAAATCTTTCTGCCTTAAACAATTTTACATAGAAAGTGAGAAATTCTTCTACCTTAAACTATTATAAACAATTTTACAAATAGACAACTTCTTTTAAATTGTTAAGTGTTAATATTTTGAATTGAAAACAATAATAACAAATGTAAAATACTCATATACAAAGTGAAAATATACAAGTAGAAATTCATTATTTCAATGTTTAAAGCATCACCATCCTATCCAACTTTACCCTTAAAAAATGTCTTTAATATTTTTTTCATTTAAACGTATTTATATGTATTATTAAAAATATTAAAAATAATGAATTTAAAAAACAATATACTTATTTATATTTTTAATAATAATAATAATAATAATAATAATAATAATAATAATAATAATAATAATAATAATAATAAGGTTTTTGTTTGTATAAAAAGCTCTAATATTTTTTTTTTGTAGAAAAGTCTGAATATTTTGGATCAGTTTATGAAATATTCTCAAATTAATTTGTTATTGGTTTCAACCGGTCAAAAATAGTCAAAGTGCAAACTTTTGCTGGTTTTTAAGATTTTTTCGTAAACAAAAATTAATTTAAGACTAAAACGTAAACTAGGCCAAATTTTGGGATTTTATTGGAGATTTCTCTTATTCTTAGGAATAATGTAAAATGAATTCCATTTAAGTACTGAAATGTAATTAAAAAAAACTCAACTTCATATATTTTTGATAAAATTACAAAAATGTTCCTATGGTTTGTAAAATTCTATGGTTTTGGTCTAAAAGTTGTGGTGGTGCACCACTGGTCTAAAATTGGATCTTTTTTATTGATTTTGGTTCCTATCAACTTAAAAAAAGACTATTATGCTCTTATAATTTGTTTTTTTTTTTTCATTTTTATTATCTATTTTTAATAATTTCAAAAAAAAAAACACCTATCATACTTATTTTTCCATCCCCGTTCAGACCCCTACTCCATCCCCAATTTACAAGAAACTTGGTTGTCATTTATAACCTTGATCAAAAGCCCTCTAAAATCATCGGTGCATCTACACTTGCCTTCCATTGTCGGCAAATTGCCCCACTTCCTCTCTCATCCCCCTTTAACCTATCGACACATTCTCGACGGGGGAATTGATTTCTAAAACCATTTCTAATATTTGGATCCAAAGGGGTCAAATTTTTGACCTGAAAAGATTTGCAGGTTTGTTCTTGATTTTGTTTTGGTGTAGTTTAGTGTTGAATTTCAATTTGATTTAGAGATAAAAGTTTGTGGTTGTCAGATATGAAACATGAAAAGTGGTTTGATTGTCGACGAGAAGAGATTGACTGGTTGTCTTCTCCGATAATGTTCATTATTTGCATAAATCTAAAGGAGATAGAAAAACAAAGAGAGAGAGAGAGGGAGGGAGGGAGAAAGTGTGTG
The DNA here is from genome assembly GCF_002870075.4 of Lactuca sativa. Taxonomy (NCBI): domain Eukaryota; kingdom Viridiplantae; phylum Streptophyta; class Magnoliopsida; order Asterales; family Asteraceae; genus Lactuca; species Lactuca sativa. The sequence goes on along the minus strand of NC_056631.2, from coordinate 31,205,551 downwards.
TGTGTGGGGGGGGGGGGAATAATTGGGGTGGGGTGGGTGGGATTTTTTGGTGATGCAGATCCAACAAGTAGTGATGGTATGATGACGGTGATGGTCTAATAGGTAGTAATGTTTGACAAGCGACAGTAGTCCGACATCTTTCTTATCAGATTCATGTTTTAGGGAGTAAAAAGGTGAACGAGATGACGATGATGAACATACAAGGAGGGGCATGTATTATTCTCCAAATCTAGGGTACCACGACTCGTTCTAGAGTTAGGGCATTAAGATCTAAAAAACCCTAGCGAACATGACGGAGGGGGTACAGTGGTGGTAGTTTTTGAGCACACCACAAAACAGAGAACAAAGAGAGATAAAAAGAGAGAAAGAAATTGATAGAGAGAGATTCAAAGGAATGTAGGTCGATGGTGTTCTTAGATGCAAGCATTAACAAAGGGAGATGATGGACCGATGGTGGTACTGTTGAGCGAGCGAGAGAGAGAGAGAGAGAGAGAGAGAGTAAGTGGGTGGATGATATATTTTTTTCTTTTTTTAATCAAAATAATAAGAAAATAAATAAAAGAAATTAAAAATGTTTATTTAAGGGTATATTGGTCATTTTAAGTTGGGTGTGGACCAAAACCACATAAAATGTCAACCATAAGGACCAAAACCACACAAGGTATCCATAATTTGACCACTGATGGACCACTAAACTTTTTTGGACCAATACCACATAATTTTGACAACATATAGACCATTTTGCAATTTTGTCTACACTTTTATTAATACAGATGGAAACGGGGTCGGGAAATATCAGGACCCCAATCCACATCATGAATCCCTTTTCCAATCCTCACCCTCATCCCCATAAAGAAATATAAATCCAACGTGGAATTGGAAATTTATTTTTCTATTTTAATATAAAAACTTTTACATAAAGAAAAAACTATAAATTTCAATTTTACCAACATAAGCTTAAATATTTTCCAAAATATAAAAATATTCATAGATTGCATAAAATTTATAAACATTTTTTCTATTAAATACATACATGGAAAATGAAGTACAAAAAAATTATCAGAATGATATTTGAGGTAACAATAGATATATTAAGGAGAAAAAAATATACACGAGGTTAAATTAGATAAATGAATAAAGAGCAATATAATTTTAACCAAATAATTATTAATGAGTTAGTTACTTGGATCAAATTTTATGTATTTTAATATTAATATATTGGTCGTGTTCAAGGTAAAAGACTAAGGGTATTTGCAACCTTAATTTTTTATTTGAGGGTTTCGTGTTTCCAGCCCCATCCTCGTTCAACTTAAGGATTCCCGGTCAAACCGATTACGAATTTTGTGCTTCCCATTATGTATGGTTTTTTTTTTCTATCCCTATTTATTAAAATTATTTATTTAAAGTGTTTATTAATTTATTATGATTATATAAAGTATTTAAACAATATTTATTGATTCAAATAAATTGTTGGTAAAGCATGTATAATAGTAAACATATATTATAATTTAATATTTTTGTCATTTTATTAGTCTATTAATTTTGTCTTCTAATTAAATGTTATTTGTAATGGTACAACTCTTTCAATAATTCTTTTTTTTTTAATGAATATAACTTATTGAGTCTCATCTATTATAATTTAATATTTTTGTCATCTTACTTTTTTTTAAAAGTATAATATTTAGTTGTTTATTAAACATGTCATGTTTAATACAAAGTATTTTAAATAAATATTACAACTAGATATTTATATAAAATTTTCATAAATGAAAAACTATGATAGAAATAATTAATTAGTTAAAAAATAAAAAATATTTAAAACTAAAATATAATTAAAGAGGTAAAATTAAAACATGATTAAAGAATAAAATGTTAAGTGTGCAAAACATGTTATTACATTGACTATTGAGTGGTTAATAACAAAAACAACATACTCTCCACGCACATAAATGATCAACCAAATAACATTTATCTATAAAAAAAGTTTGTATTGAAGAGATCTTAGTAAGTTATTTCTCTTAATTTGTGTTTTCTATTTCAATTCAATTCTTTGCCTCTCTTTACTATAAAAAACACAATAAATTAAGAAAAAAATACATATTTTTAGGCGTGTTTGGCACAGAGCTTTTGGAAGCGTTTAGGAGCTTCTAGCTTTTAGCTTTTGATAAAACGCTCTAGTTTAAACAAAAAGCTTCGTTTGGCAGTACGAGCGTTTAGCTTTTAGTTTTAACAAAACGCTCCAAGGGCGTGTTTGGCAAAAGAAGCTGTTAGCTAGAAGCGGGTAGCTGGTAGCGGGAAACTATAACTTTTATTTGTTATATGAATGTTTGGCAAAAGTAGCTGGAAACTTTTGAAATATATAAAATTACATAAAAGGACAATTGATTAAAAATAAATAAATATATAAATATATTTTTAAGGGTAATTATGGAAATTGATTTCAAAAGCTCAGGAGCGTTTTGTTAAACGCTACATGAAGTAGCTTTTAGAATCGGAGTGTTTTGTTAAAACTAAAAGCTAAACGCTCGTACTGCCAAACGAAGTTTTTTGTTTAAACTAGAGCATTTTGTCAAAAGCTAAAAGGTAGAAGCTCTCAAACGCTTCCAAAAGCTTCATGCCAAACACGCCCCAATTCTAAATGCTACTTCATGTAGCGTTTAACAAAACGCTCATGAGCTTTTGAAATCAATTTCCATAATTACCCTTAAAAATATATTTATATATTTATTTATTTTTAATCAATTGTCCTTTTATGTAATTTTTATATATTTCAAAAGTTTCCAGCTACTTTTACCAAACATTCATATAACAAATAAAAGTTATAACTTCCCGCTACCAGCTACACGCTATCAGTTAATCCCTACCCGCTTCCAACTAACAGCTACTTTTGCCAAACACGCCCATAATGTTGTGACCAATGTTATAAAAATCGGTTTGAACTGGCTGGACCGGGAACGACAAGGGTTCAACAACTATCAGTTTTATGTGAATTTCTAAAACGGATCGAACCGGTCGGTTTCTCCCAAAACCGTGCTAAACCTATGTCATAGAACTGGTAAAAAAAACATTTTGATCCGGTTTATTGGACTTGGATGGTTAGGTTTTACTTGACCCATTAAAAAAATAGTCAATTTTCAAAGAAAATTGAATGACTTGAAATATCAGGTTATCCAAAGTGTACCATCAATACAAATCACTGTTAGATGTAGATTGATGGTTAAACTAGTTGAACCGAAAATCAATCATCAAAACGGTTCGACTAAAAACCGGTTTTTAAAGACCTAACTTGGCCAACCTTTGGTTGGCTTGCATGTCAAACATTGATTATGATTAGTTACTTTGTTTTATTTATTTTAGGAAAACCAACTTATTGTAAGATATATTGTATAAATTAAATAAAAAAATATAAAAATTTGCATATTTATTCTATATGTAAAGAAAATGCTAAAAATATTTAATCTGAAAAATAGATAACAAACACTAGCAATGGTTAGTTCCATTTTAAATGAAATAACTTTTTTTTATATCTTTTATAATCCTATATTGAGTTAAATTGAGTTGCTAATAAAAGTGATGCACAAAACTAAGATTTTGAACTAGTCCGTACCTGTTTTTAACCGAGTCAGTCCTTATTCAGTTTTGAGACAAAAATGTTTGAATTGGTACGACCGATCTAATCTGGTCCCCATTTAGCACAAATTTACCAAAAAAAAAAAAAAAAAAAAAACCGAATATCCAAACCCAGGAAACATTTCCTTCTTATTTAGACAAAGCCAAAGGCCCCATTCATCAGTTTCAACTACAATACATCATAAATGCTAGTCATGATCATGTCCCAACACAAACAAAACAAAACAAACAAACAGGTCAGAGTTGAAAAGTTTTACATAACATAGTCTTGATGATACACATCACTCAAAGTGACCAGTCAATGTGGTCAACAGATGAGTCATATCGCCTTCCCCCACCATGTAGACCAAGTCCAACCTCACCAGAGTAGCCACCACCAGACTGTGGGACGTGACCCAAACCCAAATGGGCATCATGGGTCTCGTATACCCAGCCAGTGGCGGTGGTTGAGTAGTGAACCTCAACCATGGTTCCGGAACCAGCTCCGGTTCCGGTTGTTGGTTGATGAAGCTGGTGCACATATGCACCAGCTTCAGGGTTGATATAGTACTCATGGCTCAGGGATTGGTTCCTTGAGCCAGATGAGTGATTTGACAGAAGAGAGAGAGCACAGTTGGAGTCCTCATGGACTCCATTAAAACACCCTCCTGGTGGAACATAAGGAGGTGGATTATCCAGGTTGCTTTGCCATGGAAGCGGTGGGAACTTTTCTCCGGCAATTGGGAGGTCGATGGCGGCTCGAGGCGGTGGTGCCGCCCTTGTTCCTGGCCACTGAATCCTTCCTCTTGAGCATGACGAAAAGTCCATTAGAAAGCCTCCAGAATTCCCATTGTTTTCTGTCATTCCACCTTTAAACCATTGGTAACAACTTATAGAAAAAAAACGTACATAACATGGGACAATATTTTTTTTTTCACAAAACACCATTGTTTTTTTTTTTCAAAAAAAGTACCATTAGAAGGGAAACAAATGGAATTTTAATGTTAATGTTCTTAACTTCTTTTAATGTTACGACATTGAAACAAAACTGAAACTTGGTTATTATTTAATGAAATTGTTTCAATAATTAAACCTACCACATGTCCACAATATGTCAACATAAAAAAGTTGTACAAATTTTCACAACAATGGATTAAAATTGAAAGTTGAAAAGAATTAAAAGAATATCAAACCAAAGATTGAGGAGGAGACAGTTCCATAGCGAGTGGATAGCAGAGATGGCTTTCTTCTACGTTCATTGTGCCCAGCCAATCGTCTCCTGCAGCTTCTTTTTCCCTGGTCAAACTCTGGTAGTTGATGGAACCTGATAATAAATTATTTCAAGCCATTTTTTTTGTTTAGTACTTATAATGTACTATTGTTCATGCATAGAGTACACATGATAATGCAAATGGATGGTGAAGAAAGGAGAATGAAAACTTCTTCATAGCCTCTTCGAGAAGATTGCATACAAGTTTTAGTACTTGAAAAAAGGAACTCCAAAAGATAAGGAAAAGGGCCGAAGTAATAGAAATAGCAACGTACTTTTTCATTTATCCCCACTTAGGTCAATCATTAACTTGTTGACTTCTTTAATTCGTAAGTTTTGCTGACATGTCATCTAGGTGGCATGCATGTGACACATCATCAAAGGGTTAAGGTAATAGCATAGGAACATACCTTTTCATTACTCCCACCGATTATTATTTTTTATTTTTTGTACTTACTAAAGTCAATGTACTTGCAAAATGCATTCTACTCACTTCACTCATTAACTTGTTTGATTGGTAAGTTTTGCTGACATGGCGACTAGGTGGCATGATCATCAAAGGGTTAAGGTCATAGAACAGGAATGTACTTTTTCATTTATCCCACCTTCATGCAACTTTTTTTCTTATGTACTAAATTATTGTACTTGCCTTGTATATCTAGTCTACCATTCACCTATTTTTTTTTTTATTATTATTATTATAAAGATGGATAACCAAAGTTGGTGCCTAAAGATCAAAACAAACATAAATCATACAATATCTTATGGTCATATTGAATAGAACCTTAAAAACCCTAATAATAAACCAAAATCACCAACAAGATAACCTACATATGCTTTTTAAGATCTAGTATCTTATTTCTTGGCATTAGATCCTTCCTAAACAAATATATATCTTTTTTCGACTAATGATCAAATACCTTAAATACCCACCCCCTAATAACACAGGTTTGAGAGACCTAAAGGATCAAAATCATTTATTACCAATAATCAAATAGGTAAATTTGGAAAGGCATATTTCCTATATAAGAATGTTAGCGTTTAGCAACACCCAATCACAAAATGTATATAGTGGACAAAAACATTCTCATTAGCAATCAACATGACAACACATAATGTTTCTTCCTTCCTATTGATGGGTTTCTTATTTTGGGCAGCAACAAATTTACCTTAACTTTCCTGTTATAGAGAAAGCTCTAAAAAGATACAAAAATAATAATAAAAACCGAAGGAGGGTTTGTGAGTTGACCTGCTGCACTGTTGGCAGAATCTCTGTTCAAGGCCATTAACAATGACCTTAGCCGTTTTCGAATGAGCACCACAAACTTTGTGCCTTGAATAGTAACTTTTAGCATCACTCAGATCCAGATTACAACCTTCCACCTGACACCTCGGTGGTTGCTGTTGTCCAAAACCACTCACCACCCCACCAGCAGTTCTCCCTTTCTTCTGCGGCCCTCCAGCAGCATCGCCGCCGCTCGCCGGAGACAACCCATCATCGGATTTAACCTGAGCTCCAACTCCCACATCCTCAAAATAGATTTCTTTCCCGAATTGCAAACCAATTTTGAGCAGTTGCGACTCCGAAGAACCACTCGAACCACCCATCTCCATAGTCTTTGGGTGGTAGGTGATGCTGCCCTCTTTTGCTAGTTGTTGTCGAGCTCAATCATCGTCTTTTTGTGGGTCCAATACACAGTACTTTTAATTAAAAAGTTTCAATATATGATTATATATAACAACAAATAGAGGCAGACACACACACATATACATACATACATACACGAAAATCAAAGAAAAAAAAATCAGATATACAGAGAGAGAGAGAGAGAAAGAAAAGGGAAGTACTGGTATTTTGACAAGACTCTTGGTGTCTCCAGCTGATGATTAGCTTATTGACAAGAACGTTTTGGAGGGATCAAGATTGGATTTTTGTTGCGGTTTAGGGTGAAGCAAGGCTAACAGGTGGTACTCTGTGCTAAATGTTTAGTACCTTCAAACATATGTGAATATTATCGCTCCTTTTCTGGTCACTGTTTTCTGTTCTAAACAAACCATTTTTTTTTCTTCTTGCTCTCTGTTTCCGTTTCCTCTTTGGGAGAATCAACAGAAAAAGTGGGTATCTACTGCCTATTCGATGCTAAAATTACAATTTTAGCCCTTTTGTACTTCCTTCTCAGTTCTGCCATTCACCTTTAAACCAACAACTGGTTGTTGTTGTTGCTCGCCTTGGGTTGGGCCCATTAATTTTAAAACCACATTGATTGTATATATTAATTGTAGAATAAATTTTAAGGATGATATTATTTTTTATGTTTTCATTTTAAAATATAACGTGATTCTGAAAAAAAAACCGTTATATAAAAGCAAAAAAGTAAAACGTGTAACATAAATAAAACTATATTTTTGTTATTAAATAAAAAAACGCAATCAGTCCATATGATCTTTCAAAAGACAACTATTTTAAACTCTTAGGTTTTTGTGTAAGTGATTTCATTTCTCATGTGGTAAGTTTTTATGGTTAAAAAAAAATATTCAAAAAAATTCCTACTATTTTGGGAAACATTTTAATAAAGTCTTCAATTTTATTTTTTCAATAAAAACATAGTGTCTTTTTTAATTTTTTGAATAGAAAACCCCAAATACCAGCTAATTTATTTACTTTAGCCTTTCAGACCTGTTCAACAGATTATTAGACCAAATTATTAATTTTTCGAAAATAGTGAGACTTTTTTGTAGATTTCATCAAAGTTTGTATATAATGTATAAACATATTTTTACGTATTTATATCTATTTTTACATATTTGTGTTTTTTTTTTAATTTTTATATGTATATATTTACATATTTTTATGTATTTTAAATGTATAAACATATATTTTTTTTACTTATTTATGTGTATTTTTAACCATTTTACATATTCTTTATGTATGTTTATATGTTATCTTTTATGTGTTTGTCCAATTTGTACAACTCCTTCGAGTATGTCTAGATATATTTTAAGTTATTCTCATTCGAGGTTTAATTCCAAATGCACTTCCGAATACGTAACTGTTATATGTCTTTATGTTGATGATATCTGTAACGCCCGTAGATCCGGGCTAGTCAATTTAGAGATAATAGGGGCCGAAAACGACTTTTCGACAAAAGATTATTTAGAGTAAATAATCTTAACCAAGTTGTAGTACATGTTACAAGGGTTTCGTACATATAAAGAGCATCGAAATCCGAGTTGTAACGAAGAAGTTATGACCCGTCGAAGTTTCGCGACGGAACCGACACGATACAGGGAAACGTAAACAATGAATTTACGATAGAGCGAGATTTAGCCTTAGCGATCTAAATGAAAGTCATAGAATACGTTAAACCGAGAGCGTCCATAAAAAGAACGCCCAAATCTGACTTCGTATGAGGAAGTTATGATTTTTCGAAGTTTCGGCTTAGCAGTGTACAACACGAAATTCGAATATTAGATCGAGCGGTTTTTAGCCGACACAACCTAAACGAGAATCGAAGATCTCGTTATCTGTAACGTAACGATAAAAAGACAGGCGAAAACGGACGTCGGATGAAGAAGTTACGAATTTTTAACGGACCAATCCTGTCCCGGCCTGTTAATAATATAACTTTTAAAATAAAGTCAAAATTAGCCGACGGAGTCTAAACGAAAGTTGTAGAGTACATTTCCGCCTTCGCATGGATATAAAGAACGTCAAAAATGGAGCTCGTACGCGAAAATTACGAATTTTTAAAGTTTGTAGTCGAAATTGTAAAGCCTGATAAGAACTTGATGACGTGGCCTCATCTCAACCGTCCATTGCTGATCGCAGAGCATCCGTCGGATCACGCCACGTCGCCTCGCCTTCGCTCTACACCCCGCGTACGAGATCCGGAACCCCCCGTGTTCCCTCGGTTCTTATCCAGTCCGAAGTGCTAGCTAGCTGTACGCGAGCTGGTGACCTTATCCGAGCCATACGCCCAACGTAGCCAAGGACTACGCCCAACGTAATCCGAGGCCTCACAGGCTATAAAAGGGGGTCGAGGCAGCCTTCATTTTCCACACTAATTCACTTCTCTCTCTAGTTTCTTTATGTAACATCCCGAGATTCAGGTATATTCCTTTCATCCTTGTTATTTATTGTTTAGGCATGTTTAGTCCTTGAGTGGAGGGTTTGTAGCAAGTGAGTACGCTGCGCGTACTCACGCTCTTAATTTGGACGCGGAGTCGCCAAGGTACGCTGGGCGTACCTAGAGTTACGTCGGTCGTACCCGGCCCAGGTGCAAAAACCTTAATCCTCCTTGTGCACTATTTAAAGGGCGTTATGGATCATTCCTTAGCCTCCATATCAGTTAGTGAAACCCTAAAAGAGAGCCCCATCGTTCTTAGAGTGTGAGAGTGTTGATTTGAGCTTATTGGTGCTTTAGTGGCTTAATGAAAGAAGAAGGAAGGGAGTTCTTGGAGGCTAAAGCTTGAGGTGCCATTTTGGATCTGAGATCTACAGAGGAAAGAGCTGCACTTGGAGGTATAAAGTTCAAAACTTTCCTCTTTTTTGGTTGTTGTTGTTTGTGTCCTTTTTAGGGCCAAAAACCCCAAAGGTGGAGACTTTATGAGTGTAAAGTGCTCCATGGTCTGAGATCTGTCCCCTTTCAGTGTTACTAGTGATTTAGAGCCATAAAGTTCCCATCTTGGATGTTACTTTGGAGTCATGCATGTGTTTTAAGCCTTCTAGAGTTGAAGGTTGGATCATTTTGGGAGTTAGTGACTTGTTCAGCCATGCAAAGGCTTAAAGTCATCAACTTTTTGGATTAAGGGGCTTAGATGGGGTCAGATCTAAAATATGGACGTAGGTCTTAACTGTTTAAGACCTCAAGAGCAAAAGGGCTGAAGCAGGGGAGTACGCCGGGCGTAATTCCTAGTACGCGCCGCGTACTGGGAGGCGCTCCCCGATTTTGAGGTGCAGCCGCGTACGCTCAGCGTACACATCTGGTACGCGCATCGTAACCCAGAGAGTTGACTTTTGGTTGACTTTTAGGGTATGGTCTATTGTGGGGCCTTTGAGCTATGAGAGGGGTAAAATGGTCTTTTACCCTTCTGAGAGTGTCATAAGAGAGCATAGTATAGCCTTTGAGAGTTATATTAAATAGAGTGTTATTTTCATATGATTAGGCGGAGGCTAGGCCAGCGTTACCGATTCAGAGATTTACCGAGATACCCAAGGTGAGTCTTCTCACTATACTTTACCTAGTGTGGTAACAGAGTTAAGAGACAGAGTATTATAGAGTTATATGCCAGTGTGATTGCATGTTATTATGTGTTGTGATTTATTGTGATATGTGATATGCATGATTCAGAGTTACAGAGTTGGGACTTTCGGGTCCCTAGAGTTAGGGCCAGAGGGCCCACAAAGAGTTGGGGCTGGAGGGCCCCATTGAGACAGATTGACCAGAAGGTCAACAGAGTTACAGCCTCGAGTGGCTATTATGTGATTATTGTGGTAATTTGGGGAACTCACTAAGCTTATGCTTACAGTGTTCAGTGTTATGTGTTTCAGGTACCAGTGATGACCGCGGGAAGGCGCCGACTTGATTCATACACACATATGGGATTGGATGTATTTTGATCTTGGGAGACATTCGCGAATTAAAAACATGATGTTATGACATTTTATGAATGAATGGCTTTATTTAAAATGTGTTTTTCAAATGTGAAAAATTGTTTTAATTTTACGGTGTTACAAGTTGTATCAGAGCCTAGGTTTGAGGGATTCGGGTACACCTTCGGGCATATCTAAACTCAAACCGAGGATTTGAGAAAATTTTGATAATAAAACAAGTTTTCAAAAGAAGAACTTGTGAGACAAACAGAGCAGAGTCGTGTGTACGAACAGCCAACGCCCGAACGGTGATTTCCCAAAATACCATTATTATAAGTGTTATGAGATATGATGTGATATGTTATATGATGAGCTATGATATGCATACTAGAGTAGACTAGGTATTCTTATTAGGACTAGAGTGGCCTGATATGTGATGCCTGAGTCTAGGAGTCTTGCTGCTATGAATATTTCAGAGTGGTTAGGTAGCAGCGAGGAGATTGTGAGAGATCTGTTTGCGAGTATCATATGATTAGAGAGAGTAGAGTGCTTGGGACTTGGGAATCTGGGAGGAGGACTTGGGGTGGATGCTGATGCGGTGTGGACAGTAGTATTGGGCCCGTACTACTAAAGACACCGGGTCAGTGCACAGTCCAAGTAAGAATCTTTGGAGTACCAAGGAACAAGTAGGATGGAGTACTCGAGTGTGAGTATACTCGAGCGAGTCCCTGATCTTATTCTTATGTTGTATTTCAGAGAGAGAGATCATGGTTGGGACTCGCCAAGCATCAGGGACCAGTGATATGAGGGATGAGGAGATCCGTAGGATCATCCAGGAGGAGGTGGCTGCGGCCATCAGGGCAGAGATACCAGAGATGTTTGGGTCTATCAAGACCAAGTTGATAGAGACATTTGATGAGAAGTACGCTGCTCTTTCTGAGGCTGCTGTTGCTGCAGCCACTGCAGCTATAGCTGCAACGAGGCCGCAGGGTGGTGATGCGTTGCTGTTCCGAGAGTTCAGCAACACAAAACCACTGGAGTTTGACGGGACCCATGACCCGATTGCGGTGATGAGATGGATTTCAGACATAGAGGGGTGTTTCTTTACTTGCTCATATCCTGAGCATTTGAGAGTCCGGTTCGCGCTGAACCAGCTTCGCTTGGGAGCGAAGGACTGGTGGAAATTTGTGCGCACTATACGCCTGCTGAGCTTGCAGCAGTGACCTGGGAGAGGTTCACTGCTATGTTCCGAGATGAGTACGTTCCCCAGGTGGAGAGGGAGCGTTTGGCCCAGGAGTTTCTGACCCTCAATCAGGGTACTGAGTCTGGTACGATGATCACGAGGATGTTTCATGAGCGGGCGATGTTCTGCCCAGAGCACGTGTCCTCCGAGCAGGCACGTATGAGTCGATATTTGAGCATTCTGAGGAGGGACATACGTGAGTTCGTGGCGAAATCGACGTACCGGACATTTGCCGAGCTTCAGGCAAATGCCCGGAAGAGGGAGATAGAGCTAGAGACTCAGGCTAGGGAGGAGGTTGAGTCTCAGGGGAGGGATTGGCGACCGGTGCAGTCCCAAACGGTAGCCAAGCGGGCCAAGCCCGCCGATTCGAGGTCAGGGAGCCAGAGGGGCCGCACTTGTGGCAAGTGCGGCAAGAGCCACGACGGGGTGTGCAGAGCAGGGTCTTGCTACAAATGTGGTAAGGAGGGGCATATGGCCAAGGACTGCCCCAAGGGATTTGCAGTATGTTTTCACTGTAACCAGACCGGACACCGTAAGGCAGAGTGTCCGCAGTTGCGGGGATCAGCACAGGGAGCACCTCAGGGATTTGCCCCTGTCGCCATCAGAGCTACCGAGAGTCGGCCAGTGAAGGCCGAGGCGCCGAGGGCACAAGGGAGTGTGTTAGAACAATGTTCTATCAGGATCGTATGATTCTAAGCAAAATATAAATAAGAACGTAATGAAGAACACAAGTATTGCACTGAATATGTCAAATGATTAATGCAAAGATACCCCAGAAGAGCTCGATAAAGAACTTCAATCTGTAGAGGTATTATAGGGTTACAAGAATCAACGTAATCGACTATTCTCTATTATACGCATACATGCATGCATATATTTATATTAAAACCCTAACAACTTATCTAGATAAAAGGAAACTATTCTAGATAACTACGGATGGACAAGCCCAACCCGATTACAAAACCAAAAGGCCCAAGATGCAACACTAAAATACTTAACAAACTCCCCCTTTGCGTCCTTGGAGCAGAAACTTCATCCCCTTTTCACAACAGAGGGCTTTTTCACGGTTTCAAATATCCTCGGTATAATGGCTAGAATGTGATGTCTAAACGTTATGTACCACCGAAGCATATTTGTGAAGTTCTTTTTATCCGCTGCTGAGTTCTGCTTGCATCGATGAATGATATTGATTATATGCTCCAGACAGTCTGTTGAAAACAGATGCTTGTCAACCAAAGCAAACAAAAACTTGTGCCTCTCACCCTTCGTGAACATGACAGTCAAATTTGTTGAATCAATCTGCCCCAACTTCATCTGATTCACATCACCGAGCTTAGACGTTGGCTTGACAGACGGTTTCTTGTTCATCACCTTTGCTATCTCCTGATCCATAGTGGCAAGCTCATGGACATAGGAGGCCAACATTCTTTTTAGATGTTTTAGAATCGGCTCATACTCCCTTTGATTTGAGAGCAGAATGTTGTATCGCAGAATCCAATCATGTGGATTAAGGTTGGGAAGATCTGCCAGAGAAATAAAGTATTTCGTATTTGCTGTACCACGGTTGATCTTGAATGTTACATTCACAAACCTCCCAGCAGGTGACGGTTTCAGTACCTTGACTTTTGTAATTTTCTGTGCACTCCAAGTCAAGTACTGTGGTTGACCATTCTTCAAATAAAAATCTACTAACTCTCTGTCAACCTTCGGATTCGGATGAGGAACCTCAGCAGTGACATCGAAACAATGAAAGGTAAATGATTTTCTTGTGATTGGCATGTCGAACTGCGAGTCCTTTGAATTGTCACATTCAAACGAAGCAATCGGTTCCAACCAGTACATAGAAGGAAACTCAATCGCCTGATTGATGAGTGTATCTCTGTCCCATTCTGGAAACAGAGTCTTCTTGCATTGCAAGATATCCACCTCTTCCTTATTCTTTGCCTCTTGTGCCACCTTCATCGTTTCATCAAGCTCTTTGTCCCTCTTCTTTCTTTTAAGAGCTTCAGCGATAGTCTCTTCAGTATCACTATCACTATCGGCTTGAACTTTCTTTCCAGAAACCGAAGCTAAATTATCCTTCAGTTCTGTTTTGTCTTTCAGATCTGCACTCTCTTCTCCCCCTCGTTTCGGAAGAAAGACCTTCTCCGAGATACCCTTCATCTCACTGAGAATTGTAATTGCAGGAAGGAGTTTGGACTGGAGATGCTTCCGGATGGTTAAGGTCAAGAAGGGATCATGAGCTTCAAGAAGAGTAGTCAAGATATTTTTCACATCACCAGCACAACTTTGATAAACTGCCCTTTGAGTCTTTAACAGAGAGATCTCTTTTTCTGCCTGGACCAGTTGAACTTTTTGGAGATCATTTGTAGCTTGGTGTTTTATCAGGTCCTCCTTCAACGTACTTTCTGCAGAAAGAGAAGCAAAACGAGAATCCAGAGATTGGAGAAAAGATGTGGATTCTGTTTTGAGATCATGTAACATCCCCCTCTGGCACGTATCACAATATTGTCCGCTTTGGGCGACTCGGCACGAGGACTTCCCAGGGGGTCACCCATCCTGGTACTACTCCCGCCCGAGCACGCTTAACTGCAGAGTTCTTATGGGATCTGCTGCCCTCACGGTTTTAAAACGCGTTGTGACAAGGAAGATATCCACACCCCTTTATAAGGAAATGTTTCGTTCTCCTTCCAAGCCGATGTGGGATCAGATCTAACCCACTTTCACCCCCCATTATAGGGTTCGACGTCCCCGTCGAACACATCGACCCGTGCCCTAGCTCTGATACCATTTGTAACATCCCCCTCTGGCACGTATCACAATATTGTCCGCTTTGGGCCACTCGGCACGAGGACTTCCCAGGGGGTCACCCATCCTGGTACTACTCCCGCCCGAGCACGCTTAACTGCAGAGTTCTTATGGGATCTGCTGCCCTCACGGCTTTAAAACGCGTTGTGACAAAGAAGGTATCCACACCCCTTTATAAGGAAATGTTTCGTTCTCCTTCCAAGCCGATGTGGGATCAGATCAAACCCACTTTCACCCCCCATTATAGGGTTCGACGTCCCCGTCGAACACATCGAACCGTGCCCTGGCTCTACCCTATAATGGGGGGTAAAAGTGGGTTTGATCTGATCCCACATCGGCTGGGAAGGAGAACTAAGCATTCCTTATAAGGGTGTGGATACCTTCCCTATCACAACGCGTTTTAAAGCCGTGAGGGCAGCAGATCCCATAAGAACTCTGCAGTTAAGCGTGCTCGGGCGGGAGTAGTACCAGGATGGGTGACCCCCTGGGAAGTCCTCGTGCTGAGTGGCCCAAAGCGGACAATATTGTGATACGTGCCAGAGGGGGATGTTACAAATGGTATCAGAGCTAGGGCACGGGTCGATGTGTTCGACGGGGACGTCGAACCCTATAATGGGGGGTAAAAGTGGGTTTGATCTGATCCCACATCGGCTGGGAAGGAGAACTAAGCATTCCTTATAAGGGTGTGGATACCTTCCCTATCACAACGCGTTTTAAAGCCGTGAGGGCAGCAGATCCCATAAGAACTCTGCAGTTAAGCGTGCTCGGGCGGGAGTAGTACCAGGATGGGTGACCCCCTGGGAAGTCCTCGTGCTGAGTGGCCCAAAGTGGACAATATTGTGATACGTGCCAGAGGGGGATGTTACAGATCAGTACGAAGGGCTTCAAATTTTGTGGTTTCATCCTAAAGAGTTTTAGAGAAGGAGTCCACCGAAGCTTGATATTTGGCCGCATTTGTGTCAGTATGAGCTTTCAGAGAGTCAAGGAAAATCTGAGTTGTGTGAACAACCTCAGTAACCTCCTTTGTGGCCTTTGAAAAAGAAGTGGCTGACTTATCAACTGCTTCTGTGGATTTCTCAATAGCATCGGTGTATTGCTTAATGGCAGTTTCCAAGAAGGCTTTTAAAACAACACTGCCATAAGCTTTGCTATCAATAAGCAGTCGATCCAACTTTTCATTGATGTCCTGTATATGTTGACTGGTGACAGGAGCATCAAGATCATTATTTGTTGGAATTCTACAAGGACTGTAATACAACGAGTCATAATCCTCATCATCTCCACCAAGAGTAGCACCAGAGGTAGAGGATGGGGTTGGGGATGGTGGTATGTTGATAAGAGGAGTATCAATCACAGTAGTAGCCCCTGTATCAGATACATTGACTTCCACTGGGATTTTAGGAATGGTGGTAGTGATGGATTCGGTTATAAGAGGAGTTGAGATAGGTATAGTTGAGACAGGAACAAAGGTAATGATGGTTGAAGGGGGTAGAGAAGTTGGTTCAGTAAGAATGGGTGGTATATCGGTGGGAGCAGAAAGTGGAGCTTTCTGTTTTGGTGATGGAGGTGGAGTGGAAATTTTTGTGAGTTTAGGAGATGGGGGAGGAGTTGGAATTTTAGTAGTTTTGGGAGAGGCTGGTGGAGTTGGAATTTTGGTACTTTTAGGAGATGGAGGTAGGGTTGGAGATCTTCAAGGTGTGGGCTCTCTGGTTGAAACCTGAGGATTCTCCGCTTCTGCGTCTTGATCTTCAACCGTATCAGATCCAGGAGAAAAGTTCCCCTTGGGTCTGTTAGCCATCTTCTTTATCTTCTTCGGTTTTGATTGAGAAGAATCCCCTTCACCAGACTTTCGCTTTGAAGATTTTGGCTTACCCTCCTTAGTTTATTCTTTCTCTTTCTTTATTACCCGTTTGCCTCTGTTAGCAGGCTGACCCAAGGCATCCAGTGCGGCTTGTTGTTCTTTAGACAGAACCCTTGGACCAATAGGAGAGCGTTTACGATATTCGGCCATCACATTGCTTTGTGCCGAAACACACCTGTACATGGATTCCGGAATCAATCGATAGTGATGAAACTTACGTGGATCGGATATGATGATCTTCTTTGTATGGAATGAGGCAATAGAGGCAAGAAGAGCATCCTTCATGACAGGTATCTGCAAAGAATCCATGGCCTTCTTTGTAATCAGGGTCCAGAAACGACCACAAGAGATCTCTGAATGACGGGTCGTTGTGTTTAAACTCTGCACTACTTGGGACCAGATTATAGTGCCATAATCTAGGTTGATCCCGTTGTATAAACCATAAAGAATGGTAAGAAAACCTTTGCTTGTTGTGTCTGAACCACCACATCTTTCCGCCAAACCCTTGATTAGCAATGTCAGCAACCCATTCCATTGCGATGGTAAACACGATTTCTTGACCTTGGCAATCGTTGTAAGCACCTTTGTGTATCCCATCTCATACATCATCGAGAATAGTTGTGTTGTAGTGATGAAATCAGGCGAGATGATCGAAGAATCAACTGTAAGCCCCAGAATGGAACAAAACTTCGCCTTAGAGATCGAGGATTTCTTGTCGTGAATGGTGAAGTAGATGTGATCTTTATTCTTGTCATAAGTCGCCGATGAGTAGACTTGAGATAGCAGCGACATTGGAACCGCTTCAACTTGGGTTAGGGCCAACAAAAGGGGGGGAATACTTTAGACATTCCACAACATATAACATATATGAGTCATATAGGAATGGCCTCATTTCGATAATCATGTTTTGGTTGGGTTTGATTGCAAGCAAGGAGGATGTTGCAGTTTGATCATGTGCAAAAGATGAAGTCGCCATTGATAAACGAAGAAGAAGATGAACAGTTTGAACGTGTAGGAGTGAGATAATTCGAGATTGGTAAATGACAAATAAAACGATCTCCCCTATTTATACCGTTGCCTGGAGAGAGAAAAACGTGATGATGAGGTTGCTAAAGCGTCGCCTGAAAAAGCGCGATTTGACAGTGTGGTTAATCCCAGGAAAACGTCAACACGCGTGGGTTTTGAAATGGATCAAATGTGCGCGCCGAAATCTTATCTTCATACCGTTTGAAATTCCATATATCCCCTTGTTTGGTCACAACCGATAACCAAAACTTATACCAAACAGTAATAAGAATGTTGGAAAATATTAATTTCCGTGCATAAGAGTGTGAAAGATAAAGAAATAAAGCAAGTGTGTATTTGACGTGAGTGATGTCTTTTTAGAAGACAGAAAGCAGAGGATTCCGGGCAAGAATCACTTCCTTCAAAGTCAAGAGAGACTTGAAGTGCTTGTGTGGTTTCCCGAAAAATACGGTCAACTGTTTGTTAATAAACATTGAAAGGCTTCTTTTGATCACAGGTATTGGGTGGCTTGAGTATATCACTCACCGTCAATTCGTTTTTTTTGGTGTCAGATTTTGGGTTTCACTTAGAACGTGGTAATCGTATCCAAGATCATAAACACAGATGTTGTGTAACCATAAACCTCGGTGGTAAAGACCGAGAGTCTCAAGGGTTACGTTAGTGAACCGAAAGTAGATGGAGAATATGAGGAGGTGGTTTAGGAACCGAATGTACCTTCTGCTAGATAAGTGTGACAGAGCAGAGAAACTCTTAACTCATATGAGAAGAGTAAGGTAGCTCTAGATCGAGTGAGGTAAAATAGCCTAATTTGGAAGAAACGATGGGTATCGATCGAATCATTAAGGCTTACTCAAGATCATAGAGGCTTAAGACAACATACAACAGCATGCTTCTAGGGACCCTTAACTAGGTTGTGTGAAAGTTGAAACATACCTACTTTAGATCTATCGACGATTATACTTGTGTTTACCTATTAATGACAGACATCAAACAGAACAAACAAGCAATTGAAACAAATAAAAAAAGATAAAATATTTTTGGATTTTTGAAATTTTTCTGAAAAAGAATAAAAACAGAAAGATAAAATATTTTTGGATTTTTGAAATTTTTCTGAAAAAGAATAAAAACAGAAAGATAAAATATTTTTGGATTTTTGAAATTTTTCTGAAAAAGAATAAAAACAGAAAGACTTACAAAATATACAACCGAAACCTTATCTTATTAATGAGAGAAGCAAAATTGATCGATCATGCAGTTTTCCTCTGTTCCGGAGAATTACGGAGACGAAATAGACAGAGCGGTCTGTCCATGTTGGTTCCCCAAAAATCTAGAGCAGAGATAGACCGAGCGGTCTGTCTATTTCGGTTGTCTTAATTTTAAAGAGAGATTTGAGGATTCGGTACCGACTCTCCTTCCATCATACCCAAACCTTGTAAGATTTTATTGAAGGTTGTTTCTGGTAAGGCTTTAGTAAAGATGTCTGCCAGTTGATCAGCAGAACGAACAAAATGTACTTCTACGTTCCCGTCTTCTACATGATCCTTGATGAAATGATACCTGAGTGCAATGTGCTTGGTTTTCGAATGTCGCACTAGATTATGACAAATCCTGATTGCACTTTCAGAGTCACAATAGAGAGGGATCTTTTTCATACTCAGCCCATAATCTCTTAACTGACTTTGAATCCAAACAACCTGAGTGGTACATGATGCGGCAGCAATGTATTCTACTTCTGTTGTGGATAAAGAAACACATGTTTGTTTCTTTGATTGCTAACTGACAAGTTTTCCATCAAGGAATTGACATCCTCCGGTAGTGCTTTTCCTGTCCAATCCACATCCTCCAAGATCAGCATCTGAAAAGGCTTGTATGAAGAATCCAGATCTTGCAGGATACCAGAGACCTAGAGATGAAGTCTTCTTCAAATATCGAAAAATATTCTTCACAGCAAGCATGTGGGGTTCTCTTGGATTAGCTTGAAACCTGGCACAATAACAAACAGAAAACATGATATCTGGTCTACTAGCTGTTAGATACATAAGGGATCCTATCATTTGTCGATAAAGAGTTATGTCCACAGCCGGTTTCTCCAGGGATGGAGTTAGCTTGGTGTCGAATGCCATAGGAACCTTTACTTTTGAATCACCCTTCATTCCAAATTTAGTCAGCAGATTTTTGGTGTATGCTTCCTGGTTTATAAAGATACCTTCTGGTCCCTGTCTAATATTCAAACCGAGGAAAAAGTTAATTGGACCCATTGTGCTCATTTCAAATTTAGTCTCCATCAACTTTCTGAATTCAGCGGTTAAGCTAGGATTCGTGGAACCGAAGATGATATCATCGACATAAATCTGAACAATCATCAAATGTTCGCCTTCCTTCTTTCGAAAGAAGGTTGGGTCAACCGAACCTTGTTTAAACTTTGACATTTTTAGAAAGCGAGTAAGCGTTTCATACCAGGCTCTTGGTGCTTGCTTTAGCCCATAGACAACTTTATCCAGCACATAGCAATGATCCGGGTACTTTTCATTCACAAAACCAGGTGGTTGCTCAACATAGACAGTTTCTTCTAATTCTCCATTCAAGAATGCACATTTGACATCCATTTGGAAAACTTCGAAGTTCTTGTGAGCGGCATATGCTAGAAAAATTCGAACAGACTCTAACCTTGCCACAGGAGCAAAAGTTTCTTCATAATCAATCCCTTCTTCTTGACAATAGCCTTTTACAACCAACCGAGCCTTGTTACGAATGACATTCCCTTCTTTGTCGAGCTTATTCCTAAACACCCATTTCAAGCCGACAACAGAGGCATCTTTCGGTGTAGGAATCAATCTCCAAACTCTGTTTCGTTCGAATTCATTGAGCTTATCCTGCATTGCTTGAACCCAATCAGAATGATCAAGTGCAGCATTTACGGTTTACGGCTCTATTTTGGAGATAAACGAGTTAAACATACAAAATTCCACTTTAGAGAATAATGCTCTTTGTTTCGCGTTCAACTGAGATCTAGTAAGAACACTTTCGGAGGATTCACCAATAATTTGCTCTTTGGGATGGTCTTTTGTCCATTTTGCTAGCGGAGGATAGGTTGGATCATATTCTGGATTTAGTTCTGCTTCAACTTCTACTTCAACATCTGACTGATCCCTTTCACCTTCGTCAGCAGAACTGTCACTTGTTTTCTCCTTCTCCCCCTCGACTGGCGAAGTGAAGGCTTTGTTTTCAGCAGAATCGGCAGTGGGTATCTCCCCCTCGATTGGACTATCACCTGTTGATTTCGTTTCAGTTGTTTGAGTATCAGTTGAACTAGCAGATATTGGGGTGGAATTGGGATTCCCCCCTCAACAGGAACTTCAGATGGTTTGAAAGTGGTAGAGTTCTCCCCCTGGAACGTTGAATCGGTGTTTGAAGTACTAGGTGATGGTTTAGGAGTAGGTGTTTCGTTTTCCATTGATTTGGCAGCTTCGTCTATGACCTTCTTCAGATTATCTACTTTGTTGTCTGCTGCTGTTGCCTCCGAATGTATTGCCTTTTCTGGTTCATCAAATAACCAAATGTATTCATCAAACAGGTTGGATATTGGAACCGAGACCTGTCCAGATTCCGAAAAGATGTCTCCTGAAGCATCTTCTGTTCTTTGAACTTTCTTCATGTAATTGTCATCAAAGGTGACATAATAAGTTTCTTCTATTCGTTTAGAACGCTTGTTCAACACCCGGTATGCTTTTGATGACAGAAAGTAACCCAGAAAGATCCCCTCATCGGCTTTAACATTAAACTTATTTCGGTTTTCTTTAGAATTAAAGATAAAGCACCTGGAACCGAAAATGTGGAAAAACTTGACGTTTGGTTTCCGATTGTTTAAGATCTCATAAGGAATTATCGAGAATTTCTTGTTGAGCAAGGACCGATTCTGAGTATAACAGGCAGCAGCAATGGCATCAGCCCAAAAGTATAGAGGTAGAGAGGCATAACTAAGCATGGTTCTTGCTGCTTCACACAATGATCGATTTCGTCTTTCAACAATGCCGTTTTGCTGTGGTGTATAAGGTGCCGAAAAATTGTGTGTTATCCTCTTATCAGCCAGAAAGTCTTCGAAATCCTTGTTTTTGAATTCCAGCCCATTGTCACTTCTGATGTTTCTCACTGTCTTCTTTAATTGAACTTCCACTTGCTTGATGAACATCTTCAGCTTGGGAGTTGCATCTGATTTCTGTTTAAGAAAGAAAACCCACGTGAAGCGTGAAAAATCATCTATAATAACCAGAATATACTTACTTCCACCGATACTCTCTATAGCAAAAGGTCCACACAAGTCGATATGTAACAGTTCAAGTGCTTCCACTATCTTAGTATTAATGCGTGTAGGGTGGCTTTTTCTGCTCTGCTTACCCATCTCACATGTTGCACACAAATGCTCCTTTTCAAACTTGAGAAGAGGAAGACCTCGAACGTGATCACCAATCACTAATTTGTTGATATCTTTGAAGTTTAGGTGAGATAGACGTCGATGCCAAAGCCAACTTTCATCAGTGTTTGCCTTTGATAGCAGACAGATAGCTGGTATCCCCCGAATAGGATTAAGATTCAGAGGATACATTTCTCCTTTTCGTGCAGATTTCAGCAGAACTTTCTTGGTTTGTTTTTCTGTTATCTCAGATCCTTCATCATCAAATGATACCTTCAAGCCTGTGCCCACAACTAATTGTGATACACTGATGAGGTTGTGCTGCAATCCCTCTACATAAGCCACCTTTCTGATGGAGAAGTCTCCATTAGTTATCATCCCATATCCTTTGATTGTTCCATAGGAATTGTTTCCAAACTTCACCGATCCACCATCCTTTAGAGACCGAAATTACCTTAATTCCTCCTTTCTTCCTGTCATGTGACGCGAGCAGCCACTGTCTATATACCATTCGTCGTCAAACTGCTCGTCACTGATTACCTGCAAATTTAAGCAGATTTAGGAACCCAAAGTTTCTTGGGTCCTGGTGAGTTTTTCACAGAGAAAGGAATAACAATAGAAGCATCAACTAAATAAGTTCGTTTAACAAGAGTCGTTTGATCTTTTCTTTTGATGGTAAACACCTTGATTTTTGTTTTATCTTCTTTAAATCTTAATGTATCTTTTGGTGTTTCTTTAGATGGTTTAGTGTTTTTCGTTGGATTCCTAGGTTTAGTGGAGGATCTCTTATTTTCATTCTCAGAGTCTGATAACAACTTTCCTTTTCCTTTGATGTCCTTTAAGGAATTTGTTTCATCTTGGGATCTGGAGGATCCATGTCTAGAATTGGGACCAAAACTGGTTTTAGGACCGAATCTGGATCGAGAGCCTAATCTGGGTTTAGGACCGAACTTGGGTCGAGGACCGAAACTGGGTTGATGACCGAAACTGGGTTGAGAACCGAACTTAGGTTGAGAACCGAGACTTGACTTTCGGTTTTGGGATTTGGAATAATAGGAATTTGGACTGAAATTTTCCTTTGACTTTTCCTTTCCTTTATCCATGGATTCTTTCCTAGAAGGCTCATAGTTAGGATTTTGAGAATTCCAATGCCTTTTCCGTTCATTCAGATTCGAGGCATATCTTTGATTTCTGAGTCTTTTCTGTTCAGCTAGCTCCTTCTGAGATTTGTGAACATTGAAGCTGGCCTGTGGTTTCTCCTTCTGAGTTGCAGTTGTCTTATCTTCCATTTTGGTTTCGGTACTTTCCTTAGTTTGAACTTCCGGTGCTTCCTGTCTCTTGAGTGGACCTTTCGGTTCATTCCTCTCGATTGGAACATCAGGTTCAACTAACGGTTCTTCAAGAACATCTTTAGTTCCGCTTGTGTTGGGAATATCGAAACTGGAAGGTTTATTGATGGGTTTTGGTATGTATCGTCCTTTGACTCTCCATGTGGTTTTCTCAGACAATCCCACAGTTTCATCTGCATTATCAATGGGAGCAGACCAGAAATAGTCTTCACATCCCTCAGCGTTATCCTCGTCAACTATTATCCTTAATTCTGTTGTTTGTCTTTGAGTGACTCCAGTCATAGCATAAACCTGATTTGGCACGGTCTGTACCTTTTGATAGACCAAGGCTTTTTCTTTAAGTTTCGGTTTCTGTTCCTTTGACAGACGAGCAAACTCAACCGAATTTTCTGAAATAAGAGGTTTTTCACTCTGGGTTTCATTTTTCACAAACTTAGAACAATCAACAACGTCCTCTACTGAGATTTCACTCATTTCACTCTCCGCATCAAATTCAGATGAATTATCTAAGTTTATTTTATTATCTTTAACAATTTTGGCATTTGACTCGTCGAATGTTCGTATAGTTTCGGTTTTAATCTTTAACCTGTCATTTTCATCTAAGATATCTTTTAACATACTTTTATGTTCCTTAGAATCGATGAAAGTTTCTATCTTATCTAAACCTAGCCTATACGACATGGATGTTTCTTCAGAGGATACTTCTGATTCACACTCTGCTATAACATCATCTTCCTTAAATTCAAGGAAGGGCAAAATCATTTTATGTATTTTCTTTCCAATTTCACAATTTAGATGTAATTGAGCAATATTAGTATAAAGACGCTTAGCAATTAAACATAAAACATTTCTTTGTTTTAACAATTTTAAATTATCTCTTTGCAAATAAATACTCTCATCCTTAGCCCTAACTAACTCTGCTTCCTTCTGCTCAATCCAGATCCTCCTCTCCTCACTTTTTGAAGACACCTTGCCGAGTTGGTCAGTTAGGTTAGAGTTTGCTAAGCGGGTTTGCATGAGGCTACTACTTAGGTTGGAAAATTTAGAGTTTAGTTCATTTAATTCTTCTAGATATTCAGTTTTGGGAATTTTAAGAGATTCAAGGATAGAATGTACCTTTTTGATCAATCGATCGCAGTCGTTGATCTTCTCACTCACCGGCTTGGCTGCAAAACACTTGTTTTCTGTCAGGTTCGGTTCTGTGTCTGCACTTTTGGTTGATGGACCATTAGTGACGATAAAGCATTTTCCACCAGAACCTTCATTCTTTGCCACAAGCGCCTTTCCATGAGTGGGTCTTCTAACCTCTTCGTCTTCAGAGTCTGTTGACCAGATTTCTACACCACCGAACTCATCTTCCCCTGCATTTTCTTGTACAATTAGTGCATTCATCGAGCTGTTGGAAACCTTTTTCTTCTTGACTTCTTCTAGTTTACGCATGTAATACGCTTCATCATCTTCACCCTCTCTCTTCTCAACCATCTTTCTTAACATGCAATCTTTGGCAAAGTGGTTCTTGCCGTGACAATAGTTGCAGTCGTATCCAGAGTCTCCTGCAAGCTTGTTTTCCTTTTTCTCTTCCACCTTTTGAGAAGAGACTTTCGGTTCATCTTTTGTTTTCTCAGAACTATAACTTCCCTGCCAATTTCGGTTCTTATTGGTGGGAAATTTTCTTCTTGCGAATTTCTTTGGATTTGTTATCATTAAAGCATACTCCTCACTTGTAAGATCACATTCTGACATGTCTGACTCTTCTTCTTCCTCAACAGTACTTTTTCCTTTAGAGACAAGAGCCAGCGATCCCATGCCAGAGACCACTTTCACCTCCTTAGTTACAACACTTTCATTTGACTTTAGTATCCCAACTAGTTTCGCCAGTGAGTAGGATTTGAACTGTTCATGCGCCTTCACAGTGGAAACCACAGCCATCCATTCTGGTCTGAGCCTGTTCATGAATGTAACTTTCTGCTCGATTAGCTTCCTCTCAATTCCATCCTTGATCATCTTACTTAAGAGATGATTGAACCGATCAAAGGTCTGAATGAGCTTCTCTTCAGGTTTCTGTTCAAAAACTCCAAATTCTGACAGCAACAGAGTTTGAATGGAGTGTTCCAAATCTTCATCAGTTGAGTAAAGTTCCTTCAACCTATCCCAGATCTCCTTAGCAGTTGTGCATGAGCCTACAAGCCGAAAAGTGTCAGATTGTAAGGCGAATCTTATCATTCGCATGACTTTAACATTACACAGGATCTTGTCCTTCTCATCTTGTGGCATCTTCTGAACATCTGTCACCAACTTGTTGTAATCCTTCTGTGTCTTGACGATCGTGTTTGTTTCTGAATGCACAAACGGTCCAAGAATGATAGCTTCCCAGATAAGATAGCCATTATCTTCAGATCCAACCATGTAATCTTCAAAGTGATAAGCCCATACTTCGTAGTCTTGAGTGTAGAGTATGGGTACTCTAGTTGTAGATCCGATGCTGTTTGAGATGTTAATTGGGTTTGTATGCGTATCGTCGTGAGACATGGTGAGCTGCTAGAATCTTACCTGTAAACTTGAGATTAGGGTTTTATCAAAAACTGAGTAGTCGTCATTAAGAAGACGACGGCTTCGATAAAAGCGGAAACCCTAAAGATTTGTGAATACAGAAGTAAAGTGTATTGATCACACAATCTCCTGCTCTGATACCAATTGTTAGAACAATGTTCTATCAGGATCGTATGATTCTAAGAAAAATATAAATAAGAACGTAATGAAGAACACAAGTATTGCACTGAATATGTCGAATGATTAATGCAAAGATACCCCAGAAGAGCTCGATAAAGAACTTCAATCTGTAGAGGTATTATAGGGTTACAAGAATCAACGTAATCGACTATTCTCTATTATACGCATACATGGATGCATATATTTATATTAAAACCCTAACAACTTATCTAGATAAAAGGAAACTATTCTAGATAACTACGGATGGACAAGTTCAACCCGATTACAAAACCAAAAGGCCCAAGACGCAACACTAAAATACTTAACAGAGAGCCTTTCAGTTGACCGCAGAGGAGGTACGCGTAGCGCCCGATGTCGTGGCTGGTATGTATTCTTTTGTGTTTTTATTTTGATGTTGAGATATTATGCTTATATTATGTTATGCTTAGGTACTTTTCTTGTGAATTCTGTACCTGCCTTGGTGTTATTTGACTCGGGTGCGAGTCGGTCTTTTGTATCTTTGGCTTTTAGTCAGCATATCAGTGTTAGTCGTGAGGCGTTGAGTCGGCCTCTGAGAGTTTCCATAGCTGACGAGAGGGTGATATATGCCACAGAGGTGATCCAAGGGTGTGTATTCGAGATTTTCGGTGTTGAGTTCCCGATTGATTTGGTTCCTATTGCGATGGGTGATGTCTATGTCATTGTGGGCATGGACTGGTTGAGCAGATTTGGTGCGGTTATCGACTGCGAGCGACAGTTGGTGACAATACGAGACCCTATTGGGGGATTTCTTACGGTGTACGGCGAGGGTACACGTTCTGGGTCAGCGTTTTGTTTGGCCGCTAGAGTGAGGCAGTGTCTACAGCAAGGCTGTAAAGGCTTTGTGGCGTATGTGATGGATACGCAGGTTGATTCAGAGAGACCGAAGATAGTTGAGGAGGTTCCGATAGTGCGTGAGTTCTCGAACGTATTTTCAGAGGAGTTGCCGGGTGTGCCTCCCGTGAGGCAAGTGGAGTTCAGTATCGATTTGGTTCCGGGGGCCGCGCCTATTGCCAAGGTGCCCTATCGTCTTGCACCTCCAGAGATGCAAGAGTTATCCTCATAGCTTCAGGAGCTGTTGGGAAAGGGATTTATTCGACCGAGCAGCTCGCCGTGGGGAGCGCCTATCCTTTTTGTCAAGAAGAAGGATGGTTCACACCGGATGTGCATTGATTACCGGGAGTTGAACAAGCTGGTGGTCAAGAACCGTTACCCATTGCCGAGGATCGATGATTTGTTCGATCAGTTGCAGCGAGCATCTTGGTTCTCCAAGATCGATTTGAGGTCGGGGTATCATCAAGTGAGGGTGCGAGATGAGGACATTCAGAAGACAGCATTCAGGACTCGTTATGGGCATTATGAGTTTGTGGTGATGCCTTTCGGACTCACCAATGCCCCGGCAGTGTTCATGGATCTCATGAACAAAGTGTGCAGGCCGATGTTGGATCGGTCGGTGATTGTGTTCATCGACGATATTTTGGTGTATTCGAGATCCAGAGAGCAGCATGAGGAGCATTTGAGGGAGATCCTCGAAGTACTGAGATCGAAGAGGCTTTATGCCAAATTCCCCAAGTGTGATTTCTGGTTGTGAGAGGTCCAGTTCCTAGGGCACCTCGTTAACCAGAATGGGATATTGGTCGACCCGGCCAAAGTGGAGGCAGTGATGAGTTGGGAAGTGCCGAGGTCACCATCCGAGATCAGGAGTTTCTTGGGGTTGGCAGGCTATTATCAGAGATTTATCAGGGATTTCTCCAAGATCGTCGTGCCACTCACCAAGTTAACCTGGAAGGGTGTCGCTTTTTCATGGGGACCAGAGCAGCAGACCTCCTTTGAGACGCTTCGCCAGAGGCTATGTGAAGCCCCAGTGTTAGCCCTCCCAGAGGGGATGGAGGACTTTGTGGTGTATTGTGATGCGTCGATTTTGGGGTTGGGAGCGGTGCTGATGCAGATAGGGCATGTGATAGCATACGCATCGAGGCAGCTGAAGCCTTATGAGACGAGGTATCCCATTCACGATCTTGAGTTGGGGGCAGTGGTGTTCTCCCTCAAGATTTGGCGTCACTATCTGTACGGGGTTCGGTGTATGATATACACGGACCACAAGAGCCTGAAGTATTTGATGGATCAGCCCAACCTAAACATGCGACAAAGGAGGTGGTTGGACGTGGTCAAGGATTATGATTGTGAGATCCTGTATCACCCAGGCAAGGCTAATGTTGTAGCCGATGTACTGAGCCACAAGGTGGAGAGCACCCCGTTGCGAGATGTATGTTTGAGATTGACCGTGATAGCTCCAGTGTTGGACACCATTCGTGGGGCTCAGGCTGAGGCTGTGCAGCCTAAGATGCAGAAGAAAGAGCGAGTTGTTGGGTTAGTATCGGAGTTCGTTACCGATGGCCGGGGGCTTATGACATTTCAGGGGCGTATCTGGGTACCGTTTGTGGGAGGGATGCGTACCATTTTGATGGAAGAGGCTCATCGGTCGAAGTTCTCTATCCATCCTGGAGCCACTAAGATGTATTTAGACCTGAAGAGGGAGTATTGGTGGCCATGTATGAAGAGGGATGTCACGTGGTTTGTGGAGAGGTGCTTAACCTGTCGTAGGGTTAAGGCCGAGCACCAGAGACCGCATGGTAAGTTGCAGCTATTGGAGGTTCCCAAATGGAAGTGGGAACATATTACCATGGATTTTATCACCAAATTGTCAGGGACTGCTAGGGGAGTCGATGCAATTTGGGTGATTGTGGTCAGGTTGACAAAGAGCGCCCACTTCCTTGCTATAAGTGAGAGCTCTTCCGCAGAGAAGTTGGCAAAGATGTACGTGAGGGAAGTGGTATCACGCCATGGAGTGCCGATCTCGAATGTCTCAGACCGAGATGTGCGTTTCACTTCCAGATTCTGGAAGAAGTTTCATGAGGAGTTGGGTACTAGGCTGCATTTTAGTACCGCGTATCACCCCCAGACTGACGGATAGAGTGAGCGGACGATTCAGACGCTCGAGGATATGCTCCGGGCATGTGTGTTGGATTTCGGGGGGAGTTGGGACACTTATTTGCCCTTGGCAGAGTTTTCCTACAACAACAGCCATCATTCGAGCATTGGTATGCCACCCTTTGAGCTGTTGTATAGGAGGAGGTGTCGGACTCCCATTTGTTGGGGTGAGGTCGGGCAGCGTGTTATGGGTAGTACAGAGATTGTGCTGCAGACGAATGAGCAGATACAACGGGTCAGGCAGAGGTTATTGACCGC
The DNA here is from genome assembly GCF_002870075.4 of Lactuca sativa. NCBI lineage: Eukaryota > Viridiplantae > Streptophyta > Magnoliopsida > Asterales > Asteraceae > Lactuca > Lactuca sativa. The sequence goes on along the minus strand of NC_056631.2, from coordinate 31,176,384 downwards.
TTAGAGTCGTTAGAAGAGTTATGCGGACAGGCCCCGGTCCGAGCTCGAGTTCCAAGTCGGCGACTTTGTACTCCTGAAGGTCTCTCCTTGGAAAGGAGTGATCCGATTCAGGAAGAGGGGCAAGTTGGGGCCCCGTTATATCGGTCCTTTTCAGGTGATTGCAAGGGTAGGCAGGGTAGCCTACCGATTGGAGCTACCTGCAGAGTTAGGTCAGATCCATGACACTTTCCATGTGTCGCAATTGCGGAAGTGTATAGCCGATGAGTCGACAATGGTACCATTGGAGGATATCCAGGTGGATGCGAGCCTGAATTATGCTGAGAGACCGGTGGCAATCAGAGATCGGAAGATCAATGTTTTGAGGAACAAGGAGGTGCCTTTGGTTTTGGTTCAGTGGCAACATCAAAAGGGGTCTGAGATGACTTGGGAGTCAGAGTCGGAGATGCGAGGGCAGCATCCAAAGTTGTTTGAGGAATGAGACTTCAAGGGCGAAGTCTAGTTCTAGTGGGGGAGAATTGTAACATCCCGAGATTCAGGTATATTCCTTTCGTCCTTGTTCTTTATTGTTTGGGAATGTTTAGTCCTTGAGTGGAGGGTTTGTAGCAAGTGAGTACGCTGGGCGTACCAGAGCGGTACGCTGCGCGTACTCACGCGCTTAATTTGGACGCGGAGTCGCCAAGGTACGCTGGGCGTACCTAGAGTTACGTCGGGCGTACCCGGCCCAGGTGAAAAAACCCTAATCCTCCTTGTGCACTATTGAAAGGGTGTTATGGCTCATTCCTTAGCCTCCATATCAGTGAGTGAAACCCTAAAAGAGAGCCCCATCGTTCTTAGAGTGTGAGAGTGTTGATTTGAGCTTGTTGGTGCTTTAGTGGCTTAGTGAAAGAAGAAGGAAGGGAGTTCTTGGAGGCTAAAGCTTGAGGTGCCATTTTGGATCTGAGATCTACAGAGGAAAGAGCTGCACTTGGAGGTATAAAGTTCAAAACTTTCCTCTTCTTTTGGTTGTTGTTGTTTGTGTCCTCTTTAGGGCTAAAAACCCCAAAGGTGGAGACTTTATGAGTGTAAAGTGCTCCATGGTCCGAGATCTGTCCCCTTTCAGTGTTACTAGTGATTTAGAGCCATAAAGTTCCCATCTTGGATGTTACTTTGGATTCATGCATGTGTTTTAAGCCTTCTAGAGTTGAAGGTTGGATCATTTTGGGAGTTAGTGACTTGTTCAACCATGCAAAGGCTTAAAGTCATCAACTTTATGGATTAAGGGGCTTAGATGGGGTCAGATCTAAAATATGGAGGTAGGTCTTAACTGTTTAAGACCTCAAGAGCAAAAGGGCTAAAGCAGGGGAGTACGCCGGGCGTAATTCCTAGTACGCGCCGAGTACTGGGAGGCGCTCCCCGATTCTGAGGTGCAGTCGCGTACGCTCAGCATACACATCTGGTACGCGCAGCGTAACCCGGAGAGTTGACTTTTGGTTGACTTTTAGGGTATGGTCTATTGTGGGGCCTTTGAGCTATGAGAGGGGTAAAATGGTCTTTTACCCTTCTGAGAGTGTCATAAGAGAGCATAGTATAGCCTTTGAGAGTTATATTAAATAGAGTGTTATTTTCATATGATTAGGCGGAGGCTAGGCCAACGTTACCGATTCAGAGATTTACCGAGATACCCGAGGTGAGTCTTCTCACTATACTTTACCTAGTGTGGTAACAGAGTTAAGAGACAGAGTATTATAGAGTTATATGCCAGTGTGATTGCATGTTATTATGTGTTGTGATTTATTGTGATATGTGATATGCATGATTCAGAGTTACAGAGTTGGGACTTTCGGGTCCCTAGAGTTAGGGCCAGAGGGCCCACAGAGAGTTGGGGCTGGAGGGCCCCATTGAGACACATTGACCAGAAGGTCAACAGAGTTACAGACTCGAGTGACTATTATGTGATTATTGTGTTATTTTGGGGAACTCACTAAGCTTATGCTTACAGTGTTCAGTGTTATGTGTTTCAGGTACCAGTGATGACCGCGGGAAGGCGCCGGCTTGATTCGTACACACATATGGGATTGGATGTATTTTGATCTTGGGAGACATTTGCGAATTAAAAACATGATGTTATGACATTTTATGAATGAATGGTTTTATTTAAAATGTGTTTTTCAAATGTGAAAAATTGTTTTAATTTTACGGTGTTGCACGTTCTCTCTTTAAGTGCCCTAAACCCTAGGGAACCCCCTTAGCTCCCGAAGGAAGCCCCGAGGCTCCCAGAGTCCCGAGAAAAAGGGTCTTTCGGTTCAGAAACGCTGCTCCAAACAAAGCCCGGTTTTCTATAAAACTCGTTGTAAGTGAGCTACGCCTACACTATTTTTAATATAGCTTTTAATTAATTATAGTAACATCATTAGGTCCTTGAAATAATTATTTGGACTATTATTATGAGTTATATAGAGTGTTGTTTAATGCTTATATAATAATAATAATAGCTAGACTATTAATTAGTCGCGGTTAACGTTAGACTAAACCCTAGTGGTATTGATACTAGGTTTTGTCGAGGGAAAATTATTTTGAGATAATGAAGTGTTGTTCGAGTACAGAGTCACCACCTTTCAAGTGAGTGTATAGTCCCTTTCATGAACATGATTTTAATACGAGTATTGATTGAATGTATTAAATATATGTTTATGTGTGAATTAGTTGATGTTGTCTGAATTATGTGTTAAAGAACATACCTGGTTATTTATAATGATTTAGGTTAATGAGTAAACCTAAAATTTGTTATAAGGGTCATTGGGTAGTATCTCCCTATGAGTACGAGTGAGATATATACGGGGAATAGAACCCTTAAACATGTCATTGATCTAGAAGCACGGATTAGACATAGTCATTCGTCCCTAGTCCGCAGAGTATGGATTGGACTCAGTCAACTGTTGTTAATCCAGGAGTATGGATTAATACATAGCCACTTGTCCTTAGTCCAGGAGTATGAATTCAGACATAGTCAGTTGTCCTTAGTCCGAGAGTATGGACAGGACATAGTTACCAGTCATTAATCTGGGAGTATGGATTCAGACACAAACCAATTGTCCCTCATCCGAGAGTATGGAATAGGTACAATCAAGGACTCGAGAGCATGGATTAGATCCAGAGTAAGAGGTAAAATTTAAGATTCGTGAGTATGGATAGTCTCATTGTGAGGATTAACGGGGTGGGGTAAGAGTTGATTATATATATAGGGAAATCGTATATTGTGTGAGTTTATATATATATATATATATATATATATATATATATGTATGTATGTATATATATATGTATGTATGTATGTATATATATATATATGTATGTATATATATATATATATATGTATGTATGTATGTATATATATATATATATATATATATATATATATGTTATAACATTGTGGGATTGAAATCCCTATGTACTCACCACGTTTCCCAACCTAACCCACTCAGTTTATTTATATCACAGATGTTGATATGAAGTCACATTACACTGAGAGATTAAGGAGATATAAATCACTAGTGATAATTAGTGTAAGTTCTGTTTATGCTTATGTTTCTATATTGACGATGACATCCCAAATGTTTTAAAACGATTAAAAATACTTTTCTTCGGAAATGCTTTGATAATGTAATTATCATGTTTTTCTGGGAACAAATTCCGCAACGTTTTTCTTAAAAGAGATACTCTGATTTTTATAAAGCATAAACAAAATCGTTCTTTTTTGGCCGTGAAAATGGGGATGTCACAATATCACACTGGCACTCACCTAGAAGGTATTCTTGAGACAAAGAAATACCTAACCTCGAACTTTAAGATGAAAGATCTTGGAGAAGCTGATACAATTCTTGGTATCAAGAAGAAAAGGACAGGCGGGCAGATTTCTCTGAGTCAATCTCATTGCATAGCGAAAATTTTGAAAAAGTTTCAAAATATGAATATTAAGGAATTCAAAACTCCTTTTGATTCAAGTGTGAAACTAAATGTGAATTTTGGTCGAGCAGTGGCTCAACTAGAATACGCAAGTGCAATTGGAAACATGATGTATGTAACGCCCGTAGATCCGGGCTAGTCAAATTAGAGGCAATAGGGGTCGAAAACGACTTTTTGACAAAAGATTATTTAGAATAAATAATCTTAACCAAGTTGTAGAGTATGTCACAAGGTTTCCTTACATATAAAGAACGCTGAAATCCGAGTTATAACGAAGAAGTTATGGCCCGTCGAAATTTCGCGACAGAACCGGCACGATACCGGAAAGCGTAAATAGTGAATTTACGATAGAGCGAGATTTAGCCTTAGCAATCTAAACGGAAGTCGTAGAATATGTTAAACTAAGAACATCGATAAAAAGAACGCCCAAATCTGACTTCGTATGAAGAAGTTATGATTTTTCGAAGTTTCGGACTAGCAGTATACAGCCCGAAATTCGAATATTTGATCGAGCGGTTTTTAGCCGACACGACCTAAACAAGAATCGAAGATGTCATTGAGAGTAGCGTAACGAGAAAAAGATGGGCGAAAACGGATGTCGGATGAAGAAGTTATGAGGATTTAACGGACCAATCCTGTCCCGGCCCGTTAATAATATAAAATTTAAAATCGAGCCAAAATTAGCCAACGAAGTCTAAACGAAAGTTGTAGAGTACGTTCCCACCTTCGCGTGGATATAAAGAACGTCAAAAACGGAGATCGTACGCAAAAGTTACGAATTTTTAAAGATGAGCATGCAAGTTACGAAATCTGATGCGAGATAGATGACGTGGCCTCATCGCAGCCGTCCATCGTCGATCAACAGAGCGCCCTTCGGATCTCGCCACGTCGCCTCGCTTCGCCTTACGCCCTGCTTCCGAGTTCGGTACGCCCAGCGTACCCTTCGGTCTTATCCCTTCCGAGTGCGAGACAGCTAGAATCGATGTGGCAGCCCCATCCGAAGTTACGCCCCGCGTAGCCAAGGATTACGCCCAGCGTAGTCCGAGGCCTCGCAGGGTATAAAAAGGGGCGAGGGCCTTCGCATTTTTCACACAATTCTCCTTCTCTCTCTAGATTTCTTTCTCTCTCTAGGGTTTCTAACCCCCCCTAAGCCCTAGTTAAACCCCTAGCACCCTAGGGAAGCCCCGAGGCTCCCGGAGTCCCGAGAAAAAGGAGTTTTTCGGTTTCGAAACACTGCTCCAATTAAGTCCCGGTTTTCGATAAAATTCGCTGTAAGTGTGCTACGCTTACGCAATTTTTAATATAGCTTTCATATGATTATAGGAATGTTATTAGGTCCTTAAAATAATTATTTGGGCTATTAAAATGAGTTATATCGAGTATTATTAACACTTAATAATACTCGGACTAATTAATTTGTCGCGGTTATCGTTAGACTAAACCCTAGTGGTATCGATACTAGGTTTTATCGAAGGAATATCGTTTTGAGAGTATCAAAGCGCTGTCCGAGTGCTGAGTCACCACCTAACCAAGTGAGTGCATGGTCCCTTTCATCTTACACATAGATATGAAGTATTTTAATATAAATTACGTGCTATGTGTACATATTGTTTGAATACTTGTTGTCTATGCTGGATGAATGATTTATACATGTTTTAAATGATTTAAACTGTATATTTATTTTATATCTACAAATATGTTGGGATAAAACATGGGTAGATGAAATAATTGGTGAGTGATGAAATAAAATAATGAGAGATAGGTGATGATAGGAAGGCGAGGATAATTAGGTGAGGATAGATAGGTGATTATGAATCGGTAATGTAGGGTACTACAACCTTGTCCGACAATTTGGAGATGTAGTCATCTACCAGACTATAGATGGCGACCACTGACTATTATAGACAACCCCGTGGAAACACCAGCAGGCTAGTAACCTGTAGGTGATGAATTACGAGTTCAGGCGATGTTGTAACTACGTATTTATGCGATGATAGTCTAACCCTTATTATGGAGTACGAGTCCAGGCGATGTTGTGGCTACATATTCATGCGATGATAGACTAACCCTTATCATGATTTACAAGTCCAGGCGCTGTTGTGGCTACGTAATCATGTGATGATACCCCAACTCTTGCTAGACACATAGTGAGGGAGTAATCCCCGGATTAGTATTGTCTATGCAATGTAGGCGATGATCCTTAGGTAAAGTTCGTAGGAACAATCATATAAGGAAATACGAGGTAAGGAGATGAGAAGTAAATATGATATAGGAGATGACCCTTGAGATAATATCTTTAGGGAAGACTAAAAGAAGATAATGGGGATGGGTAATTGGGTTGATTGTTTGATTGTTTAAACATAATAACTATATTATTGTGGGTTGAAAACCCTATGTACTCACCAAGTTTCCCAACCTGACCCACTCAGTTTATTTACATCACAGGTGACGATATGAAGTGACATTACACTGAGTGATTTAAAGAGATGTAGATCACTAGTGTAAATAATTGTAAGTTCTGTTTATGCTTATGTTTCTGTATTAACAATGACATCCCAAACGTTTTAAAATGAAATAAATACGTTTCTTCGAAAATGTTTTAATAACGTATTTATCGTGTTTTTCTGGGAACAAATTCCGCAACATTTTTATGAAATGAAGTACTCTGATTTTTAAACAAAGCATAAACAAACCGGTCTTTTCTGGCCGTGATTTTGGGGATATAAAGAACGTCGAAATCCGAGTTATAACGAAGAAGTTATGGCCCGTCGAAGTTTTACGGCAAAACCGACACGGCACCGGGAAACGTAGATAGCGAATTTATAATGGAGGACTTTTTAGCCTTATAAATCTAAACAGAAGTTTTAGTATACATTAAACCGAGAACATACAAAAAAATAACGCCCAAATCTGACTTCGTATGAGGAAGTTATAAATTTTCTAAGATTTGGCTTAGTAGTGCACAACCCGAAACTCGAATTTTAGATCGAGCGGTTTTTGGCCTACGCAACCTAAATGAGAATTGAATATCTCATTAATAGTAACTCAACGGTAAAAGACAGACGAAAACAGAGTCCGTGTGTAGATGTTATGTATTTTACGCGGACATTTAACAGTATAATCTCCTCGTACTGTTAAATTTAAGATTGGTCGAGAATTAGCCAACGGAGTCAAAATCAAAGTTGTAGATCTTATTTTACCTACGTGTGGATATAAAGAACATCAAAAATGGAGCTCGTATGTGAAAGTTAAGGATTTTAGAAGTAGGAAGTGTGCTGTGTGAAAATGGGTGATGTGGCACAATCTTGACCATTGCTTTCTCCCCAAGTCTTGCCACTAGATGGTGACATGTGGCACCAAGTTCGGCCATTTTTCACCCTATAAATAGAACCTCTCCCACCCTCATTTTCTTCACACCTTTCTCATTCTTTTTTCTCTTTACTCTCTCTCTAAAACCTCTCTCTAGCCCTGGAACACCCCCCCCCCCCGAAAAGCCTAGGGAACCTCCCTAGCACGAGGCGGAAGCCCCAGAGTGCTCGATGGCTCCGAGAAGAAGAGCTTTTTGGCTCGGGAAGGCTGCTCCAAGCAAAGCCCGGTTTTCTATAAAACTCAATGTAAGTGAGCTACGCCTACGCTATTTTTAATATATAGTTTATTTAATTATAGTAACGTTATTAGGAACTTATAATAAGTACTTGGGCTATTATTATATATATATTAAAATTCTCCGATGTTAGCTACAGTAAAATTACTAAAGATTTGGCAAAATTAGTCCTCTGTCTATTTCTATATCTTAAAATCCATCTTTTTCTTTGCCTAATATGTTGGTGCACACATGCTATTTATCAGGTTGGTTGTCCACAAGGGTTACCAGGTGTATTCTTTCAGGAAGTGATACGTGTTCTGTCCACGTGTCACCTACCCATCCCAAAAAACCGATTCGTGTCACACGGCCTACTCTTCCAAACTACCCTCTCATCTATGCTCTCTATCTCTCTTCTTCTTCCACCGTTCCTCTTTTCTTCGTCCTTCGTTCTATTTGTGCCCAGACATTAGGCGATTCTCTCTCTCTCTCTCTCTCTCTCTCTCTCTCTCTCTCCCACTTTATCAGTTCTTCTATTTATTTCTTTTCTAGAAATCATATCCCTTTCTTTCTGTAATCGATTATGGCTCCACGCTTTTTTCTTCCCAGTGCGGTTTCTTCATGTGTGTTGGTTGTATCTGGAGACGACATCAAAATTAGGTTTCTACGACTCCTACTAAAACAGAGGCTCCCTGCAGCCACAAACTCCATAGATGACTTTGAAGCACCAAAGGAGCCAAAGAAATTTGGTATGTAATGACCATTTTGACCCTTTATAATTCTACTTTAGCAAGATTTCATAGATTGTTTCTTCTTGCTCTCATCTTGCTCCCGCTCCAATCTGGCCGACTCTTCCTCTCAGCTGAAAATCGAGGGCTTTTTTGCATTTCAATAGAATAGAAAGTCGGTTGGAACATTCAAAACCTACGAATACGAGAACGAGGGTTAAGGTTTCTCTAATATTCCAATTGCATCATACCTTCTAACCCAACTTCTAAACCATGGGTAAATCGCCAAGGAATAAGCCAAGACTGCCAAAAGCAAACCCTAATGGCGATGAAGAACCAAAGTCTGATCCCGCCTCGATTATTCTCAGCAGCGACAACAAGGCCGATGATGACCTAATATTGAGCCTGTGGTAATGAAACCAATACTAATCCTTCATCTTCTTCAAAGCCTGAAGAAATTATCGTACAACTGAAGAAAATAATAAGGAAGAGGAAAGAGAAGATGGGGGCGCGAGACAATGCTATAAGCAGTTCGCTCTATTTTTCCATTTTCTTTTCGCCGTCTAATTGTGTCAAAGCATCCATAAAATTTCGAAAAGGGAATGATGTTCATGTTATTGTGCATAAATTTAATGATGGAGTTCCTTCATTTCAGTCATTTGGGATCCACTTTATTTGTTTAATTTCAGGAAGCGAAGTGATTTGAATGATAGGTTTGTTTCAATCAAACCTTTGCCTGATTCCAAATGAAAGCTTAAACGAATTGATGTCTCTAGACACTGCCTTAAAGATTATTAATAGTAGGAAATATCTTTTTTGAGTAATAATTAGTTATTTACTCTGGAGTTACTGGGCAAGTGTCGATGGCATAGTTGAAAGTTTCAAAGTCATTGACAAAGCAATGTTAAGTAATGAAACCAATACTAATCCTTCTGCATCTTCTTCAAAGCCTAAAGAAATTGTCAAAAAAATGAAAAAAATAGGAAGAAGAGGAAGGAGAGAAAGAAGGAGAAGTTGGATGACAATGATGTAAGCAGCTTAAATTCAATTGAATATTATAACTTTTTCTCACTTGATTAAGTATGCAAAATTGTACAAAGTTCAGGTGCATTGTGGTTGTTGAAAATTTATAACATATTTTTTATTATAACAGGTTGAAGATGTGGAACCAAAAGATAGTGGTGTAACATTGGAGACAAACCCTACAGAGAAATCTGATCTGTTGCAATTAAGAATGTGATCTCTGATCTTTTTTAATAATTTATTTATATATTCAGAGGGGAACAAGGTATTTTGATCCACCAGATAACAAAACAACCGGGGAAATTGATATAATCGTCATGAAGGTGGTCATATAAGTGCAAACTGCGCATCAGCTAGAACATATCGAGGTCTATCATAAACCTCTCATTTTGCAACAAATTTTGGATGTCTTAGTAAATACTAAATATAAAAACATGTTCAGGAGGCTTGAGGAGAACATAATATAAGGTTGCATTGATCGTATGTTTCTTGCTTATTCTCATATAATGCTTAATCTGATGCTGATAATGTGATTGTTGTGAATAAAGTATCATCAAAAATTTCTACTATTAGCAAATAGAGTAAATTAAAAAAATGGTCCTTTCAATTTCTTAGTTTTAGCATGTTTACTCCAAAATGGAACTCCTTTTCAGTTTTGGTCGTTATTTCAAGGTTTGAGGGACCCAAATCCATATGAAACCTTAAAATAAGGACCAAGAATGAAAGATCTTTCAATGTTGGACTTCAATATAAGTTTAATCTTTAGCTTTTACATGTTACATGTAACGACCGAAAAATACAACCAATTTTAATTTTTTCAAAAACATCTCGATTCCATTAAATCTTTACAAAAAGGTTTTCAATACAAAACATTTAACGTGCTCCCAGAATCACAATACTACAAAATCATGAGAAGCGGTACGATCACGCCTTCGCCTTGCCACAGTCTCCTGAAGAACCTGAAAAACATGAAATCACAACTGTAAGCCCAAAAGCTTAGTGAGATATCCCCAAAATACCAACCACAAATACCATACACGCATAACATGCCATAACATATCCGATCACAGAACAACCATGCACTTCGGGTCTACTGTGTGACTGGTCCGCCGCACCAGCCTACAGTCCACCTGGTCCACCCTCTGAGTCTATCCACATACATCGAGTCTATAGTGTGATTGGTCCGCCCACTCCCGGGCCTTCAATCCACCTGGTCCACTCTCTGAGTCTACAGTATGACTGGTCCGCCCGCACCGGGCCTTCAGTCTATCTGGTCCACTCTCCGAGCCTTCGGCACGTCTGGTCCGCCCTTTCGGGGCCTACAGCCTATCCGGACCGCTCGCTGGGCCTTCGGGACAACTGGTCCGCCCTGGGTATCTTGGCCTACAGCACACAGCAGGACCCGCCTCAACCCAACTCCAGTCCAAACAACCATGTGCACATATACATACAATCATATAGCAATTCACAGTCAACAAGCAGATCAAACAGATCACATAACATACCACCATCCTAACCAGGATACCGACCTAACAGGTCACTAGCATAGCATCTCCCTATCTCTCAGGATACCGATCTCAATCAAGTCTCTAACATATACCATCCTAGCTCTCAGGATGCAAACATATCATAGCAACAACATAACAACAACTACCCGAATCTCAATCCGATAAGGGCCGGCCTTGGTGCCTTAGACCCTGTTGATATAGTGAGGATAACTCACCTCGAAACTGCCGACTGAATAGATAACCCAAGCTGCTCCGATCACTGATACGATCTCCACCACTGGACAACCACCAATGCACTGAACTCAATACAATAATCAACAATTACCAAAATGCCCCTGGAAACCACTGGCCAATCCTTGGTCAAAGACAAGGTCAAAGTCAACCCCTGACTAACTCTACTCGCCGAGTCAACCCGATGACTCGCCGAGTCCCCATACTCAGAACTTCCCTCAATCCGCGACCTAACTCGCCGAGTCACCCTGGGACTCGTCGAGTTCAACAACTCTGAGTCCACTCGCACACAACTCACCGAGTCATCCCTTGACTCACCGATTCTCGACTCGACTAGAAAATATTGGGACTCTTCGACAAGACTCGCCAAGCCCAAGAACAGACTCGCCGAGTCTAAGGCTATCTTCAACCTACTCGCCGAGTTGTTCATACAACTCGCCGAGTTCCAGGCCATCTTCATCCAACTCGCCGAGTTGTTCTTCCAACTCGTCGAGTTCCAGCTCATCTTCAAGCAACTCGTCGAGTACACCCATGTGACACGCCGAGTACCACCGGTCTGAATCCATTCAGAAGCATTCCAGGCCATGCAATTGCTCCAAAACATAGATCTAGCCTCCTACAACTCATCCATCACGTAAAGTGGCAAACTTTACGTGAATCCAAAGAGATCTATGCATTGTGCACATTAGCGCTACGGTTTGGGACATGATAGCTTTATCCAACACTCAACATAGGGACTTTCATGCATTCCAACACTTCTCCATTCCAGATCTGAGGTAGCAACCTCATATCTAACCTCTAAACTCCAAAACACCAAAAGATATGATCTCAACACCCCCAAAATGAAGAATCTAGACAATAACAGCTCAAACAATGGAAAGATACCTCAAAAGGAAGCTCCAAGAGAAGATTATCCTGAATCCTTGCAAAGCCCTTTGATCCAAGCCTCTTCTTCTTTAGAATCTCTTCAACAACCACCTCTCCAAGCTCTAATTTGCTCAACAATGGTGCTTCTCCACGATTTTAGGGTTTCTGGGACTCAAGGGGTGATAAAGAGGCTGGGAGGAAAACATAATGTTCTTTATATAGGGCTCAACCCCGAGAATTAGGGTTTTCTCCACTCAGCGCCTACTCGCCGAGTCCACCTCATTGACTCGCCGAGTCGGCTACTCAACACGCGACCAAATTGCGACTTTACTCGCCGAGTCACTCTTTCCCAATTTACCATTTTAGCCCTTCCATTCTACTCTTGATATTTCGGGATGTTACATTACAGATCAATAAAGAAAGCGATGTGGTGGTTGAATGAACATATCAACTGAAGTCACTGACAGTGAATTATATAAAAGTTGTTTAATTTTTGTAATTCTGATTCATTGGCTGCGTAATTCAGGTTAGATGGAAGGAGTTTTAAATTGATTTAATGATGGTTCATGCAGGCTAATTGTGTGGTATGATTAATTGTTTCCTTGGATCTGTTATACTCCTATAACGCTTGATAATAGTTTGTATTTTCATCATTTTATCGATTGACATACTTAAATTTTTCTGTAGTGACTACTATATACTTTTTTGAGCATTAGATAATGAATCCATAGCCTTTGAACATTCGGGCAGATATTGTGATGAAATGTTTTCAGTTTGATGGACTTCTTCACATTAAGGTGTTTTAGTCTCATTTTTTAAACTTTTATCTTTTAATAACTTCCAATTTTGATACTAATTTATAATTTGTAAATCAACGCTCACGGCTGGCTTTCACTGAACAATTACAGGTTAGTTATTTGAAATATGTAATCACTGTTACTACCTATTAAGAAATGGCTTATGTAACACTTAAATGTTATTATTACTTTTGGAGATAAGTTGACACGCATGCTATTTCTTTTCATGAAAAAGAAACTATTTATCAGATCTTCCTTAGTTTTAGTTTTTTTTTCCAGAAATGGTATTGAGTTGGAACAACAAAGCCTCCGACAAAAACAAAGTTGCTTTTGAGCTCGGAACGTAAGAACCAAGTTTGTTGATGTAGAGTCTGATTACTTTTATTCTTATGGGATCATCATTAAGGTCGATAACGACCTAGATATTGTACTACTACTAATACTAATACTATCCACATAACATGCACGATTCATGATGAATAATGTAGTTTTAATTTATAGTTACGGGGCGGGTGCAATTCATGCAGAATACGGTTGTTGCAGTAGCTGGAGGGTACAAGTAGCAAGCAGTGAAATTGAGGCTTGTACCGGACAAGGAAGTGGTTGATTGAACAAAGGATATTGTGGTCCCATAGCACTCTCTTGGACTCCAACTGATCGTAGTGGAATTTGACATATCTTATATCAAAATAGGGAAATAGATTTTCATTTTAATGTTTAGTTTTCTGTAATTTGGATCTTTTTTTTCTAGAAAGGTCAATGTCCTTTATTTTTACCATTTTAAGCATCAAAATACTAATATACATTCATTTTTTTACTGTGTTTGTAAAAGGGCGAATTGTAGAGATTGGCAACATACTTAACTCTGGCCACCAATTAAGGCAATGTAATATATACTTGCACACAAAAATAACACCAACCAACCCCCGCATCGCGGGGGGACGCATCTAGTTATGGATTATATAAGTATTGTCTAACGCTTATATAATAGTAATAATAACTAGATTATTAATTAGTCTCGGCGAATAATAGACTAAACTCTAGTGGTAATAATACTAGATTTCGTCGAAGTAAATTATTTTTAAGAAGCGAAGCGCTGTCTGAGTTCGGATTCACCACCTTTTCAAGCGAGTGCATGGTCCCTTTCATCTTACACATAGATATGAAGTATTTTATATAAATTACGTGCTATGTGTGCATATTATCTCAATACTTACTGTCTATGATGGATGAATGATTTTATACATGTTTTAAATGATTTAAATATATATTTAGTTTATATCTACAAATATGTTGGGATAAAACATGGGTAGATGAAATAGTTGGTGTGTGATGAAATAAAATGATGAGAGATAGGTAATGATAGGAAGGTGATGATAATTAGGTGATGGATAGGTGATGATGAATCGATGATGTAGGATGAAAGATACTATAACCTTGTCCGACAATTTGGAGATGTAGTCATCTACTAGAGTATAGATAGCGACCACAGACTATTCTAGACAACCCGTGGAAACACCAGCAAACTTATAACCTGTACGTGATGAATTACGAATCCAGGTGATGTTGTGACTGTATATTCATGTGATGTTACTCTAACCCTTACTATAAATTATGAGTTCAGGCGACGTTGTAACTATATATTCATGCCTTAGGAGCGAGCATATAAGGAAATGCGAGGTAAAAATGATATAGGAGATGACCCTTAAGATAACTCTTTAAGGAATATTAAAGAAGATAACGGGGATGGATAATCGGGTTGATTGTTTGATGTTTAAATATAATAATTATATTATTGTGGGTTGAAAACCCAATGTACTCACCAGGTTTCCCAACCTGACCCACTCCAACTTATTTGTATCATAGATGTCGGTAAGAAGTTACTTTGCATTGAGAGATTTAAAAAGGATGTAGATTACTAGTGTAAATGAATGTAAGTTATGTTTATGCTTATGTTTCTGTATTGACGATGACATCCCAAATGTTTTAAATGAATAAAAATACATTTCTTCAAAAATGCTTTGATAACGTATTTATCATGTTTTTCTGGGAACAAATTCCACATCATTTTTATTAAAAGATGTACTCTGATTTTTATACAGCATAAAAAAAATTGGTCTTTTCTGGCCGTGAAAATGGGGATGTCACATATATGCAAATAGAGGCCATCAAATTTAAAAGGCTCGATTGTTGTTCTTTGCATCTTTCTTTTAAGATTTCATGGGGTTCAGTTTGTTTTAATGGCCTTTTCAAACAATGATGTTAATTTATCACAGTCTATGGACACATAGAGGAACTGTAGAATTCTAATCATGCTTAGTTTCTCTATGCCTTGAGGGTTTCTCTCTCTCTCTCTCTCTCTCTCTCTCTCTCTCCCTCCCTCACACACACATCAATTGCAAGTGCTTTCTCATAAGAAATGAAATAAGAACCAAGACAGTTTGATTCTAGTCTTATCATTCTTTGTATTCTTAACTAAAACAAATCCATAACTTTGTATAGTCACAGTGAAAATTTCCTCAAAATGAAAAAAATTCATCAGTTATGGTGTGTATTGATGTTTGATTAATACATTTTGGCACATGGGTCTTTATCATATTATTGGAGGTTTCCATTATACGAACCTTTTTGTATCATGGAAGTGAATTTGGCATTTCATTGCAACTTCAACCATATGATACATAGAAAATAATTTAATCAAAAGCAACTTCTCCAAGAATTTTCCAATACAAAACTTTGAAACTACATTTGTTATTTTTTTGGTTGCTTAATTTGATTGATTTTGTAGATTCCCATCTGACTTATGTGTAACACATAAAATTTTTCAAAACAAATGTTTTTCATTTTTAAACATAAAAACCACATGTCATAATTCCCGAAAATCTCAAGTATCAACATTAATACAATTTATTTGTCAAAAGTTGTTTTTCACATAAACAAGGATCCTCCAAAACATATCTCCAATGCGAGTGTGTGTGTACAATCATGTCGGGGCCTTCCCATGATCATCGAAACTACCTGAAACACATAACACATAACACGGTAAACACAAAGTTTAGTAAGCTCCCCAAAATACAACATACAACTCAATAGCCACTCAAGGCTATAACTTGATAAGACCCTCCGGTCCCAACTCGGCAAGCTCAATATAACAATACTCAGCATAAATCACAAAGACATAATGCAGAATATCAAATACACAAATAATCACAATAAGCAGCTCAATCACATAAAGCACCACTCAGGGAAAGTATAGTGAGAAGACTCACATTGCAAGAAGTCAGCAAAACTCAAACTCAAACCACCGGTCTAGCCTCTACCTAACATACACAACAATTATCCCTAATTAATCACGAATCCTAAGAGGCTACACTACCTCATAGAAGGGAAAACGACCATTTTACCCCTCAATGGCCCTAAATGTCCATAATTTGACCCAAACCCTAAAAGTCAACAAAAGTCAACAGCAGGAAGTATGTCGCGCGTACCAGCTCCCTACGCTGGGCGTACTCGGCTGCCATGCAGATATCGGAGATGCGCAACCCCTACGCTGCGCGTACTGGAATTACGCCTAGCGTACGCTCGAGTTTCACCCTTCTCACTTGTTTAGTCTTAAACAGTTAAGACCTTGGCTCATATCTTAGATCTAGACTCTCTAATAGCTCTTAACCCATAAAGTCAGGGACTTTAAGCCTTTGCATGGCTAGAAAGGTCCCAAACACACAAAACACTCACCGGTTGTGCATGGTTCTTTTGGGTTGCCTTCACCATAGCAATTTGACAAGGTGATTTATATAGAGAGAAGAGATATTATTATTAATGTATTATATAAATAATATGTTAAAAGAATAATAATATTATTTGATCGATATAAGTCATAAATTAATTAGGAATTAATTTGGTGACTTAAAGAGATTAATTGAATAAAGGGGTATAAACTGTCAAATGTGTGATAATAGTGTTTAGGGCTATGAATCCTTATGGATATGGGAAGGGACGATTTTAAGGATATAGATATCTTAAAAATCGTCCAAGGCCTTATCTAGAAGGATCTTTGGATTGCTTTGAGGCTAAGTTATCCAATTAGGGTTTAAGGTGAAACCCTAGAAGCTCAAAGTATAAATAGACCCTTAGGGTTAGAGAAATCAGCCAATCTATCTTTGAGGAAACCCTAAAGCCGATTTCTCACCTCTCTCCCTCTCTCAAATCATCTTCTTGTTAGTAGGTGTTTGTAAGCCATTAGAGGAGTGACAATTGTGACTCTAAGCTCCAAGGAAAAGAAGTTTTCAAGCAAGTAACTCAAGGTATTCTTCTAGATCCGATTTCATATGTTATGAATTGTTTGTTTACTCTAGATCTATGATTGAAAGTCTTGGATACAAAGCATGTTCAATTAGAGAAATCTAGATCCAAGCATTAGGGTTTGCATGTGCACATAGGAAAGTTCTTATGGCTCAAACACATCAGTGGTATCAGAGCCATGATTGGTTTCGATTGAATATGATGCTTAACTGTTTTGCTTGCTGAAAATCGTTTTTCTTGGCCTCTGCCCGACCCAACTCGGCGAGTCAGTGTCTGGACTCGGCGAGTTGGCCCTACTCGGCGAGTCCAAAGCTGACTCGGTGAGTCCGAGCGTCAGGCATAGGATATTTCTGGATTTTGTTGCTGTTTTGTCGTGGATTTAATACCTAAATCGTTTTGTTATGTTAAAATCCGAATTTTGACTTAATTTAATGATTATCCTTGACATAAAAATAGATAATTTCAAATCTAATGAATATTGGTTATTTATATGATAAATATGGACTATTTAAAATTATTTGGTAATTATCTAATGACTAAAATTGGATTAGGTCAAATATAGATAATTATGAAATTAGTTATTTGAATTATTTGTTATTTGATCCCTTTAGTTTTGAAAAGTTCAAAATTTGTCCTCAAGTTTTGAAATTTGAATTTTGTGATTAAAAGTTTAATTTAGAAGAATTTAAATTTCAACCCCTAGAGTTTTACAAGTTTAAAATTCAACCCAATACTATTATATTATTAAAAGCTTAATGAATATATATAAGTATAATTAAAATGCTAGTTTTACCGTTAGTAGACCTCATTCACGAAGCCGGTCTATAAGGTGGGTATAAGGTTGCTGCCTATAAAATGACGCTTAATGGGTGTACACTCATACCCACCGCTTGCTTGACTGATGGAGGGTCGTTAGCCGAACGAGTAGGATAGGGCCACTCTCTCTTCTCATTAAAAGTATAATGTTAAAATATAAAGTAACTACATGTTTTTCCAAATTCCCAATCCTAGTTACTTTAGGCAAAAGTGAATTGATGCAATCCTATGAAATTACACTTTGCACCCTTGCTAAGAAGTTAGTGGAGCGTGTGTGGTTAACCGGCACACTAATTGGTTCTAATCAAAGGTGGAAAAGGGTGATTCATTGTTTATCATATTTCAATGGAGCGTGTGTGGTTTACCGGAACATCAAATAGGTGATTGTAACAATAAAGGCACCGTGTAGATTTGCATGGTTATTCACTCCCACTTTATGATCCTCGGCATCCCAGTCACAAACGAGAGGGGCATATTGAGATTTAAACATGCCATTGAAAAGTTCAATGAATCTCCAAAAAAAATCTAGGAATTCTCAGTGCATTTAAAACTTAAGGTTATGTTTTCATGGTGAAGAATTAGTGAATCGTCATTCACTTACCTCCAAATTATTTGCGTATTGGATTACGACATCCCTTTTCTAATATGTGAATAATGTTGTTGGGTCCTAGCCCTAATTTTTCATTTTGGGTGTTTAATTAGGGACTCAATTCTAATCAAACTTTGACTTTTCTATTTGTAGATGTCGAACGCAAACAACGCTGCTGCTAACTCATTCACGTTAATCAGTCTTTGCCAAAAGGTGACTTTCGATGGATCAAACTTCAGCGAGTGGATAAGATACATTCGCATGATCGCACACTACGAGGACAAAGAGATTGTCCTTGACGAAAAGCTCGAGAAGGTAAACCCAAAAATCACTACTCCCGAAGAGATGGCTATCTTTGAGACACATGAACGTGATGCAACGAAAGTCCATTGCATCATGATAGCCACAATGAACCAAGAATTCCAAAAGTCCTATGAGGACATGTATCCGTATGAAATGCATCAAGACTTAATGGAGAGGTACCACCAAAGCGCGAGGAAAGAGCGCTATGAGATCATCACGAATATGATCACTGCTAAAATAGGAAAAGGAGAATCTCTTGCCGTGCACTTGCAAAAGATGCAAAGATATGTTGATCGTCTTCGCAAGTTAAATGTTAACTTTAGGGAGGATCTGGCCATCGACATTGTTCTCCACTCCCTGCCCTCATGCTACAACTAATTTAGGATGACCTACCACATGAACAAGGAAGAGGTCACCCTAAGCAAATTCCAAGGGCTCCTAAGGACTGCTGAGAGCAACCTAAAGGACAAGTATGTTGCACCAACTCCCAATCTATCCACTGCTCCTGTTTTAGCTATAGGGTAGGGAAGGGGCAAGAAGAGGAAGGCTCCGTCAAAGAGCCACCGCAAGGGAAAGTCCCAAGATGGTTCCTCTTCTAGTGGGACCAAGGTTGACCCTGCTAAGCCCAACCCTAACCCGAAGAAGGCAGAGTGCCATCATTGCCACAAAATAGGGCATTGGAAGAGAAGCTGCCCGGAATATCCGCAAGCCATCAAGGATGGAAATATCAAGCCATCTTTTGCAGGTATATACACACTTAAATCTAATGGTTCATCTCATGCTATTTCTTAGGTTCTTGACACAGGGTGTGGTTACCACATTTCTTCTGATTTGCAGGGACTAGGAAGAAATAGGGATGTGGAGCTTGGAAGAATAAATCTAATCATGGGGAACAAAAGATCGTCGCCTGTTACCAAGATTGGAGTGTATTCTTTAGTGCTTAGAAATGGATTGAATTTAGATTTAAATAATTGTTGTTACTCGCCAGATATGGCAAGAAACATCATTTCTTTTCATGGTTTATTTAGACAAGGATTTAGATATTCGTTTAATAATGAGAATGGTTCTATTTATGCTTATCTAAATGGTGTTTTATACTTTGAAGCAATGCCTTGTAATGGAATTTATGAAACTGTTATGGTTGTAGATAACCTAGGAAATGATGTGTTGTGTATGGATTCTTCCAATGGTATGGATAAAGCATCTTTGTGGCATTGTCGTCTTGGACATGTCAACAAGAAGCGTATAGCCCAACTCCAAAAGGATGGAGTGTTGGAGTCATCCGACCTTAGGGAAGATGACACGTGTGAATCTTGTTTACTTGGAAAGATGACCAAGTCACCCTTCACTGGCACTTGTGAGAGGGGTGAGGGTTTATTGGATCTCATACATACTGATGTATGTGGTCCCTTTAGATCCACCACAAAGGATGGGAACCGCTTCTACGTGACTTTCACCGATGATTATAGTAGATATGGGTATATATACTTAATCAAGCACAAGACAGAAACGTTGGAAAGGTTCAAAGAGTTCAAAAATGAAGTGGAGAATCAATTGGGCAGGAAAATCAAGATGCTTCGATCCGATCGAGGAGGAGAGTACCTAAGTCTTGAGTTCCACGACTATCTAAAAGAATACTGAATAGTTTCACAATTGACGCCACCTAGGACACCACAGCTGAATGGTGTGGCAGAAAGGCGTAATCGAAACTTGTTAGACATGGTTTGTTCTATGATGAGTCGTGCTTCACTACCTATCTCATTCTGGAGGTATGTCTTAGAGACTGCCGCCCATATCCTTAACCGAGTCCCTACTAAGAAGGTTGCCAAAACACCTCACGAAATGTGGACTGGGAAAGCTCCTTCGTTGGCACATATCAAGGTTTGGGGTTGTGAGGTTTTCGTAAGACGAGAGACTCACGACAAGCTCGAACCTCGTAGTAAGCGATGTATTTTCATCGGCCACCCACAGAGATCCTTTGGATATCTCTTCTATAGACCGAGTGACAATGTTGTCTTCGTTGCGAGGAGAGGGGTTTTCCGAGAGCGAGAACTCATAAGCCAAGGAGACAGTGGGAGGCAAATCGATCTTGAAGAGATTCAAGAATCGAGCGATGAAGGAACCTCTACCGCTGGCGCTCAACCCGAGGAGGAAACTCTGGTTGAACCAATTGACGAGTCCTTACCTCTTAGACGTTATGAAAGAGTTAGAGTTCAACCCCAGTTTTATGGTTTTCATATTACTACCGAAGGGGATACGTATATTAGTGATGGTACACTAATAAATCTAGATGAACCTAATAGCTATAAGGAAGCCATGGCATGCCCAGAGTCTGCAAAATGGAAAGAGGCGATGGATAGCGAGATTCAGTCCATGTATGACAACCAAGTTTGGAATCTGGTTGACAATGTGCCCGGACGTAAGACGGTTGGGTGCAAATGGATCTTCGAGAAGAAGACCGACGTGGATGGGAATGTGCACACGTATAATTCACGATTGGTGGCGAAGGGATTTACTCAAACTCCCGGAGTTGACTATGATGAGACCTTCTCACCAGTTGCAAAGATAAAATCTATTAGGGTGATGCTAGCCATTGCTGCTTTTCATGATTATGAGATATGGAAAATGGATGTCAAGACTAGACTTGGCAAAATCTGGCACGACACGACAACCCGACACGAAGTTAGCGGGTTAAGGTCAGAGATTTCGACCCGTTTATGTACACGGGTTGACACGACACGACACGATAATTAAACGGGTAGAGTTAAGGTCAAGACTTTCAAGTCGAAGATGACTCGAAGATGACCCGTTTATATATATATATATATATATATATATATATATATATATATATATATATATATATATATATATATATATATATATTTCATATTTTTATAAATATTTTCAATATTATACATTTATAGTGCCCCCAAAATTCAAAAACTAAAAGTAAATTCAAAATTTCAAAGTGACTTAATTTTACTCCTCCTCACTACCTATCTCATTTGCTTCCTAACTCTAACTCTTTCCATTTTGCTTTCTAAACTTACTACTACCTCCATCTTATATTTATTATCCAATTTTGACTTTTGAAGTCTTTATTCTTCAAATTTGACCTTAAATATTTTTGTTTTCGATATATAATACTTAATGCAAAATATATGAATGAATTGTGTTTTAAATGTCTTTTCATTGTTATAAGTTTTATCAAGTAGTTTATAACATAAATAAAAATATTTAAGGTCAAAGTAGAAAAATAAAAACTTCAAAAGTCAAAAAATGAACAATAAATATGAGACGGAGGGAGTATAATTTTTTTTTTCCGTTCCACTTCCCACCTCCCAACTCCAGCATTTCACTTTTTCATTTTTTTCCTCCATGACTCTTATTTTTAACCTTTAAAATGTTTCAACCCGGCATGCCACAACATATGTTTAAGATTTAAACCTTAACCCGAAACCCGATACGAAATCGACACGAAAATAAACGGGTTGATACGACACGACACGATAATTAAACGGGTCGGGTTAGGGTCAAGCACTTACAACCCGTTTAATGTCTAGACACGACACGAACCCGACACGACACGACACGTTTGCCAGGTCTAGTCAAGACCGCTTTCCTTAATGGGAAGTTGGCTGAGGATATTTACATGGCTCAGTCAGAGTGTTTTGTCGATGCCAAGCATCCCAATAGAGAGTGCAAGCTTGAAAAGTCCATTTATGGACTTAAGCAAGCATCTCGCAGATGGAATCTTTGCTTTGATGAGAAAGTCAAAGAGTTTGGATTTGCACGAAGCGAAGATGGATCATGTGTATATGTCAAAGCCAGTGGGAGTGTAGTTAGCTTCCTCGTTTTGTTTGTCGATGACATACTGCTCATGGGAAACGACATCCCGACTCTGCAGGAAGTTAAGTCCTGGCTCGGGAAGTGTTTCGCTATGAAGGACCTCAGAGAGGCTTCCTATATTTTGGGAATAAGGATAGTGAGAGAGAGAAGTAAGAGACTAATAGGACTTACTCAAAATACTTACTTAGATAAAGTACTAAAACGTTTTAGTATGGAAAACTTGAAGAAGGGAGAATTACCGATACAAAGTAATGCCAAGTTGAGTAAGACTCAAAGTCCGAGTACCGAAGCCGAGATAGCTGAGATGAGCCGAGTACCTTATGCTTCCGCAGTTGGCTCGATCATATATGCTATGACTTGTACTCGCCCTGATGCGGCCTTTGCTTTGAGCATGGTCAATAGATATCAAGGGAACCCTGTCATAGCTCATTGGATTGCGGTTAAGAATATCCTTAAGTACCTTCGGAGGACCAATGAATGGTCTCTAGTCCTCGGGGGGAGTGATGACTTAAAGGTGTGAAGGTATAGTGACGCCAGTTTCCAGACCGACAGAGACAACTACCGTTCGCAGTCGGGCTGGGTCTTTACCCTTAATGGAGGAGCAGTAACTTGGAAAAGTTCCAAGCAGGAAACTGTAGCTAATTCAACGTGCGAATCAGAGTACATTGCAGCAAGCGAAACGTCAAAGGAGGCGATATGGTTGAAGAACTTCATTGGTGACATTGGAGTTGTGCCTGCCATAAAGGAGTCTATGGAAATTTTCTTTGATAATGAAGGAGCGGTTGCCTTAACTAAGGAACCGAGGGATCATGGTAGATCTTGGCATATCGACAGAAAGTATCACTTTATTAGACATCGAGTAGAAGAAGGACACCTCGTGGTTAAGAGGATATCATCAGAAGATAACCCAACAGATCCGCTTACGAAGGGACTGAGCAGGGTTAAGCACTTGCAGCATGCTAGGAGTATTAGGCTGAAGGATGATATTAGTTTAGATTAGATAGTTTGGAAACTTGTAATAAATAAATGTAATTGACATTTGATGATTAAATAAAGGAGTATTATTTAAAAGTTTTGTCTTATGTTAATTAGTTAACTATTGTTTCACTTTGCATGTTTTGACTTCCAGAATAATTCAGTTTATTAAGAATAATTGAATTATTCAAACAGTCCACAGTCGTTCATATGTTGGAAGTAGGTATGAATGAAGACTGTCATGAATTGGTGTGTAGATTGTCTAAATGGTATTAGACATAGCAAATGTTTGCTACAACGTTCATGAGTGCTTATGACCAAGTTTTGAGCATTGGAATAAACCCGCACTTGCTGGAATCACCTTATGGAATGTACCACAAGTGATCGCAAGACGATAATATCATATGGTCTTAAAACCTAGATATATGGTTTATTATTTACTAATTAGTTGTGTATTGATAATGCG
Organism: Lactuca sativa; assembly: GCF_002870075.4. Lineage (NCBI taxonomy): Eukaryota > Viridiplantae > Streptophyta > Magnoliopsida > Asterales > Asteraceae > Lactuca > Lactuca sativa. The sequence continues at coordinate 31,152,402 of NC_056631.2, read as the reverse complement.
AAACCGCATCAGTAAATTGATGTTATAAATCGCATTGTTGTGTATAGTTGATTAGTGGATAAGTAAATGCATATAAGTTGAATTTTATCTGTTACTTTTATCCTAAGAGGGTAAAAGCGATATCACGGCCGCTCGATGATTTTATTTGACTTATGTGTCGGGCCCGGTCAGGACTGAATTGATGTGTTCAATTAAGTTCTATGTCAAATAAATCTGAGATCGAGAAAATAATTGTTAGAAAATAAGTATGAAAATTGTTTCATGAGATTATCTGCATGATATCAAAACAGAGGACTGTACGATCCCTTATCTAAAGGACAGGATACTGATAAGATCAGAGTTGACAGCGTCTTTGAGAGCTACGATTCCTAATCGGTTTGGGTTTGCGTTTATAGTTACTAGACTTATCCAAGTGGAGACAGTTGGATTAGTGTCTAAGGCTGTAACTATATTTGATAAGTACTTGATCCGGTTGTGCATGGTTCTTTTGGGTTGCCTTCACCATAGCAATTTGACAAGGTGATTTATATAGAGAGAAGAGATATTATTATTAATGTATTATATGAATAATATGTTAAAAGAATAATAATATTATTTGATCGATATAAGTCATAAATTAATTAGGAATTAATTTGGTGACTTAAAGAGATTAATTGAATAAAGGGGTATAAACTGTCAAATGTGTGATAATAGTGTTTAGGGCTATGAATCCTTATGGATATGGGAAGGGACGATTTTAAGGATATAGATATCTTAAAAATCGTCCAAGGCCTTATCTAGAAGGATCTTTGGATTGCTTTGAGGCTAGGTTATCCAATTAGGGTTTAAGGTGAAACCCTAGAAGCTCAAAGTATAAATAGACCCTTAGGGTTAGAGAAATCAGCCAATCTATCTTTGAGGAAACCCTAGAGCCGATTTCTCACCTCTCTCCCTCTCTCAAATCATCTTCTTGTTAGTAGGTGTTTGTAAGCCATTAGAGGAGTGACAATTGTGACTCTAAGCTCCAAGGAAAAGAAGTTTTCAAGCAAGTAACTCAAGGTATTATTCTAGATCCGATTTCATATGTTATGAATTGTTTGTTTACTCTAGATCTATGATTGAAAGTCTTGGATACAAAGCATGTTCAATTAGAGAAACCTAGATCCAAGCATTAGGGTTTGCATGTGCACATAGGAAAGTTCTTATGGCTCAAACACATCACATATCTCATGCATGGCTTGATCCCAACGTCCAAGATAGGAATTTTATGACTCTACACCACTGAATATACTCAAAGGGGGTGGATCATGGTCTCTGGAGTACAATATCACATAAAGTCTCCAAATTTTAGGACAAAACCCCTAGAATACTCTACTAAGATGCCAAAGCCAAAAGAGTGAGAAAGTTATGAGCTTTATACCTCAAAATGAAGCTCCACACTAAGATAAGCCCAGATCCAAGGCCTAAAATCCCACTCCTTCTTTTTCAAGACTCCTTCTTCACTCCAAAGAAACTTAAGAATGCTCCCAAGGCTCTCTAATGCAGTCACAAGCTCTAAGAACGAAAACTAGGGTTTAGGAGGGTTGGTGACTGAGAATGGTAGACATGAATGAGGCCATCATATCCTTTAAATAGGGGTCTCACCCTAAATTAGGGTTTTCACTTTGTGCCTAGTACGCCCAACGTACTAGGTGGCTTCCGCGTCAAATGCACATATATGAGCACGCTGAGCGTATACTCGTGTATGCCCCGCGTATTTATTCACCACCTTTTCTCATAAAGGGACTAAAATGGCCAAATACTCAAAAGACCAAGGGTCACGAAGTATACCTGATCTCGGGATGTTACATTATGTGCTCTTAATCTTTTAGGCATGTTTATTATTGTATGCATCGAGTCAATTTGTTGCGACATTATGGTGTTAAACATATTTTAGTCTTTGATGGAGGTCATTTACCAATGAAGAATAAGCAGGAGATTAAGCGTGGTAGGTACTATTTTTCATTTGACAATGTCTACACTCTATCATATAATTTTGCAGTAGTATTTGTTAATAGATTTAATGTGGTTCTTTGTATTTACAGAAAAATTTTAAGAGTTTAGAATCCATAAAGGATTAACAGTTAAGGATGAACTCTTAAAGTGTAATTGGTGTCGGTTGTGGAAATCAATGAATCTAGATCATATTGCAAGAAATAACATACTTCATATTTTAACCAATATAGGCAATGTACTTTATTTTTTTTTACTCGTAATAGCAACCTACTTACATGTTTTTATCACAACGGCAATATGTAGTCCACATGAAAACCTACTTACATTTTGTTACACATAATAGTAATTCAGTTACTATTCATTAAAGTACATTGCTTTTATCTGTCAAAAAACATAGTTGCATTGTTGTCATACATAAAAACTTAAGTAAATTTCCTACATTGGTATAGAGAGTAACTCAATAGTGTGTTTCTATTTGTGATTTTCCCTAAATAAATCAACAAATTTCATATTTATATATTTTTTAAGTTTTATTTTGTTACAAATGTCAAGAAAGGAAAATCTTGTCTGTGCTATCGAGCATGAATCATGTGGAAATACAATAAAAAGTTGTGGATATATCACCTACAATTGCATATGAACTAATTCAGGTAATTGAAGACATTAAAGAAGTGATTAATTGAACCACATTTGCAAATGCAATTTCCAAGATTCTATTAGACCAACAACCCTCTAATGAGAATATGTCACTATTGAATTTGGAGCCAAATTCAAAATCTAAACCTAAAGGCCCTTCTCTATGCTCTTCACTAACTAAATACTTTCATCATGAAGGTGTCGAAACAAGAAAATATTTCAAATGTTGTGGCTCCTTATAAGGTTAATGCTCAAACGGCATTTTTAGCCCTTAGCAAGCATGTTGATACTATCAAACTCAAGACTCAGACCCTTTTTTTTTTGTCTTTTTAGTGAGGACAAGAAGGGCATTCATGTATTTTGCAGAATCATTGCCTATTTTCCTCTTACAATTCTTATGTTTCTACCGACATTTAAAAAAAATTCCTTAATTTTTTAACTAGAAAATTATAATTGTATTCTAGGTAGATAACTTAATCCATTTCCTAAAACTGAAATAAATATGACAACCATGTAAACCCTTTTAATCCACACCTTAAAAGGTCACCAGAATGTGGCGATGATAATTGTGTATCACGACAAACAAGCCATGGATGGATGAGTCTCTTATAGACATGAAAGATAATGCTTGTTCTAGACCTGAAAACCGGGTTGGGTTCGGGTTGACGGGTCAAAAAACATAAACTCAACCCAGCCCAATATATGAGTTGGCGGGTTGGAAACATCAACCCAACCCAACCCATATAACTCGTTTAAATATATTGGTTCGTGGGTTCACAGGTTAGTGGGCCAGACCCAACCCGCATAACCCGTTTAATTAATAAGCAACACATTTTATAAAATTGAGGTTTTTCCAACATAAAAATTGAGGTTTTTCTAACATAAAATCATAAAGTCATTACAGTCATTAACATACAAAAAAAGTTTTCAATATAAAATCATAAAGTCATTAACATTTAAATAAAATTAAAAAATAAACACATTCATATATTGTCCAGTTGCTTAAAAATACTCGTGACTATGTGTGTTTTTTTTATTAGGGCTCCGCAAAAAACTAGTCATACGATTATACAAATACGGAAAAAAAAATAGATTTCAATCATTACATTAATAATTAATAATTAAATATATCTTTTTTTAATGTAATATATAAACGGGTGGACGAGTTGATCCGCGAACCCAAACAGATAATTCAATTCAACCCATGAAATAAACGGGTTGACGGGTAAAAAATCTCAACCCAAACCTATTTATTTTCGAGTTGGGTCAATATTATTTGGTTAGAGATTAAGTTGAGAGTTGCCATCTCTAATTTGTTTTTCCGCATGTGAGCTTACATGTATATTATGCAAACATACTTTAATTTTGTGGGACGAGACTTGAGAGCCTCAATGCCTAAGAGGTGGGATTTGGAATACCTGAAAGTTGGGCATATGTATCTTTACCTTATTAGGGCGGACGAAGTGGTGAGCGAGGAGAGGTGCAGGACGTTTCCCGCACAGGGGGAACTCCGCACCGTGGGTGCGGAAAGGCTAGCGCGGGAAGAGGGTGGGGGGTGGGGATCCCGCATTCTCACTCCTCACATGATTGGTTCGTTTATTTTTTTTTCTTTTATTTTTTTTAATATTTATAAAATTATATATCTATTAAAAAATATAAAAAATATATTAAAATTTATGGTTTTTAATTCCTTACGAAATTAGTATAATATATGTATGAAATATATATATATATATATATATATATATATATATATATATATATATATATATATATATATATATATATATATATTAAAATAAAAAAATAGTAAGGGGAGCTTCCCACCCATTCCTTGAGTTTTAGGTGAGGGAAAGAAATGTGAGGGAAAAAGGGGTATGGCCCACAAAAAGTGAGGGAAACTTCCCTCCCACTCCCTCCAGTCTTACGTACATAGTAGTTAGAGTGTGGGGGGGTGATGATGATTTTGTTGTGATACGGCGTGTATTGTTGGCGGCAAACACTGCCCCATAACCATATTTGTTGCCAGCGGCATGTTCGGGCGGCATATGTTTTCCGTTGGTGCCTTGAAAATTAGCATATACTGTATTAAGGCTATAAGGAGTGGGCATCCTAAAAGACGCGTGATGCTGAGTTGGCACGACCAAAGACGCGTGAACAACGTCCCAAGGGCCGGTGTTCTTAGTGTCGCGTGGATGGGAAGACGGAAGAAGACGAAACTTTCTATTGGTTTGCTTTTTTTTTTTTCCGATCGTTTGCCCCTTAATTTTGTCGCGTGGATGAGAAGATAGAAGAAGACAGAGCTTCCTATTGGTTTACTTTTTTTTTCGACCGTTTGCCCCTTAATTTTGTTGGATTTTTTTTAATCCATCGAAGTAGAAAAGAAAAAAAACAGGTTAGTATCCGTTTTCCGGTGAAATCAGGTGAAGAAGACGAAGTAAGTAAAGCGGGTGGATATTTTAAATGTTTTAATTGAAGTTACAAATTTGGTCCTAAAATTCTGTAACTTAATTTTATTACACCCTTTCACTTTTATCTGAATTATATTAAACCCTTAACTATATATAATTATGTTTATTTAATTTTAAAAGTTAATAATATGTTTACTTGATTTTTTAGTTAGTAAAATGATTACTTATAATAATGTTTTTTTATTTAATCTAATGTTTTAAAATTAAAAAAATAAAAATATAAATGATGTGGAATGGTAACCTTTTTCAATGTCTAGTGGGTTGTTTTTATTTAATATAATGTTACAAAAAAATATGTTTTCTATTTATTATGTTTTTTATTTAATATAAATGTTACAAAAGATAAGAAAAAAAAATGAATATTGTTAGTGGTGAGCATTTCGAAGATGTAGTGGGTTGGTGGTGAAGCTGATATGGTGTAGAGGTGACAACATATTTTCAGTGGTCTGATGGTGACTACTCCATTTAACCTAAGAGTTCTTTCTTCTCTTTTAACATATATTAAAAGTTTTTATTTTTATTTATTTATTTATTTAAAAACAGAAGATTATAAACAATATTTATCAATCCTCACTTGACTTCCTTCTTTTTATTTTTAGTACATTCATATATAATTTCTATGTTATTTTTAACTTGTTTTTGAAAAATTTCAAAAAAATAGACGCTGAATATTATTTTTTGGTATTTTTGAATAAATGTTTTTTCCATGTGTCATTTTCTCATTTTTTATTTTTTTTTAATTAACATATCATATTTACACCTCAATTAATAATTGCATTATTTAAAAATAATCATTAAATTACAATATTACAACTCATATACTATTGAATATGTTTCCTTTTAAATTTCAAATTTCAAATTTAAATAAATTTTTGTTTAAACCTTCATATTAAAATTTTTTTTATCCAACCCGTATAACATACGGGTCACACAACTAGTATATAATAAATAAATTATACAAATAGAGTTAAGCGGTAGTTCAAATAAGACAAATATTAAAAAATTGAACGGCAAACATACATGCAATTTTCTTGTTATTTCTTTTCGTTTTTCTAAAACGTAACTTTTAATTTTTTATAATGAAATTTATGTTTTATTTTAATTAATATTAATGGTTTTTATTAAATGAATATATTTTTTTTTATCATAGGTTAAAACATCATCATAAACAAATACCAACAATAATAATAAATGCTTATGTAACATCTATATTCAACAACATACCATATACTTTAGCCTTAGCCTTAGAAACATGAAAGTTGATATATATAGGATTCCAAACTTAATCCATTTAATTGGAGAAGCATTGTCGATTCTGGCCAAAACCTAGCAAAATACGTTACCAGTTAGGTAATTTATACTTTTTAATTATATGGATACTTAATATGCTAAATGTCATGATTGCAAAACGTCAAAAACCATAATTTCAAAATACAACTTTTAATAAAAAAATAAAAATATAATGCAATGATAGAAATAAATAGATACAAAACATTATTATAAACAAATAGATAAATAGTCCCTTATTATTTCTTTCATTTAGCATCGTCACTTACATACATCAAGAATTTAACTATTAAGAATCGTCGACAAAAAATCATCCATTGCTTTGTAAGAAGAACCATCAACACTTGCTCTTATCAATCTCCCAACTTCACTTGCTTTTCTTCTCATATCATTCCCTTTTCCCTCTTCATTTTTATCCAACACCATCTCTATAACATTCTTCACCTTCTCTTTCACAATCCTCCCATGCACCCCTCTAGTCAACACCACACAAACACCCATCTCCTCCACCAACATCTTGGCATTATACCCTTGTTCTGCCGCCAACGGCCACCCAATCATCGGAACCCCTTGACTGAGACTCTCCATCACCGAATTCCACCCACAATGGCTCAAGAAAGCTCCGGTTGATGGGTGGCAAAGTATCTCTAACTGTGGTGCCCAACCATGCACCATCAATCCTTGTTTCCCAATTCTATCCTCAAAACCCAAAGGCAACCATTCGGGTTTGAACTCGCCTTTGAGGTCAAACCCGATTGGTGGCCTAATCACCCAAATAAAAGGCTTCTTGCTCTCTTCAAGCCCTTTTGCTAATTCCATCATTTGGATCTCACTAATTGTGTTTTGAGATCCAAATGAAATGTAAAGCACCGAATCTTGAGGGTGAGAATCTAACCATTCAATGCATTCTTCGGGTCGGATAACAGGTTGTTTTCCGGATCTTCGACCGACAATACCCGAACCCGGATTGTTTTTCAACATCTTTTGTGGGAGGAGTGGGCCAATACACCAAACAGGGAGTTTTATGTAATTTCGCAAGGTCTCACATCCCATGATTTCTATCTCTCCAACTGTATTACACAACCAGCCTTTGGATTTGAGAGAAAGAGAGATTTGAGGTTGGAAGAATGTAGACCACTCATCTTTACCATCAGCAGCTATAAGATAACTATGTAGCTGCGTGATTGAAAACCGGCAAGATTCCGGGAACCCGGGCACCGGAAATTCGTCGTGGGTTCCGCCATCTGTGAGGTTCCGGTGAGGAAGATTCATCCAGATGGAACTGTATGCGGCTGAGCCGTACGCGCCGCCGGTGGTGAATGAGTAATTAACAGTACCAAAAGACTTTGCTACCTCATTAGCCCAACCCATGAACACGTCCGAAATTATGCATACCGGTGGACTTCCTTCGTCGGAAATGATATCGGAGATGAACCCACGTAGCGGGGTTTCAAGGGCTGTGGAAGCGTGGAAGAGTTTGATGATTTGGGTGATGGGTAGGCCATCGGTGTTCTCAGAGTTGGGAGGGAGGCCGTGGTCGGAGCTGTTGAAAGGGAGAGATTTCAGGTGGATTTGGTGGGGCGGAGAAGGGCCGTTGGCGATGGCTGAGCGGAGGTAGTTGATGTTGAGAGGGCTGTTGACGATGGTGATGGTGAAGATGGGGTTGTGGTGAAGGATTCGGTGGGCTAATTCCAAAAAGGGTATCAGATGACCTTGCGCCATGAATGGCACCATTACTATGTGTTTATGCAGTTGAGCTTCCATGGCTGAAAATATGCACCAAGTTTTTCGTTTTAGAATAATAAATATCGCATGTGTTTATGTAGTGGAGTTTCCAATGACCTTAGGCCATTAATGGCACCAGGGCTATGTGTCTATCTCTAACACCAAAGAAACAACGTTCAATTTGAAAATCGGGTTGGCTAAAAAATCACCCCAATTTTCTATTTAAACATCCTATTTGATTTTTAAGGTTTTTTTATCGGTTAAATTTGTATTGTTTTTTGAAAAAGTAAATTATAAATAGTTTATTATAGGTTAGAATTTTAATAAAAATATTTATAAGGTGTCTAAGGGATGTCAATTTAGCAACACCCGGTGAGAATGAATACACATTTTAATATTGTACTTAAACTTGCATTTGTTGACATTTTTTTTGTCGTTTTCTTTTTGTTTAAGGGTTGTTTCTTGTTTTGCTTTGCTTTGTAATTAACATTTGTGGTCTTGTGTGTGTTTCTTGCTTTGGTGTGTTCTTAAATTTAAGTTGAAACTTTTGTTCCTTTTATAAAATATCATCACATATCTTGTTTGATGGGTTCTTAATTGATTTTAACTATGGTCAGAGTCTTTGTTCCAACAAACACACTCACATATTGTAATATTTAATATATATAGGAAAGTTTGGGATTATTTTTTGATCTAACTATGAACAAGTGTTTGTTCTAACTATGAACGAGTGTTTGTTCTAACAAACACACATATATATTTTAATTTTTAATATATAGGGAGTGTTTGGGATTACTTTTTGATCTAAAGACTTTTTGACTTTTAGTTTTTTTTAAGACTGATAGGTATGGATAACACTCATACCCACGTTATGGGTGTCACATGTTCTTCTTCTCTCCATAACATATCTATAAACATCAAAAGGAAATGATGTTTTTATTTGAAATGGTGTTGAGAAGAAGCAACTTAGGAAAAAAGCAGAGGAATAACACGCGTTTCGTCCCGTTACCACCATCACGCCCGGTGGCATAACACCCAATAACGGTTGGCTGGGGCGGTGTTCCTGCCGCCATGGCGCCGTTAAGGGTCTACCACATAAGCATAATGGCCGGTGGCGTTGCCCGCTCCATATACTCTAAAAAAAGTGTTTAAAATGTGTTTGGATAACTTTTGTGAGAGACAAACTGTAAAAAGCAAAAGTCATAGAAAGTCATAAATTCTTAGGTTTTAAAACAACTCATTTTTCTTCTTAACAAAAAATCATTTAAAAAAACTTTTAAATTTACCCAACACTTTTTTAGACTTTTAGCTTTTTGAAAAAGTCAAAAGTCTGAAAATTCACTTTGAAAAGTATTCCCAAACACCCTTGTATTTTCGAGTTTTAAAATGTGATTATTTATTTATTTATTATTATTTTTTTTAAGAATGGGTGAGTGCTTGACTTTCGATGTGTTTGGATTGGTAATCAGCGGTAAGACCATGGTCATCGGTCGAGTTAGCGTGGGAAGTGCTATAAGACTGCGGGATGGTCGTAGCATTCACCAATAGCCAAATAGCATAGAAGTGTTGTACAACTGTAGGGTAGCCATAACATTCTTCATGCATCCAGATAGTATGGGAAAGTGTTGTTAGACTGCGGAATGAGTCGTAGCATTCATATATTTAGTCAGATGAGTTAGGCATGGTGGTTCTGTTCGTAGGATCGTGGAAAGGCCGTAGCAGGATCGAAATCAGGAAAGGATAGGTCGTTGGGATTCGAGGTGGAACTGGGTGGGACATGTGGGCAAGGTCGCTCCGTGATCTAGTTTGGGTGGGACCCATGGGCGAGGCCTGTGTGCTTATAGCAAAGCAGGTGGGACCTGGCAGAGACCGTTGGATCAAGGTATGGGATCGGGGATCCCAGGATTTATAGAGCCAAGAGTGGCAATATGGATAGGGCAGTTTTGATAACTGAAGTTTTCTTCGGAAGTCATGGGGAGCGACTAAGAGAGTGTTCATTGGCTCAGCAACCGAGTTGGAATCCGGTACTCCAGATAGTTGACAAATAAGTTGGGGCCTGGGAGGTCTCGGCTCATTCGGACAATGGATAAGAGGCAGCAGGATGTTCAGGCAAAAGTATTAATGAGAGCATTCTTTTGAGTGGAGTAGCTTGCTGATCAAAGGTGCTAAGTTACTTACAATTAGATTAAATAATCTCAGAGTAATTGATTTGAACCTGTTGCGCAGCTCTTGTATGAGTCTAACCATTGCAGGGATGAATCTTCTGTTTGAAAGATTATCTGAGCCTTCTATCAAATATAATTTTCCTGCAGATGGTTATGCATAGGCAGTCTGTCAGGGAGACATACCAGCATGGGATTCAGACTTTCGGGAGGTAGAACTTGTTTGCAGACTCTCGAAGTTCGCTTTCTTCAGGATGGAAGTTCGGTTGGGTTTTCTTTTGTCTTGAGAATATTATTTTATGCATAAAATCATCGGTTGCGTTCCTCAGATCATTTTCGGGATATGGGTGTTAGTAAGGAGAGATTTTGAGGACGAAATCTAATTTAAGTGGGGGAGAGTTGTAACACCTGGTTTTGAAAGTGCTTCGTTGCTCGGGGCTGTGGCCCAATCATTAGTTGTCATAAGGTTTAGGGCCTTGGGAAAGTAAGGATTTGGCCCATTTCGGATGTGGGTGTTAGGATATACGTGATCCAAATGTTTGATTGTGTCTTCGGAGGCCAAGGGTATAATCATAATTTGACATCTCAGTCTTCTAGGGATTTTGGGTTCTTGTTCAGAAAGTTTTTAGGTAATGATGAGTTATTAGAAGCATATGGCTTCTCGTTACCTTTCTATGGATATAAAATTCATTGGAAACAGACTTATAACGAAGAAGTTATGGTCTTCAGAAGTTTCGTTGTTTTTCAGGCATAGTCGAGTATACGAGGCGTACACAAAGTGTACGCGGGGCGTACTAGTGAAGAAGGCAGTATGCGGGGCGTACCTTGGAGTACGCCGGGTGTATTGACCAGGATAGTCGCAAATGCTCTTCGGAGTATGTTGGGTGTACCATATGTACGGTAGGCATACGGCAGTTAGATCAGAACCCTATTTTAGGGTCTTAGACCCTATTTAAGCTTCTTATCTCATAACATAACCCTAATATCTTCGGCCTCCATCCCTCTAAACCCTAGAAATCGACCCTTAGCCCCCATTTGAGTGATTGTAGAGCTTCAAAGTGATTTTTATGTGTTTTAGTGCTTGAGGAGGAAGAAGGAACTTATTGAAGAGTCATTATTTGACTTGGAGCTTTTGGATCCAAGCTTTGTACACCTAGATCTATCTTTTGGAGGTATAAAGTCTTAACCTTGACAACTTTTTCATGTAGATCTAGCTAAGTGGTACAGTGTTATGGTTTTGGTCCCTTTGAGGTGGTTCTTGTGAGTAGAAGTTACTCCAGAACCTTTGAGCTTCATATTTGGTCCTTATTGAGGTTATGGAGTTATAAAGTTTGGATCTTGATGGGTATAAACCTTCCATGCATGATTTGGTAGTCATTTGATGAAGTTTGGGACTTAGGGTTTTGATGTTGGCCCCATTGAGTTATGCTAAGTCATAAATTGGAAACTTTATGACTTAAGAAGTCCCTTGAGATAAGATCTGGAAGTTTGGACTGAGGTCTGAAGGTATTAAGACATTTTGGGAGTGATTTTGACCTTTTGGAATTCATCTTTGCTGTTTAGGCTTCATTAAGCCATGCAAAGGCTTAAATCTTTCGACTTTATGGATCAAGTCACTTATATTTGGCTATTCTGAGGTGTTGGACGTCTTTACTTAATGGATTAAGAGCCAGAATTGAGAATTGGTCATCAAGAGGAGTACGTTGGGTGTACAAGCCTGTACGTGCAACGTACAAGCTCTTAAGCCAGTACACTTAGCGTACAAGCTGAGTACGCCCCGCGTACTCAGCTGAGTGGGATTTTGGGTTTTGGGCTTCGGTTTGGGCCATTCCTCGGAATTTACTATTTTGGGCCAAATTGGGCCATTAGAAATCAATTATTTTGGGCTAATAATATGTTTGGGCTTAAGGGAAGGGTCATTTGAGGAGTTGGGCCTAATTTAGAAAATTGGGCATTAGTGGGCTTGGAAAGGCTATCTAGAATTGGGCCTTTCATGTTATGGATTTGGGCCTAGGTCATGGACTGGATTAGATCATGGGTAAAATGGTCATTTTACCCTAAGAAGGATTATCGGTTTTTGACTAAGTGTTATTTTGGTGATGATAGCTTGGGGAGTCGTCAGAGCAGCCGTTAGAGATTCCTTACCGTGAGATTTTGCATTCCGCTTTGCGATGTGAGTTTTCTCTTATAGGAATGAGTCGAAGGCATCAATTCCGACCCGCATGTATGATTCTATGTTTTCGTATTTCGGTTCGATGCCGGGTGGGGCCCGTTGTTTGTTTATATGCTTTCCGGATTATGGTGCGATGTCGGGCGGTGCCCTAGAAATGTTTGTATGCTTGATGTCTTCGTGATTCTTGCATGTGTCTGTATTTGTATGATTTTGGATTACGATCCGATTTCGGACAGTGCCCGAGGAATGTTTGTATGTTTCCGAATTTTGGTCCGATGATGGGTGGGGCCCGAGGAATGTTTATATGTATGTTTTCGAACTACGGTTCGATGTCGGGTGGTACCTGATGACTATGTGCATGTTTAGTTGTACTTGTTGTCTATGTGATACTTGTATGTGTCTGGTTAGGGAAGTGAGTGTGGGCGGGGTCCCGTATCTCATCACTAGCTGAGTATGGACGGGGTTCCATATCTCATCATTAGTAGAGTAGGGACGGGGCCCATCAGCCCATGATAGGCGAGGCCTTAGGATTGGAACGTATAGTACTGTGTATGATTCTTTATGTGCTAGCATGATTATATGATATTGTTTGTATGTATACCGAGCGGGGCTTGATGCCAGGCGGGGCCTGATGTCGGACACTGTCTGATGTCCGGCGGGGCCCGATGAAGGGGTGGGGGTCCATTTTATTTGATCAGGTGTATAATGTGTGGTAGTTTAGGGAGAGTCACTAAGTTTCATGCTTATGGTTTTCAGTTTTGGTTTCAGGTACATCCAGTTGCAAAAAGAAGAGCTCGGGATGACTGCATTGCACACACCATGATGTCTAACAAGAGATATTTACTCTGATGTTTTGATTTGGAAACTCTGATAATAATGTTTTGAAATACTTTGAATCATGTTTTGATGGAATGGTTTGATAACTATGGTTTTATTTAATGGTTTAAAATGAAATTTTTGGTCATGAATTTTTGGGACGTTACATGAATTTGCATAACAGAAGCATGTTTATGAAGTTGTTATGAAACCTGTTGTGGTGGTGTGTGACATCACACATATGATAAATTAGTTTTCCAAACCTATATGGGATTGGAGAACTTTCATGTGGTAGCATTAATTTTTTTATCCATTTGTTTTGTAGGTGATGGGCATGGAGCATTAGCTTTGAGCCTTGAGCCTACAAACCTAGAGAAGACTGCATTCTCATTAAAGCGTCAACAAGAGGTGATTAATCTCCAAAACTCCCTTTAAGAATATACTAACTAAATTGCCCTTGATGATTAAAAAGTTCCCCAAAACAATTCTTTTGGGGTGGAGGGAGTAAATTGTAATTTGTTTCTGAATGCAATTACTACTAAAAAAATTGACGGACGAGACAACTTAAGTTTATATTCATTAGGAAATTATGGAAATTTGAGCTCAATTTTATAACTTCAACCTATTTAGAAGAAACCATGGAGCTCTCAAAATGTTTAACTTAACGGTAACGTTTATCATCACAATGTAGCAGAAAAGAGCTTATTTCAGGTGCTTATTAGTTATTACGACTCTATGGTTCCTATATTTACCATATATTGTATTTAGAGTAAATTAATGAAATCATTCATATGGTTTTGTCAAAATTTCGCGTTTGGTCCCTAACTTTTTTTTTGCACTCGGATCGTTCCTATGGTTTGATTTCGTTGCGTTTTTTGTCCCTATGGTTTGGTCAAAATTACAAGTTTGGTCCCTAATTTTATGTATTTAAGGGACGAGCAACGCAACAAAATCAAACCACAAGGACGGTCCGAGTGCAAAAAAAAGGTTAGGGACCAAACGTGAAATTTTGACCAAACCATAGGGACGATTTCAGTAATTTACTCTTGTATTTATAACTATACTACTTTATTGTTTTCGATAAGTTTTTTAACTCACCACATTCAAAGAGTCTTAACAAGACAATTAAAAAAACTCGTAGCAGTATAGTTGGTAAGGTTTCTTATAATAATAATAATAATAATAATAATAATAACAACAACAACAACAATAATAATAACTAGAAAAGATTCCCCGGTGTTGCCGGGGTCGGAAGGTATTGCTTTGTAAAGTAAAGTAGCATGTTGAACTGCATTGAGATAATCTAGTAAAGGAAGATAAAAAATGTCATTTAATTACATAAGTAAAGAAATCTAAATCATCATTTCTTGCAATAAATGAGGAAAATAAAGAAATGGTCTCACAAATTGAACTTTATTGCCATGTATTGCAGCGGACGGAAAACCAATCCGGAAAATATAGATAGTTGTTTTTTGTCCGTTAATGTGAGAGTAATTTTGTCTTTTAAGGTAGTAGGGACTGAATTTGTGACGACGGGTAAACCATATTGACCATTTATGTAATTTTGGCGGTGGTGGTGGTGGTGGTGATGACAGCTGGTGGATGACTTTATGGTATTGGGTGAGTATTTTTTAATAAATAAAACATTAATTTAAAACCAAAAGGATAAATATAAATTAATAAAAAAAATAGGATTAGGAGTAAAAGAGTGATTTGGGTTTCCATCGTTGTCCTCAAATTGTTAAATCTGGTAAACCACAGGGACCAACCGTGTGATTTTGTCTAACAATAATAATACTAATATTGAGGGATCATTTCTGCCAAAAGACTATATACTAATAATATGTAACAAAAGACGAGGGTTATGAAAAATTCAAACGAAAGTGAAAGGGTTGTTTGTGAACAAAAGCATAAAGGTGAAAGGTTAAGTAGTTTTTTAAAACCAACATAAGTTGGAGGACCAAAAGTGACAAAAAAAATTGACAAAAAAAGAGGAACAAACATACATAACCTTAGAGACCAATCTTGCCAAAGATTTATAAAGTTTATTATTCCTAATTTTCATATCTTTAATATATATATATATATATATATATATATATATATATATATATATATATATATATATATTTACTATATTATTAAGGATATTGCCTATTTCTTGAAATTTAAGAGGTACTACACCTACTGCATAATATACAATCAATTTATTCATACCTTTTAATACTCCTATCACATTTCCGTTTTACATATTAGTTGCATTAAATATTCACATTTTCGTTTGACAAATTAATGGCATTAACATTGACATTTCATAAATTGAATCAAAAAAAGTAGACATACTATTTTTCTCCTCTGTTCTCTACACTCGCATTTTCCCTGTAAGCCCCTAATCTGCTTGTGTACCAATCAGATCCGTTTGATGGTGCGGAATCCCAATCAAACGGGTGATGTCAGATCAAATAGAAGAGAAGGAGGAGAAGAATAATATGAATCTCAATGTATTGATTAATTGAATGACGTTCCTTTACATGAGATTCACACACACACACACACACACTTAAGCTCCTGTCTCTCTCTTGGCCGTACACTCTCTTCTATTTCATCAATCTCTACTCTTCAACCCTAACACCTATATATATACTAGGGAACATGGGCTGTAAATGGGTTTACGGTCGT
Organism: Lactuca sativa; assembly: GCF_002870075.4. Lineage (NCBI taxonomy): Eukaryota > Viridiplantae > Streptophyta > Magnoliopsida > Asterales > Asteraceae > Lactuca > Lactuca sativa. Next base: position 31,136,479 of record NC_056631.2, on the reverse strand, counting down.
AAACCTGTTTACGGCCGTAAACACAGCCGTAAACACCTAGCTGTTTACGGTCCAAGACACAAAAATACATTTTTCTAGAAAAGTAAAGTATAAAATATTTTTGACCCAACAATCTCCCCCTTGGTTTATAGCTTTCTTTTCTTAAATGACCCAACAAGCTCCCCCTAAAAAGTAGCTGACTTTTTTTGTTAATCTTCATTGTGAGATTTGCTTCAACATTTATCTTCAAATTCTTCACAACTCCAAGATGTGCTTGATGAATCTTCAATGAATCACTTCATCTTGAGCACTTGAGCTTTTCTTCAAGATTTGACTCTTAACGCACATTGGGTGAGGAGGCTTCTTATACTGATTCTTGAAATATGGCGCTTTCAGCTTGAGAATCTTCAGAGAGAACATCAGAGAGAACAAATCTTCTGGATCACTTTAGCAGGCACAACAATAGCAGCAGACTGATTGAGGAGGCTTCAATGCAATCCGTCACATAATCTTCAATTTCAGCTTCATCTTGCTTCTGGGGTTGAAGGATTGAATGTTGAAAGAATAATCTTCATTTCATGCTCCTTCGAATGGGAATTCTTCGATGCTCACGGACGAAGCCTTGGCTCAGAAATCTTCGACACAAACTCCATGAGTCTTATCTATACCTGAAATCACTTTTTAAGACAAAACAAAACTAAAAGAAAACTTAAAGCAGAAATAAAACAGAAATAACACTATTTTTTGGGTTTTTAATTTTCTGATTTTTCTTTGATTTTTGATTTTTGATTTTTTTTAATTTAATTCTCCCCTAATATTTAAATTAGAAGAACACTATGAACAAACTAAAAAAATAATAGCTAACTTTAAGAGTGATTTGGGATCAAAGTTTTTAGACAACCTTTATCCGTTTATCAGTACCTCTCCCTTCATGAATAGATCTGGTCAATCACCGGTATTGTGGTCCACTTAAGCACGAGAGATTGTGCCAAAATTAATACATACTATAAGTGACAAGACAATGTGATCCTAAGTTCCTAGATAATATTCCTTAAGGACCATTCAACTGACGACGACCAAAGATATTGCTGTCCACCTAAATTGAACAGCGAGATCTACAGACAATCTGTATATGTTCAGTTTTAATTGTACTAGAACATGTTTCCCGCTTCCTGGCATACCCCAGCCATCAAGGACTTCCAAAATACTCCTTACACCGGGTGAGCAGACAGTTATTAAGAGAGAAAATAGATTTAGAGTGCATATGTTGTAGATCCAGGTCGGATCTCTTCCAATCACGTAAAGGATGAAACATATGACTAACTGAAGTTTCAGAGGGATTAAGAAGAGAACGTTGCATATACTGTGTACCAGGTCGGATTTTGAGTCACGCAAAGGAGACAGTATATGGCTAACAGATGGAAAGAATTGCGTAGAGAGAAGATGCAAAGAGATAGAGTTGCATATATTACAGTCCAGGTCGGATCTCTCGATCACGCAAAGGAGGTAACATATGTCTAATAGAGAGAAAGAAAGAAAATAACCTTCTACAGACCTAGCTTATTGGAATTCCCTAGTCACCCCATCCAACCGGAATTAAGGACAAAATCCGCACATCGAGGAAAAGTTAATCCACAGTTCTAGATATGAGTTCATTTAATGTGATCGGAAGATTCTCATGTATATCTCCCAGCTCAACCTATCCGAGCATTGTATTGTCAGGCTAAATAGATCTATCTAGGTCAAAATTTTTCAAGTCTCTAGATTCCTTAAGTTTATCTATGCCTAGTTAAGTCCGTTTTAAATATTTCGTGCCTACCAGCGCATCAAACACAGAGCCTAGAGAATTCAGATTTAGTCCTTTACACAGATTCAGATTGCATGTTATCACATGATTATATCACTTCCCAAAATATCTCCTGCAAGCACATTCCATTAACACCATATTTTTGATTTTCTGATTTTCTAATGTTTTTGGATTTTTTTAAATTAAAATTTTCTAATATTTGTTTTGTTTTTATTTCTCCCCCTAAATTTGTGAATAGGAGAGAAACAAAAGTAAATGCGCAAATTTAAACTATCCTAAAACAAAAATTAGTCTTTAAAGCGAATTAGCTTAAGAAAAACTCAGGAGTATAGAGAAAAAAACGCAAACCGTAATTCACCGATTGAATCTGCATTTAGAAGGTCTGTTTAGCACCTGGTTCCTGGTACGTGAAATTTATCTAAGTATTTGTCATTTTTGGCCTTGGACTCGGCGAGTTGTAGGTCCGACTCGCTGAGTAGGGACGCGGTCCGGGGGTACATTTAAGTTGGCGACTCGGCGAGTCCATATTTTGGACTCGGCGAGTCACCGCTGTCTGTTGAAACCCTAAATTTCAAGGGTTTGCATCCTATTTAAACCCTCATTTCCGCCCCAAGCTCGCCCCCATTCACTCTCAGAGCTCCCATCATCGTTTTACCCTCATTCCTTGTGAGATTAAATTGTTTTTGTGTGTTCTTGAAGTTTTTGGAGGAGAAAGAAGAGTAGATCAAGAAGGGGAGAAGGAGACCAAGCATTTTTGTGTCATCTCAACGTTTTCCTTGAGGTATAGTTCGTTTCCCCTCTGTTTTCAAGCTTGTAGTCCCTAATAGCTTCATGAAAGTCCTTTTTGAGCCATTCTGCTAGCTTGTATGTGCTTGGTGGGTTGTAATAAGTTGTTAGCCTTTAGATCTAGGCATGATTTAGTTCCTGGAGCTTCGATCTACTGCCTTTATGGAATCTTATTGCATGAAAGTCCTAGATCTACCCCTTTTGGTGCACTTTGGACCCTAAAACCCTCATTGATGATTATCTACACATAAAGTTGGAAACTTTACGTGTAAACCAGGCCCTAGGAACCCAGATCTATGAATGGCATGGACTGGGTTCAAGCAAAATTGCGTGTATAGTTTTTGCATGAGGCAGACTCAGCGAGTCGGTCGCGAGTCCCTGGGTTGTTCCCCTTTTTGTGTTGCGAGTTGGAGTGGTGAGTCATAGTGTGACATCCCCATTTTCACGGCCAGAAAAGACCGATTTTGTTTATGCTTTGTTTTATAAAATCAGAGTAATCTTTTAAAGATAACGGTTGCGGAATTTGTTCCCAAAACAAGACATGATAATAACTTATCAAAACATTTCTCAAAGGGAATGTATTTTTCATTTAATAATAAAACCTCGGGATGTCATGTTCCGATACAGACATATAAGCATAAACAGAACTTACATTTAAATTACACAATTGATTTATATCTCCTTTAAATCTCTCTGTGAAATATGTCTTCGTATTGATACCTGTGATACAAAGAAAACTGAGTGGGTCAGGCTTGGGAGCCTGGTGAGCATATAGGGTTTTCATCCCACAATGTTATATCATATATTTATAAATATAGAACATTCAAACTTGTACAATTTCACCGTATAAAGGCAACTCTTATCCCACCCCATCGATCCTCACAACGACACGATCTAAACTCTCGTATCTAAAATTTATCTCTTTACCTGATCCTTACTCACGGATCTAAAACTATCCTCCTTACCCGATCCATACTCACGGATCTAAAACTAACCTTTTCACCCGATCCATACTCACGGATCTAAAACTACCTGATCCATACTCACGGATCTAAAACTAACCTCCTGATCTGATCCATACTCCCGGATCAATAATTGTACCCAATCCGTACTCCCGGAATAGGGACAATTAATTATACCTTAATCCTAATCTGATCCATACTCCCGGATCTATAACCGTGCCCAATCCATACTCCCGGACTAGGGACAATTAACTTAATCTTAATCCATATCTGATCCATACTCCCGGATCTATAACTGTACCCAATCCATACTCCCGGACTAAGGACAATTAACTTAGTCTTAATCCATACTCCCGGACTAATGGCAAGTTTATCTCTTTACCTGATCCATACTCACGGATCTAAAACTAACCTCTTGATCTGATCCCTACTCACGGATCTAAAAACTAACCTCTTGATCTGATCCATACTCACAGATCTCATCTACCCATGTCCTACCCAACATATTTGTAGATATAAAATACATATATAGTTTAACTCATTAAAAATCTATATAGTTCATCCATTCCACCAATACCTCAAATAAACAACAATATATAAACACATAGCACGTATTTCGTAGCAAATACTTCATACTTATGCGTTAGAAGAAAGTAACCACACACTCGCACATATAAACAACAATATACTTAATACACTCAACCATACTTGTATTATTATCGTGTTTATGAAAGGTTGTATACACTCACTTGATCAGAAGATGATCGGACAGCACTACGACTTGCAGAAGTAGTAATCCTCAGCAGATCTGGAAGATCTCTTCAAAAATCGAACTTCTCGCGGGCAGAGCTTCGGCTTGGAAACCGCACTTCTCGGGATCTTCGGGATCTCGGGACTTGCCTCGGGGCTCAAGAACAATATCGGGGCTTCGGGGTATTTCTGGCACGCAAACCGATGTAAAACGGGAGAAAGAAGAGAGAAAATGAAAAAAACTCTCGGCTGCCCTCGCAAGCCTTTTATAGGGGCTGAGCCTCGCACGTACGCGGGGCGTACTGGTCCGAGAAACGTCACTGCTTACGTATCCGAAGCCACTTGCTGCGATGTCGACACCTTCGGAGTACGCAGGGCGTACACGAGTACGCGACACGTACCTCGGATCAGACCGGTGACTCCTTCGGATAATGCTTCCGAATTAAAGATTAAAAATAAATACAAATTATTTAATAAACTTCGGAAATTCATATCTTCTTCATACGAACTCCTTTTTCGACGTTCTTTATATCCACGCGAAGGTGAGACTACGCTCTACGACTTTCGTTTAGACTCCGTCGGCTAATTTCGACTTTATTTTTATTATTTATTTTTAACAGGCCGCGACAGAAAAACTTCGTTATAAATTCATAAGTTCTTCGTTTGACGTCCGTTCTCGCCTAACTTTTCGTCGTTTCGCTACTAACAACAAGATCTTCGGTTCTCGTTTAGATCTCTAAGGCTAAATATCGCTCCAACGTAAATTCACTTTTTACGTCGCGCCGTGTCGTACCGGTTCTGTCGCGAAACTTCGACAGGTCATAACTTCTTCGTTATAACTCGGATTTCGGCGTTCTTTATATGCACGGAAACCTTGTGACATATACTACAACTTGGGTAAGATTAATCCTTATATATAATATTCCATCAAAAAGTCATTTTTTGATGCTTATCGTCTCTAAATTGACTAGCCCTGATCTACGGGCGTTACAATTATCTCCCCCTTAGGATGATTACGTCCTGGAATCATCAACGAAATAGGACTTGCATAATGATTCCACACGTTATTTATTCATCCTAGGTAATAACCGTAACTTCTGTGTTTCCTCGAAAGAGTATTTAACTCTATGGCTTTCTTGACCGCAGAAGATGCCAAATCTTGCATCTGCTTATCGTAGTATGTTGTACTTTCAATCGTAACCTTCAAGTTACCAAATAAGTCCTCATTGTGGACTCCTTCTTCTTCTCAGGATAAATACTTTCCTTTATCTATTGTAACAAACCGATGGGTCGTGCTCTATTGAGCTCTCATCGCATGATGCGACACTTAGACTCGGTCTTTAATAAAGTTAAATTCCAGAATGGAATATACCTTCCTTCATATTCTAATGTGATTTAATCACATTTCAGCATGTAGCATTTCTACCTGCAAACTTCTTTTAACAACGAGCGCGACACTATCAATCGCATTAACTTCAACCTTCTGACTTAAGTCAGATGTTACATCTAACTTGGTCCTCTAGACCACGTAACATACTCCTCGTAGTCGAACTCAAATTTAAACATGACCACTAGGGTCGGAACAAGAACCATCTTACTAGTCATTACCGAAACAATGGTAATGACACACTTGAACAAAATGGAAATTACTAGCTTCTTGGTAACCTTGTGACTTTCCCTGATCCAAGTGCGAGTCCTGTGCTTCCGGTAGTATATGCATCTACTACCTTTCACACCTACTCATACTCGTCCAAAGTATTGTCCCGTAGTCGACCAAGTCACCATACAAGAAAATCACAAAACAATTTAACACATACGAATGTGTCCAAGTAATCATAAACAATTTCCCTAGACTCTACTAGGACTTATTCATTGCTCAATCTTCAATCATCAACTCTACTTCAACTCAATTGGTGATGAAAATATCAGACGATGAGACAACTTCAAGAACTTCACCAATCGTTCCATCATCCTGCCAATCGAAGGTGTACTTTAGACGTACCGTACTCCTCTATACGTACTTTTCTTTCATAAGACATACTCTAAAGGCAAGATACCACTCTTACGATATCTTCCGATAGGTGTCATTCACTATCATAAGCCTTCTTTATTTCCTCCATTTACTCAATTCTCTACAAGTCTTCACCATGACCTTTTGTACATCCAAGCAGACATTCGGTGTACCAAGCGAGAATTTTAAGATAAGAAAGCTTTAATTACGATAAACGTATAAATCTCCTTATCACCCTGAAACGTTTACATGCTAGTTCTAATATCGTAGCCATATGCTTAGAATCCTAAACACATAAGGTTTCCAGATCCGGTCGGCAACAGACCGTAGATCCGGACAAATAATAGCATCAATATAGCTATCACACAAAACATTTAGCACATAAAAGCATTTTAGGCATCACTCCTAAAATAAACTAGTGCTTGTGTCAATTTAGGTGTACTACCTAACATATTTTAGACACACTCCTCACAATCATTACTTAGCATTCTAAGTTTAAGTCTAGAAATTTCCTACAAATTCCTAGTTCGCTTAAACTAATGCTCTGATACCAACTGTGACATCCCCATTTTCATTGCCAGAGAAGACCGATTTTGTTTATGCTTTGTTTTATAAAATCAGAGTAATCTTTTAAAGATAACGGTTGCGGAATTTGTTCCCAAAACAAGACATGATAATAACTTATCAAAACATTTCTCAAAGGGAATGTATTTTTCATTTAATAATAAAACCTCGGGATGTCATGTTCCGATACAGACATATAAGCATAAACAGAACTTACATTTAAATTACACAATTGATTTATATCTCCTTTAAATCTCTCTGTGAAATATGTCTTCGTATTGATACCTGTGATACAAAGAAAACTGAGTGGGTCAGGCTTGGGAGCCTGGTGAGCATATAGGGTTTTCATCCCACAATGTTATATCATATATTTATAAATATAGAACATTCAAACTTGTACAATTTCACCGTATAAAGGCAACTCTTATCCCACCCCATCGATCCTCACAACGACACGATCTAAACTCTCGTATCTAAAATTTATCTCTTTACCTGATCCTTACTCACGGATCTAAAACTATCCTCCTTACCCGATCCATACTCACGGATCTAAAACTAACCTTTTCACCCGATCCATACTCACGGATCTAAAACTACCTGATCCATACTCACGGATCTAAAACTAACCTCCTGATCTGATCCATACTCCCGGATCAATAATTGTACCCAATCCGTACTCCCGGAATAGGGACAATTAATTATACCTTAATCCTAATCTGATCCATACTCCCGGATCTATAACCGTGCCCAATCCATACTCCCGGACTAGGGACAATTAACTTAATCTTAATCCATATCTGATCCATACTCCCGGATCTATAACTGTACCCAATCCATACTCCCGGACTAAGGACAATTAACTTAGTCTTAATCCATACTCCCGGACTAATGGCAAGTTTATCTCTTTACCTGATCCATACTCACGGATCTAAAACTAACCTCTTGATCTGATCCCTACTCACGGATCTAAAAACTAACCTCTTGATCTGATCCATACTCACAGATCTCATCTACCCATGTCCTACCCAACATATTTGTAGATATAAAATACATATATAGTTTAACTCATTAAAAATCTATATAGTTCATCCATTCCACCAATACCTCAAATAAACAACAATATATAAACACATAGCACGTATTTCGTAGCAAATACTTCATACTTATGCGTTAGAAGAAAGTAACCACACACTCGCACATATAAACAACAATATACTTAATACACTCAACCATACTTGTATTATTATCGTGTTTATGAAAGGTTGTATACACTCACTTGATCAGAAGATGATCGGACAGCACTACGACTTGCAGAAGTAGTAATCCTCAGCAGATCTGGAAGATCTCTTCAAAAATCGAACTTCTCGCGGGCAGAGCTTCGGCTTGGAAACCGCACTTCTCGGGATCTTCGGGATCTCGGGACTTGCCTCGGGGCTCAAGAACAATACCGGGGCTTCGGGGTATTTCTGGCACGCAAACCGATGTAAAACGGGAGAAAGAAGAGAGAAAATGAAAAAAACTCTCGGCTGCCCTCGCAAGCCTTTTATAGGGGCTGAGCCTCGCACGTACGCGGGGCGTACTGGTCCGAGAAACGTCACTGCTTACGTATCCGAAGCCACTTGCTGCGATGTCGACACCTTCGGAGTACGCAGGGCGTACACGAGTACGCGACACGTACCTCGGATCAGACCGGTGACTCCTTCGGATAATGCTTCCGAATTAAAGATTAAAAATAAATACAAATTATTTAATAAACTTCGGAAATTCATATCTTCTTCATACGAACTCCTTTTTCGACGTTCTTTATATCCACGCGAAGGTGAGACTACGCTCTACGACTTTCGTTTAGACTCCGTCGGCTAATTTCGACTTTATTTTTATTATTTATTTTTAACAGGCCGCGACAGAAAAACTTCGTTATAAATTCATAAGTTCTTCGTTTGACGTCCGTTCTCGCCTAACTTTTCGTCGTTTCGCTACTAACAACAAGATCTTCGGTTCTCGTTTAGATCTCTAAGGCTAAATATCGCTCCAACGTAAATTCACTTTTTACGTCGCGCCGTGTCGTACCGGTTCTGTCGCGAAACTTCGACAGGTCATAACTTCTTCGTTATAACTCGGATTTCGGCGTTCTTTATATGCACGGAAACCTTGTGACATATACTACAACTTGGGTAAGATTAATCCTTATATATAATATTCCATCAAAAAGTCATTTTTTGATGCTTATCGTCTCTAAATTGACTAGCCCTGATCTACGGGCGTTACAATTATCTCCCCCTTAGGATGATTACGTCCTGGAATCATCAACGAAATAGGACTTGCATAATGATTCCACACGTTATTTATTCATCCTAGGTAATAACCGTAACTTCTGTGTTTCCTCGAAAGAGTATTTAACTCTATGGCTTTCTTGACCGCAGAAGATGCCAAATCTTGCATCTGCTTATCGTAGTATGTTGTACTTTCAATCGTAACCTTCAAGTTACCAAATAAGTCCTCATTGTGGACTCCTTCTTCTTCTCAGGATAAATACTTTCCTTTATCTATTGTAACAAACCGATGGGTCGTGCTCTATTGAGCTCTCATCGCATGATGCGACACTTAGACTCGGTCTTTAATAAAGTTAAATTCCAGAATGGAATATACCTTCCTTCATATTCTAATGTGATTTAATCACATTTCAGCATGTAGCATTTCTACCTGCAAACTTCTTTTAACAACGAGCGCGACACTATCAATCGCATTAACTTCAACCTTCTGACTTAAGTCAGATGTTACATCTAACTTGGTCCTCTAGACCACGTAACATACTCCTCGTAGTCGAACTCAAATTTAAACATGACCACTAGGGTCGGAACAAGAACCATCTTACTAGTCATTACCGAAACAATGGTAATGACACACTTGAACAAAATGGAAATTACTAGCTTCTTGGTAACCTTGTGACTTTCCCTGATCCAAGTGCGAGTCCTGTGCTTCCGGTAGTATATGCATCTACTACCTTTCACACCTACTCATACTCGTCCAAAGTATTGTCCCGTAGTCGACCAAGTCACCATACAAGAAAATCACAAAACAATTTAACACATACGAATGTGTCCAAGTAATCATAAACAATTTCCCTAGACTCTACTAGGACTTATTCATTGCTCAATCTTCAATCATCAACTCTACTTCAACTCAATTGGTGATGAAAATATCAGACGATGAGACAACTTCAAGAACTTCACCAATCGTTCCATCATCCTGCCAATCGAAGGTGTACTTTAGACGTACCGTACTCCTCTATACGTACTTTTCTTTCATAAGACATACTCTAAAGGCAAGATACCACTCTTACGATATCTTCCGATAGGTGTCATTCACTATCATAAGCCTTCTTTATTTCCTCCATTTACTCAATTCTCTACAAGTCTTCACCATGACCTTTTGTACATCCAAGCAGACATTCGGTGTACCAAGCGAGAATTTTAAGATAAGAAAGCTTTAATTACGATAAACGTATAAATCTCCTTATCACCCTGAAACGTTTACATGCTAGTTCTAATATCGTAGCCATATGCTTAGAATCCTAAACACATAAGGTTTCCAGATCCGGTCGGCAACAGACCGTAGATCCGGACAAATAATAGCATCAATATAGCTATCACACAAAACATTTAGCACATAAAAGCATTTTAGGCATCACTCCTAAAATAAACTAGTGCTTGTGTCAATTTAGGTGTACTACCTAACATATTTTAGACACACTCCTCACAATCATTACTTAGCATTCTAAGTTTAAGTCTAGAAATTTCCTACAAATTCCTAGTTCGCTTAAACTAATGCTCTGATACCAACTGTGACATCCCCATTTTCATGGCCAGAAAAGACCGATTTTGTTTATGCTTTGTTTTATAAAATCAGAGTAATCTTTTAAAGATAACGGTTGCGGAATTTTTTCCCAAAACAAGACATGATAATAACTTATCAAAACATTTCTCAACGGGAATGTATTTTTCATTTAATAATAAAACCTCGGGATGTCATGTTCCGATACAGACATATAAGCATAAACAGAACTTACATTTAAATTACACAATTGATTTATATCTCCTTTAAATCTCTCTGTGAAATATGTCTTCGTATTGATACCTGTGATACAAAGAAAACTGAGTGGGTCAGGCTTGGGAGCCTGGTGAGCATATAGGGTTTTCATCCCACAATGTTATATCATATATTTATAAATATAGAACATTCAAACTTGTACAATTTCACCGTATAAAGGCAACTCTTATCCCACCCCATCGATCCTCACAACGACACGATCTAAACTCTCGTATCTAAAATTTATCTCTTTACCTGATCCTTACTCACGGATCTAAAACTATCCTCCTTACCCGATCCATACTCACGGATCTAAAACTAACCTTTTCACCCGATCCATACTCACGGATCTAAAACTACCTGATCCATACTCACGGATCTAAAACTAACCTCCTGATCTGATCCATACTCCCGGATCAATAATTGTACCCAATCCGTACTCCCGGAATATGGACAATTAATTATACCTTAATCCTAATCTGATCCATACTCCCGGATCTATAACCGTGCCCAATCCATACTCCCGGACTAGGGACAATTAACTTAATCTTAATCCATATCTGATCCATACTCCCGGATCTATAACTGTACCCAATCCATACTCCCGGACTAAGGACAATTAACTTAGTCTTAATCCATACTCCCGGACTAATGGCAAGTTTATCTCTTTACCTGATCCATACTCACGGATCTAAAACTAACCTCTTGATCTGATCCCTACTCACGGATCTAAAAACTAACCTCTTGATCTGATCCATACTCACAGATCTCATCTACCCATGTCCTACCCAACATATTTGTAGATATAAAATACATATATAGTTTAACTCATTAAAAATCTATATAGTTCATCCATTCCACCAATACCTCAAATAAACAACAATATATAAACACATAGCACGTATTTCGTAGCAAATACTTCATACTTATGCATTAGAAGAAAGTAACCACACACTCGCACATATAAACAACAATATACTTAATACATTCAACCATACTTGTATTATTATCGTGTTTATGAAAGGTTGTATACACTCACTTGATCAGAAGATGATCGGACAGCACTACGACTTGCAGAAGTAGTAATCCTCAGCAGATCTGGAAGATCTCTTCAAAAATCGAACTTCTCGCGGGCAGAGCTTCGGCTCGGAAACCGCACTTCTCGGGATCTTCGGGATCTCGGGACTTGCCTCGGGGCTCAAGAACAATACCGGGGCTTCGGGGTATTTCTGGCACGCAAACCGATGTAAAACGGGAGAAAGAAGAGAGAAAATGAAAAAAACTCTCGGCTGCCCTCGCAAGCCTTTTATAGGGGCTGAGCCTCGCACGTACGCGGGGCGTACTGGTCCGAGAAACGTCACTGCTTACGTATCCGAAGCCACTTGCTGCGATGTCGACACCTTCGGAGTACGCAGGGCGTACACGAGTACGCGACACGTACCTCGGATCAGACCGGTGACTCCTTCGGATAATGCTTCCGAATTAAAGATTAAAAATAAATACAAATTATTTAATAAACTTCGGAAATTCATATCTTCTTCATACGAACTCCTTTTTCGACGTTCTTTATATCCACGCGAAGGTGAGACTACGCTCTACGACTTTCGTTTAGACTCCGTCGGCTAAATTCGACTTTATTTTTATTATTTATTTTTAATAGGCCGCGACAGAAAAACTTCGTTATAAATTCATAACTTATTCGTTTGACGTCCGTTCTCGCCTAACTTTTCGTCGTTTCGCTACTAACAACAAGATCTTCGGTTCTCGTTTAGATCTCTAAGGCTAAATATCGCTCCAACGTAAATTCACTTTTTACGTCGCACCGTGTCGTACCGGTTCTGTCGCGAAACTTCGACAGGTTATAACTTCTTCGTTATAACTCGGATTTCGGCGTTCTTTATATGCACGGAAACCTTGTGACATATACTAAAACTTGGTTAAGATTAATCCTTATAAATAATTTTCCATCAAAAAGTCATTTTTTGATGCTTATCGTCTCTAAATTGACTAGCCTTGATCTACGGGCGTTACACATAGGGTATGACTCAGTGGGTCGGAAGTTGGACTCACTCATGAAGTCACTCGGCCAGTCAATACCATGACTCGGCGAGTTCATGGCAATATTCTTGTCTCAAGAACAACTCGGCGTGTTGTTCATACAACTCGGCGAGTCACAGCTTAGAGTGTTCTCCGGAAGAAGATGAACTCGGCGAGTTGTTCATATAACTCGGCGAGTAGGATGAAGGACTATTGGCCTTGGTATAGAAGGAAAACTCATCGAGTCTACGCTTAACTCGACGAGTAGAGACGAACTTATGGTCAGGTTAAGGGAGAGGGACTCGGCGAGTTTGCTAGCCAACTCGGCGAGTTTGGTCAACTGGCAGTTGACTGGGACTTGACTCTTGATTTGTAAGGGTAAATGGTCAATTTACCCTGCAATCGGTTAGCAGTATTTGAGTAAGGGTTTTGTGGGAATTATAGCCGGAAGATCTCCGGAGCGGTAGTAGCAGCAGGCAGTCAGTTCCCACGCAGATCGACAGTTACCTTGAGGTGAGTTTCCTTTTGGTAGGAACAGGTCTAAGGCACCAAGTCCGGCCCGTGTAGACAAGATGTTAGCACTAGAGTGTGGGTCGAGCCCGTATCTCTTGGTTGAGTTGATTATGATATATGCTTGTTTGATAGAGTTGTCTATACTTGTTGTCTGCGTGATACTTGTATATTATGGGTTAGTGGCTAAGTGTGGGCAAGGCCCGTATCTCTCCAAGAGTGGAGTGTGGGCGAGGCCCGTACCTCCCAGATAGTGTAGTATGGGCGAGGCCCGTATCCCTAGGCTAGCGGAGTGTGGGTTGGGCCCGTATCTTCATGAGTGTGGGCAAGGCCCGTATCTCCTAGCTGTATGTTGTATGCTTGTATGGTATGAGGTATTATGGGGGAACTCACTAAGCTTCATGCTTGCAGTTTTCGGTTTTGGTTTCAGGTACCTCTTCGTCGAAGGGGAAGGAGCTGGCGCGGTAGTGGTACATCACACATACACCTGCTCGTATTCCACATTATGACATCTACCTGGGAGATTGTACTCTGAAATTTTTATGATTATGACAATGTTTTCTGACATGCAACATCTTTTGTGAAATGAAATGGTTGCTGAATGATTTATTTCTAAATGTTTTGCTAAGTATATGTTTTAAAAACGAATTTTTTTGGCTCGTATTTTTGGGATGTTACAGTCTGAGAACAACAAGCATAATCTCAGAACAGATCCGAAAATTCTTCATATCATTAAGCAGTAACCCCGTTTGTGATCTCTTCCTTTCTTCCTTTCCCGCAAAAGGATACATACTCTCAACAAAGGTCTGAATGTTGTACAGTTGAAAGATGTTCCCAATCATATGCCAGGAGCAACCACTACCAACAAACCGAAGTCTGATGATATGCCTCCATAGCTGCTCCAACACAGAGTGGGATTAGTTAATCTTTGGAACCCAGACCATTTTAAAACTGGGTCGGCCTTTGTCATCAACGCATGATGCTCTCTCCCATGACATATCCTGCTTATCACAAACAAAAGATGTAGAAATATTAGAATCATTAATTGATTTGGGAGATTGAACCTTTGGTACCCATTTGTAGTCGGGTTTAACCCATTTCTTGTTGGATCCGATGGGTGCCTCGGCACTTACTTTTGATCTTGATGTCGACTGCCGAGATGACTTTGACCTAACCGGTCTTGGTTTTGCTGGGGCATCTCTTGGATTGGACTTCTTGGTCGGCATTCCCTTCTTTCCCTTGGGATTTTGATTCTTGGCCTTGGAAGATTGATTCTTGGCCTTCCGCGCATTCCAGTCACCATTGTCTGAACATGACCTTGAAGGGTTTCTTTTGAAGTATCTCCCACTTGGCGCATTTTGCCATCCTTGTGCGTAGTATGGAACATACGCGCGATTAGGACAGTTTTGGGCAATATGTCCAGGTGTTACACAGTGAAAACTTGTCTTTTTCTTCAATGTGAAGTTGTTTCTTCCTGCCCCTGGTGGCGTATCCTTGCATTGTCTCTTATTGTTCCCACAAGCACAATTGCAACAGGCACTCTGTTTCACTGGAATTGGAGGCCAACATTTCTCAACGACAGGTTGATACGAAGCAGTTGAGTTCGAAGCAACAGATTCAGAGCTCAAGGAGATGTTGGTTTGCTCAGTAGTGTTCTCCTTGTTTGCATCTTTTGCTACTTTACATGCACATGTAACAGAAACATCAGGAGCATCAGGATTATCAAACAAGTCATCAGTCTTTGACACAGTCTCATTATCAGACACAATCTTTTCATCCTTTTCCTTTCCCTTGCTTACTAATGAATATGCATTGGAAGTAGAAACATAAGAATCTTCAACCTGAATACCTCCTGAAACAAATCCAGATGGCTTGCCATAAACCATGAATGGTTCATTGGCAATCTCCTCCTTGGAAAAAGGTTGAAACTGATATGAATGGTTGAAAGGAGGAGGCACTTTGTCATACCCTAGACCCTTTGACTGATTATGCTTAAATTGCATGCAGTGGTCTATCATGTTGGCAACTAATTCACTTGATACATCAAATTTTCTAAAATCGAAATAAACAGTCTCAAATTTGCTCCTTAATGTGTCAAGTTCAGCAATTAATTCAAGGTTCTGTCTCTTTATGTTGTCATAATTCTCACATTTATTATTGTAGTCTTCCTGAAGTCTTCTAAAGTCCTTTATCTTTGTTTCTAATTGGGCCTTTAGGGGTTTCTGTCCTTTCCTGAGTTGATATCCTTCATATATCAGGTCCTCAACTTCTCCTTATAATAAATCAACTTGGTCCTGAAGAAATTTAATCGTAGTTTCACAAGCTGGAGTATATGTAGCTTCATTGACCGGAATGTTTTCAGAACTCATTGTAAGACTAAGACTATTGAGATCTTTTGTCCTCTTGATGACAGCCACGTGCATATCCCACGATTTCAGAAGTGAGTTCAGTAGCTTTTTGTTAATCTCAGACTTGGACAAGAAGATCCCAACTATATTCATCTACTTAGTGAGTGTAGCAAATCGCTGCAACTGAGTTTCCAGGGTTTCTCCGGGAATATAATTGAACATGTTGAAGTTTTGTCTTAACATCTCCTGACGATTCTCTTTCATGTCTTCATTTCCCTTGTTGACCTCAAAAGCCATTAAAAACACAACTCGAAGCTAAAATAAAACTTAAACGACAAACTAAAATTTAAAAAAAAAAAAAAAATTGCCTTCTGACTATAAACTTCAAAAGTCAACCTTAAAAGTCAAATATAAAAAGTCAAACTCAAAAAGTCAAACCGAAAAGCTAAATTTGAAAATTTAAAAGTTAAACGAAAAAGTCAAAGTTCAAAGTCAAAGGTCAAACTTGGAAGTCAAAGTCAAAATTTAAGGTCAAAAGTCAAAAATTAAAATATAATTTTATTTATTAATTTAATTTCATTTATTTATTTATTTATTATTATTATAATTATTTTAATTTTGGATGAAAAAAGGAATTTAAAATTAAGAGAAATTGAGTTTTGGGGTTAAAAGTGTAAAAAATGCGAAAAATAAATCGAAAAAGCGAGTGTATAAGAATTAAAAGCGGGAGGAAAAAAACATCCACCAATCTGGATCAGATGGCGAAGGCGCTGGAATGATGAGGTGAAGCATCCGAGTTCGATTCCCGGCACCTGCGGGTCGCCTCTTATTTTTATTTCAGATGCGCGTGCGAGGACGGTTGCTGAGCGAGACTGCTGAACGAACACGTGCGAAGTGTGCGAATTGCGAGGTGCGAGGCCGAGAACTCGGAAGCCGGAAACGTTCGAGACCGAGCCGCAAACTGCTGAGCCGTATACTCCGAGCCGATGCGCAAACTCCAAGCCACAAACCGATGCGCGTGCGAGGAGGGTTGCTGAACGAGACTGCTGAACGAACACGTGCGAAGTGCGAGGTTGGAGGCCGAGAACTCAGAAGCCGGAAACGTGCGAGACCGAGCCGCAAACTGCTGAGCCGTATACTCCGAGCCACAAACCTCTGGCCGTGAACTCCTCGGAAACCCTAGCTGCTGGCCGCCACCCCCTCGCAGGTTACGACTAAAAACAACGATTTTTGCGCTTTTTTGCTCCAAAACTCGATCAAAAACCCGTTTTTATGAAAAACGCGAAGAACAAACCCCCCTTATTTTTCAGAGATCTATCCAAAAACACAAAAATATTTCGAAAATAAGATCAAATAAGCCACAGATCTGACAAAATTGACTGATACAATCCTTGTTCTGATACCAACTATAAGTCCCTAATCTGCTTGTGTATCAATCCGATCCGTTTGATAGTGCGGAATCCCAATCAAATGGGTGATGTAAGATCAAATAGAAGAGAAGGAGGAGAAGAATAATATGAATCTCAATGTATTGATTAATAGAATAACGCTCTTTTACATGAGATTCACACATACACACACTTAAGCTCATGTCTCTCTCTTGGCCGTACACTCTCTTCTATTTCATCAATCTCTACTCCTTAACCATAACACACACACACACACACACACACATATATATATATATATATATATATATATATATTAGGGAACATGGGCCGTAAATGGGTTTACGGCCGTAAACACGTATACGGCTGTAAACACCTAGCTGTTTACGTTCCAAGACACAAAAATACATTTTTCTAGAAAAGTAAAGTATAAACCATATTTTTGACCCAACATTCCCTCAAACAAATAGCAAAAACCCTATTTTGAAAAGCCGACATCGCACCTCATCCGCCTAACTCATCGTCATCATCACCATCGGTAGTGAATCACCACCCATTCTCCAACCTCGCACCACTCACTGTATCTGTATCTGATCGCCGTCGCCGCCACCTACTGTGCTCTCGCAACACTTTTTTAGTGACAGGAAGCCACCACGCTCTCTCTTTATCTCCTCTATCCTCTACACTCGCACTACTCGTTTGAGATTACTTCGAGGATTAGCAGCTTTCAGATGAGATCCAAGCACTCCATCAACTGTAAGTTTTTTTAAATGCAAATTTGAAGTTGAAATTGTCATGTTCAAGAGAAATGAATCTGAAAAAGGGGCTCAATGAAGATTGAATTTGATGTCGGAATTAATGTGCAAATACAGATTCTTTGTTCCAGTTTTGATGTCAAACCTAGCTCTTTCAAATTATTACATGTTCGAGTGTCGTCTGTGTGTCTCTAGCCTCAAAACCCACATATGTATAAGGTCAAAATGCTTAAGGGTATCGGTAGTCACCCAAGGCAAAGTTTTGTTTTTGAGGTTTCAGCTTTGCTGGGATATTGGTTCTCTCAGAGTGTTAATTTGGTAATAGTAATGACGAAAACACGTGTTTTATGAATTGTTGATGAAACAAGTGACTTTTTTGAATTTTTTTGCTTGTTGCTCTTCTTGTTGAACCCTAACTTCAATTTTACAAAAAGAAACAACATTTTTGACATCAGAAGCGAAACTTTCTTTGGCATTCCTAGACCCTGGTATACTCTTTTAAATAAAAAGAGTTGATTTTGTTCATGAACATTTCAGTAAACACTTATTTGTACATGTAAAAATGAAAATATATTGAAAGAATGAATCATATGTTGATAAAGTAAAAAGAAATTGGTATTTAAAGCTGCATATTTTCAATTCAAGATGGATAATCAGTACCAGATAGATGTCATTTCCAGCTTTGTTAATTTGATTTTAGAGATGTGGTGCTTAGGATTTGAACATTACTGATTATATTGTTATCTGAAATTCATCTATGATTTATCCAAACAAAAATAGTTTTATTGGCTTTATCATATTCCTACAAGTGCTCAAAATGTGAGCTCTGAAAGGCCACTTAGGCAATTCGTTACAGGTAAAGACAAGTCAACATGTAGAAATTCAAAGGGTCGTATCACAATTTTCCATAGAGGGGGAGGGGCAAAACGGTCACAAAGAACAATTGACCTAAAACGCAACACTTCATCAGTAGGTATAGTTGAGCGAATCGAATACGACCCAAATCGCACTTCACGGATCGATGTGGTCAGATGGGTCGAAGGGGCAGCCGTTGACCGCCCGAAAAAAGTCAACTCCCTCCAAAAAAACTTCACCCCCCCCCCCAAGATCCTACCCTCCATCTCCATCAAAGGTTAGTTTTCATTCTCTTCAATTCCTGGAATGTTAGAAGACAAAAAGGTGGAATCTTTAAGGCCTAAAACAGATCATGTAGTGGTTGGACTTTCAAAAGGTAGTAGGAACTTGAGTAGTCAAAGTCAAAGTCAAACGAGGACCCACATGAGAAATGTTAAGGATGTTTTCTTGGCTGCTTTTTCATCTTCAAATGGGAAAAAAAGACATGATGCTCCTTATTCGTTTGTGAACGTGTTGGGTGTTCTAAGAATGGCGGTGGCAGGGGCAAAACCGGAATTTTTTGTTCAAAGAATGAAAGATGATGTGAAAGAGAATGAAAGTCTATTGCTTAATGAGGTAAAAAGGTGGGATAAGGATAGTGTTGTGTGGGGGCATAAGATGAAATGAAAAGCAGTTGTTTCTTGGGAGAGTTTGAGACAAAGGGGGATTTTAGGGGTTGTTAATGAGTCGGAGTCAAAGTCAAAGGTGAGAGAAAGTGAAAAGATGGAAAAATATGGGAAATTTGGAGTGGATCGAGCTTCTGTGAGTTATATATTGGCTACCTAAGTGTCGATATATCTGTTACCTGTCTGTTGTGACAAAAAAACAACATAAATCATAATTATACTGAAAAAAACAAATATTAATCGGGTTTGTAATCAAGAGTGTACATTTATATATTATTATTTTAACATTTGCACAGTTTGACATAATTCCGTTTGTAATCAAGAGTGTACATTTATATATTATTATTTTAATTATACTGATAATTGTTTATATGTAGTAAATTATTTGTGCAAAAAAATTAATCGTCTTTGCAATTTAATTTTTAAATAAAATATCTGCACCCGACGCTTGGCGCGGGTAAACGGCTAGTATATATATATATATATATATATATATATATATATATATATATATATATATATATATATATATATAATAATAATAATAATAATAATAATAAACTTGTCCTGTAACAAATCACGGGATATCTCCAAGTTTAATTTAATTATGTTGACCTTCTTAAACCCCTTTGTCGGTATCATTTCTTTCTTATATTACATTCAATTTAATTATATTGATCTCATTAAGCTCTATTGTGAATGCCCTATTATAATAATATTTTTGTATTTTATTAAATTTTTTATTGGGATAATAACTTAAAAGGCTAATATATTTTTTGATTTGTATACTTTTGGTCACTGAGTTTTTTCGTCAACATTTGCTCCTTCAACGTATTTAACTATACACATTCAATCCTTATAACCGACTACTCCAGATAAACCGGAAAAAAATTGACTTAATAAGATAATATATTTTCACTTGTACACATTTAGCCATTCATATTTTTTTTGCACATTTAGTCATTAATATTTTTTTGTTGCAAAATAAGTCCTTGTTGTTTTTGTACACATTCAGTGCTTGTGGCTGATTTCTTTAGTTTTTATCACGACATCCTACGTGAGACAGTCACTAATTAGGTGTTCGAGTTGTTCATGCTTATGGAAACCACGACCTCAGTTGTTTGGTTGCTTATGTGTTGCATTTTGCTTAGGTCTTGTGTTATGAACGTCGTAACTTCTTCATAAGATCTCGAATTTATCAATCTTAATATCAACACATTTGTATTTTTATGTTATGAACGTCGTAACTTCTTCATACGATCTCAAATTTTAACAATAATTATATCTACGTGTTCATATTTAAGTTTACTACAACTTTCGTTTAGATTACTCATGTTAAAAAGTAATATATTTTTACTTACGATCTTTATATATTACTTTTTAACAGGAGTAATCTAAACGAAAATTGTAGTTACTCAAATATGAACACGTGGATATAAAGATTGTTAAAATTTGAGATTATATGAAGAAGTTACGACGTTTAGAACATAAGACCTAAGCACCAAACAATCAAGGCCGCAATGCCCATAAACATGAACAACCTCAAACACCTCATTAATGATTGTCCTATGTAGGATGCCGTGAGAAAAACCTAAAAAAAACTGTTCATAAGTATTAAATGTATACAAAAACAACAAGGACTTAATTTGCAACAAAAAAATGTATTATGGACTAAATGTTCAAAAAAATATTAAGGACTAAATGTGTACAAAATGAGAAATCTATTACTCTATTAAGTTATTTGTTCCGACTTACCTGGAGTAGTCGATCATAAGGACTGAATGTGTATAGTTAAACAAGTTGAAGGAGAAAATGCGGACGAAAAGAACTCAGTGGCCAAATATATACAAATCAAAAAGTATATTATCCTTTTAAGTCATTATCCCTTTTTTATTTTACATATTGAACTAGGTTAAAATAAAATATATCTAAAATCCAATGACCTACATACAACATGAGTACAATCTTTATTAAATAAAAATTAAATACATTGTATCAATCACTGCATAAGGTTAACAAAAACATAAATTATTAGTGTTGTATTATTTATTATACAACTTATATTTAAAAAAAATAAATACTACTCAATTCGACAAATAATTTTAAGTTGAAATAATTTATTATTCAAAATCATCGATTGCTTTGTAAGAACCTTCAACACTTGCTCAAATAATTTCCCTTAATTCTCTAGCTTTCGTCCTCATAAAGTCACCTTTTCTATTTTTTGTTTCATCCAACACCACCTTGATCACCTTCTTCACCTTTTCTTTCTCAATCCTACTATGCATTCCTCTTTTAACACCACACAAAAACCCATCTCATACACCAACATTGCTACTTAAACCCTTGTTCTTCCACCAATGGCCACCCAATCAACTGCTCCCCTTGGCTTAGAACCTCCATCACCGAGTTCCACCCAAAATGGCTCAAGAAAGCTTTGGTTGACCGATGACATAGTATCTCCAATTGATGTGCCCAATTGTGCACCAACAACCCTTGCTTCCTAATTCTATCCTCAAAACCCAATGGCAACCATTCGGGTTTGAACTCGTCTTTAATTTAAAACTCAACTGGTGGCCTAATCACCTAAATAAAAGGCTTCTTGCACTCTTCAAACCCTTTTGCTAATTCTATCATTTGGGTATCACTAAGCGTGTTTTGAAACCCAAATGAAATGAAACGGATCAAGTTATGAGGGTGTGAATCTAGGAATTCGATGCATTGTTCGAGTCAAATAGTAGATAGTTTTCTAGATCTTTGACTTATAATACCCGCACCAGTATCTATACTCGAGTTTATTTCTAACAAGTTTGATCGGAGGAGTGTGCCAATACACCATACAAGGAGCTTTATGAAGGTTCACAAGGCTTCACATCCTATAGTTTTAATGTCTTCACTTGTATTACACAGCTAGCCATTGGATTGAAGAGAATGAGAGATTTGTGATTTGAAGCATTTAGACAATTCATCTTTTCCATCAGTAGCTCTAAGATTCTCACTAAGTTGTGTTATCGAAAACCTACATGCTTCAGGGAATCCTGACACCAGAAACTCGTCATGGATTTTGCCATTTGCGAGATTTTGATTACATCTTCATTCCAAGCCACTGAATTCATTTTCTTGCTTCTGCATATGATCTAGGTTCTTCATCGTCGTGAACTAGCAGTAATCGCTCAGTGTTTTTGTATAGATCATGTAACAACCCGTTTCCGGTATGATGATTCCTTGGTATTTATTTTGAAGTTTTGAAAGAGGGACTCGGCGAGTTCATAGCCTGACTCGCCGAGTAGGGACGGGATTTCGAGCACGTGTTAGCTGGCGACTCGGCGAGTCTGTCCGTCTGGGAGAAACCCTAAATCCCCGGGTTGCCCACTATTTAAGCCACCTTACGGCCTCCATTCTCGCCTCCTTCACCCTCAGAAGCTGTGAGAAAACCCTAATTCGTTCTTGAGTGATTTTAAGTGATCTTGTGTGCATTTGTGAAGGCTTGAAGAAGGAGAAGAAGAAAGGAGCAAGGAGAAGGATTGTAGAGCAGAGATTCAAGGGAAAACAAGAGTTCTTTGAGGTATTCTTCGGATTTCCTTCCCTTTTATGCTTTAAACCCTCCCCCCCCTCTAGATCTAGTTGATGCTTTTCTCAAGCCTTATGTTGATATGGAAGCCCTTTTATGTCAAGACATCTTTAGATCTGTTCATTTAGGAGTTGTAGAGCCCAGATCTATTGCCTTTATGGAGCTATTTTGCATCATAACCCTAGATCTACCCTTTTAAGTGCCTTTTTAGCCTTTATTCCCTTGTTCATGTGTTTGTACACGTAAAGTTGGAAACTTTACGTGGTAAATCAGCTTATTGGACTCAGATCTATCATTTGTATGTATTGGATTCGAGCAGAATCGAGTGTAGAATAGTTGTATGGCGGTGACTCGGCGAGTCGAGTCGCGAGTCCCCGAATTCTTCCTTTTGAGCGGTGTCGAGTGGGACCAGTGAGTAGTGGAGTGGACTCAACGAGTTTGAGGGTAGACTCAGTAATGGAGGGACTCGGCGAGTTGTTCATACAACTCGGCGAGTCCAAGGCAATCTTCTTACACTCAAGAACAACTTGTCGAGTTGTTCATATGACTCGGCGAGTCGGATGAAGATTGTCTGAGTTCTTGGATCGAGAGGGTACTCGTCGAGTCGATGCCATACTCGACGAGTAGCAGCGAGTAGGGTCGAGGAGTGAGAATAGGGACTCGGCGAGTTGGCGGCCCAACTCGGCGAGTCAGGTCAACCGAGAGTTGACCTTGACCGAGAGTTGACTTTGACCAAGGGTAAAAGAGTCATTTTACCCAGTACAGTGTTTAGTATTTGATTGAGTGTGTTTATGGACTTGTAGCCGGGGAGATACCGGAGCAGCAGCAGTTAGCTTCCAGAGCCATACACTCAGCAGCCAGTTCACGAGGTGAGTTTCCTTTCAGTAGGAATGGGTCTACGGCCACAATGCCGGCCCGTTTAATTATCAGTAGTTCCGGACTTTGGACTGATGCAGTAGTCAGAGTGCTTGATGTCTTTGTGATACAAGCATGTTTGTGTTATGTGTTCCGGACTCTGTTCCGATGCAGTATGCAGTATATGTGTTTATAATAGTTGTTATGTTTATGCTATGCCATGATCAGTCAGTTCCGGACTTCGGTCCGATGCAGTCAGTTCCGGACTTCGGTCCGATGCAGTTAGTTCCGGACTTCGGTCCGATGCAGTCAGTGCCGGACTTCGGTCCGATGCAGTTAGTTCTAGACTCTGGTCCGATGCAGGGGACAAGGTCCCAGTCAGTTCCGGACTTCGGTCCGATGCAACTAGTTCCAGACTTCGGTCTGATGCAGTGGGCAAGGCCCAGTATGTGCTATATATATGTATTGTATGGTATGTGGTAGTTTGGGGGAGCTCACTAAGCTTCGTGCTTACAGTTTCAGTTTTGGTTTCAGGTACTTCCGCAAGCAGAGGGAAGAGCTCGGGATGATGGCATCGCACACACCATAGCTTCAGCTTTTATCTTGGGAGTTGATTTAGTTTTTGATTTTGCTATGACATAGATATGATACAGTTTTCCGCACAGTGTTTTTATTATGTTTGGGATACATCACGTATGGTTTTATGATATGACACTCAGATTATGGTTTTTGGTTATATTGAAAAATGAAATTTTTGGGTTGTATTTTTGGGTTGTTTCAGATCAGTTAGCAATCGGAATCGCTTGGGAGTGCCACCATCTGTAGATCTTGATGTTGTGCTTGAGGAACCGACATACGAGATTGGTGTTACAGGTGACGTCGGGTGTGGTTGGAATGAACCTATAACAGGACTAACCTGCGATGAATTGATAATAGGATTGGCCTATAGGCTTATGTTTAAGCCCATTTGAGGAGTAATGGACTCTAACCCACTTTTTGTCCATGTTTCGTTTTCTTGTGGCAACCCATACTTTAATCCGTCAGGAGTGTTAGGTATCGACCCGACTTTAATGTCATATTTTTCATTCAAATCGTACCCTTCAACTATAAAGCTCATGCTTGGTGTCGCTTTTATCTTGGATGCCTCTTACCACGCCTATTCTTTTCCTTCTTCAAATCGACCCCGTATCTGGATCTAATAACCTATACGCCTTTGTACCCTTCTCGATTCCAAGATTTACCATCTTTTTACTCATATCGTCTAGCTTCTGTAGATGTCTTTTATTGATTTTCATGTGGGCGACACATCCAAACACCCTAAGGTGTCCTAAATTTGGCTTTCTTCCAGTCCACAACTCGTATGATGTAGTCTCTTTAAAAGATTTTGTGTTTACTCTATTCAAGATATACACAACATGACTTACAGCTTCTCCCCAGAACACGTATGACACCTTCATCATTTTCAGATTACATCTTACCATCTCTAAGACTATCTTGTTTCTCTCCTCTCCACAACACCATTCTACTGTGGAGAGTATGGAGCAGTGTAATGTCTCTTGATCCCGGTTTCTCTACAATACATGGTGAACTAATTTCAAAAGAACTCTCCACCACGATTTGTACGAAGCAACTTTATTCTATCTCCCTATTCATTCTCCAGTGCTGTTATGAAATTCTTGAAAACTTGGAAGGCTTCATTTTTTGTCTTCATTAATTAGACCCACATAGCTCTTGAATGGTCGTTAACAAGTAGCATGGACTATTTGTCCTCGGAGGGTGTGGGAGGTGTGATAGGCCTGCAAAGATCTCCATATTCAAGTTCTACTCTCCTTATTTCTCTAAAAATCGATTGTGTTGGGTAGAGACTTCTCGTCTGCTTCCCTATTAGACATCCTTCACTGAGATGTGTGGGGTTGTCTATTTTTGGCATTCCCTCTACTAATTTCTTGTCTGACATGGACTTTAGTGCATCAAAGTTGACATGGCCCATTCTAGTGTGTCAAAGCCATGTTGGATCACTGATTTCTACAAGCAGACACTCTGACCTTACTTCATTCAGAGTGATTTTATCATGTCGATTTTGGGACCTTTGTGCCTTCATAAGAAACTTTCCTATAACATCATTAACCCATAAAAATGGGTCTTTTATCCGAATCTCATCTCCACCTTCTGAAAATTGACCCAAACTGATTACTACACAGATCTGGTATGTAGTAAACTTCTTGAAGCTTTCGCTGCTTACCATTTTTGCAATAAAAATAATTGAACCTTTCCCTTCAATCTTTACTTTGGATCCATTTCCAAATCTAACAAAATCTTGAATCGTTTGGTTTAGTTCACAAAACTTGCTCTTATCATTTGTCATATGGTTGCTTGCCCTTGTGTCGAGATACCACATTCTTCTTCGATTATCTTTATCACTAATAGAATTGGCCAAAAGAATCCCGTAATCTCATTAATCATCTTTATAAATAGTTAAATAGTGGATACAAATATTGAAAGATGACTACCCTGACTAATAGATAATATACATAACTGTTACAAATGTTTCCTAGTTTAATATACCTCCTCAATCTAAGGATAAGGAGGATGGATGCTTAGACTGGATCTAAAATTGGTAAATAACACTTGTGGTACTCCTTTGGTGAATATGTCGGCCAGTTGGTAGCGTGATGGAACATGCAAAACGTGTATATGACCATGTTGAACCTTCTCACGAACAAAATGAATGTCAATCTCAATATTTTTAGTGCATTAATGTTGAATCGGGTTACTAGACATGTAAATTGCACTAACATTATCACAATAAACTATGGACGTACAAGTGGCTGGTCGTCCTAGTTCCAACAAAAGGTTCTGTATCCAACAAACTTCTGCAAGAACATTAGCCACGCCTCTGTATTCAGCTTCTGTGCTAGATCTAGAAATGGTAGTTTGTCGTTTTGATAAATGTGATAGAAGGTTGTTACCAAGGAAAATGCAATATCTTGATGTCGATCTATGGATATCTGGGCAACCAGCCTAATCGGCATCGGTGTAGGTGACGAGAGTGGTCGGAGTAGAAGCTCGCATGAAAATTCCCATGGTTACAGTGCCTTTTATGTATCAGAGAATACGTTTAAGGTCATGTAGATGACTTATATACGGGGCATGTATGTGCATACATATTTGTTATATTGCATAAGAGATATCTAGATGGGTGAATGTTAGGTATTGTAAAGCTCCTGCTAGGCTGTGATATGTGGTGGGATCGTCAAGTAGGTTGCCGTCCAGGTTACCGAGTTTTCCTGTTGTGTCGACCGGAGTTTGGACCGGATTGCATTGAGTCATATTTGCACGTGAAAGGATATCGGGAGCATATTTATGTTGCGATAAAAAAAGCCATTTACATCATGTTTGACTGATATGCCTAAGAAGTAAGTGAGAGGGCCGAGGTCCTTCATAGCAAACCTGGATGATAGACGAGTGAGAAAAGACTGTTTTAAAGTCAGTGACGAGGTAGTGAGGATGATGTCATCAACATATAGTAAAAGAATAGCAGTATCCTAACCATGACGATAGATGAAAAGAGAATGGTCACATGCACTATGTTGAAATCCCAAGGTGGGCGCATAATCTGTAAAACGCCAGTACCATACCCGAGAAGCCTGTTTTAGACCATATAAAGACTTCCTCAATCTGCAAACATGATGGGGAAGAGACGGGTCTCTGAAACCCATAAGTTGGTGCATGTAAACTGTTGTTGATAGATGTCCATGTAAGAACGCATTTTTAACGTCTAGTTGGCTGATGTCCCATCCGTTGGATAGAGCCAAGCTTAAAATCGCTCGTATAGTAGCCGACTTAACAACCCAACTGAACGTTTTGTCACAATCCACTCCAACCTGTTGAGACCTGCCATCACAAACCAAACGTGCTTTGTATCTTTCAAGCGAACCCTCAGCTTTAGTTTTATGTTTAAAAATCCACATGCACCTAATAATATTCATAGCCGAAGTACGAGGTACTAAATACCAAGTATTATTATCAATAAGAGCATTAAGCTCATCAGTCATGGCATGTTTCCAAACAGGTTGGGCTAAGGCTTCAATTGGGTTCCATGGAAGTGGTTCAATGGAGGTGGTGGTATGTAGGTTAAAGAGTTGTTTTGGCTTTGATTACCAGTCATGCTGCGTGTTTGGATTGTTCGAACAGGTTGGGAATGGGGTTGTTGTGTGGGTTCGGTATTATGTGTAGAAAGAGGTGTGGAGGTGTTGATTGGAGGGTGATAAGGGGTGTTGGTGTTGGTTTTTGGTCTATGACTATAGGTTCTAAGTTGAGTTACTGGTGTTTCTTGAGCAATTGGTTGGGTAGTGACATCGGATGGTGGAGAAGAAGGGGGGGGGGGGGGGTTGTGGGTGTTTTATTTTTGGTTGAGGGTGATGAAGATGTAGTAGGAGTTACTGAGTCCTAGAAGGATGGATGTAGGTCTAATGAGAGATTTGTATGAAGAAACTGATATGAAGGAGGTGAGGAGTGTGTTTTGGAAAAGGGGAACTTGGTTTCATCAAACACAACGTGATGAGAGTATGATTTTGGGGGTAGATAGCTCATAGCAGTTATACCACCTATGATTTGAGGGGTATCCAAGGAAAACACACGGTGCAGAGCAATTATCTAGTTTGTGAATGGTAGTAGATAGGATAAGAGGATAGCAAACACATCCAAAAGTACGAAGATGTGTATAAGATGGGTGTTTATGATAGAGGAGGAAGGTGGGTGTGGTGTTATTTTTGTTTTTGGAAGGGAGAATGCTAAGAAGGTAGGTGGCCATTTGTAAGACATGATGCTAGAAAGTGGGTGGTAAAGAAGCATGGGTGAGTAATATGCGAATGATGTTGTTAACTGATCGTATTTTTCGTTTAGCCTTTCCATTTTGAGAGGATGTGTGTGGGCAAGAGAATCGAAAGAGCATTCCATGTTGATTGCAAAAATTGTGAAAAGAATGATTATTATATTCCATTCCATTATCACACTGAATTGATTTTATTTGTCGTTCAAGCTGTGTTTGTATGAGCTTGTGAAACTTAAGAAAGACAAGGTTAATGGAAATGTCGACAAATAGTTTGTGTAATCGTCTAAAAATAAGACATAATAACGGTGGCCTCCCGAACTATGAATTGAGGAGGTCTATAAATCACTATACAAGACATCAAAAGGTAAAGAAGTAGAAGACATGGAATCATAAAAGGGATGTTTAATAAGTTTTCCAAACACACAAGACTGACATAAACGTTTATTAGAAAAATTGGAAATAGAAATAGACTTCTGTTTATTTAAAACATGCAATAATGAAGATCCCGGGTGACCCAAACGATGATGCCATAGATCTTGGGATAAAGCAGTGAAGGTAAAAGGACTAGTAACTCTGGTAAATGGTAAGAAAAGTGGATAAAGCGCTCCGGTGCTATCACATTGGAGGATAGGAATTTACGTCTGGTAATCCTTCACAAGAAAACCAAAAGGATCAAATTCAATAGAAACCAGGTTATTTGTGGTAAGACAACGAACACGTAGTAGGTTTTTGATAATTTTTGGTGCATGAAGAATATTTTTAAGTTTTAAAGGTGGATATGTTGATTTAAGGGTTGTATGACCAGTACCATGGATTGGTATTTAGAAACCGTTACCAACAACTATATGGTTTTGCATGCTATTATTAACATAATTTGAGATGTTACCTGTAGTGTTGAACATGTGATTTGTGGCTCCTGAGTCAAGATACCATTGTTGGTCCGGATTTAGAGTCATTGTGTGCATTGCCTGTTCAATGTTGGTAGGCGTATATGAATAATCTGATGCGACATATGTTTGAGAAGGCGATGTGCCGTGGATCCCTGCTGGTGTGCCATGGTGTGGGGGGAAGTTTGTGGGTAAAGTTGGATATGGAATAGGTGGTGAAGTCCAATTCATCCAAGGTTGTGGATGAAAGTTGTGGTACCCGTAATTGTAGCTAGAAAAATTACGTCCGCAACCACGTCCCCGACCACCCCTGCTAGCGTTGCGTCCATGACCATAGTGATCAGAATAGCCACGATTCCATGTCTGATTTTGCTTATCAGGATCTCTTCGTTCACCACCATGTGATTGTACATGGACAGGAACAATAGTGATGACCGGAGGTGGAGTGGCACCAGTGTTGTTGGCGGTAAGAGCTGTGGCCGCTGAGTGCTGGTTGGCTTTTCTTGTCTCTTCAAAAATTAATTTGGACCTTGTACTATAGAATTCAGGGAGTGGTGTATATTGTTGTAGGAGAGTTGCAATATTTTCATAATTGTCATTCAAACCGGCTATGAGTTGCAGAACCAACCGATCATTAGTGACAGGAGCATCAACATTTGCAAGTTGATCTGAGAGATTTTTGAGTTCTTGAGAGTATGCAGACATATTTGGAAAGGAATCCAACTTGGTGGTTGAAAGTTTTTGTTTTAAATAAAGAGCCCTTGTGGGTTTGATGTCAATGAAGATAGTTTCCAAAGCTTGCCAAGATTTTTCTGCAGTAGTATTTGGGGTGAGAATTGTAATTAGTAGATCATTGGAAATTGTACTGTACATCCACTATAAAACTATTGAATCAAGTCTCTTCCATAGTGTTGTATCTATTGCAACACCTTTGTCTTTCTCTGTAGGTTTTGGTGGAGTTGCTTCAGAAGGAATGATGTGGTCGATAACATCATAATCGTGGCAATGGATTTTGAATAATTCAACCTAGGAGGTGTAGTGTCCGTTTTCCATCTCCAAGACAATGGGGATGAAATTCTTGATATTGGTTACTGTCATGGTTGGATGAAGAGAGGTCAGGGAGATTGTTAAAGAAGTAGGGGAGAGAGAGAGATCGTGATAATGTAATATAGGGGAGAGAGTGTCGCTGATTGATTGAAGAAGAAAAAGGAGGGAGGGGACATCGTCTGCTAGGGTTGTGAGGTTCAGAGATCGTTCTCTGATACCACAATAGAATTGGCCAAAAGAATCTCGTAATCTCATTAATCATCACTATAAATAGTTAAATAGTGGATACAAATATTGACAGATGACTACCCTGACTAATAGATAATATACATAACTGTTACAAATGTTTCCTAGTCTAATAATCACCATTAGAATTCAATTGTAGGGTTACATTTTCTTCATTTAGAAATACTTCAACAATCTTTTCACTCGGTGTTGACAGTAGTAAGTTTGGTTCGTTATCAACTTGTTCTTTGATAAAATTGTTTTCGTGGTCCCTTTCCCATCTTGGATTTCCACACTCGGCTGCATAGTGTCTGTAGTTTTGAAAATTGTAAGATTGCACTTTACTCTTGTTCTTTACTACCGGATGGCTTACAACCTTTCTGCTAGTGCGAACCATGACAACCACGGTTACTGGTGGTGCCTCTTCTACGGTCTCTTCCTCATCCCCTTGAGGCACTAGACCCACCATGGATACCTTTGTACAAGTTCTTGGAGCCGTCTTCGGTTTTCTTCTTGTTTCTAATCACTCTTGATGAGTCAAATGAAGCTTCCTTTCTTTATTTTCAACATGACCTTTCATACGTTCTTCATGTGCCTTCAACCCCTATCACTTCTTTAACTGTCATCTCATCCAAATCACCAAACTGCTCTAGTAGCTTCTTCACTACATATTATTCTTCTATGGTGTCCCCCAAAGCACGCATGGTGCTTACTATGTTGCTTATCTCCACAATAAACTCATCTACACCCTCTAATTCCTTCATACTCAATGCATCAAACTCAACCTTTAAGGTTTGAATTCTTCTTGTCTTCACTGTATCTACTCCTGTGAACATTGTCTTCAAGGCTTCCCATGCTTCTTTGACTGTTTTCTTCTCAACCAATAATGGTAGCAAGTCTCCAAGTATGCCTTGGTAGATGGCTACCAAAGCCATCTTGTCTTTCTTTACTTCTACAATCATGTTTATTATTCTGGGTTCTACAATATCCCATACATCTTGGGCTTGTATAAACACTCTCATATTTATAGCCCATGCAACATAGTTGTTTCTTGACAACATTAGCCAATGAAGTGTGACCTGCCCCTCCTTCTCAACGTTGTTGTTTCCTGTTAATTCTAACACTCGTGGTTGATACTTAGGCATACACCAGGTTGTACCTAATACCAAATGTTAGCCTTTTACACAAGCGATGATAGAAATTGAGAAAAGCGAAAGAAACAAAAGAGTGGGGCAAAAATTTCACACTTTTGTAGTTTCCCAAAAGTGAATAAGAAGTGTGAAGCTTTTTCCCCTAATGTTTTGTTTGTGTTGCTTTTCTCAATTTCTGTCACAACCCATTAGATATACTCTACATCCCTTGTCTAAAAGGCTGACAAGTGAAAGTAATTAACAGTTCCGAAAGACTTTGCTACTTTATTATGCCCACCCATGAACACATCTAAGATTATACATGAGAGAGGATGTCCTTTGTCAGCAATTACGTAGGAGATGAACCCACATAAGGGAGCTTCGAGGGCAATGGAGGTGATGTGTAGTTTGATGATTTGTGTGAAGGTTAGGCCATTGGTGTTTTTGGAGTTGGGAGGGAGGCCGTGGTCAGAGATATTGAAGAGGAGAGATTTCAGGTGGATTTGATGGGGAAGAGAAGGGCTGTTGGAAATGGCCGAGCGGAGGTAGTTGATATTCAGAGGGCTGTTGACGATGGTGATGGTGAAGATGGGGTTGTGGTGGAGGATTTGGTGGGCCAATTCTAAGAAGGGTAAGAGATGACCTTGCACCATGAACGGTACCATCACTTTGTGTTTAGTGGAGCATCCATGGTTGATTTGTTTCTATGTGCGAAAATTCAATCAAAGGTTTGTTTATAATGTATGGAATGGATGTCAAACTTTGTGAATGTTTCTGAAAATATTAATATGTTTATTAATAAGAATACATGAGGTCTATCACAACGGCCGGAAAGATAAATGGGAAAGTTAGATACTTATTGTAGGAAATGTTAGATATCATCATTGCATTGCCAAATCCAATTAAAGCAAACTAAGAAGTTTATTACTATTAGTTCTACAAATAGACTATGGATAACTAATTAAGGATTTATTATGATATGAATTTATATCAAGCCAAAGTAATGCTCATCTACCATCCAAGTATTGCTAATGTACCATCCAAAATTAAAAAGGCTAAGAATTTTAATTTTCTTTAAGACGCTGTTAGCTAACACACTACATATAAAGTCGATATAGTTTTTTAATAGACATATCTGAATTATTGAATTATTGAATTTTAAATGTATGCCTTAACACTTGAAACATATATGATTTAGTATTTCATTCTTTTGAATTATTGAATTTTATTTTGTAAAAGGAAGAAATACCTACTGAAGTTGTATTACCAGACATGGTTGATGATAAGGGGAGGGGGAAGAGGGGTCTGTGCACACCGTCTATTTTTTTCAAATGTTAAGCTCTAGATGTCCAACCGTCCAGAGGGCATAGACCCACTCCTGTTAATGGAGTAGTGATCACTGATCAACCCACCACAATTCGGCGAATCGATCAACATTTGAATACTATGATTAGCTGTTACGATATGTAATTACTCATTAAAATTACTATGATTTTCATATGTTTATTGCTATAAAGTTTATCGTCATTTTAAAAAACATTAGTTTATATAATTTAATCGTTACACGTTAGGGTCTAAGGATCCTTTTTTGGCCCATGGACGGATCATTTATAGGGAAAGGAGGGGCTATGCCCCCCCCCCTGAAATTTGGGTTAGAAGCAACTCATATCACTTCAAAATTTATAAATATA
The DNA here is from genome assembly GCF_002870075.4 of Lactuca sativa. NCBI lineage: Eukaryota > Viridiplantae > Streptophyta > Magnoliopsida > Asterales > Asteraceae > Lactuca > Lactuca sativa. The sequence continues at coordinate 31,102,733 of NC_056631.2, read as the reverse complement.
AGGCTGCTATTGTCAAAATTAGGATGTGGCCCCTCCTGATATGTCCAATTGTCTGAACGAAGTGAGAAGTCATAATCAATTGTCTCTAAGCCTTACGCTGTTCCACCCCTATCGTCATTACTTTCCTCAGTGGTTGGACGCATGCACCTAACCATTCACCAAGTTGTGTCGCTGTCCATAATCCACCTGTCACCGAAAATCAAGTATGCTCGGATGCTTTTTTCTTTCTTCTCCAGTTCTTTTGGTTTTCCGTCTTCATCTCTTCACCTTTGGAATAGTCGAATTAGGAATTAGGATTCAAAAATCTCAAACATTTGATTTCTAATTTCCTATCGAATGAATTGTTCCTGACTCTTGAGTTCTTTCGTTTACTATTTGTTGTGATTTGGGAATCAACTAATTTCGATTTCAGTTTTCACAATCTATTAAATGCATTGTTACAAATTTTAGATGACATTATACTTGGCAATGAAAATTGTTCCTGCCTACTACTGAGCTCCTCAGTTTCCTCTTTATTTTGTAAGAAGATATAGGAGCTACAAGTTAGTGATTCTTGAAGGGAATTTAGTCTGGAATATGGAATTGATCTCATTATAATGTGAATATTACATTCCTATTATGAAAATTTGATGAAATTCAAGTGAATTTAAAGATATGGGTGCATGTTGGTTTTTATTACTTAGAATGGTTTAATATAACTTCTAAGATATAATTGTTTTTAACCTCTATCAGTTAGTTTCTTCCCAGGTTAATACAAAAAAATGGATTTACAGGTTTACAAAACATGCATTCCAAGTGTTTGATATAATGTTTCAAAGAAAGTTGGACACAAATTTCACTACTATTATCTCTCAACCCGGTATGAGTTTATCCTTCCCATTTCTATTGGTTTTTCAAACTATTTTTCATTGTTTTTTGTTTCTTTTATTTTATTTTAGTAATTTTTAGATTATGGAGATGGATAGTTAATATCATTTTCTCTTATGGACCTCTAGCCAAAAAGGTGACAAATACTTGTAACTTATAGGTATAGTGAGTGAGTTGGGTCTTCACCAAATAAGAAATGCAATCATAGTTCTCGAAGGTAGTTATTAATTATATTAAAGAATATATAATTCTACTCGAATGTCAAAAATATACACCAATATTTTAAAAAATAACTCATAATTTCCTTGATAATCTATAATACTTTCAGCCCCAAATTAATTGTTCAAGCTCCGCCCCTGCCCTGATATAAAAGCAAGCTGGTTGAAGGTATAATACTTTAACCCAATTTTTTTACTTACAATTTTTTTATAATCTAATAATCATCATTATTTTAATGCAGTTACCTTTTCGAATGGAGGGTTTTTTATGGTGTATTGGTACTGTCAAGTTGAACCTATTAATTACTTTTTAATATTTAAACTTTAAAGTTTTACAAATCAATTATCATGTTAGTAGTATTTTAGTAGTACAGAGAGATGATGTTGGTTTATAGTTAATATTTTGGGATCTTTTCAAGTGTAATTTTGTAGTATATTAGTATTTTGATTATATATGAATATGAAGTCTGAAACTATTAGTTACTTTTTAATATTTGCATGTTTTACACATGAAAATTTATGTAAGTAGTACAATTTGGCGATTTTGGTTTCTAGTTGATACTTATATAGGGGTATATGTATCTGTTGAATACAATCGAATATTAATATTAATCATATGTGACCATTGAAAATCTTAATTAAATAGGTTGGACAAACTTGTTTTTATTAAAACTTGTTGTACACTAGGATAAATCGTAAAAACTTGGATTAATTATTACACATAACATCAATAATCAATCCATTTTTATTACTCTATATAACTAAGTTATATAGTTAAAGTATCATTTAAATAGAAGAAAAGGTTGACACAAAGTCAGCCATTGCTTTGTAAGAAGAACCATTAACACTTGCATGCATCAATTTTCTTAATTCACTTGCTTTCTTTCTCATGTCATTCCCTTTTCCGTCTTCATTTTTATCCAACACCACCTCGATCACCTTCTTCACCTCCTCCTTCCCGATCGTACTCTCCACCACCCCTGTCCTTAACACCACACAGACACCCATCTCCTCCACCAACATCTTTGCATTGAACCCTTGTTCTGCCGCCAACGGCCACCCGATCAATGGCACCCCTTGGCTTAGACTCTCCATCACCGAGTTCCACCCACAATGGCTCAAGAAAGCTCCGGTTGACTGGTGGCATAGTATATCCAATTGAGGTGCCCAATTGTGCACCAACAATCCTTGGTTTCTAATTCTATCCTCAAAACCCAAAGGCAACCATTCGGGTTTGAACTCACTTTTGATATCAAACCCGATTGGAGGCCTAATCACCCAAATAAAAGGCTTCTTGCTCTCTTCAAGCCCTTTTGCTAATTCCATCATTTGGATTTCACTAAGTGTGTTTTGAGATCCAAATGAAACGTAGAGCAATGAGCCTTGAGCATGCGAATCCAACCATTTGATGCATTTTTCAGGTTGACCTATAACATTAACACCCGAACCCGTATCCATACCCGAGTTTGTTTTTAACATTTTTGATGGGAGGAGTGGGCCAGTACACCAAAGAGGGAGCTTTGTGAAGTTTCGCAAGGCTTCACATCCTGTGGTTTCTATCTCTTCAACTGTATGACACAACCAGCCGTTGGATTGAAGACAGTGAGAGAGCTGAGGGAGGAAGTATATTGACCATTCATCTTTACCATCAGCAGCTCTGTAATACGGATGATGCTGCGTGATCGAAAACTGAAAAAATTCCGGGAACCCCGGCACCGGAAAATGGTCGTGGGTGCCTCCATCTGCAATATTCCGTTGAGGAAGATTCATGCAAATGGAACAAAATGCGGTTGTGCCATAAGCGCCGCCGGTGGTGAATGTGTAATTAACAGTTCCGAAAGATCTTGCTACCTCATTAGCCCAACCCATGAAATTATCAGAAATTATACAAGCGGGAGCAGTTCCTTCTTTTACAATGACATCGGAGATGAACTCACGTAGTGGAGCTTCGAGGGTGGTGGAGGCATAGAAAAGTTTGATGATTTGGGTGAAGGTTAGGCCTTCGGTGCTTTCAGAGTTAGAAGGGAGGCCGTGGTCGGAGCTGTTGAAGGGGAGAGATCTCAGGTGGATTTGAGGGGGAGGAGTGGGGTCGTTGGCGATGGTGGAGCGGAGGTAGTTGATGTTTAAAGGGGTGTTGACGATGGTGATGGTGAGGTTGGCGTTGTGATGGAGGATTCGATGAGCTAATTCTAAGAAGGGTAGGAGATGACCTTTCGCCATGAATGGTACCATGATTACGTGTCTACGTAGTTTAGCTTCCATCGTTGAGTCGTTTGTGTGTGAATTGAGTATCGGGTTTGGGCGTTTTTATTTATATATGTGGTTGGAATATGGATGTCACAATTTTAAGAAAATTATTACTTTATAAAAAATATATATTATGCTTATTGCTTAAATATTTTCAAATTTTAAGATTACATTATATTTTAAAATTTTAAGATTACAAATTTACGATGATAATTTATATTGTGGAATATGTAAAATTTGAGAGATATTGTCATATTGAGAGCATGTAGTGACATGTTAGCATCTTATATTATCAAAAACTGATATCATTATACCATATTAACGGATAAATTAATCGGTTAAAATGTCAAAATAGTAAATTTGAAAAAATAAGTAACAAAATTATAACAAAACAGTAATATAATTTTAAAATCAAATTTTTATAAAAACATAAGAACTTTTATACGATTTACCTAACCTTTCTTAATATTTTAATCGTCTACTATTATAACTTTGGCTTGAGCCAAGTTCATGTCATTTTAAATGCTTAATTGAATTACCAACCGTCTACATATAGTAATTCGGGTTGATAAAACAATGACGTACGTTTTAAAGATTCCTATGTTTGTCGGTTGATTTTCCTTAAGCCTTCCGGTATGTATACCAAGAAGGATTCCGTGGTCTAGGTGGCCACGACTGTGGCTCGCACTAGCCCAGACCTTTGTGGTTCGTCGTGCTCATGGCCCATCGTGGTCGACACCACAGATTAAAACGCCCAATCAAAATTCGTCCATGTCTAACGGCTGGTTTTGGGCATTTACTCAATATCTTTTTTTTTAAAGTTTTACCTACAAACTTTCTTATAAATACCACAACACAATTCCTTATATTTTACACAATTCTTCTCTCTTTTTTGATTCACAATCATACGCTTGTGTTGCTTGATCTTTTAAAAACAATGGCTCCCAAAAGGATGAATTGATCAGAAGAGAAAGAAAAGAACTTAGCACTAGCAGGAGTGTCGGTTTCGGAGGACCTAGATAGTCAAACCTCTACTGAGTTTTGGGTAACAGTTGGAAACAGTTTCCATGATTTAATGGGTTGTCGAAGTCGTAATTTTGATGCAATATGTTCGAAGTTTCGCGATATGAGGGTAAAATGTCGAGAGTTCGACGGGGTTTATAACTTTGTTATAAACAACGTACATAATGATGATATCGATCTGGTTGCTATGGTCATGCATCAATATGAAGACATTAACCAAAGACCGTTTACATACCAAAAAGTTTGGCTAAAATTTAAGGATTCCCGAAATGGAATAATTATAAAAGTGGGGTTTAGAAACTAGTTTAAGTTGTTTGTGCTTGTATTTTTATGGTTTTTTTTCTATTTTATTTTATTTGCTTTTTTTTAAAGTATGTAATGTTTTTTAATTCAATAAAAAAAACTAGAAAAAAATATGTTTTTATTGTAGGTGCATTTTTATATATATTTGAATTAAATTTAATTTTAAAAAAAAAAAGTTGAAATGGTGTGATAGTGGTAAGTATCTCATGATTTAGTGGTAAAGTTATGGTGCTGATGTGACACACACCACTATAATAGTAAGTGGTGGGTACAACGGATGACCTTACATGAATTTGACAATATAGTAAAAAATTCAAGATATTCATGCTTCTTAGTATTCTTTAAATGATTTGAAAATACAATAGCTTACAACCTAATTAATGTTTATGTAGATTCTAATAAAACTTTATTTTTCTTGCTATAACTTATATGGTATGAGGAGTGGTCACGACCAACCCATCGAAAAAATGTTGTCGCATCTGTGTCACGTCAACTTCACCACTAACCCACTCGACATAGGAAATGGTTACCACTCCACAATTTCCTTTTTTTTATTTTTTATTTTTTTATGATTAAATTAAATAAAAACATAATTTAAAATATAAAAATATTTTATAATAATTGAAACCACGTTACATTAATTTAAAAAAGATAGAAAATTAAACCTAAAAAAATAGAAAACTAAACCTAAATTACTAAAAAAACATAAAAAACACATAGAAAATGAAAACTAAAATACTAAAAATAACATAAAAAATTAAACCTAAATCACTAAAAAGCATAAAAAACATAGAATCTAGTTGCGATATCTGTCAAGAACTTCTTGTTGAATTTTTAAAAACACCCTTAAATTTTCCATGTCGATATTCGGTTATGACACCGTGTTTATAATTTGAAGATCGGCGAGTGCCAATTGCCGCCGACGAGCTTCCTCCTTTGAATCAATTTTTTGTCTAAAAAATTTAGAGTTTTGTGTATTTTATCCGCTAGTACGTCCCCGTTGGTAGATTTTCCGCTAGAAGACGCCCAATTTCTCGCTTTGTCCCTTCCCGGTGGTCGACGAAGTTTGACGTCTGGTGGACCCTCCCCCTCGGTGGCCTCGAACTCATCATTGAGATTGAGGTTAACACCAATGTCTGACTCGGACGTTCTCGAACATTTGTTGGAGCAGGTGGTGGATTCTGAATGCGTCGTATCCGGATAAAGGACCCATTTTGGACCATTGCGACAAACTTCTCATATTTTTTGGTTGGAAAATGGTTTGCCATTGTTGGTAATTTTGAATTGGTACAACGCGGTTGATAAAATGTTGAAATAGTTGCTACAACTTCTATGCATATTTTTAAGATTGTCAAATACGCCGTTAAATTTGGTGCAAGCTGCTTGAAGGTCATATCATTTTGCATTGACCGAGTCGTATGTCCAGCTCGTCCATCTTCCTAATAACATGTGGAAGTGGTCTAAAACACGATTGCAAAAGCTTTGACCCGTTTGCGCGTTGCCGACATCCCCATCTTGTGATATGAAATCCAAGCTTTAGATAAATTTCCTCTTCCTCCTCGGTCCATTGCGTACTTTTCTTTTTCCTTGGATCTTTTGATTTTTTTTCCTGCTACGACTTGGTTATGTTTCTTCAACCCAATTATCGTCTGTAATGCCCGCAGATTCGGGCTAGTTAATTTAGAGACAATGAACGTCAAAAATGACTTTTTGATGGAAGATTATTTAGAAGGAGTAATCTTAACCAAGTTATAGTATATATCACAAGGGTTCCGTGCATATAAAGAACGCCGAAATCTGAGTTATAACGAAGAAGTTATGACCCATCGAAGTTTTACGGCAAAACCGGCACGACACAAGGAATCGTAAAAAGTGAATTTACGATAAAATACTTTCTAGCCTTAGCGATCTAAACGAAATTCATAGTATATGTTAAACCGATAGTGTGCATAAAAAGTGTTGGAATAGTGTCTAAGGCTGCAACTATATTAGACAAGTATTTGACCCGGTTGTGCATGGTCCTTTTGGGTTGCCTTCACCATAGCAACTTGACAGGATGATTTATTATGAGAGAAGAAATATTATTAATATATTATGAGAATAATATAAGGAATAATAATATTATTATTTGATTAATATAAGTCATAAATTAATTAGGAATTAATTTGGTGACTTAAAGAGATTAATTGAATAAAGGGGTATGAACTGTCAATTGTATGATAGTTGTACTTTGGGCTATAAATCCCTTATGGATAATGGTGGACGATTTCTAGGGCTTAGGATAGGCTTAGAATTCGTCCAAAGGCTTATCAATTAGGGTATTGGATTGCTTAAGGCCTAAGTTATCCAATTAGGGTTTAAGGGTGAAACCCTAGGAGCCTCACTAGTCTAAATAGACCCTAGGGGTCAAGGGAAATCGGCACTCTTGCATAGAAAAGAAACCCTGGCCGATTTTCTCTTCCCTCTCCTCTCTCTCAAACCATCCTCTTGCTAGTTGGTGTTTATAAGCCATTAGAGGAGTGACAATTGTGACTCTAAAGCTCCAAGGACAAGAAGATCAAGCAAGTGATTCAAGGTAAACTTCTAATTCTGATTTCATATTGTTATTATACTTTATTAGCCATTAGAAGTCTTGGATTCAATGTATGTTCAATTAGAGAAACCTAGATCCAAGCATTAGAGTTTGCATGTGCACATATGAATGTTCATATGGCTAAAACCCATCAGTGGTATCAGAGCCTAGATTGGTTTCTATTGAATTGATGCATTGATTGCTTGTTTGATGCTTGCTAAATTCGAATTTTACGTTTCTGTCTGATGGACTCGGCGAGTCCCATAGTGGACTCGGCGAGTCCATTGGGGTACTCGGTGAGTCCAAGCGTCAGAAAGAGCAAATATCGGGATTTCTTGCTGTTTATCTTTGAGATACTTGCCTTTATCATATTAGATCAATATAAATCCGATTTTATGATATATATGAGTATATTCTTGATCTAATTGAAGATATTTATCAATTAATAAAATATTTATTTCCTTATGTGATAATTGATTAATTATTTTAATTAAATTGGTAAATTGTTTTGCAAGAAATTATTAAATAAATCAAATATGGATGATTATGTAGTTAAATGTTAATTTAGATTATTTGTTATTTGATCCCCCATGTTTTGAAAAGTTTAAAACTTGCCCTCAAGTTTTGAAATTTATGTTTTGTGATTAAAAGTTTAATTTAGACAATTTAAATTTCAAACCCTAGAATTTTACAAGTTTAAAATTCAACCCTATACTAATATAATATTACAGGATTAATATATATATATATATATATATATATATATATATATATATATATATATATAATTAAAATGCTAGTCTTACCGTTAGTAGGCCTCATTCACGAAGCCGATCTATAAGGTGGGTATAAGGTTGTTGCTTATAAAATGACGCTTAATAGGTGTACACTCACACCCACCGCTTGCTTGATCGGTGGAGGGTCGTTAGCCGAACGGGTAGGATAGGACAACCTCATCTCTTCATTAAAAGTATAATATGAAATACAAAGTAACTACATGTTTTTCAAAAATTTCCCAATCCTAGTTACTTTAGGAAAAGTGAATTGATACAATCCCATGAAATTACACTTTGCACCCTTGCTAAGAGGTTAGTGGAGCGTGTGTGGTTTACCGGCACACTAATTGGTTCTAAGCAAAGGTGGCAAAGGGTGATTCATTGTTTATCATAGTTCGATGGAGCGTGTGTGGTTTACCGACACATCGAATAGGTGATTGTTACAATGAAGGCACCATGTGAATTTGCATGGTAATTCACACCCACTTTGTGATCCTCGTTATCCCAGTCACAAATGAGAGGGGCATATCGAGATTTAAACATGTCATTGAAAAGTTTCAATGAATCTCATCCAAACCTAGGAATTCTCAATACATTTAGAACTAAAAGTTATGTTTTCATGGTGGAGAATTAGTGAATCGTCATTCACTTACCTTCAAATTGTTTGCATGTTAGATTACGACATCCCTTTTCTAATATGTAAATATTGTTGTTGGATCCTAGCCCTAATTTTTCTTATTGGGTGATAATTAGGGATTCAAAATTCTAATCTATCTTTGTCCTTTCTATTTGTAGATGTTGAACGCGAACAACGTTGCTGCTAGTTCATTCACATTGATGAGCCTTTGTCAAAAGGTGACTTTCGATGGGACGAACTTTAGCGAATGGATAAGATACATTCTCACAATTGCTCGCTACGAGGACAAGGAGTATGTCGTCTATGAGAAGCTCGAGAAAATCAACCCAGAAATCGCTACTCTGGCTAAAATGACTGCTTTTGAGACTCATGAACGTGATGCAACGAAGGTTCATTGCATCATGATAGCCACAATGAACGCCGAATTCCAAAAGTCCTATGAGGACATGTATCCGTACGAAATGCACCAAGACTTGTTGGAGAGATACCACCAAAACGCGAGGCAGGAGCGTTACGAGATTTTCACTAACATGATTTCCGCCAAAATGGGTCATGGAGAATCTATAACCGTGCACCTGCAAAAGATGCAAAGGTATGTCGATCGTCTTCGCAAGTTGAATGTTGACTTTGGGGAAGACTTGGCGATCGACATGGTGCTTAACTCTTTGCCTCCGTGTTACAATCAATTTAGGATGAGCTACCACATGAACAAAGAAGAGGTCCCCCTAAGTAAGCTCCAAGGTCTCCTTCGGGTTGCTGAAAGCAACATCAAGGACAAGTCTGTTGCACCCACTCCCAATCCGCCTGCTGCTCCTGTTTTGGCCATTAGGCAAGGAAGAGGCAAGAAGAGGAAGGCTCCGTCTAAGAGCCACCGCAAGGGAAAGTCCCGAGATGGTTCCTCCTCTAGTGGAACCAAAGTTGATCCTGCTAAGCCTAACCCTAACCCAAAGGAGGCAGAGTGCCATCATTGCCATAAAATAGGGCATTGGAAGAGAAGCTGCCCAGACTACCTGCAAGCCATAAGGGAAGGAAAGATCAAGCCATCTTTCGCAGTTATATACACAATTAAATCTAACGATTCATCTCATGCTATTTCTTGGGTCCTTGATACCGTTTGTGGTTATCACATATGTTCGGAATTGCAAGGACTAAGAAGAAATAGGGATGTGGAGCATGGAAGAATAAATCTAATCATGGGAAACAGAAGATCGTCGCCTGTGACCAAGATTGGAGTGTATTCTTTAGTGCTTAGGAATGGTTTATGTTTAGATTTGAACAATTGTTGCTATTCGCCATAAATGGCAAGAAACATCATTTCATTTCATGGTTTGTTTAGACAAGGTTTTAGATTTTCTTTTAATAATGAGAATGGTTCTATTCTTGCTTATCTAAATGGTGTCTTATATTTTGAAGCAATACCGTGTAATGGAATTGTTATGATTGTAGATAACTTAGGAAATGATGTTTTATGCATGGATTCTTCCAATAGTATGGATAGAGCATCCTTGTGGCATTGTCGTCTTGGACATGTCAACAAGAAGCACATAGCCCAACTCCAAAAGGATGGAGTGTTGGAGTCATTCGACATTAGGGAAGATGACACATGCGAGTCTTGTTTGCTTGGGAAGATGACTAAGTCACCCTTCACTAGTACATGTGAAAGGGGTGAGGGTCTATTGGACCTCATACATATCGATGTATGTGGACCGTTTAGATCAACCACAAAGGATGGGAACCGCTTCTATGTGACTTTTACCGATGACTATAGTAGATATGGGTATATCTACTTAATCAAGCAAAAGTCAGAAACGTTTGAAAAGTTCAAAGAGTTCAAGAATGAAGTGGAGAATCAATTGGGCAGGAAAATCAAGATGCTTCGATCCGATCGAGGAGGAGAGTACCTAAGTCTTGAATTACACGACTATCTCAAGGAGTGTGGAATAGTTTTACAATTGATGCCACCTAGGACACCGCAGTTGAATGGTGTGGCAGAAAGGCGTAACCGAACCTTGTTAGACATGGTCCGCTCTATGATGAGTCGTGCTTCACTACCTATCTCATTTTGGGGGTATGCCTTAGAGACTGTCGCCCATATCCTTAACCGAGTCCCTACTAAGAAGGTTGCCAAAACACCTCACGAGATGTGGACAAGGAAAGCTCCCTCATTAGCACATATCAAGGTTTGGGGTTGCGAGGCTTTCGTAAGACGAGATACTCACGAAAAGCTCGAACCTCGTAGTGAGCGATGTATTTTCATCGGCTACCCGCAGAAATCCTTTGGATATCTCTTCTATAGACCGAAGGAAAATGTTGTCTTTGTTGCGAGGAGAGGAGTTTTCCGAGAGCGAGAACTCATAAGCCAAGGAGACAGTGGGAGGAAAATCGAGCTTGAAGAGATTCAAGAGTCGATAGATGAAGGAACCTCTACCGCTGGCACTCAACTCAAGGAGGAAAATCTGGTTGAACCGATTGACGAGTCCTTACCTCTTAGACGTTCCGAAAGAGTTAGAGTTCAACCCCAGTTTTATGGTTTTCATATTACTACCGAAGGGGACACGTATATTAGTGATGGTACACTAATAAATCTAGATGAACCTAATAGCTATAAGGAAGCCATGGCATGCCCGGAGTCTGCAAAATGGAAAGAGGCAATGGACAGCGAGATCCAGTCCATGTATGACAACCAAGTTTGGAATTTGGTTGATAATGTGCCCGGACGTAAGACCGTTGGGTGCAAGTGGGTCTTCTAGAAGAAGACCGACGTGGATGGAAACGTACACACATATTAGGCGCAATTGGTTGCGAAGGGCTTTACTCAAACTCCCGGAGTTGACTATGATGAGACCTTCTCACCAGTTGCGAAGATTAAGTCTATTAGAGTGATGCTAGCTATTGCCGTATTTCATGATTATGAGATTTGGCAAATGGATGTCAAAACCGCTTTCCTTAATGGGAAGTTGGCTGAGGATGTTTACATGGCTCAGCCAGAGGGTTTTGTCGACCCGAAGCATCCAAATAGAGTGTGTAAGCTTGAGAAGTCCATTTATGGACTTAAGCTAGCGTCTCGCAGATGGAATCTTTGCTTCGATGAGAAAGTAAAAGAGTTTGGATTTGTACGAAGCGAAGATGAATCATGTGTATATGTCAAAGCCAGTGGGAGTATAGTAAGCTTCCTCGTTCTGTATGTCGATGACATACTACTTATAGGAAACGACGTCCCGACTCTGCAGGAGGTTAAGTCCTGGCTCGGGAAGTGCTTCGCTATGAAGGACCTCGGATAGGCTTCCTATATTTTGGGAATAAGGATAGTGAGAGAACGAAGTAAGAGACTAATAGGACTCAGTCAGAACACTTACTTAGGCAAAGTACTAAAACGTTTTAGTATGGAAAACTCGAAGAAGGGAGAATTACCGATACAAAGTAATGCCATGTTGAGTAAGACTCAAAGTCTGAGTACTGAAGCTGAAATAGTAGAAATGAGCCGAGTTCCATACGCTTCCGTAGTTGGCTCAATCATGTATGCTATGACTTGTACTCTCCCTGATGTAGCCTTTGCTTTGAGCATGGTTAGTAGATATCAAGGGAACCCTGGCAGAGCCCATTGGATTGCGGTAAAGAATATCCTTAAGTACCTTCGGAGGATGAAGGAATGGTTGAATGAACGAGATAAACCCTGACGACTATGCAGACTTAGTGTCGATTCCTTAGGATACTCCTTAGGAATGATTGAATGAACGAGGAATAGTTGAATCTTAGGGTAGATCCTTAAGAGTAAAGAAGATAATGGGGATGGGTAATTGGGTTGGTTGTTTGGTGTTTAACATAATAATTATATTATTGTGGGTTGAAAACCCTATGTACTCACCAGGTTTCTCAACTTGACCCACTCAAACTTATTTGTATCACAGGTGTCGATATGAAGTTACTTTATAGTGAGGGATTTAAAAGAGATGTAGATCACTAGTGTAAATGAATGTAAGTTCTGTTTATGCTTATGTTTCTGTATTGACGATGACATCCCAAATGTTTTAAAATGGATAAAAATACATTTCTTCAGAAATGCTTTGATAACGTGTTTATCATGTTTTTCTAGGAACAAATTCTGCAACATTTTTATTAAAAGAGGTACTCTGATTTTTATAAAGCAAAAACAAAATCGGTCTTTTATGGCCGTGAAAATGGGGATGCCACATCGTCGTCGTCATTGTCGAGGTTTATAGGTTGAGATTTAGATAATAAAACTTGAGATGGTTGTGAATTTTGTTGATGTTGAGAAGTTTGGGGTTGAAATTGCAGAGAAGGTTGTTGTTGAAAGGCTTGAAATTGGGGTTGAATGAATTGTGGTAGTTGTTGTTAGCAGTAGTAGTGTGGATGATATGGAAGATTGGTGAATAGAGGTTGTTGTTGAATTGGAGATGGTGCCAATTACATGTAGCTAAGATTCGCTAACGGACCATTTGGAGTGTTAGGGGTGTTTGAGGTGGGTAGGGTATTTTGGTTTGGATCCATAACAATATGTGGGGAAGGAATATTTTTTGGTGAATATGTGTGTTTTTGTTGAAAAAGTGTGTGTGTTTGAAATGAAAAAAAAGAGTGTTATATATAGAGAAAGTTGTAGTAATTAAATAATTAATTTTTTTTAATGTGTCAAACGGTCACAACAACGGTGAAAATGAAGAACCAATCAGATCAAGTGTCTTGTCCCGTCCTGGTGAGAACGCCACACTCAACCCACCGGAGGTGGGGGCGGTGTTCACGCATCTTAAGGGCTAACACATCAGCATCCCATGCGTCTTCTCCTTACCACTCCGGACAACCTTAGAGTTGAGGGTGTCGTTCATGGACTTGACATAATGCTCGACAGTATTGTGGTGCCATCGTGGCAATGATTCCGCGATGTTGTGGTACCGAGAAAGGGGTGATTAGCGGGTTGAGTAAAGCATGTGTAATCTCTCTCTCTCTCTCTCTCTCTCTCTCTCTCTCTAAAATCATTTAACCATTATAAATACCCCTTTATATCATTTCAAAGCCGCACCTATTTTTCCATTCGATTTCATTTCACTCTTTGAATTTCATTCACTTTCAATCCAATTCATTTAAATTGGATGCTATTCCTAGTCATTTCGAAAAATGCATACAATGATCCGAACATGAAAAAATGATGTTGGCCAGAGCATACATTGACACTCTAAAAAATAATTAGGTAAATCAACAAAAATTGTCATATTTTTTGGGAAGAGTTATGGACCATTTTAAGCAACATTTTGGCGGTTCGGGTTGTTTAACGCATCAAATTGCTATATGCACTCAAAAGTTAAATAGTGTAATGTTATTTCCACCCACAAAATGGACACACGGGAGCCCAAAGTTTCTGACGAAAAAGTTTTAAATTTAACAAAATATGAGTATCGCAAACACCATAATATGAAAGAATTTTGTTACAAGACTACCTTGAATATTAAAAAAAAAAAGTCATCATTTTTTTTAGAATTTAGTGATTGTAGTTGGATTTAATTTTTTGGTTCGTATTATTTTAAGTATTTCTTTCATTTTAATTGTAGTTTTAGGATTTAGTTTATGTTTTATTATGCTGTGTTTTTTTTAAATAAATGTTATTTTTAATTTTATTTTATAATTTTGTTGTTTTAAATTAACAAAAGTTAAATACAAAAATAAAAAAAATTGAGTGGGTTGGGAGGGATAAGAAAAATGAGTTTTCATATGTTATATGATGGGGAAAATTAAAGATGTCATAGAGAAAAATTGATGTAACAATGATGTAACAAATAGATTGATAGTAGGTGAGCATATGCGGGTACCCATCTTAATTGTCTGGAACCGGAACAGGAATCGACAGTGCTTGAAATGTTAGAACTGGAATCAGGATCGATTATAGTGGTTCCCTATATATTGAAACTGATTGCGATTTTGGGTACCCGGTTTCGTGGAAAAAAAATTTAACTCAAATAAATTGTATTTGTTGCAAAGGTATGAGAAATTTGTCACAAATATGTGTAACTTTTATCCAAAGAAATTAGTTTTTTTCTTACAGGTAATGAATAAAAAAAAATATATGTTTTCCACTTCTCACATATGATTGGGTTTGTGGAGGGATCGAACGAGATGGAATACATAAAAATACTAATTTGATATATTTTTTGTTGGGAATATGATACTGTAGCACAATTAACTTTTAACTTTGTCCCGATTTGATCATTAGAGATATTTTTTTGCACAATAGGTCATTTAACTTGCAAAATTGATGTCAATTACACCATTTTCAGCTAGGTTACAAGAACAACCCATATATTTTCTAACATGGAATGCCACATGTAATGTAAGTAGAGTCATTATTGTAGATTTAAGTCCATGTAGTAGTGGCATGTAAATTTTAATTATATTTTTTCATTACTGTCACGAAGCCAAATCACATTAAAAATCATATGTTATTATTCTTGAATCTTGAAGATCGCCACCATGGCTGACAAACATCAACAAGCCCTAAAGATCCAGAAAAACTGATGACATAATAATCAAAATGAAGTGCTTCAAATCTGGAAGAACCATTTAAATCATTTCAAAAAGAAGACCCTGAACTTCCAAAGCAAGATTAACACCAACATCAGTCGCCATATCGACGAGGATGATAGCCTCCACAAATACACCGAACTCATCGCCTCTCACGATAAACAATCGCACCATGTGATTTAGCTCGTGAAGGGGTTCATCGAATGGGAGGCCCATGTCCTCGTTGCATCCATGACCATTGAAGAAATCTACAAAAGGACAAAGGATTTTAAGAATGAGGTATTCAGTAAGGTTCAACTATAACTAAACAAGTTCAGATTGTTGATCTACAATACCAATATGCAACAGATGTGTAACGCCCCATTTCTGGTATGTGATTTAAATATAGTATTTTTCCTTTCTTAAGAGGTACTCGGCGAGTCAGAAGCCCGACTCGTCGAGTAGAGTCGGGACTTGCACGCGTTTTTTAGTTGGCGACTCGACGAGTCCATATTCCGGACTCGGCGAGTCCGCTTGTCTAGATGAAACCCTAAATCCTAGGGTTTGTACCCTATTTAAACGTCATTATAGCCTCCCACCATAGCCTCTAGCACCTTTAGAGCATTTCCCCTGTAAACCCTAGCCCCCATTGTTGAGCTTGAGTGTGTTTGTGCTAGCTTGGAAGCTTTGGAAGAAAAGGAAGGAAAGAAGATCAAGAGGGGAAAGGAGGTTCAGATTCTAGTCTCCATTTGCTGCAAACTTTGGTAATAAAGTTAACACCTTGCTTGTTATTCCTTTAAACCCTCTTTTATGTTTGTTTATGCTTCTCTTGGAATCTTGGTTTGAGTCAAACTCGAATTTGAACTCTCTTTTGGATGGAAACCTTAGATGTGGACGTTATTGAACTCCAGGAGCTCAATATAGCCACCTTTATGCAATCATAGCCTAGTTCCAAACCCTAAGTGTTTATTGTTGGAGGATTTGGGTATTTAAGCCCCATTCTCTTGTGCATGCACGTAAAGTTGGAAACTTTACGTGTAAAACCAGTCCTAGAAGCTCAAATCTATGATTTGGAAGCACTGAAATCGACTAGAATCGACTGTATAATATTTGCATGCATGAGACTAGACGAGTCGTTCTTAGGACTCGGCGAGTCGGTTGATGCTCAAGAACAGACTCGACGAGTTGTTCATACAACTTGGCGAGTCACAGCCTGGACGTGTTCATATGATGAAGGAGAACTCAACGAGTTGTTCATATAACTCGGCGAGTCGGATGAAGTTAGACTCGATGTTAGCATCGAAGAAAAACTCGTCGAGTCTTTGCCAAATTCGACGAGTAGAAGCGGGTAGAAGATTAGAATGGATGTTAGGGACTCGGCGAGTTGGCAGCCCAACTCGGGGAGTCCGGTCAACTGAAAGTTGAATTTGACCAAGAAGTTGACTTGAACAGGGGTAAAATAGTCATGTTACCTTGAGAACAGTTATCAGTATCTGATTTAGTGTTTATGGGATTGTAGTCGGGGAGTTCCGGAGCAACAGTCAGCCAGTTCTAGATTTAGCATCTCACCAGCCAGCGTTACGAGGTGAGTTTCCTTCTAGTAGGAACGCGTCTACCGCCACAATGCCGGCCCATTTAGTCAGCAGTAGTTCTGGACTTCGGTCTGATGCAGTAGTTCAGTGTGCTTGATGTCTTTTTGATTCAAGCATGTCTTTGTGTTATGTGTTCCAGACTTCGGTCCGATGCAGTATACAGTTTATGTGTTATGTTAGTAGATATGATTATGCTATGCTAAGGTCAGTCAGTTTCTGGACTTCGGTCCGATGCAATTCCCGGACTTCGGTCCAATGCAGAGGACAAGGCCCTAGTTAGTTTCCGGACTTCGGTCCGATGCAGTTTCCAGACTTCGGTCTGATGCAAAGGGCAAGGCCCTGGTTAGTTTCGGACTTCGGTCCGATGTAGTTTCCGGACTTCGGTCCGATGCAGAGGGCAAGGCCCTGGTTAGTTTTCGGACTTCGGTCCGATGCAGTTTTTGGACTTCGGTCCGATGCAGTTTCCGGACTACGGTCCGATACAGTTTCCGGATTTCGGTCTGATGCAGTGGGCAAGGCCCAGTATGTGCTTTATATGTTATTGTATGGTATATGGTAGTTTGGGGCAGCTCACTAAGCTTCGTGCTTACAGTTTCAGTTTTGGTTTCAGGTACTTCAGCTGGCAAGGGGAAGGGCTCGGGATGATGGCATGGCACCCACCACAGTTTTAGCCTGGGAGTTAAACTCTGTTATTTTGTCATGATTTGACATCAGTTGTGATATGAACATATTTTATGATACTTTGAGACACACGAATTATGGTTTTATTATATGATATTTTGATATTATGGTTTTAGTAATGTGTTAAAACAAAAAAAAAATTGGCTTGTATTTTTGCGATGTTTCAAGATGGTTGACGAACCTGGATACACTGCGCCACAATGCACACAAAACCGTAGGTTTCAGGCCTTGATCCATATTCAAAGGATGTGAGGCTAAGGTTTCGTACACCTTTAGCCTCCATCACTCTAGAGAGCCCTTACCTAAACCCTAAATTCACATCGTTTGCATTTTCAGCCATTCTTGAGTTGGTTCACACCTTGAAGGAAGGAAGAAAGCCTTAGGGAGCAAGGAAGCATCAAAGTAAGCTCATCAAAATCTTTTAGTGTATTTCTCTAGACTCTTGTAAGTATTAAAAGTCAGATCTTTATGATTCATTTCTTTAGGACTTAGAAATCTAAGAAAATTTGGCCTTTTTTGAGAGTTTTTAGTGAGAGTTGGGAATAAAGTTTGCAACTTTATTACTCTCTAGGGTCCCAAGAGTACTATGTGTTTTCTGGTCTCACAACTTCATTTGGTGTTATGTATGGGGTTTTGGCACCATTTTTTCTTCATTTTGACCTAACTTGGTGGGTGACATGCATTAGACATGTACGTCCATTAAGTTACAATTTTTATAGACCATTAGGGTGCCATGAAGCCCTTTGGAAAGTATTAAGAACAATCTTAACGTATTAAGAACTTATCAAGGATTTTAATATGCCATCCAAGCCACAATACGATCAAGTGTTGACCACGGCACGGTGAGCGATTCATCATAATTTTTTAAGTGAGCCGAACGACGACATGGCTAGGGTATGGTCATTGCGCGGTGGTTTGAGAAAGTTGACCGTTGACTTTTTAACTAAGTTAAACTTTAGGTTTTTGGGTCATAGGTTGAGTGAGGTTTAACCTTTTATTATATAATTAGGTGGTTGTGGAGCTAACCTTCATATTTCTATGAGTGGTGGTGATTGTTTGACTATCTATTAGCTGAGTTTTCTCATTATACTATGTAGGACACACGGTGTTAGTGTATGTTTGCTGCCTTTGTGACTCATGCTTATATGTTTGTTTGTTTGTATGTTGGTGGGGCTCATTATCTGGACCGGGTCCAATCATGCTGGGAGAGAGAGAGAGAGAGAGAGAGAGAGAGAGAGAGAGAGAGAGAGAGACTACTATCTAGACGGGGTCTAATTATTCTAGGTGGGGCCCATTATATGGACGGGGTCCAATTATTTAGGGCAAGGCCCGTTATTTTGTGATGTATGTTGTATCTTGGGAAACTCACTAAGGTTTGTGTTTCCGGTATAATTTTGAATGTTTCAGATACTTCCGGTAGCAAAGGGAAGAGTCATGCTTGATTGCATCGCATCTTCCAGAGATTTCGCACTATCTATTTTATTTTACTATGATGTTTTGATGATATTACATTTCATGTACTCCGATGTTTTGATGGGATTACACTTTATACTCTAATTATCTTTGATGGGATGAAAATGAACGATTTTATGTTTTATAAAAATAAAAAAAATTTACTCTGAATTTTGAGACGTTACACCTAGTTGGAAGGGATGAAAGGGATGAATATATATACTCCACCCTTAGCAATAAATACCCTACTACTTTCATCACATTTTTCTGTTTATCACTCGAGATCAATTCTAACTTTAGAGGTACATCACATTAGCACATTTAATTATCATCATCTTATTAATTAGTTGATAATGATATTTTTTTTGAACGGCACTTGATAATGATATCTAGTCTTACAAGAAGAATACGAAGAAGAAGTCATATTAATGGTATCTAGTCTTACAGGAAGAATATGAAGAAGTCATATTGAGTTCTCAGTTGTAAGTTGGGAAATTGCCCTCACAACACAATTGTGTTTTGCCTAATTATTTTTATTTTTGTATATTTTTTTTTTATTTCTGTCGATTTTTTAAACAAGGTCCATTTATGTATTATTTTTTTAAACAAGGTCCTTTTATGTATTATTTTATGCAGGGACTAATTGTGTAAAATTTTTAAATAGGGACCACTTCTGCATTTTTTTAAACAAGAACTATTTTTTTTATTTTGTTAAACATGGAACATTTCTATATTTTTTTTAGACAAAATTGCAAAAATGATCTCTATGGTATGCATTTTTTTGGGGTTTTGGTTCAATCCACAACTTTTTTGGATTGGTGGTCCTTTTAGCCTAGTTTGACTGTGGTTTTGGTCCCTTGAAAAACTAAAAAGACTAAAATACCCTTCTTGTATATTTTTTCTATTTAATTTAATGTTTTATTATTAATAAACATAGGGCCCCACCTCCCCCCCCCCTCTCTCTCTCTCTCTCTCTCTCTCTCTCTCTCTCTCTCTCTCTCTCTCTCTTCTTTCTAATCATCTTCTTCCTCAAGAACAAATATGAAAATCTGGAGTGTGTGTTCTTTAAGAAGAAAACCAAGAAAATAAGGAGCAACTCTTCCTCTTCGTCTTCAAAACAATCAAAACGAGAGGGGGTCGGCACTGTAGGGCCGCTCCGACGACCTACTTCGTCTTCTGGTCCAATCATCTGCAACATAGGAAGGAAAAGAGGATTGATCGGGAATCAAACCAATAGTGACTGTCGGTGGTCCTGAGGAGTTCAATCAAGCAATAAGGGTGAAAATCGAGACTTATTGTGGTTGTGTTTGGTCTGTTAGTCAAACGAAAGGGAATGGGTCTTTGATTCCCATCTGATCAGAAACAAAAAGGGACTGCAAGCAACATCTTCTTTCTTTCTTCTTTTCCTGATTCGCTATCAAGCACGAAGAAGGAGTCGATTTTTCCGGCGGTTCAAGCCTTCAATCGGGGTTGTGGGGGTTGAGAAGGGTAGCAACAGCCGGAAAGGGTGCTTGTGGTGGTGTTTCTCGGCAGAAGGCGAAGGGAAGGGGATATGGAGGTGGCGGTAGTGGGGAACCGGGAAAACATCACCGGTGATTCTATTTCTTTGACAAGGGAAGGAGACTAACGGGATGACAATCGTTGAGAAGGTTGTGAGGGGTATGAGAACAGTACAACAGCAATTCCGAGCGTGTTTAACAGCGGGTTATGAGGTGCGGAGTGAACACTTGAATAAAATGAGTTTAACAGCATGTTTCACAATGAAGTTCAATTCTTGATTTAGACAAGGTATGAGGTGCGGAGTGAACACTTGAATAAAATGAGTTTAACAGCGGGTGTTGGGGCTGCTACTTCCGGCGAAGAATCACCGGTCCTTTCCTTCTTTTTCACTGGTTCTACAATGAGAGTGGGTGTTTTGGTTGATGGATCATCAGGAAGAGAGAGAAAGAGAGAGAAAGGTGGACCCGACTTTATATTTAATAATAATAATAATTTTAAAAAGTGAAAGAAAAATGAAAATTAAATTCAATAAGGGTATAATAGTCTTTTTAGTTTGGACAGAGACCAAAACTACATGTAAAGTAGCTCAAAAGGACCACTAATCCAAAAATGTCATGATTTGGACTAAAACCCAAAAAATATGCATACCACAGGGACCATTTTTGCAATTTTGTCTTTTTTTAAAACATGAACCATTTATGTTGAAAGAAATAAAATTAATCCATATTATAGCATTGTCATCCAAATAGATTTAAATTTCGTTCTTTATTTATTTATATTAATTCATTTACTATGTATTATTTTTTGGTATTTTTAGTTTTCAACCCATATCCGTATAATATACGGGTTTTAACCTAATAAATAAACACATAACTGAAAATGCTTTTTATTTAACTTATTAATAATATACTAATATTCTAAACCGGATTTACAACATATAGTCTAAGGCGAAGAAGATGCAAGAGGTGGTTGTTGATACTAGTATGTTTGAGGTCATGTTGCATTGACTTCATGTCTCGAAACTTTTTTTTATTTCCATATCATATGGTGTTGTCTCTAGCTATGTGGATTTCTTTATGAAATGGTCCAAAAGTTGTTTGTTTCCTTGTTTAATAGTATTGATGATGGTTAAATTTTTTCATAAATTCTCTTTTTAATTTCTAGATTTATTTATACCTAATTGGTTGTTGAGATAGAGAACAACCTTTATGAGATTTTTTTTCATCTAAGTTCAGACAAAATAAATACAGCCTTGAAGACATTTGTTTACAAGACATGTCAAAAACTATGTGAATAGACATATCAAAAACCATATTCACTTGATACAACTTAAGCATGAACTAACTTCTAGCCTTTTTAAATTTGGATGGTCGATGAATATTACTTTGGCTTGATAATAAATCGTTAATTAATTATCCATAGTCTATTTATAGAACTAATAGGGATAAGCTTCTTAGTTTGGTTTAATTGGATTTGACAATGCGATGTATCTAACATTTTCTTGCATCTCGATATGTTTAAACAGATTTGATAATATCATGACAAATTCAAGATTCTCATTCTCAACTTGATTCAAGCAATTTAATTTCTCTTTGAGAATATAAGAATGTATTAGATAATGTTGAATGTGATAAACCACTAGAAATATATACTTTACTATTTTTTTCTAGTTTTTTTATTCCTTTCTCGAAATTAATTCTAATTTCGAAAGGTATATGTAAATCATTTTATAACATTTTATTATCATTGTCTTACTCTTTATATAATAATAACTTTACTCTCTTTATATAATAATGATAACTTGCAAATGACATCTAGTTTGTATTAGGCTATATATAAATAAAGCCTTCTAGTCTTTCGTTTTATTCATTCTAAAGCTTTTATCTCTTCCATCGATTATTGTAATTCTTTTATACCTTCTCATGTAGACGACATTAATACATATTAGTGTTGGTGATTTTAGTGTCACCATATTATTTTTAGTGTAAGGGAATATACAGATTAACAATGAAGTTCAATTCTCGATTTAGACAAGTTATGAGGTGCGGAGTGAACACTTGAATAAAATGAGTTTAATCTTGGTTTGACTAAATGATAGGGGTCAAGCCCTCCCCCCCCCCCCCCCCCCCCCCCCCCCCCTGCGGGGTCCTACTGTAATTTAAATGTTATGGAAAAAAATTATTTTCAGAAAATATTCCCCATAATTATCATACAAACCATCATCCCTTATTTATGGGATAAAATCAACATTTAACGTTGATTGATACTTATCTTTGGTAATATATAAATCGTTGTTTACGGGCTCTTATCAGTGCCTTGATTTTGTGTTTGCTCCTTAAAGGATTATTCGCATAATTTGGATTTCGTGCAACCCAAACATAATGTCGAAATATCATCGGATACTGATCACACAGTTCTTCGAGTAGATCCAAGTTATTGATTTCCAAAACCCTTTCTCCTCCCAAACCCTAACTAGTGGTATGTTCCTTGTGGATTTTCCCACAAGGGTTTCCACCTAAATATGTGTCTTGGGTCGTACTGGCAATGGATTGACTCGAGGTTGAGTTTGGGTTGAACCCATTTATTATATGAATTGAGAATCTAACCCGACCCGGCATAACCTGGTCCAATCTATTTAATTAAATGAGTTTAAATTTCCAATTCAATCTAACTTGTTGTAGACTGTAAAGTGCTCCTAATAAACTAGTTGCTAAGATCTAAACGAACTCCTTATTGAGAATATGTATATAAAACTCTCGGTTCAACTATTCGCAAATACAACTATTCCCTTTATGATTACTTAGAACAATTTAAGAATATATTGCAAGAAAATTGATAATACTTCTGAGGTCCTAGTTGTCTATAGTTCGGCCATATAATTTCATTTAGCGAAATACTAAAAGCAAGTGCACAAGGCATAAGCAATGAGTTCAAACATTTTGAACTCCTTATTGAGAATATGTATACTAATAGTCGGTATTTATAAAACATTCAAAGAAGAAATTAAAAAACAAATATATAGAGAGAGAGAGAGCAAGAATTTGAATAGCATAACCTCATTAGAAACCGTTTTCAAATTACACAATCGGAATAAATTTGAGTTTTCAACATCTCATAAACCTGAATCCCCTTGGGGTGTCGATTCACTTTGTCTTTAATAAATTGTTTTTCTGAACAAGCAAGAATTGTGCTCAAAGCCATGGTATTAGTCACCCCTTGTTCTTTAAGCCAATTATACATCATACACCTAAGTTTAACTGTCTCAATAGCATAAGACAAAGAAGAAGGGTACCCACATAAACAAGTCAACTCATACCCCATCTCATTCACCAAAAACCCAATCTT
The DNA here is from genome assembly GCF_002870075.4 of Lactuca sativa. NCBI lineage: Eukaryota > Viridiplantae > Streptophyta > Magnoliopsida > Asterales > Asteraceae > Lactuca > Lactuca sativa. The sequence goes on along the minus strand of NC_056631.2, from coordinate 31,079,013 downwards.
CATTTCAAGAACTTCTTTCGTTTGGTTTACAATTTGAGGCGATGATTTAAGCATTTCCACCACATCTTTTCGGTCAAACCCCATGTTGACCAAACAATCAAATCGTTCTTGAAGCTCGCCAGCTCGCCCACGAAACCTCTTCAGGGCCCGCTTCATTTCATTTGAATCTTCCACAAATCCTAAGTCTAATAAAAACTTTGTTTTCTCTTCGGTGCAATCTTTTGATGAGGGAAGTGGTTTCACTTTTGTTCCAATTGCTAAATTCTTTAATTCTTGTGGGTTTTTCATGATGATGCCACAAAGTCGTTTTTTCCCTGAATTTAAGGAATTTAAAGCGGTTTTCACACCCTTTAAAGACCATGACCCGAGTAAATACGGGTGGGTGCAAAAAAGCTTTGCAATGTTGTCAACTTCCATTTCAATGTCCAATAGGAAATGATATGAACGCCTTAAATTGTAAAGACATTCTTCACCCTTAATTTCAGGGAATTTCATAAAAAACGACAGTATATTGGTTTTTGTAGCTCCAAATTTAGTCAAGAAACCGATAATTAAAACGGATGTAGTTCCTGAGTTATTCAATAAAAGGGTCGGGTGTTGATTGACTAATCTTCCTAATTGCTCGTTTTCACAGCCTAATCTTTTAAATAAGCACAAAAGCTCAAGAATATGTCTCCAATCGTATGAATTTTCCTCTGATAAATTCTCGATAAACCAACCATTCATAATCCCAGAACTCTTTAATTCCTTTACAACCTTAAGAACATCATGAATTGCATCTGGAATCAAAAGTGAAGGACATAAACCCACTAGCTTGATAACAGTGGATTGATCAAGAATGATGTTTTGAAGATCATGAAGACGTGATGATAAAACCCCGTGATTATATCTAAAAACATCTTTGGCTTCCTTGTAAATCTTTCCTATCTTATTGGGAGCAAATCCATATTGACAAAATACATGATAGTTCTCTAGCAACACATTGTCGTCACTTAGAAACATCAAGTTTCTAGGCAAAAAAGTTGAGAATTCATAAGGTTCCAAACCCATGCTCTCAAAAAAGGGTTCGAATTCGTTAATTGGATGGTATCTCAAGTATCGAGTAACAAATTGCCCAACATTTTCTTTATTCTTCACCCCTTTTAACAATTTTCCAAGAAATTTTGGTGAATTACGACTGATATTTTCCGCATCCACAAACTGCAAGCTTCGAGTGGAATGCAAGTAATCTAACAAAGCATCTTGAGCTTCTCGACAAGCTACACGAGACCACAAACCGCCATTTCCATCATCGGGTAACAAATCATTCAAATTTTGACCGTTTTTGGTCTTACAAGCGGCTTTTGTGGTATAAAACCTAGGGTTTTGGGTATCATGGTATGACCCATTTGGGCGAATCGATTTTGTTGAAGATATGAAGCGGTTTCCAGTCAAATCAACAAATACCCATCGGAGGAAAGATGATCTTTTAAGATTCTGTATATGATACATCAATAGTTTTTTAAGATTTTGGCAAGATATTGATGAATGTGGGGTTTACTAGAAAGCCAAATTACTTTATCTTTGTGTAAGAAGATGAAGAGACGATGGAGAGGAGGATTTACCTTGGTATCCATATGGTTTTCGTTAGATGGAGAGCTCTGATTGTCGCCATCGTTGTGGGTTTATGAATTCTAGTGCAGTGGCTGGTAGCCACTAGAGAGGCTCTCATCCAGGGTTTATGGGTTTTGCATTTTGCGACCATTTGTATATTCTTTTCTATCCCTCAACTTTAGGGGAAGACATGTAGGCCCTTGTAGTATACGAAACAATGGTTTAAAAACCGGTTTGAACCGGCCGGTTGGATCGGGAACCGGGAGAGAGAGCGGTTTAACTATCACCGGTTTTACATTGATTTCTAAACCGGATTGAACCGGCCGATTTTTAGAAAAAACGGTCGAACCGGTCAAAATAAATCGGTTCAACCGAATAAAAACACATGAAAAAGAACCATTTCCATAATAAACTTTGGTGATTTTTTTCAAATCTATTTAGTTTTCTCTAAATAAAAACATATGGTAAATGTTATAAATTTTTTTGATGTGTTTGTATTCATCAAAACTATATTTCGTTTCGGTATTATACTTTATTTTCTTTTTGACGTATATGGATTGATGTAAAACACTAAAACTTATAGTTATGTGTTATTTTAATGTATTTGAATTCATCTACAACTTATTTTTATATGTATTTTTAGTGTTTGAACTTGTAAACATCAGATTCATAATTCTTATATGTATGTATGTGTTGGAAAATAGAAAAATACATGAAAATATAGAAACCGGTTCACCCGGCGGTCAAACCGGTTAAACCGGGAACCGGTCACCATACCGGTTCAACTAAAAAACCGGTTTTTAAAACATTGATACGAAATGAGATAGATATTCCTCATTTTGATTATTTTATCATGGAGAGTGGAGACTATTAGGGTGTGAGGAGCATGGGTCTATTGAGAAGGAAGTAGTAAGATAATTAGATTAGACTTGAAGGAGTTAACCTTACCGAGGATATGACCTCAAATAGAAAATGAAAGCTTAGAACCAGAGGCCAGAGGTATTGGAGTACATGGAGGAAGTCTAAGGTCTAGCTTTCGTTCCAATATAAGTGTTTTGCCAGCCAATTTCTCACATTCTTAGTTTTGTTTTCCTATTTACTTAAACCACGTGCAACTAGTATCTACTTTCAACTTACTTCCTATATATACTTTCACGACTTGCGTATTTATCATGTTTTACTTGTTACATATCATTCATTTTCATGTACAGTTTTTTGTTTTCTTTTTATGGTCTCTTCATTCAGACATATTCCTCTTTAATTCATATAGGTTTGATGTTTTTAGTGTAGAGACGTTGTGCAGGGATTATTTCAATGTGGGTGCTATTTCAAATATTTACTTTTATTTATTTGTTTGTATTTATTATTTTTATTTTCCATTGAAGGTCTCCTACGAAAGCAGTCTCTCAACCTTATTTTGGATGATGTCGACCATCCTACCTCCCCGTTACCCCATTTGTATGAGATCAAGTTAACCCCCTTACCCCATTTGTATGAGATCAAGTTAATGTTGTTGTTTTTCCTAGTTCTAGCATGCCATGAAGCCAACTCCAACTCCAACTCCAACTAGTGCATTAAAAAAATACATCAAATTTGGTGCAATTTATATATTTCTTTTTCCATCAAGTATACACTATTATTACCATGTTGGAAATCATTTATTTAATATAAAATTATTGTTATTATCATTATCATTATAGAACTTAGAGTATCTACAATGGTTAAGTTATACTAAAACTTGAAACTATTGTCACATCGTTCTAAAAACTTTAACCTCTAATAGTTAACGTTTTTTTATAAAAATTTAATTAATTCAATCATATCGATCTAAAATGTTCTATAAAACCATTTTATACAAATATTCACTTTTTAGACAAACATCGTATTTTAATTTCTTAAAAATATTACAATATATTATTTCAAAAGAAATGTATTACAACATATCGTTCAGAAAAATTAATACAAACAATTATTATGGAATAGTCATAAAAAAGATTGAAAAAAATTATATAATCATTATAATTTTATATTTCATACATAAAATGTCGTTAAATATTTAATAGAAATAATTAAGTAGTATATAAGTAAATAAATATTTAAAACTAAAATATATTTAAGAGGATAAAATGAAATATAGCTAAAGTATGATGGAATTAAATGACAAAACATAAAAATATATTGACCATTCAATATATATTGAATTGAATGGTCAATGGAAAAATAAACAATAAGTTGTATGTTACAATGGTAATAAGTGATTAATATAAAAAAATGTCAACTGTAATAAGTTTTATAAAAAAATCTCAATTGGAGATACTCTTATTAACTTATAAAACTATGGATTTATACAACCTATATGCTTTCTCCATCACAATAAGAGATAAACTCATAAGTATGTCATTTCACAAACTATATGCAATCAAAAAGCCCAAAACCATACGTATATTTTTCCCACAAACAACTATGATCAACCATAGGTGTCGGCAACTACCACCATCTGCCGTTCTTAAAAAATACCATTCAACTCTTAACTACCATGAAGGTGGTATAATAATGATCACTAGAAAATTAAGCATTTTAAAAGGAGTTGTCCTAGGTTCGAATCTCGCAAGAATCAACATTGAGATGACCAATTGTCCCAAAACATAAACGCAACTCTCTTCTATCAAGCTCTCACTTTTTTCATAACATTAAGTGGGTTTCTCCTATGTAGGTGTAACATCCCAAAAATCAGAGTAAAATTTTCATTTTTCAAACACATCCCAATAACCATAATTGTTTACAAAACATTGTTTCAAAAGTGATGGTCAATAATCAGGGTATCCCAAAATCCAAATAAAATAAAATCCGAAGGGTGTGATCCGCTTCAGGAAGAGGGGAAAACTGGGTCCACGTTATATTGGGCCGTTCAGGATTATTGTCAGGGTTGGCAAGGTAGCTTACATGCTAGAGCTATCGGAGGAGCTTAGTCGGATACACAGCACATTACACATTTCTCAGCTGCGAAAGTGCATTATGGATCAAGAGGAGGTGGTGCCGCTGGATGATACTCAGGTTGATGAATGCCTGAATTACGTAGAGAAGCCTGTGGCCATAGTGGAGAAAAAGATGAAGATCCTGAGAAATAAGGAGATACCTTTGGTGAAGGTACATTGGGAGCATCGGAGGGGGTCTGAGTGGACATGGGAGATGGAGGCTGAAATGCAGGAGCATTACCCAGAGTTATTCGCTGCAACAGACTTCGATGACGAAATCTAGTTCAAGTGGGGGAGAATTGTAACGCCCCGTTTCTCAGGTATTGATTTAATGTGTGAGTTTATTGATTTCAAGGGCTACTCGATGAGTTGATTTCCCTACTCGTCGAGTAGCAGCAGGTTGGTCCATGTGTTTTAATGATCTACTCGCCGAGTCCAAGAAGGGACTCGACGAGTAGGAGCTGGCATATGAAACCCTAAATCTCGAGGTTTTGCACCATATTTAAAGGATCATTGGCCTCCCCCAGCCTCCCCTTTATTGCTTCTTGTCCCTCTCAAACCCTAATCGAGTGTGTGTGTTCCATTGGTGTGTTTTTGAGCTTGGAAGAGGATTTTGTGGAGAAAGGAGCTTGGAGAGCAAGTATTAAGAAGCAAGGAGCTTGTGGGATCCAAAATCTACCTTATTGGGCACCTTCTGGAAGGTATAAATCATTACCCTGACCTCATTTCATTATAGATCCCCTCTTTGGACAAATCCTAGGGTTTTCATGGTATGATTGGAAGCTTTTCTTGTGTGCAAGCTCAGATCTGAAGTTGTAACTTCAGAACTAAGCACCCTTGGGCTTCTTAGTCCATAAATTTTCCAGCTTATGCAAGGATGAGACTCTCCCAAGGTGTAAAGCTTCATTGGAAGCTTAGATCGGTCATTTAGGGCCTTTAGAGCCTTGCATGTGCGTAATGTTTGCAACTTTACGTGATAAACGTGCCTTAGAAGCTTGGATCTGTAATCTGGAACCTTGCCATGGCTGAAAAGGCGTCTGGATGGTTAATAGTCTGCAAGGGCTCGGCGAGTTGGATGAACAACTCGACGATCCCGTTGAAGATGGTCATGAACTCGACCAGTTGATGAACAACTCGACGAGTCCGTCGAAGATTGCCTTGAACTCGGTGAGTCGTTCGAAGACTCGGCGAGTCGGCTAGGGTTTCTCCCAATTCCTAGACACGTATGAACTCGGCGATTTAAAGGGGAAATCGACGAGCCAGTCAAGGATTTCATGACTTCTCGAGTTCAGGAAGGACTCGACGAGTCGGTGAACTGCACTCGACGAGTCGAGTCAACATGGACTGTTGACTTTGATTGTGGACTTTGACTTGGACCAAGGGTTGACCAGTTGACTTTTGAGGGTATTCTGGTAATTCAGAGATTTATGAAAAAGGGTTTTATGGTAACTATAGGTGGTGGAGTTCGTGTTGGTGATTCGAGAGTTGAGCTTTCTAGTTTCAGACGTCAGTTACAAGGTGAGTTATCCTCACTATATCAACAGGGTCTAAGGCACCAAGGTCGGCCCTTATGGATTTGTATCTTGATTATTATTTAATATGTGCATTGTTTCGCATCCTATTAGTTAGGATGGTGATATGCTTATGCTTAGTGATCAGGTTCGGTTGATACCCTAGTTATAGGATTATGTTATGATATGACCTGGGTAGGTCGGTGTGTTGGTTTAGGACGTTGTTATGCTATTGATCTGTTAGATCAGTTTGTCCGTTATTATGGTAGCCTATGAATGTATGTGCACATGTCGTTTGATTTGGGTGTTGGGTTGAGGCGGTCCTGTTGTGTGCTGAAGGCCAACATACCCAGGGCAGTCCGGATAGACTACAAAACCCAAGAGGGTATGTTAGTCAGACCGAAGGCCCGACGAGCGGTCCGGATAGGCTGGAGGCCCCGCGAGGCATTCCAGACGTACCGAAGGCTCAGAGAGCGGTCTAGATAGACTGAAGGCCTGCGAGGCAGACCAGTCAGGCTGAAGGCTCATTATGCTTGTTGTTTGTGTGTGTGTGTGTGTGTGTATATATATATATATATATATATATATATATATATATATATATGGCATGGTTATGTGGTTGGTATTTTGGGGGATAGCTCACTAAGCTTTCGGGCTTACAGTTTCAGTTGTTGTTTCAGGTACCTCTGGTGATCGCGGGAAGGCGAAGGCATGATCGTACTGCTCCTCTCATTGTTATGACTTTTATGATTTGATAATGGGATACTCTGATAACTTTATTTTGAAAACAAACTATGTAATGATTTAATAGATTAAAATGTTTTTAAAAGTTTAAATTGGCTTGAATTTTTGGGTGTTACAAAGGTTCTGAGAGTGGTTCGGATAGAATGAAGGCCCGGTGACGGCGGTCCAGTCATACTGCATACTTTATATTCATGTTGTTGTTATGATATGGTTATGGTTTTTATGGCATTGCTATTTTGGGGGAACTCAGGCTTACAGTTTTGGATTTGGTTCAGGTACTTCAGATGATCGCGGGAAGGCGAAGGCTTGATCGTGCACCTCCTCACGTTTTATTATTTTGATTTCTGGGATACTCTGATATGAAACTATTTTGAAAACAATTTATAATAAATAATGGTTTTTGAATGCTTAAAAAAAGTTTTAAATTTTCATGAATTTTATGGATGTTACAAGCTTAGTGAGTTTCCCCAAAGTACAACCCCACAAACATGTAATCAAACAGATATCGGGTCCACAACCTCCCAGTTGGATTACCCCTAACCCACAACCTTTCGGTTGGAATGCCCCAACTTACAACCTTTGGTTTGGATTTCCAATACATACTGGGTCTACATCTCCTGGTTGGATTACCCCACGTCCCACAACCTTCTGGTTGGAATGCACCGACCCACAACCTTTGGGTTGGAATGCCCCGGTCTATCTCCTCCAAAATTGAAAAGCTTCAGGACGATCTGGCTATAGAGAACAAAATCATGGATCAACTCGCTGTTAAAACTGAAAAGGCGAAGGTTCTCTCATTGAAATTATCTCATGCGAACTCACAAATTGATACGCTCAAGTCCAAAAAATCTATGATCAAGAGTTGTGTTGCTAATGTCAATGCTCACCTGCATACTCTCATCGAGACTCGTGATTCTCTTCTCACAGTCTCTGTTCGTCAGCGTCTTGCTGAGAAATTGAAGCCCATGTTCTCCATGCTTGACCGAATTGAGGGTGTTTTGTAATCTTCTATTCCTAAACAAGGAGGAGAACAACTTTTGGTGTTGGCAAAGCAACTGATGGTGGTGATGAGCATGAACAAAAACCACCAAAGGATAATGTAGCTTCGACATCAAGAGGAAAAGAAAAAAATGGTTGTTGATAATGATGAGGAAGAAGAAGATGAAAATGAAAATATAAGACGGAAGGCTCGCCGTGCAGAAAGTGACGAAAATTATCGAATTGTCCAGGAAGCTGAAGAAAAAGAAAGGAAAGCCCGTGAAGCCCAAGTCACTCTGGAGACTTAAAAGCTTCTTTTTCCTGCGTGGTCTTTGGAATGCATTTTGAATGAAGCCATTGATAATCCAAATACTTCTTGGCTTGAGCATGTAGTATCGTTTGATTTGGAGAACTCTCTGGATTCGCAGCTTGATCTTCCAATCTCACCGAAGGCCGTTCAGTTTCGTATTTTTGACAAGATTGCATACGTTTCTCTTTCTAACAATGATGTTGATCAGATGCTCTTCTCGATTTATCTTAAGAACATGAAGCCGCGGTACGAAACATGGATTTTGAAGAAAATAATTGTTGTGAAGGTTTATGGCCCCATTGAAACCGAAAGCTTCTTGAATGCTCATTTCAAGGTTGCACGAGGAGTTGCGAGTTCAATGTTTGAATTTACTCTGGCGGATTTGCCCTGTCTAAACCCATTCGATTGGATTTCTCTACTGCTTCTCTTGCTAAAGGATGAAAACAAATTTGAACCACTTGTAAGGCACCTTAAAAGATTTTTGGTTGGTTACATCCAAGAGGTTGGAAGATGGATGTGGAAATCGTAACTGTCCTTCTCAAGAAACCTACAATGCTTCCCAAGGAGCCTCTGAAGGATCTTGATAAGATGAAACTGGGAAGAATACGAAGGGAGGATTGGAGTGTTGCATTTCAATTACGAGAGAGAGTTGATACTGATTTTCATAGAGTTTGCTTCTTTCTGCCTGACAAGCATCTATACTCCACCTCATGCATGGAATACATCTTGGAGTTGATAAATCAGTGCAAAGAAAACAATGTCGAGGACAAGAAATGTTTCTCATATATGATTAACTGGTACATATTGGTTCGCAAAACTCTGTTGGGGATAATACCGAAGCTCTTCGTTGTTCAAAAACGCCAACATAACTGAAGAATTTGTCTTCCTTATTGACACAAAGGGGGAGATTGTTGGGATATTTTGTGTTGTGTCAATAATGTTTTGAACTTTAATAGTCTATTTTGTAATGGGTTGGGCCTGTCCACCCGGTACTTAAAGTTTGTAGGGTTAGACTATATATAGTGCATGCATGCACCGTACTAGGTAGTGATTGTATTTTGCCCTACTTGCCTTTACAGTAGAAGTTCTTCATCGAGCTCTTATAAGGCAATTATTATTAATCATTCTACACAAGTTTGATCATTGCATTCATTGTTTGATTTACTTTTCTGTTAAGAATATGTTGATCGTCTCTCATTTATTCTTACAGAGAGTGGACACCTATTCAACTACCATTTTATAGGCAGTTTCCTTATACTTCCTTATAGTTCAGCTTCGTGATTGAGGCACACTAAAGATTCGACTGAGTTAGTCTTATACATATAGTAATTAACATTTAATAATATATATACAAGGTGTATTTTAAAAACTTTTCTAAAATATTAGGTTTAATTTAAATTTTCAAAATTAAAGGAATTACTTTAATTAAAAATAAACCAATTAACATTCAATCTTTATCTTTTAATTAACAATTAATCAAACTAATCTAAATCTCATGAGTATTAAATAGTTATTTACCATTAACTATTAATCAAATAATTTAAATTTAATCCTAATCCATTTTCATCTATATTTTCGAAAATCAAGGAATAATATCCTACTTTAAATAATTTAAAGGTAATAATATCAAATAAGGAACCCCTATGGATTTTGCAAATAAGGGTAGAGGCTAGGGTTTCAAAAAACCTATCCTTAGTCGAAAGTTAGCCTTCTTTAGGGTTTAATTTCTATAAACCCTAATCTTGATCTATTCAACTATTATTCATATTTAATTGAAAACCAATGGACCTGATACCACTGATGGAATTTACAGGTTACAAAAATCATATTTTTGTAGAAAAACTTAAACCCTAAGTTTTCATGCAACCTAAAGGGTCTATGATTTCACTATTGAATGCAATAACCATCAAGAACCCTAGTATTTTCGAAGAATCATAGAAGGGTTTATAAAACCATACCTCTTGATTATACTAGTCAATAATCAAACAAAATCCTTCTTGAAATTGCTTGGAAGCTAGCACCAGAAATCGCGTGCCTCTGATGGTTCACACCCAACCCTAGCAACAAGGAGGCTTAAATACAGAGGAGAGGGAGATTAGAAATTTCGGCTTTCTCTTGAGATAATGATATGGCCGAAATTATAAACCCCATGGAGGGTTTATATAGGTGACTAAGGGAACTAGGGTAAGACAGGTTTCCTTAAATCAACCTTATCCCTTTTCTTTGCTCCCTAAGGCATCCAAGGCTCCCTTAATGCCCAGGGAAACCCTAAAACCCTTCTAGAATTCCCCCCTCTTAGGGAGGTTCTATAATTGGTCAATGTTCAACTTTTAAACACCGTGTTGAAACAAGAAAGTGAACCTCTTCAGCTAAGATGGACACGAAGACCCCAATGCCTTTGTGAACCGGAGAAGTATCAGCTGAAGACTGTTTGTCATCATGTATCACCCCAAGACGAGAAGAAGACCCACAGACGCTTGTAACATGAAGACTGCAACAAGTTACCTTTATTGATTTTGCTTGTAATCTTAGTATTACCCGGTGTACTCTTTAGGCTCACCGAAGTCAACTACTTTGTAATAGTTTATTACCTTCGTGTATCTTTTGGGATTCTATAAATAGAGCGTCCCACTTCATGTTTACTTACCAATTTCTGAACTTATCAATACAAGATCTTTCATCTCTATATCTACAGTTATCTTAGTGATACTTTAACCGAGTCCCTCTTCACTTATGTTGTTCATCATTTTCTAACTTGTGTTTGCATGAAAACCATGTTACGATTCAACTAAGTGTCTACTTGTTTAATGCTTACTGATATAAACTTGCTGCTATTTACATTCCTTATATTTCCGCAATCTCACTATTATTTTTGAGCTAACAAAGATCCGTTGAGATTTACTGATTATTCCGCAATATATTATTATGTTACTAATTTTTATTAAGTTCTTCTCTTAACACATTGTCTTATTTAGTCATTCCACTTCTAGTTATTCCAATTAATCCCAAAATAAATTCTGATTAATTTATAATTAAATAATACTGTTTCTAATTAAAATATTATTTTTATAACATATTAATAAATTCATTTATTGCTATTTATTAATTATATAATAAATCAATAAATAATTCTCTCTCTCTCTCTCTCTCTCTCTCTCTAAAAGTCATCCTATTCAATTACTAGGTTTGAGGGCAACCCAAAAGAACTTTGCTAATAATTAAAATAAATATTGATTCAATTATTGGCTTAGACATCTAATCGAACATTTTTTGGTAGCAGCCTCTACCGGCTTGTCTATATTTGTCGTCCCTCTGCTTCTTGTACTCATCATAAGGCAACCGCTCTTTTTTTTGGCTTTCTCCAATCTTCATCATATTTATCACCACTAGAGTAAAACACTTGTGCTTTCTTATTCCCGTGCTCATCCATACCGCAATCCTTCGTTAAATGTGGCCATAGCTATTGTCACATCCAACTCTTATAGCGTGTATAGATTGATCCATTTTCGTCATCCACCGGTTTATATTCTCAAATTTTGCCGAAAATGCGGCTATGTTCTTGTTCCCTCTATCTCCTTTACCTCTAGTAACAACTTGTTGTGGGTTATGTTACTCGCGTGAGTGCTTTGTGAATTCTTCAGTTAACTCCTTAATGGTTGTCGGTTCTTTCTTTGTCATTGGTCCTTGAGAGTCAAGAAGTTTTCTGGTTGTGACATTCACTCCATCATAGAAAATTGACACTTCTTGGTGGACATTTAGATCATATTGGGGACAACTCCTAAGTTGCCCTTTGAATCTCTTCCATGCTTCATATAAGGACTCTCCGACTTCTTGTTGAAAATTAGAAATCTTTTTCTTTAGCTTTGAGATCTTTGAAGGTGGACTGAATTGCTTAATGAAAGTGTCACGAAGATTTGCCCAAGTAGTAATGGGTCGGGGTGGAAGTGATTTCAACCAAACTTTAGCTTCACCAGTAAATGTCACCGGAAGCATCCTAAGTAACACTGAAACTCGTGGCACGTTTGGAACATTGAAGTAGTTTACAATGTCCTTTACTTCATCAATGTGCTTGAATGTGTCTTCGTAATATTTCTTGGAAAAAGGTATGTCTTTGAGCAATGATAGAATGTGCCCCTTGAGCTCAAAACTTCTTTTAGCTGGAATCTCGGGTGGTACACGACCTAGTCAATTATCTTCATGTATCTTCTTCTTGTAATCTCCCATAGTCATTCTTGTGATATTTGCCATTTCTTTAACCTCACTTTTTATATCGTCTTTGTCCGTATCAATTTTTGTTCCTGTCTTGTAACCAATTCCCTTCTTATCAGGTGTCCTCTCAAAACATTCAAAACCCTTGTTCGTCTGAAAACTTCTAGTTGACTCGTTGACCTTCTTGTTCTTTTTTTTTTTTATGAAAAGTTGATTATGGATCTTGAAGTGATGGAACTATTGGAGTTTTAGATCCCCGGGTCATAAATTACTGAATAAAAAGCAAAAACACATAAATTGAATAAAAATTACTAAACTAAAAACTTACCGAGACATAACCGCGACGTGGCCAGAACAACCACGACGTGGTTGCAGCTTAGAGAGAAAAATAAATGCAGAAAAATAACTTTTTGCAGTTCTTACCCCACACAAATGATTGAATAACTAAAAGCAATTAAACTATAAAATAAATAAGTTGTTCCCCGACAACGACGCCAAAAACCTGACATGCACAAAAGTACATACTTGTTTTAAATTGGGTTTAGGTCATTTTTGTCACTTAACTTTTGGTTTTGTGCTCATTTGGTCACTTAACTTTTGGTTTTGTGCTCATTTGGTCACTTAACTCTTTTTAAGCTTTAAAAAGTCACCAAACTTTTAAATTCATTCTAAAATAGTCATTAAACTTTTGGTTTGGTCACTTAACATTTAGATTTGTGCTAATTTAGTCACATAACTTTTAAAATTATGCTTATTTCTTTACCTAACTTTTATAATTATGCTCATTTTTATAACTTTATTTTAAAAGTTTAGTGACTAAATGAGCACAATTTCAAAAGTTAGGTGATTAAATGAGCACAAATCCAATAGTTAAGTGATCAAACTAAAAGTTGGGTGACTAAATAAGCACAAAGCCAAAAGTCAGATGACCTTTTAAAACTTAAAAAGAATTAAGTGACCAAATGAGCACAAAACCAAAAGTTAAGTGACCAAAAATGACCTAAACCCTTTTAAATTTATAACCCAACTAACTTAACTAAATTATGCACCTATAGATAGTGTACCTAATCAGATTAAAGATTAGTTTGGATAATTCGGTTGTCGAACACATGGAACACAATTTAATTAATTAATCTAACTACTTCTAATTAAACTAAGAGACCAAATTAAAGTGGGGGGGGGGGGGGGGGGGGGGAGGGGTTTACTGATTTTGCAAGATCAGAAGAACTTAATTCAATACTATCAACTAAACAATTAAGCAAACAAAGAAAACAAATTTACTTAAAGATTTAAAGAGTACTTCTGCTTAGATCCGATTTCACCTTCTTCTATGGTTGATTTCTAGGGGATAGAATATATTGATTACCAATTTGTTAACTAGCGATTATGATCAAATATCTAGACTAATCAATTATGAATTACCATGCAATGATCAAGCACAAGTTAAACACCAAATCGACAATGTAGTTACTTTCCTATGTTCAAGTTAAGCAGCCAAGCACCAATTAAGGTTAATTATGCTCTCTAACACAGTTAAAGCTACTAGCTTTGATTACTTTATATAAGATGTGATTAATCCTAACTCAAATTATGTAATGAGCATAAACAATTAGGTGACAAATTCATGCAATTATAATGATCAACTATTACGCAGAATATGATTTATAAGCAATATAAACTAGAACTAGAACATGTTAGGGTTTAATTATCATACCCAAGCAAAATCAATATCTAATATCCATAAATTGAAACCAACACTATAAGATTAGGTTCATCTTCACCAAACATAAGTATAAGGTTTTTAGCCTCTCATAGTTGCAGAAAAATACACAAAATTCATGCAAATTAGACTAGACGTAAGTATATTTAGCAAACCGAATGGATATAGGTAGAATTCTTCTAAATCTTCTTCAAATCTTGAGCTCCAATTGATTCTCGATCTTCTTTTGAGTTTCCAGAGGTTTTTAGTCACAATTCTCTTCAGAAAACTAGCCTGATGTTCTTCCATTCGACCTAATGTTCGGATATTTATAATTGCCATTTATTTGATCACCACGTCGTGGTCTTCATGCATATCCCGTATTCTCCAAGTCAGCTCATTGGTCGAGAATCTTCTGTTTACCACGTGGTGGTGGATGATCACCATGTCGTGGTCCTCTGTCTTCAAGTCTTTTTATTTTTCTTCTTTTTGTCCTAGCTCCCGTTTTCATGTTTCCATCTCTTTTTTCGCTTCCTTTTTTTTCCAATCATGTCTTTGCAACTACAAAATAAATTTCAAACATAATAAGTACCTTTTGTTCAAAACTAAGCATAATTGTAGCTAAAAGTATTAAAAATATGCATGAAATACATGATTAAATATACACCGTCCCCCGATCTAGTGTTGAGTCTGAAAATAGAGCTATGGAAAATGTATAATGCGAAATGACATGGGTTAGAAGACTCCTTAGAGATTTAGGAGTAACTGAAGACAACTTGATGCGACTTTATTATGATAGCCAATCAACCATTCATATAGCTAAGAATCAAGTATTTCATGAGATGATCAAAGATATTGAAGTCGATTGTCACCTTTTAAGAAACCGGGTTGTGAGAACACCTACAAACCTTCCATCAATCCAACCGGTTCACATCAGGACTCAACATCAGCTTGCATACATTCTCACAAAACGATTACGAAAAGTACAAATAGATTTTATTTGTAACAAGTTGGGCATGATTAACATATTTGCTCCAACTTGAGGAGAGTTATATATATATATATATATATATATATATATATATATATATATATATATATATATATATATATATATATATATATATATATATATATATATATATATATATATATGTTATCTGATGCTTTTGTTAGTTAGTTTCCTATTATAGATAATAGTAGTTTGTGTATAAAGAAGCTTGTACCGTTTCTGTATTAATAAGAAGAAATATTGCTGAAAATCTCATTTAATCACAAATACTATTATAATAGTATAGATATGTAGTCAAGTCAATAATTTTTTGGATAAAAAAATCATTAAATTCTCGGAACAAATATAAAGATGTATATTTTAAAAAATACAAATATAAAAACATTGCTCACGTTATATAATAATTTTAGTTGGTAAATTACATAATAGTATCTTTTGATTCCTTCATGATTCATGAATCATCATATTAAAGCATAAGAATTGAGATTTGCAAACAACATATGTGTTCCGTATCCAGCTCAAGGAAAGACTAGTAAAAATTTCACGTATAGCCCGCCCGTATAAGGTGAATAACCAAGCTAAAATTTTAGTACCCAATTCAAAAATAACTTGGGCCTGAAAGCCCACAATACCTGTTGCATTCCATTTTTTAGCAAGTAATAAGGTTAGAGTCTGTTAACTGAAGAATGTTTATTAAAATTAAGATTTTTTGAAAAACATATTGGTCATTGTTATATGTTGCTAATTATTGAGGGATAATGACTTTAGAAAGTAACGAATTTTCAGCTTTGCTCATATTTAGTCATTGATTTTTTTAATGCTTGATTTATCTCTGAATTATTTGAATTTGTTCATATTTTACCCTTATAACCGGTTACAACCGATCATAAGAGTAAAATGTGAACATTTCAAATAATTCATGGATAAATAAAGTACGAAAAAATTTCAATGACTAAATTTGAACTAGATAAAAGTTTGTTACCCTCTCATGTCATTATCTCTTTTTGTAATCATCATTTAGTTTATTTTGCTTTGTGTTGTGTTTGTAAAGAGTATTAGATAATAAAATATGTATCCCAAAAGCATGTTGTAGTTCATTGCTTTAATCCTAGTCAATAAGATAAACTTTTAACTAGAGTTTATTTATTCATGTATAAATGAACTGCCAACCTGCAAAGAAAAAATAATCAGTAGAGTTTCACAAAGGCAAAAAAACATATATGAGCAATAAAACGAAAAATAGATCGAAAATTAAAAGGAACATGGTGAGAATGTACATATAGAACCAACATACAAATAGAAAACGTAGATACAATTAACAACTAGAAAAAAATATAGACAAAACACATTGAAAATAAAAACAACGAAAACTAGGTAGAATACACAAACAATGTAAAGACAACTAACACTTAAACTACTCATGTACTACTCCATGACCTTGATCATACGCATCCACACTCTCTAATCAAAGCTCGTGTCCTTTTAAAGAGAGAAACCTCATTCAAATTTAACATTGCATTATTTTCACACTTCTTTATCATTTGTTCTCTCTTTCTCTCACAATCGACAACGACCGTTTTCACCATATGGAGTGAAAATAGTTGCCTATGTTTTAAGTATATGTTTAAAATCTCCACAATCTTTGTTTCTTCAATTTCTATGTGATTAAAGCTGATTCTATTGTATTTCTAAGTGTTGTTTCTATTACATTACACAATAAAGGTATATTACATACTTAATACAACATCTTTACTTTTGTGACCTTCATATTCAGCTTGTGCTCATTCTTAATAACATTTAAAACCATTTACGGGATAAAGGCTTGAAAGGGTAACAAACTTTCAATTTTGTTCACATTTAGTCATTAAACTTTTTTCATTCTTGATTTACCTCTGAATTATTTGACATTATTCACATTTTACCCAAACATAATTATTGAATATCTGAAGGGATGATGTCACAAATGATTCTTTCAAGACTTGCAATTTTGGCCCCACAGTTTAAATTTACAGGGCAAACTCACCCCCCATAGGGATTTTCAGGGAAAAATTCTTCACATGTGGCACTGCAAGAGATAATTTAAAGAAATCGAACTCCCAACCTCACGCCCCACATTATTATGTTTTGAGTAATAGTTTATTTATTATTATGTAAAATATATTTTCATATTAAAAATATTTAAGTAATACTACCTAAAATAACTCAAATATTATAAAATACACCAGTACAAATTTATTAATAAACGGGAGACATAAAAGAACTAATGTGTGTGTGTGTGTGTATATATATATATATATATATATATATATATATATATATATATATATATAAGTTTAAGTTTTATGGAAAATAAAAAAACTAAAAAAAAACTCTAAAAATCATAAAAATACATAAAAAAAATACTTATAGATCACAAATCTTTTTTTTTATTTATTTTATATTATGAAATTTCGCAACTTTTTTTAAATTTTCGTTGAAATGTTTTTTAAAAAAAACAAAAAAAATGAATTTTTTTATAATTTTTCAACGATGTTTTTAAAAAATCTGTGATTTTTTGAAAATCAAAAAAAAAAGAAAATTGTGATCTTTAAGTATTTTTATGTATTTTTAGGGTTTTTTTGTTTTCAAACTATTCCCTATATATATATATATATAAAATGTACTTTTACCTATTACATATTTTTATTATTTTTTATTATTTAAATTTTGAATAATTTTATAATTTTAAGTTTTTTTTATACAATGTTAATATATTATTGAATGGTTATTAACTATAAATATATCTGGTCCGTTAATTTTAAAGTGTGTGCGAAAGATAAAAAAATAGGCCTCTGAATATAATTTATTTATATAATAAAAAACATTGATAAATTGTTAAGTTTTACAAAATTAACCAAACAAAAATATTTCGGTGATTCGTAGTGATCGGTCACTACCCCGTCGTCAATACTAGTATACGCAAAAAAGGCCTTAAAACGATAGGGACATGTGCGGTGGCACAACCTACACATGCCTAGGGTCGGGCCTAACTATAGATAATTACAATATTTGTTAACATGTTTAAATTTGTTTACGTGTCAATAGAAACCATTTCTGAAAGAGCAGTACAATTCTTCCTAATAAATAAAGATCTTTTTGTCACATGTTACATTCTTATTTATTTTGTCACATGTAATTTTGTGGTTATTTCAAGTTAATTTTTATTCCACATGTAATTTTATGGTTTTTTCATTTTATTAAATTGTAGATAGTATTTATATTTATATTCAATAATAAATGCATATCAATTTCATTAATAAACTTTCCTTCTAATTTCAATATCACCAAATTAAAAATTCATTAATTTTCTTTATTTATTTATCTAAATCTAAATTATTTGTTTAAATTTAAAAGAGAAAAAAAAACACTTTAACTTTTGTAATTCAATATTTTCTTACTTTTCTTATAATTCATACTTTTCAAATGTTTAGAATTTTGTATTTATTTTTTTTAAATAAACTCATGTAATATATGGATGTCACACCTGGTTTCTATTATAAAGATATAGAGATAAATGAAAAAGTTAATATGATACAAAGACCATTAACATTGAATTTACATGGATAGTCAAAAAGGTTGTTATTCAAATGTAAGAAATGAATCAATCAACATTCAATATGTGTAATCAATCAACATTTAATACGTGTAATCGAGTCATTGAATGATCTCTAAGACTGGTAGGTGTGGGTAACGCCCATACAAGCGTTATTAGGAAAAAGACAAAAAAAAAGTGTTATAATATATTATGATGGTAACGAGGAGCAACGCGCATAACGTCTGATAACGGGGAAGGGGGGTTGTGTTCACGTGTTATATATAACACCCAATAACGTCCCTTGGAGCGTTGCCCATACCCACCTCTCTAAAAGAAAAAAGCTTCTAAATAATTAAGGAACCTACTTTCTCCGAACCATCAAGAGATTAGAGTTACACGACACTAAATGGGATAAAACCGGAAGAAGATGAGGATCTAAAACAAGAAAAAAATATTTATAAATGATAAAGCCAAATTAAAGATATATAGTCCAAGTTACAAATTTGCTAGTATCAATCATCGTGTTTATGTGAACATGATTTTATAATTAAGTTTTGATATCAGATGATACATCTAGATTTCAATCTTGAAACTAATTTGTTCTGAGCGGATGTGATCGATTAACATACATATTCATCATTTAAATTCATAAGTTATATTTTTCTAAAAGATGACCAAACTCACAAGACACGTAAAATTATGTTTAAGCGTGCACATACATGATATGAAATTCTCAAAATTAACCCATAGCTAACAGCTACAAATGTATATTATTGCACACCTCTATGCTTGCATGCATATTTATCTCATATACCAATTCCATACATAGCTTAAAGTGCTAAATAACCATGATGAGTAGTTGTGCATTCGTCATTGTTTACTTGTTTCATACATGCATTTCACGACCAAAAGATTTAGGGTAGATATACATTGTATATATGTCAATCTTTAAGTATGACATATTATTGCCTTTTCTCCATCAATTATTGGCTTGTTGAAGTAGTACACAAATGCTTTCATCATGTACATTTGTATTAGTTTTACATAAGAAAACCACGCAAATCTTTTTATTGTCATCCATATATCGTTGCTAATCAAAACTCATCACCTTCTTTTGTCATCCATGTTAGCCAGTTGTCATACGAGATTACGTCTCACTTTAGCCCTTCTTTTATTCTTGATTTGGTTTTTTACGTGAAAAATAACCCCCTCCCGACCTCTCCTGTTCTGTTTAAAACACGTATGCCCTAAACCTGAATAATATGATATGACTTCTTGAGCCACAAGTATTAATTATGATGGAATTCAATCAACAAATTTAACTAAAAGCCTTTACATTTTACTCTTAAGTGTTAAGTGCATTATTATAAGTGCCATGTTTGTAATCTTTTAAGAATCATGGTGTTTAGTTTATAGTAGCTATTTATTTTTATTGAACCATTATACTTTTACTTATGTTTATCACGACACTGTATTTTGAAAAAATCTTTCAATTTTAACAACTTCTACTTTATATATAATTTGATAAATAAAAAAAACATGATATTTGATGAGAAAAATAATTATTCTTTATAAATACTTTAATGATTTAAAAGGTAGATGTTGAATAAAATAATTGGCAAGATCTACAAAGGAGGTTTAGGTTTTATGAATGATGGTGTGGGGACTTGTAATAAAGCTAAGAGGTGATGCATAGTTGCATATACCCAAATCTTCCTTTTGTGATTTTTGAGTTGCATAAATCTTTGGCTACGTACATGTGTGAAAATACATTTTTTTTGGTTAAGAAATTGATTAGGTTTAACCGGCATCTTTGAAAAAAAAAAGGTTATCTATTGTGCATCAAGAGACAAAGGACTCTCTTGTCATAATTTGAACATTTGTTTTATATTAGGAAAAAAAAAAACTAAAAACGTGACTATCTTCCAACTCGAGTTGGGTAAAGCGTTTGATTTGTTTTAAAAGCTCTTTCTAGTCATTTTTGTTCTAAAGGTGCATAGAGATTTGTCTTGAAGGTTGTTTGTTTTTTCAGAAAACCATTTGTCTTAAAAATTAATATCTTCTTCTCCTACAAGACATGTCATGTGTTCTTTCAAAACTCGAGTTTGCACTTCCTGTTTGAATGGACTTATGTTGAATATTATTATATAGAGAAATTAAATATCTTCCTATAATTTATTCCTATTTATCTTTCTATCTATGTAAAATGGTGACATGTGTCATATTTGGATAAGATTATCATTAATTTAATACATTTGTCATTATTTCAAATGGATAGAAGGATATATAAGAAGAAAAATAAAAGGATATTTAATTTTTCATATATATATATATATATATAATTTGACATTTTCATTTGGATAAGACAATGTAATGATTATCTCCTTTATCAATTAAAAAAATAATAATATAACCAATAAAAATAAAAACATTGTAATTAACAAGATCACTAATGTTAATAGTAATAAGTTAATACTTACATTCAAAAATAATAGTAATAGTAATAACAGTTTCATTATTACAAATAACATAGTATATTATTGTTATTAAAATTACTACCAAAAATACCTAAACATAATAATAATTGTATTATCAGTAGTATTGATAGTTTAATACAATCTATTATTAAAATAGTTAATCATAGAAATATATTTGATACTAATTCAAATAATAACTATCAATTCATTGTGCTGTTTCGAAGTAATCATGTGTGCGTTGATGATTATGAAGTCGATGTTGAAGTACATGGTAGTGTAGCAGACCAGAAATATATGGTTCGTTAACGAGATAAAATTGTTAAACATTTAATGAAAAATACGGAATAAACACTTTATATTTTTTGTATGCTTGATGTGTGGATTAAATTTCAGTATTGTAAAA
Organism: Lactuca sativa; assembly: GCF_002870075.4. Classification (NCBI taxonomy): domain Eukaryota; kingdom Viridiplantae; phylum Streptophyta; class Magnoliopsida; order Asterales; family Asteraceae; genus Lactuca; species Lactuca sativa. Next base: position 31,057,528 of record NC_056631.2, on the reverse strand, counting down.
TTAAAATTGTCTCGAAAAATATTTTTATATTAAAAAAATATTAGTTTATTTAAACTTACGTTTTTTTAGTAATATACATACTTTAAAAAACAATTTTTTTTTGCAGACTACAAACACTTTAATACGTCTCTTATTCTATAGATATGGTCTACAAATGACAATTGTTTTACCTCTTTAAAAATTAAAAGCTAAATATTTATGAAGCTATATTAATTGTATTAAAAACCAAAAGTTTAGATCGTTAAATAGAAAAAGTGATTTTTTTGGGAGTTATCTATTTTTTTCGATTTTTGTAGAGAAACAATTATTAGGCTCGATGATGCAGTGTTATTCTTACCATACTCTTTATCATTTAGGCACCACCTGATTGTCATTTCATTTTTACCACCAAATCAATGTTTTTTGCCACACACTAGGAGTGGGTACCATGACATCAAAAAAAACTCCTAAAAACTTAGAAAATAAAAACAACTAGAAATTTTAAATCCTACAAATGTAAAAAAACACACAACAAACGATTTAAAAAACTAATTAATATAACGTTTTTTAAGGTCGGTTTTGATCGGTAAACTAATTTAAAGCTTCTTCCTGACCATGTGACTTGTGTCTAGCGTTAGTAATTTCATGTCTGTCTTTGTTTCCTACGCTCTTTTTCGGAAGCAATTTGCAAAGCTTTGTCAATTCTTTTATTTAGATCCTTCGCATCGTCTCTCATCACTTTCAAGTCATCCGAATCTACTGATTTCAATACAAATATTTGGATTCAGATGTTCTTGAACATTATGAACCACTATCGATATGCTTATCGAATGTTTTGTTCTTTTTCTATTTTTGGTTATCTATCACGAAATTTCGAAACTCAATAAACTTGAAAGCCTTTTTGTCTTTTTAGTATATTTTTACAACTTTCTGCAAAATCACAAATTCACTTTCTCCACTTTGTCATTCACATTTCATGTTGTTATACAAATCATTAATCAACATAACTTCTTTGTTTGTCTTCCCCTATTTGGAATACACTTTGTCTTTTGAATGATGCTCTCCTTTATTTATTTTTTTGTGGAACCTTTTTGTAACTCGCCTCCAAAAAAATTCATGTATTTGGTCCTTTCCAACCTTCGCATCTTTAGAAACATCGATACATGTGCCAATTTCAGGTTCAAAATCAAATTTCTCTTGAGTTTCTTGAACGAATAAGGGACTGCTTTGTTTGTGTTGTTGGCAGTGGAAAGTAGTGTTCATATATTGTCTCAATCCGAACAACCCTTAACACTTTTCTATCAATAATTAACTTCAAGGGGGTATAAAGACATAAAGGAATGTGGATGGGTTGAACGTAGTAAAAGTGATAGGGTCGTATCACATTAAATATAAGTAAATGAAAATAAACGTAAAAAGTCATAGGCTAAAAGAAAATTTTAAATGTTGTTAACATTAAGGATCACATATTTAATTATAAAGAACCTTTCAAGTAGAAGAATCATCCATATATTTTACTCAAGAAAATATTTTAATAATAAATAAACAAAGAATATAATTATACGGCGCACTTGAAGGCAACATCACACGGTGGGTATCTTTGATTACAAGCATTCCTTCTCTATATTAATGTTTTCTCTTAGAAACCTCTATGATATTATTATTCTTTCCTTTATTTTAATAATTTTGATTCTATTAATTAAATTAATCCACACATAACTTATGTGGATTCACCCACAAATCACTTCTTTATTAGTAACTTTTAATCATTTAGTATCTAATAAAAACGTTTCTGGTATATTGTATTTTTTTAAATTTATTCAGTGAAAGTGTGAAACAATCAAGCAAAATATACCAATCAAGCATATTTAATTTCTAACTTAATCATTGAGGTTTGAAAAAAAACTGAGAAAAAAAAAACTTGAACTCTTTATAAAAGCCCTTATTTAAATAATATTGACAAATTTGGTTTTTACTTTTGTTAAAAGTTCAAACTCAAGTCTACTCATAAATTGATTTATACTCGATAGCGGAATTGAAATTTTATAAGCTTCATCGGAGACAACATTTTTGTTGATGAAGAAAGACATTGGTGGTGATAAACTGTAAACAAATGATGGTGGCACTGCAAACGCAAGCTAGAGTTGTGACAATATCCGTAAATTTTTGTTTAGGGATGAGCATGAGACGGAACCGATATCAATCTGAGGATCAGGAGTATCGAAATAGATGAAAAATAATACTAAGTAATGAATCGAACTAACATTACCGGTACTAGTACCGTACCGGGTATGGTACCGGTTTTCGGTATCAACACCCGTATTGACAATACAAAATCCTGAATTTTATGATTTTAAAGTACTGAATCCTGGCTCATATTAATATAAACGGTATTGGTTTGAATTGGGAATTTTCAGTAGTCTTGTTCCTCCTTTTTTTGTTCTATTATATATCTAAATACTAAGGGACTAAGGGAGGGGGAAGTTCATCCCACCCAATCCATTTGTCTAGTAGGTAACCCGAACTTTCACCATCTTGGTGGTACAAATCCACCAAGGAATGGTGTAGCTGACGGTACCGCCGTTATCGTAGCCAACCAACTGCATATTTCCTTCGACTCCATCTACCTAAACCTAAAGACGTATTTGTTTTGCTAATTCTAATAATATCTAATCTTATTACATATTTTAAAAAAAATAATAAAAAATTAGTCAAATCATTAAAATAGTCATTTTGTTTTATATGACCATTTTACAGATGAACCAATGATATCATTTGCAAAATGATCATAAAGCTAATACTTTTTATACGATTATAATTAAGTAGGCATATTTATTTTTCATATATTATCTTGTTAATGAACTCAACTAACAATATTTACTTTACACTTCCCACCTCATTTGAATGTTATATAGAGTTTTAATTTTAGTAATTTTCTTATTCACTATAAGATGAGTTCATAAAATTATTACCTTTTGTACAGTTATAATGAAGTAGACATATTTATTTTCAATAATTCTCTTATTCATGTGAATTTGATGTTTGACAATGTGAAGAAAAATATTGTTATGTTTTTTTCTGATATTAATTCATCTCTTGGTGGCTCGAAAGAACCGCTACCAACTAAGATGCCCCAAGTACATATTCAAATCAATAACTGATGAAGAAGCCAACCGTAGGGAGTCAGAAAAGATTATGATACTTAAAACCCGTTTAGAAATTCTATCAACACATATGAAAGAAAAAAAGAAGAATTTGTAGTTGATACTAAGAAAAAAAACAAAATAAGCAGAAAAAATGGTTTGATGTGTTTGAAAGGCTTCAGGTAGAAAGATACCATCTTGCAAACTTTGTTAGAATTATAGGAGGTTTTATTGACCATGCACAAGCAATATGTCCCTTATAATTTCTCAATAATTAACTTTGTAATTAATATAATGACATTTTGTATTGTTTTGGTTTGAGTAATAAGTTTGCAATGTTATTCTATTGTTTTACATTGTTCTTGTTTAAGTTATGAAAAAAAATTTGTGTCGTTCATGAAGTTTTTTCAATTCCTTGTTGCACAAAATATAGTAAGTAATCGACACAAAGCATAAGATCACAAGTTATCCTAAATCTAAAAATCAAAGCACCTTATGCTGCTGCAGTCAGAATAAGCGAACGATGGTCTAACAACAATTGATCTAAAATCAAACAAAGAAAGACATTACAATCTCCTAAGATTCCTTCTTGTTGCGACACTCTTTAAGCCAAAACAAATTTTATAGTGATAGGTCGTCGCAGTAAGCAAGCATGCATTCATCACGTAGTCCAAGTCATTTATAACTTTCACAACTTTATCTTGAAATTTTTGATATTTCACTTCATATTTAAGCAGTGCAAAACTGCCTTCCAAAAATAAATGCCGTCAATAATAATAAAAAATCTCTAGAATGTATAATCATAAAAAATGAGTTTTTTGTAAAAATGGGTTGAAAATAGGAACCTTTTGTAAAAATGGGTTGATTTTTATTTCATTTACAAAATTAGGTTGTTTTTTTTTTGTCTCCACATAAAAATCAACATATTTATATATAATTTTACATTTTGACCCCTTCAACTTTCATAATATCCCTACAACTTATATGTTATATTTATTTTATATCTTTTTTTGTAAAAGAATTGTTTTTTTTTTAGCTTTTTTACAACAAATGTAAATTTGTATATATTAAAAACATAGAACCGAAATATGTCCATTATGCTATTGCGATTTACATCATTAGAAAATTTTAATAAACACATTCCAATTGATACCAATATCGAATATATTATATGTTACGAAATTACGAAATTACAAGATAATTAAAGACACAACTACAAAAGAAATTAAACATGAACTAAAAACTAAATTAAACATAATTTTACAAGAATAATAAAAGTTACATGGTTCACATCGCATTGAATCTTGGTTGAGAATTTGAATAATTACTCCTGTTATGATCAGGTTGATGGCATAGTCCACATTTACGAGGTTCATCACGATGACGAACATCCATCCCGTTACGAAATCGATTTGCATGCCACCAACCTCGACCGACTGCATATTTTGAGTTATTTGCTTGAATACTCCAACCAGCCTCTAACCAATAATCAACATGAGGAAGTGGTGAAAACCCGTCATTATATTGTTGCTTGTACGTCACAGTTGTGTAAACATGATTGATAATGGAAAAAGGGTTATCCCCTCTAAGACAAAATCGATGGTATCCCAATGGCTCTTTCCATTCCTCTAGATTTGCCATTGCATGAATTATTCCTTGATGTCGGTCTGAAATAACACACAATTGTCTGTCTTGAGCAAAAAAATGTCTAAACCGATACAAAAACCAACTCCAACTGTGTGTATTTTCCTCATTAACAGTGGCATAAGAAACTGGTAATATATTATTGTTGGCATCTTTTGTAACAACAAAAGCATTTTACCCTTGTACAAACCTCTCAAATGACAAGCATCAATGGAAATAACAGGTCGACATAGATGAAGGTCGACACTATGAAATAAGTAAACTCACACGATCACTGAATGTTGCATCATACGAAATGCAGAGGGTTTATTCACTTCTGTGTTCAAATTAACGTTGCAAAAAAAGATTATTATAATATATATATATATATATATATATATATATATATATATATATATATATATATAGTTTATTAATTAATAACAAAAACTTTTTTTTAGAGTAAATTACTAAAATCGTCCTTATGGTTTGGTGAAAATTTCACGTTTGGTTCCTAACTTTTCTTTTGCACTCGGATCATCCCTATGGTTTGATTTCGTTGCGATTTTCATCCCTATGGTTTGGTCAAAATTGCACGTTTGGTTCCTAATTTTATGTATGTAAGGGACGAAAAACGCAACAAAATCAAACCACAGGGACGATCCGAGTTCAAAAGAAAAGTTAGGGACCAAACGTGAAATTTTGACCAAACCATATGGACGATTTCAGTAATTTACTCTACATCGTTGGGTGTTGCCATACGAAATGACATGACATTGTTAAAAGGTTGTTCAATATACGAAGGGAAATCACCACTTCTAAATATGTAAATGTACCATGAAAAAGTTGTTTTTAGTCTACATAAAACTACGTAAAAGCAAACTACTTCTCTATTTTATACAAATCATTCACAACACCATTGTTTACAGGCGACTACGTAAAAGCAAACTACTTCTCTATGCTTCTTTTGTTGTTTCCGGAAAACATAAGTACATTACGTATGTCGATCTGTCCAATCCATCCATTTAAGAAATTCCCAAACATTGTATATGCAGTATTAGTATACCTCAATGACGTCTAGCAAATCAATGTGGACAGTCTACAATGCATATTTCCCAATCCATATCTAAGAAACTAATAAATAAATTATTTTCATATGCCAAAAACTAAAAACAAAATTTTACATTAAGAAAAAAGTTAAATCATACATTGAAAAGGAAAAAGAAGAGACAATGTACTTAAACGGTGGCGAGGCTTCGCCAAGCAAAAGACGAATTGTGCATTTTTCTATTTTCATAAAATATTTGCAGATCTCATAGTAAGTGTGCAACTATAAAAAGCTCACCTATCAAAATATGTTATACAGAGAATTAAATTAATGTTTATAAATAACAAATTTAATAAACACACGAACGGTAAATTTCATACTTATTCTATTTGTTTAAGTCTACAACCAATGAAAGCCATATATTTGTAACATTGTATGTATTCTCGTTTCTTAAAAAGCATTCACATAAAACTTTAGTAAACATGGTCTTATAGCGTCATTGTCTTCAATGTGGAAGAAAACTTTGTTATGGATAATTTCATGTAAATGAGCAACTGTCAACGAGATATCTATTTGTTCCGGAAACACTCATTATACATTCGTCTTCCTGTCTATAACTCCTTTAACGTTACCCACAAACGGTTTGGAATTTATCTATCCAATAAATGATTTGTTCTCATGTTACATTAAAAAAATTCTTAATTAAACTCAATACATAACACTCGTAAATTTATATTTTTGTAGATGGATCTCTCATTTCCGGAGATGCTATCTGCAAAATGGCATATCCGTATGCGAATATACATAATTTTTTGAACACGTATGACATTTTCACATATGAAATCGATGATAATGGTAGATATGTCTAATAGATTGTCATATTCACATATAACATCCGCAGAAATGTTAGATCTATTTAAAAAATGACACTCTTTTAGATAAATAACCGAAAAAAACGTAAAGAATGTTAAAAATGACAACAAAGCTTATTTGTAGATGGTAGATTGTTGTCCTCGTTCATCTTCTTTATAGAGAATATAGTAATATACTATAAGATATGAAATTATAGTGTAAAAATGAGAGAAAATTATATTTTACATTATATAATGGACAACTAGAAGCCAATGTTGAATATTAATTGGCTCATTTCTCGAATCATCGATGCTATTTCTTAGCAAAAACATATTAAATTATACTGATATGAGATCGTTTTATATTTTCGTAGATGACATGCCTTCTTCACGTATGTTATTTATGAAATCGATATCCATTTATTATTATATTCAAAACATATAATTTAAATAAATAAACAAAAAAAACTAATAAACTTTAATTTATAATTTTTGAAATTAGAAGGTAAGCTAATTAATGAAATTGATACACATTTATTATTATATTTATTGCAATTATTACATTAAAATATTATATGGAATTTAATAAAATAGGAAAACCTATAAAATAACATGTGAAAAAAAATTAATTCAAAATTATCACAAATTGACATTTGTCAAATTGAATGAGAGCTTCTCATGTGCCAAAAAAGTTCTTTATTTATTAGGAAGTAAGTGTAAGACTCATATATTACATGGGTTAATTAAAAAAAATATAAAAGTTCAAATATTTAAGAATTTTGGATTCAAAAAACTAAGAAAAATAATGAATTATTAAAACTGATTTTTTTAATATTTTAAATTTAAATAAATTTAATTTAAGAATTTTAAAATAAGAAGGTAACTCCATTAATTAAAATGATATTCATTTATTACTACATTTAATGTAATTATTACATTAAAATATCATGTGAAATTTATTAAAATAAAAAAAAACTCATAAAATAACATGTAAAAAATAAATTAATTCAAAATAACCAAAAAATGACATTTAACAAATTGAATAAAAGTGTGACATATAGAAAAAAAAAAAACTTAAGTTATTAGAATAGATTACGGTGGTATGGTAATCAAACATGATTTTTTTTGTTCATTCTGCTAATATTTCATTTATTTGTCTTTTAGATTACTACATATCAAAAATATTTCATTTAGTTTTCTATTCGACTGCTACATACCAAAAACGAAAAATTACAACAAAATCAATATGATGTTTCGATGCTTTTATATATTGTTACTTTTAGTTTTCTAAAAAGATTTAGAATCCAATATAAGCAAAATAATAATAATAATAATAATAATAATAATAATAATAATAATAATAATTTATGTTCGTGTTTATGTCAACTAAATGCATGTGCCAATTATCAAATGACCTTTGGTCTAACGTTATGAAGCGATTTTCTCACTTGGTGAGATTATGAGTTCAAGTTTTATTGGAGATATAAATGATAAGTTAGGAGTAAAATAGATTTATCATTTAAAAAAAAACACATATCATAATTAAATTGTTTTGGATTAAAGTCGTTCCAAATATATTTTAGGCACAGAACAAAAGAAAAAAATATGTCTTTAAAATACATAAATACTATCAAGTTTTTTTTTATAATAACTTAAATAAGTGAAAAAAAATTATTTGTGTTATCTTCTCAATATAATAATTTTCACAAAAGATTTAGATTCTTTAGAAAAAAAAAAAATGGATCCTAAAGGTTCGCTTTCCACTGAAACGGGGCTGTTTTGGATTCTAATTTATTTACACGCCCTTACAAATTATCAAATTGACATCTACGTCACAATCTACAACCACATTGTGGCTGTGAGCGTTTTATGTGTTGGGTCGGGACACATTAAAATTAGATATCTAAAAGCAATCAATAAGATTACTCGAGATTGATGATATTATTAAGAAGTATTAAAAGTTATATTTCCAAGAAAAATATGATATTATTTACTTAACTAAACCAAACAATTAATTAATCTATAGTATTATATATCCTGAGTTGTTCGGTTTATTTTAATAAAAAGAAAAGATATTGGGGTAGTAATTACGGCGGGGAATCGGCCATATTTACCTCATCGAGCTGCAGAGACACCCTCCTGTTTCTGCTCCTCCTTTTTATTTTGTTTCTTCTGATTCCGATGGACCACCTTTTTAATTCTTTTATTTGACTCATTTTACCATTTTGACCGCCTCACAAGATTGTTTCAAATTATTCTAGCGGCGATTTGCATACAGATAAAGATGTAGCTAAAGTATAAAATAATGAAATCAATTTTTTTAACAAAATTTAATTCAGTGAAAGTAGTAGAATTGGAAATCAATGAATTTATGATTGGATGTCCCTACCTTATCATCACGGATATAAGTGTTCATTTGAATCAACCGGTTTGATCCAAAATGAACTCAAATTGATTTTGGTGTTCAAAGTGTCGATATAAGAATAGTTCTAATAAAATTTAATTTTGATTCTAACAACCGGATTAAAATTTGTTTGGATCCTTTTTTACAAGTTGGTTTTCAAAAATTAAGATCCTTAATATTAACAAGTTTGAGTAGTCTTTCTTTGAATACACAAATATTAAAAGAAACAAAAACAAAACTTTTTAAAATACTTTTTTTTTAATTAGACCAGACGTATCGGGTGGCGCTAAGGCCGTATTATATAATGTCAACAAGGTGTTGAGTGAACATCAAGTTGATAAGTCTCTTGTAATGCTTACAATGGATTTCTTGAATGTCTTTAATATGGCAAATAGATTAACATTACTTCATGAGGTTAGGTTGATGTGTCAATTTATTTTTTGTTGGTAGAATTTTTATGGACAAACAATGAGGTTGTATTTGATAGACAAACAGATATGTTCCACTACTAGGGTTCGGTAAGGCAATCATCTAGGACCACTTTTCTATTATCTTTGTATTGCACCCAATTGTGCATAAGATTAGAGACAATTACAAGTTTCTTCTTCATGCATGGTATCTAGATGATGTCATCTTCATTAGAGATTTAGAGAAGGCCAGGAGAGTGTTGGACATCATTAGGGTAAACAATCCAAGATTAGATCTTGATTTGAATATCCAGAAAACTTAGCCGTTTTGGTACTCATGTGATGGTAATAAGCTTCGTGAGGGTTTGTTCCATATAGACATCGAGATGACATTATTGAGGATGAAGATTCTATGAGGGGGTTGTTAGTAGAGACATATGTTTTATTAGTGAACTAGCCATGAGGAGAGTTGTCAACATTGTTGATTTGAGTGGCCTTCTTCTCACAGTTACGTGACCTTCAGAGTGAACTGATTTTGCTTTGATCTTGTATATGTACTCGGGATGTACTTGGCAGTAAAGGTTTCATCTTATGCCTTTCTGGTCTCAAGGGCCCAATCTTAAGAGTTATAATACCACATCTTATGAGATAATGACATGTGTGATATAAATTCTGATTATGTTTGTGCTTTTAGATTTTCTCCATGATATGATTACGAGCTTCGAATTAGCAGTTTCACAAATAAGGACACCGCCCCATAAAGACCAACATACATTCGCGAGTGCTTTTTAGTAATATTATTAAAATCACGGAAGTACACTTTGACATGATTGTTAAATAGAAAGTAGTTTTTGAGTATCACACAATCCTAAAGTATCTTCTCATAATTGATAATTCCAATATATTTGTTGATAAGGTATGGTCAATTTTGTTGTAAGGCTTGCTTGTACTCTTTTGGTAAGCATACAATACATTATAAAGAGTTCTTGTAATTCAAGTACCGACATAATATGGTTAAAGACATTCTTTTTTTCATGTTTAGGTGTGTCGGGTTTTTTGCTAAGAAAGATGCACATGTGAACTTCGTGACCGATCCATTGGAAGGATTGTCAATGCTTAAACTGAGTGATGTTTTGCTTTTTAGAAATGTATGAGGGGAACATACATGTATGGATCTAATAGATGTTTCCCTTATCACAGGCTTAGGTAATGAAAGTTTCACTTTGGGACATGTTATTTTAAAAGATGTCTCGCATAAAGTGACAAAGCATAAGAAAACATGAATGAAAACAGCACATGTTTATACCATTTACGTCTGATACATTTTATTTACTTGTGCCAAATGTTATAGGGCTCCTTGTTAGTGATTAGAGTTTAGGACCAAACCCTTTAGGGTTTAGATTAGGTCTCTTATGTATCCCTATTTATATAAGGTTTAACCTCACTTTGATCCGGAAGGGACGATTAAACAGGAAAAACAAAAACACAAAACATAACATAAATGAAGACAACGACAGCGACGATGGCAGAGCTCTAACGATGACGGCTAACAACAACCGTTCGTTGGAGAAGGAGAAGGAGAAAGAAGAAGCGGCAGCTAGCGATGGTTCCTTTGTATAAGAAGAGAGGAACAACGATGACGACGATCATTAAGTCGGCGGTGGAGGAGTCCAAAGAAAAGTAGCGAGAAAGAAAGAGGGTTCGAGTTGCGACAGACGGAGCCTATTTCAACTAACTCGGAAAATAGATCTTAAATAGAGGCAAGTTAAGGAGAAGGCAGAAAACTTAGAGGTATGAGCGATCCAACGAGGAGACATAAGCAAACGAGGCAGTAGAAGAAGCCGATGTAAGAGCTCTAGTTTGGTGTTGGCGGCTACTTTATTATTTAGGAGAAGAAAAAAAAACAAACGAAGGGAATATGAAGCATAATGAAGTCACCTCCAACGACAATGATAGAATGTCATCGGAGGTGGAGGGCGACAGTAGCGGGTTGTGGTCAGCAGTAGGATTTTAACCTAGAACTCTGATACCATGTTATATAATAAAATATTTCATTGATAAATAGTGAGGTTAAACCTCATATAAATAGAGATACATAAGAGACCTAACCTAAACCATAAAGGGTTTGATCCTAAACCCTAATCACTAACATCCCCCCGTAGTTTGATCAGGAGGGGACGATTAAACTAGAAAAACAAAAACATAAAACATAACATAAATGAAGACAATGACATCGACGGTGGCAGAGCTCTAACGATAACAGCTAACAACTGCTCGTTGGAGAGGGAGAAAGAAGAAGTGGTGGCCAGTGGTGGTTCCTTTGTATAAGAAGAGAGGAGCGGCGGCGATGACAATCATCGATTCGGCGGAGGAGTCCAGAGAAAAACAGCAAGAAAGAAAGAGGGCTCGAGTTGCGGCAGACGGAGTCTGTTTTGACTAACTCGAAAAATAGATATGAAGAAGACCCAAATTGAGGAGAAGGCAAAAAGCTTAGAGGCATGAGCCATCCGACGAGGAGACATAAGCAAATGAGGCAGTAGAAGAAGCCAAGGCAAGAGCTCTAGTTTGGTGTTGACGGCTGTTTTATTATCTAGAAGAAGAAGAGAAGAAAGAGAAAAAAATATGGAACATAAGGAAGGCACCTTCGACGACTATGAGAAAATGTCGTCGGAAGTGGAGGGCGGCGATAGCGAGTTGTGGTCAGCAGTATGATTTTAACCTAGAGCTCCGATACCATGTTATATAATAAAATGTTTCATTGATAAATAGTGAGGTTAAACCTCATATAAATAGTGATACATAAGAGACCTAATCTAAACCCTAAAGGGTTTGGACCTAAACCCTAATCACTAACACTCCTCAATATATTCCAACGAATTATGTGTAGTAATAGTATAACCCCAACATCTATGAATGTTTTTAAAAGAACTTGTTTTTCCATCTAGAAACGGCTAGTGACACAACTTTTTGTCCATTTTCTTTCACCTTGATGTAAAAAAATATACCGCTTAAATCAAGTTAATTAAAAAAAATTAATAATTTAATAAATAATTAAATATAATTAAATGATAAATGATCGTTATTCAAAATTTTGAACTATCATATTTTCGTTTTGGAAACCTGGACCAATTCGAAATAAAAATAATAATAATTGAATTTTGGTTCAAAACAGTCCACATATTCAAATAAACAAATTATATGGTACAATAGAAATTTTCAAATAGGACTATTTATTTATATATGTATAGTGAACAACCATAATCACGTACATACACTACAAGAAGAATCGACAATAACAATGACGCCTTTAGAGGCGACAAGTACTTTGTAGAGGTGACATCAAACAAACGCGTTTGGTGATGCTGCTAATAATTCATGTCGCTGCTAAAGATGTCTCTGCTACAGGATGATGTTGGCGATCCACGTCATTTCAACCCCACCCGTTGATTTAAATGATGATCCAACACCTATGAGGACGTAGGAAACCCCACATTGTTTTCCCTCTAGTATGCCACCAAAAAATACGTTATTGTTGTCGCAAATGACCAACAGTCACCTGTAAAGGGTGTCGCCACTAACAGTTATCGACAATAAGCCCCCTCATCCTCAGTTTCTTTCATGACTGATCTTTGTTTCCTTCGTTCTCTGTGTCAGATTGAGCTCACCACCATCGAGATCGTTGCATTTTCACCGACAAACGACGTTCTTCTCTAATGACTTCCACACTGCCGGAAATTCCAGCCCAATACTAGCTCATCTGCGGCGGCCACCACAATTCTGGTGAAAGGTGACATTCTCCTCCATTTTTTTCTCTTGTCTTTTTTTTTCTCCTCTCCTCACGGAGTACTCTTATCTTGTGTTGGTTGTCGGAATTTCCATCATTCTGCCGGAATTTTGAGATCCCCTATCAGGAATCCTTGCTGTTGTCAGAGTATATCACAACCAGCGCCATTCTTGTAACGTCCTAAAAATAAAACAGAAAATTTTGACTTTTAAATTAATAAAACCATTATCCGAAACAACATCATAAAAACCATAGTGATTAGAGTGTATCAATTAACATCCAAGTACATCAAAGTAATACAAAAGGTGGAACAATGTGGTATGTGCACTGCAATTATCTCCGACTCTTCCCCTTCGAACCAGAAGTACTTGAAATAGAAACTGAAAACTGTAAGCACAAAACTTAGCGAGTTCTCTAAAATACCACATACCATACATATAAAACATATAACAAGCCCCACCCATCATCAGGCCCCGCTCGGTAAACAGATCTGCCATTCATTAGGCCTTGCCTGGCATTGGACCCCGCCCGGTATACATATAACATATAAACACATGCATAAAAATCACAAAGATAAATAACATACAATACAATCATCAGACCCCTCCCGACATCAAGCCTCACCCGGTAATCATATAAACACATAGCACATGCAAGAGTCACGCAAACAACTAGCATCCTAAACATAACAAACCATGGGTCGGCATTGGTGCCTTCGACCCGCTAAACATAGTGAGGAAACTCACCTCAAGCTGCAGAATCGCTCAGATAAAATCTTAGTCTGTTGGTCCGGAAATTCCCCGCGCTAACATCATCAAACAATATCCAATTAATAATTGGACCTCGACCCATATTCGAGAATCTAAGATACATGTCCAATATCCAGTGTAAAAGACCATTTTACCCTTTTTCTTACTTGACCCAAAACCAAGGCCTAAACCATTTGCTCAAAAGGCCTAATTTCCTAAATAGCATTACAAAGCCCAATAAGTTCCAAATTCCAAATTGGTCCCAAAAATCATCATGGATCCCATCTCAAGAAAGTCCATATCTTATCTATGGCCCAAAGTCAGAAGTCCAATGACCCAAAAAGGCCCAAATCCTAAAATCCCAAAATATGGCCCAAACCCGTGAAAGTCAACCCAAAAGTCAAACAGTTGAGTATGCTGGCCGTACTCAGGCTTACGATTGGCGTAGTCCAATCAGGACTAGTACGCTCAGCATACGAGCTGAGTACGCCCCACGTACTCGGCAGATAACTAGCCCAACCTATTAAGCACTTATTCGGTTAAGCCAACATGCCATATTCTCATATCTGATTCTAGAAGGTGATTTAACACGTAAAATTGACAGCTTTACCACCATGCATGACTTATTAAGACCCAAAACTCAAAAGGAACCATATTAAGAACCCTAACACTTGCATGGACCAAACTAACCCATAAAAGGTTGCATTTTTTTTATAGATAAGGGACCTCAAATGGGCAATGATCTAACATCCATAGCTTTTGGAGTAGACCATAACTTCATATATGACTTAAAAGACCCAAAAATGCATAAATAACATCATACCAATGATTTAGCATAATGGACCATCAAGTTGAGAGCTTTTTACGTTAAAAGTCTTGCTAAGGTTAAGATAACTCTGGATCTACAAGCTCAAGCTATTCCTAAGCAACCTCCAAGTGTTCATCTTCTTCTTCACCACAAAACACCAACAAAATCACTTTCAAGCTCAAATCACACGAAATACACTTAAGGTTTCGATATTAGGGCATATGGTGATGGAGTCTGATCGATAAAATGTCTAAAGGTGTTTATAAGTTGTTAAATAGGGCACAAACCCTAAAAATTAGGGTTTGTACATGCCTTGTGTACGCCGTGCATACTCCCACGTACGCCCAACGTATGTGCGTGCATGCTCTATCTAGAAGCGGGCTAGTATGCTAAGCATACTCATAGAGTACGCTCCGCATATTAGCTAGGGACTATAATGGAATGAATTTTTCATTAAGGGGTTAAAGGAAACATACCAAATTCTTGAGTGTTATAATTCGCCCCTACTTGAGTCAGACTTCGTCCTTGAATTCTGCTACCCCAAATAACTCTGGGTAATGCTCCCTCATATCATCCTCCATTTCCCAATTCCATTCTGAGCCCTTGTGATGCCGCCACTAAACTTTGACTAACTCAATAACCTTGTTTCTTAAGGTTTTCGTCTTCCGGTCAAGAATCGCCATTGGTCTCTCGATATAATTTAGGTGATCATCCACCTGAATATCCTCTGATGGAACCACCGTGAAATCATCCACTATTTCCGCAATTGAGAGACGTGGACCGTGCTATGGATCTGACTAAGCTCCTCAGGAAGATCCAAGCGATAAGCAACCCGACCCACCCGGGCTAAAACCCTCAAAAAGTACCGATGTACCTGGGGCCCAACTTGCCCCTCTTCCTAAATCGGATGACGCCTTTCCAAGGTGACACCTTTAGGAGAACCATATCCCAAAGCTGGAACTCTAGATCTGATTGGTGTTTGTTGGCATAGCTCTTCTGTCGACTCTGAGCTGTCTGGAGTCTACTCTGCTAACGGAATATATGTATCCCAACTCCCACCAAAATCCAAAACACATGCCTGAAGCATATCCTTGTAGGTCTAGATAGTCCACTCACTCTCTCCGTCAGTATGCAGGTGGAAGTCCAGGCTGAAATGCAAGCGAGTACCCAACTCGTCGTGGAGCCTCTTCTAAAATCTGGAAGTAAACAGGATGTCCTTGTCTGAAACCATAGAAATCGACACCCCATGTCGTGTCACAACCTCCTTGATGTATATCTCGGCCAACTTCTCCACAGAGATACTCTCCTGAATCGGAGTAAAATGTGCGATCTTGGTCAATCGATCTACAATAGCCCAAATCGAAACCACTCCCTGCGTTGCCCGAGGCAACTTCGTAATGAAATCCATGGTAATATTCTCCCATTTCCAAACGGGGATGTCTAACAGCTGCATCTTGCCGTGAGGCCGCTGATGTTTGGCCTTGACTTTCCTGTAATTCAAGCACCCCTCCACATACCAAGCTACATCCCGCTTCATGCAAGGCCACCAATAATCAGGACGGAGATCTATATACATCTTCTTTGCCCTAGGATGGATGGAGAATCTCAATTTGTGTGCCTCCTCCATCAGAACCTGACACACACCACCCCAATACGGAACCCACACTCTCTGATGGAGAGTCAATAACCCTCATCAATCCTAATCAAAGGAAGCCACCTGACCCACTATATGCTCACTCTTTCGGTGCTCTTCCTTCATAGCCTCGCCCTGGGCCTCTCGAATCTGCTCCAAGAGTGGAGTAATCACATTCATCCTCAAACAAATATCTCTGATCAGAGTTGTGACCGCCTTGCGGCTAAGGGCATCGGCCTTCCCTAGATGGTAAAGGATTTCACAATCATAATCTTTCACAACATCCAACCACCGGTACTGCCTCATGTTCAGATTCGGCTGATCCATCAAATACCCCAGGCTCTTGTGATCAGTGTAAATAGTATAGTGGACCCCATAGAGGTAATGTTTCCAAATATTGAGGGTGAAAACCACAGCCCCGTCTCTAGATCATGTGTCGGATCATTCGCCTCATGAGGCTTCAGCTGCCTCGAATCGTAAATGATCATGCGACCCCTCTTCATCAAACTGCACCCAAACCTCTGATAAAAACATCACAATAAACCACAAAATCCTCGAAATCCTCCGACAGGGTCAAAATTTGCGCCTCACATAATCTTTGTCTTAGGGTCTTAAAGGTTGCTTGCTGCTCAGGCTCTCGGCGAAAAGTGACTGTCTTCTTCACCAACCGAGTCAGAGGAACCTATATCTTGGATAAATCCTGAATAACCTCTGATAGTAGCCTGCCAACCCAAGGAAACTCCGAATCTCAGATGGAGACCTCTTAACCTCTCACCTAATCACGACCTCGACCTTGACCGGATCGACCATAACACCGTTCTGGTTGACAAGATGCCCCAGAAACTGCACCTCGTGCAACCAGAACTCACACTTAGAGAACTTTTCAAAAAGTCTCTCCCTCGTCAAAGTCCCCAACACCTCCCTCAAATGCTTCTCATGCAATTCATGGGTCTTAGAATAGGCCAGGATGTCATCAATAAACACAATCACAGATTGATCCAACATTGGCCTGCATACGTGGTTCATGAGTTCCTTGAACACGACTGGAGAATTGGTGAGCCCGAAGGGCATCACCACGAACTCGTAATGACCATAGCGAGTCTGAAAGGTCGTCTTCTGCACATCCTCTTCTCTGAACCTCATCCGATGATAACCCAAACTAAGGTCAATCTTGGAAAACCAAGATGCACCCCGAAGCTGGTCAAACAAATCATCATTCATCGAGAGTGGATAACAGTTCTTCACTGTTAGCTTATTCAACTCCTGGTAGTCAATACACATCCGATGAGATCCGTCATTCTTCTTTACAAAAAATATCGGTGCTCCCCATGGCTAACTGCTTGGTCGAATGAACCCCTTGTCTAATAGCTCTTGCAACTATGTAGAAAACTCGTACATCTCTGGAGGAGCCAACCAATACGATGCTTTGGCTATCGGAGCCGCACCCAGAACCAGGTCAATCCTAAACTCCAACTGCCTCTCTAGAGGCATCCTAGTAAAATCTTCCGGGAACACATCTGGGTACTCTCTAACAACCGGTACATCATCCACAACAACCTTACCCTTCTCCCGAGTACCCATAACATAGACAACAAATCCAGAACAACCATGTTGCAGATAACACTTGGCCCTAGCTGCTGAACTTAGAATCGGCCCACACTGAGCTCTCTCTCCCCTAACCACTAACTCTCCCTCACTTGGGGTTTGAATACGCGCCAACTGATGTTCACAATCAATCACTGCCCCATTAGAGCTCAATTAGTCCATCCTACAATAACCTTGTTCCTGTGCATTGGAATAGGAACCAAATCAATCGGATATTGCTCACTGAACATCTCAAGAATAAAACCCCGATGAACCCTTGATGCCCGAATTGATCTATCATATGAAATCCCAACCTCTAATGGAAAATTCAAATCCCCCAGAGATCCAACAAACCACTTGCTGAGCGCAAAGGATACAAAGGATCGGGTAGCCCCAGAATCAAACAATACCAAGGCAGAGATATCATTCACAAAGAACGATCCTAAAATAAAACGTACAACTATAAGCAGAAAAGCAACATAAATAAAGAGATAAGGAGAAGATACATACCCGTCAATACATTAGGTGTTGTCCGAGCCTCCTCGGCTGACAGCTAGAAAGCCCTGCTCCTCACAACAGGCGCATCCGCCTTTCCCTGGCTGCAATCAATAATCCGAAGAGTCGCTGGAATGCGTGCCACCACTCGTCTCGCTGTTTTCAGACTCGGGAAATTGGACTTATTATGGCCCCTCTGATTGCAATGGAAGAAAATGAGGTTAGATACCGGGGTGGTGGTGGTAGTAGCAGTACAATGCCTGCTGATCTGAACCATCTAGCCACACTTGAAGCAGCCAGAACCACCCACCCTGCACGCTTCATCGTGCATCTTGCCGTACTTGCCACAGTGGCTCCAACCCGGCAGGCCCCTCGACCTCAAGTCAAATACCTTGGGCATCTTACTTGTACTCCCAGAACCCTAAGCCTGATTCGACTTCCTCTTCTTCACCATCTCCAAATTAATATTGTAACAACCCAATTTTCACGTCCAAAAATTTCGTTTTTAAAACATTACTTTAGAAAACATTAATAATTAAAACATTGCTTAATTAAACCATTTCACATCGAAAACCGAATTTGAAATCCATAACAGTTAAACAACCAAAATATCATAGTATCAATCCCAGGGTAAACTCATAAATGCGGAATCAAGGAGTATGTGTGATGAGCCGCTAACGCGCCTGCTCCTTCCCCTTGGCTGAAGAGGTATCTGAAACAAAAACTGAAAAACGTAAGCACAAAGCTTAGTGAGTTCCCCCATCGTACCACATACCATACAAACACGTAACACACATGCTGCCAGGCTATTCTGGGGTGCCTGACTACCCGGTACGACCATTCTGGGGTGCCGACTACCCGTGTGGCCATTCTGGGGTGCCGTCCTACCCGTGTCAAGCCATTCTGGGGTGCTGACTATGCGTGTCAAGCTATTTTGGGGTGCTGACTACCCATCGGCCCTAACAACTGATCTTCGGGGACTATTTCAACCCTACTGCTACTTACACATATATCTTACATAACATATTATCAGACATATCTGGGGTGTCTGGGCTGCCCTTCAGTCCTAACAACCGAACTCGGGGACTGGTCCCCTCCTACTACCTCTATCGCATATACATAACAAGCCAGCATGCAAACATATCATCACGTACTGTCAGACATTTCTGGGGTGTCTGAACTACCCTTCGGTCCTAACAACCGATCTCCACTTCTATCACATATACATATCATGCTAGCATATAACATATCACGTAGTAGCAACCTAGATGATATCACAAAGACAATCATCTAACATACGACTCCTACTGGTGGGCCGGCATTGTGGCCGTAGACCCACCGCTACTGGAAGGTAACTCACCTCAAAGTAGCTGCTGATCTGATCGGGAGCTGACTGTCTACTACTGCTGCTGCTGCTCCGGACGTCCTCCGGCTATAATTCCCACAAAACGATCAGTCAAACACTGCTAGATGTACTTAGGGTAAAATGACCCTTTTACCCTTGACCAAGTCGAAATCCAAGTCAAAGTCAACTTCCAGTTGACTGGACTCGCCGAGTCCATCCCTTACTAATCCGGTCCTACTCGCCAAGTCCTTCTCCCCACTCACTGAGTCACCCTTGACTCACCACTCGGGACTATGGGGCTGACTCGAGTTCCGACTCGCCGAGTCCTGCGAGCAACTCGCCGAGTTCCTCGAGCGGATCCCCTACTCGCTTCTAATCCACACCAGAACACCCCATAAGAGGGTTTGGGGTTTCGGGACTACGTTACACGGTTAATTCCGCGTGCAGGTACGAAGGGTTGAACCTTCAACGCTTAAACCCCTCTTGCTCTGTGAAAGTTCATATGACTCGCCGAGTTTGAAGAACAACTCGGCGAGCTCCAGGTAATCTTCATAGGACTCGCCGAGTCTAAGACCATCTTCATAGAACTCGCCGAGTTCCACTTTGGGACTCGCCGAGTTCCTCGACCCATTTCCTGAGTAGGCCAGATCTGAGACATGCAATGCTTCAAAACCACAGATCTATGGTCCTAGGGCATGTTTACCACGTAAAGTTGCAAACTTTACGTGCATGCATGGCCCTATGAGCTCAAACATGCAATTCCAAGCTCTTTAGGAGGTCCTACACTCAATCATTTCAACCACAACGACTTTATGCTACTAGGATGTCCTAAAGGTCCAAATCCGAAGTCCTTGCAGAACATTACCCATAAACACATAGAGATTTAGGTTCTTAGGGCTTAAAACCTCTTTTAGGGACAAAAGGGGATTCAATGAACTAAAGATCAAGGTAGGAACTTTTCTACCTGAATAGAAGCCCTTCACAGAGTAGATTCTGGATCTTCTTCCCTTCTTGCACTCTTCAACCTTCTCCTTCTTCTCCCAAGCTCCAAACCACCTTCAAAATGCTAAAAATCACCCACAAGGACACAAAGGGGGCTAGGGTTTCGTTCTACAGATCTCTGGGAGTGCTAGGGGAAGTGGAGGTTGGGTTAGATCGTTTAAATAAGGGGCAAACACCCGGGTTAGGGTTTTAGTCCAAACAGGGTCTACTCGCCGAGGCCCACGAGCCTACTCGCCGAGTAGACAGAGTAGATTCCGCGTCTAGTCCCGCTTCTACTCCGCGAGTTAGTCCTTCAACTCGCCGAGTCCAAGGTTAAAATGCAATATATAAGGAAAGTTAATAACCAAGAATACATACCAGGAACCAGGTGCTACAAATCTCCCCCACTTATTTTAGACTTCGTCCTCGAAGTCTGCTGCTCGATCCTGAAATAGCTCGGGATAATGCTTCATCATCTCGTCCATCGGCTCCCAAGTCCATTCCGAACCCTTGCGGTGCTGCCATTGCACCTTTACGAGCTCCACCGTCTTGTTCCTCAAATCCTTCGACTTCCTGTCGAGGATTGCGACTGGGCGCTCAATGTAATTCAGACTGTCATCAATCTGAATATCCTCTAACGGCACTACTGCTGAATCGTCCACTAGGCACTTCCGCAGCTAAGAAACATGGAAAGTGTTGTGGATCTAGTTGAGCTCGACTGGCAGATCCAGCCTATACGCCACCTTGCACACCCGGGCCACAACTCTGAACGGTCCGATGAATCTCCGGCCCAACTTGCCTCGCTTCCTGAATCGAATGACGCCTTTCCAAGGCGACACCTTCAGGAGAACCATATCCCCGACTTGGAATTCCAAGTCGGATCGACGCTTGTCGGCGTAACTTTTCTGCCGACTCTGAGCAGTCTGAAGCCTGCTCCGAACCTGTTGGATCCTCTCGGTCATCTTGAGCACCACCTCGGTGCTCCCCATGACTCTCTGGCCAACTTCACCCCAGCATATCGGGGTCCTGCACCTCCGACCGTACAACATCTCGAATGGGGGACGATCAATACTCGCGTGGTAGCTGTTGTTGTATGAGAACTCAGCCAAGGGAAGATAAGTATCCCAGCTACCACCGAAGTCTAGCACGCACGCCCGCAACATATCCTCCAGATTCTGGATGGTCCGCTCGCTCTGACCATCTATCTGCGGGTGAAAGGCGGTGCTAAAATGCAAACGAGTTCCCAACTCGTCATGAAATCTCTTCCAAAACCTGGAAGTAAAACGCACATCCCTGTCCGAGATAATCGATACTGGCACCCCGTGCCGCGCCACAATCTCCCTAATATAGATGTCGGCCAATTTCTCGGCCGATACGCTCTCCTGAATCGGGATAAAGTGAGCACTCTTGGTCAATCGATCCACAATGACCCAAATCGAATCCACTCCACGCGCGGTCTTGGGAAGCTTCGTGATAAAATCCATCGTGATATCTTCCCATTTCCACAACGGGATGTCCAACGGCTGCATCTTGCCATGCAGTCTCTGATGTTCGGCCTTGACCTTCCTGTAGGTCAAGCACCGCTCAACGTACCACGCCACATCCCGCTTCATGCAGGGCAACCAATAATCTGGACGAAGATCCCTATACATCTTCGTCGCCCCGGGATGAATAGAGAATCGGGACTTGTGCGCCTCCTCCATCAAGATCTGGCGCACGCCTCCGTGATACGGCACCCACACCCTACGGTGTAGTGTCAATAGTCCTCGGCTATCATAATCGAAGGAGGAAACCTGACCCACCACATGCTCGCTCTTCCGATGTTCCTCCTTGATAGCCTCCTGTTGAGCCTCCCGAATCTGCTCCAACATGGGAGTCACTATGGTCATCCTCATGCAAATATCCCTGATCGGCGCCGCTTTGCGGCTAAGTGCATCGGCCACCACGTTGGCCTTCCCCGGGTGGTAAAGGATCTCGCAATCATAATCCTTCATCACGTCCAACCACCGACGCTGCCTCATGTTCAAATTCGGCTGATCCATGAGGTACCTCAAAATCTTGTGGACCGTGTAGGTGGTACATCGAACCCCGTAGAAGTAATGTCGCCAAATCTTGAGGGCAAAAACCACCGCCCCCAACTCCAAATCATGCGTCGGGTAGTTCGCCTCGTGAGGTTTGAGCTGCCTCGAAGCGTAGACAATGACATGCCCCCTCTGCATCAGTACCGCACCCAACCCTGAAATGGACGCGTCACAGTAAACCACAAAATCCTCTACGCCCTCTGGCAGGGCTAAGATTGGTGCCTCGCACAATCTCCGTCTCAGCGTCTCAAACGCCGCCTGTTGCTCGGGTCCCCACCGAAAGACTACGACTTTCTTCGTCAGCCGCGTCAGGAGTACGACTTGATGGGTTTTGAGCATTCTAACACTTCCTAAGTGTACATGCAACCCTAATAAACCTTGGATCTATGTTTGTCTAAGATACATGCAAATAATTATTTTTCCAAGGTTCATATCCTAACTAGCATGGCATGGGGAACATGAATCATATAAAGCTAGTAGAAATACTTACCTTGTAGTTGTAGTTGATTCCTTGGAGTTTTAGAGCCTAGCACCAATAGTGTGGATGCCTCAAATGGAAATCACAAATCACCACAAACTTGGAACTTTGAGAGAATAGTCACTACTATCTTGAAATCGGCCCTCACCTCAACAAGTGTCAACTAGTATGATTTCAAGAGCCAATACCTCCTTTATATAGTGTGGTGGATTAGGGTTACATCCATGTAAACCCTAATACCCATGTCTCTTCATTTCCATGAGATCCATGGGTTAAAGCTCCATGGAGTATCCATGGACTTCTTCCATGCAAGCCTAGCCCATTCCAAATAAGCATAAGCCCACACTATATAAATATAGAAGCCCATATTTAATTAGTAATATCTTTGATCACTAAATTAATCCTAGATTAATTATAGATCACTACTAATTAAATAATATGATCTTATATTAATATATTAGAACTTATAATATATTAATAAATCATAACTTGTACTATTCTCAAATATTATCCATAAATTGTTCGGGTGAAGTGCAACCCAAATGGACCATGCCGGGTCGGGTCAAGTACATACCAAATATAGTTATGGGCTTAGACACTATATCCAACAGTCTCCCACTTGGATAAGTCTAGTAACTATATTTGCAAGTATAGCTTCAGGAACCGATCAGCAATCGTAGCTCTTTAAACTCTGTTGAACTAGAACGCGCCATTTAGATAAGTGATCATATAATCCTCTGTTCTAGATATCAGCCGGACAAATACATGGAACATTGTCTTGCTTATTGTCCAGCATTTGTTTCCCGATTTCCGATTTGTTTGACATAGAACTCAACTGAACACATCAATTTAGTTCTGACCGGGCCCGGTACATAGGTCAAAACAAAATCATCGAGGGGCCCAGATATCAGCTTCTAATCCAAGAAGGAACAGATAAACTTCGACTCATATGTTTGTTCTACCACTCATTGAATTACACACAAAGGCACGTTTTATAACATCGAGTTACCAATGCGTTTTCGTATAATCAATGCATAACCAACTCGTAAGTAACAAATCATATCTCTAAGTTTGAAGACTTATATGATATTACTGTCTCACGATCACTCGAGATAAAATTCCATGAAGTGATTCCAGTGAGCGTGGGTTGAGTCCAATGCTCAGAACTTATGAGCACTCATGATTGTTGTAGCCATGTCCAACACCTTGGACCTCTGCAACCAATCATGACAGTCTTGATTCATACCTACTTCCGACATATGACCGACTGTGGAGGTTTGAATAATATGATATACCAAACATAATTATTCTGGAAGTCAAAACATGCAAAAGAAATATAGTAAACGATCGACAAGAGATAGCAACACTTTACTCATAAATAAAACACCTTTTATTCATCATCAAATGTCAATTACACTTTACAAATTTCATAATTTATCTAACTACTAAAACTTATATCATCCTTTAGCCCTATGCTCTGAGCATGCTGGAGATGCTTAACCCTACTCAGTCCCTTCGTGAGGGGATCTGCTGGGTTCTCATCCGATGATACCCTCTTCGCCACGAGGAGTCCTTCTTTTATTCGATGTCTGATAAAATGATATTTTCTGTCGATGTGTCTGGATCTCCCGTGATCCCTTGGTTCCTTGGCTAAGGCAACCGCACTATTGCTATCACAGAAAATCTCCATTGGCTCTTTTATAGCTGGTACAACTCCAAGGTCTCCGATGAAGTTCTTTAGCCATATCGCTTCCTTTGCTGCCTCACTTGCTGCTATATACTCTGATTCACAAGTGGAATCAGCCACTGTCTCCTGCTTGGAACTCTTCCAAGAAATTGCTCCTCCGTTTAAGGTAAAGACCCAGCCCGACTGAGAGCGGAAATTATCCCTATCAGTTTGGAAGCTAGCATCAATATACCCTACAGCTCTCAAGTCATCACTCCCACCGAAGGTAAGGACCCAGTCCTTAGTCCTTCGCAGGTACTTGAGGATATTCTTTACCGCAGTCCAGTGTTCCTTGCCAGGGTTCTCCTGATACCTGCTAACCATGCTCAAAGCAAAGGCTACATCAGGTCGAGTACACGTCATAGCATACATGATCGATCCTACAGCTGAAGCATAAGGAAGTCGACTCATTTCTGCTATCTCAGCCTCAGTACTAGGGCTTTGTGACTTACTCAACCTGGCGTTACACTGAATGGGTAACTCACCTTTCTTGGAGTTATGCATGTTGAATCTTTTCAACACTTTGTCCAAGTAGGTACTTTGACTAAGTCCAATTAGTCTTTTACTCCTGTTTCTCAAAATCTTTATCCCTAGGATATAGGCAGCTTCACCAAGGTCCTTCATAGCGAAACACTTCCCAAGCCAGGACTTTACTTCCTGCAGGGTTGGGATGTCATTTCCTATGAGTAGTATGTCATCCACATACAGTACCAAAAAACTGACTATGCTCCCACTAGCCTTGATATAGACGCAAGATTCATCTTCACTCCTTGAAAAGCCAAATTCCTTGACTTTCTCGTCAAAGCAAAGATTCCACCTGCGAGGTGCTTGCTTCAATCCATAAATGGATTTCTCAAGCTTACACACTCTATTAGGGTACTCGTTGCTGACAAAACCCTCTGGCTGACTCATGTAAACATCTTCAGCCAACTTTCCATTAAGGAAAGCGGTTTTGACATCCATTTGCCAAATTTCATAGTCATGAAATGCAACTATGGCCAACAAAACCCGAATAAACTTAATCTTGGCTACTGGAGAAAAGGTCTCATCATAGTCCACTCCAGGAATTTGAGAGAAGCCCTTTGCAACCAGTCTAGCCTTATAAGTGTGTACATTACCATCCATGTCGGTCTTCTTCTTGAAGACCCATTTGCACCCTACAGTCTTACGACCAGGTACATTCTCAACCAAGTTCCAAACTTGATTGTCATACATGGATTGTATCTCGCTATCCATGGCCTCTTTCCATTTAGCAGCCTCAGGGCCTGCCATGGCTTCCGTGTAGTTGTTAGGTTCATCCAGACCTACTAGTGTCTCATCACTAATAAGTGTCTCACCTTCCGTAGTAATATGGAAGCCATAATAATGCTCAGGTGCATTCCTAACTCTCGTGGAACGCCTAAGAGGTACAGGCACATCAGCTGGCTCAACAGGAGTTTCCTCCTCAGGTTGAGGGCTAGTGTTTGAAGTTCCTTCACCGCTTGACTCTTGAATTTCTTCAAGATCAATTTGCCTCCCACTGTCTCCTTGGCTTATAAATTCTCTCTCTCGAAAAACTCCTCTTCTTGCTACAAAGACCACATTATCACTAGGTCTGTAGAAGAGGTAACCAAAGGATTTCTGTGGGTAGCCGATGAAAATACACCTCTCGCTTCGAGGTTCGAGCTTATCATGAGTCTCGCGTCTCACGAAAGCCTCGCAACCCCAAATCTTGATGTGGTCTAGCTTAGGTACTTTACCAGTCCACATCTCGTGAGGAGTTTTGGCAACTTTCTTTGTAGGGACTAGATTAAGAATATGGGCGGCAGTCTCTAAGGCATACCCCCAGAATGAGATTGGTAGCGTAGCTCAACTCATCATGGAACGAACCATATCCAACAAGGTTCGATTACGCCTCTCAGCCACACCATTCAACTGTGGTGTCCTGGGAGGTGTCAATTGTGAGAAAATCCCACATTCCCTAAGATAGTCGAGGAACTCTGAACTAAGATACTCACCTCCTCGATCGGATCGAAGCATCTTAATGTTCCTGCCCAATTGATTCTTGACTTTCTGTTTAAATTCCTTAAACCTCTCGAAAGTCTCTGACTTATGCTTGATTAAGTAGACATATCCATATCTACTGTAATCATCAGTAAAAGTCAAATAATAACGATTAGCATCCCTTGTGGCATGTTTGAATGGTCCACACACATCCGTGTGTACAAGGTCCAACAAACCTTCACCCCTCTCACACGAGCCTGTGAAGGGTGACTTTGTCATTTTTCCAAGTAAGCATGATTCACAACTATCATCTGACTTTAGGTCAAACGACTCCAAGACTCCATCCTTTTGGAGTTGGCCTATGCGTTTCTTGCTTATATGTCCAAGACGACAATGCCATAATGATGCTTTATCCAAGTTATTATGATTAGTAGAATCAATACACAAAACATTATTTCCTAAGTTATCTACAACAGATACAGCTTCATACATACCATCACAAGGTAATGCTTTAAAATAAAAAACATTATTATAGAAAACATCAATAGAACCAACTTCATTATTAAATGAAAAGGTAAACCCTTGTTTGTACAAAGCATGAAAGGAAATAATATTTCTTGCCATTCCTGGCGAATAACAACATTTATTCAAATATAAATTAAACCCACTACTTAGCGATAAAGTATAAACTCCAATCTTGGTGATAGGTGAAGCTTTCCTATTCCCCATGATCAAGTTTATTCTTCCTTGCTCCACATTCTCACTTCTTCTTAGTCCCTGCAAGTCACAACAAATATGAATACCACAACCGGTATCAAGGACCCAAGATTTAGAATGGGGTGAGTTATTAGAAATGATAGTGTAAATACCTGCATGGTTGGGTTTAACTTTCCCATCCTTCACATCCTGCTGGTACTTTGGGCAGTTCCGCTTCCAATGAGACTTTTCATGGCAATAGAAGCATTCAGCCTCTTTTGGGTCAGAAGAAGGAGTGATGAAACCTTTCTTGGTTCCACTGGAAGAAGAGCCATCAAGGGTCCGAGCCTTGGTACCCTTCAAGGATCTCTTTCTCTTCCTCCATCGACTTTTCCCAATTGCCAAAACCGGAGTTGAGTTTGGAGTAGGAGTGATAGCAACCGACTTCCCCTTAAGACCTGATTCTGCAGTCTTGAGAAGTCCCTGAAGTTTGCTGAGTGTGACCTCTTCCTTATTCATGTGATATGTCATGCGGAATTGATCATAGCACGATGGTAAGGAGTGGAAAATGATATCTATTGCAAGATCCTCAGGGAAGTTCACATTAAGCTTCAGCAAACGATCCACATATCTTTGCATTTTCTGCATGTGGCTCGTGACGGATTCCCCGTCCTTCATCATGGTTGTTATCATGGAGCAGATGATTTCATACCTCTCTTGTCTTGCACTTTGATGGTATCTTTCCATCAAATCTTGGTGCATTTCATAAGGGTAGAAATCCTCATAAGACTTTTGGAGTTCCGCTGTCATCGTGGCCATCATGATGCAAGCCACTTTCGTAGCATCCCTTTCATGTGCCTGAAAGTCAGCGATCTCCTGAGGAGTTGCAGTGGTCTCATCAATTTCCTTAAGCTCCTTGTCAAGGAAATATTCTTTGTCCTCGTAGCGGGTAATCATCCTGATGTTTCTGATCCACTCATTGAAGTTGGATCCATCAAAGGTGACTTTCCCACACAAGTTCGTAAGGGTAAAGGAGCCATTAGGATTAGAGCCAGAAGCAGCATTGTTTGAAGACATCTGAAAAGAAGAGAACAAGATTAATTTAGATATTAAGAGAGTCCTTAATAAAACACCCAAATGTAATATTAAGGCTAGGATCCAATCACAATATATTATAACTTAGAAGAGGTATGCCGTAATCTAAGCTATAACATATTCGAAAGGTAGGTGAATGACGATTCACCAATTTCCACCACGAAAACCGAAATATTTAAATATTAGGTTTTTGATTGGTTCTTAGAAATTCCTAGATTCTTTGAGATTCAATGAACTTTTCAAAGGCATGTTTCAATCTCGAGTGTGCCCTCCAAGTTTTGTGACTGGGATGCCGAGGATCACAAAACGAGGTGTGAAGTAACCATGCAAATCACTTGGTACCCTTAAAGTTTATCACTCAATCAATGTGCCGGTAAACCACACACGCTCCATCGATACTATAATAAACCTTAAGTCACCCTTTACCTACCTTGTTAAGTCCAAGTTAGTGTGCCGGTTAACCACACACGCTCCACCAACGACTTAAACAAAGTGTAAAGTGTAATTTCATGGATTAGCACCTTATTCACATTTTTCCTAAAGTAACTAAGATTGGGAATTTAATAAAACATTTATTTACTTTATAATATTCATCATACTTTTAATGAGAACTTATAAGTCCTTGTCTTACCCGTTCGGCTAACGACCCTCCACCGGTCAAGCAAGCGGTGGGTGAGAGTGGACACCCATTAAGTTACCATTTTATAGGCAACAACCTTATACCCACCTTATAGACCGGCTTCGTGAATGAGGCGTACTAGCGGTAAGACGACTTTGCTCTTATACATATATATATATATATATATATATATATATATATATATATATATATAATTATTAAATCATAATAATATAAGTATAAGGGTTGAATTTTAACTTTTAAAATTCTAAGGGTTGGAACTAAAGTTTTAACTTGACTTTACTTCTTCCAAAACTTGAGGGCAAGTTTTGTAAACTTTCAAAACTTTTCATTTCTTGTAACTTATGAGTTTAATAGAGTAATAAAATGAAGACTCTTCATTTTTCTAACTCTTGTGTTCTTTTAATGGTTTTTAAATTCAAGTGACTTTTGGTTTTCCATAACTTGAGGACAAGTTATGGACTCCATTAAAACACATTATGATCAAGAATTAAACTACCACATAGGTTACAAATAATTCCTATGATCATCTAAACATCATAAGATCAAGAACATGAATATGAACACTTTCATGAATCAAAAATTACACATAAAACTTTGTAATTTTGATAACAATTTGTTGTAAATGGATTAGCAAAGACATTACACCATCTAAAACAAGTTTTCAAGTACCAAAACAGTTTAGGGTAATGTTTCTAGTCCATTTTCGACTTTTTCAACTATTTTGCATCAAGTATCAAACAAACAAGTCTAGGCTCTGATACCACTGATGGGTTTTGAGCATTCTAACACTTCCTAAGTGTACATGCAACCCTAATAAACCTTGGATCTATGTTTGTCTAAGATACATGCAAATAATTATTTTTCCAAGGTTCATATCCTAACTAGCATGGCATGGGGAACATGAATCAAATAAAGCTAGTAGAAATACTTGCCTTGTAGTTGTAGTTGATTCCTTGGAGTTTTAGAGCCTAGCACCAATAGTGTGGATGCCTCAAATGGAAATCACAAATCACCACAAACTTGGAACTTTGAGAGAATAGTCACTACTATCTTGAAATCGGCCCTCACCTCAACAAGTGTCAACTAGTATGATTTCAAGAGCAGAGACCTCCTTTATATAGTGTGGTGGATTAGGGTTACATCCATGTAAACCCTAATACCCATGTCTCTTCATTTCCATGAGATCCATGGGTTAAAGCTCCATGGAGTATCCATGGACTTATTCCATGCAAGTCTAGCCCATTCCAAATAAGCATAAGCCCACACTATATAAATATAGAAGCCCATATTTAATTAGTAATATCTTTGATCACTAAATTAATCCTAGATTAATTATAGATCACTACTAATTAAATAATATGATCTTATATTAATATATTAGAACTTATAATATATTAATAAATCATAACTTGTACTATTCTCAAATATTATCCATAAATTGTTCGGGTGAAGTGCAACCCAAATGGACCATGCCGGGTCGGGTCAAGTACATACCAAATATAGTTTTGGGCTTAGACACTATATCCAACACGGCTATCTTGGAGAAGTTCTGAATGAATCTCCGATAATAGCCTGCCAATCCTAGGAAACTCCGAATCTCAAATGGAGACTTCGGAACCTCCCATCTCATCACGACCTTGACCTTGGTCGGATCGACCAGAATCCCGTTCTGGTTGATAAGGTGTCCGAGAAATTGCACCTCGCGCAACCAAAACTCACACTTGGAGAACTTGGCATACAAGCTCTCCCTCCTCAGGGTCTCCGATACCTCTCTTAGATGCTCCTCATGTTCTTCCTGTGTCTTGGAATAAACCAAGATGTCATCGATAAAGACTATCACAGACCGATCCAACATCGGTCTACATACGCGATTCATGAGGTCCATGAACGCGGCAGGAGCATTGGTGAGCCCAAATGGCATCACCACGAACTCATAATGGCCATAACGCGTCCGAAACGCGGTCTTCTGCATATCCTCCTCCCTAACCCTCATCTGATGATAACCCGAACTCAAATCAATCTTGGAGGCCAAGATGCTCCTTGAAGCTGGTCAAAGAGGTTATCAATCCTCAGGAGTGGGTAATGGTTCTTCACCGTTACCTTGTTCAGCTCCCGGTAATCTATACACATCTGATGCGACCGTCCTTTTTCACGAACAGAATCGGGGCTCCCCAGGGCGAACTACTCGGCCGAATGAATCCCTTGTCTAACAGCTCCTGCAGCTGTGTAGACAACTCCTGCATCTCAGGAGGAGCCAACCGATATGGTGCCTTGGCTATCAGAGCCGCACCAGGAACGAGGTCAATCCTGAACTCCACCTGCCGCTCCGGAGGTATCCCAGGAAGCTCCTCTGGAAAAACATCTGCGAAATCTCGCACCACCGGAACCTCGCTCACCGTCGACTTACCCGCCTCCCGGGTATCCATCACGTACGCGACATATCCTGCGCATCCCTGCTGAAGGTATCGTCTAGCCCTCGCTGCCGAACAGACTGTAGGTCCACACTGTGGCCTCTCGCCATGAATCACTAACTCTCCCCCACCTGGGGTCCTGACTCGCACTAGCTGTTGTGCGCAATCTATCACCGCCCCATTGGGGCTCAACCAATCCATGCCTATAATCACCTTGTTCCCACGCAACGGAATGGGAACCAAGTCTACCAAGTAGCGCTCCTCAAACAAACGCAATATGTAATCTCGAAACACCATCGATGCTCGCACCGATCGATCATCAACAATCTCTACCTCTAAAGGGAAATCTAACTCGCCCGAAGACGCATGAAACTTCTTGCTAAGCGCAAGGGAAACAAAGGACCGGGATGCACCCAAGTCGAACAACACCTGAACTGGGATGCCGTTCACATGGAACGATCCTAATGCATACATATACATACGGAGCACATATCAATATCATAACATCATAAAAATAAAATAGAGGGAAAGAATCATACCTGTCACCACATCGGGTGCGGCGCGTGCCTCCTCGGTAGTCAGCTGAAATGCTCGGCTCCTCACCACTAGAGCCTCTGCCTTGTGCTGCCAGCCATCCATGATCCGCAGGGTCGCTGGAGCTGGCGCCTTCACTGGCGCTGAAACTGTCAACTGGGGGCAATTGGCCTTCTTGTGGCCCCTCTGGTTGCAGTGGAAACATAGCAACTCAGACGTCTGAATAACTGCTGCCGGAGCAGTGGAATCCCTTCTAAAGTTCCCAGACTTGCCGCACTTGTAGCAGCCTGATGATCCCAACCTGCACGCCCCCTCGTGCGGCCTACCGCATTTCCGGCAGCGGCTCGGTCCTGACTGGCCTTTCGGCCTACCATCTGATTCCTTGGGCTTCTTCCCCGAAGCCCCTCCTGTCTGTCCCTCCTCTGACTTCCGTTTCGGGATGTGCTCCAAATCTATCTCTCTCTCCCTCGTCCTGGCAATCATGGAGTCCAAGGTGGGGCAAGCTGAAAAACTAACGTGCTCCCGGATATCAGCCCGGAGCATGTCATGATAGCGGGTCCTCTTCATGTCCTCATCACCCGCATACTGGGGCACCAACAGTGCCCTCTCCCGGAACTTGGCCGTGATTTCCGCCACAGTCTCCGTCGTCTGTCTCATGTCCAAAAACTCCCTGGCCAGTTGCTGAAGCTCGACAGCCGGCGCAAACTCTGCCCTGAAACTGGTCACAAAGTCCGACCAGGTCATAGCCTCGATAGCTGAGGCTCCCAACGAGTCACCCACTGACTCCCACCAATCTTGAGCTCGGTCTCGTAAACATCCTGCTGCATACCTCACCTTCGAACCCTCGGGGCAGAAGCTAGTCAACTGTGCAGACTCGATGTCTGCAATTCATCGCCTGGCAGCAATGGGGTCTTTCACCCCGTGGAAATCCGGCGCACCACTGCCCCTGAAGTCCTTAAATGACAGCGTGCGAGATCCCAACTGGCCAGATGCCATGTCACTCCTGAACGTCCTGAGGCGATCCTCCATCAACTCGATGATCCCTTCCTTGATCGACCCGAAGATAATGGGAGTCGACTCAAGGATACCCTTGGTGATCTCTGACGCGATGAACTCGTGTAGTCCCTCATCTACCGGCTCGGAACCTGATCCCGAACCTAACCCCTCTCCTGAACCGCCATCTATCAGCCTAGATCGAAGTACCACCATTCTGCAATACATAATACAATCATTAGTGATACTGATACTTCCTGAGGGATCACTGTTACTTACAAGTTCCCTGGTCTTATCTTGGCCTTCCTTGGTTTGGGTACGGATCCTCTGCTTTCAGTAGTACGGGCCCATACTACCTTCCACATCTATCCGTACCTTCTTCAAGGAATGCTTCGACTCCACCAGATCCCTTTCACTATTGCTGATCACTGCTATACTCATCCTAGGCTTGCCCTAGGGAAATCTCTGATTCTACTCTATCCAGTCCTCAGCTGTTGCAGGCCTCCTTGTAATGCCAATTAGCCATTACCGAATACCATCACATGTGACGAGGCTCAGATAATCCTTCGAGTACCCGACTCGTCCCTACAACGGTTGGACTCAAACAAGAGCTGCGCAGTAGGATCAAATCCGACACTCTAAGATTATTCAACCCTGATCACATGTGACGTGACGTATTCGCCTAATGGCTAACTCTCATTATTCAGAGTCCCACATAGCACAAAGCAAGCAACATTCAGACAAGGGTAACAATCTCAATCAACTCTATCTGCTTACAGGAAATGTACTAGCATAAAATGCTAAGCTCATATTACCAGGCATAACCTAATCAGGCTATCCTACTCGCTGTCTACTCAACACTAGCATGCAATTCTCATACAACTGAAACACATAAAGCAGGCACATAAGGCATCACTCCTAGATCCTTAGTCCTATTCTAGCATGCTGTTCTACAAAAGCTGATAAACATAACATAAACTTGTATGGGTACTTTGGCGAATACTTACTTGAGCTCGGCCGGTCGCGTACATCACACACTTCGTTCTTTCTCAAAACTCTTTTCTCAATCTTTAGAAAACATTTTCTTTTGGAAAATCTTTTAATCCCTCGATTTGAGTTCAGACACCCCCGAAGGTGTGTCCGAATCCCTCAAACCAGGGCTCTGATACCAACTTGTAACGACCCAATTTTCACGTCCAAAACTTTCATTTTTAAAACATTACTTTAGAAAACATTAATAATTAAAACATTGCTTAATTAAACCATTTCACATCGAATACCGAATTTGAAATCCATAACAATTAAACAACCAAAATATCAGAGTATCAATCCCAGGGTAAACTCATAAATGCAGAATCAAGGAGTGTGTGTGATGAGCCGCTTTGGGACTCGCCGAGTTCCTCGACCCATTTCCTGAGTAGGCCAGATCTGAGACATGCAATGCTTCAAAACCACAGATCTATGGTCCTAGGGCATGTTTACCACGTAAAGTTGCAAACTTTACGTGCATGCATGGCCCTATGAGCTCAAACATGCAATTCCAAGCTCTTTAGGAGGTCCTACACTCAATAGGGACCTCAATCACTTCAACCACAGAGACTTTATGCGACTAGGATGTCCTAAAGGTCCAAATCCGAAGTCCTTGCAGAACATTACCCATAAACACATAGAGATTTAGGTTCTTAGGGCTTAAAACCTCTTTTAGGGACAAAAGGGGATTCAATGAACTAAAGATCAAGGTAGGAACTTTTCTACCTGAATAGAAGCCCTTCACAGAGTAGATTCCGGATCTTCTTCCCTTCTTGCACTCTTCAAACTTCTCCTTCTTCTCCCAAGCTCCAAACCACCTTCAAAATGCTAAAAATCACCCACAAGGACACAAAGGGGGCTAGGGTTTTGTTCTACAGATCTCTAGGAGTGCTAGGGGAAGTGGAGGCTGGGTTAGATCGTTTAAATAGGGTGCAAACACCCGGGTTAGGGTTTTAGTCCAGACAGGGTCTACTCGCCGAGTCCCACGAGCCTACTCGCCGAGTAGACATAGTAGATCCCGCGTCTAGTCCCACTTCTACTTGGCGAGTTAGTCCTTCAACTCGCCGAGTCCAAGGTTAAAATGCAATATATAAGGAGAGTTAATAACCAAGAATACATACCAGGAACCAGGTGCTACAAATATCTATCTATTTATCCCTCACAATCATATCCTTTGGTGTTTTTCAATTGGACCGGATCACAAACTGTCGAATATCACTCCTCGGTATCTCATGGTATCTTGCCTTCTTAATCTCCTTGTCCGCCACATATTGCAGAACCAACAGCGCCCTCTTGCGGAACATCATGATGATCTTAGCCTGTAACATCCTGAAATTTCCAGGTATCATATTTAAGAAATTCATGTTCCTTAGCAGAGCAACTCGACTAGTTGGATGCCCAACTCGGCGAGTGGAGTCGTTTTGGCCATGCGAGTTTAGTGACCAACTCGGCAAGTAGAGAGACCAACTCGACGAGTTTGAGCTGTTTGGAGAAACTCTAATTTTCTGGGTATGTGTCCTATTTAAAAGGCCTTAAGCCCTCATTTCCGCCTCCCTTATCTCCAGAGAGCCCTGTGAGAAACCTTAGACCGGTTCCATCCATTATGAGGGAGAAAGAGACTAATTTGGGTTTTCTTGTACAACTTTGGAAGAAGATTTGGAGAGCATCCTGGCTTGGACTAGGGGGGACGTTTGGATCCAGAGATCCTTCAGTGGTTAGCTTCTGTTGGAGGTAAAAGATGCTAACTTGATCATTCTTTGTGTAGATCTTGGTTTGGGGAAGTTTTAGGGTTTTCTCCCATCCACCTTATGTTATTGAGTCCCTTGAGCATATCTTGAGGTTGAAACCTCATATCTGGACTGTAGGAGGTCTTGTGAGCCCAAAGACCCAAGCTTTATGGATCTAAAGGCAAGCTTTTGAGCAGCAAACCCTTGTAAGAGCTTGTATTGGCATTATTGAGCCAATATGCCATGCATGAACGTAAAGTTGCAAGCTTTACGTGATATTCGAGCTTCGGGAGGTCAGATCCATAGTATGGAGTAGCATTTCCGCCTTAAATCGTCTAAATGAGAATTTGACTTAAAGGACTTGACGAGTCGATGAGCCGACTTGACGAGTCGATGAGCCGACTCGATGAGTCGGTTAGGGTTTATCCCGACGAGTCTGAGCATGTTGTAACTCGACGAGTTGCTTTGATGCACTCGACGAGTTGGGTCAACATGGATTGTCGACTCGAGTTCGACTTCTGTTGACTTTTGAGGTTTTGACCAAATGTGAGTAATGGAGACCATGAAGGGGTAGAATGGTCTTTTACACTTCCCAACAGTTAGAGAGGGGCTAGTATGAGTTTATTTAGAGTTGTGATTTAATTAGAGATAATTATCATATGTGTAGGGCGGAGGCTAGATCGGTGATTCGTGTACGAGGTGTATTTGCTTGCTTGCTTCGAGGTGAATCTTCTCACTATACTTACCATGAGTGGTATCTTTGTGCGATCGGAGGGTCCTATGTGCTTACTTGAGTTATATGATATTATGCATTTTGTCTGTGTGATATATATGCTATATTCTGTGCTTACTGAGATAGGACCGGAGGGTCCAAACCGAGTTAAGGGACCGGAGGGTCTTCACTGAGATACTGAACTGGAGGGTCCAAACCGAGTTGTGAGACGGAGGGTCTTCACTGAGACACATGACTGGAGGGTCCACACCGAGATGCATGAGACCAGAGGGTCCATGTCGAGTCATAGCCATGAGAGGCTTATTATTTGTATACGTGGTATTTTGGGGAACTCACTAAGCTTCATGCTTACCGTGTTGTGTGATATGTGTTTCAGGTACTTTCAGGATCGCAAGAAGGCGCCGGTTTGATTGTTCACACGAGAGAAAGAGTTATGTTTCGAAGATTCTGGATTTTTAATCAAACATTTATGGAGTTGTGTTTTGATAATTAGATACTTGGGATTTGTGAAAAATGTTATGAGAATTATGTGATTTTAAAATGAAATATTTATTTGAAAAATTACGGTGTTACATAGCCACTGTCTCAGTAGTCTGGCGAAGGTCCTGGAACTCCCTCGCCATCGCCTACTATCGATCAGGTCCTTCTCCTAGAAGTAGTCCAGAGCCCCGCATGCCCGGAACTTCCTGAAAGTCAACAAACATGCCCTAAGCAAAGCCACCATCTCAGAATGGAAAAATCCCAAGCGCTCCTCCAATACCTCCATGATACCCTCCTTGATCGTGTTAAAGATCACAAGAGTCTTCTCGAGTATGCTACGGGTAATCTTAGACGAAATGAACTCCCGTATCTGCTCATCCAACTGCCCGACTCTAGAGCCCGAACCAGAACCACTGCCAAAGCCTCCTCATGTGGACACCATACTGAAAATAGACCACACAAACCATCATAACATACATATATACATCGAGAAGTCTCATGCCCTACTAGCTTCCCGGTATTATTGTAGCTTTCCTTGACTCGAGTACGGATCCTCCATGTCACTCCTTATCCCCACATACAATCCCCAACACGACAAGGCTCCCAATACTAAATCTCTTCCTAGGTTTTCCTAGGGCAACCACCACACTACTCCCCTTCATAAACTACAAAAGGAACTCCTTCTAACATCCTCTAACTAGCATCACGAATACAATTACATATCATCAGCACCAGATAATTCTTCGAATGAAATGTCTCACACTACAACGGTTGGACAAAAACAAGAGCTATGCAATAGAGTTAAAACCTATCCTTCTAAAATTATTTATTATTAACAATATGTAACTTAGTATATTCGCTTACAAGTTAGCTGAAGTTAATGGGAAGTCCTAAAAGCACAAAGCAAGCAACATTCGAGAATCGAGTAATCAGAACAAGCATAACCTAAACATACCATCCTATCACTGACTGATCAGTACTAGCCTGCAATTCTACAAGCTCATACAATAGGCATATAAAGGCATCTCTCCTAACATTATATCTTGCAAATCATGAGCAGATCCTTAGCCCTAGCTAGCATGCTATTTAAAAGATTCACAAATTGAAGCATATCATAAACCACATATGAGTATTTTGGGAAAACTTACTTGAGCTTGGTTGATTGCATGCACCAAACCCTTTTTCTTTTATTAGAAAAAACTTTTTATAAAATATTTCTTTTGAGAATTCTACCAAAACCTCAGTTTGAGTTCAAACACACCCGAGAGTATGTCTGAATCCCTCAAACTAAGACTCTGATACCAACTTGTAACGTCCCAAGAATAAAACCAAAAATTTTGATTTTTAAATTAATAAAACCATTATCCAAAACAACATCCTAAAAACCATAGTGAATCAGAGTGTATCAATAAACATGCAAGTACATTAGAGTAATACAAAAGGTAGAACAATATGGTATGTACACTGCAATCATCCCGGGCTCTTCCCCTTCGAACCAAATGTACCTGAAACATAAACTGAAAACCGTAAGCACAAAGCTTAGCCCCAAAATACCACATACCATACATATAAAACATATAATGGGCGTCGCCCGACATAGAGCCCCGCTCGGTAAACAGATATGTCAGTCATTAGGCCCTGCCCTACCTGGCATCTGGCCCCACCTGGTAATTATATAAACATGTAACACATGCAAGAGTCACGCAAACAACTAGCATCCTAAACATAACAAACCATGGGTCAGCATTAGTGCCTTCGACTCGTTAAACATAGTGAAGAAACTCACCTCAAGCTGCAGAATCGCTCAAATAAAATCTCAGTCTGCTGGTCCGGAAATTCCCCATGCTAAAATCATCAAGTAATATCCAATTAATAATTGGATATCTACCCATAATCTAGAATCTAAAATACCTATCCAATATCCAGGGTAAAATACCATTTTACCCTTTTTCTTACTTGACCCAAAACCAAGGTCTAACTCATTTGCTTAAAGGCCGAATTTCCTAAATAACATTACAAAGCCTAATAAGGTCCAACTTCCAAATTGGGCCAAAAATCATCATGGACCCAATCCAAAGAAATTTCATAGCTTATCCGTGGCCCAATGTCAGAAGTCCAATGGATCAACAAGGCCCAAATCCTAAAAGCCCAAAATATAGCCCAAACCCGCAAAAGTCAAACAATTGAGTATGTTAAGAGTACCCAGGCTTACATGTGGCGTACTCCAACCGGGACTAGTACGCTCAACGTACGAGCTGAGTATGCCCCGCATACTCGACTTATAACCAAACCAGCTCATTAAGCACGTATTCGGTTAAGCCAACATGTCATATTCTTATATCTGATTCTAGAAGGTGACTTAACACGTAAAATTGACACATTTACCACCATGCATGACTTAAGACCCAAAACTCAAAAGGAACCATATTAAGAACCCTAACACTTGCATCAGTTGCATGGACCAAACTAACCCATAAAGGTTGCATTTTTATGGACAAAGGACCTCAAATGGGCAATAATGTAACATCCATAGAATCTGAAGTAGACCATAACTTCATATATGACCAAAAAGACCCAAAAATGCATAAATAACACCATAACATAGATTTAGCTTAAGGGACCATCAAGATGAGAGCTTTTTACCTCAAAAGGCTTGCTAAGGTGAAGATAACTCTGGATCTACAAGCTTAAGCTATTCCCAAGCAACCTCCAAGAGTTCCTCTTCTTCTTCTTCACCACAAAACACTAACAAACTCACTTTTAAGCTCAAATCTCATGAAATACACTTAGGGTTCCGATATTAGGGCATATGGTGATGGAGGCTGATCGATAAAATGTCCAAAGGTGTTTATAAGTTGTTTAAATAGGTCATAAACCCTAAAAATTAGGGTTTGTCCCTGCCTTGCATACATCGTGTGTACTCCCACGTACGCTCAGCGTACGTGGGTACATGCTTGATCCGGAAGCGGGCTAGTACTCTGTGACATCCCCATTTTCACGGCCAAAAAAGACCGATTGTGTTTATGCTTTATGAAAATCAGAGTACCTGTTTTAATAAAAACGTTGCGGAATTTGTTCCCAGCAAAACACGATAAATACGTTATCAAATCATTTCCGAATAAACGTATTTTATTCATTTTAAAACATTTGGGATGTCATCGTCAATACAGAAACATAAGCATAAACGGAACTTACATTTATTTACACTAGTGATCTACATCTCTTTAACCTCTCAGTGTAATGTGACTTCATATCAACACCTGTGATAAATAAACTGAGTGGGTCAGGTTGGGAAACCTAGTGAGTACATAGGGTTTTCAACCCACAATAATATGATTATTATGTTTAAACAATCAAACAATCAACCCAATTACTCATCCCCATTATCTTCTTTAGTCTTAAGGATCTACCTTAAGAATCAGCTATTCCTGATTTATTCATTCCTAAGGATCATCCTAAGGAATCTACACAAAGTCCATCATTGCCACAGTTTACACAACGGGCACTAAGTCTGCATAGTCGCCAGGGTTTAGGCATCAAGTCTGCATGATCACCAAGGTTTAGGTATCAAGTCTGCATGATTACCAGGGTTTAGGCATCAAGTCTGCATGATCACCAGGGTTTAGGCATCAAGTTTGCATGATCACCTAGGTTTAGAGAACATCGGGTGAACACATCGTTCACAACACCTACAGGTTGCGAGCCTGCTAGTGTTCCACTGGACTGTCTAGAATAGTCCGTGGTTGTCATCCATACTCTGCTGAATGACGGGGCCATCGTTGGGAAAAGGCTTCTCACATCGTCCACCTCTCACCCTCACCTCGTGGTCTATAACACCTCTCAACTCATCATCCACTCATATTCCATCTATTACATCTACCCATGTTTTACCCCAACATTATCGTAGATATAAAATACATATACAATTTAAATCATTTAAAACATGTATAAAATCGTTCATCCAGCATAGACAGCAAGTATTCAGATAATATGCACAAATAGCACGTAATTTATATAAAATACTTCATATATATGTGTAATATGAAAGAGACCATGCACTCACTTGATAACGTGATGACTCGGTACTCGGACAGCACTTCGTTACTGTTAAAACAATTTCCCTCGGACAAAACCTAGTATCATTACCACTAGAGTTTAGTCTAACGTTAAGCACAACCAATTAATAGTCTAGATATTATTACTATTATATAAGCGTTAAGAAACACTCTTATATAACTCATAATAATATCTCAAATACTCATTATAAGTTCCTAATAACGTTACTATATTAAAACATAAGCTATACAAAAGATAGGGTAGGTATAGCTCACTTACAGCGGGTTTCCTTGGAAACCGGGCTCTGCTGGAGCAGAGTTTCTGAGCCGAAGGCTCTTCCTTTCGGAGCCGTCAGGCGCTCCGGGGCTTCCGCCTCGTGCTAGGGGGTTCCCTAGGCTTTTTGGGGGGGGGGGGGGGGGGGGGTTGGGGGGTTTAGAGAGTGTTTCTAGAGAGAGAAAGAAGGGGTGAAGGTGTGAGGTTGAGGGTTGCCTCGGCGCCTCTATTTATAGTGCTCCTGGAGCGTCACCACATCGTGGTGGCCCTCACCACGCCGTGGTGTTGCGTAGGCTCCAAGGCTTCGCCTGATGCTGACACGTGGCGACGCACACAAGGTGGAAATCATCCGATTTTCAAAAATTCATAACTTTCGCATACGAACTCCGTTTTCGACGTTCTTTTTTTCCACGCGTAGGTAAAAACAAGATCTACAACTTTCATTTAGACTCCATTGGCTAGTTCTCGACTGATCTTAAATTTAACAGTAGAAGGAGATTAGACTGTTAAATGACCGCGGAGAATTCGTAACTCCTTCATACGGACTCCGTTTTCGTCTATATTTTTATCGTTGAGTTCCTATTAATGAGATCTTCAACTCTAATTAAGGTTGCGTAATCCAAAAACCGCTCGAGCTAAAATTCGAGTTTCGGGTCGTGCACTGCTATGCCAAATCTTAGAAAAATCACAACTTCCTCATACGAAATCAGATTTGGGCATTCTTTTTATGGATATTCTCCGTTTAACGTATACTACAAATTTGGTTTATGTTACTAAGGCCAAAAATTCTTCTATCGTAAATTCATTATTTACGTCTCCCGGAGTCCCGGTGTCGTGCCGGTTTTGCCGAAAAACTTCGACGGACCATAACTTCTTCGTTATAACTCAGATTTCGGCGTTATTTATATGTACGGAACCCTTGAGACATATTCTACAACTTGGTTAAGATTATTTATTCTAAATAATCTTTTGTCGAAAAGTCGTTTTCGACCCCTATTATCTCTAAATTGACTAGCCCGGATCTACGGGCGTTACATACTCTAAGCGTACTCATAGAGTACGCCCCGCGTACTAGCTGAGGACTATAATGGAATGAATTTTACATTAAGGGCTAAAGGAAACATACCAAATTTTCGAGTGTTACAATTCTCGTCGGAGTTAGCCACCACAGGTTCTCTCTCTCTCTCTCTCTCTCTCTCTCTCTATATATATATATATATATATATATATATATATATATATATATATATATATATATATAGTGTTGATTTTGTGTATGTAGATGTGTATTTATATGTGCATTGGTAATGTATATGTGTATTATATATGTATTTGTGTTTTTTTTGTAAGTGTATTATGTATCTATATGTGTATCATGTATTTATGTGTATAATGTATGTATAATGCTTTTGTATGTATAATGTATATATGAAAATATAAAATTATATATGTATATGTGTATTTTGTATGCACTTTGGAATGTATGTGTGTATAATGTATGTATGTGTTGGTAATATATTTTTTACTTTGCTTATATTTTGGTAAGTTATCGTATAACTTATAAGATTATGTTGTTCTTTATGCTTCAAATAATGCTAAAAAACCCGACATGTAGTGCGACACTTGAAGAATGGTTTCGATCGTTGCCACCACGAAATGATACCGGAGAGAATGAGGGGAGCGAGGATGACATGTAGCTACTTTTAGGATTTATGTAATGGTTTGTTAGAATTATAACATCTCTTGCACTTAATGTTTGGATTAATATTTTGAGATGCCGTAGTATTACATTTTAATGTTTCTATCTATTTTTCTGCAATTAATTTTTCGTTACAATTTTTATATTATTATATCGTTTTTCTGCATTTTTAATGTTAAATACTAAATAAAAAAAAAAGAGAACAATACAATTAGTGGTGACGAACGACATTAGTGGCGACAGAGCATTAGTGGTGACGTATGACATTAGTGACGACGGAAGACAACAACGGCGACGGATAGAGCATTAACAATGAACCAACAACACTGACAATTTAACGGCGACATGTGGCTGCTAAAGTATTAGAGTCAATAATCTAGATCTTGAGCGACCCCGTCTCTCGATATTCTTGCAAGTTGTAATGATAAAATTTGAGGAAAAGAATTGCATCTTTCAAATTTTTGGATTTTAATATTATTTTGATAAAAAATGTAACAAAAAAAAGTTCTAAAGTTAAAGGAAGTTAATTATACAATAATATCAGATATATTTTGAATTTTGAGTCTGACTCACGTTAATTTCTCTTATAGATGTACCCATGTTCATTAATCATTGTTGTCCTTATCTACTTGTATGCATAGTGGATCATGGGTAAAGTACAAATAGTCATAAGTATTGTTTATAACCACCACTAGAAACATGGTATCTAAAGATTACTTGGTTTGCTTTATACAAGAAATCGATTTTTCATGTGTATTTGTGTTTCAAAAACTCTAAACCAAATGTTGAATTAAAAGTTTTCATGGTTGATGGATTACAAGCTTAAATTATGGAAATGAGCCAAAAGAAATTTGAAATTGTTTGTGTTGGTGAGTTTCGTTCTAAAGTTACAAGCTCATTGTCTTTTATGGTGCAACTTTTAATGCATGACTTTGATCCAAGAAAGAAAAACATTGTAGCAGAAGTTGGTCTTGTCGGGTCGGGTCTAGTAACAATCAACAGTGGTCCTGAATAAGATCAAGAA
Organism: Lactuca sativa; assembly: GCF_002870075.4. Taxonomy (NCBI): domain Eukaryota; kingdom Viridiplantae; phylum Streptophyta; class Magnoliopsida; order Asterales; family Asteraceae; genus Lactuca; species Lactuca sativa. Next base: position 31,013,033 of record NC_056631.2, on the reverse strand, counting down.
AAACATAAGAGTGTAAAAGGAAAAAAGAAAAAAAGAACCGAAGTGGACACCTACAGAAACTGCAAAGTGGTTGTCCCTTTTATTTAAATTACCTACTCTCCCTCCCGATATATTAAATTTTGATTTATATATACTCTAATTAACTATGAAATATAAAAAATATATCACAAATACAACAAATTAGAAAACTAATATACACGAATACAATTTTACAAACATTATACAACAATTACAACAAGTTAATTGTATATATATTTTTAAAATTACGTAGTAAAGTTGTTTTCTATAACAAATATACAAACATGTTCTATTCTAAAGACAAAATATGTAACATTTTAATTGAAAACATGTTATTTAGTCGGTGTTTATTTGTTTGTGACATAAATTAGTTTAATTTTTTAAATTTATTACAATATAATTATTGATAAGAACATTAAAATAGCTTATAAGCTAACTTATAGATTATTTTTTAAAAAATAATTAAAATAATTGTTTTTCTATAAATTTTCAAAATATATCCTTATATGTTTATTTCATTATACATCATATGTATTTTTATGTCAATTAAATTTATCTAGCTAGTCTTAGTAAATCATATTTTTATTAGTTAGCTTATCAAATAAAAACTAAATTTTCTGGTAATTTTTCAAGTAGTGTGTAATAATATAACATTTGCTAAATAAAAAATGGCAACAATATTTTATATTTTATCAATTTATGTAACAAATTTTAAATTTTATATGAATCTATGCAACAACTTTCAATTTATACAAATAATTAACATGAATCATAGATGTAGTTAGATATGTTGTACATAAAATGTCGTATGTTTTGTTCATAGAATGATAGTGTATTTCGTCTCGACCCGGACACCTTATTATATAAACTGAAAAAAAATTGTCACATAAATATATAATTTAAGGATATCCATGTAAAATCAAATTATTGAATGAACACATCATTAGTGGGGAAATTTGGTAATCATGTTGTTGCCCTTATAAATACCATTTGAAACTAAGACTCCAAACACATCTCCCAAAAAAAAAAGCAACAAAATGGCAACCCCATCTCAACTCAAAACACTCCCTCCATATTCATCCCCTCATCCTTTCGCCATTAGAGCTCCATCACCTTCTCCATCATCATCTTCCTCTTTAGCAACCTCCATGAAATTCAAAACCCTAATCCACAACTTCATCTTCTCCCACATCTTCCGACTAGCAAGGGCCCTCACCAAGGCCAAGACCATAATCATCGAGCTTCTCAAACAGATCCAACTCAACAATGTCAACTTCCTGGAACCACTGATCTTGAAGAAGAACAAAAACAAGAATAAGCTCTACTTTGGATCGTTTAGGTTGCACTACAACTGGTGTTCATCACATGTTGTCCCGATGACTTCACCCAACCCGTTTAATGGTCATGTCTACTATGATTCAACCTGGGGTTCCTTTGCTGATGAAATGGCTCCTCATGAGTCGCAGCTCTCAGGGTACCTCCAATGGCTGGAAGAGAAGAACAAGAGTGATGATCATGGGAATAAGGGCTCTGGGATTACTGTTGATGAGATGAATGAGATCGATCGTCTTGCAGACAAGTTTATAGCGAATTGCCATGAGAAATTCAGATTGGAAAAACAAGAATCTTACAGGAGATTTCAAGAAATGATGGCTAGAAGTGTGTGAATGAGAAGGTAATTCTTGATCGTTTTATAGACTTATTTCCCTTATTTCTTAAGGGGTTGGGGTGGTATAGTTAACACAATGGATGCATGGTGGAGGGAGGGGGGTTCTGAGCTTTAGCCTTCAAAGATGGAATTTTGAGAAGATTGCAGAAGAGGGGGTTGTTTGTAATTCTGCAATTCTTGTGTTTATAAGTGGAAGATCTTTAGGAGTTATGTTTCAGTTAGACCCTTAATCTAAATATATCCACATTTGCTCCAGAAATTATAGTAGTATTTTAATTTTAATATGAATAAAATGATTGTCTGATACTGTGATGGAAAATTGGTTGAAACGTTTATTTTGATAACACAGAATGTTTTCAATCTTATGCTTCTTTCATTTTAAAAATTGATTCATCCAAGAAATTTACAACTATTATTTTCATAAATAACCGATGAATTTACTAAAAATACATTTTGAATGTCTTTCAATTCTTTTGAAATGTTCTCTTTTAGCTTAACTTTTTTTCTGTTTCACTTACTCAACTCGTTAAATATCCTTATAATGTTTTAATCAATAATATATACTATAACTTTTTAAACACTTTTAGTAAAATATAAACACTATTAAAAGACACATACTTTATATACTTTATTTTGAACGACAAATCTAATCTACTTCTAAATTACTTTTTAACTTCACTTATGTCAACGACGAGACTTGAACCTTCGATGGTTTTACAATAGAATGATGTCAATTTCTAATAATAAAAAAACCAACATACAAGTTCTATAAATAAAATACCGATGGTTATACAATAGAATAAGGTACATCGGCAATCCATAAAAAATTACCAAACGGATTATCCATGGATTTTAGTAATTTGAAGTTTTTCGGAATATCATTGGTCAATTCAAATAGTTTTTTTTTCTTATTACTTACATATTATCGATAAATTTCCACAATTATGTAATAAGGCTTTTGACATAAAAGTCCTTAATTTTGGCAAGTTTTGTGGATTTTGTCTTTGTGGTGATTTTTGATGTGTTAATGCCAAATTTTTGAAAGTTCTATCGAAAATACCAATTATTTTACAACAGAATAAGGTCCATCGGCAATCCATAAAAAATTATTGAACGGATTATCCATGGATTTTAGTAATTTGAAGTTTGTCGTAATATCATAGGTCAATTCAAAACGTTTTTTCTTATTACTTACATATTGTAACACTTGTCATCGGGATTGATCAGCTACCGACTTTGAGGCAGAGAGAATAAGGTTTTGTGGAAAAACCTTCAATCATGGCACAGGAATAAAGGTTTTGTTGAGCAGCCATGTGTTTTATTGGTGACACGATTTATGTCTCTAGTGGTGTGGTGGCTACCATAGCTCAAAACCCCAGATCTTGGGCCTTGTGCTCTATTTAAGGAAAGTAAGGATTAGGGTTTGCTCATTTCACCAGCCTCCATCCTCTTAAATAAAAACCTTAGCTTTAATGATCTTGTAAGTCTTCAAGTCTTCAAGATCCTAACTTTATTCAAGTTTTACCTTATGTTCTTGGAGTTGAGTAACTCGAAAACTTTGGATAGCTAATGTACATGTTTTTGGACTTAAGGAAAAGAGAAAAATGTGGTTGCTTGTGTTCTATTCAACCATGCAAGGAATTGTGAGCTTTTATGGACTTAATATTGTTAGGGTTTTAGATTTAGTTAGATCTAGCCCTTGGAATGGATAAAGCTTGATCCACTAAATCACTAAGAAAAATCAGATATAAGGTTGTGATCCTTGATCTATAACGATTAATTGCTTAATAAACTAAGATTGGCCACGATGTGGATGTCTAGAGTGTCCCCCGATTGTTTTGTTGCGGCGTGTCCGCATCGCAACTAGCATCTGGGACGCAATGCAGTGACAATTGACTTTAGACAAGTTTGACTTTTGCTCAACTGTGTTGGGTTTGAGTTTTTGGTGGGCTAAATGTTCTTTTGCCCATATAATAGGTTCTTTTGGACCTAGACTGGATAAGGAAATGTAGTTGAGTATTTTACCTAATTTTTTAAATTAAGGTTATTTATTGTGTAGAGTTTTGACTAAGACTTGATGCCATTAGCTTGGTTTTGTGGATTTCATCTTGTCGATTATTCATGTGACTTCTCTTGTTGATTACTCGACACCTTGGATGGCGTAAGTGAATGTGAAGTGAAGGGGTTTGATCCTCCTTCTTAGGCTAGTATAGTCATTTAGCCAAGTGAAGCGTATGGGAGCAAAAATACCAAGAATCTGCTGCTAAATACCACCAGATAGATGATCTTATTTAATTGCACACTTTTTTCAAGTTTATATAATAAATTTTTGCATGTATATTGGAGCCTTAATCGAAGAACAATTCCCGTCAATGAGAAGCCATGCAGAACGATTCGAGATGTTATCCCCTCCAAAACTCATAATCGTAACAGGCAAGGGCGTTGGTAAATCATACCATTTTGAGTTGTATAACTTCCATTTTGGTTGCCATGTTTATACAATACAAAGCCTAGGTAGGTAAATCATGGTTAAAGTAAATCGAAAAGATAAATATACCCTTATGTTTCTTGAAAGGTTTTGGTTTTCTTTTTTTAAAACTATTTGAGCAGATTCAACATCGTTAGGAGTTGTATTAAGGCCGACTCATGGTTAGGTATGAACTGGTTTGCAATCATTTGATGTTGGAATCGAATCATCAAAATGAGCTCCAGACCATTGGTTCAACTTGAAGATGTATATGAAGAGGTAGAAACAAACTGTGGATGACAGGTTCAACAACATGCTTGTATCTCTGATTTAGCAAACACAAAAAACCTGCGACAACGTATGAGTTTTTTTACTAGTATTATAAAATTTGAAAGATTCCTATTTGATGGTAAAATATTTATTGTCAGCGTTTACACCAACCATTGTATTTGGTGTGATCAAATTAACAAATATCTTATGTCTCCATTTATTTTAAACCCTTCCAATCATCTTTTGTTAAATGAGTGTTTAAATTTGTTGCAAACCTTGGCCTCACATTACTCCTAGACCGCAAGTGAAAGCTTATGTTTGTAGCATTTTATTTTTCCTAAAAGAAGTATGTGTAAGAACATGTTACAAATCTTTGAGTAAAATTAACTTTGTTATAGTGTTGGTATGATATATATATATATATATATATATATATATATATATATATATATATATATATATATATATATATATATATATATATATATATATATATATATATATATATTATATTTATATATATTACAAAGTAACAATGTTGAACAAAGTAATGGATCTATGATGTATTAAATAATAGAGTATTTAACTTGATAATAGGTAAGAGGTGTATCAATCAAAGTGATTATTATGATGTTTAAAAATTATAATAAAATATGTAGCAAATATAAATCAGCAATTGTAAAGTTTGCAATAAATCTGAACACCCAATTAATAAAACATAGTTCAAATGATTTAAAAAGAATTACACAAGATATTTGGTAACAAACTTCCAATTTTATTCATATTTATACATTGAACTTTTTTTCATGTTTAATTTACCCATTAATTACTTGAAATTATTCACAATTTATCTTTATATCGGGTTGGAGACGGTCATAAAGGTAAAATGTGAACAATTTCAAATAATTCATTAATAAATCAAACACACAAATAAATAAATAAATAAAATAAAAATAATCAATGACTAAATGTGAATAAAATTGAAAGCTAATTACCCTTTCAAGTCGTTATCTTTGTAACATACATGATACTATTACACGTAACAATTATTACATCTGAAATTATCTATACACTTAAATAAACTAAAATTAAAGAAGCACAATTGGCACCTGAATGTTTCACATCATTTTGGAGCAAAAGGGTGTAAGAAAAAGAAATGGTGTAAAAGCAATACAAGGTGATCCTGTTACATGTTAGTGCAGACATGAACACTATTGGCTTATAGTTCTACAATGACACAATTTTCTTTAACAGATGAATAATACAATACAACAAGTTATAAGGAATTACAGCTTACAATGACACATGTTATCTGGTATATCATATCATGACATATATTCATATCACAAAGAGGAAATGAATGTGACTATAAGATTGGCCATTTCAGTATCATAAGCAGGACCTTCCATTTGGAAATGACTAACTCCTTCAATAAGATGTGTTTCTGCACGACCTGCTGCAGTTTTAATCTTGTTGGCCAATTGTTTCACACTCGTAAACCCATCCTTCGTCCCCATCACAAAAAGTTTAGGTTTTGGAGATTGCAAAATCGCCTTATGGTGTCTTCCAAACAGAATCGAAGCAGTTAACCCAAAAGGGTAACCCAGGCTCACGTAACCCACAACTTCATCTACCACATTAACAGCAGACCCTGCAATTGGTGCGCCTGGGTTCGAAGGAATTTATCAGTTGACTCCAGATTTAGTGTGACTGACAAAGTTATATCGATTTGGAAAACGGAAAACGGATAATGGAAAACCCTAGCTCCGATATTAAAGATCAAGTGTTGTAGAATTTGTTAATCGTGATAAAGGTTATTATTTAGTGGAGATTATGATGCAAACGAAATGGATTAGAATACATTTGTGTACCTGCGGAGGAACCAACAAGTAGAATCCGATTTGACGATAAGTTTTGAGAAGTCCATTTGCAGATCGCAACGACGTCGGAGACTTCGGAGAATCCGGTGAGGGAAGGTCTTCCGGTGGACTTACCGACGCCTCTCATGTCGAAGGTGACGGCGGGAATGCCATGATCAGCTAGATTACGAGCAATGCCCTTCATAAGGCCTTGACAACCACCTAACACTGAATAAGGGTGGACTAAAACGACTGCAATTTTTTGGTCATCTCTGCTTGAATCGTTGTCTTCGTGTGCTGGTTTGTAGATTCGAGCATCCAGGTTGATACCGTTGCCGGATTCCACCGTCGCCGATTCTCTCGTCGTCATTTTGGGTACACACTACAGTATGAGTGTGTGTGTGTGTCTTAGATCTTGGAGGCGGAACTTAATTTACGGGGTCAAATGCACAATTAGTCCCTACTTTTATATAACTTCCCAGTTTTCGTCCCTGAAGTCATTATTTGGATTTTGGAAAACTCAATTTGGGTTAATTGTGTGGAATATTATGACCAAGGTTGTCAAGATCGGGATCCTACCTAGGATCGTTTTTGAGTTTGCAAGATCGGGATCGTAAGATCGGGATCGAGATCCTAAGATCCCACAAAATATAATATAATTTTAATTTATAATATTTAATCATGAAAAATATTTCAAACATTTAATTTTTCGTTCAAAAATTATAAGAACTTCAAAATATTAGTCATAAGTCACAATAAAAAATGATAAATATAGATTGGTAAAGGGTAAAAGATATAAAGTGGTAACAAAAATTCATTTGCAAAAAAAAAAGAAAAAAAAATCAAAGGAAGGTAGGATCGGATCGGATCTCGATCCTACGATCCTACCTACGATCTTACGATCCTACCTGCGATCCTACCCCAAATACGATTCTGTTACGATCCGGATCGTTTTTCACACCTAGGATCGTAGGATCGTACGATCCTACGATCAGGATCGCGATTTTGACAACCATGATTATGACTTGAAGTTAATTGTGTGGAATATTATGACTTGAAGCATATAAATCATATCCTTTTACCAAGGGTTTAGCATAGGATTTGGTATTGTTTTTATGAAGTGAGAGTTTAAGTCTTGTAATATATAAATCATATCCTTTTACCAAGGGTTGCGATCTGCAAATGGAATTCTTAAAACTTATCGTCAAATCAGATTCTACTTGTTGGTTCCTCCGCAGGTACACAAATGTATTCTAATTGTGTGGAATATTATGACTTGAAGCATATAAATCATATCCTTTTACCAAGGGTTTAGCATAGTATTTGGTAGTATATTTGTTGTTTAAAAAAAATCGTATGTTTTTAACTTTTTTTTTTTTTTGAGAAATTTACGTTAAAACAATTTCTATTATAAAAAATACTAATATAAGATATTACTTATTGGTAACACATAGAGGTATAAATGAGCAGGGCCGGCTCTACTTTTTGTAAAACTAAACAAGGGCTAGGGCCTGCAATTTCAAAAGGCCTCCAATTTTAAAGCTTATTATATATATATATATATATATATATATATATATATATATATATATATATATATATATATATATATATATATATATATATATATATATATATATATATATATATATATATATATATATGTATTTCATAGGTTACAAAGATAAGTTGAAGCTTGGTTTGTTGAAAAAACCATTGGTTTATAAAACTAAAGATCACAAGTTCGAAACTCATAGGAGGGCTCTGATTTTTTTTATTTGCTTACTTGAAGGACCCTGATTTTTTTTATTTGCTTAGAGTCCCTAAATTGGTTGAGCCGTCCCTATAAATGAGCTATGAAATATACTGATAGAAGGGCTCTGATTTTTTTATTTGTTTACTTGAAGGACCCTGATTTTTTTTTTATTTGCTTAGAGTCCCCAAATTGGTTGAGTCGCCCCTGTAAATGAGCTGAACTCGAGCTTAGGTAGGCTCAGGCTCAACTTGTTTAAAATTATAATGAAATAATTATTATAATTTTATAATTATAATTATTTAACTATAATTATAAATTAAAAATAGATATTATATTATTTAAGTGTATATAAGCTCATTTAAGTTTGTTTAGGTTTGTAAGCCTAATAATACTAAGAAGATGTAGTTAGGGCTCAAGCTCAGCTAAACTGGAGTTAAACTCTTTAGAAGTTGATCTCAAATAGCTAGACTCGTTTACATTGTAGTAAAGTGTATATATTGTTCCGAGATGTCAAGAAAGACTAAAGAATGACATCAAAGAGATTATAATGTTCAAAAAGATTCGTAGAAGAATGTTAATGTTGGTTTATTTCTTGTTGTTCTAACGTTTAATTTGCGATGATTTGATTGTTGATAATATGAAAATCGTTGCTCCTCGCTTCTAATAAGAAAAAAAAGATAAAATAAAAGGGGAAGTTATTTAAATATCAACAAACAAATGATACAAAATGTGAATGTAAAACACTAAAACACTTGTGAAAATAAACCACCACCCTTAAAACTAATTGCCTATTTCACTATAATTTCTTCGATTTCTTCTTTCCTTGTTTCGAAACCAATGATTCAGACTCCCCATCGTCCCGATTCCGCTTCCCTAAACCACCGCCCGCCGAAGGTTGTGCCACCGCTTTCTTAGGCGGCCGTCCTACATTCTTCTTGGTCGGACTATCCGCTTCTTTCCGTTGCCCCGAGCTCCTCTTCCCTTCACCGACTCTCTTTTGCCCCCCTCCACCACCATCATTCCCAGAACCACCACCAGCCGCCACTTCTGCCGCCTCATTCTTGGAAACCAACAAACTTTCCTTCATTCTATTCAAAAACTTTGCAGCACTCTTCTTCTTCTCCTCCAACTCAACCGGCTTATTATTTTTACTAATTTTCTTTGAAATCGAAGACAATTCTAATTCTCTTTCTTTTTCGTTTGATAACTCTTTTTCATTTGTCGTTTCTTTAGCTGCAATCGAGCTGCGTTTTTTACAAACAATCAATTTGGGGGGTTGTGATTCGGATTTTTGTTTTTTCTTGGATGCCATTTCGTTCATGATAAATTTTCGAAGATGGATTGCAGAAATGGATTCTTGGGATTCGTTGGGGAAGAAGATGAAAATGTTGTTAACGAGAAGTAGAAGATCACGAAAGAAGTTCTTGTTTCCATCTGAATACCACCCTTCTTTTAGCCTTGTTTGTAATATCTCGAAGTCTATGTGTTCTCTTATCAAGTTCTTGTACTTTAGCTTTTCCTGCAAATTGTATAAAGTGCTTAATGGATTAAGAGGCTATAACATAAGTTCTCAACTTAACCAAATCAGAACCATATTTTACAATTTACCAGACCCAATAAAAAAAAAGATTTCAAACGAATTAACAAAACTAACAAATTTTTTTTTTTTTTTTATAAAATATAATTAATTAATTAGTTACCTGTCTGTCAAGCCGCCGATCAAGGAACGCCGAGCCGAGCTTCTGTACTTTCTGCAAGATATCGATCAACGGCAAGGATTTAACAGGAATGCTGTTTCTCGATTGATCTTCATCACCTTTGCTGCTCCCGCGTCGCACTCTATCATTCCTCTCCTTCATCGACTTACTCGCCGAGCTTTGTACATCTGAATTATCCTTAACTGTTGAATCGGGTTCTTGGCTCGGTTCGGTCTTCACCGGTTCATTTGAATCCGGTCTAATCTTATTTGAACCCTCCGGTCTGATCGGCGAGTGTGGCGACGATTCTGATTTTCCGTCGACGGTACGCACCGGACTGGCGGTTTCTAGGTTTCCGTTTGAACCGTTCATAGATTGATTGTCCCTGTAGGATTCATCGACGCCGGGAACATGTTCCTCGCCGGAAATTACCAGATCTGCCGATTTATTATCTTCCCCTTCTTCTTTTTTAATTTCAATCTCGTCGATTTTTTGCCCTAATTCTGGCTTTTTATTCCTTTCTGCTGCACAACCGTTTTTTTCACCATCTTCGGTCAATTTCTTCACCTTCAATTGCAATGACCTGGCACCAAAAGCACATTGGAATCATCAGATCTCTGACTCACATGATAGTTTCATCAAACAAAACGAACAGACGGGAGATTAGGTTTAGATCTATATGCGTTTTTTTAGATTTAATTATTACGAGATGTAGATATCGAAATTTTGGAGCTCCCGCTGTAGTTCTGCGACTCGTAGTTTTCTTAGTTCTTCGATCCAAGGGACACCAGCGGCGGCGGCAGTCCCACTGCCGTCATCGATATCGACATCGTCACCGTTTGATTGGCCGAAACGGCGTTCGAGTTCTTGGTATTTTTGTTTACAGTGTTTAGGAGTGAAGACGATCTGGGCGGTGCTCCGCTTCCGCAACTCGGACGATATAGAATCCCAGCTGTTGGTGCCGAATCGGTTGACGGCGTAGGCTAGAAGAAGCTCCTCCCACGTCCCCCACGCCGCAGCCTCCGGCGGTGATCCTTTATTATCGTCCGGTTCTCTCTCATGGTTTGGTCTGGCCATGTAAGGGTTCTGCTTTCTACAGCCACCGGCTCGGCTTTGAATAATATGCGGACCAATCCGTCAACCTAGCAAGATCGGAATTGTTTGTTTGAAAAATGGATATTAACTTTACAAAAAATACAAAAAAATAAATAAAATAAAATAAAAATGAGTAATCTAATCGTAGTATTTTAATAAAAATAATTAATTTTTTCAAATTTAAAAATATAACCGTTTTTCAAAAAATATGGCTCCTGTTATATTTATAACGAAGTAGGTAGTGATATGTAATGTTTGGAATGGTTGGAGTTCTGTTTAACATATATTTTGGATATATTCTGGAGTGTTATATTTATAACGAAGTAAATGGTGGTGTGTAGTGTTTGGAGTTCAAAATGTTTAACATACATTCTTGACTCATGTAAACAATTTCAAATGATCATAGTCAAAATCATATATGTTCGATTAATATTCTGAACCGTATATCCGTATTACGGACTATTATTGTACATGGTATTGTACATTCTGGACATATATTCCAGACACATGTTTCCAAAACAATATACTTTTCTCCCCTACATAACACGTGTATTCCATATCTTACAATCAAATATTCGTAATTGTGTTTTATAACCGTATTAGAAATGAGTTTCTCATATATCAAAAACGAAGAAAGTTTTGCCAACTTATTTGAATAACTTTACGAGAACAATCCTTTGTAGTTACACCAACACCAGTATATGTGTTATGGATTGTTTTGAACTTTGTCTTGTGGCTCTTTGATGTGTGGTAAGATAATTTTGCTCCAAGTTTTAATCGTTTATTTAAATTTTCTAATGTTTTTATTATTTTGCAAAAAAAAATGTAGATTCATACATTTATAACATGCATGATACATGTCATCTTTATAAGTAGTGTGCCACTAACAAGGGATTACTGACGTACAATCTTTATAGCGGTTGTTATAAACGAAAACAACCAGACTCTCTCTACAACATTTTGTCTGGATGTGACAAATAACGTCGAATCTTGTACCTAGTTTCTGATGAAGTTGAAGATAACTCTATAAGACACTAGGGAAGTATCATTCATAATCAATAGGGATAATGTGACATTTTTTCCCTAGGTTAGGTATTCCCTTATTAACATTATGACTATTATTGTCAGAGTATGGCAATAATGGCTAAGTGGTAGCACCCTTGGGTATAATTGAGGTTTGGACACGGCGTGTTGGAGGCACCAATACGACGTGTCTAGATATGACAAGGCGCAAGTTTCATTTGGGCAAACACGACGTATTTCCTCTTGGAACATGGCGTGTTGACGGCTGGAATGAAACACTAATCTTCCCGATTTTTCTCTCTATTTAAACAAATGTGGAGGCTAGGGTTTGTTCACCCTCAGCCCTCATCAGCCCCTCAAGCTCTGAAAGAAACCCTAATCATTTTCTCTCTAATTTGTGAAGCTAGTTTGTTGTTTTGAAGCTAAAGAAGGAACAAAATGGAAGAAGGAAGCAAAGATCCAGCAATCAAGCCCTATTCTTCAGTTTTGGCACTCTACTGGACCTTTTGTAAGTGTCCAAGACCCGATTTTTATCATTCAAAGTAGTTAGATCTTGATTTTTGTCCCTTTTTCTCCTTGTTCTTGAATTTTCAATGGTTGGATCTCATAAAGTTTGCAACTTTATGAATCTCCAGGATAAGGTGACCTAGTAGTGTCTTGGATCTGGTCTATAATCAAGTTTTGATGTCATGAATAGAGATCAGGTAATAAATCCTCATTTTGACCTAATATTGGTTCAAGAAACACATTGCACATGCATGTCTAAAAAGCACCAACCTTTGGGGTGGTTTAGGTGGTTGAACCACTTCCAGAAAGGATGGACTTCAGATCTTAAGGATTAAGGGTATTTTGGTTAAGCCTTGCATTATCAAGCTTGTGATTTGGGTTTTTGTACCTTTTTGGTAGTCCCAATGGATAAAGTTGGAAAATTTACCCTTCCTAGTCACATTTTGGTCTAGATTTGAGTTTTGGAGCTCTTGAAGTCAAAAAGGTAGTTGAATGTATTAAGATGTTGGGACTCATGCGAACAAGGCGTGTTTGCAAGTCAACACGACATGTTGGCTAAGGTTTTCCAGACTGTTTAGATGCTCATGGAACACGGCGTGGCCAAGGGGAATACCGCGTGTTGGGTCAACATGGACTGTTGACCTTGATTGTTGAATTTGACCAAGTTGGACCTTAAGGGTATTTTGGGATCTTGATGGAATTGGTCACTTGGTGGAAACAGGTATCGGTTAGAGAACTGAGATTTTGGAGTCGGACCTCATCGGTTCTATTCTGTCACACCTCTGAACCGGAACGACGTAAACGTCCAGAGGCGGATGACGTCATTGTACAATATCATAACAATTGAATAATAAAGATCAAATCATTACAACCATTGTATTGAATATTTAGTAAGTTACATTGTGCTCAAAACATTGTTTACATAACATCAAGTGCATATGACCAAAAATGAATAACGTGATGCAACAACGGTCCATCCACCAAAATCTCTTGTGGTTTCAACAGGTTTCCTGAGAATACAAGTGATTTTGAAAAGTGTCAACAATTAAGTTGGTGAGTTCATAAGCGTTTTTGTATGAGAAAGATTTGTAACTGTTTCGTGTAAAATGGTAGTGTATACTTCCAAAAAATCCGATATTTTCTTTATAAATAAACTGTAAGACTTAAATCCCAAGACTAAAAATGTATGTAATGTTGTACTGAAAATAGTGTCATGAAGTTTTATCTTTATATAAAACTACTTAAATGTATGTCAACCTGTAAATCAAATGTGTTGCCGATACCCTATGTGAGTTATTATTACCATGCTAATGCGAATAGTTGCATGAACGACATTGCTTCAGACGTCGGAACTATTATGACATTTGTCACCCCAGACCTGCCGGTCTAACTGTAGCTAACAGTTTAGGTGCGGGGTTGTCAATCCCGTATAGATTTATTCACAAGTGTCATGCTCTCCCTACAAGAGACTCTGGTTATAATGCGGGTCTTAGTATGTGTACTCTGGTGGGTACGGTGAAGCCAAATGTCATACAACCAGTATCAGTCGATTTATGTGAACTGAAAACTCCCTTTTTCTTGTAAATGGAATAATTATATTTTTAAATAATTATATGTTTCTTCTATAATGATAGTGTAGTTTTGTGACTCCCAAACTATACCAATTATAGTTTATCATGTTTGTTTGTCAAGAACATTTATATAATCATTTACATAGTAATCACCTTGTTTAGTTTCAAAATGTAAGATCAAACTTCATATTTTTGGGTTGTAACCTACAAGATAGTGATATAACTAGAATATACTCATTTTTTATATTTTGGTAAAAAGCTTCCAAAAACCTTACAGTTTTGCAAATCATAATTTTTTCATGATTTTTATAACATGGATCATGTTCTGTTTTTGTTAGTTTTGCATTTGAAAACTAATATATCACAAATATTTATACAAAGCTAGTAATAATCACATGTTATGCAAATAATGGCTTATACTTTAACAAATACACAAAGCATTTAGGGTTGCATATGCATCATAGGAGTGTTATAGTGCTCAAAACCCAACATATCCTCCTTTCCCATGCAAAATATTACCCATTAGTATCCCATGTAATATCCAACAGGTAACTAGGCAACCATCAAATCATTTCCTTCCCTTCTTAAACATGGCATAAACACCCATAAATCCCACCATGTACACTTAGGAAGTGTTAGGTTTTGAGCATTATAACACTTCCTAAGTGCACATGAAACCCTAAATGCTTTGGATATATGTTTTCTTTAATTATACATGTATTTTCATTTTCCAAAGCATTTACCCTAGCTAGCATACAATTGAAGCTATATATAATCAAAACATAGTTAGGATACATACCTATTTAGTAGGGTAGAGTTCTTGACCTTTGGAAACTTGAGCACCTCAAGTGTGATGCCTCTAATGGTTCACAAACACCTATATGCAAAGGAGGTTCTAAGAGAATAAGTTACTTGACTCTTTTGAAGGTGCAATCGATTTTGGAGCATGGAGTGGGCTATTTATAGTTGTGGCAAGTGCTCGGGTTACACTTTGTAAACCTTAATGATCCATGACTTTCCACATTCCTATGATCCATGGGTTTAACCTCCATGGACTATCCATGGGTTATATTATTGGTTTAGCCCACTTGCATAATCATGGATCTCTTAGCCCATACTATAAGTATCATTGATTTGCATAATCAATCCCTCCATATTTAATTAGTCTCTTTTGACCACAAAATTAATTCCAAATTAATTCTTGGAAAATACTAATTAAATAACCATATTAATATATTGTACTTATAATATATTAATAAATCGTAAATAACCTTATTCTCATAAAACCATTCTATCAAGTTGCACTGGTGAAGGCAACTCGAAAAGGACCATGCTACTATCGGGTCAAGTACATACCAGTTATAGTTATGGGCTTAGACACCAAATCCAACAGTCTCCAACTTGGATAAGTCTAATAACTATAGTTGCCTATGTGACTTCAGGATTCGACTTAGCAATCGTAAGCTTCCAAAAGCCGCTGTCAACTCTGACCCAGTCAGTGATGCATCCTTCAGATAAGGGATCATATACTCCTCTGTTCTCAGGATATCAGTTGGACAAATACATGGAACAATGTCATACTTATTGTCCAACAGTTTGTTTCCCGATTTCCGGTTTGTCTGACATAGAACATAACTGAACACATCAATTTAGTTCTGACCGGGCCTGACACATAAGTCAAAATAGAATCATCGAGGGGCCCAAGATATTGCTTTTAATCCTCTTAGGATAAAAGGAACAGATAAACTTCGACATTATATGCTTGTACTAACTACTCATTAAATCATGCACAACGACATGTTTCATAACATCAAGTTACTAATGTGTTTTCGTGCCATCAATGCATGACTAAATCATAGTCAACAACTCATATATCTAGGTTTGAAGACATATATATGATATTATCGTCTCACGATCACTCGTGATAAATTCCATGAAGTGATACAAGTAAACGCGGGTTAATCCAATACTTAAATCTTATTTTGTAACATCCTGGTTCCGGGGTATATCATTTCTATAGTTATAATGAGTTTCATGGGCGACTCGACGAGTTGATGCCTCAACTCGTCGAGTAGGGTCGTGCTGGGTGTCGAGGATTAATGAGTTGGCTCGACGAGTCGGTGTTTCGACTCGCTGAGTCATCGCTGGCGAAGGAAACCCTAAACTTTCGGGCTTGTGACCTATTTAAAGGCATTTATAGCCTCATTTGCGGCTCATCTTCTGTTCAACTCTCCTGTGTGAAGCCCTAAGAGGCCATGGAAGCTAAGAGAGAGTCCTTGAGCTTGTATCAAGTGTTTTGATGGACCTTTTTGGAAGAAGAGGAGTGAATTTCAAGCAAGGAGTGGGTTGAGGCTGTGGGATCTAGCATTTCTTCTCTAAGAGCTTCTCTAGAAGGTAAAAAGCCCACATCTTTCTCATCTATTTAGTTGGATCTCATATCTATGGAGATTTAGGGCTTTTTGTCATTTTAGTTGGGTTCTTGAGTAGCATGTGTTATCAAGAAGTCTAGACCTCATATCTGGACCTTGTGAGGTCCTTAGAGTATAGATGTCCCAGCTTTATTCATCCATAAGAGGGTTTTTGGGCTTAATCATTCATGAAAGGCATGTATTAGCATTTTGGAGCAATAACCTCATGTATGAATGTAAAGATCGAAGCTTTATGGGATTATTGGGCCTTGGGATGATAGATCTAGTGTTTGGAGTGATAGATCTATTTGAGATCGTATGAATGAACATCTGGTCTGAATGAACTCGCCGAGTCAATGAGCCGACTCGACGAGTTGGTTGGGGTTTGTCTCGAAGAGATGAATCATGCAATAACTCGACGAGCTGAGTTGGACTGTCACGAGACTTCTGAGGAAAATAAGTGGACTTGACGAGTTGCAAGGGTGCACTCGGCGAGTCGGGTCAAACATGGACTGTTGACTTGAGTTTAACTTCTGTTGACTTTGGGGTTCTGGTTAACATAAGTAGTAGAGACCATGGAGGGGTAAAATGGTCTTTTATCCATTTTGAAATAGTTAATGAGAGAAAGAATAGCCTTCGGTCATTAGAGTTGTGATTAGAGTATCACTTAGAGATATTCATTCCCTGTGTTAGGCGGAGGCTAGTTCGAGATTCGAGAGCGAGGTCTTTACTTGGTGCTTGTCAGGTGAGTCTTCTCACTATACTTTACCTTGAGTGGTAGTTATGTGTGACCAGAAGGTCTTATGTGCTTACATTGAATATTATGTTATCCTGCCTTATGTGTTATGTTGTGCATTATTTCTTTGTGATTTATGCCATGCAGAGTTTTACAGACCGGACCAGAGGGTCCAACAATTTATGAGGCCAGCGGGTCCTCAACCAGACCGAACCGGAGGGTCCAACGAGCTAGATCAGACCAGAGGGTCCAACGAGCTATGGGACTGGAGGTTCCCGCTGAGACACATGGACCGGAGGGTCTTACAGAGTATAGCCTCGAGTGGCGAATTTGTTGTATGTGGTATTTTGGGGAACTCACTAAGCTTTGTGCTTACCGTGTTATGTGTTATGTGTTTTAGGTTTCCCAGGATCGTGGGACGGCACCCGGCTTGATTGTACACAACAGAGAAAGAGTTATGTTTTGAGGATCCTGGATCATTAATGGATTTGTGTTTGTAATTTGACTAAAAGAGATTTTTATACATTATGTTGTGAAAAGTATGCGATTTTAAAATGAAAAAATTTGTTTGAAAATTTACGTTATTACATATATCAGAAGTACTCATGAATGGTGTAGCAAAACCTGTGGCAATGCCTAACTCCTTAGACAATACTACAAGCCAACTCATGACAATCTTCTTTCATACCTACTTCGAAAGTATGAACGACTGTGGATGGTTTGAATAAATCTTATTTATTCTGGAAGTCAAAACATGCAAAGTGAAACAATAGTAAATAATTGACAAAAGAAAATAATTTTACTTATAAATAAAACTCCTTTTATTCATCATCAAATGTCAATTACAATTTAGCTATTACAAGTTTCGGTTTATCTAACCACTAAAACTAATATCGTCCTTTAGCCCAATGCCTCTCGCATGCTGCAAGTGCTAAACCTAGTCAGTCCCTTTGTGAGGGGATCTGCTGGGTTGTCCTTTGACGATATCCTCTTTCCCACAAGGTGCCCTTCTTCTACTTGATGTCTTATGAAGTGATACTTTCTGTCGATATTTCTGGATCTTCCATGATCTCTTGGTTCCTTGGTAAAGGCAACCGCCCCTTCATTATCGCAAAAAATTTCCACAGACTCCTTTATGGATGGAATAACTCCAAGGTCTCCGATGAAGTTTTTCAACCATATCGCCTCCTTCGCTGCTTCGCTTGCTGATATGTACTTTGACTCACACGTTGAATAAGCTATAGTCTCGTGCTTGGAGCTTTTCCATGTCACTTCTCCTCCATTCAGGGTAAACACCCAGCCCGACGGAGAGCGGAAATTATCTTTGTCGGTCTGAAAGCTCGCATCGTTGTACCCTGTTACTTTTAAGTCATCACTCCCACCGAGGGTAAGGACCACTCTTAGTCCTATGCAGGTACTTAAGAATGTTCTTAACCGCAGTCCAATGAGCTTTACCAGGGTTCCCTTGATATCTGCTGACCATGCTCCAAGCAAAGGCCACATCAGGGCGAGTACAAGTCATAGCATACATGATCGAACCAATTGCGGAAGCATATGATTTATGACTCATTTCTGCAATCTCAACCTCTGTACCCAGACTCTGAGTCTTACTCCTTTTGGTATTGCCTTGGATAGGCAAGTCAACTTTCTTGGAGTTCTCCATGCTGAAACATTTCAGCACCTTGTCCAAGTAGGTACTTTGACTAAGTCCTATTAGTCGTTTACTTCTATTTCTTAATATCCTTATCCTCGAGATATAGGCAGCTTCTCCGAGGTCCTTCATAGCGAAACACTTTCCAAGCCAGGACTTGACCTCCTGCAAGGTTGGGATGTCATTTCCTATGAGTAGTATGTCATCCACATACAACACCGGAAAGCTAACTATACTCCTGCTAGCTTTGACATATACACAAGACTCATCCTCGCTTCTCGAAAATCCGAACTCTTTGACTTTCTCATCAAAACAAAGATTCCATCTGCGAGATGCTTGTTTCAATCTATATATGGATTTCTCAAGCTTACACACTCTATTAGGGTACTTTGCATTGACAAAACCCTTTGGCTGACTCATGTAAACATCCTCAACCAACTTTCCATTAAGAAAAGTGGTTTTGACATCCATTTGCTATATTTTATAGTCATGGAATGCAGCTATGGCTAGCATAATCCTTATAGATTTAATCTTCACTATTGGTAAGAAGGTCTCATCATAATCAACTCCCAGAGTTTGAGTAAAGCCCTTCGCAACCAGTCACGCATTATATGTGTATACATTCCCATCCATGTCGGTCTTCTTCTTGAAGATCTATTTTTACCCGACTGTCTTACGGGCCGATACATTATTAACCAAATTCCAAACTTGATTGTCATACATGGATTGAATCTCGCTGTCCATAACCTCTTTCCATTTAGAAGACTCGGGGCCTGCCATGGCTTCCTTGTAGTTGTTAGGTTCATCCAAATTTATCAGTATGCTATCATTGATAAATGTATCACCTTCAGTTGCTATATGAAAACATATAACACGGGTGGAACACTAACTCTACTGGAACGCCTCAGAGCTATGGACTTGTCAATTGGTTCAACTGGAGTTTCCTCCTCGGGTTGAGTGCTAGTGTTTGAGGTTCCTTCATTGCTTAACTCTTAAAGCTCTTCAAGGTCAATTTTCCTCCCATTGTCCTCTTGACATATGAGTTCTCTCTCTCGAAATAATTCTCTCCTCGCAATGAAGACACCATTGTCAATCGGTCTATAAAAGAGATATCCAAAGGACTTTTGAGGGTAGCCGATGAAAATACATTGCTCACTCTGAGGTTCGAGCTTGTCATGAGTTTCTTTTCTCACAAAAGCCTCGCAACCCCAAACTTTGATGTGGTCTGATGTGGGAACCTTCCCAGTCCACATCTCGTGAGGTGTTTTGGAAATCTTTTTGGTAGGGACTAGATTAAGGATATAGGCGACAGTCTATATCGCATATCCCCAGAATGAGATTGGTAACGAATCTCGACTCATCATGGAACAGACCATGTCTAGCAAGGTCCTATTGCGCCTCTCAGCCACACCATTAAGTTGTGGTCTCCTAGGCGGCATCAATTGTGAAACAATTCCACATTCCTTAAGATAATCAAGGAACTCGATACTAAGATACTCTACTCCACGATTGGATCGTAGCATCTTTATCTTCCTGCCCAATTAATTCTCCACTTCTTGTTTAAACTCTTTGAACCTTTCAAAAGTTTCTGACATATGCTTGATTAAGTAGATATAGCCATACCTACTCTAATCATTAGTAAAAGTCACATAGAAGCGATTAGCATCCCTTGTGGCGGTTCGGAATGGTCCACACACATTGGTGTGTATGATGTCCAACAAACCTTTACCCTTTTCACAATTACTAGTGAAGGGTGACTTGGTCATCTTTCCAAGTAAACAAGATTCTCAAGTGTCATCCGACTTTAAGTCGAATGACTCCAAAACTCCTTGGGCTATGGGCTTCGTGTTGACATTTCCAAGACGACAATGCCACAAGCATGCGTTGTCCAAAGCATTGGACGGATTTATATTCAACACATTATTTGCTAAGTTATCTACAACATTCACAGTTTCATATACATCATTGCAAGGTAATGCTTCAAAATAAAATACACCATTATAATAAGCATAAATTGCACCAACTTCATTATTAAACGAGAAGGTAAAACCTTGTTTGTACAAACTATGAAAGGAAATAATATTTCTCGCCATATCAGTCGAGTAACAACAATTATTCAAATCTAAATTTAAACTGTAACACCCAAAGTCAGGAAGGCCAAGAAAGAAAAGGAAACCCTAAGTTTAAGGGACGAATCGTCGAGTCCAAGGAGGAACTCGGCGAGTCTGAGCGGGATCGGGTCAAAGAGTAAGTGACCGACTCGGCGAGTCGGCTAAGGAGACTCGGCGAGTCTGGTCTGAACGAGGAAATCCCTAAATCTGGGACTTGGAGCCTATTTAAACGTCTCATTCTCTTCCCTAGGGTTCCTTTACTGCCTCTCTAACCCAGAACACCGAACCCTAAGCCCTATTGTTGCTCATTCAAGCTTCCAAGCCATTTTTGGGTGATTGGAAGGAAGAAGGAAGAGGGAAATCATTGAAGCTTCAAGGATTGTCCTTAGATCTAGAGTGTGTGGAACCTTTCAGAGTTATTGAAGGTACTAAGTCATTTCCTTCATTTAAATTTGTTCTAGTTATGAGTTTTGGGGCTTTTAAGCCATGTTTAGATATTCATTTGAGTTAGAAACCAGATCTGAAGTTGCTACTTCGGATCTAAACACATTTTGGCCTTGTGAAGCATAAAGTAACTGCCCTTGAGTTGATTATAGAGCCTCCTTGCCTTAAACCCTAGTTTATGGTGTGTTTAGCCTAGATCTCCTTCTCTACACGTAAAGTTTGCAACTTTACATGAGGAATAGGCTTGGGAAGGGTAGATCTACAGTTTGGAGTCCATGCATGACTCAAAAGTCCTCTGCATGTATGAAGATCTGAATGGACTCGACAAGTCCTTTGAGTGGACTCAGCGAGTAGCATGAAGATTAGGAGGAACTCGACGAGTGAGATGAACAACTCGTCGAGTTGGATGAAGATTGCCTTGGACTCGGCAAGTCCGTTCTTGGGCTCGGCGAGTCAAGTCACGAAACCCCAAACCCTTCGAGTTGAGACTTGAATCAGTGAGTCAAGTGGAGACTCGGTGAGTTGGACAGGCCAGGACTCGGAAATCGGTAGACTCGGCGAGTCATGGACTGACTCGGCGAGTTGAGTCGCAAATGGAAGGACTTTGAGCATATGAACTCAGCGAGTAGGGTTGACCTGGAAGGTTGACCTTGACCAGGACTTTGACTTTGGCCAAAGTTGACTTGGTTGACTTTTGAGAAGTCAGTTAGACTAAGTGTTGCATTAATATTGGTAGCTCGGGGAGCTAGCGGAGCAGGAGTTTAGAGAGTTGCCAGGCAGCAACTAGAGGGGTTATCAACAAGATCAGCAAGTGCAGGTGAGTTTCCCTTTGTGTGAATGGGTCTAAGGCCACAATACCGGCCCATGTAGTTATGAGTAGATGACCCGGGGGTTAGCCCTAGGCACATTATTCTAGTATGATATTCAACACGAGGTCCAATGATAACAGGCAGGTGCCAAGGAATGGTTCATATGATAGCTTATACTTGTTGTCTGTGTGATACATGTATGTGCCTGGTAAGGAGGTGAGTGTGGGCGAGGTCCCGTACCTCACCAATAACAGAGTGTGGAGGGTGTTCCACATCTCATTAGCATCAGAACAGGGGCGAGGCCCAAGTTAGGGAATGAGTGAGTGTGGGTTGGGCCCGTATCTCACTATCAGCAAGAGCATGGACGGGGTTCCATGACTCATCAATGGCAGGACAAGGGCGAGGCCCAAGATAGGCGAGGCCTTAGGACAGGATCCATTAGCATGTGTTTAGTTTATGAGTTGCAATATGTTTATGTGCTATTATATTTTAGCGGGCGGGGCCCAGTGACAGGCGAGGCCTAAGTGAAACAGATCTGTATCCGAGCGGGGCTCGAAGCCAGGCGGGGCCTGGAGCGGCGGGGCCATTGTAGTGGGCGAGGCCCAGGATAGCGGGCGTGGCCCAGTATGTGCAGTATGTGGTTATGCATGGTATGTGGTAGGGTGGGGAACTCACTAAGCTTCATGCTTATGGTTTTCAGTTTTGGTTTCAGGTATTTCCGGTAGCGGAGGGAAGAGCTCGGGGTGATCGCATGGCACACACCATAGATTAGACAACCTGGGAATGTTTTACTCTGATAACGAACATGTGTTTTGGAAATTAATACTCTAATTATGTTTTGGATTGATGATTTTGCTTTAAGTAATGTTTTATTAAAAGAAATTTTTAGTCTTGAATTTTGGGACGTTACATAAACCATTTCTAAGCAATAGAGAATAAACTCCAATCTTGGTTAGAAGCGACATTTTCCTATTTCCCATGATTAAGTTTATCTTCCCGTGCTCCATATCCCTACTTCTTTTTAGCCTCTACAAATCAGAACAAATGTGAAATCCACAACCTGTATCAAGGACCCAAGAATTAGCATGTTATGATTTATTAGATTGAATAGTGTAAATACCTACAAAGGAGGGTTTAATCTTCCCATCCTTTATGTCCTGCAAGTACTTGGGACAACTTCGTTTCCAGTGCCCTTTTTCATGACAATGGAAGCAGTCAGCATCCTTGGGATTGGAAGAGGGATTAACAGAACCAACTTTTGTCCCACTATAAGAGGATCCATCAAGTGACTTTCCTTTATGGCTCTTGGAGGGAGCCTTCCTCTTCTTTCCCTTTCCGTGTCGTATTGCCAGAAAGGGTCAGAAGTAGTAGGAGCAGATACAACCGACTTGCCTTTAAGGTTGCTTTCTGCAGTCCTGAAAAGCCCTTGAAGCTTGCTAAGAGTGACCTCCTCCTTGTTCATATGATAAGTTATACGAAACTGATCATAAAAAGAAGGTAAAGAGTGTAGAATTATATCTATGGCCAACTCTTCAGCAAAATTGACATTCAGTTTTAGCAAGCGGTCCACATATCTCTACATCTTCTGCAAGTGGGCCATGATGGGTTCACCATCCTTCATTTTGGTTGTGATCATAGAGGCAATGATCTCATACCTCTCTTATCGAGCACTTTGATGGTATCTTTCCATCAAATCATGATACATTTCATAGGGATAGTAGTCCTCATAGGACTTTTGCAGCTCAGCAGTCATGGTTGCAATCATAGGACACGACACCTTTGTCGCATCCCTCTCATGTGTAGTATGTTCAGCGATTTGTTCAGGAGTAGAAGTGGTGACATCAATCTCCTTTAGCTCTTTATCAAGGACATATTCTTTGTCCTCATAACGAATAACCATTCTGATGTTTCGAATCCAGTCATTGAAATTCGAGCCATCAAAAATGACCCTCCCACATAGGTTCATGAGGAAGAAAGAGCCTGAAGGAATTGGTGTTGAAGCATTGTTTGGGGTAGACATTTGAAAAGGAAGAAGAACAAAGTTTAGATTAGTTGAGAATCCTTAATATTACACCTAATATGAAATATTAAGGCAAGGATCCATCACAATATTCTACAATTGCGAAGAGGGATGTCGTAATCCAATTGGAAAATATTTGAAGGTAGGTAAATGATGATTTACCAATTTCCACCATGAAAAATGAAATAGATTATTAGGTTTTAATTGGTTTGAAATTCCTAGATCTTTGAGATTCATTGAACCTTTTCAATGACATGTTTAAATCTCGATTGTGCCCTTCAAGTTTGTGACTGGAATGCCGAGGATCACAAACAAGGTGTGAATAACCATGCAAATTAACATGGTATACCTAATGTTACAAATCACCTAATCAATGTGTCGGTTAACCACACACACTCCATTGATCTATGATTAACATCTAGCTACCCTTTGCCAGACATTTTCAATCCTAGATTAGTGTGTCGGTTAACCATACATGTTCCACTAACGACTTAACAAGCTGCAAAGTGTAATTTCATGGATTAGCACCATTTCACATTTTTCCTAAAGTAACTAAGATTGGGAATTAAATAAAAATTTAGTTACTTTATATTTTTCATTATACTTTTAATGAGGGAGAATTAGCATCCTATCCTACCCGTTCAGCTAACGACCCTCCACCAGCCAAGGAAGCCGTGGGTGAGAGTGGACACCCATTAGACCACCATTTTATAGGCAGTAACCTTATAGCCCCTTATAGATTGGCTTATAATATAATAAAGTATAAGGGTTGAATTTTAACTTTTAAAACTCTAGGGTTTGGAATTAAAGTTTCATTTAATGAGACTTTGCAAATTCCAAAACTTAAGGGCAAGTTTTGAAACTTGTCAAAACTCTTCACATTCATAACCTATGAGTTTAATTTGATTTTAATGATGAGACCTTTCATTTTCCATAATTTGAGGACAAGTTATGGAGATCATTAAACATTAATTACATCATATTTCTAACAACTAAATTATCATATAATGCTTGATATAACTAAACTCATATACAAGGAAATTCTATATCAAAAATTTTAAAACAATTTGGTTTATCATATAAAACAACAACTATTTTATTACTTTGATAATTATCTTTCTATTGGATGAGTATGATCACTACCATATCTTAAAAAACATATTTTTATGATTCATAACAGTTTGGGGAATGATCATATCCAATTTTGGCCAAAACACGAATTTCTGCACTCTGATCAGCCAACTCGACGAGTCCATGAACTGGACTCATCGAGTAGCTTCATTTATTCATGGACTCGTCGAGTTCCCCAGTGGACTCGGCGAGTTAATCAGTCAGAATGCAGAAAACTCGATTTTTTCAACTTTAAAAACAAGCAAGCATCAAATATAATAGAAAACAATCCTAGGCTCTGATACCACTGTTGGGTTTTGAGCACTATAACACTTCCTAAGTGCACATGAAACCCTAAATGCTTTGGATCTATGTTTTCTCTAATTATACATGCATTTTCATTTTCCAAAGCATTCACCCTAGCTAGCATACAATGAAGCTATATATAATCAAAACATAGTTAAGATACATACCTCTTGAGTAGGGTAGAGTTCTTGACCTTTGGAAACTTGAGCACCTCAAGTTTGATGCCTCTAATGGTTCACAAACACCTATATGAAAAGGAGGTTCTAAGAGAATAAGTTACTTGACTCTTTTGAAGGTGCAACCGAATTCGGAGCATGGAGGGGGCTATTTATAGTTGTGGCAAGTGCTAGGGTTACACTTTGTAAACCCTAATGATCCATGTCTTTCCACATTCCTATGATCCATGGGTTTAACCTCCATGGACTATCCATGGGTTATATTGTTGGTTTAGCCCACTTACATAATCATGAATCTCTTAGCCCATACTATAAGTATCATCGATTTACATAATCAATCCCTCCATATTTGTTAGTCTCTTTTGACCACAAAAGTAATTCCAAATTAATTCTTGGACAATAATAATTAAATAACCATATTATTATATTATACTTATAATATATTAATAAATCGTAAATAACCTAATTCTCATAAAACCATCCTATCAAATTGCACTAGTGAAGGCAACCCAAAAGGACCATGCTACTATCGGGTCAAGTACATAACAGTTATAGTTATGGGCATAGACACCAAATCCAACACTATATACTCTGATTCGCATGTTGAATCAGCTATAGTCTCCTGCTTGGAACTTTTCCATGTCACTGCTCCTCCATTCAGGGTAAATATCCAGCCCGAATGAGAGTGGAAATTATCTCGGTCGGTTTGAAAGTTGGCATCGCTATACCCTGTCACTCTCAAGTCATCACTCCCACCAAGGGTAAGGACCCAGTCCTTAGTCATCCGCACGTACTTGAGAATTTTCTTAACTGTAGTCCAATGAGCTTTACCAGGATTCCCTTGATATTTGCTGACCATGCTCAAAGCAAAGGCCACATCAGGGTGAGTACAAGTCATAGCATACATGATCGAGCCAACTACAGAAGCATATGGAATACGAATCATCTCTGCTATCTCAACCTCTGTACTCGGACTCTTAGCCTTACTCAGTTTGGTATTGCTTTAGTATAGGTAGGTTACCATTCTTGGAGTTCTCCATGTTGAAACGCTTCAACACCTTGTCCAACTAGGTACTTTGACTAAGTCTTATTAGCCTTTTACTTATGTCTCTCAATATCCTTATCCCTAGAATATAGACAACTTCTCCGAGGTCCTTCATAGCGAAACACTTCCCAAGCCAGGACTTAACCTCCTGCAAGGTTGGGATGTCATTTCCTATGAGCAGTATGTCATCTACATACAATACCAGAAAGATCACTATATACTCCCACTAGTTTTGACATATACGCAAGACTCATCCTCGCTTCTCGAAAATCCAAACTCTTTGACTTTCTCATTAAAACAAAGATTCAATCTGCGAGATGTTTGTTTTAATCCATAAATGGATTTCTCAAGCTTACACACTCTATTAGGGTACTTTGCATTGACAAAACCCTCTGGCTGACTCATGTAAACATATTCAACCAACTTTCCATTAAGGAAAGTGGTTTTGACATCCATTTGCCATATTTCATAGTCATGAAATGCAGCTATGACCAGCATAACCCTTATAGATTTAATCTTCGCTACTGGTGAGAAGGTCTCATCGTAGTCAACTCCCGGAGTTTGAGTAAAGCTCTTCACAACCAGTCTTGCCTTATATGTGTACTTTCTCATCCATGTCGGTCTTATTCTTGAAGATCCATTAGCACCCGACTGTCTTACGACCCGCTACGTTGTCAAATAAGTTCCAAACTTGATTGTCATACTGACTTTTGATTCTTCGGGAAGACCAATCTTGCACTTCACCAAATAAACAAATTCAGTGAACGTGGTGGTTTCGTAAAATCCAACACCTAAATAAAACATTATGAGATTGTATCCCGGTGGCCAAACATATGCTAATTGGGAATAACAAACTCTCATCTTCAATTCATAATAAGCAATACAAAATACTCGTTAGAACTCATTATGTTAATTTTGAAAAAAAAATTGAAGAAGAAAACTTCCAAAATATGAAATAATTCCAAAAATATGGAATACTTATCATATATGGTATGTTAAAAACAGTAGTCAACCCTGACAAAAAAATAGTCAAAGTAGTCAAGTTTAGCAAGAAAGTAATCAAATTTAGCAAAAAAGTAGTCAAATTTATCCAAAAAATAGTCAAATTTACCAAAAAAATAGTCAACAAATTCAAAAAAGTAATCTACATTTTACCAAAAAATAATTTTATCAAAATAATTGTTAAAAAACTATTCTATATTTTACAAAAAATATTTTTTAACAAAATAATTGTTAAAAAACTACCGTATATTTTACAAACAATATTTTTTATCAAAAAACTACTCTCCATTTATTTAAGATAAATAAATAAATAAATAATTTAAAAAACCATAGACTTTAACCCAAAACCGTAACCTACGGTTTGGCAAAACGTAGTTGGCCGAGACAAAACCATAGGTTACAAAATAACCTACGGCTTTTGATGTTTAAAATGATTTTTTTTATAGTTAACCTGTAAACTATTGCTAATTTTTGGCTAAAAATGGTCAAATAATTAATTAATTAGGCTAGATTAGTAATTTCTTCATATTGTATTCGACCTTTATTTGATTGTTGTCAGCTAACCGAACTATAATTTTTAAATAATAAGTATATTTTTAAGTTAAGGAGGTAGCATTGTGATATCCAAATATAGGGATAATGACTTCAAAGGGTAACAAACTTTTGATTTTTGTCACATTTAGTCACTAATTTTTTTTTCGTTATCTATTTGCCATTGAACTATTGAAACTGTTCACATTTTACCCTTATGAACGGCTGCTGCCGGTCATAAGGGTAAAATGTGAACAGTTTCAATAGTTCAATGGCAAATAGATAACGAAAAAAAGTTTAGTGACTAAATATGAACAAAATCGAAAGTTCGTTTCCCTCTAAAAAGTTCAATGACTAAATGTGAACAAACCTCCTCTTTTATTATGTTTTAGCAAATTATTTATTTTTGTTAAATTGTAGCAACATTTGTTGATGAAGAAATCTATAAAATAAAATAAAATAAAATAATAATAAAAAAAAAACAAAACAAAATCCTGAAAATATATTTTAAAAAAACAAAAAACCAAACCAAAATAAAAAACCAATGGTTTGACATTTTCCAAAATAAAAAATCAGAATTTCCAATTCGATTTTGGTTTTACAAAAAAATGAACCATTCTCACTGATGTGAATTATGACCATTGGTTTGACATGCGAAATTTGTGACATCCCATGAATATGTAGTTAGAACATCGTTTGAACTCGTAATTCATAATAAGGGGTTAGAGTATCATCGCATGAATACGTAGTTACAACATCGCCTGAACTCGTAATTCATCACCTACAGGTTATGGGCCTGCTGGTGTTTCCACTGGGTTGTCTAGAACAGTCCGTGGTCGCCATCTATACTTTGGTAGATCATTACATCGCCACATTGCTGGTTAAGGCTATGGTATCTCCTTTCATCCTACATCACATATTCATCGTCATCTATTTACCTAATTATCACCACCTTTCTATCATCACCTATCTCTCATCATTTTATTTCATCACACACCAACTATTTCATCTATCCATGTTTCATCCGCAATATATTTGTAGATATAAAATAAATATACCGTTTAAATCTTTTAAAACATGTATAAAATCGTTCATCCAGCATAGACAGCAAATATTCAAATAATATGCACACATAGCACGTAATTTATATAAAATACTTCATATCTATGTGTAAGATGAAAGTAACTATATATACCATAAAAATCCCATAAATGCTTCCTAACTTCGAACCCCAAGGTTTACTCTATTAAAGCTTCATATTCTCGGCTCTCTGAACCTAGAAGGGTCCAGATCTATCACACCAAAAAGTTCAAGATAGCTCTTCCTCTCACTCTACACACTCAAGCTTGCTAGGGTTCTCACTTATGGGAATGGTAGTCGCAATTGAAGGCCATAAGTGCCTTTAAATATGGCTCGGGCCCAAAGATTTAGGGTTTCTGCCAACAGCGCGGACTCGTCGAGTCGCCTCACCGACTCGTCGAGTCCATTCATTAATCCGAGTCATCAGTCGCGACCTTACTCGACGAGTTTAGGCGTCAACTCGTCGAGTCTCTCTTCTTAACTCAAAAGAAAAATACTTAAATGGTGATACCTGGAAATCCGGATGTTACATTTTGTTTTTTTATTTCATAGATTTCTTCATCAACAAATGTTCCTACAATTAAACAAAAATAAATAATTTTGCTAAAACATAATACAATAGGAAGTTTTTTCACATTTAGTCATTGAACTTTTTAGAGGGAAACGAACTTTCGATTTTGTTCACATTTAGTCACTAAACTTTTTTTCGTTATCTATTTGCCACTAAACTATTGAAACTGTTCACATTTTACCCTTATGACCGGTAACAGCCGGTCATAAGGGTAAAATGTGAACAGTTTCAATAGTTCAATGACAAATAGATAACGAAAAAAAGTTGAGTGACTAAATGTGACAAAAGTCGAAAGTTCGTTACCCTTTCAAGTCATTATCCCCCAAATATATAACCATTAATGATAAAATGTACATGCACTATTTGACGGAATTCTGTTCACTGTAGCTTCATCTTTGTCAAGATCAAACATTCACCGATTGATTTTGTTGTCCTTAGCTTGCAAATATAAAAATAAAATCGGCATACTTACCATTTGCGCTATTATAACTTGTTTAGCTATCATAGTTTAACAGAAAAATCATAGAGGGTCTATGCCTTCACCGCATCATGCATTCATACTCATATTCATCTTTTATAGTTGTAAAGAAAAGCATACACATTTTTTTCACCTCTATATATATTGCCTAACAAACATTTTTTTTATGGTCTTTAGATTAAGAATTTAAATCCATTTATCAAAGTTTTTTTTTTGCCAGAAAGACCTTCGTTGCGTTCGGCAATCGGCACGATACATGTGCCTTCAACAAGGGTCTTAATAAAGTCATAATGGTATTACCTACTTTCCTGTTGGTTTTGTGGCTCACATTTTGGTCGTTGTGTAAAGCAATTATACTTGCAAACCGTTGTCCAATGACATGTTTCCATTTTCCAACTTGATTATTCTCTCTCTCTCTCTCTCTCTCTCTCTATATATATATATATATATATATATATATATATATATATATATATATATATATATATATATATATATATATATATATATATATATAGACTTAGATTCAAATGTTTTCACTATCTATTGTGTGCATGTATGATTAATTCTGGACCAATCATTTTAGTTATTTTAAGAAAGTAATTAATGCATATTAAATGCTGAAGATTTAATTAATATCCGTTATATCTTCAACATGTAATATGCATTAATTACTTTCTTAAAATAACTAAAATGATTGGTCCAGAATCAATCATACATGCACACAATAGATAGTGAAAACAAAATAACCTAACCATATATATATATATATATATATATATATATATATATATATATATATATATATATATGGAGAGAGAGAATTCTTAGTGGTAATCTTCAACAACTCGATTTTTTCGTATTAGTATAAAAAAACATAATTTTTAGTTAGTGTGCACCTATAATATTTTATGTATATATATGTGTGTTTAATGGGTTATAGATAAAAGTAGAGTTGTGATCTTGTGGTCAAGGCGTTAGGGTAATGAACAACAAGTTGCAAGTTCAACGCAAGCTTACATTTCGTTCATTTTATGTTATTTGGATTTTGGGATACTCTGATTATTGAAATCCACTTTTTAAACAATGATTTTGTAATCAATTATAGTTTTGGGTTGTTTTTGAAAAATTAAAATTTATTGTGATTTTTGGGATGTTACTAGTTGGTATCAGAGCCTTGGTTTGAGAGAATTGGATAAACATTCGTGTGAATCTGGACTCAAACTAAGGAAATACATAAGTTTTAAAAATGGTTTTCAAAAGTAACCAAGGATGCGATGTGTACGACCAAGCGGAGCAAGAAAGTATACCCCAAGTTACCCTACTGTTATTGATATGATGTTTATGATAGAACAACATGCTAGTGATAGGCTAGGGATCTTCAGGAGTTAAAATTTCCTGAAGTAGGATACCTAATAGCTTATGGTCACTTCTTGGATGAAATTAACATCATTACTGTAGTCGCTTAGTGGATGCATCATAGTTGTACATAACTAAGATTTTATAACATGAGAATGTTTGGTTTAGCCTTATTTCATGTTCCTTGTTTGATTGTGGCTTAGGGTAGAATCAAGTATTCGACTGTCTATAAGATCCAATGTAATCTATGATTAGCATACATAAGTGCTGCAAGGTTGGTGGAAGTTTCATGGATGAGTATATGTGTGAGCAGTTGGCCAGATGAGGAAGGTTTAGCTACTATCGAGAGAGTGAGGATAGGATGTATGCATATCCTAGTTGTTGTATTTATGTTGGGCGGGTGTGATTATCCTCAAGACAAATACGGGTAGGTGTGGAAGGTAGTATGGGCCCGTACTACAGAAAGAACATGACCCGTACGCATAACAAGGAAGTCATAAACCCCAAAGGTTTACCCTCGTCTTGTGATCGTAGCAATGTGTATTGTGGCTTTTCTGATGTGTTTTGGTTTAATTTCAGAATGGTGGAGAAAAGAGGATTAGAATCTGGAGCGGGTGGCCAGGGTAGGCTAGAATTGACTAATGATCAAATTTGGGAGATCATCGCCACTAAGTTAGCTGCTACTGTCCGGAGGTCTATGTCGGAGATGCTTGGGTCTATCAAGATATGATTGAGCTCTTTGATGATCAATATGATACTCTTTCTGAGGTTGTTGTTGCTGTAGCCACTGTGGCGGTCTCTACGGCATGGGTTCAAAGGGAAAGATCTTTCTAATATCGGGACTTCGACAATACGAAGCCCCTGAAGTTTGATGGGGTCTGGGACCCGATTGTGGTGATGAGGTGGCTGTCTAATGTGGAGGGTTATTTCTTCACATGTTCTTGCCCTGCTGACAAGAAGGCCAAGTGCGCACTGAACCTTCTCCTGTTAAATGATTGGTGGAGATTGGTGACTGGCTCTTACACTTCTGAGCAGAGAGTTATTGTTACTTGGGAGCAGTTATTGGAGATGTTTCACACGAGGTATGTTCCCTTGGTGGAGAGTGAACTATTCGCTCAGGAGTATCTGGATCCGAGACAGGGGACTGAGATGGTGACAAAGATCACCAAGATGTTTACTGAGAGAGCTCTTTTCTGCCCTGAGTTTGCTACTTCTGAGCAGGCTCAGATGACTTGATACTTAAGCATGCTCAAGACGGATATATGACAGTTTGTGTCCAACCAACGTTATGGTTCCCATGCCGAGCTTCAGGAGGCCACGAGGAGGCGGGAAATTGAGATAGAGCTCTATTCGAGGGAGTTGAGGCAGGCTCCTGTTCAGTCTCAACTTGTGGTGAAGTGGTTTAAGCCCGCTGATTGGAGATCTAGGGGACAAAGGGGCCATGCTTTGTGGTAAGTGGTTTGCGAGGGTGTTTGTCGGTCTTCTTCTTCTGCATGTCGCAATTGCGGCCAAGAGGGACACTTTGCGAAGGACTATCGTCAGCAGGCTCCTCCGCTGAGCAGTAGGATCTGCTATCATTGTGAGCAGGTGGGCGATATGAAGTCCCAGAGTCCATTACTTGCCGCCATGCCTGTACAGGCGCCAGTTACTGCTACCCAAAGGATTACGGATGGACGCCAGGGTAGGGCGGAGCCGCCGAGGGCTCGAGGTCGTGTATTCTAGCTTACTATAGAGGAGGCCAAGGCGGTACCGAATGTCGTTCCTGTTGTGTTTCTATTTATTATTTTGTCAGTCATTTTATGGTATTCTTATGTTTAGGATTCTGCTAGGTACCTTCTTAGTGGATTCCTTTCATGCTCTTGTGCTTTTTGACTCGGGTACGAGTCAGTCCTTTGTATCTAAGTCTTTTAGTAGGGGTTTTGATATAACTCTTGGAGAGTTGGAGTGTCCGTTGTGGGTTTCTATTGCCAACGAACATGGGGGTTTTTGCATCAAGCGTTTATCAGGGTAGTGTCTTGGAGATTTTTGCGGTGCCTTATCCGATTGATCTGATTCATGTCCCTATGGGGTATGTATTCGTGATATTAGGGATGGATTGGGTGAGTAAGTTTGGGGCTATGATCGACTGTGAGGGTTAGTAGGTGGTAGTTCAAACCCCAAGTAGGGGGGGAGGGGGAGAGCTGGTTATTTATGGAGAGGGTACTAGGATTAGGTCAACTTTTTGTTCTATAGCTAGGGATTGACAGTACATTCAACATGGTTGTATGGATTATCTTGTGAATGTGGTTGACACTAAACCTCAAAAACAGGTTTTGGTTTCATATGTGCCTGTTGTTATAGAGTTTGCTGATATGTTCCCAGAGGAGTTACCCAGTGTGCCCCCTGAGAGACAGGTCGAGTTTATGATTGATTTAGTCCCGGATGCGGCTCCGATTGCCAAGGTGTCGTATTGATTGGCACCACCTGAGATGCGTGAGATGTAGGGGTGAGCATTTGGACCGGCCCGGACCGGACCGACTCTTGGACCGGACCGGTTATGGAGAATTTTGTGGACCATGGACCGGACCGGATGAGTCGTGTCCGTGTCCGTGTCCGTTTCCGGGTCCAGGTCTGGGTTTTCCGGTTTTTGGACCCGTTTGGACCGGTACAACTTTAATTGCATAGAGTATAATAAGTAATCTACATTGATGTATAATATTATAACTTGCAAAATTAATATGTTTCCGTTTCATGCCTAACTAATCTACATTGATGTATAATATTATAACTTGCAATTTGGAAAATTAACTTTCCAAATAAAAGCAACTAACATATAAATCAAGTTCACCAACAAAAGTTAAACAATTTTAAGACAAACATACAAAAGTATTATCATAACAACAAAAATCATAGTTTAAACTTTAAAATCAGTCAAACTAACAAATTTCATCAACTCATAATCTAATCTTCTATTGACCTCTTCCCCATATCATTGTCATCCATATGTAACATATTTAAAGCTTGTGCAATCTCTACATAAACACAAATGAAAATGTTGTTAGTATTTAATAAAAAGTAATAATTGTATAAAAAAGAATAAAGATTGTAATTTTTTTACCCAAAGCTATATCATCATCGTTCAAGATGTCATCAACGTTGTCAACTATCGGCTTTGTAAACTTTATCACCGAATCTTGGGTTTATAACAAAGCTTCAACTATCAATGTCGATAAACTATTCTGATACTCACTTACAACTCTACCACATGTGCTAAACGCGGACTCGGAATTATAGTATAAAATAGTACTAAAAAGCTCAAATATTTCAGCTTTTATAGCTCTACTTTGAAAAATTATAACTCAATGAATATAATACAAAAATAAACAAAATTATAGTCTAAATTCATCTACAAACTGTAAAATAAATGTTGGAAAAAACTGTAGGTCAATCCGACTTAAAACGAATGAGTTATGGATGTTTAAAAAACGTCACAGATTACAAAATCTTGCTGAAAAGTTGAATTTTTTTAGCTTTGATAGTTCTACTTTGAAGGATTGTAACTCATTGAATATAATACCAAAATAAACAACATTATAGTCTAAACTCATTTACAAACTGTAAACTAAATGTTGGAAAAAAATCGAAGGTCAATCCGACTTAAAACGAATGAGTTATGGGTGTTTAAAAAACGTCACAGATTACAAAATGTTGCTGAATAGCTGAATTTTTTCAGCTTTGATAGCTCTACTTTGATGGATTGTAACACAGTGAATATAATACCAAAATAAACAAAATTATAGTCTAAATTCATCTACAAACAGTAAACTAAATGTTAGAATAAACCGCAGGTCAATCCGACTTAAAACGAATGAGTTATGTGAGTTTAAAAAATGTCACAAAAATCTTAATCATGTCCAACTGGTTCTAAACCCGGTAAAAACCGGACCGAACCGGGAAAAAAAACCGGACCGGACTAGAGAGAAATCTTAGAACCGAGAACCGGCTCGGGGGTCCAAAAAAACGGTCCGGTCCGGTCCAAATGCTCACCCCTAGTGAGATGTCCTATCAGCTTCAGGAGCTGTTGGGCAAACAGTTTATTAGACCAATTAATTCTCCATGGGGAGCATCGATTTCGTTCGTCAAGAAGAAGGATGATTTACACTGGCTGTGCATTGATTACCGGGAGTTGAACAAGTTGATGGTGAAGAACCATTATTCCCTTCTGCAGAATGGTGACCTCTTCGATTAGTTGCATGGTGCATCTTGGTTCTCCAAGATCGATATGCGGTCGTGGTATCATCAGATGGGGGGTTAGAGAGGAGTACATGGAGAAGATCACATTCCATACTTGTTATGGTCATTACGAGTTCGTGGTGATGCCATTTGGGCTCACCAGTGCGTCTGCAACATTTATGGATTTGATGAATCAGGTATGTAGGCCGATGCTCGATTGATCAGTCATTGTTTTCATTGATGATATCTTAGTATATTCCAAGACCAGAGAACAGTATGAGGAGCACCTTCGAAAGCTTCTATGAGTTTTTAGGTGAGAATGGTTGTATGCCAATTTTTCAAAGCGTGAGTTTTGGTTACGAGAGGTCCAGTTCTTGGGGCATCTCGTTAACCAGAATGAGATTTTTGTTGACCCAGCCAAGATTGAGGCCGTGATGCAATGAGAGATTCCTAAGTCTCCCTCGGAGACAAGGAGTTTCTTGGATTTAGTAGGGTATATATTATCAGAGATTTATTTAGTACTTCTCCAAGATTGTGGTACTGTATCATCCATGCAGGATATTTATTTAGAACTTCTGATGAAGAATGGTGTGGATTTCCGTTGGGGGCCTGAGCAGTAGGCTGCGTTCGAGAAACTGAGACAGAAGTTGTGTGAGGCCCCAGTGTTGACCCTCACTGAGGGTGTTGAGGATTTTATGGTATCTTGTGATACATCCATCACCAGCTTGGGGGTGGTTCTTATGCAGCGAGGGAGGGTTATTTCTTATGCTTGTTGATAGCTGAAGCCACATGCAGCTCGTTATCTAACTCATGATTTGGAGTTGGGAGCAGTGGTGTTTGTTCTCATGATTTGGCGGCATATTTGTATGAGGTCCGGTGTACTATCTACACGGATCACAAGAGTTTGAGATACCTTATGGATCAGTGAAATCTGAATATGAGACAACATAGGTGGCTTGACATGGTTAAGGATTATGACTATGAGATTATGTATCACCCAGGGAAAGAAAATACAGTCGCTGATGCTTTGAGCCGCAAGATGGCTAGTTCTGCTATTGAGAGCCTATATATGAGGATTTCGATTGATACGCCATTATTGGATTTGATTAGGGAGGCTCAGGCTAAGGGAGTCAATAAGGAATATTGGAAACAGGAGAGACTCTGGGGTGAGATTGACAGGTTTGCTACTGACAGTCGTGGATTATTGACACGGTATGGATTGGTTTGGGTGCCAGATTTTGGTGGGATTAGGAAGACTGTGCTAGAGGAGGTGCACAAGTCCAGGTTTTCGATACACCCTGGAGCCACCAAGATGTACAAGGATTTGAGACTTAGTTACTAGTGACCGTAAATGAAGACAGAGATAGCATGGTATGTTGAGACATGCTTGACCTCTTGGATGATCTAGGCCAAGCACCAAAGGCCGCATGACAAGTTGCAATCATTGGAGATTCCCTTGTGGAAATAGGAACATATTACTATGGATTTCATCATCAAGTTACCTCAGACGACTAAGGGATTCAACATGATATGTGTTCTCGTGGAACGTCTGACCAAGAGCGTTCACTTTCTAGCCATTCGGGAATGTGTGGTTAATGATTCAGTGGTTGTTCCTATGGATGATATTCAAGTTGATGATTTACTAAGCTACGTTGAGAGACCAGTGACGATTTTGGATCGAAAAACGAAGGCCTTGTGCAAAAAGGTGGTGTCTTTGGTCAAGGTCCAGTGGCAACATCAAAAGGGTTCCGAATGGACGTAGGAACCCGAGTCAGAGATAAGAGAGCATTAACCTGATTTTTTCACATCAACGAACTTCGAGGACGAATTCTAATTCAAGTAGGGGAGAATTGTAACATCTTGATATTAAGGTATTTCCTTTTTAAACCCTTAGTATGAAAATATGTTTCATTTTAGCCCTTATGTGTGAGAAGTGTTGCAAAATGGCCCAAAGTGGAATTTTTGAAATTTCTAGGTGGACTGTGCGTATGTGCCAAATCCTCGAACCCTAATATTTAGGGTTTAAACTCCTTATAAACATCATTAACTCCCCAAGGCTCATTCCCTCATTGGCCTCCAGCCCACTTTCATCTCAAGCAAACCCTAATCTATTTTAGAGAATTCTTGAGCATTTTATGTGTGTTTTGGTAACCTTGAAGGAGAGATGAAGAAGAGAAGATCATCTAGGAGGAGTGGGACTCTTTGTATTCAGAATAACAACATCATTTGACATCATTTAGAGGTAAAAAGCTCTAAAGATTAAGAGTTGTTTAGATCTTGTTTAGTTATGAAATTGTGTTCTTTTGGTCCCATAAGTTTGGTATTATGAGTATGGGTTACTCTAGTCCATATAATCTGTCCTTTTAGAAGTTTTGAAGCATTAGAAGCATAAAATGTAATCTTGAATATGATTATATGATGGTTGCTGATATGCGTTAGAGTGGTAGATCTATAGGACTACTGGTTGTATGATTATCTGT
The DNA here is from genome assembly GCF_002870075.4 of Lactuca sativa. Taxonomy (NCBI): domain Eukaryota; kingdom Viridiplantae; phylum Streptophyta; class Magnoliopsida; order Asterales; family Asteraceae; genus Lactuca; species Lactuca sativa. The sequence continues at coordinate 30,974,572 of NC_056631.2, read as the reverse complement.
CTACTGAATATGTTTGTTATCTGTTATATGTCGACATGGTATGTTGTGGTTGAGACTACTGCTTTGTGTTGTGCGTCAAAAAATTGGGGAAATCTAACCGGGAGGTTGTGGGCAAGGGTAATCCACTCGGGAGGTTGTGGACCCAGTACATGATATGTAGGGAAATCCATTCGGAAGGTTATGGGCTAGGGTAAGCCAACCGGGAGGTTATGGACCCAACATGAATGGTTGTATATGTTATGTGTTGTGTGGTGGTACTTTGGGGGACTCAATAAGCTTTGGCTTACAATTTCAATTTGTTGTTTCAGGTACTTCAGATGACCATGACAAGGCGAAGGCTTGATCATGCATATCCTTTGGTTTTATGTTATTTGGATTTTGGGATACTCTGATTACTGAAATACACTTTTGAAACAATGATTTTGTAATCAATTTGGGCTGCTTTTAAAAAATTAAAATTTATTGTGGTTTTTGGGATGTTACATTATTTTCGCAGTCACTTTAAAAGTTTCACACATCGCTTATTATTTAAAACTCAACCTAATCTCTTCTACTATATAAGCATCAACCATCCAAATTCTTTATTGAAGCTATAACTTTGAGTCCCATATTGCTTGTAGGATCAAAACATGAGCCATATTCATGTTTACATAATAAGATGGCTTAAGGTTGTTTAAAAAAAATAGTTTGAGGTTGTTTTCATCATAAAACTGAAACTGAACATGGAAATATGAGTGAAAAATTGATAAACCGAACCTATTGGTTTGGTTTTCGATTTCTTTGGGTTTACCTACTGCTACATATTCATGTGTCCTCCTCCTCCTCCTCCTCTTCCTCCTATACCGTATACCATACATATATGTCAGCTCGAGGCTATACTAGGTCTGTTCACCCCTAGGTCAATTTCACCACCGAGTCTATTTCAACTCATATGTCAACCCAAGTCTGTATTGGGTCTATTTCACCCCCCGGGTCTATTTTAGCTTATTTGCCAGCACAAGGCTGTACTGGGTCTATTTATCCCCTAGGTCTATTTCACCCCACATACATATATCAAATAGACACACAAGCGTACAACACATACATCAGGAGTCACAAAGACTACAAGTACATACGATCCCTGATGTCCTACGGTATAATGAGCAAACTCACCTTAGTCTGTTAACAATCAAATAGATGCTCGGGCCGCTGAACCGGAGAATCCCCGTACTAACCAATCTAATAAAATATTAATTAGTATTTGGATCATAAACCATAATTGGGACTTTAATCAACTAATCTTGACTCCCATGGTACAAGTCCATTTTACCCTTCCCTTAATAGGCCTAATTTTCGTGGCCCAAACTTAATGGCACAAAAAGCACAATAATGGCCCCATTTGTAAAAGACACTTAAGGCCCAGTATGTGCCTAAATCCATGAAGGCCCAAGGCATAACAGTGGCCCAATCTTAGAAAGACTTGGGGCCCAACAAGGGACTAAAACCCTAAAGTCCAAAAGTCGCCCAAAAGTCAAAAAACCATTCGGGTCGAGTACACTAAGCGTAACCCTAGTACGCCCATGTACTAGGTCGCTACACAATGTCGGGGATCTAGAAACGTATGCTTGCATACGCTCGATGTACGCCCTCATTCAACCTTATTGTCCATTAAGTACTTAATGCTTAAGATCGACTATCCATATCTTAGATCTACACCTTAGGGAACGTATTAACTCATAAAGTCGATAAATTAATGCCTTTGCATGGCTCAAATGGACTCAAACATATATTTAGCATCCTAGTTTCACTAAATGGGCATATTTTCATGCATGGTTGATCCTCAACCATCAAGATGCTAACTTTGTGAACTAGGGATCTCAGAAAAATCAAGAGGAGAAACTACTAAGTTCTACGATGGTAAATTCCCACTAGATCTCATTCATGGGACCAAAAAGTGACCAAAACTCTACTAGATCTAGATCTAAGCATAGAATGTGCAAGGTCAAAGCTTTATACCATAATGAAGCTAGAAATGATGAATGGAATCTGGATCCACAAGCTCCTCCTTGACCAATGCTCCTCAACCAAGCTTCTTCTTCTTGGAGATACACTAAACACACACAAATGTCAACTATCTCTTGAAATGGGTTAGGGTTTCGAAATGGGACTCAATAGAGGCCAAGGAGGTTGGTAAGGAGAAAACCTTCAACATAAGGTTGCTTAAATAGGGTCCAAACCCTAAAATTAGAGTTTGTCTCCTGATTATGTATGCCCAACGTACGCTCCCCCTTCCCAAAAATTACAATAATGCCCCTAGGGACCAAATTTGCAAACTAATTACACACCAAGGGTCAAAATGAAAAATACCTTGAATAGGGTGTTACGAAGTAGGTCCTAACACTTATATAACTACTCATAATATGTTTTCCTAAGGGATTAAGTTCTTAACATCCATTAAGATGAAGGATGCACTCAAAATGACATTAACCATCACTTTAAGACATAAGTCCTTAGTGACTTAACACTGGTCTATAGTTAACTTTCTTACATCAAAATGATTATTAATGATTCTTCTAAGTTGATTTAAGTACTCTATCCAATTCCAATAAAATCTCACACATGATTTCATTCATTCCCTTGTGATTCTAATCTTAATAATGGAATTGAGGGACATAGATCCTTCTATACAGTATATGAAAAAAATCATTGTTTAATATTTCTCAAAATTTTTAGTAACTTATAAATCCACTTCTATAGTATCATTTGATTAAATGTAAACATATTTGGTGAATTGTTATGCCACGATTTTTCAACCCAAAAATTTTCAATTTTATTTATTATAATATTCAATTACATCAGAGTATAACTTAACACGTAAAACATGATTGCGAATGTGTGTGAGTAATGTCGAACCTTGCTCTTCTCAAGAACCAATGTAGTTCTTGAAAAACATTTACAACAATTGGGTAAGAGCCAGGCTTGGTGAGTTCCCCTAATATAAAATATACCACAATACTTATACATGCATACAAATAATGGCTCCCATACTTTAATCGTTCCGCCATAAAATCTATATGGGGCTATTAGCTCACGTACTTTATTTGTTCCGCCATCAACCCTAACTACACAGACGCGGTTTTATAGGTTATCGTACTTTAATCATTCCGCCATCAACCCTCACTAACTTTTAAGCATACCAACAATTACACATATATATATACTACACATTGACTCTACATGCACAAAGAAACTATACTATGGTCTCTACTCTACTGGCTCCTATAGCCTAACATACATCGATATATTGTAATACATAATATAATGAGATGAACTCACCTTGACAGTTTCTCAGATGGCTAACAACTAACCTAGAAATCCAATTGGCGAGTACACGCCTAAAAAGTATTAACCTATAATACTAGAGCTTATTAGTCCTTAGGGAATTATGGTAATATAGGTTAGATCTATTACTAATCCTAATGAACACTGGTAGTTCTATAAAATAAGGATCATCCAGACAGGACAGTTGGGAGGAAGGATCCTTTCAGCATATAACTTTTCTGAAATCCAACAACCAAACCAATGTGACCATTCTAAACACCTCTTTCGTAAGTAGATTAATCAGCATTATAACTGGAATTACTGATATATATATATATATATATATATATATATATATTCATAACAAAAACTATGAACATAAATATAGTTACACTTAGGATGGAGTAACTGTATTTTACCATATAGGGACTTTCTTGCAAAAACCAGGGACTGGTGCAGGCAAAATCTTGACTCAAGGGTTCTTACTTGATGGTTACTACTAGTTGGGTTCGTCAGGGGTTGTAGGACTTCGCCAAAGTACAAAACTCTAAGGAAAATGACTTAAAAGTAAGGAATGCTTGAGAGAAAATGTAACACCCATAAAAATCATGCCAAATTTAAAACTTTTTAAAACATTTCAAAACCATTAATCATTACAAAACTTGTTTTCAAAATAGTATAATATCATAGTATCCCAGAAACCAAAACTGAAACTGTAAGCCCAAAGCTTAGTGAGTTCCCCCAAAATACCCATACACACAACAATACTCGTATAATCACAAACAACATACTATGGGTCCAGTCAACCATCAGGTTGGAATACCCCAGGCCCTCATCCATCCGGTTAGAATGCCAACATACTATGGGTCCAATCATCCTCAGGATGGAATACCTCAGGCCCATAACCAATAGGTTGGAATGCCCACATACTACGAGTCCAATCATCCTCGGGATGGAATACTCACGACCCACAACCATCAGGTTGGAATGCCCATGTCTGTTGGCTTTAGCACAAAGCAGAGAAGCCTCAACCACTAATCAAACATGGGCACATATAACAACTAACCACATAATAGTCTATAGACCAACAAACCGATCTAAAATATCATAACCGCATATAACATCCTATCTGCTAGGATACTGATCTAACGGATCATAACAACATATACAATCCTATCTACCAGGATACTGATCTGACATATCATACAATACTCAACATATAACATACCAGGATGACAATCCAAAACGGTCGGCCTTGGTACCTTAGACCCTTGAGTATAGTGAGGAAAACTCACCTCACAATTGTCGAACTGAAGTGATAAGCTCAAACTCTCAAATCACCGCCATGTACTCCACCGCCTATACTTACCATAGTACCATATTCACAAATTTACAATTTACCAAAATACCCAGAAGTCAACTAGTTACCCCTTGGTCAAAGTCCAAGTTAATGGTCAAGGTCAACAGTCCATGTTGACTCGACTTGTCGAGTGCAGTACACCGACTCTTTGAGTCCTTCCTCAACTCGAGAAGTTGTGAAATCCCCCATCGACTCGTCGAGTTTCCTTGCAACTCGCTGAGTTCATGCATGTACAAAATTCGGGAAAACCCTAGCTGACTCGCCGAGTCTTCCTACTGACTCGTCGAGTCCATGCAGAAACCCTTGCATGACAATCTTCATCGGACTCACAACTTCTTTCTGCGGGATACCCTAACTAGAGCAGTGAAACCTTTAAAGCAAGAGATGCGGGCAAGTCAGTCGCTAGAACTCCCAAATGCTAATAACTCGGTAGAAGGGGTAGAAAGCATGTTCTTTTGGTACAGAGTTGACCATGCAACTCGTCGAGTCCCTTCATTCTTTTCACATCCCCATTTTCACGGCCAAAAAGACAGATTTTTGTTTATGCTTTATAAAAATAAGAGTATCTCTTTTAAGAAAAACTTTGCGTAATTTGTTCCCAGAAAAACATGATAGTTACATTATCAAAGCATTTTCGAAGAAATGTACTTTTATTCATTTTAAAACATTTGGGATGTTATCGTCAATACAGAAACATAAGCATAAACAGAACTTACATTCATTATCACAAGTGATTTATATCTCCTTAATCCCGTAGTGTAATGTAACTTCATATAGACACCTATGATACAAATAAGCTAGAGTGGGTCAGGTTGGGAAACCTTGTGAGTACATAGGGATTTCAATCCCACAATGTTATATCATATATATAATTTTGAGCTCACAAAATATACAATTTCACCATATATATATATATATATATATATATATATATATATATATATATATATATATATATATATATATATATATATATATATATATAAGCAACTCTTACCCCACCCCGTTAATCCTTACAACGAGACTATCCATACTCTCGGACCTTAAATTTTACCTCTTACTTAACCTGTACTCTTGGGTCTAATTCATGCTCTCAGATTAATAATTTTTCCCATTCCATACTCTCGGATTAGGGACGAGTGTCTTTGTGTAAATCCATACTCTCGAATTAACGACGAATAACTATGTCCTATCCATACTCCCGAAATGAGGACGACTGACTATGTCTTAATCCATACTCTCGGACTAAGGACAACTGACTATGTCTTAATCCATACTCTCGAATTAATGACAGTTGACTATGTCTAATCCATACTCTCGGACTAGGGACAATGACTGTGTCTAATCCATGCTCCCGGATCAATGACATATACTAAAGTTCTATTCTCTGAGTATAACTCACTTGTACTTGTAAGAAAATACTACCCAATATTCCTCATAATTAATTTAGGTTTACTCTTTATCCTAAATCATCATATATATAATCAGGTATGTTCTTTAACACGTATTTCAGGCAACATCAATTAACTCGCACATAAACATATACTTAATACTTGTATTAAAATCATGTTCATGAATGGGACTATGCACTCACCTGATAAGGTGGTGACTCTGTACTTGAACAACGCTTCGTTATCTCAAAATAATTTTCCCTCGACCAAACCTAGTATCAATACTACTAGGGTTTAGTCTAAAGTTAACTGTGACTAATTAATAGTATAGCTATTATTATTATGATATAAGTGTTAAACAACACTCTATATAACTCATAATAATAGCCCAATTAATTATTTTAAGGTCCTAAAAATGTTACTATAACTAATTAGAAGCTATATTAAAAATTGCGTAGGCGTAGCTCACTTAGAGCGGGTTTTAAAGAAAACCGGGCTTTGCTCGGAGCAGCGTTTCCGAACCAAAAGACCCTTTTTCTCGGGACTCCGGAAGTCTTGGGGCTTCCTTCGGGTGCTAGGGAGGTTCCCTAGGGTTTAGGGAGGGTTAAAACCCTTAGAGAGAGAAATTAGTGAAGGAAAGATGAGAGAAAGGTGTGAGATTTTGTGACATCCCCATTTTCACGGTCAGAAAAGACTGATTTTTGTTTATGCTTTATAAAAATCAGAGTACTTATTTTCATAAAAATGTTGTGGAATTGGTTCCCAGAAAAATATGATAAATACGTTATCAAAACATTTTTGAAGAAACGCATTTTATTCATTTTAAAACGTTTGGGATGTCATTGTCAATATAGGAACATAAGCATAAACGGAACTTACATTTATTCACACTAGTGATCTACATCTCTTTAATCTCTCAGTGTAATGTCACTTCATATCAACATCTGTGATATAAGTAAACTGAGTGGGTCAGGTTGGGAAACCTGGTGAGTACATAGGAATATGCCTTAGACTCAGGTCTCTCAGAGTCAAATTCCGGAATGGAATATGCCTTCCTTCGTGGTCTAATGTGATATAATCACATTTTAACATGTAGCATTTCTAGCTACCAACTTCTTTAACAACGAGCGCGATACTTCTATTGATCACTTTGATTTCAATCGTTTGGTTTAATTCGGACGCTACATCAAACTTGGTTCTCTGAACCACGTAACCTACTCATCGTAGTTGGACTCAATGTGTTATGACCACTAGGGTCGGGATAACAACAATCTTCTTAGTCATTACCGAAATAATGGTAACGACATACTTGAATAAAACGAAATTAATTACTAGCTTCTTGGTAACCTTGTGACTTTCCCTGATCCAAGTGTGAGTCTTGTGCTTCCGGTAGTATAGGCCTCTACTACCATTCACACCTACTCATACTCGTCCCAAGTATCGTCTCGCAGTTTTCCAAGTCACCATACAAGAAAATCACATAACAATTTAACACACTAGATAACAAAACAAAGATTTTATTATTTCTTGAAACTATTACATAGGTGTTCAAGTTCACCCTGGACTATGCCTCTAATGGGCTACATCATACGATACTATGGCTACCGCATATCTTGATCTTAAGGTATAAAGTCCTCATCCTTGATTCCTCGCATGGTTTTCTGCTTCGTCGAGGATCATGTGAAATGCCCTTGGCCTTGGTTGCATTTCTGGTCTTGCTGCTTTATTTTTCCTTGGGCAGTCTCTAGACATGTGCCCCTTGCCTCCACATCCGTAACATACTTTATCATTATGTGTGCAGTCCTTGGAATAGTGACCAGTCCTTCCACAGTTGTAACAAGTCACTTCTTCGTTGCACTTCCCACAATGCTTCTTCTTGCATTTATCACACCATCTCGCTTCACCTCCATCTCCTCCTCCAAGCTTTGAGAATTTTCTTTCCTTGTTGGACCCTGAAGATCCTTCAAACTTCCGCTTCTCTCGTGCCTTATCTTTTTCTAGACCCTTTTCTCTTATCTGGGCCTCTACGTTCTTAGCTGCCCTAACAGCTGTTTTCAAGGTAGTTGCCATTTTGACCATTGGGCCAAAGTCAGTGGGCAGTCCGTTAGCAAACCTATCAATCTTGGAGAGTGCAGTAGGCACCAAGTAGGGGAATAGCTTCATCCTCTCGGTGAATGCAGTGGCATACTCATCAACATTCATCATCCCTTTCTTCAGGTTCTGAAACTCGTTGTTTAGGTCTATCAGATCTATCTCCGAGCAGTACTGCAGTTTCAACTGTTCCAAGAACTCTTCCCATGACATCCTTAAGGATTCTCCTCGTGGCATCGCATCTGCCAATAACTTCCACCAGATCAAGACTCCAGTTTTCAGTTGTCTTACAGCGAAGACGGTCTTCTGTTTCTCGCTACAGTCGTAGCTCTCAAACACCATTTCCATCTCGAAGATCCAATCCGTAATCTCAACAGGCTTTGGGCTTCCTGAGAGACTTGGTGGTTTTGCACCCAATAAATTCTTGTACATTCACCCATCCTTGTCGTTTCTCCTCTTCGGGCCATCCCTTTGTTCACCATGAGTCCCCACTTGACTCACTTGGCGGCTGTAGTTCCCTTCCTCCGACTGCTCGGGAATCAGCTCGGGTTGCTCAGTGGGCATAGTAGGTTCGTCCCTATTCGACATCCACCTCATTTCTTCCCTTTGTTCCGCTAGCATAGCCCGAATCATGGCATGAACTCCAGCCATGGTGACTGGCTCAGGTGCAACTTCTTCTACAACAGGTATTTGCTGAACCACTGGGGGTTGGTTCCTATTCTCATTTGCATCCACGTTTCCGCTAGGGGCCCTTTCCATCTTGATCTATACACCGAATAAGGTGAATCAAGACCTTTACTTAGGATTGACGTTTAAATCATCCTTATCACTCCGAAACATTTACATGCTAGTTCTAATATCGTATTCGTACGTTTAGAATCCTAAACACATAAGGTTTCCAGATCCGGTCGACAACAGACCATAGATCCGAATAAATAACAGCATATAAGGCATAAAGCATTTAGCACATAAAAGCATTTTAGGCATAATTCCTAAAATAAGCTAGTGCTCACACCTCACAATCATCGCTTAGCTTTCTAAGCTAAAGTCTAGAAATAAATCCATATTCCTAGTTCGCTTAAACTAATGCTCTGATACCAACTGTGACATCTCCATTTTCACGGCCAGAAAAGACTGATTTTTGTTTATGCTTTATAAAAATCAGAGTACTTCTTTTCATAAAAATGTTGCGGAATTTGTTCCCAGAAAAATACGATAAATACGTTGTCAAAACATTTTTGAAAAACGTATTTTATTCATTGTAAAACGTTTGTGATGTCCTTGTCAATACAGGAACATAAGCATAAACGGAACTTACATTTATTTACACTAGTGATCTACATCTCTTTAATCTCTCAGTGTAATGTCACTTCATATCGACACCTGTGATATAAATAAACTGAGTGGGTCAGGTTGGGAAACCTGGTGAGTACATAGAGTTTTCAACCCACAATAATATAATTATTATGTTTAAACAATCAAACAATCAACCCAATTACCCATCCCCATTATCTTCTTTACTCTTAAGTATTTATCCTAAGAGTCATCTATCCTACATTCGTTTATTCCGAAGTCCCTTACTTCCAAGGTTATAGGACTGACACTAAATCCATAGCTGCCAATGCTCGTTCGTAAGCACTAATTCCATAGCTGCTATAGTTTATTCATCGGGTACTAAATCCATAGCTACCAGTGTTTATCTAATAGGTATTAAGTCCATAGCTACCAATTCCTAACAGGTACTAAGTCCATAGCTACCAGTGTTTAACTAATAGGTACTAAGTCCATAGCTACTAGTTCCTAACAGGTACTAAATCCATAGCTACCAATGTTTGTCCAATAGGCACTAAGTCCATAGCTGCCGAGGTTATTTATTAGGCACCAAGTCTGTAGCTGCCTATGTTTACTCACATCATCTTTTATCTCTCATCATTCATCTACCCATGTCATACCCAACATATTCGTATATATAAAACAAGTATTCAGATAATATGCACACATAGCACGTAGTTTATATAAAATACTTCATATCTATGTGTAAGATGAAAGTAACTATGCACTCACTTGAAAGGTGGTGACTCAGCACTCGGACATTGCTTCGATACTCCCGAAACAATTTTCCTTGGATAAAACCTAATACCAATACCACTAGGGTTTAGTCTAACGATAACCGCGACAAATTAATAGTCTAGCTATTATTATTATTATATAAGCGTTAAATAACACTCAATATAACTCATAATAATAGCCCAAATACTTATTATAAGTTCCTAATAACGTTACTATATTAAAACATAAGCTATACTAAAGATAGGGTAGACATAGATCACTTACAGCGGGTTTTCTCGAAAACCGGGCTTCGCTGGAGCAGCGTTTCTGAGCCGGAGGCTCTTCTCGTTGGAGCCGTCAGACGCTCCGGGAGCCTCGGGGCTTCCTTCGGGTGCTAGGGGGTTTACCCTAGACTTTAGGGGCTTAAGGGGGGGCTAGAGAGAGAGTATAGAGAGAGAAAGAATGTTGGAGAGGTGTGAAGAGAAGTGAATGCTCGACACCTCTATTAAGGTGGTGCCACGTGTCCAATTCTGGGGGTGCCTCGTCACCACCTATCGCGTATCAGCCTTCAAACTTAGAAAAATCATAACTCTCGCATACGATCTCCGTTTTCGACGTTCTTTTTTTCAACGCATAGGTAAAATCAAGATCTACAACATTCATTTAGACTCCGTCGGCTAATTCTCGATCGATCTCAAATTTAACAGTAGGAGGCGTTTAGACTGTTAATTGACCGCGAAGAATTCGTAACTCCTTCATACGGACTCCGTTTTCGTCTATATTTTTACCGTTGAGTTCCTATTAATGAGATCTACAACTCTCATTTAGGTCGCGTAAGCCAATAATCGCTCGAACTAAAATTCGAGTTTCGGGCCGTGCACTGCTAAGCCGAATCTTAGAAAAATCATAACTTCCTCATACGAAGTCAGATTTGGGCGTTCTTTTTTTGTATGTTCTCGGTATAACATATACTACAACTTTCGTTTAGATTGCTAAGGATAAAAAGTCGCTCCATCATAAATTTACTATTTACGCTTCCCGGTGTCGTGCCGGTTTTGCCGTAAAACTTCGACGGACCATAACTTCTTCGATATAACTCGGATTTCGGCGTTCTTTATATGTACGGAAACCTTGTGACATATTCTACAACTTGGTTAAGATTATTTATTCTAAATAATCTTTTGTCGAAAAGTTGTTTTCGGCCCTTATTGCCTCTAAATTGAAATCCGGGCGTTACAGATTTTTGGAACAATTCGCATGTTATTTATAGGGGCGAAGCTTCGGTGGTACGCGGTGCGTTCGGAGGAGCTACGCTGGGCGTAGCTTCGGATGAGGCTGCCAGCTGCGTCCAGCTGTCTTGCACTTCGGACCGGATAAGAACCGAGGGAATGCGGGGAGTTCCGGTTCTTGTACGCAGGGCGTACTTCGAGGGTGACGCGTCGTTCATCGGATGCGAGACCGTGGGGAGCAAGGGAAGTCTTGGATCATGCCACGTCATCATCAGCTTCACAAATTGCACTCTTAACTTCTAAAAATCATAACTTTCACATACGAACTCTGTTTTTGACGTTCTTTATATCTACGCGTAGGCGGGAAAGTACTCTACAACTTTCGTTCAGACTCCGTCGGCTAATTTTGACTTTATTTCAAATTTTATATTTTTAACAGGCCGGGACTGGATTGGTCTGTTAAAAATCCATAACTCCTTCATCCGACGTCCGTTTTCGTCCATCTTTTTATCGTTACGCTAACTTTAACGAGATATTTGATTCTTGTTTAGGTTGTGTCGGCTAAAAACCACTCGATCTAATATTCGGATTTCAGGTTGTACATTGCTAAGCTGAAACTTCGAAAAATCATAACTTCCTCATACGAAGTCAGATTTAGGCGTTCTTTTTATGGACGCTCTCGGTTTAACGAATTCTATGACTTTCGTTTAGATCGCAAAGGCTAAATATTGCTCCATCGTAAATTCACTATCTACGCTTACCGGTGCCGTGCCGGTTCCGTCACGAAAATTCAAGGGGTCATAACTTCTTCGTTATAACTCGGATTTCAGTGTTCTTTATATGTATGGAACCCTTGTAACATGTACTAAAACTTGGTTAAGATTATTTACTCTGAATAATCTTTTGTCAAAAAGTCATTTTTGACCCCTATTATCTCTTAATTGACTAGCCTGGATCTACGGGCGTTACAATTATCCCCCCCTTAGGATGATTACATCCCGGAATCATCAACGAAACAGGTCTCACATGATGACTTCATACGCTATCCCTTCATCCTAAGTAATAACTGTAAGTTTCATGTTTCTTTGAATGAGTATCTAACTTTAAGACTTCTTGACTGCAGGCGGTGCTCGATCTTGCACTTGCTCCCAATCTCACGTTAGACTTCAAATTATGACCTTCAAGTCACAATCTCAATCCTCACTGGATACGAACTTAAGATAAGTTCTTTTATTACTACAATGGAACGATGTGTCATATTCTAATGACCTATCATCGTATGTTGCAACGCTTAGACTCAGGTCTCTTAGAGTCTTCCAGAACAGACTATACTTTCGTTCATGTTCTAATTTCATCTTAAAAGGTAGCCTTTCTAGCTACAAGCAATTATTGCGATACCTCTACGATTGCTTTAATTGTCTTTCACTTCAAGCTTTTAGCTTAAGTAGGATGCTACATCGGACTTGGTTCTCTGAATTATTTAACATACTTATCATAGTCGGACTCAATTTGATATGAGCGCTAGGGTCGGAATAACAATCATCTACTTAGTCATTACCGATACGAAGGTAACGACATACTTGAAAAAAATGGTATCAATTACTAGCTTCTTGGTAACCTTGTACCTTTCCCTGATCCAAGCGTGAGTCTTGTGCTTCCGGTAGTATAAGCCTCTACTACCATTCACACCTACTCATACTCGTCCCAATTATTGTCTCGTAGTTTTCCAATTCACCATACAAGAAAATCACATAAGAACTTAACACACCAGATAACAAAATGAAAGTTTTATATTATTCCTTGAAACGATTACATAGGTGTTCAGGTTCAACCTATACTATGCCTCTAATAGGCTTCACCACGTGGTACTATCTACACGACTACTTCATAACTCGTTCTTTGGATGTAAAGCCTTCACTCCTGAATCCTTGCATTGTCATCTGCTTCATCAAGGATCATTTGAAATGCTCTCGCCTTTGGTTTTGGCGGCATCTTCGACTTTGTAGCTTCTTCTTTCCTTGGGCAGTCTTGCTTGAAGTGTCCCTCTTCACCACACTTAAAGCAAACTTCTCTCTTGGTTGTGCATTCGTTGGTGTAATGACCAGTCTTCCCGCATTTAAAGCAGGTCATCTCTTTAGAGCATCTCCCAATGTGCTTCTTTCTACACTTGTCACACCATTGTGTTTCTTCTTCGAACTTCTTTGAACCAGATTTCAAGAATTTTCTCTTCTCGTCGGACCTTGAGGATCCTTCAAACTTTCTCTTCTCGCCAACCTCCATCTTGCTGGTGGCTCTTCCCTTGATCATATCTTCAACAGACTTGGCAGCCCAGATAGCTGCCTTCATAGTAGGTGCTTGACGTACTGGCACCGCATACTCCCATGGGAGTCCCTTCGCGTACTTCTCGATTTTTGTTAGCTCATATGGGACAAGACGCAAGGCAAACTCCATCTTCTCTGTGAAGCTGTTGGTGTATTCATCAATCGACATGCTTCCTTTCTTCCATGTTAGGAATTGATTCTCCAGCTCGAGCAGGTTTTGGGCTGAACAGTACTTGCGTTTGAATTGCACCAAAAACTCTGCCCATTCCAGTTGAAGGGGCTCATTGGGGCTTAGAGTCTTCCCCAGAGTGTTCCACCAACGAAGCGCGCCTCCTCTGAACTGGCACACCGCAAATGTGCTTTGTAGTTTACCTCTGCAACCACACATTATGAAAGCTAACTCCATCTTCGAGATCCAATCCATGACCCCAATCGGATCTTCCTTTCCAGTGAAAGTCGATGACTTGCAAGTCAGAAAATCCTTGTACTTGCATCCATTCCTCTCGACTCCATCATCCATTCCTGGTTGTTTTGTCGAACTATTGGTGGGTTGGCTTGACCAATGGTCCCACTGTAGTTCCCTCCTTCTGACTGCCCATCGTTCAATTCGGGATGTTCAACTGGCATCGTAAGTTCCTCTCGATTTTGTTGAAGCAAACGTCTGGTTTCCTCCATTTGACGATCCAACATCGTCTAAATCATCGCTTGCACTCCGGCCATGGTGATTGGCTCTGGAGTGGCTACCATAACGGGTATTTGCTAAATCATTGGAGGTTGATTCCTGTTCCCATTTGCATTTCCGGCTCCACTACGGGTTCTTGCCATTTTGATCTTTACACCGAATAAGGTGGATTTAGATCTTTACTTAGGATAGACGTTTAAATCATCCTTATCCCTTCGAAACGTTTACATGTTAGTTCTAATATCGTAGTCGTATGTTTAGAATCCTAAACACATAAGGTTTGCAGATCCGGTCGGCAATAGACCTTAGATCCGAACAAATATCAACATATCAGGCACAAAGCATTTAGCACATAAAAGCATTTTAGGCACAATTCCTAAAAGAAGCTAGTGCTCACACCTCACAATCATCGCTTAGCATTCTAAGTTTAAGTCTAGATATCCTACAAATTCCTAATTCACTTAAACTAATGCTCTGATAACAACTATGACATCCCCATTTTCACAGCCAGAAAAGACCGATTTTTGTTTATGCTTTATAAAAATCGGAGTATCTCTTTTAAGAAAAACGTTGCGGAATTTGTTCCCAAAAAAACATGATAATTACATTATCAAAGCATTTCCGAAGAAATGTATTTTTATTCATTTAAAAACATTTGGGATGTCATCGTCAATATAGAAACATAAGCATAAATAGAACTTACATTCATTATCACTAGTGATTTTTATCTCCTTAATCCCTCAGTGTAATGTAACTTCATATATACACCTGTGATACAAATAAGCTGGAGTGGGTCAGGTTGGGAAACCTGGTGAGTACATAGGGATTTCAATCCCACAATGTTATATCATATATATAATTTTGAACTCACAAAATATACAATTTCAACATATATATATATATATATATATATATATATATATATATATATATATATATATAAGCAACTCATACCCCACCTCGTTAATCCTTACAACGAGACTATCCATACTCTCGGACCTTAAATTTTACCTCTTACTTAACCCATACTCTTGGGTCTAATTCATGCTCTCGAATTAATAATTGCGCCCATTCCATACTCTCAGATTAGGGACAAGTGTCTATGTGTAATACCATACTCTCGGATTAACGATGAATAACTATGTCCTATGCATACTCTCGGTCTGAGGACGACTGACTACGTCTTAATCCATACTCTCGGATTAAAGACAACTGAATATGTCTTAGTCCATACTCCCGGATTAGTGACAGTTAACTATGTCTAATCCATACTCTTGGACTAGGGACAATGACTGTGTCTAATCCATGCTCCCGGATCAATGACATATACTAAAGTTCTATTATCTGAGTATAACTCACTTGTACTCGTAAGAAAATACTACCCAATATTCCTCATAATTAATTTATGTTTACTCTTTATCCTAAATCATCGTATATAATCAGGTATGTTCTTTAACACGTATTTCAGGCAACATCAATTAACTCGCACATAAACATATAATTAATACTTCAATCAATACTTGTATTAAAATCAATTTGATAAAAGGGACTATGCACTCACCTGATAAGGTGATGACTCTGTACTTGAACAACGCTTCGTTATCTCAAAATAATTTTCCCTCGACCAAACCTAGTATCAATACTACTAGGGTTTAGTCTAACGTTAACCGTGACTAATTAATAGTATAGCTATTATTATTATATATAAACGTTAAAAACACTCTATATAATTCCTAATAATAATAGCCTAATTAATTATTTTAAGGTCCTAATAATGTTACTATAATTAATTAGAAGCTATATTAAAAATTGCGTAGGCGTAGCTCACTTACAGAGGGTTTTAAAGAAAACAGGGCTTTGCTCGGAGTAGCGTTTCAGAACCGAAAGACCTTTTTTCTCGGGACTCTGGGAGTCTCGGGGCTTCCTTCGGGTGCTAGGGAGGTTCCTTAGGGTTTAGGGAGGGTTAAAACCCTTAGAGAGAGAAAGTAGTGAAGGAAAGATGAGAGAAAGGTGTGAGATTTTCGGAACAATTCACATGTTATTTATAGGGGCGAAGCTTCGGTGGTACGCAGCGTGTTCGGAGGAGCTACGCTGGGCGTAGCTTCGGATGAGGTTGCCAGCTGCGTCCAGCTGTCTTACACTTCGGATCGGATAAGAACCGAGGGAATGCGGGGCATATTGCGAGGGTGACGCGTCGTTCATCGTATGCGAGACCGTGGGGAGCAAGGGAAGGCTAGGATCATGTCACGTCATCATTAGCTTCGCAAATTGCACTCTTAACTTCTAAAAGTCATAACTTTTGCATACGAACTCCCTTTTCAACGTTCTTTATATCCACGCATAGGAGGGAATGTACTCTACAACTTTCGTTTAGACTCCGTCGGCTAATTTTGACTTTATTTCAAATTTTATATTTTTAACAGGCTGGGACAGGATTGGTCCGTTAAAAATCCGTAACTCCTTCATCCAACGTCTGTTTTCATCCATCTGTTTATCTTTATGCCACTTTTAACGAGATCTTCGATTCTCGTTTAGGTTGTGTCGGCTAAAAACCACTTGTTCTAATATTCGGATCTCGGGCTGTACATTGCTAAGCTGAAACTTCGAAAAATCATAACTTCCTCAGACGGAGTTAGATTTGGGCGTTGTTTTTATGGACACTCTCGGTTTAACGAATGCTACGACTTTCGTTTAGATCTCTAAGGCTGAATATCGCTCCATCGTAAATTCACTATCTACGCTTCCCGGTGCCGTACCGGTTCCGTCGCGAAACTTCGACGGGTCATAACTTCTTCGTTATAACTCGGATTTCGACGTTCTTTATATGTACGGAACCCTTGTAACATGTACTACAACTTGGTTAAGATTATTTACTCTAAATAATATTTTGTCGAAAAGTTGTTTTCGACCCCTATTATCTCTAAATTGACTAGCCCGGATCTACGGGGGTTACAAGTCTTTTCTCCATTCAGATGCTTTTTAAGCCATTCCAAAGCTCCATAACGTAGATCTAAGCTCCTAAGGCATACTTATTACGTAAAGTTGCAAAATTTACGTACATGCAAGGTGCTAATGACTTAAATCAAGCTAAAGAAGAGATTTTAGGCAAGGGAATTACACTAGCATGCTAAAGACCGAGACTTTATGATTGTAAGGGCCAAGATGAGCCTAGATCTAAAGTTGCTACTTCAGATCTTGGTTCATCACTCAAAATGAAGCACCAATATGCCAAAATGGCCCCTAAAACTCAAATATAGAAGGATCTAGCTAGAAGAAGATCAAGGTAACGACTGGATACCTTCAAATGATGCTAAACTGGAGTAGACTTCAGATCCACACACATTCCTAGCCTCAAATTTCTTGATCTTCAAGTTACTCTCACTAAGATCCACCTTCCAATTCTTAAAACACACAAGTATAGAGAGAAAACGGCGATTTAGGGTTTCTTGACTCACAAGTGGCTATATGGGAGGCTAATGACCCTTTAAATAGGGTGCAAAACCCCATAAATTAGGGTTTTATCCTCCAGCTCCAACTCGTCGAGTCGTGTCCTCCGAATCGGCGAGTTGGTCAGTTAAGTTTGCAGTCCAAATGGGTTCCTACTCGACGAGTCAGGGCCTCCAACTCGTCGAGTATACTTTCAATATGAAAGAGTAAAGCTGAAAATTAATACCTGAGACTTGGGGCATTACAAAAAAGATACGTAAGGGTGTGGGGAATGGTGCATATACGAAGAACTCTATTTATAGCCAAGAAAAGTGAAGTGTGCCACACACTATATGGGTGTTGGCACCATACTTCTTCTGCCACGTGTCACTTTTGGTTTCGTCTACATCGGCGCTTCTAGAAGCTTGCCAAATGTCACATGCCAATGGTGCCACGTGTCAAAATCTCATGGAGGAAATGGGCTTCCCTACATGGCCACGTGGCGCTCTCTCGTGGTGCCACGTCATCACACATACAATTTTGTAGATTTTCAAAACGCGTAACTTCTTTATACGGGCTCCGTTTTCAACATTTTTTTTATATTTCCAGAAAGTGCTCAACGAGATCTACAAATTTACTTCACATCCCAATAGCTAATTCTTAATCTATCACAAATTTATATTTTTGATAGACTTAGATTATTAGAGATCGTTGCAGAAAGCATAACTCCTACATACAGACTCCGTTCTCGATTTTCTTTATATCGATGAACTCTGATTGACAAGTTCTTCAACTCGCATTTAGATTATTTCTCCTCACAATTTGTTGTTCTAAAATTCGATTTCTGTGCGCACATTGTTGCGCTGAATCTTAGAAAAATTATAACTTCTTCCAACGAAATCAAATTTGGATGTTCTTTATATATACGGATTTGCTTTTCGATTACTACTGTAACGGCCCAATTTTCACGTCCAAAAATTTCGTTATAAAAAATTGTTTGATTAAACCATTTCACATCGAAAACCAAATTGAAAACCACAACATTCGATCAATCAAATATCAGAGTATCAATCCCAAAATAAACTCGTAACTGCGGAAACAAGAGTGTGTGTGTGTGTGACATGCTGCTACCCGCGTCGGCTCCTTTCCCCTAGCTGAGGAGGTACCTGAAACCAAAACTGAATACCGTAAGCACGAAGCTTAGTGAGTTCCCCCACAGTACCACATACCATATAATCACATAACATACACATATTGTCAGGCATATCTGGGTGCCCGACCTACCCCTTCGGCCCTCTCGACCGGACATTGCCTAGCATATCTGGGTGTTGGCCTCCCCTTTGGTCCTCTCGACCGGATACTGCCTAGCATATCTGGGTGCTGGCCTCCCCTTCGGTCCTCTCGACCGGATACTGCCTAGCATATCTGGGTGCTGGCCTCCCCTTCAGTCCTCTCGACCGGATACTGGGGAACTATTTCTCCCCTCTACTACTACTACTACATAACATGTATCGCAATATCAGTATCTATCTAACATGGCTGGGTATGACTACCCCTTCGGCCCTACCGTCCGGATATCTCGGGGACTATCTCCCCCTACTGTCACTAGCACATAGTGTCATATCATACTAGCACATAAACACAACACAGGTAGTAGTAATCCCTAGATGAATATCACAGAGACAATCATCTACATACAACTCCTATTGGTGGGCCGGCATTGTGGCCGTAGACCTACCGCTACTAGAAGGTAACTCACCTCGAAGTAGCTGCTGATCTGATCGGGAACTGACTGTCTACTGCTGCTACTGTTGCTCCGGAAATCCTCCGGCTGAAATTCCCACAACATACTTAATCAAACACTACTAACTGCCCTTTGGGTAAAATGACCATTTTACCCCTGATCATGCCCTAAGTCAAAGTCAGAGTCAACTTTCAGTTGACCCGACTCGCCGAGTTGGCTCTCCAACTCGCCGAGTCCCTACTCAAACGATTGTCCTGAATCCCGTTTCTACTCGTCGAGTTAGGCGATGACTCGACAAGTTCTCCTTCTAAACTGATATTCAACTCCTTCATCCTGCTCGCCGAGTTGTATGAACAACTCGTCGAGTTCATCTTCATCCGATGAACACTTATGCTGCGACTCGCCGAGTTGTATGAACAGCTCGCCGAGTCCGTTCTTGATCTAAGGAGATTGCCTTGAACTCGCCGAGTCAGAGCATTGACTCGCCAAGTTCCTCCATAGATGAGTTCAGCTTCCGACTCACTGAGTCACACCCCGTGGCTCACTGCTCACTCGACACTACGAAAAGGGGACAAACTCGGAGACTTACGAACCGACTCGCCGAGTTAGATGAACGACTCGCCGAGTCGTTACCATGCAATTACTATATGGCCGATTCTGCTTGAATCCAGCTCATGCCATACATAGATCTGGGCTCCTAGGGCCTGCTTATCACGTAAATTTTCCAACTTTAAGTGTAAATAGACGACCATGAGGGTTTTAAGGTCCAAAATGCACCAAAAGGGGTAGATCTAGGGCTTTCATGCAATATGGTTCCAAAAAGACTGTAGATTTGAGCTCCTGGAGCTCAACCATGCCTAGATCTAAAGGTCAATCAGCTTATTACAAACCCTCAAACATACACAATCTTGGAAATGGCTCAAAGAGGACTTTAATGGAGCTATAAGGGACAATAAGCTTAAAAACAGAGGGGAAACGAGCTATACCTCAGGGGAAACATTGGAATGACACAGAGATGCTCCTTCTCCTCTTCTTGATTCACTCTTCTTTCTCCTCAAAAACTTCAAGAAAACCACAAAAACACTTCAAACTCACAAGGAAACAAGGGTAGAGAGAGATATAGGGCTCTGAGGGTGAATGGGGGCAAGATTGGGGCGGAAAGAGAGTTTAAATAAGGTGCAAACCCCTGAAACTTAGGGTTTCATCCAACAGCGGTGACTCGTCGAGTCCGGAATATGGGCTCACCGAGTCACCAACTTAAACGTGTCCCGAGTCCCGTATCTACTCGGCGAGTCGGACCTATGACTCGCCGAGTCCAAGGCTAAAAGAAGAGAAATACTCAAATAAGATTTACGTACCAGGAACCAGGTGCTACAAATCTCCCCCACTTATTTTAGACTTCGTCCTCGAAGTCTGCTACTCGATCCTGAAACAACTCGGGGTAATGCTCCATCATCTCATCCACCGGCTCCCAAGTCCATTCCGAACCCTTGCGGTGCTGCCATTGCACCTTCACTAGCTCCACCCTCTTGTTCCTCAAATCCTTCGACTTCCTGTCGAGGATTGCGACTGGGCGCTCAATGTAATTCAGGCTGTCATCAACCTGAATATCCTCTAACGGCACTACTGCTGAGTTGTCCACTAGGCACTTCCGCAGCTGAGAAACATGGAAAGTGTTGTGGATTTGGGTGAGCTCGACTGGCAGATCCAGCCTATACGCCACCTTGCCCACCCGGGCTACAACCCTGAACGGCGCAATAAACCTCGGGCCCAACTTGCCCCGCTTCCTGAATCGAATGACGCCCTTCCAAGGCGACACCTTCAGGAGAACCATATCCCCAACCTGGAACTCCAGGTCGGATTGACGCTTGTCGGCGTAACTTTTCTGCCGACTCTGAGCAGTCTGAAGCCTGCTCCGAACCTGCTGGATCCTCTCGGTCGTCTTGAGCACCACTGCAGTGCTCCCCAGGACTCTCTGGCCTACTTCACCCCAGCATATCGGGGTCCTGCACCTCCGACCGTACAACATCTCAAATGAGGGACGGTCAATACTCGCGTGGTAGCTGTTGTTGTACGAGAACTCGGCCAAAGGAAGATAGGTATCCCAGCTACCACCGAAATCCAACACGCATGCCCGCAACATATCTTCCAAAGTCTGGATAGTCCGCTCGCTCTGACCATCCGTCTGCGGGTGAAAAGCGGTGCTAAAATGCAACGAGTACCCAACTCGTCATGAAATCTCTTCCAAAACCTGGAAGTAAAACACACATCCCTGTCTGAGATAACCGATACTGATACCCCGTGCCGCGCCACAATCTCCCTGATATAGATGTCAACCAATTTCTCGGCCGATATTCTCTCCTAAATCGGGATGAAGTGAGCGCTCTTGGTCAATCGGTCCACGATGACCCAAATCGAATCCACTCCACGCTCGGTCCTGGGAAGCTTCGTGATAAAATCCATCGTGATATCTTCCCATTTCCACAGTGGAATGTCCAACGGCTGCATCTTGCCATGTGGTCTCTGATGTTCGGCCTTGTCCTTCCTGCAGGTCAAGCAGCGCTCAACGTACCATGCCACATCCCGCTTCATGCAGGGCCACCAATAATCTAGACGAAGATCCCTATACATCTTCGTCGCCCCGGGATGAATAGAGAATCGGGACTTGTGCGCCTCCTCCATCAAAATCTGGCGCACGCCTCCATGATACGGCACCCACACCCTATGGTGTAGTGTCAATAGTCCTCGGCTATCATAATTAAAGGAGGAAACCTGACCCACCACACGCTCGCTCTTCCAATGTTCCTCTTTGATAGCCTCCTGTTGGGCCTCCTGAATCTGCTCCAACAAGGGAGTCACTACGGTCATCCTCATGCACATATCCCTGATTGGCGCCGCCTTGCGGCTAAGCGCATCGGCCACCACGTTGGCCTTCCCCGGGTGGTAAAGGATCTCACAATCATAATCCTTCACCACGTCCAACCACCGATGCTGCCTCATGTTCAGATTCGACTGATCCATGAGGTACCTCAAACTCTTGTGGTCCGTGTAGATGGTACATTGAACCCCGTAGAGGTAATGCCGCCAAATCTTGAGGGCAAAAACCACCGCCCCCAACTCCAAATCATGCGTCAGGTAGTTCGCCTCGTGAGGCTTGAGCTGCCTCAAAGCGTAGGCAATGACATGCCCCCTCTGCATCAGTACCGCGCCCAACCCAGAAATGGACGCGTCGCAGTATACCACAAAATCCTCTACGCCCTCTGGCAGGGCTAAGATCGGCGCCTCGCACAGTCTCTGTCTCAGTGTCTCAAATGCAGCCTGCTGCTCGGTTCCCCATCGAAAGGCCACGACTTTCTTCGTCAGCCGCGTTAGGGGTACGACTATCTTGGAGAAATCCTGAACAAATCTCCGATAGTAGCCTGCTAGTCCCAGGAAACTCCGAATCTCAGATGGAGACTTCGGAACCTCCCATCTCATCACGGACTCGACCTTGGCCGGATCGACCAGAATCCCGTTCTGGTTAACGAGGTGTCCGAGAAATTGCACCTCGCGCAACCAAAACTCACACTTGGAGAACTTGGCATACAAGCTCTCCTTCCTAAGGGTCTCCAACACCTCTCTCAGATGCTCCTCATGCTCCTCCTGAGTCTTGGAATAAACCAAGATGTCATCGATAAAGACTATCACAGACCGATCCAACATCGGTCTGCATACGCGGTTCATGAGGTCCATGAACGCGGCAGGAGCATTGGTGAGCCCAAACGGCATCACCACAAACTCATAGTGGCCATAACGCGTCCGAAACGCGGTCTTCTGCGTATCTTCCTCCCTGACCCTCATCTGATGATAACCCGAACGCAAATCAATCTTGGAGAACCAAGATGCTCCCTGAAGCTGGTCAAAGAGGTCATCAATCCTCGGGAGTGGGTAACAGTTCTTCACCGTTACCTTGTTCAGCTCCCGGTAATCTATACACATCCGATGCGACCCGTCCTTCTTCTTCACGAACAAAATCGGGGCTCCCCAGGGTGAACTACTCGGTCGAATGAATCCCTTGTCTAACAGCTCATGCAGCTGTGTAGACAACTCCTGCATCTCCGGAGGAGCCAACCGATACGGTGCCTTGGCTATCGGAGCCGCACCAGGAACGAGGTCAATCCTAAACTTCACCTGTCGCTCCGGAGGTATCCCAGGAAGCTCTGGGAAAACATCTGCGAAATCTCGCACCACCGGAACCTCGCTCACTGTCGCCTTACCCGCCTCCCGGGTATCCATCACGTACGCGACATATCCTGCGCATCCCTACTGAAGGTAGCGTCTAGCCCTTGCTGTTGAACATACTGCGGGTCCACACTTCTTAACAAACCATGATATTAGAGATTTGCATGGAGTTTGAGAGTTAGAAGCTAGACATTACATTAGAAACCTTATTAGATCATTCTGCTTACAAGAAACTTTAGATTTGGATATAAAATCTAAACCCTCGATCTTCAAGCTTAGAAATGGGATTATACCTAAATTGTTTCTAAGTGATGATCCAAGCTTTTACCTTCAATAATCCTCGAATTCATACCTCAAATGCACCTTCTATGCTTCTAATCACCATGAGAGCATCTCAGTCTCTTCCAAACCTCATTTTCTCTCGGGAGAGAAATGAGGGTGTTATTTCAAAAGTTTCCTCTATTTGGCAATTTTACTCCGTCTCCTCACTTATTCTTTCATTTAAGGCACTACTTGTCCTAGCTACTTTATGAGCATTGTAAAATTTCAACCAAATCCAATAGTACAAAAAGCATTTAATGGTGCGATTAAATTGATTTTTATTGCGAGTATTGAACCGAACCAACAAATATCACATTAAAAACAACTATATTTAATGGTCTGATTTCAAAACTGCTTCAAAAGATAGCCAAAACCGCACCATTAAGTAAGAACCGTACCATTAAACGTCATCATCTTTTCAAAACTATGGATC
Source organism: Lactuca sativa (assembly GCF_002870075.4). Lineage (NCBI taxonomy): Eukaryota > Viridiplantae > Streptophyta > Magnoliopsida > Asterales > Asteraceae > Lactuca > Lactuca sativa. The sequence goes on along the minus strand of NC_056631.2, from coordinate 30,950,004 downwards.
AAAAAACCATGTCTCATAAACTACCATTTTAGGAGGTTTAGGTCTTGCTTTAAAAGCAACTGCAACTAAGGAGGAAGTAACAACCACCATTTTAACTGATGAAGTTTTTGAACATGGACCAAGAACATTAAGTGTTCCTTTCAATGCAAGTTCGACTAATTCTTTCAGCAAAAAGAGTGAAGTATTTGGGTATCAGCTAAAGCTTTAAAAGTGACATTTAGGCTAAGCTCATGTAACCAAACAAAACCTGCGTAGCTACTACTAAAGTGAAAAAGATGAGAAGTTGTATGGAAGACTCCATCAAAACAATTAATGGCAACATCAAAGGAACCCTCTTAAAGTAGGTCCACTTTGAACAAGTGAAGTCTTTCCTTAGCACCACCGAGACCCTCTACATCTCCACCTTATCGAATACCCACCTGCCACCTAAACAACCACCAACCACCATCTTCACCACCTGTTGGAAAACTGCCTAGTCACACCACCCTTTTCAGCCACCCACACCACCAGGACATCCACCTGTTACAACCACAAAAAGGCATTACAACCTTTGTTAACTATCAAAAACCATCGACATATTTACCTGAAAACCATCACCACCACTTTGAATAAAAAAATGAAGAATAAAAGAAGTGGTCACATAATGGAAATGACTATACTAAAGGAGTAAAATATTAACATTTGGCGGGTAAGTTTTAAAACAAGAGGGAATGATGAGAGAATCACAAAGACAGAAGTATACCATCGGACGAACAAACAACAATGCTTCCTTTCACAACATATATAATTTGCAAGTGTTGGAATGAAGAAGGAAGATTTGGAAGGGAAATGAAAAACTAGAACAAAATTTTTAGGGGGAAATGAAAAATTAAATAGTTCAGTGCCTTGTTTAATGGTGTTTAATAGTGCAGTTTTGAACTAATGCACCAATAAATGCGTTTTTAATGTCTTTAATTGCGGCACAGCCCCCCCCCCCCCCCCCCCCCCCCCCCCCCCCCCCGATTTTTTTGACATAAATAGTCCCTATGCTTTAACTTTTTACATATTTAGCCCAAAAATATAAAATTTTGACTTTGCCCTCCTGTTCACCAATGTTTATACAAATATATTTTCAGCCCTCAAATGAAATATTGAAGCTCCGCCATTGGTAGTTTGATGCAAAAATAATTTTTGGGTGTTTTTATAATGTGTTTTTGGACCACCACTGCACAAAAAAAAAAAAAAAAAAACTCATCACACCATTAAATGTTTTTTCTACTAGCGATCCCATCCTTATAATACTTTTTTTTTTAACTACAGATCCCTTGATCAAGTCATAATTAATCACGCTTTAGTCTTTAATTCCATATAAAGTCTAAATACCTTTTTGTAATCCTTAATTCTAATTAGTTGTTATTATAAGTTAGTTTGTTTTATTATTTTTATTTATTTATTTATGACTAAATTATCAAACTTTTACCAAAAAAAAAGGGGCAAAAATTCTAGACTGAGATGAGGATCTTACAATAATATAATCCTTGTTTCCAGGATTCTTCACAAATACTCAAATATATCCCTTGTTTCCGTCATTTCTTTGATTACAACCAGGAATTCGTAATATTCTATTAATCTGAAAATGAGTTCATCAAATTAAGGTAATGTTCCAAATAAAGTTTACCGTGTTACGTAAGGTTGTTTACATTATGCACATGTTGCCATGAGGCCTACTGAAGATTTTAACAACGAAAATCTGAAAAAAAAGCATATCCTAACCTTCTAATACAAAACATTCCACAGTTGTTATAAAAATTCATTCCAGACCAAAAGTATAGTAATTCCTTCTCAAAATTGTAATAAGAAATCATACACTAATTAACCTAGTATGTCGAATGCATAGACGAAGTCTGAAAATATTTTAGAAGTTTCCAGAACGGCGTTCCGGTAAAAGATGGGTCCCATATACATAGGAGGAGACCAGACAAGTAAGTTTTGACTCGGTTTATTTAGGTAACCTGACCGGAATTGGATCCGGTCAGTAATGACTTTATGTTGGTAAAAATGAATGAAAAGTTGATCCCAATATAAATGAAAATTCAATTTTAATTTTAGTTTATATAATGCTAAATTACATAAACAAAAATTGATGTAAAATAAAGTTTTTTACAATGCACCGTCTACTTGAAAGTGGTAAAGAAAAATATTATCTTTTGTCGTTGGTTGTGACTGATCCTCGATCTTTCTGATAATTTTCTAACATATCAAATTTTGAATAACGACAAGATCGTATAAATCTCAAACTGTAAATCGTTCAAATTGTATTCGGAAAAGTATATATATATATATATATATATATATATATATATATATATATATATATATATATATATATATATATATATATATATATATATATATATATATATATGTTAGTAATGTCGTATTAGTTATTTTCTTAAAGGATCTAATATTTATATCTAAGCAGATGATTTTTTTTCTGTTTGTTTATCAACATATGTATTATAATTTATTAATTAATATATAGAGATATGATAAGTTGAAACCCGATTAGTCATGTCTAATCGTTAGACTCCGGTTATGTCCAATGACATGGGCACATGGCTTTACATGTGACAAGGAATTGAAGTTATTGAGTTGTGCAATAGTTGCTCACTTGCTTGTCAGATTATTTGATGAAGGCGCATTAAATAGACAATAGAGAGAACAATGTACTTCTATTTTTCAGTCTAGAATTATCAATATGAAATTAACTTTTTTGGAATATTGTACCGAGCATATGGTTTAATGTAAGGTTATCAATATCATGAAATCAAGATTTTAACAAAGACATCGTATTTTACATTTTGTAAATGGTGATTGTAAGATTAGATCAAGAATAGAAAATCCTAATCAAAATGACATCGTATTCAAGTTTGTTCGTAAGCTCTTTGATGTGTAGTATCCATTATAACTTTATGTTGATTAATACATCGATAGTCAAATCAACTTTAACTTTTTAAATATGAATTATAATTTTTATTGTTGCAAATCATAAAAATTAGGAATAATTAACTAGAAAAAAAAACAAGAACATTATGATTATGTACAAGTTAGACATAATATATATATATATATATATATATATATATATATATATATATATATATATATATATATATATATATATATATATATATATATATATATATATATATATATATATATCATGAGTATGTATGTACGTGAGAAAGCGAGAATATTTAAAAAAAAGTTTGACATAATGGGATTCACAAATTAAATTCCACTATTCATGGCCACATATTGGTGTAGAGCGTTGCACCAAAAACAAGTTGCTTTTTCTAAACGAGTTGACATAAAAGCTATATGCCTTTTGGATACTTTCAACCGTTTACTTGGTCTCAAAAAAAATCACCGACTTTTGCAATGGCCTATTATCTGATGCCTATGGGACCAGATATAATGTGTAATGCATACGAATATTGAACATAAGATTACATACGGATCGATATTTTATTCGTGATTCTTGATAAAACCGAATAATTTAGTGTTGATTCCAACATTGTAATGGTTAAATAGTATGTAGGGTTTCTTAAGAGCTATAATGTTTTGTTTTTTATTTTATTTTTTTGTTTAGAGGTCAAAACGTTTTTTATTCTTTCAAGGTCGTTCAGAAACTGTATCAAATGCTTTGAATACAAACCGATCCAAAGACCATTGACTCATAAGTTTCATTCATAGAGTTTATCAAACAGCCATTTATCTTTGTTAAAAATAGAGAAATAGAAAATGCAAAGCTTTTTTGAAGCTGACAACTGCCTAATAAAGGTTGAAGTCTACTATGATAAATGTTTTTGAAAATAAAAACCAAAAAAAGAAGCATAGGTAGGTTGGAGATGAAAGTGGAATTTAATATGGACAGGCTGAAATTAGGCCATATCTATCCACCTTTCTCACTCAATGCTATCTAACTACCATCACCACTCTATATACATCAACACTTCAATACCATTTCTTTACTCTTTCACACATTAACTTCTCATCCACCATCACCACCACCCTTATCTTCAATCTTACTTCCACGACACTACCACCACCGTTTTCCGGCCATGGTGATCAAATCAAACACCATCATTATGGCCGTTGCCATGTTGGTGGGACTGATTTTCGCCGGGCTTCCATGTTTCAAAGCACAGTCACCAGCCGGAGCTCCGATGATGTTGCCTGGTGCACCAATGGCGATGGCACCAGGACCTGATTGCATGACAGCATTGTTTAACGTTTCAGATTGTTTGAGTTTTGTTCAAATTGGAAGTAATCTGACTACTCCCGACAAAGCATGTTGTCCGGAGGTTGCAGGGTTGCTAGAAAGCAACCCTATATGCTTGTGTCAACTGGTCGGTGGAAGTACTGCTAAAGATTATGGAATAGATATCAATCGGGCTCTCATGCTTCCTGATGCTTGTAAATTAGAAGTTCCTTCTATTAACGCATGTCCTTCAGGTTAATATTATCTCTCTACCATTTGTTTGCTTCTTTTTATTTAAAAAAAGTCAATACGCTACTAATTAATTAGTTTATCAGTTTCGAAATCAATGTTGAAAACGTAATTAAGTACTCTATTTTAGCAAACTAGAGTTGACAACTGGAATGTTAGTCTTTCGTCTTTCCATACTCGAGTTGACTAATCTTATATCTAATTGGTCATATCACAAGATTTAGAAAAAATGTGCTGAAGCTTTTGATGATCTTCTAAATCGCTTTCTTCTTTAAAAATATTTGATTGCTACATTTAGTCATAATTAAGCATAGTTATTACATTAATTATTTATAACATGTAATAAAAGGACAAAAATTAAGAAGATAGGCCAAACTACATATATCATTGAGTATTTAATTCATATCAATTTTGAATTCACAATACCATTAACTTTCTTTCTCTTTCACATTAACTGATTCACCGAAATACATTAAAGTTGCTGATTTATCTTGTCTAGCATTTACGGATACACTGAATAACTCCAAACTTCATAAATCATTTATTCATATCCTTTAAGAATTCAAATAATAGGGTCTTATATATGGTTTTTTTGTCACACTCATAAATCATGGGTTCAAATCTCTTAATGTACGTACATTTTCTCTTTTTCTTTGATATTTCACAGCTTCTCCAGTATCAGCTCCCACACCTAGCTCATCAAGTGAAGCACCTGGATCAACAGCAGGTAACTGGTTTCAAGAATATTTACATCTAAATTCAGATAACACCATCATTATGAATTTATGATTTAGTTTTATAAACAACATTATGTTTCCTTTTATAATACCACAAACCACATGAAAGCATATTAACCCTCGTTTGCATTGGGCCGGGTTTTCAATTACTGATCATCACATGAAAACAAAAAAAGTTGATATGTGTCACTATATATAGACAATTATAATATACATAAACGCTGGCTAATTTATTTTTATGTGCATGGGGTTAATGATTATGAATTAAACAGGTGGTCCAGGGCCAGCTGGAGAAGAAGGGTTGAGCCCAACTGCATCTGGAAACGGTGGCAGCAATGGAGCTTCAAGCTCTGCAATTCACGATCTTTCGACACTAATTTGTTTAGCGGCTGCTATCTTCATAGCATACTACTTTTAATTTAATTCTTTTACTTTACGATATGCAACTCATTGTCCACATTTTTCCTATTCTATTATATCGTATATGTATGTAACATTAATTCACACATTTCGTGCTCGAATTTACTTAATAATATGTAATGAGTTTTATATATTTTATATGTAGCCTGTAGCTAGGGATTATTATGTCAGGCCAACTTCAACCGCTACATCAAAAGAATAAAGAATAAAAAATAATACCACCAAAATGCAATTCTTATCCCAACTACATACCAAAAATCATATTTTTGTCAATGATATTAACAAAAATGACCACTTGTTAATCGAGAAGTAAAAAAAAAAAGATAAACAAACAAACAAAATAACAGGTATTTTGGCAAAAATAATAAGCAATGCCCCATGATCCATGTGGTATCCGTATGTGTAGGTGGTTGCTTATTTAAAGGAAATCCTAATTATGATTACCCACATTTCAAATAAAATGATATTTATTGGCAAATAGTTTTATTAACATATTTTTTTTCCTAACACTGCATTATGTTTTATTATGTTTTAATGACATATTTATATGCTATTATATAAATTAATAGATTTAGTGGCGGTTCATATTTATTCAAATATCATTAAAAATTATAGATTCTATGTTATACAAATGTTAAAATGCATTTATATTACATATTTACCTTATTTGACCTAATTCAAGACCACTGTGTCACAAACAAGGTTTCCAGAACTATTGAGAGCCCTCTAGAGAATGTTGGAGTGATTAAGAATACATGGAAAACTGTTGAGAAATTAAGAAGTAAGAACACAGTACAACTCCTTGAAGATGCTAGAGTGTGATAGAAGCCCTTGGACCAAGATGAAGTGGCCTAGAACAATCTAGAGGACGATAGAGGAGTAAGAGGTCGTTTGATAGTTGCTGATTAGGTTAGAGCTGACTGAGTTAGAATCTGACTGAGTTAGAAATGCTGACTAAGTCCATATCTGATTGAATTTATGATGTTTGATTATTTATCTGACTGATTGTGCTGAATGATAAAAATAACCATATTATCCTTATGTTGTCCTTTTGTGACGGATAAAATAATTATAAAAATAAAAATTATCACATAAAATCCAAAATAAAGATACATAATTTAAAATCCAAATACAAAGTGTAGTACAAAACACAAATACACATTGTCATACATAATAAAAAAGTATATTATTTAACGTGAATCATTTGAAAGTGTTTGACTAGCAATCTGGTCACGTAAAGTAGTCATATATTTAACGGCTTCTGAACCCCAATCTATGCCTTGTATGTTTTGGCCCTCACTTCCTCCACCTCACACATTAGGAGTAACCATAGTGTTTTGTTCAAAGTTCGTAAATAGGTCATCTTGAATATCATATTTCTTCATAAAATTATGGACCGCAACACAGACAATAACTATGTCTCTTTGCACTAGAAAAGGATAAGGAGCCATACGTTTTAAAATTGGAAATCTCATCTTCAATACACCATAAGCACGTTCAATGATATTTCTAAGTTGTGCATGAGCATGATTGAACCTTTATTCCTTTGTTAAAGCTCTGTTTCTTCGAAAATCGACTAACCAATACCTAGTATTGCGGTAAGGAGCCATAAATCCACGGGTATTGGTGTATGCGGCATCACAAAGGTAATATTTATCTGTACATGGGTGACAAATTAATCATATAAATAATATAGATAATAAAATTTATAGAAAAATGACAAACCTGGTGGAGGGAATGGAAATCCAAAAGTCGGATTAAATGCTACTTCTTTCAAAACTTTAGAATCGTGTGCTACACCCTCCCATCCAGCCCATAAAAAGGTGAATATCATATCAAAATCACAAATTCCTATTACATTTTCATAACATTCACATTTTCCTCTTCCCCTATAGCGAGTTTATTCATCAACGGGCACAACTACGTTTACAAGTGTTCCATCTAGTGCACCTAATGCTCTAGGAAATATGTTTTTTAGCTGTCTATGTCGTTCCGAGGGATTTCTTGGTGTATTAGAAGATGTTGGTACAATAATTTCTCTTGCAAAACACATCATTACTTTTAGCACTTCATGAAAACATTGATGAATCGTTTGTATGGAGTGGTGAAACCTTTCTTTAACAGCTCGAAAACGTTCATTATGTCCTATAACATGTAAAAATATAGCCATCTTCTCTTCAACGCTTATTGTCCTACTACATTGCAACCAATTTCTTTGAGTAAAATGGTTGCATAATAATACAAATGCATCTTGTGAAAGACGCATCATATCAAAACATTGTATAAGACATCCGTATATCAAATCTTGTGTATATGCATGGCCGGTTTCTTCTGATTCGTTAGCTTTTATCCTCCCAATTATATTTTTTCTTTTTCGAACCAACATCAACTAATAGCATGAGAGTATAAGGAAACCTAAAAACTCACATTCCTTATCCATAAGTAACCTGTTACATGTTAAATACAAAGCACATAAATTTTATAGCAAAAACCATAAAATTAATCAGTAACATTAAAATAGATGACATATAACTCTATAACATAAAAATCAATCACTTAAAAATTCCATAACATAAAAGTAAATACCAAATAACAATCCTAAACATAACACATAAACAACCTAAACTTAAAAATCCTAAACATAAAACATAACAACCCTACATATAAAAATCCATAACATGTACCATAGTATAAATCCGTAAAGCATAAAGACAAAAACATCCTAAAGTCATACTAAAGTCAACCAAGTAATCCAAAATTCTTTCCTGCACTTTTCACCCACAACTCACAAGTCGAAGACTCGAGGCGTAACCAGATTTTCCTGTTACCAGCATTTTCAGTGAACAACATGAGAGTAGTGATGTATTTCGGATCAGAATTTCCCCACTCCAAGCCTCTCAATTTTTCAATACACTCATCCATCTCCTTGTCAAGATTATTAGTTTGCACGAACGCCAGAGCCACCTTCATAATTTCCTTGCCAACCTCTCTTATGTCATCATCAAGTGAGTCCGTGGGTGCATTTCATTTTCCTCTTTTGTTTTTGGACCGACCAGACGAATCTCCACTTGCATGTGATGCACTTGTAGGTGGGGGTACTGTTGAAGCTGAGGCTGAGATATCCATTTGAGGTGGTGTATCTACCATCTCGATATCTTCATAATCTTGTGTAGTAAAGCCTTCTGCAGGGTGAGGGAATGTTGAAGATGGTCCCCAACTAGCAGCACCAGTCGAGGTCGCACCCTCAAACAAATGGATGCATAGATCAGGGTAAAGGAGGGGTGCATTTCTTAATTTCTCAACCATCTTGTTCAACTGTTTGAAAATTTTATTTTATTATTAAACTTTAAAAAAAACAATGTTTTTTAAATTAAAAGATTACCTTCGCCTCTGCTTTCCACTCTTCATTCGTTGTTTGAAACGTGTTTGTGATAGGACTATAGAGATTCCCAGTTTTGTTTTTTAATTTCAACCAAACTGAATACTTGCTTTTCAAGTAGTCATAACGATATTTCATTTGTTTTTTTGTCAACAACAAACTCGTGTTCTTTTTTTAGTTTTTCAGCTATTGTATTCCATGAGGTACCTTTGAGACAACTACCCTCCCGACCGTTACTTGTCAGCTCTTGGATACATGCACCAAGGAAAGTTTTGTTCACAAAATCCGAAGACCAACTAGCTCTACTTCTCTTTTCCGTCATATCTAAGGAATAAATAAATGTTTAACATGTTATGCAAATATATACACATATTTCCACATATAAACACAAATATATATACATATACAAAAAGACGTAACACAAATTGTAACACACATGTTATGCAAATATATACACATTCACCAATTTTGTTTTTGGAAGATGTATAGTAATTAATAAATAAAAAGAATCATCCAGAAAAGGTTCTATACACACATTCACCAATTTTGTTTTATTTCTTTGTTTGTGTTTTCATACTCCATGAGTATTGTCAGATAATGAATTGAATATTATAAACTGGATCATCAAATTGTTGGTTAACTAATGCCGTGTGGTAGTATATATATATATATATATATATATATATATATATATATATATATATATATATATATATATATATATATATATATATATATATATATATTTTTCATGTTCAATTTTCTACATTATAAGATTTTCACTTCTTGTTTTCAAGAATCAACAAATAAGATGCATGCTCACATTAGAATGCTAATAATCACGAACATGAAAAACAATGAGAAACAATAAATCATGGAGGTGAAAAATCAAGAACATGAAAATATGGAAATTTTAAGAATTGATAACAGAAAAACGTGCCAATTGGTTGATGTTGATGCTGTTGATCATGCAGAAAAAATAAGGACAAACAGAAAAACAAACCTATTGATTGATGCTGTTGCTGTTGATCGTTGCTATTGCTGTTTGTTGTTGTTAATTGATGCTGTTGCACGACAGATTTGGATTGCTATTGGCACTTCTTGCTTCGTTGCTGGGAGGTTAACAGGGGAGTGATGTAGGGCATCGACGAGTTTTTTTTTATTTGTCTCGGTCCATCAAGTTGAAAGCAAGGACCGAGTATTTTTATTGCACCGAGTCCTAATGTTGGACCGAGTCCCCTCCATCTATAATCAATATCAAACATGTCAATTGGTATTTTATGGACCTAGTCCTCTTTGGACCCAGTTAGATACCATATCAAACGATCCTTAAGAGTACTCCAAGAGACCTTGGAATGCCATAGAATTCTCAAGAACATTATAGAGTATCAAGGAGCATTATGGAAGCCTTGTATATAACTTATCTTAGTAGACAAATATAGAATAGTTGAGATACTATGGGATCTAGAATCTTCCAATGAAAAAGAGAAAGGACCATATAAATTGGTATTAGGTCTCATTTGTCTAATCGATTGAGAATTTTCCTTGTAAAGCTATCAAGATCTTATAATACAAATAGTACTTTTTACATTGTATCCGGTGTAGTTGTGCGTTTTTGTGGGGTCGTAGAATGTAACGCCTGTGTTTCCGGGCTTGCCATTTTTAGCAATGTAATAGTCTAGGTTAACCTTTGTAACCCGTTTTGAAATAATAAAAGTGTATTATTTGAATATTATGTGTTTTGTGCTTAATTGCTTAATTATGTGGTTTGATTAGTTAAGAATAAAAATAAGCGTCAAAATTAAAGTTTGAGATAAGCCCGATATCTTTTCATAAAGTTGTAGTGGTCGAAACAAGGATTCCGGAGATATAAGGAATGCCGAAATCCGAGTTCTAACGAAGAAGTTATGACCTGTCGAAGTTTCGCGACAGAACCGACACGACCCAGCGCGACCCAACGCGACGTAGATAGTGAATTTAAGGTAGATAGATATCTATCCTTAGTGATCTAAATGAGAATTGAAGATCTCATCGATAGTAGTGCAACGACGGAAAGACAGATGGAATCGGAGTTCAGATGAAGGAGTTATGAATTTCGAACGGAGTTTTCCTGTCCCGGCCTACTAAAGATAATATATAAGTAATATACTTATAATATATTAAAAATAAAGTCAAAATTAGCCAATGGAGTCTAAACGAGAGTTGTAGAGCATAATCTCACCTTCGCGGCGATATAAAGAACGTCGAAAACGGATTTCGTATGCGAAAGTTATGAATTTCTGAATTTCGGGGCGCGAAACCCCAAAACTGTCAGAGCCCACGACGTGGAACAAGGTTGCCACGACGTGGCAAGTGTCCTGTCACCTCCGGAAGGCCCCCAGATGCAACTTGGGATGACGCATGCAGTGACGACCAAGCCCACGACGTGGAACAAGGTTGCCACGACGTGGCTAGGGCCAAATTTGCCCTATAAATAGATTTGAAGGGCCAGCCGTTTAGGGTTGCTATTTTCTCTCTTCTCTCTCCCGTTTTGCATCGATTTGGGTGCCAGAAGTACCCCGAAGCCCCGGTAATATTCCCAAGTCCCGAAGCAAGTCCCGAGATCCCGAAGATCCCGAGAAGTGCGGTTCCCGAGCCGAAGCTCTGCCCGCGAGAAGTTCGATTTTTGAAGAGATCTTCCAGATCTGCTGAGGATTTCTACTTTTGCAAGTCGTAGTGCTGTCCGATCATCTTCTGATCAAGTGAGTGTGTAGTTATTTCCTTCCAAATACAATAATATGAAGTATTTTATATAAAATACGTGCTATGTGTATATATTTGGTTGTGTTATGTGTGAATGTGTATTCACTCTCTTCTATCTTATAGATCTGATTATTTCTCTATGAGATATGTGTTATGTGTGTGTGCCTCATCTGTTATGTGATATATGTGTTGATTAAAGCATGCTATACAGGTTTTCTTTAAACTATGTATACAAATGTATATTTTTATCTACTAATATGTTGGGTAGAGCATGGGTAGATAGTTGGTGTGTAATAAACAGATGAGAGGCCTCGTTGTTGTTTGATTAAGTCATCTAGCGGAGTTTAGATGACGACCACATACTTTTCTAGATAGTCTTGTGGAAACATTAGCAGGTTCGCCACCTGTAGGTGTTAATGAACTTGGGTGTTCATTCGCTGTACTCCATTCCCCTCATGGTTGCCTTATTTGACTTATATTGCTAAGGTACCCCCGAAGCATGTGTTGTCGCCCCGATGAAATATTCTTAGACTAGGTCCCTTATGATTAGTTGTATTAGGGACATTAAAGTGAGAATAACGGGAATGGGTAATTGGGTTATTGTTGGTTGGTGAAAATTAAATATGATATTTATTGTGGGTTGAAAACCCTATATGCTCACCAGGCTCCCAAGCCTGACCCACTCAGTTTTAAATTGTATTACAGGAAGTGGAGGAAGGGCATGAGATGGATGAACCATCAAGTTGTTTTGTTTACAAGTCTGCATATGTTTATATTTGTTATATGACTTGTAATGTATTCTTTTATGCTTATTGGTCTGTATCAGAACATGACACCCTGAGTTTTGATTATAATGAAAATACATTTCTTTTATGAAATGCTTCGGTAAACATTGTTTTATCATGTTTTGTTTTTGGGAATAAATTCCGCAACTCTTTCAAATCAAAAGGATTTACTCTGAAAATATTTAAAAGCATAAATGAAAATCGGTCTTTTCTGGCCGAGATTTTGGGGATGTCACAGTTGGTATCAGAGCATTAGTTTAAGCGAACTAGGAATTTGTAGGATTTCTAGACTTAAACTTAGAATGCTAAGTGAAGTTTTGAGATGTGTGTCTGTTGTGATTTAGACACGAGCACTAGTTTATTTTAGGAAAGTTGCCTAAAATTCTTTTATGTGCTAAATGTTATATGTTGCCATATATATGATATTATTTGTTCAGATCTATGGTCTGTTGCCTACCGGATCTAGAAACCTTATGTGTGTAGGATTCTAAGCGTACGTCTACGATATTAGAACTAGCATGTAAACGTTTCGGAGTGATAAGGATGATTTGAATATCTATCATGATTGAGGATCTAATTTCACCTTATTCGGTGTGTAGATCAAAATGGTGAGAACAAGAAGCGGAGTTGGAAATGCTGACGAAAACAGGAATCAACCACCAGTGATTGAGCCAATACCTGTCGTAGCAGCAGCACCTGAGCCAATAACCATGGCTGGTGTGCAATTGATGATTCAGACGATGTTGGATCGTCAGATGGATGAAACTAGACGGTTGCTTCAACAGAATCGTGAAGAACTGTCGATTCGTGTGGAAGAGCCTGAATTAAATGAAGGGCACTCGGAAGGTGGAAACTTCAGTGGGTCTGTTGGTCCAGCCAACCCACCGATAGTTAGGCAAGATAACCATGATGGAAGGAATGATGGAATAGGATGCAAGTACACGGACTTTTTGACTTGCAAACCATCGACCTTCAATGGAAAGGAGGATCCGATTGGGGTTATGGATTGGATCTCCGAAATGGAGCTAGCCTTCATGACTTGTGGCTGCAGAGGTAAGTTGCAAACTATCTATGCCGTGCGTCAATTCCGAGGTGGAGCCGTTCGTTGGTGAAACACTCTAGGGAAGACCTTAAGCCCTAATGAGCCACTGCAATTGACATGGGCAGAATTCTTGGTGCAATTCAAGCGCAAGTTTTGTTCGGCTCAAAATCTGTTGGAGTTGGAGAATAAGTTTTTGACATTGACGAAAGGTAGCATGTCAGTTGATGAGTACACCAATAACTTCACCGATAAGATGGAGTTTGCCTTGCGTATCGTTCCAAACGAGCTGACAAAGGTGGATCGGTATGCGAAGGGACTTCCATGGGAGTACGAGGTGCCAGTACGTCAGGCACTTACTCTAGAGCCAGCTATCTGGGTTGCCAAGTCTGTGGAGAATATGATCAAGGGGAGAACCACCGTCAAGGTTGAGGTTGGTGAGAAAAGGAAGTTTGAAGGAACATCTGGTTCCAGTAAGAAGAGCAAATTTTCGAAATCTGATTCGAAAAAGTTTGGAGGAAAAGGAGGCGAAGCAAAGTGGTGTGATAAGTGTAAGAAAAGGCACTTTGGGAAATGTAGCGAGGATGTGACCTGCTACAAGTGTGGAAAGGTTGGACATTTTGCCAATGAATGTCCGAACAACAAAAGGATGTGTTTTGGGTGTAATGAAGAGGGGCATATTTTGAAAGACTGTCCGAAGAAGAAGGAGGCAGCTAGGCCCAACATTCCACCAAAGCCGAAGGCAAGAGCCTTCCAGATGACACTTGAGGCTGCTAAAGATGAAGCTGATGTCGCTTCAGGTACCTTTCTCATAAATGATTTACCTGCTCAAATTTTGTTTGATTCTGGAGCCAACTACTCCTTTATTTCGCATGAGTTTGGTAGAAAGCTAGCTTTGCCTATTGATAGACTAGATGATGCTTTATTAGTCGAAGTAGCTAGTGGCAAGTTTGTACCTGTTAGCCATCGTATGAAAGACGTCTTGATCGACCTTAATGGGAATAAGTTTCACGAGGCGTTATTGCCTATCGAACTTAATGGTTTCGACATCGTCTTGGGAATGGATTGGCTTAGCGCCAATGATGCCGAAATTTTATGCAAGAAAAAGATAGTTAAAGTAAACCCGCCTGGAAAAGATTCGTTTATGGTGTATGGGGACAAACGACGAGTGAATTCTGGGATCATTTCTCTAATGAAAGCCAGAAAGTGTTTGACCAAGGGATGTACATCATATTTAGCATTCGTGATTGATGCCAAGAAAGAAAAGAAGGTGATGCAGAGTATTCTAGTGGTGTGTGATTATCCGGAAGTATTTCCCGAGAATCTTCCTGGATTACCACCTGATAGACAAGTAGAGTTCAGAATAGACTTGTTACCAGGAACCACACCAATAGCAAAATCACCTTATTGATTAGCACCGACGGAGATGAAGGAGCTAATGATGCAACTTCAGGAGTTATTGGACAAAGGTTTCATTAGACCTAGTTCATCGCCCTGGGGAGCTCCGGTGTTATTTGTGAAGAAGAAAGATGGAAGTATGAGAATGTGCATCGATTACAGAGAGCTGAACAAGGCAACAATAAAGAATAGATATCCGTTGCCGAGGATTGATGACCTATTTGATCAATTGCAAGGTTTGAGCTATTTCTCGAAGATCGATCTAAGGTCAGGATATCATCAGCTGAAAGTAAGAGAGCAAGATATCGAGAAGACTGCGTTCAGAACTAGATACGGACACTACGAGTTCTTGGTTATGTCGTTTGGACTAACCAATGCTCCGGCAGCGTTCATGGATTTGATGAATAGGGTTTGTAATCCTTTCCTTGATAAATCCGTGATAGTGTTTATAGACGACATTCTGATTTACTCGAAAAGCTAGGAGGAGCATGGCAGGCACTTGCGAGAAGTGTTAGAAGTTTTGAAGTAGGAGAAGCTTTATGAAAAGTTCTCCAAATGCGATTTTTGGATTCGTGAAGTCCAATTCTTGGGTCACGTGGTCAACCAAGAAGGGATAATGGTTGATCCAGCGAAGATCGAAGCTGTGACGAAGTGGGAACAACCGAAAAGCCCCACGAAGATTCGAAGCTTTTTAGGATTAGCCGGATATTACCGAAGGTTTATCCAAGGTTTTTCTTCGATTGCTACTCCATTAACAGCTTTGACCCACAAAGGAGCTACTTATTCTTGGAGTGAGAAGCATAAAGAAGCATTCGAGAAGTTAAAGAAGAAGCTATGCGAGGCACCGATACTTTCTCTACCCGATGGAGTTGAAGACTTCGCTGTTTATAGCGATGCGTCTGGTGTTGGATTGGGTTGTGTTTTGACCCAAAGAGAAAAGGTGATAGCATATGCGTCTCGACAGCTGAAAGAGCATGAAAAGAATCACCCGACTCATGATTTGGAGTTGGCAGCGGTAGTTTTCGCTCTAAAAATATGGAGGCATTACCTCTATGGCACGAAGTGCAAACTTTTCAATGATCATAAGAGTCTCCAATACCTCTTTAATCAGAAGGAATTGAATATGAGGCAACGACGCTGGCTAGAATTACTTAAAGACTACGACTGCGAGATACTTTACCACCCCGGTAAAGCTAATGTTGTTGCTGATGCTCTCAGTCGGAAAGTCAATCTTGAAAGGAAGAGGCCAAGAGCGTTGAGAATTGAAGTTGTCTCGACCATTGTGGAAAGTATAAAGAAAGCTCAAGAGGAAGCTTCTGAGAAAAATGACCGAAAGGAGGAACGTTTGGGTAAAACGTTGGTGTTTGGTACTAACGGTCATGGACTGAAGATATTCCAAGATCGTATTTGGGTACCTAAGTCAGGAGGAATTAGGGATCTTCTGATGGAAGAAGCTCACAAAACCATGTACTCAATTCATCCGGGTAGCACTAAAATGTATAGGGACCTGAAACCCTACTACTGGTGGCCGACGATGAAGTTTGATGTTGCAAAGTATGTGGCCGAGTGTGTGACTTGTGCGAGAGTCAAGACACAACATCAGAAACCTTACGGGAGTTTAGAACCATTGCCTGTGCCTATGGGTAAGTGGGAAGACATTGCTATGGATTTTGTCACTAAACTGCCCAGAACAAAGAATGGTCACGACATGATTTGGGTGGTCGTTGATCGATTCACTAAGAGTGCGCATTTCATAGCGGCCAGGGAGAAATGGTCTATGGAAAAGCTTGCGAATTCTTACGTGAAGGAAATTGTGAGGCTTCACGGTGTTCCGTTAACGATTGTATCGGATCGTGATAGCCGTTTCACCTCAAGGTTTTGGAAAAGTCTACAAGAGGAAATGGGTACCAAGTTATGTTTAAGCACAGCTTACCATCCGCAGACTGATGGTCAGAGTGAAAGAACAATACAAAAACTTGAAGATATGCTGAGAGCATGTACCTTGGAATTCCTAGGTAATTGGGATGAACATTTACCGTTGGTAGAATTTTCCTATAATAATAGTTTTCACTCGAGCATTAAGATGGCACCTTATCAAGCTTTGTATAGACAGAAGTGTCGCACGCCGTCTTGTTGGCTTGAGGCTGGGGAAAAGCAGTTTATGGGACCGGAGATGGTTCATCAAACTGCTGAAAAGTTGAAAATAATTAGGGAAAGAATGTTAGCAGCTCAAGATCGTCAAAAGAGCTATGCTGACAAGAAGCGAAGACCGATGACTTTTGAGGTTGGAGATTCGGTTTTGCTTAAAGTCTCGCCGTGGAAGGGACTTATAAGATTTGGTAAAAGGGGAAAGTTGAGTCCAAGGTTTATTGGACCGTTTAAAGTCCTTCAGAGGATTGGAAACCAAGCTTACAAGCTCGAATTACCCGAAGAACTGAATGGAATTCACAACACCTTTCATGTGTGTTATTTGAGGAAGTTCACGGGAGAAGTTCCCGATATAATTCCAATTTCTGAATTGAGAATTGATGAGAACAAAAGGTTGATTGAAGAACCAGAGGCAATTGTTGACCAAAAGACTAAGACGTTGCGACGCAAAATGGTTGGGTTAGTGCTTGTCCGATGGAAACACACGAATGGGCCGAATCTCACCTGGGAGACGGAGAGTGACATGTTGAGTCGCTATCCGCATTTGTTTGTCGATGTGTGATTCCGGGGACGGAATCATTCTAAGGTGGAGAGAATTGTAACGCCTGTGTTTCTGGGCTTGCCATTTTTAGCAATGTAATAGTCTAGGTTAACCTTTGTAACCCGTTTTGAAATAATAAAAGTGTATTATTTGAATATTATGTGTTTTGTGCTTAATTGCTTATTTATGTGGTTTGATTAGTTAAGAATAAAAATAAGCGTCAAAATTAAAGTTTGAGATAAGCCCGATATCTTTTCATAAAGTTGTAGTGGTCGAAACAAGGATTCCGGAGATATAAGGAATGTCGAAATCCGAGTTATAACGAAGAAGTTATGACCTGTCGAAGTTTCGCGACAGAACCGGCACGACCCAGCGCGACCCAGCGCGACGTAGATAGTGAATTTAAGGTAGATAGATATCTATCCTTAGTGATCTAAATGAGAATTGAAGATCTCATCGATAGTAGTGCAACGACGGAAAGACAGACGGAATCAGAGTTCAGATGAAGGAGTTATGAATTTCGAACGGAGTTTTCCTGTCCCGGCCTACTAAAGATAATATATAAGTAATATACTTATAATATATTAAAAATAAAGTCAAAATTAGCCAATGGAGTCTAAACGAGAGTTGTAGAGCATAATCTCACCTTCGCGGCGATATAAAGAACGTCGAAAACGGAGTTCGTATGCGAAAGTTATGAATTTCTGAAGTTCGGGGCGCGAAACCCCAAAACTGTCAGAGCCCACGACGTGGAACAAGGTTGCCACGACGTGGCAAGTGTCCTGTCACCTCCGGAAGGCCCCCAGATGCAACTTGGGATGACGCATGCAGTGACGACCAAGCCCACGACGTGGCAAGGGCCAAATTTGCCCTATAAATAGATTTGAAGGGCCAGCCGTTTAGGGTTGCTATTTTCTCTCTTCTCTCTCCCGTTTTGCATCGATTTGCGTGACAGAAGTACCCCGAAGCCCCGGTAATATTCCCAAGTCCCGAAGCAAGTCCCGAGATCCTGAAGATCCCGAGAAGTGCGGTTCCCGAGCCGAAGCTCTACCCGCGAGAAGTTCAATTTTTGAAGAGATCTTCCAGATCTGCTGAGGATTTCTACTTTTGCAAGTCGTAGTGCTGTCCGATCATCTTCTGATCAAGTGAGTGTGTAGTTATTTCCTTCCAAATACAATAATATGAAGTATTTTATATAAAATACGTGCTATGTGTATATATTTGGTTGTGTTATGTGTGAATGTGTATTCACTCTCTTCTATCTTATAGATCTGATTATTTCTCTATGAGATATGTGTTATGTGTGTGTGCCTCATCTGTTATGTGATATATGTGTTGATTAAAGCATGCTATACAGGTTTTCTTTAAACTATGTATACAAATGTATATTTTTATCTACTAATATGTTGGGTAGAGCATGGGTAGATAGTTGGTGTGTAATAAACAGATGAGAGGCCTCGTTGTTGTTTGATTAAGTCATCTAGCGGAGTTTAGATGACGACCACATACTTTTCTAGATAGTCTTGTGGAAACATTAGCAGGTTCGCCACCTGTAGGTGTTAATGAACTTGGGTGTTCATTCGCTGTACTCCATTCCCCTCATGGTTGCCTTATTTGACTTATATTGCTAAGGTACCCCCGAAGCATGTGTTGTCGCCCCGATGAAATATTCTTAGACTAGGTCCCTTATGATTAGTTGTATTAGGGACATTAAAGTGAGAATAACGGGAATGGGTAATTGGGTTATTGTTGGTTGGTGAAAATTAAATATGATATTTATTGTGGGTTGAAAACCATATATGCTCACCAGGCTCCCAAGCCTGACCCACTCAGTTTTAAATTGTATTACAGGAAGTGGCGGAAGGGCATGAGATGGATGAACCATCAAGTTGTTTTGTTTACAAGTCTGCATATGTTTATATTTGTTATATGACTTGTAATGTATTCTTTTATGCTTATTGGTCTGTATCAGAACATGACACCCCGAGCTTTGATTATAATGAAAATACATTTCTTTTATGAAATGCTTCGGTAAACATTGTTTTATCATGTTTTGTTTTTGGGAACAAATTCCGCAACTCTTTCAAATCAAAAGGATTTACTCTGAAAATATTTAAAAGCATAAATGAAAATCGGTTTTTTCTGGCCGAGATTTTGGGGATGTCACATAGAAGTATGGACTAGCAGGTGGGTTGTCGCGAAGTAAAGAGTGACCTACCGATGATGCTCCACCTCCTTGGAAAGGTTAGGGGTGGTCACATACCTAGGATTCCGACTTCGAAGTATAAGGATTGTAATCCAGTATTACAGTGTGCAATTGCACTCAGTATAAAAAGATACGCAATTTCGAAGGGACAAAAGTTCTCCTTCTACAACATGAGGATATACAACAATTTAGCGGTGGGAGAGTGTCATGGACCAATTATCCCGTAATCATATTGATCGAGAAGACAAAGATCATGCCACTTGATTATCTTATGATTGGGTTAAAAAGGGGGGCTCATAGACGAAAGGCGATATTAGTCTTATAGAAGTCTGTAGACAAAGATGACATGACCTAGAACAACCAGGAGGAGGATAGAGGGTGCAAGAATAATATGGAAGCCCTTAAAATATCCAAGAATTCTCTAAGACATTTTAGAGTAGTAAGGAGCATTATTGGAACATTGTATATCAGTTTAGATATGAGTAAATAGATCTAGAATAGTCATGAGACTATGGGATCTAGAAACTGATGGGTTTTAAGTCTATTAAAGATCAACCATTGGGCAGTGGACGTAACAAACAATTTTGATCTAAGACTCAAAACACAAGATCTAACTCAACTATCCATGCAACTTATAAAACACAATATAATAGAATGATACATTTGATTTCTTCGTATGTTTCTTCTTTTGATGAGCCAGTTGAATGGACTATAGAACCCAACGTAGAGTTCCTTTTCTAAAATCACACCCATGAAACAAGACACAAGAAAGTCTAAGAAATCCTGGAACTACATGAGACATCCCAAAATACGACCCAAAAATTTTTGTTTTAATATTACTAAAAATCACATCATCAAATGTCATATATACTAAGAATCGTAGAATGAGTAACTCAAAAGTCAAAGTAACTGTGTCAAAACAAAAATTATATCAATCATATCAAAATATATGGATAAGACCTCCAGGATAAGACTGAAGCTGTGGTGTGTGCGATGCCATCATCTTGAGCTCTTCCCCTTGCTAGCGGAAAGTACCTGAAAACAAAGCTGAAACTGTAATCACGAAGCTTAGTGAGCTCCCCCAAACTACCACATACCATACAATAACATATAAACAACTATTGGGCCTTGTCCATTGAATCAGACCGAAGTCCAGAAACTGCATCGGACCGAAGTCCGGAACTAACCAGGGCCTTGCCCTCTGCATCAGACCGAAGTCCGGAAACTGCATCGGACCGAAGTCCGGAACTGACTGGGACCTTGTCCCCTGCATCAGACCGAAATCTAGAAACTGCATGAACATAGCATAACATAGACATATCAACTAGCATGAACACACATACTGCATACTGCATCGGACCAGAGTCCGGAATACATAACACAAAACATGCTTGAATCACAAAGACATCAAACATTCTAACTACTGCATCGGACCGAGGTCCGGAACTACTACTAACTAAACGGGCCGACATTGTGGCCGAAGACCTGTTCCTACTGGAAGGAAACTCACCTCGTAAGCTGGTTGCAGAAATGCTACTCAAAAACTGACTGCTGCTGCTGCTTCTCCGTAGCTTCCTGGCTCAAAGGGGACTGAAATACAACCATAAATCCGGATGTACTTGCTCCCCTTGAATACTTCTCTTCTCTCTTCTTCCTCAAATCCCCAAGATGCACTAAAACCTCCACAAGTGAGAAAATGCTCCAAAAATGCTTAAGAACATCTAGGGTTTCGTAAGGGACTCTTTATGGGTGAGGGAGGCTGGTCTTGGGGCACATAAGATGTTTAAATAAGGTACAAACCCTTGAAATTAGGGTTTCATCCAGACTGGCAGACTCGCCGAGTCCGGGAATATTGACTCGTCGAGTTGCCAACTTAAACGTACCACGTGCAACTCCCGACTCTACTCGACGATCCGGGCTACTGACTCGTCGTGTACCTCTTAAGAAATAAAAATATTACTTTATTTAAATCACACACCAGAAATGGGGCGTTACAACTCTCCCCCACTTATCTTAGACTTCGTCCTCGAAGTCTGCTGCTGCTGAATCTATAAATATCTCTGGATAATGCTCCCTCATTTCTTCCTCGGCCTCCCACGTCCATTCTGAACCCTTCCGGTGCTGCCACTGCACCTTCACTAGCTGGACTACCTTGTTCCTCAAGGTCTTCGTTTTCCGATCCAAGATCGCAATGGGCCTCTCAATATAATTCAGGCTGTTATCAACCTGAATATCCTCCAAGGGTACAACTGCTGACTGGTCCACCAAACACTTCCTCAACTGAGAAACACAGAAGGTGTTGTGGATCTGGCTAAGCTCTGCTGGAGGATCCAACCGATAAGCAACCCGATCCACCCGGGCCAAAACCCTAAAAGGGCCAATGAACCTACGACCCAGCTTGCCCCTCTTTCGGAACCTGATAACACCCTTCCAGCGTGATACCTTCAGGAGGACCATATCGCCCACCTGAAACTCCAAGTTTGAACGCCTCTTGGCTGCGTAACTCTTCTGCCGACTCTGCGCAGTCTGCAGTCTGCTACGGACCTGCTGGATCAACTTTGTGATCTTGAGCACCATCTCGTTACTCCCGATGACTCGCTGACCGACCTCGCCCCAATAAATGGGGGTCCTACACTTTCTCCCATAAAGCATCTCGAAAGGAGGGCTGTCAATGCTAGCATGGTAACTATTGTTACACGAAAATTCCGCTAAAGGAAGATACGTATCCCAACTACCACTGAAATATAGGACACATTCCCGAAGCATGTCCTCGAGAGTCTAAATAGTCCTCTCGCTCTGCCCGTCCGTCTGGGGGTGGAAAGTAATGCTGAAATGGAGACGAGTACCCATCTCGTCATGAAACCGCTTCCAAAACCTGGAAGTAAAACGGACGTCTCGGTCTGATACTACTGATACAGGCACCCCATGTCGTGCCAATACCTCGCGCACATAGATATCGGCTAGCTTCTCGGCCGATATTCTCTTCTGAATCGGTATGAAATGCGCGCTCTTGGTCAGTCGATCCACTATGACCCAAATTGAGTCAACTCCATGTGCGGTCCTGGGAAGCTTAGTGATGAAATCCATAGTGTTATCCTCCCATTTCCACACAGGAATGTCTAACGGTTGCATCTTGCCGTGGGGTCTCTGGTGTTTTGCCTTGACCTTCCTGCAGGTCAGGCACCTCTTTACATACCAGGCTACGTCCCACTTCATGCAGGGCCATCAATAATCAGGTCGAAGATCTCTATACATCTTCGTTGCCCCTGGATGGATGGAGAACCGAGACTTGTGGGCCTCATTCATCAACACCTGCCGTACTCCTCCCCAATATGGCACCCAGACTCTCCCATGAAGGGTCAACAATCCTCGACTGTCATAATTGAAAGAAGCTACTCGGCCCACAATCCTCTCGCACTTCTGCCTCTCCTCCTTCAGGCCCTCGACCTGTGCCTCTCTAATATGCTCCAACAATGGAGTAATCACCATCATCCTCAGACATATATCTCTGATCGGAGCCGCCATCGCCTTGCGACTTAGGGCGTCAGCCACAACGTTGGCCTTGCCCGAATGAAAAAGGATCTCACAATCGTAATCCTTTACCACGTCTAACCACCAGCGCTACCTCATGTTCAGATTCGGCTGGTCCATGAGGTACCTCAAACTCTTGTGATCCATGTAAATGGTACAACGGACCCACAGGGGTAATACCTCCAAATCTTGAGGGAGAACACCACTGCCCCCAGCTCTAAATCGTGTGTCGGATAGTTAGCCTCGTGAGGCTTCAACTGTCTAGAGGCATAAGCTATCACATGCCCTCTTTGCATCAACACTGCTCCCATACCGATGATCGAGGCATCACAGTAGACTACAAAGTCATCCACTCCCTCTGGCAGGGTAAGAATCGGTGCCTCGCATAATCGCCGTCTGAAGGTCTCAAATGTTGCCTGCTGCTCAGGCCCCCAGCAAAACACTACCGACTTCCTAGTCAGTCGGGTGAGTGGAACTGCTATCTTGGAGAAGTCCTGGATGAATCTCCTGTAGTACCCTGCCAAACCTAGGAAGCTCCGAATCTCAGATGGAGACCTCGGGACCTCCCACTGCATCACGACTTCAATCTTGGCCAGATCCACTATTATACCCTTCTGGTTGACGAGGTGTCTAAGGAACTGCAACTCGCGCAACTAGAACTCGCACTTGGAGAACTTCGTGAAAAGTCTCTCCCTCCTCAAAGTCTCTAGCACCTCCCTTAGGTGCCCCTCATGCTGCTCCTGAGTCTTGGAACAAACCAAGATATCGTCTATGAACACTATCACATACCGATCCAGCATCAGCCGACATACACGGTTCATGAGATCCATGAACACGGCTGGAGCGTTGGTGAGCCCATACGGCATCACCACAAACTCATAATGCCCATAGCGGGTCCTAAAAGCAGTCTTCTGAACATCCTCACCTCTGACCCGCATCTGATGATAGCTGAAGCGCAGATCAATCTTGGAAAACCAAGATGCTCCCTGAAGCTGATGAAACAAGTCATCTATCCTCAAGAGTGGGTGATGGTTCTTCACCGTTACCTTGTTCAACTCCCGGTAATCTATACACATACGGTGCGACCCATCCTTCTTCTTCACAAACAGGATCGGGCCTCCCCATGGTGAACTGCTTGGTCTGATAAAACCCTTGTCTAACAGCTCCTGCAGCTGCATAGACAACTCAAGCATCTCTTGAGGAGCCAATCGATATGGTGCCTTGGCTATCGGCGCAACACTAGGGACCAGGTCAATCCTAAACTCGACCTGTCTCTTAGGAGGTATTCCAGGCAAATCCTCTGGAAATACATCTGGGTACTCACGTACCACCGGTACATCGTCAACAGTCGCCTTGCCCTTCTCCCAGGCATCTAAAACATAGGCGACGTACCCCGCGCAACCCTGCTGGAAGTAGCGCCATGCTCTCGCTGCTGAACAAAGAATTGGTCTGCGTTGTGGCCTCTCGCCCTGAATCACTAACTCTCCCCCACCAGGGGTGCAGACCCTCACTAACTGTAGCTCACAATCAATCACTGCCCCATTGGGGCTCAGTTAATCCATACCCACTATAACCTTATTCCCTCACAGGGGAACGGGAACCAAGTCCACTGAAAACTGCTCATCAAATAACTGCAGCAAACACGTCCTATGTACTCTCGCGACCCTGACGGTCTTGTCATCAGTTATCTCAACCTCAAGTGGGCAACTCAGCTCCCCCAGAGCTTTGCTAAACCTCTTGCTAAGCGCAAGCGAAACAAATGATCATGTAGCCCCCGAATCAAACAATACTATAGCTGAAATGTCGTTCACTAAGAACGAACCTATATAAAAACATATAATCATAAGAAACAATCATTAATAATAAAGAAATGAAGGGAAGATACATACCCGTCACCACATCAGGAGTCGTTCACACCTCCTCTACTGTCATCTGAAAAGCTTTACTCTTCGCCACTGGCGCCTCACTTTGGCCCTGACGGCCGTCTGTAATCCTCAAAGTTGCAGGGGCAGGTGCCGCCACCTTCCTTGCTGCTGCCAAACTCGGACAATGGAACTTTTTATGTCCCCTCTAATTGCAATAGAAGCAAATTAGATCAGATGCTGAGGTAATGGTGGGAGTAGTTGTACAATCTCTGCTCACATGCCCGGTCCGGCCGCACTTGTAGCAACCGAGACTCCCTGCCTTGCACACCTCATCATGCAATCTCCCACACTTGCCACACCAACTGCGGCTCTGCTGTCCTCTAGATCTATGATCCGATATCTTGGGAATTTTGCCCGAACTCCCTGTGCCAGATGCCGCCTCTGGCTTCCTCCTCTTCTCCATCTCCAAATCTCTCTCTCTCTCTCTCTCTCTCTCTCACGAGCCTTCACAATCATATCATCCAACATTTTACAGCTGGACCGGCTCACAAATTGGCGGATATCACTCCACAACATCTCATGATAACGAGCCTTCTTCATTTCCTCATCAGTTGCATACTGAGGAATGAGAAGAGTCCTCTCCCTGAACTTGGTGGTAATCTTCACCACGGTCTTTATAGTCTGGGTGAGATCCTGAAACTCCTTGGCTAACTGCTGCACCTCAATAACCGGTGCAAACTTGACTCTGAACCTAGTAGTAAAATCAGCCCAAGACATCGCATCAAGTGTTGCGTCATCCCCGTTGACATGCCCGATCTCCTCTCGCCAGTCTCGTGCCCTGTCCTTCAGAAGACAGGATGCTAGCCTGACATTGCCCTCCTCGGGACATCTGCTGGTGCGGAAAGCATTGGCGACATCCGCAAACCACCTGGTACTCGCTATGGGATCCCACACCCTATGGTAGTCTGGAGCTCCACAAGCCCGGAACTCCCTGAAGGTGAGTATGTGCGACCCCATCATGGTCATCACCTTGGCACGGAAGGTGCTCAACCTCTCATCCATCAGCTCCAAAATACCCTCCTTGATCGAACCAAAGATCACATGGGTCTGCTCAAGTATGATGCGAGTAATCTCTGAAGAGAGAAAATCCCTAGTCTGCTCATCCAAATGCTCGGCCCCCGAGCCTGATCCTGATCCCTCCCCGACACCAGAACTGCCGACTGCTGGTCTAGGGTGTAAAACCACCATTCTAAAAACACATCATAATAAACGTCAGGAACAATGATATATCTCGAGGGATCACTACTACTACAAGTTTCTTGGTCTCATCTCAGCTTTCCTTGATTCAAGTACGGATCCTCTGCTTCCAGTAGTACGGGCCCATACTACCTTCCACATCTATCCGTACTTTCCTCAAGAACTGCCTCGACTCCACCAAGTCACTTATACTGCTACTGATCTTTGCCACTCTCATCCTAGGCTTGCCCTAGGGAAATCTATGACTCCACCCAAACCAGTCCCCAACTGCTGAAGGCCTCCTTGTAATGCCAATTAGCCATCACCTGAATACCATCACATGTGACGAGGCTCAGATAATCCTTCAAGTAAAAGACTCATACCTACAACGGTTAGACTCAGACAAGAGTTGCGCAATACGGCCAAATCTAGCACTCTGAGATTATTCAATCCTGATCACATGTAACGTGACGCATTCACCTAATGGCTAACTCCCATTACTCAGAGTCCCACAAAGCAAAAAGCAAGCAGCATTCAAACAAATGAAACTACTCAAGCATATCTATCCTCATAACGAGAAACTATACTAGCATGCAATGCTAAGCTCATTCTATCAGGCATAACCTTAACATGCTATCCTACTACTGTCTACTCAATACTAGCATGCAATTCTCATGAAGCTGAAGCACATAAAGCAGGCACATAAGGCATCCTCCTAGATCCTTAGTCCTATTCTAGCATGCTGTTCTACTGAAACTGAAACAGATAACCATAATATAAGGCATCCTCCTAGATCCTTAGTCATATTCTAGCAAGCACCACACCATTTTCCCTTTCTCAAAACTCTTTTCTTTTTAAGTTTCTTTTTCAAAAATTCTTTTGAAAACATTTTTCGTATAAAATCTTTTATCATTTCCTTAGTTTGAGTCCAGTCATACTCGAAAGTGTGCCTGAATCCCTCAAACCAAGGCTCTGATACCAACTTGAAACATCCCAAAATACGACCCAAAATTTTTTGTTTTAATATTACTAAAAATCACATCATCGAATGTCATATATACTAAGAACCATAGAATGAGTAACTCAAAAGTCAAAGAACTGTGTAAAAAAAATTGTATCAATCATATCAAAATATCTGGATAAGACCCCTAGGATAAGACTGAAGCTGTGGTGTGTGCGATGCCATCATCCCGAGCTCTTCCCCTTGCTAGCGGAAGTACCTGAAAACAAAACTGAAATTGTAAGCATGAAGCTTAGTGAGCTCCCCCAAACTACCACATACCATACAATAACATATAAACAACTATTGGGCCTTGCCCGCTGGATTGGACTGAAGTCTGGAAACTACATCGGACCGAAGTACGGAACTAACCAGGGCCTGGCCCTCTACATCGGACCGAAGTCTGGAAACTACATCGGACCGAAGTCCGGAACTGACTGGGACCTTGTCCCCTGCATTGGACCAAAGTTCGGAACTAACTGCATCGGACTGAAGTCCAGAACTGGATGGGACCTTGTCCCATGCATCGGACCGAAATCCGGAAACTGCCTGAACATAGCATAGCATAGACATATCAACTAGCACGAACACATATACTACATACTGCATCAGACCAGAGTCCAGAACACATAACACAAAACATGCTTGAATCACAAAGAGATCAAGCATTCTAACTACTACATCGGACCGAGGTCCGAAACTACTGCTAACTAAACAGGTCGGCATTATGGCCAAAGACCCGTTCCTACTGGAAGGAAACTCACCTCGTAATCTGGCTGAAGAAATGCTACTCAGAAACTGACTGCTGCTACTGCTCTGTAGCTTCCCGACTCAAAGGGTACTGAAATGCAACCAGAAATCCGGATCTACTTGCTCCCCTTGAATACTTCTCTTCTCTCTTCTTCCTCAAATCCCCAAGATGCGCTTAAACCTTCACAAGTGAGAAAATGCTCCAAAAATGCTTAAGAACGGCTAAGGTTTCGTATGGGACTCTTTGTGGGTGAAGGAGGCTGGTCTTGGGGCACATAATATGTTTAAATAGGGTGCAAACCCTTGAAATTAGGGTTTCATCCAGACTGGCAGACTCGCCGAGTCCGGGAATATGGACTCGATGAGTCGCCAACTTAAACCGCGTGCAACTCCCGACTCTACTCGACGAGTCGGGCTACTGACTCGTCGAGTCTTAGGAAATAAAAAAATTACTTTATTTAAATCACACACCAGAAATGGGGCGTTACACTACAAGCTTCAAACAAAACCGAAATCTTGATTTTGTGGTCGACCACGCCGTGGTAAACAACCTGCCAGGACGTGGGAACTACACTTTCGGATTTCTTAGGGTTTTTGAGGATTCCAAACTTTTTAGACTAAGAGGTATTTCTCTTATACATTAGAAACGGATTTGGATCCCTCTATTTATAGGGAGGTGATTTGAAATCCAAGAGATAACTACCAAACATAATTATAATTATCTATGGAATTCAAATCATTGTGGAATATTCCACATTCCTTATATTACCATTAATTAATTAAACAAATAATTAATTAACAAAATAAGTTCCTCAAATAAACATATTTATAGATCTGCTTTATTTTATTATTGTGTATAACCCAAAATGACATTGCTATTTATAGTAAAATTATCGGGATTGTTATGACTAAGTTGTAACATCCCAAATACAGATAAATTTTTTGTTTTTATACCATCAAATTCATACATCATTTGTTTCAAAACCAAACATAATAAAAGTGCATCTCAAATATCAGAGTATAAAAAAGTCAACAATGCGAAAAGACATAGGGGAAACGATGTGCAATCAAGTTGGACCATTCCCTTTCAAAATGGAAGTACCTTAAAATGAACCACAAAACTATAAGCACAAAGCTTAGTGATTTCTCTAAAATACCACTTACCATACATAACATCGGGCCCCACTCATCGTAACGGGCTCGACCCATATACCGGCTCGCGCCCATCATACATACAGGCTCTGCTCAACATACAAATGGGCCCAAACCAAATTGAATTTGTCTTTTAGTATAAAGGATATTTTGTATGTGTTTGTCACACCCCCAAACCTCGGATGGCGGAAACGTATGGGGGTGGAGGACTTAATGTGTAGTATCATGACATATGAGTGTAATAGTGATCATAGTACATACAACCAATCATAAATATAATCGAAAAAGTTACATAGTTTTCCACTGTGTGACATCCCCAATTTCTCGGCCAGAAAAGACCGATTTGTTTATGCTTGTTTTTTAAAATCAGAGTAATCTTTTAAAGAAAACAGTTGCGAAATTTGTTCCCAAAATATGATAAAGATTTATCAAAGCATTTCTGTAAAGAAATGTATTTTTATTATATAACAAAATCTCGGGATGTCATGTTCCGATACAGACACATAAGCATAAACAGAACTTACATTATTTACACTAAAGATTTTACATCTCCTTTAATCTCTCCGTGAAATATATCTTCGTATCGATACCTGTGATACAAAGAAAACTGAGTGGGTAAGGCTTGGGAGCCTGGTGAGCATATAGGGTTTTCAACCCACAATAATATAGTTATTATATTCAACCATCAAACAATCAACTCAATTACCCATCCCTATTATCTTTCTTAGGATTTTACCCTAGGAATTCAACTACCCGTCATTCATTCATTCCTAAGGATTGACCTAAGGAATTAGCACAAAATCTATTGCTACATAAGGCGCATCTACCAACATCATCCTTTAAGCGCCTCTGCCAGGATTACGTCATACACTATGAGGCGCGACTGCCAGGTTTATGACATTATCTTTTAGGCGCATCTGCCGACATTATCTTATAAGCGCATCTGCCAAGATTATCCTATAAGCACAGCTGCCAAGATTATCCTATAAGTGCATCTGCTATTGTTATGACAATCTCTATTTGGCGCATCTGCCAAGATCACGACATTCACTACTTGGTGCATCTACCGATATTATTCTCAAGCGCATCTGTTAGTTTTATGACATTCTTTAATTGGTGCATCTACCAATATCATTCTTAATCATCTTTCATACCTCATCATTTTATCACATACCAACTATCTCATCTACCCATGTTCTACCCAACATATTTGTAGATATAGAATACATATACAGTTTAACTCATTTAAAAACTATATAAAACATTCGTTCCATACTCATCTCAAATAAACAACAATATATAAACACATAGCACGTATTTTATAACAAATACTTCATATTTATGTGTTAGAAGAAAGTAACCACACACTCTCCCAAACATATACTTAATACATTCAAACAATACTTGTATTATACCCGTGTTTATGAAAGGGACTATACACCCACACATATAAACAACTTTATATTATACACATAGCACGTATTTTATAGAAAATACTTAATATTTATGTGTTATAAGAAAGTAACTACACACTCACTTGATCAGAAGATAATCGGGCAGCACTACGGCTTGAAGAAGTAGTGTTTCTCCGTAGAACTGGAAGATCTTCACAAAAACCGGCTCCTCGCAGGCAACGCTTCGGCTCGGGAATAACGTTCTTCGTGATCCTCGGGGCTTCGGATCTTGCTTCGGGGCTCGGAAATATTACCGGGGCTTCGCGGTATAAATGGCACGCAAAACGAGGCAAAAACTAGAGAGAAGAAAGAGTTTGAACAAGAGAAAATGGTTGATTTCGAGTTCTATTTATAGGCTGAGGGTCTGGGATTACGCGGGGCGTAATCTCAAATTACGCGGGGCGTACTCGAGTTACGCAGGGCGTACTTTGACGTCATTGCGTGTGTCGACTGGTGGCACTCGAGTATTGGTCAGACAAGTTGCACCCCTTTGAGTACGCTGGGCGTAATTTGACTCGTCGAACTTCTAAATTGCGTAACTTTCGCATACGAGCTCTGTTTTCGATGTTCTTGATATCCACGAGTAGGTGAGACTACGCTCTACAACTTTCGTTTAGACTCCGTTGGCTAATTTTGACTTTATTTTTATTATATCACTTTTAGTAGGCCGGGACTGGAAAACTCCGTTATAAATTCATAGCTTCTTCATCCGACGTCCGTTTTCGCCTATCTTTTTATCGTTTCACTACAATTGACGAGATCTTAGATTCTCGTTTAGATTGTTTCGGCTAAAAACCACTCGATCTCAAATCGAGTATTCGGGCTGCATACTGCTAAGCTGAAACTTAGAAAAATCATAACTTCCTCATACGAAGTCAGATTTGGACGTTCTTTTTATGCACGCTCACGGTTTAACGAACTCTACAACTTTTGTTTAGATCACTAAGGTTAAATATCGCTCTAACATAAATTAACTTTTTATGTCATTCAGCGTCGTGCCGGTTCTGTCGTGAACTTCGACAGGTCATAACTTCTTCGTTATAATTCGGATTTCGACGTTCTTTATATGTACGGAATCCTTGTAACATATACTATAATCTAGTTAAGATTATTCATTCTAAATAATCTTCTATCAGAAACTCATTTTTGACGTTTATCGTCTTTAAATTGACTAGCCCTGATCTACGGGCGTTACAATTATCTCCCCTTTAGGATGATTACGTCCCAGAATCATCAACGAAAATAGAACTTGTATAATGATTCCATACACTATCTCTTCATCCTAGGTAATAACCGTAAATTCTATGTTTCCTCGAAAGAGTATTTAACTCTATGGATTTCTTGATCGCAGACGATGCTCAATCTTGCCTCTGCTTATCGTACTATGTTTTACTTTCAATCGTAACCTTCGAGTTACCAAATAAGTCGTTATTATGGACTCCTTCTTCTCAGGATAAATACTTTCCTTTATCTAATTGTAACAAACCGATGGGTCGTGCTCTACTGACCTCTCATCGAATGATGTAATGCTTAGACTCAGGTCTCTTAGAGTTAAATTCCAAAATGGAATATACCTTCCTTTATATTCTAATGTGATATAATCACATTTCAGCATGTAGCATTTCTGCCTACAAACTTCTTTTAACAACGAGCGCGACACTATCAATCGCATTAACTTCAACCTTCTGACTTAAGTCAGATGTTACATCTAAGTTGGTCCTCTAGACCACGTAACATACTCCTCGTAGTCAAACTCAAATTTAAACATGACCACTAGGGTCGGAACAAGAACCATCTTACTAGTCATTACCGAAACAATGGTAATGACATACCAGAATAAAATGGAATCAATCACTAGCTTCTTGGTAACCTTGTGACTTTCCCTGATCCAAGTGTGAGTCCTGTGCTTCCGGTAGTATATGCATCTACTACCTTTCACACCTACTCATACTCGTCCCAAGTATTGTCCCGTAGTCGACCAAGTCACCATACAAGAAAATCAGACAATCATTCAACACACCAGTTAGCAAAACTAGGGTTTATATTAATTCCTTGAAACGATTACACAAAAGTTCAAGTTCACCCTATACTATGCCTCTAATAGGCTACATACATGATACTTTTCATATCGCTACTTTATAACTTGATCATTAGATATAAGATCCTTATTCCTGATTCCTTGCATTGCCATCTGCTTCATCAAGGATCATTTGAAATGCTCTTGCCTTTAGCTTTGGCGGCGCCTCTAGCCTTGCTGCTTGATTTTTCCTTGGGCAGTGTTGCTTGAAGTGCCCCTCTTCGTTACATTCGTAACACACCTTTTTGTTGAAAATACATTCATCGGCGTAATGCCCATGCTTTCCACACTTCAAACATGTCACCTCCATGCCACATTTTCCTGAGTGCTTCTTCTTGCACTTATCGCACCACCTTGCCTCATCCCTTCCTCCTCCTCCAGTCTTCGAGAATTTTCTTTTCTCATTAGAACCTGAAGTTCCTTCTAACTTTCTCTTCTTTCCAACTTCAACCTTACTGTCAGTCCTCCCCTTAATCATATTCTCAACAGACTTGGCAGCCCAAATAGCTGCCTCTAGAGTAGGTGCCTGACGCACTGGCACCGCATACTCCCAAGGGAGTCCCTTTGCGTATCGGTCGACTTTTGTCAGTTCGTCTGGGACGATGCACAAAGCAAACTCCATCTTGTCTGTGAAGGCATTAGTGTATTCATCCACTGCCATGCTGCCTTTCTTCAATATCAGAAATTTGTTCTCCAACTCTAGCAGTTTTGGGCCGAGCAGAACTTGCACTTGAATTGCACCAAGAACTCTGCCCAGGTCAGTTGCAGTGGCTCATTAGGGCTTAGGATCTTCCCTAGAGTGTTCCACCATTGAACGGCTCCACCTCGAAACTGACGCACTGCATAGATAGTCTGCAACTTGCCTCTACAGCCACAAGTCATGAAGACTAACTCCATTTCCGAGATCCAATCCATAACTCCAATTGGATCCTCCTTTCCATTGAAGGTCGATGGTTTGCAAGTTATAAAGTCCTTGTACTTGCATCCCATTCCATCATTCCTTCCATCATGGTTGTGTTGCCTAACTATTGGTGGGTTGGCTTGACCAACAGACCCACTGAAGTTTCCACCTTCCGAGTGCCCTTCATTTAATTCAGGCTCTTCCACATGAATTGACAGTTCTTCACAACTCTGTTGAAGCAACCGCCTAGTCTCCTCCATTTGACGATCCAACATCGTTTGAATCATCAATTGTACACCAGCCATTGTTATCGGCTCAGGTGCTGCTGCTACGACAGGTATTTGCTCAATCACGGGTGGTTGATTCCTGTTTTCATCAGCATTTCCAACTCCACTTCTTGTTCTCACCATTTTTGATCTACACACCGAATAAGGTGAAATTAGATCCTCATTCACGATAGATATTCAAATCGTCCTTATCACTCTGAAACGTTTATATGCTAGTTCTAATCTCGTAGCCATACGCTTAGAATCCTAAACACATAAGGTTTCCAGATCCGATCAGCAACAGACCATAGATCCAAACAAATAATAGCATCAATATAGCTATCACACAAAACATTTTGCACATAAAAGCATTTTAGGCATCATTCCTAAAATAAACTAGTGCTTGTGTCCATTTAGGTGTACTACCTAACATATTTTAGACACACTCCTCACAATCATTACTTAGCATTCTAAGTTTAAGTCTAGAAATTTCCTACAAATTCCTAGTTCGCTTAAACTAATGCTCTGATACCAACTGTGACATCCCCAATTTCTCGGCCAAAAAAGACCGATTTGTTTATGCTTGGTTTTTAAAATCAGAGTAATCTTTAAAAGAAAACAGTTGCGGAATTTGTTCCCAAAATATGATAAAGATTTATCAAAGCATTTCTGTAAAGAAATGTATTTTTATTATATAACAAAATCTCGGGATGTCATGTTCCGATACAGACACATAAGCATAAACAGAACTTACATTATTTACACTAAAGATTTTACATCTCCTTTAATCTCTCCGTGAAATATATCTTCGTATCGATACCTGTGATACAAAGAAAACTGAGTGGGTAAGGCTTGGGAGCCTGGTGAGCATATAGGGTTTTCAACCCACAATAATATAGTTATTATATTCAACCATAAAACAATCAACTCAATTACCCATCCCTATTATCTTTCTTAGGATTTTAACCTAGGAATTCAACTACCCGTCATTCATTCATTCCTAAGGATTGACCTAAGGAATTAGCACAAAATCTATTGCTACATAAGGCGCATCTACCAACATCATCCTTTAAGCGCCTCTTCCAGGATTACGTCATACACTATGAGGCGCGACTGCCAGGTTTATGACATTATCTTTTAGGCGCATCTGCCGACATTATCTTATAAGCGCATCTGCCAAGATTATCCTATAAGCACATCTGCCAAGATTATCCTATAAGCGCATCTGCTATTGTTATGACAATCTCTATTTGGCGCATCTGCCAAGATCACGACATTCACTACTTGGTGCATCTATCGATATTATTCTCAAGCGCATCTGTTAGTTTTATGACATTCTTTAATTGGTGCATCTACCAATATCATTCTTAATCATCTTTCATACCTCATCATTTTATCACATACCAACTATCTCATCTACCCATGTTCTACCCAACATATTTGTAGATATAGAATACATATACAGTTTAACTCATTTAAAAACTATATAAAACATTCGTTCCATACTCATCTCAAATAAACAACAATATATAAACACATAGCACGTATTTTATAACAAATACTTCATATTTATGTGTAAGAAGAAAGTAACCACACACTCTCCCAAACATATACTTAATACATTCAAACAATACTTGTATTATACCCGTGTTTATGAAAGGGACTATACACCCACACATATAAACAACTTTATATTATACACATAGCACGTATTTTATAGAAAATACTTAATATTTATGTGTTATAAGAAAGTAACTACACACTCACTTGATCAAAAGATAATCAGGCAGCACTACAGCTTGCAGAAGTAGTGTTTCTCCGTAGATCTGGAAGATCTTCACAAAAAGCGGCTCCTCGCGGGCAACGCTTAGGCTCGGGAATAACGCACTTCGGGATCCTCGGGGCTTCGGATCTTGCTTCGGGGCTCGGAAATATTACCGGGGCTTCGGGGTATAAACGGCATGCAAAACGAGGCAAAAACTAGAGAGAAGAAAGAGTTTGAACAAGAGAAAATGGCTGATTTCGAGTTCTATTTATAGGCTGAGGGTTTGAGATTACGCGGGGCGTAATCTCAAATTACGCGGGGCGTACTCGAGTTACGCAGGGCGTACTTTGACATCATTGCGTGCGTCGACTGGTGGCACTCGAGTATTGGTCAGACAAGTTACACCCCTTTGAGTACGCTGGGCGTACTCAAATTACGTTGGGCGTAATTTGACTCGTCGAACTTCTAAATTGCGTAACTTTCGCATACGAGCTCCGTTTTCGACGTTCTTGATATCCACGCGTAGGTTAGACTACGCTCTACAACTTTCGTTTAGACTCCGTTGGCTAATTTTAACTTTATTTTTATTATATTATTTTTAGTAGGCCGGGACTGGAAAACTCCGTTATAAATTCATAGCTTCTTCATCCGACGTCCGTTTTCGCTTATCTTTTTATCGTTTCACTACAATTGTCAAGATCTTCAATTCTCGTTTAGATTGTGTCGGCTAAAAACCGCTCGATCTCAAATCGAGTATTCGGGCTGCATACTGTTAAGCTGAAACTTAGAAAAATCATAACTTCCTCATACGAAGTCAGATTTGGACGTTCTTTTTATGCACGCTCACGGTTTAACGAACTCTACAACTTTCGTTTAGATCACTAAGGCTAAATATCGCTCTAACATAAATTCACTTTTTACGTCATTCAGCGTCGTGCCGGTTCTGTCGCGAAACTTCGACAGGTCATAACTTCTTCGTTATAATTCGGATTTCGACGTTCTTTATACGTACGGAATCCTTGTAACATATACTATAACCTAGTTAAGATTATTCATTCTAAATAATCTTCTATCATAAACTTATTTTTGACGCTTATCGTCTTTAAATTGACTAGCCCTGATCTACGGGCGTTACACACTGTTACATGTTTCGAATCGATTACAATATGATATCAAAAATAGTTGTCAAACGCCGAAACGTTCCATCCTCAAAAGCCTGCGGTTACCCAATTTCATTGATTTCCTGAGAATACAAATAATTTTGAAAGAGTGTCAACAATTAAGTTGGTGAGTGCATAAGCTTTTTTCATGTAAGATTTAAGACCTTTCTTTGTAAATGAATGTGTATGTATCAAGAAAAAAATCCACTATTTTCCTTATGAAATGTGTGTAGTCTTAGTATCCAAAGTCAGCTCTTGGACTCGACGAGTAGATCACTAAAACACGCGGACCAACCCGCTACTACTCGACAAGTAGGGCAGTCAACTCGTCGAGTAGACCCAAAACCCAAAAAGATTCATACATAAATCAGTACCTAAGAATCGGGGCGTTACAGACAAAGAAGACCTGGGACGACGTTCTTCAGGCGTCAGAATGTTATGACATTTGTCACCCCTGACCTGCCAGCCAAGTTGTTGCAAGCAACTTAGGTGCGGGATTGTCA
This sequence comes from Lactuca sativa, assembly GCF_002870075.4. NCBI lineage: Eukaryota > Viridiplantae > Streptophyta > Magnoliopsida > Asterales > Asteraceae > Lactuca > Lactuca sativa. Next base: position 30,912,457 of record NC_056631.2, on the reverse strand, counting down.
ATCCCAATATAGATCTATACACAACTATCACGCTCTCCCTACAAGAGACTTTGGCTATAACTTCAGAATTTTACCAGTACTCTAAGAGTATAATGAAGTAGTGTCTCACAATTTACGTTAATGAGTTTATGTGTATAATGAATGAAAAATCCTTTTTCTGTAGTGTAAATGAACCCTTATAAAATGCGATTGAAGTGATAATGTACCATAAACTATACCTACTATAGTTTATCATATATATATATATATATATATATATATATATATATATATATATATATTTGTGGTGAATGAAAAACCCTTTTATGGATGTTTGTTTCTGTTTTGTGAAATCAGTTAGCATGAAATACATTCAACACATAAAAATATTATTGCTATACACCTTGCTCGACATATTACAAGATGTTCGTAAATTAGAAACTGTTAACTAGTTTTTGGATGTATTTTTGTGTTGTAACTTGTATTCCCCCCCCCCCCCCCCATAAAACTTGAATAAATGATGAAAATGTAGGGGTATGAACTCACCTTATGTGATCCTTTGAGATGGTCGTGGAAGTAGAGAGATTTTCCAAGTCAAGAACACTTGGAAAAAGAGCTTGAAGATTTGAAGTTCTTGGGAACGAGAATGAAGATAATTGTATAAGGTTTTCGTGAATAGAGTGATGGAGGGTGGAATATTCAGGAGTGGAAATGGAGAACTTACCGAGAGTGAAGTGAAAGTCGAGAACTTCCTGGTCATCTTTGAGTTTTAGAGAGAAAATGGGAGGGAAAAAGTGTGCCTTTGGAGGATATGTCTGGGGTTTTATATGTGAGGATTAAGGATCTAATGAGTGGATTTTGGGCGGGGAAATCTGATGGAGTGTGGGAGAAAGATATTGATTTTATTAGGTACAAGTCGTCATAGAGTGGTTATGGGGGAATGGGCTGTGTCATAACTTTTTGGGAAGAGTCAACCAACTGTTGAAGAATATCTTGCACAAAAGATATGGTTTATAGCGAGAAATTCCCATAAATATTATTAAAATAATGAGTCTTAGACATCATAATCGTGTCTTAACTCTTCGAGATTGGTAAGTTAGATTGGGTGCTCGGAGTCAGGAGAGCCCGTTTGGAGTTGGGATTATCCGTCCGGAGTCATCCATGGTTCCGGAGTGGAGGTGCAGGGTTATCGACTCCCAGAGTGGCCCTGGTCTTCTGAGGCCGCGATACTCATCTGGTGCGGATCCTTTCGAGGTGGGTTGGTTCCGGATGAGGAGTTTCCAAATCAAAAGAAGGGTGTTCCAGAGTATGCGGAGATTGTCGGGTACATTTTAGAGGGTCATGTTCCGTACTTAGAGGGCTCCGGACCAAGAGTGTCCCTTTTGGTCTTCTAACTTGGTGTGAGTTGTGAGGATGAGGGGAAATTTGGTGTGAGGTCTTGGTTCATGAGACCTCGGATCGAAAGTGGTTTGAACTGTGAGTAGAGACGACTCGAAGGTAATCTAGAACCGAGAGCAGTCCGGGCTGTGCCGTAGCAAGATGAGTCAAACATGGCCTCAGACCGAAAGTAAGTGTAGGACCGAAAGAGGTCTCGGGCCAAAAATGGATCCGGACCGAAGGTAGGCTTGGTCCATAGATGGTTTTGGTTCCTTTTACTGCTTCTCGTGCAATCTTCCCGTCTCGAGTAATTTTTTTGACTATGCTATATGGGTTGGGTGCCCCCAGTGTTTAATAAAAAGTTAAGAGATTTAAAGACACTTTGTTTATGATCGTTAATAGTGTTAAACCTTGTATTGTGTGGTTTGCACTCCTCGTTAGGATTCGTTATGAATGCTACACACCCCCAAAGGGTATGCACTAGTGTTTTATCGAGTGGTTCCGTTCACTTACCCTGCTAGGGTTTAGAATTTCTGAATATGTGAAATTTTTAGGTGATACATTGTTTTGACATAAGGTGTTTGTACATTAGTGATCATGGAGTAAATTCTACTAAACATGTACATATCGTACTTACTGTTTTCGACTCGTTGGCCTTTCTTTGACTTTGACTTTGACCCGAATTTGACGGTTGTCACAATGTTTAAAATCAAAAAAGACAAGCAACCAAAACAAGAAATAGATTTAGAAAATTTTGGAACTTCAGGTTCAAGGACGTGGGGAACGAATAGCCACATTGTGGCACACAGAAAAAACGTGATTTTATTATTTTAGTTTCAGCAGCTAGCCACAATGTGGCCAAGAAGAGACCTGGATGTGGCGACGAAGGCAATCACAATCCAGGTTCAGCACTGAACGAGCACACGATGTGGTGGAAAACCAAACACGACGCAGAGAAGAGGCATAATGACGAAAACATCATTTTTCAAGTATAAACAAATTCAATTTTTATCATGGAAAATTTCTAGTCACTTAAAACGATTTAAAACAAAAACCCTAAACATACGAACCCTAACATACTTGTGAAGACAAATTCTAATTTCAATATATATAAGTTAACCATGATTTGATACCACTGATGAGTTTCGAGTCTATTAGAGATTAACCATTCGTCTGTAAAAACAACAAAAATTATGATATAAGAATACAAACACAAGATCTAACACAACTATCCATGCAACTTATACAACACAACATAATAGAATCATACCTTTTCTTTCTTTGTAGGCTTCTTCTTTTGACGAGCCAGTTGAATGGATTAAAGAAACCAACATAGAGTTCCTCTTCTGAAATCACACTTAATAAATAAGACACAAAAATATATAAGCAATACTCTAACTATAAGCTTCAAACATAACCGAAATCTGCATTCTGTGGTCGAGTATGACGTCGCAAACAACCTGTCACGACGTGGGAACATCACCTCAGGAAAGTTGCTTGTAAACTTGAAGAGTTCTAAAGTAGTGCAATACTCGTTTCCTTATCAATGTCTTTAGCCTTACTTTCTTGCTTTCTAGTTTGTTAGTACATCAAAGGAGCAAATTTTTCCTGACATATTCGTGTAATATCCTAAAAGTATAAAGTAAAATTTTTATTTCTAAATAAAACAACCATCCTAATAACATAAGTTCAAAAGATTATCCGAGTATAAAATGTAGTCTCACAAAAAACATCAGAGTAATCATAAAATAGATAGCGCATAATTTCTAGTGGATGCAGTGCAATTAGGTTGGGCTATTCCCTTTGCTACCAGACGTATCTGAAATCAGTTAAACTTAAAATCGTAAGCACAAAGATTTATGTGTTTTTTAATATACCACATACAACAAAAAAATATGGGCCCTGCCCTGAACAATGGACCCTATCCAGATAATAGGCCTTGCCCAGAGTAATTAGACCCCGTCCAGATAATGGACCCCATCTAACATATAAATAAACAAACACGTAAGCATAAGTCACAAAGACAACAAACATATACTAACATCCCATGTCATATATAGTATAGTAAGAAGATTCACATCTCAGTCAGTCAGACAAGGAAAACAGACCCTTGATCGCATCACTAAGCATTTGTACCACATCAATCCTCTTGCGCATTCCCATGCTGAAAAATTGCCACCAAACACCGCAACCAACTAGCCTCCATATTGGGTTTACATCTCAACACTGAAAGTCACAAGCCTTCTCACTCCATCTTAGAAAAACTGTCAGGACATAATCCTCGCCATAGCTAGCGACATTCCTAACCATCTGTCAACCACTCAGTTTCTACGTAAAAACCTTAAGCTGTTCATAACAATTGTTTCCTTCTTGAGTCTTACAACTCAACTGCACGACCTCAAGCAAGGCCCTAGAAACCTTAAAAACAACAAACTCCCTAGGTCTTCACCAATCAGACTCAACTAACATCGCCCCTGAGGCCGAAAACAATTACTAGACCCATCCTCATGCCTAAACAACCATAACCATAAGATTGGCAGATATTGAACCATTGCCACGAATTATGGTATCAAACCATGATTTTTCTTGATTCGAGTATGGATCCTATGCTTCCAGTTGTATAGTCCTAATACTACCTTCCACACCTATCCATACTTTCCTCAAGAATCATCCCAGGTCCTCTAAGTAACCTCTCATAATAATACTCCCAATACCTACCTATTAGGCGTGTCAAACCCAACAAATAAATGGGTATGATATACTCCAAAAGAACACTACTATATTGCACTAAAAGGTAGTACAAGGCAAGTAGGGTAAATCTACAGAGACATGGGACAATCAGTCTATACCTCTTTACGCAAGGTACTTTGGTCACCAATAGTAAAGAGGGGGGTTTTGAATGCAATGATTAGAACAACTAATTAAAGACAAAAGTAATTGACTAGATAAATGAATTAAATTCAGAAATTGTAAAGACTCCAACTCTATGTATGACAACTTAGCTATGCGATTCCAAAATGACATGATACTTGCTCAATTCTATCTAAGTTGGTACTCGAAAGTGTTAACAAGCTCTAACACTTCACATTCACCATATTAATTAACCAAAACAAGCTCTTTGATTAACTCTAACCTTACTAACCCAATCTAAACAAGCTCTTAGAATTAGATTAAAAGATTGCATTAAGCTCTATATGAATGTTCCCAACAACACCCAATACTCCTTACAAGCTCGAGAGTGTAAGAGTGTGTGAAAAAGATTTACACTAAATTCATTCAACGAAAATCAATTTAATGCTTGTTACTTATTCCAATTCACAAAATATTACTAATTTTGCAAACTAGATAACTTGAATGACCTAATCCTAATTCATATGGCCAATAAAAATCATAATTAGAATCAAAAATTCGATAGAAGCAAAATCAGTTTCACTAGATAGAAATTAAAAGCAAACATCAAGTCATATGATTGGAATCACAAACATGAAGTTGGAGAAACTAGGGTTCTACCCACACATGGCTAGAACAAGATCACAAGTTAAAAGATGGAAATAATGTGCAATTACAACTTACAAATAAGAGAAATAATGTTTCCAAATGATAAATGATCAAATCCTTGCAAAAGCCTTCGAAATCCCCTCACCAATAGTGCCCTGATATCATCTGTGTGTGTAAAAATAGCTTTTATCCCGTAATATGAAAGATAGGAAAAACTGTCAAAAGACAGTTTTGGGTCGAACATGCCCTTGCTAAAATAGGCTAAACTGACACAGGTCGTGTTCAGCATGGTCAACATGGCCCATGTTACCTGGTCGTGTTCAGCATGGTCAACAACTTCTTTTTGGTCAAACATGCCTCGTGCCCACTTTTTAGTGTAAATCCAACACGACCCGTGTACTCATCTGACTCCGAATCCAAACTTGATTTTTCCAACTTCTCCGTTCTTCTCCCGATCATCTCGAAATCTTCACCAATGCTTCCTGACACCTCCCGAAGTGCATTCTAACCTCCAATTTACCTGAAAAGAACATGAAAGCGTGCAAATAAGGTTGTTCTAGAGACTAGCATGAACTGGATGAAATGCACGAAAAATGAATAACAACTATGCTAAATAGATGCATAAAAAGGACTAAAAGGTGTGCAAAAAAAGTGCACAAAATGCACATAACAAATCTCCCCAAGCTTAGGCCTTTCTTGTCCTCAAGAAAGAACAAGAACCAGACGAAACAGGATGACTTCTAGATAGCAAAAAGAAACATGGAGAAAAAGGGACAGAAAGATCTTAAAAGCTAGGAATGAATGCATGCAATGAAAACTATGAAAAGAAACACATGTACAAAAGACACTTAAGAAACAAAATGAACCAAAGAAAAAAAAATTAAGAACACTAGTAATATATATATATATATATATATATATATATATATATATATATATATATATATATATATATATATATATATATATATATATATATATATATATATATATATACGACCAGACTTTACATCAATGGACTCCAATCATTAATACCTAGGTGACCATCCTGCTACCTTCTGCATCTCACAGACTCCCAAAGTGAGGAAGGCCACAAAACGGTGTAACCTAATAATCCAACCATAGTATTATTTAAACTTCATACCTTAATTGGCTTTTGCGAGCGAAAATAACACAGTTCAGGATCTCATGTCCTTAAGACTAGATGGTCAAGAATCAGAATCGACACATCCTTAAGAACCCGTCACGGAGAATCAGCTTTCGCTGAAATAGTGAGCCCACCCGAATGGGCCTAACTCCTATGCTTTCACTTTTTCGAGAGCCACGAGTATCATATCGCACAATTCTTCATTCGCCAAATTTGACATTGAGATGGCTTCTAATTTGATTGAACTTGGATTTGTATCTTCGTTTTGAGCTTTGATTTTTTCAATCAACTTTTGAATTTCTGAAAGTTTCTTCGATTAAATGCTTGAAATTTTTGATTTGGGTACTGGATATGACAGTTGTACCCATTCTTCTTTGTTTACCGTGTGGATTTTATACTTAAGCTCTCTATTACCGCGAGGGTAACGCGTGTCAACAAATAGGTCCGTGTTCTGTGGGTCCAGAGTTGTCGATAATGATTCTTTTTAAACATTTAGAAGCAAATCATCCTAAAACTGTTATTACCGCCCACAAAAATGTTTCAGTATGCAATTTTTATTATTATCTAAAGTCGGGGTCTCGAATTATGGTGTTTGGGTCCCCTAGTTATGACAACTGATTCTACACTTCCGGTAACTAAACGGTCGCTTCATATATATTTTTTTTCATTTTGATTTTTCTCATTTTCCCACTTCATGGAGCTATCGAATGTAAAGTTTTTTTTAGAACATGAAAACGCATGGAATAAAAATGCATGGATGAACCTAATGTACAACTCTACGCCTCCCCAAGCTTAAAGATAAGCATCGTCCCCGATGCTTGGAGAGGGTGGAACAACCTATTGCGGAGGAGGAGGTGGCGGGTGGTACCCGGTTGGGTAAGTGTCCAAAACAATCACAATTGCACACAAATTGAAATTTTAAGAAAAATATGGATGATTAAAGATATGGAAAGAATTTACCGAATCGTTCTTGGAGCCTTGCGGTTGGTGGTGAGAACCTCCTCTTCAACCTCCCCAAGCTATCCGTGAAATATTTTTGGAGCCCGAGAGTCACTTTCTATGCAAAAACAAGTTTAAAACCATTTGGGACATTAAAATTTTGAAATTTACCAAAGACTAAAAAGTTTTAAAAGAAAGGTCAAAAATACCCCCTGGTTGCCTCCCAGTTAGCCACCCTTTTTTAAAGTCGTTGGCTCGACATGACCCCTGAATATGCATCAATCTAAGTATGTGGGGCTCTCTAAATTAGTAAACTTTTCCCCACCTCCTTCAATGGAACACTTATCTTGTACTTTACTTTCTTTTTGCATGGGAACCATGCTGGACTTAGACCCTTAATGACAACAATCTTCCAGCCGATCCCTCTCTTGTACTTGTCCAGTAAGGTGGTCAAATATTCCTTCTTTGATAAGGTAGTCGATTTGATTTTGTGAAGGGTCCAACAAATTTATCATTTTTGGATCTTGTGGTTGGTCTACCAGTGAAAAAAGTTTCTCATTGGTAGTGGGTGGCTCAGCCTCTTTTTTTTTCAACCTCCAACACCTCCTCTATAACTTCCATGTCAGCATTCTCAATTTCTACTTCTTCCTCAACAACCTTCTCCACTTCTACTTCTTCCTCTTCTTCCCCATCTTCTAACTGCAACCTTGGGCCATCAAAGTTTCCCCATTGTTTAAGGTGATGGCAGAAACAATATGCCTTGGGTCCACTTCAATATGCGATGGTAGTCTGCCTTGAGTTTCCAATATACTCACAGATTGAGTAAGTTGTGCAATTTGTTGCTCTAGGCTTTTGAGGTTAGCTTTGTTTATTTCCTGAAAGATTTGGGTAGTAGTGGCAATGCTTTTCACAATGTCTTCCAAGGACATGCTCAACATTTCAGTTTGTTGAGGTGGACGATATGGTTGTTGGAACTGTGGAGTTGGTTGGTATTGGTCATATCCCCAAGCTTGGTATTAGTTGTTACCCCAAACTTGGTTGCTGTCCCACCATTGATCATGTTGAGGTTGATCATAACTCCAGTGGTTTGGCCAGTAGTAGCTTCCCGTTTCTTGCACTTCTTCCCATTATCCTTGTAAATATGGACACATATCGGTATGATGTCCATTATGACTGCAAAAATCGCAAGGAATATGTGTGGGTTGCGCACTCTGGTCATTTCCGATCATCATAACTAATTGAGCTAGCTCAGAAAGTTGGTCTTCAATGTAAGGAGTATTCATTTCTGAGCGACACTTTTTTTTTGTTTTTTTATAGAGATGTACCTGCTTACCAAAATCTTGGCATAAACAATTAGTAACACCGTGTCCCCAACAACGGCGCCAATTTGTTAGGCGTGTCAAACCCAACAAATAAAGGGGTATCATATACTCCAAAAGAACACTACTATATTGCACTAAAAGGTAGTATAAGGCAAGTAGGGTCGATCCACAGAGACATGGGACAATCAGTCTATACCTCTTTGTGCAAGGTACTTTGTCACCAACAGTAAAGAAGGGGTTTTTGAATGCAATGATTAGAACATCTAATTAAAGACAAAAGTAATTGACTAGATAAATGAATTAAATTCAGAAATTGTAAAGACTCCAACTCAATGTATGACAACTTAGCAATGCGATTCCAAAATGACTTGATACTTGCTCAATTCTATCTAAGTTGGTACTTGAAAGTGTTAACAAGCTCTAACACTTCCCATTCACCACACTGATTAACCAAAACAAGCTCTTTGATTAACTCTAATCGTAATAACCAAATCTAAACAAGCTCTTAGAATTAGATTAAAAGATTGCATTAAGCTATATGTAAATGTTCCCAACAACACCCAATACTCCTCACAAGCTCAAGAGTTTAAGAGTCTGTGAAAAAGATTTACACTAAATTCATTCAATGGAAATCAATTTAATTCTTGTTACTTAGTCCAATTCACAAAACAATTACCGATTTTTCAAACTGGATAACCTGAATGACCTAACCCTAATTCAAATGGTCAATAAGAATCAAAATTTGAATCAAACATTCGATTGAACCAAAATCAATTTCACTAGATTGAAATTAAAAGCAAACATCAAGTCATATGATTGAAATCACAACCAATAAGTCAAAACATGAAGTTGAAGAAACTAGGGTTCTAGCCACACATGGCTAGAACAAGATCACAAGTTAAAAGATGGAAATAATGTGCAATTACAACTTACAAATAAGAGAAATAATGTTTCTAAATGATAAATGATCAAATCCTTGTAAAGGCCTTCAAAATCCCCTCACCAATAGTGCTATGATATCATCTGTGTGTAAAAATGACCCTCGTCCCGTAATATGAAAGATAGGAAAAACTGTCAAAAGGCAGTTTTTGGGTCAAACATGTCCAGTGTTAAAATATGCTAAACTGACATGGGTCGTGTTCAACATGGTCAACACGGACCGTGTCAAAATAAGCTAAACCCACACGGGTCATGTTCAGCATGGTCAACAGCTTCTTCTTTGTCAAACACGCCACGTGCCCACTTTTCAGTGTACATCCAACACAACGTACCCGTGTACTCCCCTAGCTCAGAATTCAAACTTGATTTTTCCAAATTTTCTGTTCTTCGCCCGATCATCCCGAAATCTTCACTAATGCTTCCCAACACCTCCCAAGAACATGAAAGCGTGCAAATAAGGTTGTTCTAGAGACTAACATGAATTGGATGAAATGCATGAAAAATGAATAACAACTATGCTAAATAGATGCATAAAAAGGACTAAAAGGTGTGCAAAAAAACTGCACAAAATGCACCTAACACTGCCCCACAACATTGAAACCACACTAAAATACTTCCTAGGCTCTCCTAGGATTCCCCACCTCCCCTGCCATCAGCTGCTGAAGAACCCCTACTAATCTCAATTGTAACAGCCCAAAAACCAGATAAAAATTTTCATTTTTGAAAATAGAAATACAATCATAATTTTTTTCCCAAAAATCCATTACATCATATCGTATCAAAAATCAGAGTAACAAAATAGATAAATGCAGAAAGTCCTAGAGAGCGAATGTTGTGCCATCAAGCCGGGCCCTTCCCCTTAGGACCGGAAGTACCTGAAAGACCCAAATAAACTGTAAGTAAGAGCTTAGTGAGTTTTCCAAAATATCACATAATATATAACCACAAAATAGCATGCAATATACATAAAGTTGCCATGGGCTACCCCTATGGTCTTTACCTTGAATGCCATGGGCTACCCCCATGATCTGATATCCAAGTACCATGGGCTACCCCCATGGTCTTTACCTGGAATGGCATGGGCTACCCCATGGTTTGATATCCAAGTGTCATTGGCTACCCCCATGGTCTTCTCACAAGTGTCACAGGCTACTCCCGGGGTCTTCATACAATCAATGCATCACAACTAACAATCCACATATCAGATATTGGGCCGACGATGGTGCCTTCGACCCATGGAATTGCTCATTCTGTTGCTGGCTGGAATGGAATGAACCATTTCATTCTGCGTATTTTCTTAATTTTTAATTGTTTACTAAGTAAATGTTTTTCTATTTCTTTTTCATTGTATTTCTGTTTCTAAACATAATTCACGCAACTGAATTCCTTCTAGTTAGAATTAAATCATGAACCCAAGACATAGGCCCAAACTCCTAAGTCCAAACTCCTCCAATAAGGCCCAAAAGTCTTTCCTTTAATAATGGGCTTAACATCCAAGGTCTACAACGATAATGGGCCACAAGCGCAGAAGCCCCAAACCATACCACCTATGGTCCAATGACAAGTTCAAAGGCCCACTAATTTAATAAATCCAAGACCAAGGATAAATAAGGCCCAAACGGCTCAAAAGCCCATCAGAAGCGCAAAGTCCACTGGAAGTGTGCGCCCAACGTACATCTTCAGTATGCTTAGCGTACTCAATCCTTGGGTGGTACGCGTAGCGTACAAGATAGTACGCCCAACATACAAACTGTTTTTGCACATAAAGCCATTAAGTGCTTAATATGTGAAGTCTCAACATCCAATTCTAGATCTGAGTCGATTAAGAGGTCCTAGGTCATAAAGTTGGCAATTGTATGCCCTTGCATGCCACATGGGAACCCAACACCTCATTTTTCCTATTAAGACCCATTTTAAGACCTTAAACTCATGCATGGTCCCATAAAAATCATTAAGTTAGCATTTTTATGCTTCTAACATGTCCAAGGAGCTTAATTAGATCTAACCTTTCTAACCTCTGGAGTTGCTCAGACTCACAAGAGAGGATCCATGGACCAAAAATGAATCCAATACCAAACCCTAACTCAAACTAGCAAAAGGATTAGAAAGATGTAGAATTTTTACCTCCAAATGCTCTCCAAGATGATCTAGATGTAGGATTTACAATCTCTCCCACATTCAAGACTTGCTCACCACTTCCTTCTCCTTGCTAACACACCAAAAGAGGTTACTTTAGGTACCTTCAAGCTCACAAATCACTCTCAAAGGAACTAGGATTTTAGGAACGTAAAGAGGAAATGGAGGCTATTTAGGGTTTGGTCTAATCTGTATAAGAGTGCTTAAATAGGGTTCAAGGTCCAAATATTAGGGTTTTGACTTAAGCCACGTACGCCCTAATACACTTCGCGTACGTGGTGCATGTCCACATCCATGCTACCCTAGTACGCCCAACGTATGTAGGGACCTCCTTTGCAACAATAAATTCATTCCAAGGGTTAAAAGGAAAATACCTGCATTCCGAATGTTACATCAACTAACCATTTCATGAATACAATTACATGAAACAAAGTTTAAATGATATTTCGACTAAAGTACTAAACCCTACACCGGTTACACTCAAATGAGAGATGAGCAACATGACCAAATCCTTCAATATAAGATTATTTAACCTTCATAGCATGTAATTTAATGTGTCCATTTGATATTTGACTCACATAAATATGAGCCCCACATAGCACAATGCAAGCAACATTCGAGAAGTGGAGTCGACTAGCACTAAGACACACTAAAATCAAGCAGATCCTCATACAAAATTCCCGACCTCTAGGCACAAGAATATAGGATACACCCTCATCATGTACTCACTCTATCAAGAGTGGCTAATCATTCCTCTCAGACCTCCTAAGAACTGTACCCACTCATGAAACTTCCTCCAACACCGCAACCACTCGTGCATGCTAATTATACTTAACATTGGATCCCAAAGACAGTCGAATATTTGACTCTACCCTAAGCCCGTAATCAGACAAGAATAGGAAATAAAGCTAAATCAAACATTCTTAGGCTATAGAATCTTTGTTATGTACAACTATGATGCACACACTAAGAGACCATAGTAATGATGTCAATTTTATCTAGCATATAAGAAATCCTCTTAGGCTATTAGGCATCATACATCAGACAATTCTATCATGTAATTCCTGAAGATCCCTAGCCTATCAGTAGCATGCAGTTCTATCATATCATAACAAATAACAGTGTGGGTAACTTGGGGTATACTTTCTTGCTCCGGTTGATCGTACACATCTCATCCTTCCTTGGTTGCTTTTGAAAATAATTTGAATTTCATTTGAAAATAATTTGAAACATTCACAGATCCTTAGTTTGAGTCTGGATTCATACGAATGTTCATCCTATTCACTCAAACCAAGGCTCTGACACCAACTTGTAACATCTTAAAAATCACAATAAATTTAAACTTTTCAAAACAACCCATTTACTAAAAAGAAGTGTTTACAAAAAAATTGTTTCCAAAACATTATTTAAAATCAGATTCTCCCAAGATCAATTGTCATAAAAACAGGAAGATGTGTACGATCACACCTTCGCTATAAATAATGTTCCTGTCTCAAGTAAAATTGTCAAAAATCTTGTTTTTGTTCGTCAATTTACTATTGATAACCCTATCTTTGTTACTTTTGATCCATTTAGTTTATTGTGAAGAACTTTAAGGTGGGTTTTTTCATTCAACTATGTGACAGTGTTGGCGATCTTTATCCCATCTTCCCATCCTCGCCTCCCGATACTACTACGGTTGATTGTCTTGTCGTCTCTCTTCCTACATGGCATCGTCATCTCGCGTATCCTGGATCTTCTATTTTTAATTTTTTACATTCTCAAAAATTTATTTCAAGTTCTACAAATAAGCTTCCCATATTTCATGCTTGTGAGCTCGGGAATCATTGGCGTTTACTTTTTGCTACCTCTACTACTAAAACTTCTCGTATGTTTGAACTAATATATTTTGATTTGTGGACCTCTCTTATTACTAGCCTGAGTGGGTTTAAATATTACATTCTCTTCTTGGATGACTTTACTCATTTCTTGTGGGTGTTTCCGTTATGTGCTACATCAGATGTATTTGATGTTTTTGTAATATTTCATGCTTATGTTCAAACCCAATTTCAATCTAACACCAAACTTTTCCAATATGATAACGATCGTGAATTTAAATATCACTCTGTGCTTTCTTTTTGTGCCTCTAAACGCATCAAAATTCATTTCTCTTGTCTCTATACGTCTCAACAAAATGGAAAAGTTGAACGAGCCATATGGACAATCAACAATGTTATTCATACATTTCTGTTTCAATCCTATCTTCCACCAACTTTCTGGGTTGAAGCTCTTCTCACTACTGTACACACTATTAATCTTCTTCCCACCACCATCCTTTCATTTAAAACACCTTTTGAGCTTCTTTTTTGTACATTCCCCTCGTATAATCATCTTCGAGTTTTTGGTTGTTTGTGCCATATAGCTACACACAAGTTGTCCCCTAGGTCCTCAGCTTGTGTCATATCTTGGTCCTTCCCCTGATCATCGTGGTTCTCGTTGCCTTGATATCATCACTCAATGTGTCATTATTTCTCATCATGTTAACTTCGATGAAGATCACTTTTCGTACTCGGAGTTCAACACCAAACCCCCTTCCTCTGATTATGACTCCTTCATTCTAGATGACACCCCTCTTGATCCTTGATGTGTATATTTAATGCACTGATTTTTTATTTATGAATCCTAGTCTATCGCATCAAACCACACCTTACAGTCAGTGAACCTGATCGAACGTAATATAGTTTTAATAAACAAGGTTGTCGAACACAAGGGGAACGGTGGTAAGTTAATTTTAGAATGTTTGATTATAGGTTACACAAAATACACGAAAAAAATGGTTTTTGGAATTAAATCTAAAAAAAAAATTAAACGTCAAATCTCGATAAACCGACTGAAAACAAATCACTTTAGGTACTTTGGAGAAAAAAAATCCCTAAATCGTTGTCTTCGAGTTAATAATAATAATTGATCCAATAATAAAACATGAAGCCTTTCTTTACGCTTTACGCTTGTTTTGAAGTTTTCATCCGTGCTTCTCTTCCGCCTGGCCCGTATTCAATTCTTGTAAATATTTACATAAAATAAATTAATGATATTTACTTTTATATATGTTGACGTCCGGACACATTTTCAGAAACACGGTTTAATTTTCCTCCTCCCACCAAGATGTATTGACGACAAATATACAAACTAACCTGTTCCAATGACATGAAGTCATTGTCGCTTAGGTAACATAATGCCGACGACGGGGTACGTCGCTACAGGCCTCATCATTAGTGTAGTGTGTAGACTTACAGTGTTTAAACCATTGGTGACTGCGGCATATATGGTGAAATTTACCATTAGCTTAAATAGATATTTGATGTGGAGAGTCAAACATGTTGAGCGATATAGCAGGTATACTTTTATGTACTAGCATATGCTGCATGCCCTATTATATATCAAATACCACACTTGGGCCGGTTTGATCTCTTTGCATTTGAACATGCATGTCCGGACATCGGATTTTTCTTGGCACATGCTGATGTCAAGTATGTCGGATAGTGGAATTTATTCCGGCTGTAAATAAACTTCAACCTTTATTTCAACAATGACGTGCTTTTAGGGTTTTATCTGGTTTCTACCCTCGCCTTCACCTGAGTTTAACCTCACTATGGACGGCAACACCAGCCTAGAAGTTGACGGGACATATGATGTACATTTTGGGCGGCAGCAAAGGTTCTTTTGCATTAAAGTTGTATAAATCACCTCTTTACCAAACACAATAATTGTGCATGAAGGTTGGCTATAAATCAATACATCGTTAATCAAACACAATCTGCACATCGATCGATCGATCACCATGGCATTAATCATGGAAACCCTAGATATAATTTTTTCCCTTGCCTGTTTCATTTTCATTTGTATTTTTTATAAACTTAGAACACGTAAATCCTC
The DNA here is from genome assembly GCF_002870075.4 of Lactuca sativa. Lineage (NCBI taxonomy): Eukaryota > Viridiplantae > Streptophyta > Magnoliopsida > Asterales > Asteraceae > Lactuca > Lactuca sativa. The sequence continues at coordinate 30,897,205 of NC_056631.2, read as the reverse complement.
GATGCCCATCAACTGGCCTTTATTAGGTATGACCCCTAGCCTTTTGTGGAACTTCAACCATGTTCATGATTACATGACCGATGTTTTGAGAAATAACGGTGGTACAATCATGTACAAAGGCCCTTGGTTTAGCAACATGGACATGATCTTCACCAGTGATCCAGCCAACTTTCATTATATATCGTCCACCAACTTTCATAATTACCCTAAAGGTCCAGATTTTAGAGAGATGTTCGATATCCTTGGAGATGGTATTTTCAATTGTGATTCCAAGTTATGGGAATTACAACATAAAACAACCATGTCGCTCTTCAATGATGCGGGATTCTTGATGCTGTTGGAGAAAACGATTTGGAAGAACGTGGAGGAAGAACTTATACCAGTTCTTGAATTCATGTCAGAACAAGGATCCACGTGGGATTTGCAAGACATCTTCCAGAGGCTCACTTTTGATGGTATTTGCAATCTACTTATGGATTATGATCCCAAGACCTTGTCTGTTGATCTTCCTTACAATGAACTCGAAAGAGCCATCACCAAGACAGAAGAGGCAATCTTCAGTCGACATCTTCTCCCAAAATACTATTGGAAGTTGCAAAAGCGACTTCAAATAGGCAATGAGAAACATATGACTGAAGCTTCCAAGCTAAGTGATGAATTATTTTACAAGTTTATAAATGAAAAACGACACAAAAGAAGAACTAAGATCTGTGACGTAAAGAGTGAGCAAGTACAAGATTATACGTTACTAACAGGATTTATGAGGGAATACGACGACAAGATTGGTAGCTTTGATAACAACCATGACAAAATTATCAAAGACACCTTGCTCAATCTTCTGATTGCCGGGAGAGATACCACAAGCACAGTTCTCACCTGGTTTTTTTATCTCCTCGCAAAAAATCCAACAGCAGAAGCTAAGATCTACAGAGAACTTCATGCACAATTAGGGTTGAAAGAGGGTCAGAAATGGAGAAGTTTTGGTGCAAAAGAGTTGGGAAAGTTGGCGTATTTACATGCATCATTATGTGAAGCGCTAAGGTTATTCCCTCCTGTTCCTGTCAACCACAAAGTTTCACAGGAAGCAGACACACTGCCAAGCAATCACCATGTCCGTAAAAACAGCATAATAATTCTACATTCATATGCAATGGGACGAATGGAGACAATATGGGGACAAGATGTTTTGGATTTCAAGCCAGAGAGATGGCTCTCCGAGCAAGGAGGGATTAAACAGGTACCATCGTACAAGTTTACAGCATTCCATGCAGGACCAAGAACTTGCCTAGGTAAGAAAATGTCATTAATTCATATGAAAACTGTGGCTGCTACAATTATATATAATTACCATGTCAAAGTGGTGGAAGGACAATCATTTACCCAAAATGCGTCGGTAGTTCTCCAAATGAAGTACGGGTTGATGGTCAAAGTAACTAAAAGAAATGAAGTGAAACCCCAATTAGCTACATGCTAATTAATATGCTATACATATAAATCTATGGTGCTTAAATGATGCATCAGTTGGGAAATTCATCTAGATCTCTAGAGTACTAGCTTCAAATCTATAAAGAAGTCCTTTATATATGTTGCACAGATCATTTTACTTGTTGTACCTTCCTGTCATGCAATAATATGTAACTTATGTATGTGTCCCTTTAGATTTCAAAGCTCGTGTATAACAAATTGTGATATTCTACCAGTAAAATAATTTTGACGGCTCTTCACTTCTCAGTTTTATTAGGATATGCGAGATAATTACACCAGAGTAGACGACTATCTTTCACGAAAATTTCCTATGGACTTAATCCGTTATAAAGAATTCCAAAGATTTCCCACAAATACAAGAAACTGTAATTTATAAAATAAATAAAAAATTGTTACAAACATTTTCCCTTAAACGTGGCATCAGTCTTTGCATTCAATATATAACAAATACAAATACAACACAATATAGCTTAATCCCTATTCTAATAAAAGAATAGTTTTATTCTCCTTTTGACACGTGTCATCTTCTTAGACCTCTTAATTAATGCATATTTTATTCTTCTTTTACAATGTGTCACCCTATTATGTCTGATAATTAATAATTAATATTTGTCAGTTGTCAACCTATTGATTATTCATTTTAAATTTTAAATTTTAAATTTCCACTCTATCTACATTAAATTAATAACATTAAAATAAAATTAATACAAATTATAAAGTGATATAATTTCACATATTTATTTAACTCAATGATTATAATTTTATATAACTAAAAAAATCTCTTAATTAATAATTTATTTAAAATAATTGATTAATAACTTTGAATTTTTAATATAAAAATTTAATTAATTTTGTAACCGTGGTTCCCACGGGTTATAAACTAGTAATAAATACATGGCTATCAAAAATTATGACAGATTAACCACAGAACTCAGAGCATCCACAAAGCATTGAACTTTATAGAACTCAATGGATTGCCACATCATTTTTCTACATTCCATACAACTCAATTAATTTTTTTTTCTACAATACATTCAACTCTACAAAGTTCAATAGAAAGTTACAAAAGTTAATTTATACTATGTATTTAAGATTAAAAACTTTCATTTTTCCCATTGAACTCCAAATCCATTAAATGTCAAGGTGGCATCTCACTATGGTAGAGTTTCATCCATTAAATGACAACTAGACTTTCCACTTCATTCAACTCTCTCATTAAACTCACCATTGTGGATGCTCTCAGTCAGTTGAAAAATTATGGTCGTTACCCCTAGGGGTTTGCACAGTCCGCTGGTCGACTAAGTTATATGGAAAAAGAAGCAAAAAAACAAGGTGGAAGAGTCTAAAATTTTTTTGGGAGATATGGGTACGTAATACCAAAGAATTTGTCCTTGCGTTTATGCATCTTATTGGTCTGAACATCTATTATACATGTTGGATAAGATTTTACATGGTCATAGATTTATTAATAAACGGTTAGTCACTACAAGGAAAAAGGCTATTACCGCGACAAAAGTCGCCGGTAAAAGTCCCAAAAGTCGCCGGTACTGAGTCGCCGCTACTGCCTCGTCTGTAACGACAAAAAATTTCAACCAATTTAAAATTTTCGAAAACAACCCGATTCCATTAAAGTTATTACAAAAAGGTTTTCAATACAATTTATTTTAAGTATTCCCAGAATCTCATCACAATATAAACACGAGGAGCGGTACGATCACGCCTTCGCCTAGGGCTAGGGTTTGGGACAAGATAGCTCCTTCAATCACTCATAAACTGGGACTTTTATGCATTCTAGCCCTTCTCCATTCCAGAACAGAGGTAGCAATCTCAGATCTAACCTCTAAACTCACATACAACAAAAGATATGATCTCTAACACCCCCATAATGATGAATCTAGACAATAGCAGCTCAAACAATGAAATAATACCTCAAAAGGAAGCTCCAAGAGAAGACTAATCCGGATCCTTGCAAAGCCCTTTGATCCAAGTCTCTTCTCCTTCAAGATTTCTTCAACAACCACTTCTCCAACCTCCAATTCACTCAACAATGGTGTTTTCTCACGAAATCAAGGCTTCTGGAACTCAAGGGGTGATAAGGAGGCTGGGGAGAAGACATAATGTTCTTTATATAGGGCTCAACCTCCGGATTTAGGGTTTTCTCCACTCAGCACCAACTCGTCGAGTCCACCCATGCTACTCGCCGAGTTGGACATTTAACACGCGACTAGAGTCGCGACCCTACTCGCCGAGTCCACTCGTGGACTCGCCGAGTCGCTCCTTCCCATTTTACTCTTTTAGCCCTTCAACTTTACTCTTGCTATTCCGGGGTGTTACAATTCGCCCCCACTTACATTAGGCTTCGTCCTCGAAGCCTGTGGCAATTCAACTTCGAGACTACTCCCGTAATGCACCACCTGGCATTAACCAGGCCAGGCTCCTTAACGCTCAACCATCGAAACCTGAAACTCACTTTCTCCTTTCTTGCGGTGTCCTGACCACCATCTCAAGCCGGCCACCGGCTTTACCCTCTGATAACTCCACTTAACAACTGAGTATTACTCATGATGCAACACTGATCCAAATCACAACCATCACTCGACCCATATGAGCTAGAAAATAACCATGCACCACCGGATTCCCGATCCGAGTCCAACTGTAATCATTCTGCTGACATAAAGACACATTCTTCAGAGCAACTCCCATGAGTTCTCATCTTGCAATCACATACACATGCTGATGACATCTCCAAACATCCCCCAGGATGAACCACTACTACATACGCACTTCCCTGATCAGAATCGCACTGAGAGCCCAAGACTCCCTCCCTGCATCCCTTCCGAGCCTCTTGGCTCTACACCCGTGGAATTCCTTCCGCGACCTCAGCTGACATCCCAACTCGGATGTGATTCCGTTCCACTGCCGCAAACACGCTGCTCAATGACCATACTCGGATCACTCTAATCATAACTCTGCTCTGCCGCTTTCACTTCCGTGAACTTGCACTCCCTCTCGGAGTTACACTCCTCTCTCATTCCTTTACCAAGGAATCCACTTGGCCGCCTTGTCACTCCGACAAGTGCCACGGTGCTCGCCCAACGCTGCACCACTCCTTTATAGCGTAACCGCTATCCATCCAACACACATGCTCTGACTCTGATCGCAGGGACTTACAAGCCCATGCACTATCTCAACTAATCAAGATCACTACCCGGGGCCAGACCTTCAAATGCTACCACACCGCAACATACACAAACCATATCCTCGAACCGATCCAACAATATGTACAGAGTCTTCAGCATGACTGGACCGCCTCACCAGGCCTTCAGCCAATCTGGACCACTCTCAGAACCTTCAGCCAATCTGGACTGCTCTCAGTGCCTTCAGTTTAGCTGGACCGTTCTCCGAGCCTTCAGCCTGACTGGTACGCCTACCGGCCTTCAGTCTATCCGGACCGCTCAACTAGCATTCATCATTCCGAGCTATCACTCCGGGAAATCTTCCCATGCATACCGTTATATCCCTCTAGGGGTTCCGAACTCTATCTCCATCACACAACTCAATCCCGGCCTGATCCCAGACCCTCCGCAAATAAGTACCTTTGGTCTGTATTCCGCCCCGCATACCTGCCACTTACTCATGCCAGCCTACGCTCTTGGCTGACAGAACACTGCTGAATACCAGACATCTCAACAATCTCACATACTTATTGATCATCCGGAGAATTTTCCAATTCTCCCCCAATTAGGGCACTGACTATCAACCACCGGTCGCTATCACCGACCTCCCAAAACAACCCTGCACAACACCACACTTACACGCGGACTGATTTCCCACTAGCACTAGCAACCTTCACAAAATCACATTTCCACACTGATCCTCCCGCTCGAAAGAAACTCAATCTGCAGCTAACCACTCCTCAGAAGGCAGATGCTACCCGGCATTCAGACTAACGCCAGATTCCCACTAACAACCCCATGAATGGTAACCAACGAAATTCCCAACACTAACCTATAATCATACCATAACTCTCAAAAACAACAAATACCACACCAAGAACCACACAAAGATACTAGCACATAAACAATACTTCACAATAATCATAAGATAACAAGACATCAAGGAAGAAACATACCCGTAGCTGCATCCGGCACTGCTCCGACCTCCTCTGCTGCAAGCTGAAAAGCACAACCCTGAGCCCTTGGGGGCTCCGCTCCACCCTGACCTCCACCCGTGATCCTCAAAGTGGCTGGTGCTGGAGCCTGCGCCGGTCCTGTAGCGAGCTGTGGACAGTTGACCCTCAAATGTCCAACCTGATGACAATGGTAACAAATCCTCAAATCCCGAACCGGCGCTGACTGCCGACAATCCCTCGTATAGTGCCCCTCCTTTCCGCACTAGCGGCATGCACCACCGGACCTACAAACTCCGGTGTGACTCCTTCCACACTTCCCAAAAGTGTGGCTACTCAGATCCCCCACTCTAGAATCAACGGTCTTGGACCGTTTTGGCGCCGGCTGCAACTGCACTGGAGCCTGCCTCAACTCACGCATCTGTAACTCAATCTCTAACTCGCGCCGCCTGGCGGCCTCTTGTAACTCCAACAAGGTCTCGCACCTCTGCGTAGACACAAACTGTCTGATATCCCTCTTGAGCATGCTCAGATATCGAGACATCTGAGCCTGATCCGAAGCGAACTCAGGGCAGAACATCACCCTCTCAGTGAACATCCTGGTGATCTCAGTCACCGACTCCGAATCCTGCTTCAGCTCAAGGAACTCCTTAGCCAATCTCTCCCTGTCAACTCGCGGAACATAGCGAGTTCTGAACATCTCCCTGAACTGATCCCATGAAACCGCAACCCTCTGCGCATCCGAATATGACCCCATGGTCAATCTCCACCAATCCTTCGCCCCGAGCCTCAACAGGTTCAGAGCAACACCTCACCCTCTGCTCAGCAGGGCATGAACACGTGAAGAAACACCCCTCCACGTCCGATAACCACCTCATAGCAACAATCGGGTCCTGAAATCCATCGAAGGTGGGAGGCTTCGTATTATCGAAGTCCCGATACTGAAAGCCCCGACCAGCTCCTCCCCCTGCCGCTGCTACAGCTGCTGTAGCCGCCGCGGCAGCCGTCTCTGTGAGAGCTGCATAGCGCTCATTAAAATACTCAACCATGGCAGTCTTGATCGACCCAAACAGCTCCGACAACTCAGCCCAGAACAACTCAGCAATCTCATCACGCAGGATCTCACGAATCCTCGCATCCAACTCGCACGTGCTCATCTGACCAATAACCTCGGGCGGTACTGACCCGCCCGAAACTCCCTTTCCTGCTCCCGATCCTGATCCGGATCCACTCCCAGCATGCCTCGGAATCTCCATACTGAAAAACACCACACAAAATCTCAGACACTTCCCACTATCCCAGGAACCAACTCTCTCAACCCAACCCTAGAGGTCATGGTTTCCCTGATATGCGTATGGGTCCTGTGCTTTCAGTAGTATGGGCCCATACTACCTTCCACACCTACCCATATTTGCATGAAGTACTACCACAACACCCTAGTGAAAACATGCATAACAACGCTCAACCCTCACAACTAAAGGAACATTGGAAATCTCTCACAAGGAAACCCTAGGCTACAGGCATCACAAATCAGGCAACATTATCATGAAATCCTGAAGATCCCTAGCCTAGCACTAGCATGATGTTCTAACAAAGCTCAAAAACAAATATCATGTATGGTATTTTGGGGTTACTTATTGGCTCCGGCAGATCGTACCTCCGCGTCCTCCTTTACTCATTTTGAAAACCATTTTAAATACTCTTTTGAAAACTCTCCTCGATTTCAGACTGGAGTCACACGAGTGTTCCTCCAATTCACTCAAACCAAGGCTCTGATACCAACCTGTAACGACCAAAAATTTCAACCAATTTAAAATTTTCAAAAACAACCCGATTCCATTAAAGTTATTACAAAAAGGTTTTCAATACAATTTATTTTAAGTATTCCCAGAATCTCATCACAATATAAACACGAGGAGCGGTACGATCACGCCTTCGCCTTGCCACGGTCTCCTGAAGAACCTGAAAAACATTAAACCACAACTGTAAGCCCGAAAGCTTAGTGAGATATCCCCAAAATACCAACCACATATACCATACACGCTTAACATGCCATAACATATCCGATCACAGAACAGCCATGCACTTCGGGTCTACTGTGGGACTGGTCCGCCGCACCGGCCAACAGTCCACCTGGTCCACCCTCCGAGTCTAGCCATATACCTCGAGTCTACAGTGTGATTGGTCTGCCCGCACCGGGCCTTCAATCCACCTGGTCCACTCTCCGAATCTAACCACATACATCGAGTCTGCAGTGTGATTGGTCCGCCCGCACCGGGCCTTCAATCCACTTGGTCCACTCTCTGAGTCTACAGTATGACTGGTCCGCCCGCACCAGGGCTTCAGTCGGCCTGGTCCACTCTCTGAGCCTCGGCACGTCTGGTCCGCCCTCTTGGGGCCTACAGCCTATCCGGACCGCTCGCTGGGCCTTCGGGACAACCGGTCCGCCCTGGGTATCTTGGCCTACAGCACAAAGCAGGACCCGCCTCAACCCAAATCCAGTCCAAACAACCATGTGCACATAAACATATAATCATATAGCAATTCATAGTCAACAAGCCGATCAAACATATCACATAACATATCATCATCCTAACCAGGATACCGACCTAACCGGTCACTAGCATAGCATCAGCCTACATCTCGGGATACCTATCTCAACCAGGTCTCTAACATATACCATCCTAGCTACCAGGATGCAAACATATCAAAGCAATAACATAACAACAAATACCCGGATCTCAATCTGATAAGGGCCGGCCTTGGTGCCTTAGACCCTGTTGATATAGTGATGATAACTCACCTCGAAACTGCCGACTGAACAGATAACCCAAGCTGCTCCGATTACTGATATGACCTCCACCACTGGACAACCACCAAGGCACTGAACTCAAAACAATATCGAACAATTACCAAAATGCCCATGGAAATCACTGATCAACCCTTGGTCAAAGTCAACCCATGACTGACTCTACTCGCCGAGTCAACCCGATGACTCGCCGAGTCCCCATGCTCAGAATTCCCCCAATCCGCGACTCATCTCGCCGAGTCACCCCGAGACTCGCCGAGTCCAACAACTCTGAGTCCACTCACACACAACTCACCGAGTCATCCCTTGACTCACCGATTCACGGCTCAACTAGAAAAGATTGGGACTCTTCGACAAGACTCGCCGAGTCCAAGAACAGACTCGTCGAGTCTAAGGCTATCTTCAACCTACTCGCCGAGTTGTTCTTCCAACTCGTCGAGTTCCAGGCCATCTTCATCCAACTCGCCGAGTTGTTCTTCCAACTCGTCGAGTCCCAGCCTATCTTCAAGCAACTCGCCGAGTCCACCCATGTGACTCGCCGAGTACCACCGGGTCTGAATCCATACAGAGGCTTTCCAAGCCATGCAGATGATCCAAACCATAGATCTACCCTTCCTAAGGCCATCCATCACGTAAAGTGGCAAACTTTACGTGAATCCAAGGAGATCTAGGCACTTAACACTCTAGGGCTAGGGTTTAGGACAAGATAGCTCCTTCAATCACTCATAAACTGGGACTTTTATGCATTCTAGCCCTTCTCCATTCCAGAACTGAGGTAGCAACCTCAGATCTAACCTCTAAACTCCAATACACCAAAAGATATGATCTCTAACACCCCCATAATGATGAATCTAGACAATAGCAGCTCAAACAATGAAATAATACCTCAAAAGGAAGTTCCAAGAGAAGATTAATCCGGATCCTTGCAAAGCCCTTTGATCCAAGTCTCTTCTCCTTCAAGATTTCTTCAACAACCACTTCTCCAACCTCCAATTCACTCAACAATGGTGTTTTCTCACGAAATCAGGGCTTCTGGAACTCAAGGGGTGATAAGGAGGCTGGGGAGAAGACATAATGTTCTTTATATAGGGCTCAACCTCCGGATTTAGGGTTTTCTCCACTCAGCACCAACTCGCCGAGTCCATCCATGCTACTCGCCAAGTTGGTCATTTAACACGCGACTAGAGTCGCGACCCTACTCGTCGAGTCCACTCGTGGACTCGCCGAGTCGCTCCTTCCCATTTTACTCTTTTAGCCCTTCAACTTTACATCGTCGCTATTGATCAGTTAGTCGCCGCTAATGATAAAAGTCGCCGCTATTGACTCTGTCGCCGCTAATGAGTATTGTCGCCGCTAATAAGCTAGTCACCGGTAATGACTTCTGTCGCCGGTAAAAGTGTCGCTGATAATAATTTATGTCGCCACTAATAAGCTAGTCGCCGGTAAAAGTGTCGCCGGTAATAACTTTTGTCGTCAGTAAAAGTGTCGCCGGTAATTGTTTTTCAATTTTTTAATTAATGATGGTTACCGGCGATAATATCGTAGGTAAAAGTGTCGCCGGTAATAACAATCTTCGATTAAATATCAAAACCAATAGTGTCGACGCTAATTACAAAACAAACATCCTATTAAATATCAAACATAATAGTGTCATTGCATACAAACAAACATCCAAATACAATTAAATATCAAAAGTCATAATATCCGAGTAGCAAAACAACAAAATTTTTACAATCTACCAAGTAGCAAAACGTGACAACATATGCAAATAAAACTCATCCTTACATACCATCATCGTCGTTCCCATCGTTTCCTTTATTATTTTGGGATTGAAAAAATGAATAAAGCTCATCCCTACATGTCATGTCGGGTCGGCGAGCATTGCACGAAGATTTTCCAACTACATGATTAATAACAATATATATATATATATATATATATATATATATATATATATATATATATATATATATATATATATATATATATATATATATATATATATATATATATATATAAACTTATAAGTTAGATCGTCAAACCTAAACAAAAACTATCAAAATACATTGTTATTTTTAAACTAAGATAGAAAACTAAAGTACATTGCTATTTCTTGCACTTGGGACAAAAACCAAATTACCAAACTTTTTAGCAAATAATCACCACAAAACCAAAACTACCAAATCAACATGCATTTTACGATGCTAAAGTAGATTGCTATTTTTAAACAAAGATAGAAAACCAAAGTACATTGCTATATTTTGCACTTGGGATAAAAACCAAATTACCAAACTTTTTAGCAAATAATCACCACAAAATCAAAACTACCAAATCAACATGCATTTTACGATGCTAAAGTAGATTGCTATTTTTAAACAAAGATAGAAAACCAAAGTACATTGCTATATTTTGCACTTGGGACAAAAACCAAATTACCAAACTTTTTAGCAAATAACCACCACAAAACAAAAACTACCAAATCAACATGTATTTTACGATGCTAAAGTAGATTGCTATTTTTAAACTAAGATAGAAAACCAAAGTACATTGCTATATTTGCACTTGGGATAAAAGCCAAATACTCATATACCACATATACATCAAATACACATACATTGGCATATATACAACAAATTCATATATATTCAAATTAAAAGTGAAATTAGCAAATGAACTTACCTTTGTTGAAGAATTGGAGTTAGAAATTGGTCCCAAAAGCTTTAACCACACCTAATCCAAAACAACACCACCAAAAACAAATATATGAACAATTTGTTACCATTCAATCACTAGATGAAGCTAAAAATCGAAATCAACATACAAATTGAAAAGGAAATTACAAAATCAACTTACTTTTGTTGAAGAAATGGAGTTAGAAATTGTTCCCAAAACTTTAACCACACCTAGATTCTTAATAGGACACAATGTGGGAAGAAATTTGCTTGGAAATGGAGAAATAGAGGCTTAAAATTGGATGAAGCTGGAAAATTGGGGAAGGAAAGAAGCAGCAAACAGAAAGGCAATGGAGAAATGAACCCTCGTCGTGCGTTTTTTTTTATCTGGGAGAGGCAATAGCGACGACACCTTTAGCGGCGACAACTTGACCTTTACCGACGACTTTTAGCAATAGCGGCGACAAACTGGAAGGAAGGGTACCGCGTGTTTTTTCGTTAACTATTACCGGCGATTATTTTAACTCTTTAGCGGCGACAAATATGTCGTCGGTATTAGGTTAGATACGGTAAGACACCCCACCCGTTGGATTAGATATTTCATCGAATGGTTCATATGCAACAGAGGGGGAAAGTGTGGATCCGGAAGTCAACCCTTTACCGGCGACAATATCTAGAGTCGCCGCTAAAGCCCCTTGTCGCCGGTAAAGGGTATATTTCTTGTAGTGAGTGGCAACGGGCGTCGCCGCTAAAAGTCACGAATGTTGATCGCCATCATTGCCTTTAGTGTCGTTAAAGAGTCGCCGTGGTTGACTCGTTGCTAATTTTCCAATTGTCACCGCTAATTCTTACCGTCCCCATTAATGCTACATTGCCGCTAATGCTCCGTGTCGCCACTAATACTATCCATCGCCACTAAAAATGTCGCCACTAATTATATATATTCTTTTTAGTTTTTTGAAGCCGTTCCTTCCATATATATATACAAAACAAACATTATAAAAATATAAAAACTATTACGAATATTAATTCTAGAAAATAGTTTGAAATATTAAAATTTAATAATCTGGTCCAAATATAAATCCAAACATAGTGCAATGTATGTTGTTATACAAACAAAACATTACATAAATCTTAAAAATAGCCACTCGTTATCATCGCTCCCTTCGTTTTTTTCGGTATCATTTGGTTGTGACAACGATCAAAACCATTTTTGAAGTGCCGCACTACATGATGCGTATTTTAGCATTGTTTTATCCAACTGCAAAATAAACATCATAATCTTAAGTTAAACCAACTTACCAAAATATAAGGAAAGTACAAAATACATTACCAACATATCAAATTATAAGAATTGTCAAACCACAAAATTACCAACATATTACCAAACTAAAAAAAAAATACCAAACTACAAATTACCTAACATATCAAACTATAACTAAGCTAACATTTGATTTTATTTTAAGTTTTCTATAATAATATTATACTTTAAATATTATATTATTTTTCTATTTGAACATTATACTTTTGCATATATATTTTTTAGTTATAGTATCATATTTTTTTTCATATTGTAATTTACATATCATATAGTTTTTTTTTATTGTGAATTATAGCATCCAACTTTGTTTTTTATTATAGCATTGTGCTTTACAAATTAAGCATTTTAGTATCCTACTTTTTTCATATTTTCCATTATAGCATAGTACTTTACAAATTAAAGTCATGATCATTTTTTCCATTATAGCATCCTACATTTTTTTCATTATAGCATTGTATTTTCCAAATTACATACAAATACATAGACTACATACACAATTTCTATGCATACAAATACATATGTACATACATAATACATATACAAAAACATATATATATATATATATATATATATATAAAATACACATAGCCGATACATATACAAATATATGATACACCTACAAATATACAAATACATACATATACACATAAAAACACACACACACACACACACATATATATATATATATATATATATATATATATATATATATATATATACAATTATACAAAATATAAATTCTACATACAAAAATTAAAATAAACATATATCAAACCTATGTTGGTGTGTAATCCGGTGGAGAAGAGTAGTGGTGAATTGGTGGCGAAATTTTGACAAATCTTCAACAATTCCGACAAAGGGGGAAACTTTAGCTATCAGATTAACGGCGACACCGTCGCCACTAGTTGTATATACCATATCAATTTTCAGTTGTTGGATTAGGAAAAAAAATCGGTGCATGGTGTTGCACCTCATATTTCGACGCGGATCGGGTTGAATTGACATTAGTGGCAGCACTTTTAACGGTGACACATAAAACGAAAGTTATGTGTCGCCGTTAAAGGTGGTTGTCACCACTAATGCATATTATTCTTGTAGATGGAATGATTCTCCATCCTTCCATCCTACATCAAGTCATCGATCAATATGGAATTCATATAGATTTGTAAAGGATTGTGGGTCGGGATGAGTGATTGATGTATCTATAAGATGATATTATATACAGAGTTGGATGACTATAACAATATAACATTTCTATATTGATGTTAACATTTCATAACTATAGTGTCGTAAAAGTAAACGAGTTTTTTAAATATCTTTTCATGCTTTTAAATACTTCAAGTCTTCAATATTCACTACAAGGAAAACGATCATTAGCGGCGACAAAAGTCAGCGGTAATAAGTCAAGTTATCGCCGATAACAATAATAGCGGTGACGCGTCACTGGTAATAAGTCGCCGCTACTACTTCGTCGCTACTGATCAACTTGTCGCCGCTAATGATAGATGTCACCGCTAATGAGGTTTGTCGCCGCTAATAACAAAGTCACCGGCAATTACAATTTTTATTTTTTTTAATTAACGATTTTGGTCGCCGGTAACAATGTCCTCGGTAATTACATAACAACATTCGATTAAATATAAAAAATAATGGTGTCGACGCTAATTACAAAACAAACATCCGATTATAATTAATTAAATATCAAAAGTCATAATATCCGATTAAATATAAAAAGTAAGAATGTCGTCCGTCATTAGTGTCGCTGGTAATTAAAAAAAAAACAACCAAAGTTTTACAATCTACCAAGTAGCAAAACGTGACAACGTATGCAAATAAAACTCATCCTGGCCTACATACCATCATCTTCGTTTCCTCGATTATTTTGGGATTGAAAAAACGAATACAACTCATCCCTACATGTCGGGTCGTTCAGCATTACACGAAGATTTTTCAATTACATAATTAATAACAACATATATAAACTTATAAATTAAATTATCAAGCATAAACAAAAACTATCAAAATACATTGTTATTTTTAAACTAAGACAAAAAACCAAAGTACGTCGTTAATTTTTGCACTTGGGAAAAAAACCTAATCACCAAAGTTTTTAGCAAATAATCACCACAAAACTAAAATTACCAAATCAACATGCATTTTACGATGCTAAAGTAGATTGCTATTTTTAAACTGACACAAAAAAACTAAAGTACGTTGTTACTTTTTGCACTTGGGACAAAAACCTAATTACCAAACTTTTTAGCAAATAATCACCACAAAACCAAAATTACCAAATCAACATGCATTTTACGATGATAAAGTAGATTGCTATTTTTAAACTAAGACAAAAAACCAAAGTACGTTGTTATTTTTTGCACTTGGAACAAAAACCTAATTACCAAACTTTTTAGCAAATAATCACCAGAAAACCAAAATTACCAAATGAACATGCATTTTACGATGCTAAAGTAGATTGTTATTTTTAAACTAAGACAAAAAAACCAAAGTACATTGTTATTTTTTGCACTTGGGACAAAAACCTAATTACCAAACTCTTTAGTAAATAATCACTACAAAACCAAAGTAGATTGTTTTACATGTGATAGTTGTGGTGATGGTTGCGAAGGTGTGGAATCGGCAGGAGATTAGAAGGTTTACGGCCAATGCCTCTAATATGGCCACGTCGCTCTCTTAATACTTTCTCAAACGCAGCTCTTTCTTGAGCGGGTGTTAACTCACTTTCACCTTGAATTTGTTCAAACATCTCTTCAACTAACCGATTATGTAACTCTCAAAAGTGAGTAACAATTAAGTATAAATAAACATTTAATTATATGATAAAATTATAATTAAATACTTACATATTGTTGTTCCGCCTCAGTAGTAACAAATACACCATTCTTATCGGTATGAGCTTTGCGAAACTTTTCCACTCTCTTAAAGTTTTGTTTAACTTTAAAAATGAGATTATATTTTAAATAAATAATTACATGTATCGTATGTTATCTTCTTATAGAAAGTACCGCTATACGAGCTCGACCCCCCACGATTCATATTTTTTTTGCATTTCACGGATTTTTTTGTTCCTTTCTGAAGCAATTATGTGTTCGTCTGTTTGGAAATACTCAACTGTTGTCTTCCAGTTATCAACTTCCATACCCTTTGGAGGGTTGGCTAATGCTCCTGGGATATCTTCATACCCTCCGACTGACATAAAATATTCTTTTGTGTCAGCTTTATGTTCTCGATAACCTTTTAACAAAGTTGCTTGAAAACTCTCTGTCAACATATTAGCTTGTACATCCCGGTACATCTGATCCAAATCAAACTTTTTCTACAAAAAAAAGTTAACCAAGTAAAAAACAATTATAGTTAACTATATTATAGATATTTAAATAAATAATTACCGCTAAATGTTGTAATACGACATCATGTATTGCAGGGGAAACTTTTTTCCAAGTCCATTTATGGGACCATGTGACACATTGTTTTTCCAACTTCTCAGGAAAACATGTCTTTCGGTCCTCCTATGGGATCAAATGTGATATCCTTTCATATTCCATGCTAATCGGTTTGCCCTGATTCCGTAAGATCGCTTTTTCAAGATTTATATTTTTCGCTTTGCCTCGAACTTTCCTTCGTGCACGTTTCTCAACTACAAATGTAATAAAAAAATTATTAGAAACGGTATTTAATTTATAATAACTGAACAAAAATAGTAAATAAAAATTCATAATAAGACTTACCGTCCTGCTCGTGTTGACCAGCACCTCTACCACCCGGGAGAGGTGGGTCCTCAGCTCCATCACCCCCGTGTCCACGACCTATAACATCAGCCATGGTATACATAAGAAAATGCTTCGTTTCGACCAGTTCAACTCGTAATCTTGCCGCTTTGTCTCCCCGCCTCCATGCTCAGGATGTTTACCCGGTTTAGGAGTTAGTAGACGACCTAGTTGCTTTTGTATGTCGTCATTACTAAAGTGTCTCGGAGCGGGTCCTGTCTCTTCCATCCCGTTAAAGTCCAACCTCTTTCTTAACGGATCATTAGCATCTAGGAAACGAAGATGACCGATATATACGACTTTGTTTGTTGCACGGTACGAAGGAGTGTCTTCATTGCAACTAGCACATGCTCTATACCCTTGCCCACTCCAACCTGATAGACTACTACGAGCTGGCCAATCGTTTATTGTCCACAACAACATAGCTCTCGTCGTGAAGAATGTGTTTGTCGCCGCATCTTTAATATATATATATACACACACACACACACACACACACAAGAAAACCATGATTTTAGCGGCGACACAATTACCGTCGACACAAGCTTTTATTGGCGACAAATGGTTGAGTCGCCGCTAAAAGCTTGTGTCGCAAGTAATTGTGTCGCCGCTAAAGGCTTTTCACCCGAATCCGCGTTATCTCTTTCTGATAGGCCTTAGCCATTCGATCGAGTATCTAATCCAACGGTTGGGGCCTCTTATACGCACAAAACCAATATCAGCGACATTGTGTCGCCGCTAAAGGTCGAAAAAGTCGTCGCAAATAGTGGTATAAAAAAATACGCGGTACCCTTCCCTCCAGATAGTCGCTGTTGTTAACATTTGTCGCCGGTAAAGCCTCTATTGTCGCCGCTAAAGGCGTGTGCAGATTATAAAAAGAAAAAAACGACGCATTTCATCAGTTTTGGTTTATGTGTTCAATCAAAACCCATTCTTTGGTTCATTCTTGCCCTATTTTCTGCAACAAACTGTCGATTCTAACAAGAAATCTCCCAACATTGTGAGATTAGGGGTCAAAGGTGTTTAGGGCTTCAATTAACTGGGTTTAAATGACGAAAACAATAAATTACTAGCTCCATCTCGGGTAAAAAGATAACTTCAAGTTCTTATATTTCTTTGTATTTCTCTTTTAACATCAATTTCTAGTTCCACTTGATGATTAATTGCAAATTATTTTTCAATTTCAGTGTTTTTGGTCGTTTGTGTATTTGGGTTTACTGTGAGGGGAGGGTGAGAGTATTTCCGATGAGTACCATTTTTCTGGCGACATTGAGTAATTTCTGTCACTACAGGTTCTATTTACTTGTATTTATTGTGAAATTTGAGTTTAATTGCAAGCTATGTGTAGTTGTATAAATTATGTGAAAATTGGCATATATTTGATATATGTATGTGAATCAATGTAAATTTGGTGTATATACGTCAATGCACATGTGTTTGGTGTATATGTGGAATATGAATGTGAAATATGTGAGTTTGGTATAAGTAGGTTGTTATTATCTATATGTGTGAAAGTTTGT
Source organism: Lactuca sativa (assembly GCF_002870075.4). NCBI lineage: Eukaryota > Viridiplantae > Streptophyta > Magnoliopsida > Asterales > Asteraceae > Lactuca > Lactuca sativa. The sequence continues at coordinate 30,879,484 of NC_056631.2, read as the reverse complement.
GTGTATTTAGTATAAATAAGTTGTTCTTATGTATGTATGTGAATTATGTGTGTTTGGTGTATATGTGATATATGAATGTGAAATTTGTGTATTTGGTATAAATATAATGTTATTATCTACATATGTGAAAGTATATGTGTATTTGATATAAGTAGGATGTTATTATGTATGTATGTGAATATATGTGTATTTGGTGTATATGTGGTGTGTATATATATATATATATATATATATATATGTGTGTGTGTGTGTGTGTGTGTGTGAAAGTATGTGTATTTGATGATCTTATGTATTATGTGAAAGTATGAGGTTTTGGTATAAGTAGGATGCTATAAGTGGAAAAGAAAAAAACAAAAATAAAATGTTATAAAATTGTTTAAAATACAATGTTATAATTGGAAAAATACATCTATATATACAATGGAAAAAAGTTAATCGCTAAACATATACCAAATTATTAATTTTGATTTATTTAACATAAATGTTTTTCATAAACGTGGAAAACATTGTTGGATCTTTGACCTTTTTATTTAATACTTACAACTTTTGCCAATATAAATTACAAGTAATTGTAATTAAAATTAATTAAAAACGAGCATAACTAAAAATTTTTAACTTAATTTTTTAGTTTGTAATATCTACTTTTTTTAAGTCGATATGTGTACTTTTAAAACAAAAGTTAGAAATTATTATATTTTCATTTCTTTTATTTGCAACATATTTATACAATGCTATATATATATATATATATATATATATATATATATATATATATATATATATATATATTTCAAGATTACCGGTAAAAAAGAATAAAACAATAACATAATATAATTGTTTAAAGAACAATTCTATAATTGAAAAAAAAACAAAATAATGTTATAAATAAAAAAATATATAAAATGGTGTAATAGTAAGAAATGTTTTTTATGGATATACGAAATTATTAATTTTGCTTTATTTAATTTTTTATTCAATAAAACTAATCGCTAAACATATTAAAAGAAGCAAACAATTTTTTTTCAATAATCATGTGTATGTTTGTACATCCACTATAAATAAAACAATTTTTGCCTAAATAAATTACAAATAATTATAATTAAAATTAATTAAAAAAGCAAATAATTAAAAAAATTTAATTTTAATTTTAATTTTTTATTTTTTTTTAAATTGTAATATCTACTTTTGTGAGGCACATATAATTCTTTAAAGTACAATGTTATAACTGTAAAAAAAATGTGGATTGTAAAAAAAACAATGTTAATTCTGTATACTAAATGCTAAACCCAAAATTATGTTTCAACAACATAATGTCTATTGATAAAAGCTGGACTACTAAACCACATCGAAACTATCCTGAGTTCCAAGCAGGACTCTAAGCTTTTATCGAGAAATCCAAGTCACACTTTGATAGCAATAGTAAAATCATATGTGCATGTGAAAAATGTGATAACCGTTACTTCAAGTACCCGACTGTAGTGGAACACCATATATTTATAAATGGTTTCAGTAAGTTGTACAAAACTTGGATCTGTAACATCCAGATTTTCAGGTATTATATTTTATCATTTTATTTTTTGAAAAAGAGAGGGACTTGACAAGTTGAGTCGTAGAATCGTCGAGTAGGACCGCGATTGCTGACTGGATTAATGAACGGACTCGATGAGTCCGCGCTTCTCGGGGTCTGTGCCCTATTTAAAGGACTTTATAGCCTCCATTTGCGGCTACCAGTCCCAAGAGAGAAACCCTAGAGAGCTTGAGCGAGTTGTGAGAGAGGTTGAGCCATTTTGATCATTTTTGGTGTGATTTTGCAAAGGAGAAAGAGTTTCCAGCAAAGGGAGGTCAAGAGGATTGCATTTCAGAAGGTTTTCAGCTTGGATCTGCAAGTTTGAGGTAGCTATTCGATCCTATCCTTCTGTTTTGCTTAAGGTCATTGAATTTAGGGTTTTCTATACCCCTTTTTGGCTTATTTAGTTGAGTATAGTGTCCCATTGAGTGCTAAACTCTAGATCTGGACCTTTTGAGGTCCAGAGAGCCTGAACCATGCTGTTTTTTGTGGTTCTATGGAGGAAATGGACATAGGTTGCCATGTTAGAAGGGATTTCACCAAAATAAGCCTTGGGAGTGTTGCCCGTGGAGCAAGATTCGACCTTTACGTGTTTATTGGTCATGGGGAAGTCACATCTATAGATTAGAGAAACAGATCTGACCTCAGGAGGTCAGATGAGTGTTGTCATGGGAGGAACTCGACAAGTCGAGTCGGGTTGCCACATGATTCGCGACCTGTGATAACTGGTTAAGTGTAGGGTTGACTCAGCGATTCGAGTGAGGACCAGGGGCGAAGAGGACACGCATGTACTCGTCGAGTCACACGAGTGCACTCGATGAGTCGGGTCAAAGTTTGACCGTTGACTTTTGTTGACTTTTAGGGTTTAGTCGGTGTTTGGAATCATGAGCCATTAGAGGGGTAAAATGGTCTTTTACCCTTCTTAGAGAACTTAAAGAGGGGGTTAGCGTAACGTTTAGAAGTTGTATTAATTAGAGTAATTATTTATGTGATTAGGCGGAGGCTAGTGCAGTATTTCAGAGTTCGAGGATTACCGAGTTGCCCGAGGTGAGTCTTCTCATTATACTTTACCTAGAGTGGTAATTAGAGTTATGTGATATAGTATGTTGTATGCTATTACATGATGTGATATCTATGTGATTTTGTGCTATATGTGATTCAGAGTTTACAGTGTTAGGACCGAATGGTCCACAGATTTAGGACCAGAGGGTCCACAGAGTTATGGGACTGGAGGGTCTCACTAAGACACTTTGACCAGAGGGTCATACAGAGTTATAGCCTCGAGTGGCTAATATGTGTTGCATGTGGTATTTTTGGGGAACTCACTAAGCATTTATGCTTACAGTGTTTGGTGTTATGTGTTTCAGGTACCAGTGAGGATCGCGGGAAGGCGCCGACATGATCAGTACACACATGAGGAGTTTTTATACATTATGATCTTGGGTTGTGTTATATGGATTGATATGTGAAACGATGAGATTTTATAATGTTTATGAATGAAAATATGTTTTTAAAATGTGAAAAATTGTTTGAAAAATTACGGTGTTACAGGATCTATCATGGCGAATTTTTTATTCCTCCAGTCGTCTTTCCCTGTAACAAAATGGTCGATTTAATCGATGATGTGATGTGGGAATTGAGAGAAAATGATACCAACCTCGATGAAGGAACCTCGAATACAAGGGGTAGCGGTGTGGATGATAATTTTCGCAAGGCTCATACCGATAGGGATGGTATATTTCTTACTATCAAGGCAGAACAAAAATATGTAAGTATTCAATTATAATTTTATCATATAATTGAGTGTTTATTTATACTTAATTGTTACTCATTTTTGGGAATTACATAATCGGTTAGTCGAAGAGCTCTTAGAACAAACCCAAGGTGAAAGTCAGTTAACACACGTTCACGAAAGAGTTGCTTTTGAGAAAGTATTAGGAGAGCGACGTGGCCATATTAGAGGCATCAGCGGTAAACCTTCTGCTCTTCTGCTGATTTCATAGCCATAGCAACCATCACCACAACCATCACAACCATCACAGGTAAAACAATCTACTTTGGTTTTTTGTGGTGATTATTTGCTAAAAGCTTTGGTAATTAGGTTTTTTCCCAAGTGCAAGAAATAACAATGTACTTTGGTCTTTTGTCTTAGTTTAAAAAGAGCAATCTACTTTGGCATCATAAAATGCATTTTTATTTGGTAATTTTGGTTTTGTGGTGATTATTTTCTAAGAGCTTTGGTAATTAGGTTTTTGTCCTAAGTGCAAGAAATAACAATGTACTTTTTTTGTCTTAGTTTCAAAATAGCAATCTACTTTAACATCATAAAATGCATGTTGATTTGGTAATTTTGGTTTTGTGGTGCTTATTTGCTAAAAACTTTGGTAATTGGGTTTTTGTCCCAAGTGCAAGAAATAGAAATGTACTTTGGCTTTTTGTCTTAATTTAAAAATAGCAATGTACTTTGATAGTTTTTGTTTATGTTTGATAATTTAACTTATAAGTTTATATATGTTGTTATTTATTATGTAGTTGGAAAATCTTCGGGCAATACTCAATGACCCGGCATGTAGGGATGAACTTTATTCGTTTTTTCAATCACAGAATAATTGAGGAAACGATGGGAACGAAGATGATGGTATGTAGGGAGAAACTTTATTTGTATATTACACTTGTTGTCACGCTTTGCTACATTTTAGAATTGTAAAATCTTTTTGTTGTTTTATGTAATTACCGGCGACTATTAATTTTGATATTTAATCGGATATTGTTATGTAATTACCGGCGAAACTATTACTTTTGATATTTAATCGGATGTTGTTATTTACTGATGACACTATTACCGGCAACCCAAACCGTTTAATAAAAAAAAATAAAAAATGAAAATTGTTATTACCGACGACACTATTACTGGAGACATAAACATTAGCGGTGACTATACTCTTTACCGACGACATAAGCATTAGCGGTAACTATTCTCTTTAGCGGAGACAAATTGATCAATAGCGACAGAGTAGTAGCTGCGACTTATAGCCGGTATTACCAATACCGGCGGCTTCATGACCCTTTAGCGGCGACTTTTCTCGCCCCTAATTGTCTTTCAGAGGCGGACCTAAGGGTGGGGAACGGTGGCACCGGCAACCCCTAACTTTTCCCGCCACAGTGGAATCTTTTTCGAAAATTTTAAAATTTTTTATTTTTTCTACTACCGTGCAACCCCTACTGTAAAATCTTGCGTCCGTCCTGTTGCCTTTTCCCTTATATATATATATATATATATATATATATATATATATATATATATATATATATATATATATATATATATATATATATATATATATATATATATATATATATATATATATATATATATATATATATATATATATATACATGGAACTATTCCCTGTAGTCATATTGAATGGCGCATATCATCCATGTATATATGTATATGGTACAATAAATAATTGAATAAAAAAATATATTAAAGAACATAAATCATGACACATAGGTTTTTTTTTTTTTTTTTTTTTTTTTATAACAGCAAGTACTATATAAAAACCTAGCGTGGCGCTAGGAACGACCACAATCTGTACGTGGAAGGAACAATCCAACTACCCCATTTCAAAGGAACAAACTTCTTAATTGTACTTTGGCCACTGATAAGCAACTGACTTATCAATGACAGTGGCATTTATATTCCAATTTTTGCTGTCAAAAGCAATTACTTGGTTTCTCACTTTCCAAATGTAGTGGCATTTATATTCCAATTTTTGCTGTCAAAAGCAATTACTTGGTTTCTCACTTTCCAAATGACCTATATATATATATATATATATATATATATATATATATATATATATATATATATATATATATATATATATATATATATATATATATATATATATATATATATATATATGAGCCTTGGCAATGACCCTCAGAGCTACCCCTCCCACCACCAGTGCCATTGCTGATCTATATTGTTACCTGATGGAAACTCCCTCCACCATGCACACAGCTTCTCTCTAACCTCCTTATTCGTGGAAGGTTCAATAAAAAGATGAAAGGTAGTTTCGTTTTTTGAGTTGCAAATGGGACACAAAGTCGATTGCAATGGGATACCCCTCTTCAATAGATTTATGCGGGTGGGAATCGTATCCAAGGACATCCTCGGGAGAAAAATGTCAGTGGGGGCACATGTGATGTAGTTTAATAAATAATTAAATTAAATAGTTCAACCAGTAACTAGAAAATATCAGCTAAAAAAATAATAAATAAATAAAAACTATTTAATATAATAAAATGACTAATATTATACCAATGTTTCATATAGTAACAAATATTTTTTTTTTAAATATATATATTGCAAGATAACATACTCCCTAAGCTACGTACTAATTCAAACGAGGTATTATTAACGATGGGTACTTCCCGAGTACATCATATGCAAACTGTACAACGTTAACACAAACCACAAAAAGAAACACAAAACAAAGCAAGACTGCTAAAAACGCCAAACAGAAACATATTATTAAGCATGCATCCATTCCACACTACAACCTCCTATACATGCATGCAAATCCATCAAAGGTAGGTGCCGCCGGTGCCTGTGTGGTGGCCGGTAACACCGGTGGTTCCCCCCGCCTGTCTCTGTGCAGCGTTGTGCTCACGAGCCGCCTCCTTCTCATACTCAGCTTCGTGCTTCTTCTCCTCCTTCTTCTCCCTAGCCATCTCCTTCTGCATCGGGTCATGAGCAGTCATCTTCTCCCCCTATTAATTCCGAAGAAAAAAAAAACAAACAAACAAACTATGAGATGCTAAATGGTAATCATCAGAAATCATACGCGAAATTAACAGAAGAACCAATAATGGAAACCTTCTCTTGAAGGGTGGCTTTGGTCTTTTCCATTCCAGCTTTGGCGGAGGCGGCCATGTTCGCCGCCGACTCCTTGACGGATGATCCTGTATTCTTGCCTGTCTGCATTTTGTTTCACAGTGAGAAAGTTTGTATGATCTTCTTTTAGTTGGATGGTAGATTGAACCGAAGAAGATTGGGATATGCCTTAAATAGATTTGCACAAGTTACGTCGATCGATGACACGTAGAGAAACCGTGCTATGTGTGTTTGGGATATTGTGCCACAGCGTGTCGGTGTGACACGTATCACAATGGGAACAGATGGTTGCTATCCTAAAATGCTAGATCATGGAGTAATTACTAAAAAAAGATGAATGATCATCTTGAAAAAGAAACTATGACCGAACAATATTCATTTTTTATAAAATAGATTTGTAAGATATTTTTTTTTGTTGGCAAGAGAGTTCTTAAAATGATTTTTATAAAACACAAATTAAAAAAAAATATGGTTTTCAAAAAAAAAATTAGTCTTAACTTTTTAGGTCATTAAAGTTGATTCACGTGGTTTCAAAAAAAATTTATGGTTGTTCTTTTTGGCTAACTCCGTCATATTTGAGACGTTAACTCTTCTCACATCTTTGTATGTGAGGGTATTTTCATCAATTCAATTGAGCTTCCTCATTTAATGTTAGTGATCATTTCGTCTTGATGCATGTATTTCCATTTTCCTCTCCATCTTATCAACCTCATCATTTTCCTATGAAACCCACATTTTCCTTCGTCCTCCCAATTTCCGATTAACAGAGCAAGTTCAAGCATCTTAGGGTTTCAAGTAAACAAAGGATAATGGTACTCTGTGTTTAGAAATTAGAATATTCATGGAAAAACCAAAAAAAAATTATAGACTAGGAAGCTGAATATGGTACACTTTTACATAAAAGCATCTATTTTTTACTCATAATGTGTTGATCAAAGACTCCTAATGTGTTTACCCTTTCTAATTTGTGATTGTTGTAGGATTTCCCAACTACTTCATGTTTAAGATACATTACATTAGATTGTTCACCATGACCCCATGTAGAAAAATATGTAGATGGGATTGTCTCATATTTTGACTTTATTGATACAAACCTTTTTTCAATACACATCTTGATGAAATGGTTAAAGATTTATGATACCAAAATGAAAAGTCATTATACTACTATTATTGTATCACTGATGTCCCATTGGATTATGGCTTAACGCCCTTAAGGAATGACGGTGATGTTATAAAAATGGTCATATATGCACCTAAACATAGAAAATCAGTTTATATATTGAAACTGGGGAGACAAGGTTTTTTACATATTATAAATCCATGTCCAAGGTTGTCACTGAGGAATTGGAAACTGAAACTGTCTCACCAGAGTATATAAAAAGAAAAGCAAGAAAAGGAGACACAATTTCTTGTAGTAGGAAAATAGATTTAAATGAACATGTATGTGAGGGACTTATAGTAACACAATCACAAGTAATTGTTGTTGATGAAGCTGTATCATATGATAAGTGTATTATACCATATAAAATGTCAAATGCTACCGAAGAAAGTCAAGTATTTAATGTTGACATTGGAGCAAAAACTAGAGGTGTGCAAGATATAGCAGAAATAGATCAAGTTGATCAATTGAAAAAGCCAAGAGTAAGAGCTAAGCTATCATGTATAATGTAATTTCCAGAATGTAGAAGTTCCAAGATATAAGGATGGTGGTGGCGTCTAAAGTAATATGGTAGATAAGTATGAGTCAATCCTAAAAGATTATTCAATTTAGCTGAAGTTGATTCAGAGTATAATGTTCAAGGAGAAAGGGTTTTAGATGGAGACAAACTCTTTGGATATGAAACCAATGAGGCTATTTAGGCAACTGATCACAATGGATATGAAAGTTGTGAGGATGGTGGGGATAGTGAGGATAATTCATTATATGTAGATGATCCAAGCCTCTATTATAATGTAGATATGGATATGGATATGAGTGAAGCTCTCCTAGCGTTCTTGATAGCAAATTGGTTGAGCAACTCTTCATAGTCTATACTAGGGATGAGCAACGGGCCGAACCCAGACCGGACCGTCCCAAAGACCGAAAATCGTGAATTACCTTACCCGAAAACCGGACCGTTTTTGGGTGTAGCAGGTCCGGGTTTGGTCCAGTCCGGTTCCGGGTACTAAATCGGGTTTCAGGTTTTGGACCGAATTAGACTTTAGTAGTATTGTTTTCGGTTTCGGTCCAATCCTGTACCAAACTAGGTTTCGTATGTTTGTTGTTTACAGTTTCAGGTTTTGTTTGTCATGTCACTCTCTAGCATAGTATTTCAAATTATAATCTTATTTTGTAACATCCATCATTCGTATCTTTGTTGTTTGCACAATTCAACTAAAAAAATACATAAAATATGATGAATACAATGGTACGATGCGAGACTCTAATTAGAATATGTGCAAATGTGGTGTATGCAAACAAATAAAAACGTTAGTAAAAAGTCACACTATTTTATTAAAAAAAACCTACACTATTTTTATATATATATATATATATATATATATATATATATATATATATATATATATATATATATATATATATATATATATATAAGTTGCACTTAACATCACTATTTTTATATTAAAAACTACACTATTTACTTATCACCTCCACCACTACACTTTTCCAGTCACATTTGTCATAAAAGCCCTTATATTTACTTATCACCTCCACCACCACACTTTTCCACCACCACCACCCATTGCTACCAACACCACCATCAGCCACACACAAACCACCACCACTACCACCACTATCGTCCATAATCCACCATCCCCACCACATCGATCATCAAAATCGATATCCTTTCTCTCTGTCTCTCCCATATTCTGATCGGAAACAAATCATTGATCTACATACCAATTTCCGATTTCTAGTTGAGCAGGTGTCATGAAAGACGATGGATTACAAAATCAGCCCATCCCCTTCTTTTTAACTAGTTGCAAGTTATTAATAGAAAGAACAATAATGGTGATGATGAAGGTGGGTGTCCGGTGATGAAGAACCCAAATGTGAAAAACCCCATCTGGATCGACCATCATCCCTTTCACCTTTTCAGAACCAACAAATACCACCCACACAAACACTATCTAGCACTGATAAGCACATCTGAACACCAAAAACAAAAATTGCAACATAAAAATCTGAAAAAAACATTAACCCATATAAAAAACATTACCATCACCTTAGTCCACCATCGATTAAGAGAAAAAGAAGGGGATTGATACTTCAATTTTGAAGCCAGTTTCTTTCTGAGAAGAGTGCACACACATAAAGCAATAAAGAAACATTTAACCTGTTAATCGACCTAAGGGGTGAAACTCAATTCTTCTATGCAATTTGAGGGAAAAAAGGGAGAAGGAAGTTGTGAATCTTGGTGAGTGTGGATCGATAATACCAAGCAAGAGAAGAGAGACTTGTGAATCATAAGGACTAATCTCAATTCTAGCACCATTGTGTTTGATAATCTTGATGAATTAAGAACACATGTTCTCTTCTTCATTGATGAATTAATTTGCAGGTCCAAATCAATGTGTGTGTTCCTCTGTATCGCATACGATGCTTGGAGGCGGAGGTCTTACCAGGTGAATGTGGATCGATAATACAAAGCAAGAGAAGAGAGTGAGAGAGCTGCGAAATCAGAAGAGGAAGAAGAACCTTCAATCGATTTTGGAGAGTGAGAGAGCTGCAATTTTTTCTTGTTTCTTTGGATCCCATCGATCAAAGAAGCTGATGGTGGAGAAGGGAAAATCGAAGATGGTGGTGAAGGCAAAGAGGGTTTGAGAAAAAGACCAGGTGAGCTACCGGCCATAGAAGGTAAAATCAAGGTAAAGGGCAAAATCGAACCAATTATCCGATATTTGAGGCATCTGTGGCAAAAAAAACCGACTTTGGGCATAACCGGTTTTTTTGTGTAAAATTGGGGGCTTTTATGACAAAAACACAAAAAATGTAGCAGGAAGTAACTTTCGGTTTTTCGAGAAAAAAAATCTACATCATAATACGATCAAGAGAAGAGGTCGAAACAAAAAAAAAATTGACACTATAATGTGATCCATAGGAAAGGCCGAATCAATTCAATTGGACAACATTTTTTTTATTTTGGTAATTCTTGCTTACTGTTTGTCGATAAAAAAAATAATAATAATTTTTGGTTTTCCGATCTGGTCCGGGTTAAATCCTTTAATTCGGGTACGGTCCGGTCCAAACCCGAAACCCGATTATTGATAAAAATCAAACCCGAAAACCGGCCCATTAATATGATAATCCGGTTCGGTCCGGGTCCGGTCTCGGTTTTTTTCCGGTCCGGTCCGGTCCCACGGGTCGTATGCTCATCCCTAGTCTATACTCTCTAAGATTTCGTTCTCGATAGATATCATTGCCAAACCACTAAGTCTTTCTTGTGACATTGTGGAGCATAAGTAAGACTTCAATAACTTGAACATAGAAAAACTCCTTTCTGCAGATGTCACCGTTACTGGAATAGTCAACAATATTATATATGCAATGCTTGCATTTAGGAAATAATCAAGTTTTTTCAAAAACTTCAAAACATCTATAGGGTTGCTAAATTCATTGGTTTCCAATGTCTCAAATAATTTCAACTCCGTATAAAGTTCATCGGCATCAATATCCGATTTTTCGTCAAATTTGAGTGCTTTTTCAAGACGATGACAAGATGACTTAAGATCTTTATCTTCAATTTCCTTCAAATTATGTGGAAATAAAAAACCAAATACTTTGTCATACTCTTTGAATTGTTCAAATCTTGTCTCAAGAGAAGAAATAGCTTGATCAACAAAGTATAAGAAATAATTAACTCTGAAATTCTCTTCAGGTGTAAATGAAACTTCTTCTCTACTTGAACTCTCATCAAACCTTTTTTTCCTTTCAATCGAACGCTTTTGTGGAAATATTGGATGAATACCATTTCAATAGCAATGTCCTTAGCTTTATCAATTGCTTTTAAAAAACCATTTCTCAATAATCCTTGAAGTACTCAATCAATTTGTTTATTTCTGTAACAACATTATCAGGATGCATATCCTTTGACTTTAACTTTTTACTCACAATATTCAATGGTTTAGCACTTCATGCCAGATAACAGTTGATACCAAAAATTCAAAGTCACCAAGTTCTTTTTCTATTAGTGAAGTTGCTTCACTTGCAATTGCAACATCATTATCTTTTTCTCCAACTTGAAGTAAAGCTTCTCGTACGTCAACAAGTTGCATTTTAATAGCCTTTACACTCTCAACTCGGCTTTCCCATCGAGTTTGACACATTGACTTAAGACTCCAAACTTTTACATTATCTTTTAAGATTTCCCACCTCTTAGTAGAATTTGCAATGATAGTATAAATGTGTTGGATGAATCCAAAAAACTTCTTTCATTTAACACACTTGTTAACCATATCACATAATGTTAGATTAAGAGAATGGCAACCATAAGGAGTGTAAAATGCTCTAGGATTTATATCTAAAAATCTTTTTTGCACTCCTTGGTGTTTTCCTTTCATGTTTGCTCCATTATCATCTTGACCACGCATATCATCAATTTCAAGACCAAAAGACTTTAACTCCTCAAGTGTAATATCAAATAGTCCTTATCCGAAGGTATCATCAACATTCAAAAAACCTAAAAAGGACTCCTCAACAGTAACATAATTATATGATAACTTTAAATACCTCACTATTATAGTCATCTATTCTTGGTGACTTGAATCAAGAGTACAATCAAGTATGATTGAGTAGTACTTTGCTTCCTTTATCGTCTTGATAAGTTCTTTTTTAATTTCGTGAGCTATCGAAAGTATTAGTTCGTTTTGGATCGTGTGCCCAAGATAATGTACATGAAGCTCGTCATTTGTGATCCGTCGCATATGCTCTTTGATAATCGGGTCAAACTCTTCCAACATTTCAATGACACCCAAAAATTTTCCATTACTTGTTAAATATATTTAACAAATAAGAAGTGGAATCAATAATAATAATTAGCAAAAAGGTATTCATTGGAATTGGAATATATATATATATATATATATATATATATATATATATATATATATATATATATATATATATAGTTACCTTTTTTATACAACTTTTCATTTGATCCACGAAATGCTAAATTATGTTTAGCAAGAAACTTCACTACTGCAATGATTCGCAAAAGGACTTGATTCTGGTAATCTTTTTCTTTCTTGTATTGCTCGTATTGAACTTTATCAATTGTTTCATTTAAGTTCAATCTTTTACGCATATTAAACCACGTATTCCTATTTGTGAGATGATCCAAGGAAAATTCGTGTTCTTTAACTCTACTCGTAACATGGTGCCAATCTGAATAACCTTTGTCATCCGTTTTACCTTTAGAAATCCCTTTTCTTAACACTTTACAACAAAAACGAAATACCTTGTCGAGCTCTTTCGAATATACTATCTATTCTCTATCACACTTCTCCAAATTTGGTAAAGTTCTTGTATATAAAGCTGCAGAAAATCGTCTACCAGATTAATCGTAGGGACCATACATAATACTAGTATCTCTTTTAGGACCTTTCTCAACCAAAAGTTTAAGCTATTCATAATTAAGTTTTTTCCACCTTCTTGGATTACATATATCAACGAGATCTTTAACGGGCTCTTGCTCTTTTGCCTCTTCTACTTCTACTTCTACATTTTATTGGTGCTCAACATTCTCTTCAACAGGTTGTCTATGAATAAACTTATCTAGAGCACCGGCGTCGGCCTTTCTCTTTTCTTCTTCTAGTTTTCTCTTTTTACGTTTTTTACTATCGGATGGTTGTTTAGACTTCATCACTACAATTTTATTACTTTCAACTTTCAATATGACAATATCATAATAATCACAATTTCAACTTTCAACAGAATTTAACCTTCAATCATATAATCAGATTTTTGAATTCAACTTAATTTCAAAATTCAATCAATAATCACATAAACAACATTCAATCTTAATTGAATTAGTGAAGTTTGATTATGATTCAAGTTCAATTGCTCATCAATCATCATTCAATTATAAACTAATAAAACTATTAATCTGATTATCTGAATAAGTGAATAATCAATTAGACAATTGCCTGATATGAAGTTATGAATGATCAATTTCAATGCTTCTCCTTCTCTTCTGCCGCAGCGAATTCATAGTAACGGATGTGATAAGTGCCTAAGCCGCTAATAATCAATTAATTAATATTAATTGTCAGTTAATGAATAGTCACTGAAGCCTTTGTTGTCGAGTGCCGACCTGCTATCTACGTTTGTGGACTAAGAAAAGATTTGGGCTAAGAGATTAAAATGGGCTGCAATTGAATATATTAAAAATAAAGGGCCCCTTACAAAACCAGGCCCTGGTTGCCCCCCCCCCCCCCCCCCCCCCCCCCCCCCTACCACCGGCTATGCCTATGATAGTGAAATGGCGGAAATGTCCTTCACTTAATGGACAAAACCTGACGGAATTAGCAATATGGACCTTTACTTAAAAGTTTTGAAACCATAGGGACCATCCGTGAATTTTTTTAAAATTAGGGACGAAACTTTAGATTTTGTGAAACTAGAAGGACCATTTATGAAGTTTTGTATATAATATAAGTAAAAACTAAAACATGTTAAAGAGTTCCTTTGTGAGTAGGCTTGGCCAAAAGCTCATAAGGGCGTTCAACTTGTGGTAGACCTGCACAAAAAGACTGGTCTTAGACCGGACCCAAAAAAAGCCCGAGACCGGACCGAAGAAAGACCGGTCGTAAAAAAGACTGGACCGAAAAAAGACCAGCTTGAGACCGTCCCGGACCGGTCCGAAAAAGACCAGACCGTTTGGAGATCGGTCCTAAAAAAGACCGGACTGGTCTGAGTCCGGTCTGAAAAAATAGACTTGTAACCAAGGTTGTAAAAATCGTTTGACGGTAGCTCGACGGTCGACTGTTGTTAAATGATTAATCGGTCTTGGCGAGGATTAATCGGGGACCACAGATTATTAAAAAATATTAAAATTAATTAAATATTAATATATCTTAAGAAAAACAAGTACTTCAAAAATTGAAAAATAAGAAAATTTGTAATTTGAAAATTTGAAAATACAAAAATATGAACATTTTGGTATAATATTTGAAATTTTGAAAATTTGAAAACTTTGGAGTAAAAAAAAGTTGTTTTTTTGAATTTTTAATTTTTTTTACCTTTTTTGATTTTTTTTTACTTTTGTTGTCGATTAATCACACCAAGCCGATTAATGCCTTAATCCTTGACGGTTGGAAAACGTCAAGCGATTAATCCACGATTAATCTCTCTTTTTTTTGTAACAATGCTTGTAACCAAACTTTATAAATATAGAATTTTTGTGTTAATTATATAATTTTTAATCACAAACTATCTAATTTATATCATTTTTTTTATTAAATTTAAATTATCATTTTTAATAAATCTTAATTTATTATTTTGGTGATAATCTCACATTTATTACTGGAAAAAACTCGAAACCAAAACAAAAGATTCGAAAAATACCAAAACCGAACAAAAAAACCCATAAATCGAACCAAAAAAGACCGATAGACGAGACCGAAAAAGACCGATCCGCAAAAAGATCGGTCCGAAAAAAGACCGGATCGAAAAAAGACCGAACGAGACCGGTCTGATAAAATACCGGACCGTTCCGAGACCGACCTCAAAAAGACCGGTCTGAGACCGCAAATGTGCAGGTCTAACTTGAGGTTACATAGGCCATTCTTATCGGGGGCCTATAACTATCAGTCGTTTATCCTTTGATGTATTGAATTAAAGACAAGATAAAATTATCTGAAGGTGGTTATCGGAAGGAAGAGCCCACAATTAGAGTTTTAGACATTGCTTTTGGACTAAGAACTTTGATTATGTAGCTAGGTTTGTAGTCCTGACGTTGGTTATCACTTCTGGCCTCTAATCTCACTCTTACTTTCTTTTTCAAAATTTTAAACTTTAAACATTTTTTGGGCCATGGGCGATTCACTGATTTGATTTATTAGAGGTATTTGGAATTAAGTTTGAGAAATGTTAATTTGTTTTTAAAAAGAACCAATAAACTTAAAAAAATGTTTGGAAAATAAAAAGATGTTTTTGAAATGGGAAAATGACTTGTAAGGTAACAAAGTATTAGACTTGTATAAAAAATACCATTGAACTTTTTTTTTGTACACACATCACCAATCAACTATAACTTTTGTACATATGACCATTAAACTTCATATTTGTTTAAAAAATATCATTATATTACCGATAATAATATGTCATTAGCTACGTAGCATGCCACGTGGCATGCCATGTGGCTGCTGACGTGGATTTTACTGTTTATTATGTACACATTATACCATTAAACTATTTTTTATATACATTATACCATTAAACTTTTTTTTTTGTATACATTTTACCATTAAACTTTTTTTGTACACATTTTAACATTAATGTTATATAATTTATTGAAAAAATATCATTTCAAAAAATACATATTATTACATAAAAGTAGGTTTTCCATCACCTGATGTGGATTTTACTGATTTTCTAAATTTTAGTAAACTTATCATTATAAATCATTTTCCTATCGGTAAACAACGACATAATTTCAATGCGCTTTTTTAATCATCAATCATAATCAAGAAGAGGGGGGATTATAATAAGGTAACATGTACAAAATGTTTCATGAGTTTATAAGTGTGCCTCAAACATAGTTTCCTAAGAAAATCCCTTATAAGAATATGTTTATTAGACATTAGCTAAAATAATAAACAATTGAGTATTTCTTCGCCGCTCCAGATAAAAGTCTCGAGTTCAAACCTTCTGGGTTTCAATTGATGTATGACCAACATAAATTCACAATGTAGTTGTAAAAGAAAGTCTTTAGTGTCATTTAAAAAAAAAACCGTTTCCCCCTAACCTTACAAAACCAGGGAGTCACAATAGGTGATGGAAAACTCATTTTATGTAAAAATATGTATTTTTTGAAATGATATTTTTTGAATAAATTATATAAGATTAATGGTAAAATGTGGAAAAAAAGTTTAATGGTAAAATGTACACAAAAAAGTTTAATGGTATAATGTGTACAAAAAAAAGTTTAATGGTATAATGTGTACATAATATACAATAAAATCCACCGCAGCAGCCACATGACATGCCACGTGGCATGTTACGTGGTTGGTGACCTACTATTACCGGTAACATAATGGTATTTTTGAACAAATGTGAAGTTTAATGGTCATATGTGTACAAAAGCTATAGTTGATTGGTAATATGTGTACAAAAAAAAGTTTAATGGTATTTTTTGTACAAGTCTAATACTTCGTTACCCTTACAAGTCATTTTCCCTTTTTGAAATAGGTTAAGTTATCCGAAATATATTTTTTAAAATATTTTATCAATCTATTGTTTTTTGCTACCATATAATTTAAACCAAACATATTTTGTAAAATCCTATTTTTATGAACACAATAAGATGATAAGCATTTTTATTAAAAAAATATTATTAAGTTAAATAAATATTTAATCTGGAAAAATAATTATTGGTTGTTTTTCTGGAACGACTAGAAATAGAATTTGGAAATTGGATTTTTTTTTAATAAGTTAATGCCAAATAGGTCAATGGTGGTTCAATGTCACTCATTGATAATATCAAAACAAAATTAAATTTATCCTTGAAAAATAACGTGTAAAAGAGTCCAGCTACAATTAGAAAAAACGAAATTACATATAAGTGATAATGGGACAAATGATGATATAAGATGCATAATCATCATTGTAGTACCTTTTAGTAATCATCCAAACCATCGTCATTTGCAACTAACTTTTGTTCACTTCCAACTTATGTAGGATAATCTTTCAGAAAAATCATGATACATGCATAATGCTTGAATAATTGTTGATTCACCACCACCTTCATTATCAATGAACTCCTAAAATATATATTTTTTTTCATTTAATTAACAAAAAATGAATAAGGAAAATGAAATATAAATGAAGAATTAAACTACCTTCAATGTTGCAACCACAACCCAAAAATCTGAATTTTTTTAGAAACAACAAAATATATTAAAAAAAAACTCAATGTTTAGTAAGTGACTAGGCAAGAGCAAAGAAGAACAAACATAGTTTTTAATTTTTAGTTCATTACATAGGGGAAAGGGGGGGGGGGGGGGGGGGGGGGGGAATTCAAATCTATCGATTTACCAACTTGACCATTGCCCCTGCATATGAGCCATAAATATGTCATCGCTTTGATGTTTTCAGTGCCTCTATAGATTGTAGTAGATACTCTAAATAATCTATCATTCCTGATTAGGCATGAGCAAACGGAGTGAACCGGCCGGAACCGACCCGACCCGGGAACCGGCTTTGGCCAAAATCAAGAACTGAACCGGTCCGACGGTTCTACCGGTTCCGGTTTTAGCCGAGTTTTCGATTTTGGAACCGGTCTGATTTGACATACTTCCTAGTGGGGCTTGTAACTCATTCAATTTTTAACCAAATCAAGCGTTTTTATACTCTAAACTTAACTACAAAACCTGAACTACGTGTAGGAAAAAGATTCAGGTAAAAAAAAAACCCAGATTGAGTGTGTTATGCACATTTGAACAACAAAATCAGATTACGTTTAATTGTTGTAATATAAAAAAATTCTAATTTGACATCCTTCCTTGCGGGGCTTGTAACCCATTCAATATTTAACTAAGTCAAGCGTTTTTATAGTTTAAACTTAACTACAAATCCTCATATAAATGTAGGAAAAAGATTCAGGTCAAAACAAGTTAAATTGAGTGAGGTATGTACATTTGAACAACATAGTCAGATTACATTTAATTGTTGAAACATAAAAAAAAAAAAATATGTTATGACACCCTTCCTTGCGGGGCTTGTAACTCATTCAATTTTTTACCAAATCAAGCGTTTTTATAGTTTAAACTTAACTACAAATCCTCATATACATGTAGGAAGAAGATTCAGGTCAAAAAAAAGTTAAATTGAGTGAGGTATGCACATTTGAACAACAAAGTCAGATTACATTTAATTGTTGAAACATAAAAAAAATTCTGATTTGACACTCTTCCTTGCGGGGCTTGTAAATCATTCAATTTTTAACAAAATCAAGCGTTTTTATAGTCTAAACTTAACTATAAATCGTAATCTACATATAGCAAAAAGATTCAAGTCAAAAAAAGTTAAATTGAGTGAGGTATGCACATTTCAACAACAAAGTCAGTTTACATTTAATTGCTGAAACATAATTTTTTTAAATTTGATACCATTCCTTGCGAGGCTTGTAACTCATTCAATTTTTAACCAAATCAAACATTTTTATAGTCTAAACTTAATTGCAAATCATAATCTACATGTAGGAATAAGATTCAGGTAAAAAAAAAGTTAAATTGAGTGAGTTATGCAACTTTCAAAATTTGAGTGAGTTATCCGGTTCGGTTCCCCGTTTTGAGTCGGTTCAAACGACCGGCTCCCGGTTCCAAAAATTGACGATATTATAGTACCGGTCCCGGCCCGACCAGTTCCATCGGGTTCTAGTTCCGGGACCGGTTCCGGCCGGTTCCCCGGTCCATATGCTCATCTCTATTCCTGATCATCCAAAGATTCCATAGCGGACTGTAGTAAATACATAGCAGTTTAATGTGTTTTTTAGGACATCGACAGGGGCGACCCTACATACATTCAAAGGGTGTCCTTGGACACCCCTTACTTTCAAATTTTATTTACACAGTATATAAGACTTTCTCTAAGGACACCCTTGAATATTTTGGAATGACACCCATGAAATTTTTAACCAAACCAAATCAATAACAATAATCCATATATAATTGTAATATATTATAAAAATTTATCACATGGAAACGGTGAGAAAAAATAGGAAACGGAAAGTGAGAAAAAATATAAATAACAACCAAACAACCGAATAATTTCACTATCTCACTAATTTTTCATATAAATTGAGTTTCCCGGATCGTACACCACCACTGCCCGCCGTTCTTGACCTCCACAATCAACCGCTATCTTGCTCTCCGGTGCTCGCCGCCACATCCCGTCGCTGCCCTATTTACCTCTCTATAGTCTCCTTCGTCTACTAACATATGCTTCAACACCCTTCTCCACCTCTCCGGTCAGTGGTGCTTGTTCTACAGGATGGAGTAGTATTTCTTCTCTTGGAAATCTTGCAAGTGGATTTTGAGTGAGGAGTGAACAAGATTTGAAAAGCATTTTTCCTGTAAATTGGAAACTGTGAGAAAAAACATGTTGTCCGACAATTGATAAAGGTACTATACTTTTACTGTAGGGTTTAATATTTCCTATTATTTTACTATGTCCCATATTTTTATTAGATAATTTAAAAGTTTTTGATGTAAAGAATATAAAGATTTAAACCGAAACTAAATTTAAGTTTAGACCAAATTATTTATAAATCTCAACTCAATGACATATTCGAAATAAGAAGTGATGTTAATTCATGTTAATAACTTATATCAAATTTTATAAATATGAGTATTAATACATAATTTAAAAACATAGAATATTTTAAATGTGATGTTAGGTCATTAGTTTTTTTATTTAATACAAATGTTTGTATATAGTTAATAATTGTTACCGATATTTGTTTTATCATTAACTTTGATATTTGGTAATAACCAAGGTATTACGGACAACCCGATCCAATAAAATATATATTTTTTTTCAATTTTTTTGTCACTCTATTTGAATTGGACACCCTTTAGTTCAAGTCCTAGATTCGCCACTGGACATCGACCCTATAAAGCTGCAAAATGAAGTAGTTCACCAACATCATTGAATTCTTCTTTGTTTAATCCACACCATTCAAAATCTTGTTCTATCATAAGTCTTGCATATGAGCATCTCATAAGAATATGATCAGCACACTCAACTTCACCAATACAAGTTACACATAGTGTTGAGTCCTTTCAAATTTCAACATGGTTTTTATAAATATGAAATTGTTATTTATTGTTTCAAATTTGAACCAGGTGTTCATAAAAGGAAAGTATTATATATTATTATTATATGAATTGTCATAAAAAAACAACATAAGATAAAAATAATTAAAAATGGCTTCATGGTACTTACAAATTCCTTGGGGAGAAAAAAACAGCATAAGATAAAAATAATTAAAAATGGTTTCATGGTACTTACAAATTCCTTGGGGGAGAAAAAACATTAAATGAGACTTCAATAGCTTCTTTATAGTTATCTTCATCTGTTGCAATTGTTTTTTGCTTTTATTCGTTTCTAAAAACTCGACAAAGCAAATGTGTTACATTAAAATTAGTATCAAACAAAGGACAAAAACAAAGTAAACTTGCATTGTGTCTGTGTCTCTTACAAATTAACTGATTATATAATTTCAGATTCCAATTCTTCAAGAGTTCAAGTTGCTGTAATCAAACTTAAAACACATTTCCAAACACCCTCTTGCTTTCCACATATCATAAAGGCTTCAAGTATTTTTAAAATTTCATATTTTTGGAATTTTAGAGAAAAAGATCCTACTTAATTGTTACACTGGAAAACAAAAAAGAGAACAGAGTTGAATGGTGTGAACGAATAAACCGTAACAAATGTATGTCATACAGGATACTGATCCAACAAATGTAATTCGGCAATCTAAAATAACCACTTTTGCAAAAAAAAAAAAAAAAAAAAAAAAAAAAAAAAAAAAAGTGAAACATTGTTGCAAATGAAAGTAAAGCATCTCAATAATGCTCAAACTATTTTGTATAAACTCTATCATCATTAAAACTAATAAGATAACAAAGTCAAATGTGAATACTTAATACGAATTCCTAATGAACAATTATTATATTACACAAACTCAATATCTACTCTAATAAATGAAGGTTTTTTTGTCACATGTCATCTTTTTCTTTATCTGGACACATGACATTTTCTAGAATTTTTAAATTTTATATTCTTCCACTTGTCATTTTATTGTATTTTTCATTTTATTAAATTAAAATTCTACATTTAATATGTAAAGTAATATATATATGTAAGGTATTTATTAGAAAAAGTTTATATACCTTACATATAAACTTTTTCTAATAAATACCTTACATATATATTACTTTACATATTAAATGTAGAATTTTAATTTAATAAAATGAAAAATACAATAAAATGACAAGTGGAAGAATATAAAATTTAAAAATTCTAGAAAATGTCATATGTCCAAATGAAAGAAAAGATGACATGTGGCAAAAAAAATCTTCATTTATTAGAGTAGATGTATTCAATACATTAAAACCTCATTAATTTTAATAATTCAAATATTTTCTCATATTTCTTATAAATTTAAAATTTTCAAATTGTTAAAATTTCATATTTAATTTTTTTAAATAAACCCATGTAATACATGAGTCTCATACCTAGTATATAATAATCAAATTCTTCATAATCAACTAGTTATAACAAAAATTTGATGATAATGTAACTAATTACCTTGGCAATGCGATTTTTGCTTCTTTGTCTCATCATATGACGCCAACCCACCATAATCCCAATTCCAAATAAAACACCAAGAAACATCCCAAACATGAAACCTATTTTTGATTGAACTCAAATCACCGGTATGTAACAACCGTAGATTCAGGCAAATCAATTAAGATATAATAAACGTTAAAAATAATTTATTTTATAGAAGATTATCTAGGATAAATCCATGTAATACATGAGTCTCACGCCTAGTATATAATAATCAAATTCTTCATAATCAACTAGTTATAACAAAAATTTGATGATAATGTAACTAATTACCTTGGCAGTGCGATTTTTGCTTCTTTGTCTCGTCATATGACGCCAACCCACCATAATCCCAATTCCAAATAAAACACCAAGAAACATCCCAAACATGAAACCTATTTTTGATTGAACTCAAATTACCAGTATGTAACAACCGTAGATTCAGGCAAATCAATTAAGATATAATAAACGTTAAAAATAATTTATTTTATAGAAGATTATCTAGGATAAATAATATTAACCAAAACAATAGATAGAGTCAACAATTGTAACGTATTTGACGTAATAAAGAAGAATTATGTGAATATTATGTGTTTTATGATTATTATAATATAATAAAATAGGAAAAACCAGCCGAATCGCCGGTAAATCGTGAAAATAAGTGCGACAAAACATATATATATATATATATATATATATATATATATATATATATATATATATATATATATAATTTAGAAAATATACGTCGTCTCGATCCAGAAAATATAAATTTCGTAGAAATCCGAATCCATATGATTTAGATATGATTTTTAAAAGATATAAAAATTAGTCACGCACAAGGAATATGTGACGTAAAAAACTACGAAAAGAATGGTTGACTTTTAGCTAAGTCACCAAAAAAAAAATCGTAGTATTCTTTTAAATAAGAATTTTGAGAAAAATAATGTTAAAAACGGAGTTCGTACGAAAGAGTTATGATTTTAACAAATCATTTAATTTTATAAAAATATGAACGAAAAATAAAGCAAAAATTAGCCGACGGAGTCTAAACGAAAGCTGTAGATCTTGTCGATAGCTACGCATGGATATAAAGAACGTCAAAATCGAAGTTCGTATGAACAAGTTATAATATATAATAGCATATTTACGTATTAAAATAATATATATATATATATATATATATATATATATATATATATATATATATATATATCATTAGAAAGGTATCAACGATGCAGTTGTTATAAGACTGATATTGAATATTTTCGACATTAGTTTAATACAAATATCATTAAATCTATTTAAAATAATATTATAAAGGGGCATTCGGTCGTTTAATTAACTATAAAGGGTGATTTTTTAAAATTCAATAGTAGTTTTTGAAAATTCAATTACTATAAATATGAGACTCTAGGCTCTCATACTTCTTGCACCATTCTATTGATTCAAGAGTCGTTCTCTTCTTATCCCCCGAGCATTTCGGTCCCTCGTGATTCAACTTTTCTTTCTGTAGTTTCATAATAGTAAGGTGAGCACTAAAGCGCTACAATAACCTTTTTAGAAAAAAGATTCTACGACGAAGTTCTGAGCACAGAGTTCTAAGTTTTCGCTAGAAACCCTGTAAGTTGAGCTAGACCTGTTACGCTTTAAGTGTGACTTATGTTTAAATTCATCATCGTTATTATGAACCTATAAACAAGATTTATCGGTGATTCCAAGTCGTTATACTGATTGATCTACTTACGGGCAGTGTTGTAAACTCGCCGAGTTGTCCGATTACTCCTCCGAGTACTCGCTACTCCCCCTTCGCCGAGGCGAGTTATATAATCCCGAGTACTCCCCGATGGCCCCCTTACGAACTGAGTAGTGTTGTGAAATTCGGTCAACTCGGTGATTAATATGTATAATATACTTAATGATTTATTATTTAACACACACACATATGATTATTACTATATATATATATATATATATATATATATATATATATATATATATATATATATATATATATCTTAAGTTTTTAGTAATTATTGACGAAGTGAGACCATTATGTGTTTTTCATTTTTTGTGTATTCACATGTATCCAATTTTGTTATATATTTCAATCAACTTATGATTTTGACATATATCATTTCTCTAAAAATATTTCTATACAAATTTCCAAATTCGAGTACTCCCGAGTACTAGTTACTCGGTAGTCGGCCGAATAGGTACCGAGTAATGAGTTCTACAACCATGCTTACGGGGATGATGTCTAGGCTGGATTTAGTGAGGTGTTTAAATTGGGATTTCGAAACAGTATACTTTGTATACCAAAGGGACTCTACCTCCAATATGATCCTACATGGTTGTCCCTTATAGATCAGTAAACTTTGAATTAATAATGAATCTAGACTAATAATTAATTGCAATAAATATTAGACTAAGACTTAGTTATAATGCTACTAGGTTACGTCAAAGGAAAAGACGGTTACTAGAAGCAAAGCGTTTTCTGAATTTCGAGTCGTCACTTTAACAAGTGAGTGCATAGTTATTTTAATCTTACACATAAATATGACGTATTTAATATCAATACATGTTATATGTTCTTATTATCTGTGTTCTTGATATCTCTGCTAGATGAACGATTTATACATGTTTTATTTGATTTAAAATGTATATGTATATTATGCCTATAAAAATATTGGGTAAAGATGGGTAGATGAAAGAAGATGTAGAAGATGAGAGATGAAAGATGATATAGATGATGAAAGATGAAAGATGAAATAGATGATGAGAGGCCTTGACTTTAAAGATGATGTCATCTAGCAGAGTATAGATAACAACCAGAGACTATTCTAGACAGTCCAATGGAACGTTACCAGGCTTGCAACTTGTAGGTGTTTTTGAACTACGTGTTCACCATGTTTCCCAATCTGGCCCACTCAGTTTATTGTATCACATGTAGCGATATTAAAGATACATTCTGCTGAGAGATTCAAGGAGTATTAGGTCACTAGTTTAATTACTGTAAGGCTTTTAATATTTCGTTATGCTTATGTTTATGTCTTGACGATGACATTCCAATGTTTTAATATAAATAAAATACATTTCTTCGGAAATGCTTTGATAATATCATTATCATGTTTTATGGGAAACAAATTCCGCAATGTTATTCCTCAAAAAGGATACTCTGATTTTTAAATAAGCATAAACAAATCGGTCTTTTTCGGACGTGATATTAGGGAAGTCACATGGACCATTGAATACCACCATAAAGATCAACGTGGGTGCTGGTGACTTATTTGGCATCATCTTTTGATCTAATAACAACAAGTCTCATATTAAAGTAATACTGAGGTATTGGATTTGGCATCCGGTTTTGTTTGAAGGGAATCATCGTGTTCATCTACCGAAAATGAGTTACATGGTGTCATTTTCATATTTCAAAGCAAATGTAATGGCTATGGTTATTCAGAACTATGATGGCAGTTTTATGTTGAAGAAATAAAAGGACCAAAGTTGTCTCTCAGCTAATAAAAATTGTAAGCTTGAAATATTATATATATATATATATATATATATATATATATATATATATATATATATATATATAATATTTTGTTTCAAAAATAGGATGTATACAAAGACTACAATATTCTTTTTGTCATAAAAATTGGGTAATGAGTCGAAGATGGTTCAAAGGACCTATGTGATTGGAAATAATAAAGGAACCAATTAATAAATGATTATTACTTATCTTATAGTGTTTAAAGATACGTCGGAATCAAAGAGGAAATGAAATAGTTAAGTATATTGGGGTTAAAAGACTACAGTTTTATTTGACTGGAAAATTATAAAATACCTCATTTTTATAAAAGTCTTTTTCAAAGGTAAATTAAGTACACTTATGGTTTGTAAACGTGTTTCACGTTTACCTAAAGTGAATAATATTACATGGATGAAATTAAACTCTTAAGTATGCTACAAAGGACATATACACCCAATGGCATTCCTTCAACATTTGGCTTATTATTCTGTAGCAATGCTAATTTCAACACTAACCTTTAAATGCTTGATTTGAGATCTTCAGAGTACAATACAGACTTCCAATATGGATCTATAGGTACAAAAGTTTCATGCCATACACAAAAAAATACATTAGCTTCCATTAACAAATAACAATTCAATATTCTTAATCTCTATCTTGGTTGCTATCTCTAACCGTTGAATCGAAGAGACTCCAAGTTCAAGATAGAGTAAGATTTTTTTATGAATCATGTGACATCTGCAAATTCATGGTTATTTTAAAAAAATTATTTATGCTTATTTAAAAATCAGAGTATCATTTTTGAAGAATATTATTGCGAAATTTGTTCCTGAAAAACATGATAGATATATTACCAAAGTATTTCCGGACGAAATGTGTTTTTTTATTCATTTTAAAACATTAGGATGTCATCGTCAATACAGAAACATAAGCATAAACAGACCTTACATTCATTTACACTAATGAGTTACATCTCCTTTAATCTCTCAGTGTGATGTATCTTTGCATCGATACCTGTGATACAAATAAACTGAGTGAGTCAGGTTGGGAAACCTAGTGAATACATAGGGTTTTCAACCCACAATAATATTGTTAATTTGTTTCTTCACATACTTCATGTCAAAAAATTAACTCGATTACCCATCCCTATTATCTTTATTTATTCTTCCTTATGGATTTACCCTAAGGGTCATCTCCTACATTGTATTTATCTCTCATTGCCTTACATCGCATCTTCGTATATGGTTGTTTTTAAGAACTTTTCATAAGGATCATCGCGTGCATCGCATAGACAGTGCTATTTCAGGGATCGCTTCCCCAATACGTGTCCAGTAAAGGTTAGAGTATCATCACATGAATACGTAGTAACAACATCGCCTGAACTCGTAATTCATCACCTACAAGTTATATGCCTGCCAGTGTTTCCAAATGACTTGTTTAGATTAGTCAGTGGTCGCCATCTATAAATCATCTTAAAGTCATCTCATATCTCACATCACCTATTCTTCATCTCATATCTATCATCACCTAGTTATCATCACCTTTCTGTTGGAATAGTGTCTAAGACTGCAACTATATTAGGCAAGTATTTGACCCGATTGTGCATGATCCTTTTGGGTTGCCTTCACCATAGCAACTTACAAGATGATTCATAATGATAGAAGAAATATTATTTATATATTATGAGAATAATATAAGGAATAATAATATTGTTATTTGATTAATATAAGTCATAAATTAATTAGGAATTAATTTGGTGACTTAAAGAGTTTAATTAAATAAAAGGGCATAAACTGTCAACTGTGTGATAGTTGTACTTTGGGCTGTAATCCCTTAAGGATAAGGGGTGGACGGTTTTAGGGCTTTGGATAGACCTAGAAATCGTCCAAGGCTTATCATAAGGGGATTGGATTGCTTAGGGCCTAAGTTATCCAATTAGGGTTTAAGGGTGAAACCCTAGGAGCCTTACAAGTATAAATAGACCCAAGGGGTCAAGGAAATCGGCACTCTTGCCTTTGGAAGAACCCTGGCCGACTTCTTGCCCTCTCCCCTCTCTCTCTAATCATCCTCTTGCTAAGTTGGTGTTTGTAAGCCATTAGAGGAGTGACAATTGTGACTCTAAGCTCTAAGGACAAGAAGATTTAAGCAAGCAACCTAAGGTAATCTTCTATATATGTTTTTCTTATGTTATTACCTAGATCTATTGTTCAAAAGTCTTGGATACAATGCATGTTCAATTAGAGAAACCTAGATCAAAGCATTAGGGTTTGTATGTGCACATAGGAATGTTCATATGGCTAAAACCCATCAGTGGTATCAGAGCCTTGATTGGTTTCTATTGAATTGATGCATTGGTTGCTTGATTGTTGCTTGCAAAATTCGAATTTTGTCATTCTGCCTGATGAACCCGGCGAGTTCCATAGTTGACTCGACGAGTAGGCCTAAACTCGGGGAGTCCATTGTGGTACTCGGCGAGTTCGAGCGTCAGAAGGAGCTAGTTTCGGGATTTCTTGTTGTTTATCTTTTGGATACTTACCTTAATCTTAATGGGTCAAGATAAATCCGATTTTAATATATATTTGAGTATATTCTTGACCTAATTGAAGATATTTATCAATTAATTGAACATTAATTTCCTTATGTGATAATTGATTAATTATTTTAATTAAATTGGTAAATTGTTTTGCAAGAAATAATTAAATAAATCAAATATGGATAATTATGTGATTAAATGTTAATTTGGATTATTTGTTATTTGATCCCATATGTTTTGAAAAGTTTAAAACTTGCCCTCAAGTTTTGAAATTTATGTTTTGTGATTAAAAGTTTAATTTAGACAATTTAAATTTCAAACCCTAGAATTTTACAACTTTAAAATTCAACCCTATACTAATATAATATTACAAGATTAATATATATATATATATATATATATATATATATATATATATATATATATGTATGTATAATTAAAATGCTAGTCTTACCGTTAGTAGGCCTCATTCACGAAGCCGGTCTATAAGGTGGGTATAAGGTTGCGGCCTATAAAATGGTGCTTAATGGGTGTACACTCACACCCACCGCTTGCTTGATCGGTGGAGGGTCGTTAGCCGAACGGGTAAGATAGGGCAACCTCATCTCCTCATTAAAAGTATAATATGAAATACAAAGTAACTACATGGTTTTCAAAAATCCTCAATCCTAGTTACTTTAGGAAAAGTGAATTGATGCAATATCATGAAATTACACTTTGCACCCTTGCTAAGAAGTTAGTGGAGCGTGTGTGGTTTACCGGCACATCGAATAGGTGATTGTTACAATGGAGGCACCGTGTAAGTTTGCATGGTAATTCACACCCACTTTGTGATCTCGGTATCCCAGTCACAAACGAGAGGGGCATATCGAGATTTAAACATGCCATTGAAAAGTTCAATGAATCTCATTGAAACCTAGGAATTCTCAATATATTTAGAACTTAAAGTTATGTTTTCATGGTGGAGAATTAGTGAATCGTCATTCACTTACCTTAAATTTGTTTGCATGTTAGATTACGACATCCCTTTTCTAATATGTAAATATTGTTGTCGGATCCTAGCCCTAATTTTTCTTATTGGGTGATAATTAGGGATTCAAATTCTAATCTATCTTTGTCCTTTCTATTTGTAGATGTCAAACGCGAACAACGCTGCTACTAGCTCGTTCACATTGATGAGCCTTTGCCAAAAGGTGACTTTCGATGGGACGAACTTTAGCGAATGGATAAGATACATTCGCACAATTGGTCGCTACGAGGACAATGAGTATGTCCTCGATGAGAAGCTCGAGAAGGTCAACCCAAAAATCGCTACTCCGGCTGAAATGACTGCTTTTGAGACTCATGAACGTGATGCGAAGAAGGTTCATTGCATCATGATAGCCACAATGAACGCCGAATTCCAAAAGTCCTACGAGGACATGTATCCGTACGAAATGCACCAAGACTTGTTGGAGAGATACCATCAAAACACGAGGCAGGAACGTTACGAGATCTTCACTAACATGATTTTCGCTAAAATGGGTCATGGAGAATCTCTAACCGTGCACCTGCAAAAGATGCAAAGGTATGTCGATCGTCTTCGCAAGTTGAATGTTGACTTTGGGGAAGACTTGGC
Source organism: Lactuca sativa (assembly GCF_002870075.4). Taxonomy (NCBI): domain Eukaryota; kingdom Viridiplantae; phylum Streptophyta; class Magnoliopsida; order Asterales; family Asteraceae; genus Lactuca; species Lactuca sativa. Next base: position 30,849,769 of record NC_056631.2, on the reverse strand, counting down.
TATCGACATGGTGCTTCACTCCTTGCCTCCGTGTTACAATCAATTTAGGATGACCTACCACATGAACAAGGAAGAGGTCACCCTAAGTAAGCTCCAAGGTCTCCTTAGGGTTGCTGAGAGCAACCTCAAGGACAAGTCTGTTGCACCAACTCCCAATCCACCAGCTGCTCCTGTTTTGGCAATTGGGCAAGGTAGGGGTAAGAAGAGGAAGGCTCCGTCTAAGAGCTACCGCAAGGGAAAGTCCCGAGATGGCTCCTCTTCTAGTGGGACGAAAGTTGATCCTGCTAAACCCAACCCTAACCCAAAGGAGGCAGAGTGCCACCATTGCCACAAAATAGGGCATTGGAAGAGAAGCTGCCCATAATACATACAAGCCATTAGGGAAGGAAAGATCAAGCCGTCTTTCGCAGGTATATACACAATTAAATCTAATGATTCATCTCATGCTATTTCTTGGGTACTAGATACCAGGTGTGGTTACCACATTTGTTCTGAATTGCAGAGACTAAAAAGAAATAGGGATGTGGAGCATGGAAGAATAAATCTAATCATGGGGAACAGAAGATCGTCGCCTGTGACCAAGATTGGAGTGTATTCTTTAGTGCTTAGTAATGGTTTATGTTTATATTTAAATAATTGTTGCAACTCGCCATAAATGGCAAGAAACATCATTTCGTTTCATGGTTTGTTTAGACAAGGATTTAGATTTTCTTTTAATAATGAGAATGGTTCAATTTATGCTTATCTAAATGGTGTCTTATATTTTGAAGCAATGCCATGTAATGGAATTTATGAAATTGTTATGATTGTAGATAACCTAGGAAGTGATGTTTTGTGCATGGATTCTTCCAATAGTATGGAGAAATCATCCTTGTGGCATTGTCGTCCTGGACATGTCAGCAAGAAGCGCATAGCCCAACTCCAAAAGGATGGAGTGTTGGAGTCATTCGACCTTAGGGAAGATGACACATGCGAGTCCTGTTTACTTGGAAAGATGACTAAGTCACCCTTCACTAGCACATATGAAAGGGTGAGGGTTTATTGGATCTCATACATACCGATGTATGTGGACCCTTTAGATCAACCACGAAGGATGGAAACCGCTTCTATGTGACTTTTACCGATGACCATAGTAGATATGGGTATATCTACTTAATCAAGCAAAAGTCAAAAACGTTTGAAAAGTTCAAAGAGTTCAAGAATGAAGTGGAAAATCAATTGGGCAGGAAAATCAAGATGCTTCGATCCGATCGAGGAGGAGAGTACCTAAGTCTTGAATTCCACGACTATCTCAAAGAGTGTGGAATAGTTTCACAATTGAAGCCACCTAGGACACCACAGTTGAATGGTGTGGCAGAAAGGCGTAATCGAACCTTGTTAGACATGGCCCGCTCTATGATGAGTTGTGCTTCACTACCTATCTCATTCTGGGAGTATGCCTTAGAGACTGCCGCCCATATCCTTAACCGAGTCCCTACTAAGAAGGTTTCCAAAACACCTCACGAGATGTGGACAGGGAAAGCTCCCTCGTTAGCACATATCACGGTTTGGGGTTGCGAGGCTTTCGTAAGACGAGATACTCACGACAAGCTCGAACCTCGTAGTGAGCGATGTATTTGTTGGGTTATGAGCATTCTAACACTCCTAAGCATACATGTAACCCTAAATACCTTGGATCTATGTTTTCTCTATTATACATGCAAATAAGAACTTCCAAGGTATTATCCTAATCTAGCATATAAAACTATCAAAACAACAAGATAGAATACATACCTCTTTGATGTAGAAAGTCTTCATGAAGCTTGAGTGCCTAGTGCCCCAAGTGTGACACCTCAAATGGTTCACACAACACCAAATACACTTGGAATAACTTGAGAGAAATCTACACTTCATGAAATCGGCTAGCCCTTCTATTACTCACACTAGTGGCCGATTTTGGTCAAGAATAAGATATTTATATAGTGTTACAATTAGGGTAAACCCTAATTGTCATGACTTTCCATTTCCTTGGATCCATGGGTTCAAATACACCATGGAGCATCCATGGACCATCCTATGGGTTTTAGCCCAACTTGATTATCCATGGAGCATTAGCCCACTATACAAGTATGGATGATTTACACAATCAACCCATATATTTAATTAGTCTTCTTTTGATCACTTAATTAATCCTAGATTAATTCTTGATCAATAATAATTAAATAATCTTATTATTCTTATTATTAATATACTAGAACTTATAATATATTAATAGAAATAAGTGTCTTATTTCTCTCATTATAGTCTATCCAAATGCATGATGCCATGCAACCCAAATGGACCATGCCGGGTCGGGTCAAGTCTTACCAATTATAGTTATGGACTTAAACATTAATCCAACAGTCTCCCACTTGGATAAGTCTAAAACTATTATTGCGAATGACTTCAAGAACCGACCAGAAATCGTAGCTCTCAAAAGTTTCTGTCGAACTCTGACCTTGTCGATGAACTCTGACCTTTGTCAACGACTTGTCCATTAGATAAGGGATCATATATTCCTCCATTCTAGATATCATATGGACTGAGACATGGATTATAATCATTCTCTCTGTCCATTTGTTGTTTCTCGATTTCCGATTTATGACGACTGACTAATTGAACAAATCAAATCAGTCCTGGCCTGGCCGAGCACTTCCATTTGTCATCATCAAATCGTCGAGGGGCCCACATATATCGCTTTTATCCCGAAGGTAAAAGGAATGGATAAACTTCGACTCATATGGCTTGTTCTACTACTTGTTGAATCATACACAAAGACATGTTTTATAGCACCGAGTTACCAAATGCGTTTTCGTGCAATCAATGTACAACCAACTCATAGTAACAACTCATATCTCTAGGTTTGAAGAATATAAGATATTATCGTCTCATGATCACTCGTGATAAAATCCATGAAGTGATTCCAATGAGCGCGGGTTGAATCCAATACTCAGAACTTATGAGCACTCATGAGTGTTGTAGCCCTTTGTCCAACATCTTAGACCTCTACAATCCAACCCATGACAGTCTTAATTCATATCTACTTCAAACATATGACCGACTGTGGATGGTTTGAATAACTTAGTCATTCCGGAAGAATAACCTAGTTTATTCGGGAATTCAAAACATGCAAAGTGAAACACAATAATAATTGAATCCAATATGGTATCAAAACCTATGAACATAAATAAAACACCTTTTATTTATCACCATATGATTACACATTATTCATTGTATACTGTTTCAGCTATCAACTTTATTCTTGAATTTAAAACAATAATTGTCCCATGCTCCAAGCATGTACACTATGTTTTCTAAACACTAGTCATGCCATACACCAAGTATGCATACTATGTTTGTCTATGATCTTTACTTTGTGAACTAGATCAATTGAACATAACTCCAATGATCCTCTTTTCACAGTCCCAAATCCTTACTGCAAATGCAAGAATTCCAAATTCATGCCATTTACTGAAATCTGTTAGATTCTAAACTTATATGCATTGATCTTCTTGTAATGATTATGCACAAAGTCAGAAAGACTTGACAACAATCATTACAGAGCATTCCAAAGGAGATCAACTCCTTGGAAACAACCTTTCTTGCATTAAGTTTCCTAATCTTAAACAGATTGAAAATTCTAATTTTGAAACATTTCCAGATTCCATTTTGACTATCACTTCTGAACAAGAGTTGCCTCCTTACAGACTATGTCAATATGGTCCTTCCAGAATTATCACTATACTTCCAACTGTCCTTGAGCAACCAATCTTTGGTAAACCTTAGATTGTCCCCGACAATTGTTTAATCCTTTTAGTCATATCCAGTTCTAAACCTTTTCCCTTCTTAATGCCCCAGGCATTTGGAAAATTTTAGAAAGGATGAATATAGCACATGTAATCAATCCTATATCCGAAGCATATGGGACACGATTCATGATGTCTCACATAAAGACTAAACCAGTCTTTTGCTATAACATTTCCATTTCTATTTGCCAAGTTCTCATAATTCAGATTATGAAAAGGGATGCCGTAATCATAATCGAATTTTAGAACGCAAATAATGGACCCATATACAAAATTTCCTTATGTTGAGCCATTCCAACATGAAATTCATATATATCCTTGACTAAATGATTAAAACCTCACGATCTAAGCTTATAGATTTGAGATGAAGTATAATTTCCTCTCCCTTAATTATAGCAAACAACCTTTTCCCAATTGAAACCTTTTGTTTTCTATAATTAACATTGCTAACTTGCAATACTTATCATAATTATCATGCTCCCACTAACATGATGATTATTAGCATAACACTTATGCTCCCACTAGCTTTGACATGTACTCAGAAATCAGCTGACTTTCTTACCAAAGATCAGATTTCTGATACTAGATTGTTTTGATAAGACTTTATCAAAATCATACACCTTCCCTTAGATAGCACACTTGTGTGTCTAAACAATTATGAAGAGGGATGCCGTAATCATAATGGTTAGACCTTTTTGCCACTTCTCACAAGTCCAGGTTAGTGTGACGGTAAACCACGCACGCTCCACTAACGACTTTGAGAATGCAAATATCACAATTGCTATCTAGCTAAAATATTCTTAGTGAAAGTCTTTCCTCACCATCATTTTCATGAATCGGAGAGAAACCTTATGACACTGATTTAATGGTGTATGAGTTCCTACCCATATGAATTTGTCAAAACTATAATCACAAGACAAGGATAATGACAAATCCAAACTCAAATGGACTGAACTCAATCTTAATTTCTTGCCACCTGACAGCTCAAGGGCCTGCCATTGCTTCCAAGTTGTTGTGCAACAAATTGAGAACTCTAAGAACTCATATGTAAAGCCAAATTTAACTAGAATGGGCAAAGAATATGTCAACACGATATGTTATAAACCTCAAGTTGTGTGCTAGTGAAGAACTTCAGGTTTTATTCTTGATTAGTTCTTGAGACTTTCAAGACCTTTAAGACTCCCACTGTCCTCTTGACATATAAGACTCCCTTGTCAGTTATTCAAGAGATAGTTTGGATTCTAATCAAGACAAACACTTCACAAAATTGGCCTAAGTTGGTCTTTGTTTTATCCAAAACATCACAACTTACCAATTTCAAATGTACAAGAGTAGAAAACTTTTACTCTTACATTTGACAAGTGTTTTAAACCTTCTTTGAGACATGTCACTCAAGTTACAATCTTGGAGTATGACTCTAAGACTTGTATTGGAACGAATTATGACTCATCTTCTTGATTTAACCACTTCAACAATTCAAGTTCCTCTTCTTAGTCATAAGAATGCACTAAGATTTCCTTAGAGAACTAATTGTGCTATGGTTTCTTAATCATTAAGATGATCACAGAACTGATACTAAAGTACTCTCCCATCTTTTCAGATTTGAGAAACTTTTATCCTTCTGCCTAATTTGATTCTTCTTATTCGCTCTGCCTTACATTGGAACCTTTTCCAATGTCTCAGAGTTACCCTTAAGCTTGTAAGTATAATCATATTTACTGAGCTTTAGTAAACTATGATGAATAATCTTATCAATCTTTTGAGGTGGACTTAATCAGTGCACAAGACTATGTACTCGATCCCTTAGTCCATTACTTGACTCTCACATCCATGTGAAAAGTAATTCGTCTTAATTTTCCAATACTTGAAAGTTCTCATTCATCATGCTATACAACTTGCATGATTTCAAGTTCCAGTCCAATTGAAACTTGGGTGGTCAGAATCTTTCCTTATTTGGTAAATTTAGACATTACCACAAATAAAAGAATCAATTTCATATTTCCACTCTTGCTATTAATGGAATCTTATAAGAAACAAAAATTTCCACAAATGCCATTGTAAGGATATTTTTAAAATAAATAAAATCAAAAATTTCCTTTTATTTTAAAACTTTGCGGAAAAACTATCCTTACAGTGCAAAAGCACATGAAAACTTTGTTGCTATCCATTCCTAAGAAATATATCATAACTCCTAAGAAGTAGCTCAAGAATCCGATCTTCAAACCATGCGATAGAAATCCATCTACGCCATCAAATTCAGCATATTCTTTCTTTAAGTTTCTTCACTTTTCTTTGATTCTTAAAACATCACCATGTGACCCAGTCACATCATGTATCAAGAATCTCAGAATAGAAACTTAACAGAGTTAGATAGTGGACTTTACCTGAAGTAGAGTCAAACTTATTGACTTTAACATACTTAGGTAAATTTGGCAGCTTCGCAACCAATGCCCCTTTCTTTGGCAATATAAACATATGGACCCTTTGATAATGGTACACGGGACTATCACAGACTTAGCTTTTCTCTTTACCATTTGGTCAACCGAGTTGACTATGGCCAATCCGTTTCCATTGGGAAGAGAATGCTTTTTTGGATTTCCTGTGTCACTATTGTCAATGTCCATCAAGTTTTAAGGAAGTTGATCTTAACAAATAGATAAGATCATTAAGGGTCTTTTCATAGTCTGTTTCAGAGGGTTTTGTTGATACAACGCATCCGAATAGAGTGTGTAAGCTTGAGAAGTCCATTTATGGACTTAAGCAAGCGTCTCGCAGATGGAATCTTTGCTTCGATGAGAAAGTTAAAGAGTTTGGATTTGTACGAAGCAAAGATGAATCATGTGTATATGTCAAAGCCAGTGGGAGTATAGTAAGCTTCCTCGTTTTGTATGTCGATGACAAACTACTCATAGGAAACGACATCCCAACACTGCAGGAGGTCAAGTCCTGGCTCGGGAAGTGCTTCGCTAAGAAGGACCTCGGAGAGGCTTCCTATATTCTGGGAATAAGGATAGTGAGAGAACGAAGTAAGAGACTAATAGTACTTAGTCAAAACACTTACTTAGATAAAGTGCTGAAACGTTTTAGTATGGAAAACTCGAAGAAGGGAGAATTACCGATACAAAGTAATGCCAAGTTGAGTAAGACTCAAAGTCTGAGTACCGAAGCTGGAATAGCATAAATGAGCCGAGTCCCATACGCTTCCGCATTTGGCTCAATCATGTATGCTATGACTTGTACTCGCCCTGATGTAGCCTTTGCCTTGAGCATGGTTAGTAGATATCAAGGGAACCCTGGCAGAGCCCATTGGATTGCGGTCAAGAATATCCTTAAGTACCTTCGGAGGACGAAGGAATGGTTTTTAGTCCTCGGAGGGAGTCATGACTTAAAGGTGCGAGGGTATAGTGACGCCAATTTTCAGACCGATAGGGACAACTACCGTTCGCAGGCGGGCTGGGTCTTTACCCTGAATGGAGGAGCAGTGACTTGGAAAAGTTCCAAGCAAGAAACCGTAGCTGATTTAACGTGCGAATCAGAGTACATTCCAGCGAGCGAAGTGTCGAAGGAGGCAATATGGTTGAAGAACTTCATCGGAGATCTTGGAGTTGTACCTTCCATAAAGGAGCCCATGGAAATTTTCTGTGATAATGAAGGAGCGGTTGCCTTGACCAAGGAACCGAGGGATCATGGTAGATCTCGACATATCGACAGAAAATATCACTTTATTAGACATTGTGTAGAAGAAGGACAACTTGTGGTTAAGAGGATATCATCAGAAGATAACCCAACAGATCCACTTATGAAGGGATTGAGCAGGGTTAAGCACTTGCAGCATGCTAGGAGTATTGGGCTGAAGGATGATATTAGTATAGATTAGATAGTATTAGAAACATGTAATAGATAAATGTAATTGACATTTGATGATTAAATAAAGGAGTATTATTTATGAGTAATGTTACTGTCTTATGTTAATTGTTTAACTATTGTTTCACTTTGCATGTTTTGACTTCCAGAATAATTGAGTTTATTAAGAACAATCGAATTATTCAAATTGTCCACAATCGTTCATATTGTAATGCCAAGAATTTAAAAATAATTTTTCGCATTTAATAAAGACAACTTCATTTAATAATCATAAAAACATCATTGTTTGTAATTCATTTCATAACATATATAAAAACCCCAAGATCACATAATATAAAAATCCCGCGTGTGTGCACTGATCAGGCCGGCGCCTTCCCGCGATCCTCACTAGTACCTGAAACAATTAACACCAACACTATAAGCATAAAGCTTAGTGAGTTCCCCAAAATACCATATAACACATATTAGCCACTCGAGGCTATAACTCTGTGGGTCCGTGCACCCATACTCTGTGAACCCTCAGGTTCTAACTCTGTAAACAAGCATAGCATAAATCACATAGAAGAATGCAGTGCAACACATAACATACATAGCATACAAATACTCTATCATATAACTCTGGTTACCTACTCAAGGTAAAGTATAGTGAGAAGACTCACCTCGCGTGTCTCGATATATCACAACCTGGGAATGCCTCGTGCCCGATTCTCCGAGCTCTAATCCTCCTATAACATCATAATGTCCCTAGTTAACACTTTATATCTCTATGTTGACTATCCCTAAGAAGTCAACACAGGTCCACTCTGGTCAACGGTCAACGGTCAACGGTCAACTTTGACCGGACTCGGCGAGTGCTAGGGCGACTCGGCGAGTCTACACGTTCTCACCAATTCTCTAAGATTCCCTTTCTACACGTCGAGTCTCCCCCTTGACTCGACGAGTTCCTCCTGGAAGAATCGCGGGGCCACCCCGACTCAACTCGCCGAGTCTGAAGAACAACTCGGCGAGTCCCAGTTCGACTCAGACCACCTGTTAACCCTCTCTAACTCGCCCTGACTCACCGATCCAACTCATAGCCCGGACAGGACCACTCTAAGGCAATCTTCAAGCTACTCGCCGAGTCTGTTCATCGGACTCGGCGAGTCCATGCCATGCAACCGCTCAAACTGCTTTCTAAGGTCAGATCTGCTCCGACAATTCACAGGTCTGGCCTTCCTAAACTGGTTCATCACGTAAAGCCCTCATTTCGGTGCTCATAATACACCCCATGACTCATAATTTACGTTTTGACCTAAGGCATAAGGATTCCAATCCAAAACCTCCATTGATTCCCGAAATGCTCAGGCATGGGACATTCTGGACTTCCAAGGGTCCCAATATAGGGTTCCAATCACTTGGGGAACTAAGGAAAACCCCCAATCTAGCCACAAAAGGGTTCAATAAACCCTAAATCCATATACACATCAACATAGAAGAATGCAACTCGAAAATATTACCTGAATAACGTGGCTCTGTGTCCCCAATCCTCAGAATGTGGCTTCTCTTGTTGTTCCCTTAACCAAGCCTCCTCCTCCTTGCAAAATAACACTTCCAAGATCAATAATGGTCTTCTACCTTGCTCCAGATGCTCACAATCGAATTAGGGTTTCTCTCAAAGGACTAGGATGAACAATGACGGCCATAAGGCCCCTTATATACGTCCCAAACCTAGACGGTTAGGGTTTCGCTTAAACAGCGCAGACTCGCCGAGTCCATATCCGGACTCGTCGAGTCCAGTCGCGAACCCGCGACCAGATCCGCGATCCTACTCGGCGAGTCTGAGCTCCAACTCGCCGAGTCCCCTCTTAAAACACCCAAAAATCATAAATATAACGATACCTGGAATTCCGGGCTGTTACTTTTATCCTAAGAGGGTAAAAGCGATATCCCGGCCGCTCGATGATTTGATTTGACTTATGTGTCGGGCCCGGTCAGAACTAAATTGAGGTGTTCGATTAAGTTCTATGTCAAATAAATCTGAGATCGAGAAACCAACTGATGGACAATAGATTCCATAGAATTGTCTGCATGGTATCTAAACAGAGGACTGTACGATCCCTTATCTAAAGGACAATATTGATAAGATCAGAGTTTGACAGCGTCTTTGAGAGCTACGATTGCTAATCGGATTATACTTGTATATAGTTACTAGACTTATCCAAGTGGGAGACTGTTGGAATATTGTCTAAGACTGCAACTATATTAGACAAGTATTTGACCCGATTGTGCATGGTCCTTTTGGGTTGCCTTCACCATAGCAACTTGACAGGATGATTCATAATGAGAGAAGAAATATTATTTATATATTATGAGAATAATATAAGGAATAATAATATTGTTATTTGATTAATATAAGTCATAAATTAATTAGGAATTAATTTGGTGACTTAAAGAGTTTAATTAAATAAAAGGGCATAAACTGTCAACTGTGTGATAGTTGTACTTTGGGCTGTAATCCCTTAAGGATAAGGGGTGGACGGTTTTAGGGCTTTGGATAGACCTAGAAATCGTCCAAGGCTTATCATAAGGGGATTGGATTGCTTAGGGCCTAAGTTATCCAATTAGGGTTTAAGGGTGAAACCCTAGGAGCCTTACAAGTATAAATAGACCCAAGGGGTCAAGGAAATCGACAATCTTGCCTTTGGAAGAACCCTGGCCGACTTCTTGCCCTCTCCCCTCTCTCTCTAATCATCCTCTTGCTAAGTTGGTGTTTGTAAGCCATTAGAGGAGTGACAATTGTGACTTTAAGCTCTAAGGACAAGAAGATTTAAGCAAGCAACCTAAGGTAATCTTCTATATCTGTTTTTCTTATGTTATTACCTAGATCTATTGTTCAAAAGTCTTGGATACAATGCATGTTCAATTAGAGAAACCTAGATCCAAGCATTAGGGTTTGTATGTGCACATAGGAATGTTCATATGGCTAAAACCTATCACTTTCTATCATCACCTATCTCTCATTACTCTTCTACCCATCTTTACTCAATATATTTATAGGTATAAAAGTACATATACAATTTAAATCAAATAAAACATGTATAAATCGTTCATCCAGCATAGATATCAAGAACACATATAATATGCACACATAGAACGTAATTTATATTAAATACTTCATATTTGTGTGTAAGATGAAAGTAACTATGAACTCACTTATTAAAGTGATGATTCCAAACTCGGGCAGCGCTTCGTTTCTAACAATTTTATTTCCCTTTGAAGAAACCTAGTATCATTATTACTAGATTTTAGTTTAATTTTTATTGTGTCTAATTATTAATCGAGAAATACTGTTTTTCTTGCGTTATATAAGCGTTAAACAATAATTTTCAACTACTATGTACAGATAGGGGCCAGACATGAAACACCGGAGGGCAGGACCATATTAGCAATTAAGCCGTTCTGAAATCCAACAACCCAAGAGGCCCATCAAAACAGATTCCCCTTAACGCGAGCAGTTAAAAGGTATTATAACACTTTGTATAATTTAAAAATCTTAGCTCATTTATTGTTTATAGGTTCATAATAATGATAATAAACTTAAACATAAATTATATTGTAACATCCATCAAAATAAATAAAATTTAAACTTTTCAAAACAACCATTTTTCAATAGAAGTGTTTCAAAAACCGTTGTTCCCAAAACATTATTTAAAGATCAGAATCTATTTCAATATAGTTTTAAAAACATTCACATTATCAGAGTTTCCCATAAATCATAAGTCCAAAACACGAGGTTGTGTACGGTCATGTGTGACAATCCGAAACTTCTATCTTGTACACTTAGTCAAATTCAATCAATGTTAAACTTGTTTTGTTGACTTTTCGTGTTGTTTAAGGGTTCATTTAAGTGTTCTATGCTTGAGTCTGACCAATTTTGAGTTTAGGAATGAGTCAACAAGTCATATAGTGTCAAATTCGGGCCATACACACCCTTATGGGGAGTGTACAGCTGTACACATGGGTGTGCAGCCGCACACTCACCTCTGGGCCGCACACTCCCTTCTAGGAAGCACACCCACCCCTATATAAAGGGTAGCCCCCTTTCCTTTCATTCCTTTTACACCTTGGCATCACACAACACTTTTCCTCTCAAGCTTCTTCAACCACAAACCCTCCAAAGCTTCAAGAACAGGAGTAATTCATCCTCTAACTTGATATCCATGAAATACCACTCTATCTAAGCCTTAAGTGTGCAATTTTCGTCATGTTCTTCGTGTTTGGAAGTGAGTGCGGCCACACACCCCATTTAAGGTGGCCGCACACCCTTAAAACACCCTCCAAAGTGAAGAGTTTGACTTTTATACTCGAGATAGACATGACCCTAGCCTTATTGCACCTTGGAATTGACATTTTGGACATCTTCATGTGGGGTGTACGACCGCACACACATGTGTATGTCTGCACACACCCTTGTGCGGTAGCACACTCCTTGTGTGCACCAACACACTCCTTGTGTGCACCAGCACACTCCCGTGTGCGACCACACACACCCTAAGACCACAAACCCATTTCTAAGACCCTAAACTTGTACTACAACTTAGTATGGACCTAGAACACTTCATGGATGCAAGTATGGACCTTGAAAACACCTCAAAGACACCTTCCATCATGAGTGTACGGCCGCACACCCATGGCCGCACACACCTTTAAGGTGGCCATATACCTCCCTCATGCAATCCTTTAAGGTTCTAGTACTTAGTGTAGGTAGTCCCAAGTTCTTAGAGTAATTCTCCATCACATTTAGTAGAGAAATACCTTCATTTGACTCCTTTATGTGTCATTACATGTTAATTAGGATCAAATCGTGTTCAAGGCTTCACTTGAACATCCGACATTCTGTATCGATCTTTCATTCAAATCGCCCAAGGTGAGTTCATACCCCTACATTTTCCGTGTTTTTAATGTTTTTAGGGGGGAATACAAGCCAAACTCAAAGTATTTTATTAAGTTTTAAACTTATTAATACAGTCCAACGATTTCCACGTTTAATAACATACTCGGATATTTTATCCGTTTTTAATATGTTGAGCATAAGGGAAACTGTTACTTTGGAAAGCTAACTTCATAGCTTTCAAAAAGGTTTTACAAAGCATTATCCGTAACAACTCTAATAAACTATAATGGGTATTGTTTGGGATAACCCTTTAGGCAGTTTCTACCAAATCAGATTTCATGAATGAATATATATAAACTATGGCAGATTTAGTTTATGTTATATGTTTTCTCAGAAGTATAAAGTACATTTATTCAAAGATAATTGTTGTTTTATACTGTTTCTAGCTTGTAAACAAGATTATACAGAATTGTGAGGTCCTATTTAAATACTGTACCCTTAGGTGTACATTGTTAAATCCTTTTTAGCAGTGTTGTAAAAATCCTGATTAGGTCCCGATTAATCTCTGATTAATCCCTAGGCGCTACTCGACCGATTAGAGAGCGCCTAGCGATTAATCCGTGCATACACAATGACTGAAACAATAGAACCCGATGAAATTTTAACACTTTGAAGAAGTTATATCTCAATAGAAAATAATTAAGTTATTATTAGTGTTGTATTTATCATATTAACCTATTTTGTTATGATATTAGTGATATTTACGAACTTTTATAAGATATTAGTCATATTTAATTTTTTAATATCTAACCAATTAGCAATTAATGGTCCCCGATTAATCTCCGCCTAGCCGATTAATCCCTTAACCCTAGTCCACCTACTAGCTAACGTCGAGCGATTTTTACAACCTTGCTTTTTAGTATAACAAGAGTCTCCTGAAGGGAGAGCGTGAGATTTGTGAATATATCTATTCGGGACTGACAATCCTACACTTGAACTGCTAGCTACAGTTAGGCGGGCACGCTTGGGGTGAACAAATGTCATTTAGCTTAACGCCTGAAGAACGTTATAAAGGTCTCTAGGTCATATCAAGTATGGTTATACGACTCACAAATAAGTATAAACTAACTTTGGTTTACGGACTCTACTCTTCATTTGTTTTATTTTGAGTAATAAAACTACTTTCATATATACTGATAGTAATCAGGGACTTCTAAACTTGCATCTCTACCTCTAAAATGGATAACCTATTTTTAGGGAAAATATGGGATTTTCCCAAGATAGCACTGGCATTTCTAAAACGGATGGTTTATTTCATATGAATAGACACTCTTTCAAAACCGATTTTCATAAGAAAATATAGGATTTTCTTGAGGAACACTTTTCAAAAGGATTCAAAGAAAATTTTTCAACCAAAACTAAATGCTTATGAACTCACCATCTTTATGTTGATATTCTTTTAAATTGCTTGTATTCTCAGGGAATCAGTAGATAGGTACCTTCCGAGCACTGTGAAGAAGTCGGAGCTAATAAGATTTTGTCTTTATACTTCCTTATACTTTTGATGTATTCGAATCAAATTTAAAACCGATGTAAACTTATTTAATTTTCATATATGCAATGTTTGGTTGTGTTTACTATGATTGCTATTATACACTGGTTGTGATGCTAAACATGACGTCCTCCACCCCGGAACGATTCCGCCATTTTTGTTTCGGGGTGTGACAGATTGGTATCAGAGCCCTTGTTTATAGCGAACTAAGTATTCCGCCATTTTTGTTTCGGGGTGTGACAGATTCATTCCCAGTGTTAATACCACTTTCTTCTTAAGCGATAACTTACTAGAATTAGTAACCTTTCTGTGCTTAACGCTTGGTAGGATATTTTATTATGAGGATGAGATATATCTTGTTTCATATATCTCAAGGACTTACCATACTCTTCTTCCTGATTGTTTCTAGAACAAGATGCCTCCCCGACCAAGACCCATCAGAAGAAACGATGACAGTCCACCACCACCACCACCCCCTCAGTTTGACCTCGTCATGTTCCACGTAGCAGTTACCGCCGCTATAACCGCAGCAATGGCACAAGTGAACTCTGGTGGGGCTGGAGGTGGAACCGACCCCCAACAGCAAGACGGAAGTCAGGGACATCAAAAGGAGTGTTCCTACAAGGACTTCATGACCGCAAAACCTATGTCCTTCGACAGAAATGGAGGTGTTATCGCTCTGACTCGATGGTTCGAGAAGATCGAATCCATCTTCGAAATTTGCGCCTGTTCCGAAGCCAACAAGGTGAAGTTCACCGCCCACGCCTTCACCGACAGAGCTTTGACATGGTGGAATGGTCGAGTCAAAACCCTAACCCTGCCAGTGGCTAATGTCATGGGTTGGGAAAGACTAAAGGAAATCATGCTTGCGGAATACTGCCTGAGAGGCGAAGTGCAAAAGTTGGAGCACGAACTCTGGAATTTGAAGATGAGGGGTTCCGACATCGCTTCCTACACCGCTAGATTTTGTGATCTGGCTCTCCTATGTCTGGGAATGGTCACCCCGGAAAGAAAGAAAATCGAGAGGTACATTTGGGGACTGACACAACCAACCAAATGAAATGTCTTGGCTGCTAGACCGACCACATTTGAAAGCGCCAAGGATCTGGCACGGACTCTAATGGATCATGGAATCGATCTGGATGAGGCATCATCGGTCGCCGAACCACAAAAGGAGAGTGGTGAGAAGAAGAAGAAATTTTGGAACAAACGCAAGGGTCAGTCGCCTCAGGAGCCCTCTAAGAAACAACAAACGGTGGCAGTCCACGCTGCTACTACTCCTACTGCTGCTCCAACTACTATTCCAACCACCCAAGCTCCTACCGGTGGTTATTCAGGGAAACTACCTCTGTGCAACAAGTGTACCTTTCATCATCATGGACCCTGCCATGATTTGAAATGCAACAATTGTGGAAGGAAGGGACACACAACCCGATACTGCAAGGCACCAGTCCAACCAACTAATCCGACTCCTGGAGTGTGTGCCAACCAAGCCTGCTATGGATGCGGGGAAGTTGGACACTTCATAGGAAACTACCCCAAGGCGACAACGGGCGGGAATACAGGAAGAGTTCTAGCGATGGGCTAGGAGGAAGCGGTTGCTGATCCTACCATTGTTACGGGTACGTTCCTCCTTGACAACTCTTATGCATGCATTCTTTTCAATTCTGATGCGGAAAGGAGTTTTGTTAGTCATGCATTCAAACATCTAATCAAGTGTAAATCTCAACCTTTAACCGAAACATTCACCGTCGAGATGGCTAACGGAAAGAAAGAGAGCACTAACGATATATTCATAGGCTGTACTCTTACCCTAGACAATCATTCCTTTCCCATCGACCTTATGCCAGTCTCCATAAAAAGCTTTGATTTCATAATTAGCATGGATTTGTTGAGGCCCAATCGTGATGATATCCTTTGCTACGAGAAAGCTATCCATCTCAATCTTCCCTCTGGCAAATCCCTCACTATTTACGGTGATAAACTCAGTTCGAGCATTCGTATCATTTCATGCATCAAGGCCCAGAAGTATCTGCAGAAGGAGTGCCATGCATTCCTAGCTCATGTTGTCGACGAGGCGCAAAAAGTTAAAAACCTCGAGAGCATCCCCGGAGTCTGTAACTTTCCCGATGTCTTTCCCGAAGACCTCCCGGGAATTCCTCCCAAGCGTCAAGTCGAGTTTCGTATCGACTTAATCCCCGGAGCTACTCCTATAGCTAAATCTCCTTATCGTTTAGCGCCGGCAGAAATGCAAGAATTATCCAGCCAGCTCAATGAGCTGATCAACAAAGGATTCATAAGGCTGACTTCCTCACCCTTGGGAGCCCCGATTTTATTCATAAAGAAGAAATATGGATCCTTCCGGATGTGCATCGACTACCGAGAGCTGAACAAGCTGACCATCAAGAACCGTTATCCCCTACCCAGAATCGACGACCTCTTCGATCAACTGCAGGGAGCCAGTTATTTCTCCAAGATAGACCTTAGATCGGGGTATCATCAGTTGCGGGTTCACAAGAATGATGTGCCCAAGACAGCATTCCGAACTCGCTATGGACACTACGAGTTTGTAGTAATGCCCTTTGGTCTAACCAATGCACCGGCAGTATTCATGGACCTGATGAATCGGGTGTGCCGCCCTTTCCTAGACAAGTTCGTGATCGTGTTCGTTGATGACATACTTGTCTATTCGCGGAGCGAGGATGATCATAAGAAGCACTTGAGGCAGGTGCTGGAGACATTAAGGGCGGAGAAGCTATATGCAAAATTTTCTAAGTGTGAGTTTTGGATCAGGAAAGTAACCTTCCTTGGTCACGTGGTTAGCGAGGAAGGCATACACGTGGACCTTTCCAAAATCAAAGCGATCGAGAATTGGTCTGCACCAAAGACACCCACAGAAATCCGGCAATTCTTGGGTCTCGTGGGTTATTATCGCAGGTTTATCCAGAACTTCTTCAGAATCGCTAAGCCTTTAACTACCTTGACACAGAAAGGTGTAACCTTTAGTTGGGGAGTCAAGCAAGACACTGCGTTTGAAACATTGAAGCATGCCCTATGCAGCGCACCTATTTTGTCCCTGCCCGAAGGGACGGAAGACTTTGTTGTCTACTGTGATGCATCCAATCAGGGCCCAGGCTGTGTGCTCATGCAGCGGGGAAAGGTTATCGCCTATGCCTCGAGGCGGTTAAAAACACACGCAGTCAATTACACAACTCACGATCTAGAGTTGGGAGCAGTGATCTTCGTGTTAAATATTTGGAGGCATTATCTCTACGGAACCAGGTGCACTATCTTCACCGACCATAAGAGATTGCAGCATATCTTTGATCAGAAGGAGTTAAACATGAGACAACGGCGATGGGTAGAGCTACTCAATGACTACGAGTGCGAAATACGCTACCATCCCCGGCAAGGCCAATGTGGTAGCAGATACCCTCAGCCGAAAGGAGTATTCAGGACGTAAGGTGAAGGCACTAATAATAACCATCTATTCCCATTTATCCGCGCAAATTAGAGAGGCTCATCTGGAAGCCTTGAAACCAGAGAACATGGAGGATGAAGCCTTGCGGGGAATGGATAAGAACTTAGATATTAAGGGAGACGGAGTTTACTATTTCATGAACCGTATCTAGACCCCGAAGTATGGTGGTTACAGAGAAGTTGTCATGAACAAAGCTCACAAGACAAGATACTCCGTTCACCCAGGTTCAGATAAAATGTATCTGGATCTCAAGCAACTCTATTGGTGGCCGAACATTAAAGCAGAAATTGCTACTTTCGTGGGCAAGTGCCTGACTTGTGCCAAGGTAAAAGTAGAATACCAAAAGCCCTCGGGATTACTTCAGCAGCCAGAAATACCTGAGTGGAAGTGGGAAATGATCACCATGGATTTTATCACCAAATTACCCAGATCTCCAAGTGAGCACGACACCATCTGGGTAATTGTCGATCGATTGACTAAATCTGCCCACTTCCTACCAATCAAAGAAAACTTCAAGATGGAGAGACTCACACGAATACACCTTCGAGACATAGTTCACCTTCATGGGGTACCTGTGTCCATTATCTCCGACTAAGATAGCAGGTTCACCTCGAGATTTTGGAAATCACTGCAGAAGGCTCTTGGGACTAAGTTGGATATGAGCACGACTTATCATCCTCAGACAGATGGACAGAGTGAGAGAACAATTCAGACATTTGAAGATATATTGAGAGCCTGCATCATCGACTTCGGCACATCATGGGACACCCACCTTCCATTGGTCGAATTTTCCTACAACAACAACTACCATACCGGCATCAAGGCTGCGTCATTTGAAGCCGTCTATGTCCGCAAGTGCAAATCCCCTTTGTGCTGGGCTGAAGTGGGTGACACACAGCTAGTCAAGGGTCAAGACCCTAACATCACTCTCACTGGTCCTGAGATCATCCGAGAAACGACTGAAAAGATTGTACACATCCGAGAACGACTGAAAGCCTCACGAGATAGACAAAAGAGCTACGCCGATAAAAGACGAAAACTCTTGGAATTCCAAGTTGGTGACCGTGTCCTTTTGAAGGTCTCACCATGGAAAGGCATGATACGTTTCGGAAAACGTGGAAAGTTAAACCCAAGGTACATTGGGCCATTCAAGATCCTTTCTAGGATCGGTTCCGTAGCATAGAAACTCCAGTTACCCCGAGAACTCAGCAACGTCCACCCTGTCTTCCACGTGTCGAACATAAAGAAGTGTCTGTTCGACGAGACACTTGTGATCTCTCTCGACGAGATCGAGCTAGACGAAAGTCTACATTTCATAGAATAACTTGTTGAAATCTTGGAACGAGAGGTCAAGCGCACGAAGCAGAGTCGCATCCCGATAGTGAAGGTTCACTGGAATGCCAAGCGGTGACATGAATTCATTTGGGAGCGCGAGGATTCAATGAAGCAGAAGTACCCTCATCTCTTTCCAAGTTCATGAATGTGCTCTATTCTTGAATTTCGGGACGAAATTCCCTATAACGGGGGGATGATGTGACAATCCAAAACTTCTATCTTGTATACTTAGTCAAATTCAATCAATGTTAAACTTGTTTTGTTGACTTTTCGTGCTGTTTAAGGGTTCATTTAAGTGTTCTAAGCTTGAGTATGTCCAAGGTTGAGTTTAGGAATGAGTCAACAAGTCATCTAGTGTCAAATCCGGGCCATACACACCCTTATGGGGAGTGTACGGCCGTACACATGGGTGTGCGGCCGCACACTCACCTCTGGGCCGCACACTCCCTTCTAGGCACCACACCCACCCCTATATAAAGGGTAGCCCCCTTTCCTTTCATTCCTTTGACACCTTGGCAGCACACAACACTTTTCCTCTCAAGCTTCTTCAACCACAAACCCTCCAAAGCTTCAAGAACATGAGTAATTCAACCTCTAACTTGATATCCATGAAATACCACTCTATCTAAGCCTTAAGTGTGCAATTTTCGTCATGTTCTTCGTGTTTGGAAGTGAGTGCGGTCGCAACCCCCCTTTAAGGTGGCCGCACACCCTTAAAACACCCTCCAAAGTGAAGAGTTTGACTTCCATACTCGAGATAGACATGACCCTAGGCTTATTACACCTTGGAATTGACATTTTGGACATCTTCATGTGGGGTGTACGACCGCACACACCTGTGTACGGTCGCACACACCCTTGTGGGGTAGCACACTCCTTGTGTGTTACAGGACACTCCCGTGTGCGACCACACACACACACCCTAAGACCACAAACCCATTTCTAAGACCCTAAACTTGTACTACAACTTAGTATGGACCTAGAACACTTCATGGATGTAAGTGTGGACCTTGAAAACACCTCAAAGATACCTTCCATCATGAGTGTACCGCCGCACACCCCTTGGGCCGCAGACCCATGGCCACACACACCTTTAAGGTGGTCGTAAACCTCCCTCATGCAATCCTTTAAGGTTCTAGCACTTAGTGTAGGTAGTCCCAAGTTCTTAGAGTGGTTCTCCATCACATTTAGTAGAGAAATACCTTCATTTGAGTCCTTTATGTGTCATTACATGATAATTAGGATCAAATCGTGTTCAAGGCTTCACTTGAACATCCGGCATTCCGTATCGATTTTCATTCAAATCGCCCGAGGTGAGTTCATACCCCAACATTTTCCGTGTTTTCAATGTTTGCAGGGGGGAATACAAGCCAAACTCAAAGTATTTTATTAACTTTTAAAATTATTAATACAGTCCAACGATTTCCACGTTCAATAACATACTCGGATATTTTATCCCTTTTGTAATATGTTGAGCATAAGGGAAACTGTTATTTTGGAAATCTAACTTCATAGCTTTCAGAAAGGTTTTAGAAAGCATTTTCCATAACAACTCTAATAAACTATAATGGGTATAGTTTAGGATAACCCTCTAGGCAGTTTCTACAAAATCAAATTTCATGAATGAATATATATATATATATATATATATATATATATATATATATATATAAACTATGGTAGATTTAGTTTATGTTATATGTTTTCTCAGAAGTATAAAGTACATTTATTCAAGGATAATTACTGTTTTATACTGTTTCTAGCTTGTAAATAAGATTATACAGAATTGTGAGGTCCTACTTCAATATTGTACCCTTATGTGTACAGGGTTAAATCCTTTTTAGTATAACCAAAGTCTCCTGGAGGGAGAGCGTGAGATTTGTGAATATATCTATTCAGGACTGACAATCCCACACCTGAACTGCTAGCTACAGTTAGGCGGGCACGCCTGGGGTGAACAAATGTCATTTAGCTTAACGCCTGAAGAACGTTATAAAGGTCTCTAGGTCATATCAAGTATGGTTATACGACTCGCAAATAAGTATAAACTAACTTTCGTTTACGGACTCTACTCTTCATTTGTTTTATTTTGAGTAATAAAACTACTTTCATATATACTCATAGTAATCAGGGACTTCTAAACTTGCATCTCTACCTCTAGAACGGATAATCTGTTTTTAGGGAAAATATAGGATTTTCCCAAGATAACACTGGCATTTCTAAAAAGGATGGTTTATTTCATATTAATAGACAATCTTTCAAAACCGATTTTCATAAGAAAAAAAAAAGGATTTTCTTGAGGAACACTTTTCAAAAGGATTCAAAGAACATTTTTCCACCAAAACTAAATGCTTATGAACTCACCAGCTTTATGATGATATTCTTTTAAACTGCTTGTATTCTCAGGGAATCAGTAGATAGGTACCTTCCGAGCACTGTGAAGAAGCCGGAGCTAATAAGATTTTGTCTTTATACTTCCTTATACTTTTGATGTATTCGAATCAGATTTAAAATCGATGTAAACTTATTTAATTTTCATATATGCAATGTTTGGTTGTGTTTACTATGATTGCTATTATACACTGGTTGTGATGCTAAACATGACGTCCTCCACCCCTGGAACGATTCCGCCATTTTGGTTTCGGGGTTTGACATCATGCCTTCACCTTGACACACTGAAGTACCAAGAACCATAAACGAAATTGTAAGCACGAAGCTTAGTGAGTTTCCCTAAAGTACCAACACCCAACAGATAACATAAACAAATAACATCATGCACACAGAGCCTCTAGCATGTTTGGACCCTTCATAGAACCTTCAACATGTCTGGACCGCCTCACCGGGCCTTCAGCCTGTCTAGACCGTTCTCCGGGCCTTCGGCCTGCCGAGTCCACCACGCAGGCCTTCAGTCTATCCGGGCCGCCCTGGGTCTATTGGCCTTCAACACAAAGCAGATCTGCATCAACTCAACCACACACACAAACCATGTCGCCATATACATATCAGATAAGCATACATACAATGTACCGATATAAACATTACCAGGTTTGTTGACTGGCAGTACAAAGCAGTACAGTCTCAACACAACCTCACTACATCAACACATGCTACTGGAAAACATATAGCCAGAACAAATAACAGGCAGATCTAACAGATCACTAAGCATAGCATCATCCTATCTACCATGATACAAATATAACAGATCACCAAAGTACTCAATCATACGATAGACCAAGATAACAATCCAAAGGGCCGACATTGGTGCCTTCGACCCACAAGTACAATAAGGAAAACTGACCTCAAATGAAGAAACTTCCCAAAAGAAATATCTAGCTACTGCCCTGCTAGCTTCTAGAGCTATCAAAACCAACAACACACCCAATTAGAAATTGGGATCCACGCTATAATCCATAATCCTTACTTGGGGTAAAATGACAATTTCACCCCTGGCCCAACATGAACCAAAACTAAGGCCTAAAACCAAAAGATCTACTAATGGCCCAAATTTCCAAATTGGCCCCTACCCTATATAGGTCTTATCCTAAGCCCAAAATTTTCCTTATTACAATACAGTTTACCATATAGACCCCTTGGAACAAACTTGCTTAAAGACATAAATCGAAAGTCCAAGTCAACAGTCCAAGTTGGCCCAACTCGCCGAGTTGTCCTTCAACTCGTCGAGTTTCTCCATCAACTGCACAAATCGGGGAAAACCAAGCCAACTCGCCGAGTTAACCAACAAACTCGCCAAGTTCCTATATCAATTTGAAAATATCAGGGAAAACTGAGCCAACTCGTCGAGTTTATCCAACAAATTCGCCAAGTTCGCCAGAAACTCACCTCTTAATACATTAAGCACTTAATCCATAAGGACATGACTCCAAAACATAGATCTGACTTCCTTGAGTTGGAAAACCACGTAAAGTTGCCAGCTTTACGTTCATGCATGTCTAAATGAAGCTCCTAAGCTTGGAATGGACTTAATAATTGACTTAATGCATGTATGACACCAAAATCCTCATAAAGTTTGCACCTTTAAGCTCAAGTTTACCAAAACCAACTCATATCTGATAGAACAACCCCTAAAATGACTTTACTCATCATCATCCCCAAAAAGAGGCCAAAACACAACAAAACCCAAAATAAGGAGATCTAATCATCTATAAGTCAAGGTATGAACTTGATACCTTAAAGTGACTGCAAGAAATGGAGTGCTTCTAGATCCAAGACTTCCTTCTCCAAGCTAGAAACTTCAAGATCTTCTAATTCCTTCACAATGCACAAAATGAACACCAAACTTCCTTCGAAGGCTCCAAAAGCTTGATAATGGAGGCTACAACTCGTTTTAGGGTTTGTTGTTAAGGAAGCCAGAAAAAGGACTAAAGGACTTTAAATATGGTGCAAGACCCTAAAAATTAGGGTTTCCTTCCCAGCTGCCAACTCGTCGAGTTGGTTCCTTAAACCCTTGTGATCCATCCATCTTCAACACGACGAGTTGGTCCCTCCAACTCGTCGAGTTGACCTAGAAATAGGGTTATTCTCAACAATTTCTCTTCAAGATTTCGGATGTTACATATACTTAGAGTAGGGTGAACATAACTCACTTACAAGGGTGTTTGGCTAGGACCCGGGCTCTGCGGGGGCAGAACTTCTAAGCCGAAAGCTCTTCTTCTTGGAGCCTTCTAGCGCTCCGGGACTCGCCTCTCACACTTGGGAAGTGTTGGGGAATGGGATGGGGAGTTTGGGAGTATTGAGAGAGAACGAATGGGAAATATGTGAAGAAAATGGATGATTTGCGCCTCTATTTATAGGCTGTCGGGGGCCATTCACGTTGTGAACTTAAAATTCACATCGTGCCCTTGCGTAGGCTCCAAGGTTTCGCCTGGTGCTGACACGTGACGCTGGACGCATATAAAACAACCAATCTTAAAAAATTTATAACTTTCACATACGAGCTCTGTTTTTGACATTCTTTATATCCACGTGTAGGTATTAACAAAATCTACAGCTTTTCTTTTGATACAATTGGCTAATTCTCAACCGATTTTAAGTTTAACAGCCTGAGAAGATTACACTGTTAACGACCGTGTAAAATTCATACGGACTACGTTTTCGACTGTTATTTTATCGTTGAACTCTTATTAATGAGATCTTCAATTCTCATTTAGATCATTTTTACTAAAAATTGACCGAACATGTATTATAACACCTGTACGAGTGACGATTTGTGCAATTTACTCTTTAATATTATTTAGTTTGGTGTCGGTATAAAAAGATATATAACATATTTAACATCTACAAAAATGTATTACATTATTTACTTAAAACGATATATCGAATAATATATATGTTGAGACGTTTTGCATACTATAATAACCATAATATCGAATACACAGTTCATAAGTAATTGTACTAGCTAAGAGTTCGAAATCGTGCATCCCAGCCCAAATATTCATAAAGGCTGGCCATTGTACGTATCATATATGTTTATATGTGTTAGGCTGTATGTATATGTTGGTTCCCACTCATTTGCACACCGCGCACCACGTCTCCAAATGGCACCACTTCAACCTCGTGCACCATGTCTCTTTCTATATATCTAACTACTTTCTTTAAGTTTTTATAGGCAATCATAAAATTATTAAAATAAATAAAAAAAAAACAAAAATACATAAATAAAAAATAAAAAATCACAAAAATGACTATATTAGGATGGAAAATTCAAAAAAAAAAATCTATTTATTTAAAAAAAACAAATAATTTTCCGAAAATAGTCATCAACTTCAGAAGGCACGTTGCAAAACGGGTGGAGGATATGAAATAAACATTATATAATACCTAAAATTGCAAAATTCGTTATATGAATATTTATATTTTATCATGAACAGTTTGAGTTGTGTTATTTCATTGATATCTGAACGTTTACATTGCTAGACCGGTATCTCATACGTTGTATATGGTATTTAAGGACATGGTAAATGTGTTACATGAACAATTTCAAAACTCTATTTTGTACGATAACAATTACGAAACCCTTTGAAAATTTTATACTTGTATTTCATGAGTTTTGAGATCTTTCGTTGCTAGACTATGTATAAACCTTATATAAAGTTTTTTTTTTGAACGACAAGATTTTATAAAATACTAACAAAAAACTATAAAAACAACAATTAGAGCAAAATACAAGATAAGCAAGGGTTGTGCAACCAAGACACTTAAGATGACTAAACTTTCTTACATATATTAGAAATTTGGAAAAATATATTATCAACAACATCATCAAAAATAACAAATTTCCTAGAAATAGTCACCCGAAAGGTAATGAAATTTCAAAAATTCCTTATAGTCCAAAAAGTCGTAATAACTTCTACAACATTTTGAAACTTGTTATGAGTTATGGGTTTTTTTAGATTGATGTATACCATAGTTGTATAAAAGGTTCAATGATAGTTAGTCGGTCGATTGGGGTTAATTGATTAATCGACTAGACGGTGATTAATCGGACATCATTAATCGCTAATTTGTTAAATTAAAAAAAAAATCAAATATGACTAATATCATAACAAAGTTTGTAAATACCACTAATATCATAACAAAATAGGTTAATTTGATTAATATAACACTAATTAATTAATTATTCATCAAATAATTTCTATTAATATAGAATTTCTTCAAAGTATTAAAATTTCATAATTTTTTACTATTTCACTCATTGTGTATGCAATGATTAATCGTTGTGCGGCCGCTAGTCGGTCGAATAGCGACTAAGGATTAATTGGAGATTAATTGAGATTTTTACAACACTGATGTATATGCATCATAAAGTTCTTAATCAAAACAAATTTTGTTATATGGACATAAGGACACTTTTGAAGCTTTTTCTTTTAGAACAGTTTCAAAACTGTAGAATTTTGAGTGTTTTTCATCCCTAGATTAGCGAATTGCATGGTGCTCATGTTTAAGTTTGCATCTAACCAAACGAATATGCCGGCGGAGCGGCTTCAATTGCAAGTTGTTCGACATATAACCTTTCGTACAAACAATTTAGAGGGTAAACGAGTTATTTAAGTCGAGAAGTAACCTTTAAAAAATGATGAATTGTAGGTTAATAATGCCTATGCAGTGGCGGACCTATGTAGGGCATTTGGGGTCCCGGGCCACTGCTCAATTTCCGGCACGCAGTGTAAATTTTTGTTTTTTTTTTTTTTGGTTTTTTCTATTAGGTGTACCCGCTTGAAGAACGAGGGACACCCATACTAAAACAGTCTGCGTCCGCCACTGTGCCTATGCCTACCAAACTTTCCATCAACCAAAGAAAAAAAACAACATGCACGTAGAAGGTTGTGAAAAGGATGTGAATACATCAATGTTCTTTTTAGTAAAGAAAGATTTCGCAGTGATGAGCTCAGACTCAAACAAATATGCTAACATTACCATTGGTTATATTTGATTAAGTTATAATGTTGGTTCAAATTGCTTGGTAGATGGAAGACCCCAAAAGAATCAAAAGAATAATAGGACATGAGATCCCAAACATCTAGGATTCCACAGATCCTTGATATTAAAGGTCTAGGAATAGGCATATACGTTTGAGTTTGATGACAACTCAGATAGAAATGAGTAGGAGACTAATTTTTCAAACAAATTGTCATCATCTAGAATTAAATTTCCGTTCCTGAAATTATATATACAAAATGTTAGTTATCTAGGGAAGATGTTTAGGAAAAGGGCCGGTGGTCCTGGGAATCAAATATCATTAAAGGCCCTGGATGAACCAGATAAAATAGGTCCTTATTGTTATTATAAGTTTTTATTTTTTAAAAAAATATATATAATAAAAATCTGGGACACACAAAACTAATTGTTAACTTTTAATATAGATGTATTTCGAAAAATGATGTAATTCTTGCAAACAATATTTTTGTCGGAAAAGTTGTATCGAAATTCTTAAAATGTATAATGTGTAAGAAGATAATATAAAGAAAAAAGTAGGAGGATATTTGATTTCTCTTAAATAAAAATTAAAAAATGGCCATTTTATTATTATCTCATTTACAATATTTTATTTTGTAGTCCATTATTCTAATTTTAATTTTTCGAGTAGATTACTCAAATGGTCTGTATCGTCCGGGTTAATGGTCCGGGTTAATTTGAGTGCTTAGTACGTAACTATTTTTTCACCCGGACGGTCCTAAGAGTTTGTTTTGTTTCAGTTTTGACATGTTAGACATAATAAGACAAATTTATCCTTACATATTCTTTTAATCATTTTTACTATTATCATTTTATTGTTTGTTTTTCAAGTGCCCAAATGAACCCATCGTCGCCATCAGGTTGTCCCAATGTGTTGTTCATTTTGCTACTCTCCATTTAAACGACGGTATCCTTCCAAGCCTTCTAGAAACCTATGTTAGCACCTCCATCTTCTTAGCGAACATCGACACCATCTAGACCTCTCTCCCTACCACACCCTCTACATGACTCCCTCTCCGGTCAACAATTTACAACATGTAATCGTGGATTCGCCACCATCATTTTCACTGATCCACCACCTTCATTCCATGATTCACCATATTCTCCAATCAAATTTCTCGTGATTACATTAGGTTTGTTTAGTAAAGATTTCCACCATTACCAAATCACCATGAAATCCTTCCCAATGAAGGTTTATTCAATGAATAGAGGAGGTCATGACTCACTTGAAAGTCAATTTTTTTTTTGGGTTTGTGCCCATTTATTCTTCATTGATTTAGGTTTGTTTTAGTTTGAAAGTAGAGGGAATAAGATAAATAGAGTTGGCTAGGGTCGGTGGCCATCATCATCTTGCAACTTTGATGAAGGATCTGAAACCAAAATCTGTTAGAAATTGGGTAGGGTTATAGTGGAGATATGGATATCCCTTGGATCGTGTAAATACTTTCCGAATTGATCTTTCTACCATATGTCCGGGTTACAATAAACTCAACCTAGGATAATCCCAAGGGGATACCAACGAATCTAGGCACAGAAAACATAAGCCAAGTTGCTAGTAGATTCTAAGTTCGTATGAAGAAAAGAGGGGCTAAAAATGATGTTTTCTCCTCAAGAGGAGAGTCGTTTATTAAGAAAATGACATGTAGGCTTTACTTTTAGGATTGGTCCTTATGGTTCCTGTGAAAACAAGTCAAGAGAATCTGGAATTAATGAGGAAATCATGGGTTTCCAAAACTGACGATCTTAGTCAGTAGGACCCCAGCCAGGGGCTCTGCCCCTTGGACCCCGCTAGGGGCGCTGCCCTTTTGGAAAACTCAAACCCCCGACTTGTCGTCGAACCGACTTCTAATTCGATCTTATACATGCGTGCACTCCGCATAACCCCAAACGTATATTAGTGTACAGATTACGAAGCCCCTTAGCTCACATGTAAGTTCCAATTACACAAAATGACCTAGTGACACTAAAATCACCAACAAAATCTATAAATTGTTGTCGTCATCGAGTTGCTCTAGCTTTTCTCCTTTCCGATCATTTTCTCCTCTCCAATCTATCACATTTCTATGGAAACAGGTTTGAATCTGGAACAACTAAATTAATCGACGGTGTTGTGATTTATGTTTCATAAGAATTTGGGTTATGTTTTTCTAATTTATATTTCAATGGATTTTTCTAGTTTTGAGATTTCAGTTTTATCATGTATTAATTTAATTTTGATTTTGTGTTTTTTTTCACAAAATTTATTTTTGTGGTTATGAGGTTGGTTATGGAGCTTGTAAAGAGAGGGAAAGGCAGAAATTTGGTTTGAGAAGAAGAAAAGGAACAAAAGAGCATGAAGTGGTTAAACATAAGCTTAAATTGATTGTATGTTGATGGTGTTTTATTAATTTCATAATAATAACGGGTTATTATTAGAAGAGTCCTGATATTTTGTTTTATTTTATGAAAGTCCTAAATTTTATTTTTCTTAAATAGATTAGTCTTGATTAACAAATAAAAAATTCAAATCAATCCTTTTTTCCAATTTCATATATTTTAACTAGTAATGAAAGACTTTTTCGTTAATATATATATATATATATATATATATATATATATATATATATATATATATATATATATATATATATATATATATATATATATATATATATATATATATATATAAAAGATTTCTATCTTAATTTGATCAAAACATTAGGAATTTTATGAAGATAACCAAATATAATAATATTTATTATATGCAAATTATTATCCAAAAACAACTTACTTGTTTATATGTGCTCCATTCGTTCATTTTCTTTTTACATAGTTTTATGATGGGAATGTATAATTCTTTAGTTTTGAATTTAAGACTTATGTTTTTTGAAGATAACCTAATATAATAACACAACTATATATATTTCTACCAATATGAAATAATGACAAATGTCTTAAATATATTATTAGTTTTATCAAAATGTTACACTTATCACCATATCACGTGAATAAAAAGATGAGTAAGAAGAAAATGTACGAAGATATTTAATTTCTAATTAGAAGTATAATAAGATAATTTTCAAGACAACCACTATATAATAATGCAACTTTTCTTTTAGAACTTCAAGAAGTCTATGTATATCAATCTATCTATATCATACATTATACATACTTAAATCATACATACTTATATCTATCAAGAAGTATATATATATATATATATATATATATATATATATATATATATATATATATATATATATATATATATATATATGTCATACATCATATATATCTATCTAACATTTTTCTTGAATCTCATGCATTTGAAACCTCATTTTTTAACTTTCTCAAACCACATTCATTTGAAACCTCCTTTTTTTAACTAATGCAACTCAAAAGTTTTCTTAATTATGATTTAACACTCAAAAGTTTTATAACTTATATTATGTTTAATTAGCATTTAGTGAAAAAGTTTACTATAAAAAGGCCAATCTTTTGTGTCTTTTGTGTTATATAAAATCTTACATGTAAGAAAGATTTGAAGATATTATGATTCAAAAGTTTTCATATAGTTAAAGCATTCACGATCCAAATATGATGATTTGAAGAAATGAGTTATGTCGCATCGATGGTAATTGTAATATGATTTTTTCTTTCAACCAAAACAAATGAAGCTTTTCTATTCTTTCTTTATATCAAGTTTCTCATTTAATCTTTATATGTGATTTGTGTGTATTACTCAATCTTGAATGTGACTCTCCAAACATCAATGTTTTGCTTGGAATATCTTTCTGCTTTTTTTTTAAGAAAAATATTTTGATTACAGGTTCGTGAAAAATGTCATTAAGTTTCTATGGTTGAATGATGTTAAATGAAGTAAGAGGATTCATAAAATGGATATATGTTTTTTGTTTGAGCAAAGTTGATGAATGTTAGTTTTTTCTTTTAATTTAAATGTATGTTTATGTAACATCTTTATTTATATATTCAACCACCCAATGCTTTTATTTATTTGATTGTAGTTTTTCTATTTTGATTATGTTTATTTTCTATTATTTTTTTGGGTTATCCTACACAACATATTTAAAAGACAATTTTAAAAGATAACATAATTTTGAACATTTGACATGTAATTATGATAGACTTATCATGATATGTTCTTCATATGAAAGTAATTTATCCATATTACTACGACAAGAATTAAATATGACATTTACGAAAATATATATTATACTCCCTCCATCCCATATTGATAGTCCACTTTTGACTTTTGAAGTCTTGTTTCTTTAACTTTGACCTTAAATATTTTTATTTGTGTTATATATTACTTGATAAAGCTTATAACAATGAAAAAAACATTTAAAATACAATTCATTCTTATATTTTGCATCAAATATTATCTATCAAACACAAAAATATTTAAGGTCAAAGTTTACGAAAAAAGACTTCAAAAATCAAAAGTGGACTATCAATTTGGGACGGAGGTAGTATGTGATTTGTTTTACATGTATACGCACCTATGTATGTTATAAATTTATAATTAAGTATCTTTATGTTTAATAATTGAAGGGATTAAAATGATGCATCAAAACCAATTATTTAGAAGAATATAATAATAATAATAATAATAATAATAATAATAATAATAATAATAATAATAATAATAATAATAATAATAATAATAATATTTAAAAGAATAATAATAATAATAATAATAATAATAATAATAATAATAAATATACATTTTCAAGTACCGCATTCATTTGAAACTCACACCACAACTCAAGAGTTTTATAATTTATGTATATTTATTAGTTACAACTCAAGAGTTTTTAATTTATGATTATTAATTAATGAACACTAATAACTTTTTATTTTCCTTTCTTTTATAAGGTTGTAAAGTTTTGCTCATTAAAAACATTAATGTATTTGAAGAGATTTGTGATTTAAATATGAAGAGTTAATATAAATGTTATAATAGACGTTTTAGTATTTTTATGTTATTAAAAGTTATAGTGTTTATTTTTCATATTTTTTATTATTCATTGTATATATGTCTTTTTTAATATAAATATTATAATAGATGTTTTTCTATTTTTATAGTACTAAAATTTACAGTTCATATTTTTGTTCATACATTTTGTTACCCATTATATTATCATTCATTTCATATATATAATTTACACAATTTTAAACGGTTTATAAAATTATCAAATAATTATATATATCATAATCACTTAAAATTTAAATTATAATGTTTAATAAAACTAATATGTTAACTACATGTTTGCTTTACTACTAACATTTTGTTTCAAAGTAGAAATATTAAATAATAATTTCGTAAAAATTATTATTTTAACTATATAATTCTATTCTCGCGCAACGCGCAGGGATTCGCCTAGTATCTTATAAAACTAGCATTTTTCCTTGAACCTCACGCATTTGAAACTCCCATGCATGTTTCCTTTCACCATATTCATTTGAAACTCCCATGACTTTTCAATTTATTTCTAATAATAACTATAAGTTGGTTACTAAGGTTAAATAAATATCAAAACTAAAATGTAATCATATATAAACTAAATTCTAATATTAAAATAGTATATTTACTTAAACATATAAAGTTATGTTTTTAACTTTTAACATATTATACTTGATTTATTAGTTTTAATATATTGTTGGATGAAAACAATCATCATTTTAAAGATAAAATTTTGGAACAATTTGTATAAAATAGTTAAATTATTAATTTAAATATAATCTATATCTGTCTATCTATATCATTATCATTATCATTATATCATTTCATTATCATATCATATCATACTATATTATAAAGGAAGCACTTTTTATTTCACCACATTCATTTGAAATTCTCATGTATTTTTCCTTTCACCATATTCATTTAAAACTGTCATGACTTTTCAATTTCTTTCTAATAATAATTCTAAATTGGTTAATAAAGTTAAATAAATATCAAACCTAAAGTGTAATCACATACAAACTAAATTTCAAAATTAAAATAATATATTTACTTTTACTTATTAAGTGATTTTTTTTAACTTTTAACATATTATATATACTTAATTTATTAGTTTTAATATATTGTTGGATGTAAACCATTATTATTTTAAAGATATAATTTTGGAACAATTTCTATAAGATACTTAAATTATTAATTTGAATATAATATTACATGGTCAAGTTAAATATAAAATTTCGTTTAACTTAAACAACCCAAAGAATATAAGTTGGTTAATAAGGTTAAATAAATATCAAACCTAAAGTGTAAAAATTTTAAAAAATTAATAACAATAACAACAACTATAAATAACATTAAACCATATATTATATTTAAATTTATTCATGTATAACTCGCAGGTAGAACTCATTCAAATGATTGAGATTATGCAGTTATAATAGATGTATATATTATCATATTATTCAAAATAATCAATACATTATATAAATTTAGTATAAGAATTATTATATCAAATTTAATAACAACGTTATTGCCATATTAAAAAATATATATATTTGTAAAGACTTCAACTATATAGGTTTTTCCGCGCAACGCGCGACCATTCGTCTAGTATACTTATAAAGGAAACATTTTTCCTTTCACCACATTCATTTGAAACTCTCATGACTTTTCAATTTCTTTCTAATAATGATTATACGATGATTAATAAGGTTAAATAAATATAAAACCTAAAGTGTAATCATATATAAACTAAATTTCAATATTAACAGAATATATTTTCTTCTACTTATAAAGTTACGTTTTTAACTTTTAACATACTATACTTAATTTATTTGGTCTAATATGTTGTTGTATGTAAACCATTATCATTTTAAAGCTACAACTTTTGAACAATTTGTATAAAATACTTAAATTGTTAATTTAAATATAACCTTACAGGATCTACTTAAATATAATCTTCGTTCAACTTAAGCAACCTAAAGAATATTTTGTAAATAGTTAAAAGTAATAAATTGTAACATCCGGATTTCCAGGTACATTATTTATTCATTTATTTTGGAGATTTTGAAGGGACTCGGCGAGTTGACGCTTAGACTCGCCGAGTAGGATCGCGAATTCTATCCGGGTTAATGACCGGACTCGGCGAGTCGACTAGTGGACTCGGCGAGTCCGTGCTGTTTAATGAAACCCTAATCCCCAGGGTTTGGGACCTATTTAAAGGGGCTTATAGCCACCATTTGCGACTACCAGACCCCTGAGCGAAACCCTAAGAGATCTAGAGAAGTTGTGAGGAAGAAGAGGCCATTTTTGATCCTTGTGTGGGTGTTGTTGCAAGAAGAAGGTGACCAAGGCAAGAGGGAACTGAAGAGGGTGCTATTCTGTGGATTTCAGAGCCTAGGGACTTCATATTGAGGCACATATTCGATCCTTCTTCAGTTTTGGTGTTAATCTTGAGAGTTAGGGTTTCTAGCCCCTTTAGAGTACGAATTGTGAAGCAATTGGTCCCTTCTTGTGTTGAGACTTTGGATCTGGATCCAAAGAGGTCCAGAGACCTTAACTCATTGATCTTTATGGGTGTCATTGGGAGATATGAGCTTAGGGCGGAATATTGAGGCCATTTCTTCTAATAGAGCCATTAGGTCTTTGCATGGGCATCAAGATCCCAACTTTACGTGTTTATATTGCTAGGGAGGTCAGATCTAAGGGTTAGAGGAACGGATCTGACCTCAAGAGGTCATTTGAGTTGGAGCATGCCATGAAC
Source organism: Lactuca sativa (assembly GCF_002870075.4). NCBI lineage: Eukaryota > Viridiplantae > Streptophyta > Magnoliopsida > Asterales > Asteraceae > Lactuca > Lactuca sativa. Next base: position 30,815,640 of record NC_056631.2, on the reverse strand, counting down.
TCGCTGAGTTCAAGAACAGACTCGGCGAGTAGGATAGTTTTCCCCCATGAATCATACAGTTGGTGACTTGCTGAGTTGGGGAAGTGACTCGGTGAGTCATTAGGGATTTTGGAGGACTTGAGTTCATGATTGAACTCGCCGAGTCACAATTGTGCACTCGGCGAGTCTGGTCAAAGAGTTTTCCGTTGACTTTTAGGGTGTGGTCAACAATTAGACTTGTGAACTGTTTGAATGGTAAAATGGTCTTTTAGCCTTCTTAGAGGACGTGTGAGGATTTAGTCTAGCATGGAGAGCCATTATTAATTCGGATGATCATTTATGTGTTTAGGCAGAGGCTAGATTAGCGTTACACGAGCGAGATATTACCGAGACATCCGAGGTGAGTCTTCTCACTATACTTTACCTTGAGTGGTAATTAGAGTTATGTGACAGAGTTATTGTATGCTATTTATGTGACGTGTTGCACTGCATTATTTCTATCTGATTTATGTCGTGTGTATATCAGAGTATATCAGAGTTAGAACCGGAAGGTTCACAGAGCTAGGACCAGAGGGTCCACAGAGTTAGGGCCCAAGGGCCCGCAGAGTTATAGCCTCGAGTGGTTAGTATATGTTATGTGTGGTATTTTGGGGAACTCACTAAGCTTCGTGCTTACAGTGTTTTTTGTTATGTGTTTCAGGTACTAGTAAGGAGCGCGGGAAGGCACCGACATGATTCATACACACACATGGAGTTTTATGTATTTCGATCTTGGAAAATGTTTTGTGGAACAGAGATATGATACAATGAGATTTTATTAATAATTGTGAATGAAAAATGTGTTTTGAAAATGTGAAAATTTGTTTTAATTTTTCGGTGTTACAAGTTGGTATCAGAGCCTTGGTTTGAGGGATTCGGATGCACCTTCGGGCGTATCTGAACTCAAACTTAGGATTTGAGGAAGTTTCGAAAATAAAATAATTTTCAAAAGAGTAAAAAGAGCTTTTGAGACAAACAGAGCAGAGCCGTGTGTACGAACAACCAGCGCCCGAATGGTGATTTCCCAAAATACCTTTACAATAAGTGTTATGAGATATGATATGCTATGTTATATGATGAGTTATATTATGCATGCTAGAGTAGACTAGGTATTCTTATTAGGACTAGAGTGGCATGATATGTGATGCCTTAGTCTAGGAGTTTTGCTGCTAGGGATGCTTGAGAGTGTTTAGATAGCAGCGAGTCCCTGACATTTTATGTTGTATTTCAGAGAGAGAGAGATCATGGTTGGGACACGCCACACACCAGATAGCAGCGGTACTAGTGATGAGGAGATCCGTAGGATCATTCATGAGAAGGTGGCCGCGGCCATCAGGGCAGAGATACCAGAAATGTTTCGGTCTATCAGGACCACACTGATAGAGACTTTCGATGAGCGATATGCTGCTCTTTCTGATGCTGTTGTTGTTGCGGCCACTGCAGGGTGGTGATGTGTTGCTGTTCCGGGAGTTCAGCAACATAAAACCACCAGAGTTTGATGGGACGCAGGATCGGATTACGGCGATGAGGTGGATTTCAGACATCGAGGGGTGTTTCTTTACGTGCTCTTGTCCAGAGCATTTGAGGGTTCGGTTCGTGCTGAACTAGCTTCGCTTGGGAGCGAAGGACTGGTGGAAGTTTGTGACGGCGCACTATTCACCTGCTGAGCTTGCTGCAGTGACCTAGGAGAGGTTCACTGCTATGTTCCAAGATGAGTATGTTCCCCAGGTGGAGAGGGAGCATTTGGCCCAGGAGTTTCTGACCCTCAAGCAGGGTACTGAGTCTGTTACAGTGATTACAAGGATGTTCCATGAGCAGATGATGTTCTCCCTAGAGCATGTGTCCTCCGAGAAGGCACGTATGAGCCGATATCTGAGCATTTTGAGGAGGGATATATGAGAGTTCGCGGAGAACTCGTCGTACCGGACATTTTCCAAGCTTCAGGAAAATGCTCGGAAGAGGGAGATAGAGTTGGAGACTCAGGCTAGGGAGGAGGCGGAGTCTTAGGGAAGGGATCGGCGACCGGCACAGTCTCAGCCGGCAGCCAAGCGGGCCAAGCCCGTCGATCCCAGATCAAGGAACCAGAAGGGCCGCACTTGTGGAAAGTGCGGCAAGTGTCATGATGGGGTTTGCAGAGCGGGGTCTTGCTACAAGTATGGCAAGGAGGGGTATATGGCCAAGGATTGCCCCAAGGGGTTCGCATTCTGTTTCCACTGCAACCACACCGGACACCAGAAGGCAGAGTGTCCACAGCTGCGGGGATTAGCACAGGGAGCACCTCAGGGATCTGCCCCTACTACTATCACATCTATCGAGAGCCGGCCAGTGAAGGCCGAGGCACCGAAGGCACGATGGAGAGCCTTCCAGTTGACCGCGGAGGAGGTCCGTGCAGCGCCCGATGTCGTGGCAGGTATGTATTCTTTCATGTATTTATTTTGATGATTGAGATATTGTGTTTATATTATGTTATGCGTAGGTACTTTTCTTGTGAGTTCTGTACCTGCCTTGGTGTTATTTAAATCGGGTGCAAGTTGATCTTTTGTGTCTTTGGCTTTTAGTCAGCACATCAGTATTAGCCGAGAGGCATTGAGTCAACCTCTGAGAGTTTCCATAGCTGACGAGAGGGCGGTGTATGCCACAGAGGTGATTCGAGGGTGTGTACTCGAGATTTTCGGCGTTGAGTTTCCGATTGATTTAGTTCCTATTGCGATGGGAGATGTCTGTGTCATCGTGGGCATGGACTGGTTGAGCAAATTTGGAGCGGTTATCGACTACAAGAGACAGTTGGTGACCATACGAGGCCCTAGTGGGGGAGTTCTTACGGTGTACGGCGAGGGTACACGTTCTGGGTCGGCATTTTTTTCGGCCGCTAGAGCGAGACAGAGTCTACAGCAGGGCTGTAAAGGGTTTGTGGCGTATGTGATGGATACGAGGGTTGATGCAGAGAGACCAAGGTCAGTTGATGAGGTTCCGATAGTGCGTGAGTTCCCGAATGTATTTCCGGAGGAGTTGCCGGGTGTGCCTCTCGAGAGGCAGGTGGAATTCCGTATCGATTTGGCTCTGGGGGGCTGCGCCTATCGCCAAGGCGCCCTCTCGCCTTTCACCTCTAGAGATGCAGGAGTTATCCTCACAGCTTCAAAAGCTATTGGGGAAGGGGTTTATTCTGCCGAGCAGCTCAACGTGGGGAGCGCCTATCCTTTTTGTCAAGAAAAAGGATGGTTCACACTGGATGTGTATTGATTACCGGGAGTTGAACAAGTTGACGGTCAAGAATCGTTACCCGTTGCCGAGGATCGACGATTTGTTCGACCAGTTACAGGGAGCATCTTGGTTCTCCAAGATCGATTTGAGGTCTGGATATCATCAGATGAGGGTGCGAGATGAGGATATCCATAAGACAGCGTTCAGGACTCGTTATGGGCATTACGAGTTCGTGGTGATGCCTTTCGGGCTCACCAATGCACCGGCGGCGTTCATGGATCTCATGAACAGAGTGTGCATGCCGATGTTGGATCGCTCGGTGATCATGTTCATCGACGATATATTGGTGTATTTGAAATCCAGAGAGCAGCATGAGGAGCATTTGAGGGAGATCCTTGGAGTTTTGAGATCGGAGAGGCTTTACGCCAAATTCTCCAAGTGTGATTTCTGGTTATGAGAGGTCCAGTTCCTTAGGCACCTCGTTAACTAGAATGGGATTTTGGTCGATCCGGCCAAGATTGAGGCAGTGATGAGTTGGGAGGTGCCGAGATCCCCCACCGAGATCAGGAGTTTCCTAGGGTTGGCTGGCTATTATAGGAAATTTATCAGGGATTTCTCCAAGATCGTCGTGCCACTCACCAGATTGACCTGGAAGGGTGTTGCTTTTTCATGTGGCCCAGAGCAACAAGCCTCCTTCGAGATACTTTGCCAGAGGCTATGCGAAGCCCCAGTGTTAGCCCTTCCGGAGGGGCTGGAGGACTTTATGGTGTATTGTGACACGTCGATATCGGGGCTGGGAGCGGTGCTGATGCAGAGAGGGCATGTGATAGCGTACGCATTGAGGCAGCTGAAGCCTCATGAGACGAGGTATCCCACCCACGATCTGGAGCTGGGGGCAGTAGTGTTCGCCCTCAAGATCTGGCGTCACTATCTGTATGGGGTTCGGTGTACCATATACACGGACCACAAGAGCTTAAAGTATTTGATGGATCAGCCCAACCTGAACATGCGCCAGAGGAGATCGTTGGATGTGGTGAAGGATTACGATTGTGAGATCCTGTACCACCTGGGCAAGGCTAACGTTGTAGCCGATGCCCTAAGTCGTAGGGCGGAGGGTGCCCCGATACGAGACGTTTGTATGAGACTGATAGTGATGACTCCAGTGTTTGACACCATTCGAGGGGGCCAGGCTAAGGCCGTGAAGCCAGAGAACCGTAAGAGAGAGCGGGTTATCGGGCAGGTATCGAAGTTATTCACCGATAGCCGAGGGCTTATGACCTTTCAGGGTCGGATTTGGGTACCGTTTGTGGGCAGAATGCGTACCATCTTGATGGAGGAGGCGCATAGATCGAGGTTTTCGATCCATCCCGGGGCCACTAAGATGTATTTGGACCTGAAGAGAGAGTATTGGTGTCCCTGTATGAAAAGGGATGCTGCATGGTTCGTTGAGAGATGTTTGACCTGTCGCAGGGTTAAGGCCGAGCACCAGAGACCGCATGGTAAGTTGCAGCCATTGGAGGTTCCCGAGTGGAAGTGGGAACAGATTACCATGGATTTTATCACCAAATTGCCGAGGACTGCAAGGGGCGTCAATGCAATTTGGGTGATTGTGGACAGGTTGATGAAGAGCGCTCACTTCCTTACTATCAGTGAGAGCTCTTCCACTGAGAGGTTGGCAGAGTTGTACGTGAGAGAGGTGGTATCACGGCATGGAGTGCCGATCTCGATCGTCTCAGATCGGGATGTGCGTTTCACTTCCAGGTTTTGGAAGAAATTTCATGAGGATTTGGGTACGAGGCTGCATTTTAGCACCGGATACCACCCACAGACCGACGGGCAGAGCGAACGGACAATTCAGATGCTTGAGGACATGCTTCGGACATGTGTACTGGACTTCGGAGGGATTTGGGACACATATTTACCTTTGGCTGAGTTTTCCTATAACAACAGCCATCATTCAAGCATCGGTATGCGACCCTTTGAGCTGTTGTATGGGAGGAGGTGTCGAACTCCCATTTGCTGGGGTGAGGTTGGACAACGTGTGATGGGTAGTACAGAGATAGTATTTCAGACGTCTGAGCAGATACAGCAGGTCAGGCAGAGGCTACTGACGGCTCAGAGTTGTCAGAAGAGCTACGCAGACAGGTGTCGCTCGGAGCTCGAGTTTCAAGTTGGTGACTTCGTACTCCTGAAGGTATCTCCTTGGAAAGGAGTGATCCGATTCAGGAAGAGAGGCAAGTTGGGGCCTCGGTATATTGGTCCTTTCAGGGTGACCTCCAGGGTGGGCAGGGTAGTGTACCGTTTGGAGCTACCTGCGGAGTTGAGTCAGATTCATGATACCTTCCACGTATCTCAGTTGAGGAAGTGTATCGCCAATGAGTCGGCAGTGGTTCCATTAGAGGACATTCAGGTGGATGCGACCCTGAACTATGTTGTGAGGCCGATCGCGATTCGGGATAGAAGGATCAAGGTTTGAGAAACAAGGAGGTGTCATTGGTTCAAGTCCAGTGGCAACATCGGAAGGGTTCCGAGCTGACCTGGGAGCCGAAGTTAGAGATGCCTGAACAGTATCCAGAGTTATTTGTGGAAAGAGACTTCGAGGGAGAAGTCTGATTATAGTGGGGGAGAATTGTAACATCCGGATTCCCAGGTACATTATTTGTTCATTTATTTTGGAGATTTTGGAGGGACTCGGCGAGTTGACGCTTAGACTCGCCGAGTAGGATCGCGAGTTTGGTCCTTAACTTATTTTTTGACTCGTAAGGTCCCTACTATTTGTTTTTGTTACACACTGGTCTCTGTCTTACCTAAAAAGACAATTTTTCCCTTAGATTTTTTAATTTATTTAAATAAACACACCCCCAACCCCACCACTCACCTTACCTTACCTACCCCACCATTTTTCTCTATTTAAATAATAGTCTTTTAGGTAAGACATGACCAAACGCATAACAAAAACAAAAGTAGGGACCAAATGCATAACAAAAACAAATAGTAGGGACCTTCCAAGTTAAAAAATATTAGTTATGGACCAAGCGCGCAAATCACCCGAAATCATTGGGACCATTCGTGTAATTTAGTCTTCAAAATAATCAATATATTATATCTTGTTAGTATACGAGTTATTATATTAAATTTAATAACAACATTATTGTTATATTTAAAAAAACGTATATTTGTAAAGATTTCAGCTATATAGATGCTTATGCGCAACGTACAAGCATTCGCCTAGTATCTTATAAAGCTAGCATTTTTCCTTGAACCTCACGCATTTGAAATTCTCATGTATTTTTCCTTTCACCACATTCATTTGAAACTCACATGACTTTTCAATTTCTTTCTAATAATAATTATAAGTTGGATACTAAGGTTAAATAAATATCAAACATAAAGTGTAATCATATATAAACTAAATTCCAATATTAAAATAATATATTTACTTATACTTATAAACTTATGTTTTTAACTTTTAACATATTATACTTAATTTATTAGTTTTAATATATTGTTAGATGTAAACGATTATCATTTTAAAGATAAAATTTTGGAACAATTTGTATAAAATAGTTAAATTATTAATTTAAATATAACATTACATGGTCAACTCAAATATAAATTTCAGTTTACCTTAAACAACCCATAAAATATTTTGTAAATAGTTAAAAGTGATAAATTGTAGTGTCTTTCTAATAATGATTATAAGTTGGTTAATAAGCTTAAATAAATATCAAACCTAAAGTATAATCATAAATAAACTAAATTTCAATTTTAAAATATTATCTTTACTTCTACTTATAAAGTTATGTCTTTAACTTTTAACATATTATACTTAATTTATTAGATTTAAAATGTTGTTGTTTGTAAACCATTATCAGTTTAAATCTACAACTCTTGAACATTTTAAACAAAATACTTAAATTGTTAATTTAAATATAACATTACAGTGTCAACTTAAATATAAATTTCAGTTCCACTTAAAAAAACCAAAGAATATATTGTAAATAGTTAAAAGTGATAAATTTTAGTGGTAAATGCAATAACTAAATTGTAATATCAATTTAACTAAAATATTTCCTAAAGATATTTTTATAATCATTAAAATTTTTCAAATAAGTAGTTTAAAATAACTTACGATAACAATAGTTAAAAATAACTATATATAAATTATTATATTGTTATCTTTAGAATAAAAAAAATATTTGATGTTTTAAATAATTATAATGATAGAAATTAAAACATTAAGCAAATAAATTTTAAAAACTTTATTAACAATAACAATAACTATAAATAACAATAAACCATATATTATATTTAATTTTATTCATGTGTAACTTGCGGGTAGAAGTAGGCCTGTTGAAAAAACCTGAAACTCGTTCTACCCACCCGACCCGTTCCGAATTCGGGTAGAATGGGTCGGGTAGAACGCATAACGGGTATGAACATTCGAGTAATAGATTAACCCGATAATAATATAGGTCGGGTTTTAGGTATGAATATTTATTTTCGGGTATACCCGAATTCGTTTTTTAAATAATATCAAATATACAATCCAGTCACGTACGCACACTTCAAATAAAACAAAACTCTTCGTTTCCTTCTTATGAACGACGACTCGACAGCCGACGCAAACTTTCAAAGGGAATACGACGCTGAAGCTGACGTCCTGAACCGTCATCACAATTCTTAGTTTCTCTCTATCGCACGTAATGGAATTAAAAAAGTACATAACATATTATAATGATTTGTATTGTTATTATAGATGTACTTGTTAACTGTATGGAGTATTTTTCTACCCAATTTTTTATTAAACCAAACAACATGTAACAACGTAATTTTTCAAACAAATTTTTCATTTCAAAATAAAGTATTTTCATTCAAAACAAGGCATAAACATTCCAAGTGTCATGTCAGAATGCAAATCATATGAATCCCAAGATCACAAAACATCTATCAGTGTGTACAGATCACGTCGGCGCCTTCCCACGGTCCTTGCTAGTACCTGAAACACATACACAACAACTGTAAGCATAAATGCTTAGTGAGTTCCCCAAAATACAACTTACGCACATACGCCTTTCCAGGCCCTGACCTTCCGGTCCATGTGTCTCAGGGGACTTCCGTCCCTGCTGGGTAAACCTTCCGGTCCTACCCACGCCAACCTTACGGTCCACATTACACGCCTTCCGGCCCATAACATAATGCCTTCCGGCCCACATAACATACATAGCACGTATAACAATTAACTTATCACATATAGCACATATATCACATATCATATCCGACCTTCCGGTCACACAGTCAAACCCTTTCGGGTACAGTATAGTGAGAAGACTCACCTCGTAAATATCGAAAGCTAGCAAATCTCGAAGTCACTCGTGCTCGATCCGCCGAGCTACAATCTCCCTATAACATCATACATCTCTTATTAACACTTTTATCTTCTAAGTTTGACTATCCCTAAGAAGTCAAACATAGATCAACTCTGGTCAACGGTCAACGGTCAACGGTCAACTTGACCGGACTCGGCGAGTGCACAAGGGCAACTCGGCGAGTCTAGACGTATCCGCCAACTCCATAGGATTCCCTTCTTACTCGTCGAGTACTTCCCCTGACTCGACGAGTTCCACCTGGAAGAGTCGCGGGGCCACTCCGACTCAACTCGCCGAGTCTCAAGAACAACTCGGCGAGTCCCAACTCGACTCAGACCACCTGTCGACCCTCTTAACTCGTCCTGACTCACTGAGTCAACCCGTGACTCGACTGGATCACTCACTGGCCGATCCAAGGCAATCTTCAAGCTACTCGCCGAGTCTGCTCATCGGACTCGGCGAGTCCATGCCATGCAATTACTCAAACTCGCTTCTAAGGTCAGATCCGTTCCATCAATTCATAGATCTAGCCTTTCAAGACTGATTCACCACGTAAAGTCCCTATCTTGGTGTCCATAACACACCCCATGGCTTATAATGAACATTTTGGTCTAAAGCATAAGGGTTCCAACCCAAAAGTTCCATTGATTCCCAAAAAGCTTGGGCAAAGGGACACTCTGGACCTTTAGGGGTCCAGATCTATAGTCTAAATCTCTTAGGGGTCCAAGGGAGCACAAGATCTAGCCACAAAAGGGTTCAATAAACCCTAAATCAATGAAAACACCAACATAGAAGAGAATAGCTCGAAATATTACCCCAATAGAGATGCTCTGGACTCCAAATCCTCAGAAGATGGCTTCTCTTGCTTTCCCCTTGGTTGATTTCCTCTTTCCTTGCAAAATGACACCTCCAAGATCAATAATAGCCTCCTCCTATGCTCCAAACGCTCACACTCGATTAGGGTTTCACTCAAGGGACTGGTGAGCACAAATGACGGCCATAAGGCCCCTTTAAATAGGTCCCAAACCCGAGAAATTAGGGTTTCATTAAACAGCGCAGACTCGCCGAGTCCATATCCTGGACTCGCCGAGTCCAACCGAATCCCGCGTCCAGAATCGCGACCCTACTCGGCGAGTCTGAGCTCCAACTCGCCGAGTCCCCTCTCAAAACACAAAATAATCAAATCAATAAAGATACCTGAAATTTCGGGCTGTTACACAACATGTAAAAAAAATATCAATAAGTGACATTTAAGAAATTTTCGGGTATACCCGATAATTACCCGAACCGACCTCAAACCCAAATACCCGAAACCCGAAAACCCGAATTACAATATAGGTCGGGTATCGGGTATTATTTTCTTAAGAAAATATCCGTTCTACCCGACCCATTCTACCTGAAACCCGAAAATTTTACCCATTCGACACCCATAGGTAGAAGTTATTCAAACGATTGAGATAATTTAGTTATAATTGATGTATATATTATCATATAATTCAAAATAATCAATATATTATATCAATTTAGTATATGAATTATTATATCAAATTTAACAACAACATTATTATTATATTTTAAAAAAAGATATATTTATAAAGACTTCAACTATATATGTGTTTCTGCATAACGTGCGGGCATTCGCCTAGTTTTTCTATAATTAAAGCATAACCAAATTCATTACCCTTAAACTTAATTGTTGGTATCAATGTAATAAATGTGGCCGGGTCTTTTGTAACTGCTCTTCGATACCTATAAAAAATAAAAAACTAAACATATGCAATGAACATATTATGATTTTACATGACCTGCTTGCCATGCTTACCGGAGCTTCATCACGACAAAAACGCATGGATGATGTCGAAGACAATGGTGGGTATGAAGGTAATTTCAGTTATAACTTAATTAATTAAACTAAAATTATAGCCTATAATTTTGGTAACTACTTAATTTGAAGACTATAATAATTGGAAACATATAAAATCACGCTCAAGGTTTTTGACTTATTCACTCTTTTTGCAGATCTCGTACACCACCTTCATTAAGCCACCATCAGAGTCTAATGCTTGTAAACCCTTCAACATCGTTATGAAGATTTCTTCAAAAATAGGTTTTTAATACTCCCTCCATCCCAAAATTATTGTCCACAGACAAAAAACACACAGATTAAGAAATCATTAATTATCATTAATTTTATACAATAAAACGACAGTTTCGTCCTTACTTTGAATTTAATGTTTCATTAAATGCTTAGTTTGTTAAGTAATAATGAGGGGATATTTTGGTAAAAATGTTATTTATTTTTAAAAGTGAACTATTATTTTGGAACAAACCAAAAAGGAAAGATGAACTATAATTTTGAGATGGATGGAGTATCAGTTTACTAAGAGGGGAAACCTCTTTCCATGAATCCAACAACACACAAGCACATTCCCCAAATCAGTCTCCCTTTCTCGGTTTCACTTCTCCGATGCATTAAATGGAGAAACGAAATCGGATGACTTCAACTTATGGCTCAACCAGAAATGTCGCCTGATATGTCTCTCTCTCTTTATCTATTTCTCCCTTTTAGGCCAATATAGGGACAATCCAACTCCTTCCCATTCACTTTCTGTCAACACAACAACGATGCTTCTCATTCTACATTGCACATATCCACCGACTGTTTCTCCCTCAATGTTGTCATTATTGGTTTGCCTTGGTCGGTCGCCATTAAACTTCGTTTCACAGAAATCTTCGGCTCTGACGGCTTCAAGTAAGTTTTAATGTTTTTAAATTCGTTTAACTTCTTCGAAAATCCAAAAAAATCAATTAAGTTTCAATCTTTTTTAAGGTTATGTGTAACACCCATAAAATTTACACCAAAATTTAAAACTTTTCAATCATAATTTAAAAACCAACGAGTAACTGTTTACAAAACATTCTCTATCAATATCCATCAGAGTGTCCCGAAATAAGATCATAAGGATGAGGAGCGATACGGTCACGCCTTTGCCTTGCCATGATCTCCTCCTGAAGTACCTGAAACAATAACTGCAAACTGTAGGCCTGAGGGCTTAGTGAGCTACCCCCAAAATACCACTACCACACTAATAATACCATATTTGTAATAACCAAATAATCATCATGCATACTGGGCCATCGGCCTGACTGGTCCGACCTAGAGGGCCTAGAGTCCAACTGGATCTACATCGAGCCTTCGGCATGACTGGACCGCCACGTGGGCCTACAGTTAGACCTGGCAATGGGGCGGGTTTGGAGCGAATCGACCTTGATCGAAACCCTTTTAACAAATTTCAAAATCCGATCCAAACCCGCTCCGTAACCCACAAGCTTTTAAATAATCAAACCCATACCCTTATCCACCGAATCAGCATATATCCAAACCCGCCCCGTAACCCGTAGGTTTTTTGAATAATCAAACACATTTTACTTAAATCATAAAATCACATTTATTAAATAAAACTAAGTTTTGATTTAGAAAACACATTATGTACTCGATGACTTTCTATTGGAATTAAAATCATTATTTTAGTTACTTCCAATTGGTTTTTGATCGTCGATTGCATTGATAGAGAATAGCAACTACAAACTTTCTTTCGGTTGATAAATGACCTTATTGATTTATAAATGAAATTGGTGATTACATGATGAAATATAAATTGAAATCATGACTCTTGGGAGAAGACTGGAAGTCTAGAAGTTGAGTCCTCGAATCCAATGTAAAAACAATTTAGTCTTTGGCCTTTTCTCTTTGGACTTCTGATTGGAATTTAATGTAAACTTTAGGTAATATAAAATATAAATTTATATTTCTAAAATTTATATGGGGCGGGTTATAAACGGAGCGGATCGGTGATGATCCATACCCGACCCTTTTAATAAAAGGGTTAGCGGGTACGGGTCGTTAACGGGTAAACGGATCAAAAACTATGCTCCAAACCCATATAATTGTTAAGGGTTTGGATTGGATCAGGGTCAAAACCCGCTCCATTACCTGGCCTACCTATAGTCTCCCCGGACTGCTCCTAGGGTGTGTTGGCCTTCAGCACAAAGCAGGACAGCCTCAACCCATGAAATAAGCAAATAACCATGTGCGCATAACAACCATTTACTGGCATATACAAAACATCGAACATATCTATCTCGCTGATTACCAAACATAGCAAACATAGCAATCTCTCATATTTAGGGCACTAACCTAGCATGTCACTAACATATCAATCCCTACGGATCATAAGAACATAACATATAGTCTATCCGGATTCTGATCTAATGGATCATATCCACATGTAGCATACCATAACGATAACAACTAAAGGGTTGGCCTTGGTGCCTTAGACCCTATCGATATAGTGAGGATAACTCACCTTGCAGATGTCGACTCAGAAGATAATCTCCAACTCTCGGGTCACTTGACACAGGCTCCACCACCTATTGCCATAGCACAATATACTCATAAGTCCTCAACCTCACAAGGTACTCCATAAGCCAACTAGACAACCCCTGATCAAAGTCAAAGTCCTCAGTCAAGGTCAACAGTCCGTGTTGACCTTAACTCGTCGAGTACCTTCAGCTACTCGCCGAGTTCCTTGAAATTCTTTCCCACTCGCCGAGTCACCGGGGTGACTCGTCGAGTGCCTACGACTTTCGATTGAAACACTAAGGCCACCCACCGAGTTTCCTACTTGCAACACAGCGGATACATACGCATTCATAACTTGGGGAAAAATCATCTGGCTCGTTGAGTTGTTCATGCAACTCGTCGAGTCTAAGGCGATCTTCATCGGGCTCGCCGAGTTGTTCATCCAACTCGTCCAGTTCACGGCTTATCTTCATATGACTCGCCGAGTCCTTTCATTCCTTAAGCCATACAGACTCATTTAAGCCATGAAATAGCTCCAAATTACAGATCCAAGCTTCTAGAGCATGCTTTTCATGTAAAGTTGCAAACTTTACGTGCATGCATGACTAAAAAGGCTCTTAATGCCAAATCTAAGCTCTTAATGGGGTTTCATGCACAAGAAAGGCCTCATCCATGACCAAAATAGGACTTTATGATTCTCGAACTTGAGAAGGGTCCAGATCTGAAGTTACAACTTCAGATCTAGCCCATAGCCCATCTTATCAACTTAAGATCCATAAAACCCCCAAAACCCAACCGTAAGAGATCTAAAAGGGAAAGAAGGTAAAGGTGGCGATTTGATACCTCAAGGAGATGCTAACTGAGGTATGATCTGACTCTTACACTCCCTTGCTCCAATTTCCTTGCCTTTCCTCTTCCAAGAACCATCTTTCCAAGCTCTATACACACACAAAAGGCACCACACGAATTAGGGTTTCTTAGGAACTCTTTAGAACTGCCAAGAGACCAAAGGAGGCTAAGGCTCCTTTAAATAGGGTGCAAGACCCCGGAATTTAGGGTTTCATCTGCCAGCTCCTATTCATCGAGTCCCTTCTTGGACTCGGCGAGTAGGTCACTTAACACACGATCCCAACCCGCTGCTACTCGACGAGTAGGGCAACCAACTCGTCGAGTAGGAATTAAAATCAAACAACCTTTCATTTAATTAATACCTGAGAATCGGGGCGTTACAATTCTCCCCCACTTGAACTAGACTTCGCCCTCGAAGTCTGCTGGGATAAACAATGTCGGGTAATGCTCGCGCATCTCCGCCTCTGGCTCCTATGTCCACTCGGATCCCTTCTGATGTTCCCCCCTGCACTTTCACCAAAGGTATTTCTTTGTTCCACAAAATCTTCTTCTTCTTTTCCAATATGGCCACAGGCCTCTCCACATAGTTCAGGCGCTCATCGACCTGAACATCATCTAGTGATACCACTGCCTCCTGGTCCATAATACACTTCCGCAATTACGAAACATGGAACGTGCTTTGGATCCGGCTAAGCTCCTCCGGGAGCTCCAACCTGTAAGCCACCTTGCCAACCCTGGCAATGATCCTGAACGGCCCAAAAAAGCGAGGAACCAATTTTCCCCTCTTCCTGAAACGGATCACACCCTTCCAGGGTGAGACTTTCAGAAGTACCATGTCACCCACCTGAAATTCCAACTCTGATCGGAGTATGTTGGCATAACTCTTCTGCCGACTCTAAGCAGTCTGCAAACGCTGTCTAATCTGCTGTATCTTTTCGGTAGTCTGCAGAACTACCTCTGTCGGCCCCATTACCCTGTGCCCAATCTCACCCCAGTAGACTGGGGTTCCACACTTCCGACCATCCAGCAACTCGAAAGGCAGGGCACCAATATTGAAATGATGGTTGTTGTTGTAGGCAAACTCTGCAAGCGGTACGTGGGAATCCCAATTCCCACCAAAGTCAATAATGCACGCCCTCAACATATCTTCGAGGGTCTGGATGGTCCGCTCACTCTGCCCATCTGTTTGTGGATGGAAAGTTGTACTAAAATGTAGTCGCGTACCCAGTTCCTCATGGAACTTCTGACAGAAACGGGAAGTAAACCTGATATCCCAATCGTAAACGATAGAAACTGGAACCCCATGGCGAGAGGCAATCTCGCTGATATACATGTCGGCCAATTTCTCAGCCGACGAACTCTCCCAATTGGCCAAGAAATGGGCACTCTTGGTCAACTGATCCACGATGAACCAAATAGCATCAAACCTCTTTGCCGTCCTCGGCAACTTTGTAATGAAATCCATCATGATCTGCTCCCATTTCCACATGGGGATCTCTAGAGGTTGCAGCTTACCATGTGGCCTCTGATGCTCGGCCTTGACCATCCTACAGGTCAAGCACCTCTCAACATACCCAGCGATTTCTCACTTCATGCCGGGCCACCAATAACTCAAACTCAAATCATGAAACATCTTGGTAGCCCCCGGATGAATAGAAAAATAAGACTTATGAGCCTCCTCCATCACTGTCTGCCAAACCCCTCCAGACATCGGAACCCATACCCAACCGTATCGGGTCAATAACCCGTGGCTATCCTGAACAAAACGGGTGCTCTCGTCCTTAAT
The DNA here is from genome assembly GCF_002870075.4 of Lactuca sativa. Classification (NCBI taxonomy): domain Eukaryota; kingdom Viridiplantae; phylum Streptophyta; class Magnoliopsida; order Asterales; family Asteraceae; genus Lactuca; species Lactuca sativa. The sequence continues at coordinate 30,800,054 of NC_056631.2, read as the reverse complement.
TCTCTCCAACTTCCAGTTCTCCGGCCTCATACCCTCAACTTGAGCATCCCTAATCAAGCTCACAAGCGGGGAATCCACCACTATCCTCATACACCTTGCTGGGGTAGAAGACCCAGCTGACTTGTGACTCAAAGCATCCGCAACCACATTCACTTTACTAGGATGGTAAAGGATCTCAAAATCATAGTCCTTGACCACATCCAACCACCTGCGCTGCCTCATGTTCAGGTTCGGCTGATCCATGATGTGTCTCAAACTCTTGTGATCCGTATATATAGTGCAACGGACACCGTACAGATAATGCCTCCAAATCTTGAGAGCGAAAACCACCGCTCCCAACTCCAGGTTGAGCGTAGTGTATCTCGCCTCATGCGGCTTCAGCTGCCGTGGTGCATAGGCTACCACCCGTCTTCTCTGCATGAGGACTGCCCCCAAGCCCGTGATGGACGCATCACAAAACACTACAAAGTCCTCAACTCCCTCGGGGAGTGTCAACACTGGCGCCTCACATAAACACTTCCAGAGGGTCTCAAACGCCCTCTGCTTCTCAGGGACCCACCGGAAATCCACCCCTTCCTCGTAAGACGAGTGAGGGGTACTGCGATCTAGGAGAAGTCTCGAATAAATCTCCGGTAGTACCCTGTTAAGCCCAAGAAACTCCTGATGTCTGAGGGAGATTTCAGAGTCTCCCACTGCATAACCGCCTCCACCTTGGCCGGATCGACCAAAATCCCCTCCTGGTTAACGAGATGTCCGAGGATCTGAACCTCTCGTAACCAAAACTCACACTTCGAGAACTTGGCATACATTCGTTCTCGCCGCAGGACCTCCAGCAGCTCTTTGAGATTCTCCTCATGCTGCTCTCGGGTCTTGGAGTACACCAAGATATCATCTATGAACACAATGACCGAGCGATCGAGCATCGGTCTGCAGACTCGGTTCATCAAATCCATGAACACTGATGGCGCATTGGTGAGCCCAAACAGCAACACCACAAACTCATAATGACCATAACAAGTCCGAAAAGCGGTCTTCTCTACGTCTTCCTCCCTCACCCTGACCTGGTGATATCCTGACCTCAAATCAATCTTGGAAAACCAAGATGCACCCTGCAGCTGATCGAAAAGATCATCTATCCTCGGGAGTGGATAACGGTTCTTCACCATTAACTTGTTCAGCTCCCTATAGTCAATGCACATCTTGTGCGAACCGTCCTTCTTCTTGACGAAAAGTATTGGTGCTCCTGAAGGTGAACTACTCGGAAGAATAAACTGCTTACCCAGCAGTTCCTGCAACTGAGATGACAACTCCTGCATCTCTGGCGGTGCCAGTCGGTACAATGCCTTAGCGATAGGGGCCGCACCCGACACTAGATCAATCCTGAACTCAACCTGCCTCTCCGGAGGCACTCCGGGTAACTCCTCCGGAAACACGTCAGCAAACTCTCTAACTACAGGAACCTCCGAAACTGAGGGCGGATCCCTAACCCGCATATCCACCACGTATGCTAAATAACCGACACACCCATATTGTATATACTGTCGAGCCCTGGCTGCCGAACAAAACCCTGATCCCATCCTGGTGCCCTCGCCATATACCACCAGTTTTCCCCCACTTGGGGTTCGAACTACCACTTGCTGCCCCTCACCTCACAGTCGATCATGGCGCCAAATCGACTGAGCCAATCCATCCCTACGATCACGCACACTTCCCCCATGGGAATAGGAATCAAATCTATCGGGAAGGGCACCCCGAAAATCTCCAACTCACATCCCCGGTACACCGAAGAAGCAGAAACCCCATGCTTGTTAGCGATCAAAACTCGCAACGGGCACTCAAGCTCATCTGTCGGCACACTAAACCCTCTACTGAAAGTCTGAGATACAAACGACCGACTTTCCCCCAAGTCAAATAAAACCAAAGAAGGCAAAGAATTCACTAAAAACGTACCTAATCACAGGTATAACCAATAAGCATATCACAAATACAATAACTGAGATAGAGAACATAAACGTACCAGCAACCACATCCGGTGCTGCCTTGGCCTCCTCGGCCGTGAGCTGGAAGGAGCGACCCTGAGCCTTCGGTGGCCCCACCTTGACTGGCCTCCCATCTCCAATCCTCACAGTAGTTGGTGCGCGACCTTGCGCCGGCTTGGCGGCGAGCTGCAGACAGTTGGTCTTCACATGACCAACCTTATGACAATGGTAACAAATCCTCATATCTGCTAGAGAGGCGGACTGAAGGCAGTCCCAGGCATAGTGCCCCTCCTTGCCACATTTGTGGCACCCACCTCTTGCTCGACAAACTCCCGAATGACCCCTGTCACACTTTCCACAAGTACGGCTCTGCTAACTCCCAAACCGTGTATCAGCGGTCTTAGACCGCTTAGGCACCGTTTGAGACTGTGCTGGTGCCTGACGTTGCTCCTTCAACTGCAGCTCTATCTCCAACTCACGTCGTCTCGCAACTTCCTGAATGTCCAGGAGGGTATCACACCGTTGTGTAGACACAAACTATTGAATATCAGTCTTGAGCATACTCAGATAACGAGTCATCTGATACTGCTCTAAATCAAACTTCGGGCAAAACATAGCCCTCTCCATGAACATACGGGTAATCTCCATCACAGACTCCCCATCCTGTCTCAATGTCAAAAACTCCTGAGCAAGCCGCTCCCGCTCAACGTGTGGACGTAGTGGGTGCGAAACATATCCCTGAACTGCTCCCAAGTAACAACAGCCCGCTGATCATCAGTGTACGACCCAGTCGTCAACCTCCACCAGTCCTTTGCCCCAAGCCTCAGCAGGTTCAGGGCACACTTGACCTTCTGGTCAGCAGGACATGAGCACGTAAAGAAACAACCCTCCACGTCAGATAACCACCGCATAGCCCTAATCGCATCCTGTGTACCATCAAACGTCGGGGGCTTCGTGTTATCGAAGTCCCGGTACTGAAAACCCCTGCCTGCTCCTCCTCTAACCCCTATCGCGGTTACAGCCGATGTGGCTACATCGGCCGCTGTTTCTGCCAAAGTTGCGTATTGCTCATCAAAGTACTCGACCATCACGGTCTTAATAGACCCAAACATCTCTGGTAGCTGCACTCAGAACGCCGCAACAATCTCGTCGTGCATGATCTCCCGGATCCTGGCACCCAACTCCTCTGTCCCAATCTGAACCACGGGCTCAGGTGCTACTGGCACCTCCGAACCTCCGTCTCCTGTCCCTGATCCTGACCTAGATCCCGACCCGAATCCAGCAGCAAAATGTCTCGTACCACCATACTGAAAATATACCCAAGACGACAGGTAAACAATCATAATATCGACAGACCAATCCCTACAAATCCTAGGGGTTGTGATTTCCTTGCTACGCGTATGGGTCCTCTGCTTTCAGTAGTACGACCCCATACTACCTTCCACACCTACCCATATTTGTCTCAAGTATCACTACAATACCGTAACCATATTATCAACATAGAAACATGATCAACCCTCACTTCTAGAGGAATATCAACTATCTCGCATCTAGTCACACCACTTCTCACGACTCACACATCCATGAAACTTTCATCATCCCCTGCAGTGCTAGTGCATGCTAGCTGCACATAACGCTGGACCCAATAGCCTTTCGAATATCCAATCATACCCGAAGGCCGAATCAACATTCTCGGGCTATAAGGTCTTTATTATGAACAGCCGTGATGCATACACTAAACATCTATAGTTATGATGTCAATTCCATATACAAGAAACCCTAGGCTAATAGACATCATATAATCACGCAAATCTACCATGCAATTCCTGAAAATCCCTAGCTTAGCACTAGCATGTTGTTCTTGTTGGATTAGTGTCTAAGTCCATAACTATATTTGGTATATACTTGACCCAACTCAGCATGGTCCATTTGGGTTGCATGGCATCATGCATTTGGATTGACTAAAATGAGAGAAATAACACTTAAAGTTTGGTAATATATTATAAGTTCTAATATATTAATAAGATTATTTAATTAGTATTGATCAAGAATTAATCTAGAATTAATTAAGTGATCAAAAGAAGACTACTTAAATATATGGGTTGATTGTGTAAATCATCCATACTTTTATAGTGGGCTAAGACTCCATGGATTATCAAGTTGGGATAAAACCCATAGGATGCTCCATGGATGCTCCATGGTGTATTTGAAACCATGGATCCAAGGAAATGGAAAGCCATGACAATTAGGGTTTACCCTAATTGTGACACTATATAAAGATCATATTCTTGGAAAAAATCGGCCACTATGTGTGATAGAAAGGGATAGCCGATTTTATGAAGTGTTCCATTTTTCTCTCAAGTCATTCCATGTGCATTTGGTGTTGTGTGAACCATTTGAGGTGTCATACTTGGGGCACTAGGCTCTCGAGCATCATGGAGTCAAGCTACATCAACAAGGTATGTATTCTATCCTTTTTATTACTCAAGTATCTAAGAGATTGTATGCTACATAGGGTAATACCTTGGAATATTCATATTTGCATGTATAATAGAGAAAACATAGATCCAAGGTATTTAGGGTTGCATGTACACTTAGGAGTGTTAGAATGCTCAAAACACAACAGTAGTATCAGAGTCTAGGCTTGTTTTCTTGTTATACTTGCAAAATTAGCTGAAAAATCGAATTTTTATGCTTTCTGCTCAGCAGACTCGCCGAGTCCAAGGCAAAATGCATCCAACTCGTCGAGTTTGTTCGTGCACTCGACGAGTTGGACCCACAGACAACATATATTCGACGTTTTTGGCTGGAATTGGAGTAGGAACATTACCCTAAGATGTTTTTTGACTTATAAACTTGTTTTTGATGTGATAATGTTCATGCTAATCCAATTTCAAAGATAACTGTCAATAGATTCATGTTTTGTATTAGTTTAGTGATTAGGCTAATTACATGAAAATGTTTGATTTGAATTATTTTGTTCTTATGAGTTGCTTAGATTAATAGAAAAGTTAATTGATTATGTGTTTTCAATCCATTTTAATCTAAAAGATGATTCTAAAATGTGTTTGTGTAACTTGTCCTCAAGTTACATGAAAGGTCACATTTAAGCTTCATAAAACTCATAAAAGTTGGCAATGGTTACAAAAAATGAAGAGTCGTCTCCTCAAGTTATGGAGGTTCAAGAGTCACTTCATTAACTAATAAAATGTGTAACCTTAATTAATTTCATAAGTTACAAAATAAAGAAAAGTTACATTCTTTTATTAGTTTAAAAGTCTTCCATAACTTGTCCTCAAGTTATGGAACTTGAAGAGTCTTTTAATTAAAACTACTTTTAACACATAAGTTATGGAATTAATTAGTTTTGAATAGTTTCAAAACTTGCCCTCAAGTTTTGGAATTTGAAAAGTTTTCACTTATGAATACTTTAATTCCAAGTTAGCCCTTAGAATTTTAAAAGTTAAAATTCAACCCTTATACTTTATAATATTATAAGTTAATATATATATATATATATATATATATATATATATATATATATATATATATATACATATATATATATATATATATGTATGTATGTATGTATGTATGTATGTATAAGAGCAAGTCAGTCTTACCGTTAGTAGGCCTCATTCACAAAGCCGGTCTATAAGGGGGTATAAGGTTACTGCCTATAAAATGGTAGTTTAATGGGTGTCCACTCTCAACCACTGCTTCCTTGACCGGTGGAGGGTCGTTAGCCGAACGGGTAGGACAAGGACTATAATTCTCCCTTCATTAAAAGTATTAATGATAAATACTAAGTAACTAAACCTTTTATAAATACCCAATCGTAGTTACTCAGGAAAATGTGAATAAGGTGCTAATCCATGAAATTACACTTTGCACTTTGTTTAAGTCGGTTAGTGGAGCGTGTGTGGTTAACCGGCACACTAACTCGTATTTAACAAGGTAGGCAAAGGGTAACTTAATGTTTATCATAGTATTGATGGAGTGTGTGTGGTTGACCGACACATCGATTGAGGGGTAAACACTTAAGGGTACCAAGTAATTTGCATGGTTACTTCACACCTTGTTTTGTGATCCTCGGCATCCCAGTCACAAAACCTGAAGGGCACACTTGATATTAAAACATGCCATTGAAAGTTCAATGAATCTCAAAGATCTAGGAGTTTCAAATCCAATTAAAACCTAATAAATTATTTCGTTTTTCTTGCTGGAAATTGGTGAGGCGTCATTCACCTACATTCAAATATTCTATATCTTGGATTACGACATCCCTCTTCCAAGTTATAAAATAGTTTGTTGGGTCCTAGCCTTAATATTTCATATTGGGTGTTATATTAAGGACTTTAGATCAAGTATCTTGAATATCTCCTAAAAGATGTCTAGTTCATACATCTATGATCTTCCCAAATCTCTTGGAACTTCACTTCCTCCACCTCCTCCAATTATTCTCCTTATCCCACACGTTCAAGGTCACTCTAGCCCTATTGGCAAGCAAAGTTTATGTGTGATTGCATCTTCGAGATAAAGTCACATATTGACAAGCCAGGAGAGTTGGGTGTCAAAGTCTTGAGAAAGTTGGATGTCCAATCACTTTGTAAGTTACATAGTGAGTTCCTTTGGGAGTCCTATGAAACAGACTATGACAAGACCCTTAATGATCCTATCTACTTGCTAAGATCAACTTCCCAAAACTTTATTGACACTGACAATGATGACACTGGAAATCCAGAAAAAGCATTCTCTTCCCAATGGAAAGGGATCGACCATAGTCAATTCAGTTGACCAAATGGTAAAGAGAAAGGCTAAGTCTGAGATAGTACCATGTACCATTACCAAAGGGTCCATATGGTTATATTGCCAAAGTAAGGGACATTAATTGCGAAGCAGCCTATTTACCTAAGGATGTTAAATTCAATAAGTTTGACTCTACTTCAGGTAAAGTCCACTATCTGACTCTGTTAAGTTTCTATTCTGAGATTCTTGTTACATGATTTGACTGGGTCACATGTTGATGTTTTAAGAATCAAAGAAACGAGAAGAAACTTAAAAGAAGATTACGTTGAATCTGATTGTGAAGATGGATTTCTATCGCTTGGTTGAAGATCGGATTCTTGAGCCACTCCTTAGGATCTATAATAGATTGCTAGGAAACATGTAATAACATAGTTTTCATTTTATGTTGCATTGTAAGGAAAAGTTTTTTCCGCATTTTAAAATAAATTAAAGTTTGTTTTACTTATTTTTATCTCCTTACAATGGCATTCATGAAAACTTGATGTTTGTATGTTTATAGCAATATTGGAAATATGAATTTGATTCTTTCATTTGTGGTAGTGTCAAAATTTACCAAATAAGGAAAGATTCTCATCACCCAAGTTTCAATTGGACTGAAACTTGGAATCATACAAGGCGTTTAGTGTGATGTATGAGAATTTTCAACTTTGGAAAATTAAGACTAGTTCCGTGTTCGCATGTATATGTGACTCAAGAGAAGGACTAAGGGATCAAGTTCACATTCTTGTGCACTAGCCAAAGTCCACCACAAAAGATGGATAAGACTATTCTTCATGATTTACAAGCTTAAGTATAATTCTGAAACATTGAAAAATTTCATTGTATGACAGAATGAATAAGAAGAATCAAATTAGGCAGGAGGATAAAAGTTTCTCAAATCTGAAAAGATGGGAGAGTACTTTAGCATCATGTTTTAAGATCATCTTAATGATTTTGAGACCTTGTCATAATTCATCCTCTAAGTGCATTCTGATAGTTAAGAAGAGGAGTTATCAATTGTTGAAGTGGTTAAATCAAGAAGATGATTCATACTTCGTTCCAAAAACAATTCTTAGAGTTATACTCTAAGATTGTAACTTGAGTGACTTGTCTTAAAGAAGGTGTAAAACACTTGTCAAATGTAAGAGTAAAAGTATTCTACTCTTGTACATTTGAAATTGGTAGGTTGTGATGTTTTGGATAAAACAAAGATCAACTTAGGCCAATTGTGTTAACTGTTTGTCTTGATTAGAATCCACACTATCTCTTGAATATTTAGCGAGAAAGTCTTATAGATCAAGGAGATAGTGGGAGTCTAAAAGATCCTAAAAGGGTTTCAAGAAGTAATCAAGAATAAAAACCTGTATTTCATCACTAGCACACAACTAGAGGTTAATAACCTATCGTGTTGACATTTCTGTGCCCATTCCAGTTAAGTTGTCTATACATTTGAGTTCTACATGTTCTCAATTGTTTCCATAGCTACTTGGAAGAAATGGCAGGCCCTTGCGCTGCCAGGTGTCAAGAAGTTAAGATTGCACAAGTTCAATCCATATGACTTAGGATTTGTCACTAACCTAGTCTTGTGATTATGGTTTTGACAAATTTACATGGATAGGAACTTACACCATAAAATGTAAGTGTCATAAGGTTTCTCTCCGATTCATGAAAATGATGGTGAGGAAATTCTTTCACTAAGTAGATAGCAATTTGGATATTTGCAGTTCTCAAAGTCGTTAGTGGAGCGTGTGTGGTTAACCGGCACACTAACATTGACTTATGAGAAATGACAAAGGGTCTAAACAATTGAGACTATGATTACAGCATCCCTTTTCATAGTTCTGAAATTGTTTAGACACACCTGTGAGCTATCTAAGATAAGGTGTATAATTTTGATAAAGCCTTATCAAAGCAATCTAGTATAAGAAATCTGAACTTTGGTAAGAATGTCAATAAAGTATTGACTTCTAGAGGTCTAGTTGTTTTCTGGATACATGTAAAAGGTAGTGGGAGCATAAGTGTTATGCTAATAATCATCATGTTAGTGGGAGCATGATAATTATGATAAGTATTGCAAGTTAGCAATGTTAATTATAGAAAACAAAAGTTTCAATTCGTGAGGTTGCAGGGGTTGAAAAAGTTGTTTTGCTATAATTAAGGGAGAGGAAATTAAACTTCATTTCAATTCTAAAAGGCTTAGATTGAGATTTTAATCATCTTAGTCAAGAATATATATATATATATATATATATATATATATATATATATATATATATATGAATTTTATGTTGGTTTGGTTCAACTTAAGAAAATTCTATATATTGCGTTCTCAAAATTCGATTATGATTACGGCATCCCTTTTCATAGTCAAATTTTGAGAATATGGCAAACAAAAATTATTATGGCAAAAGACTGGTCTAGAACCATGTCTTTATGTGAAACATCATGAATCGTGTCCCATTTACTTTGGGTACAAGATCGATTACATGTGCTATAATATTTATCCTTTTTGAATTTTCCAAATGCCTTGGGGCATTAAGGAGGAAAATGTCTAGAATTGGATATGACTAAAGTGATTAAGCAATTGTCGAGGACAATCTAAGGTTTACCAAAGATTAGTTGCTCAAGGACAGTTGGAAGTATAGTGTGAATTTTGGAAGGGCCATATTGACATAGTCTGAAAAGAGGCAACTCTTGTTCAGAAGTGGTAGTCAAAATGGGAATATAGAGTTGTCTCCATAGATAGAAGCAATATGTGCAAGATTAGAAAAAACTCAGTGCAAGAAGCATGTTCAAAGAAATGCATACTTTGAACATAAGGTTTTGTGTCCATGGAGTAGGTCTTCATTGGAATACCCTGTAATGGTTGTTGACAAGTCTTTGAAACTTTGTACACATTCACTGCAAGAGGGTAGTGCATTTAACTTTAAATCCTAACAAGATTTCGATTTGGGAGTGTGAAATTAGAATCATTGAAAGTTTGGTCAATTGGTTTATTTCACAAAGTAAGGATCATAGACAAACATAAAGTGCATACTTGGTGTATGGAAAAGCTATTGTTTAGAAAAACATAGTGTACATGCTTGGAGCATGGGACAACTAGTGTTTTGAATTCAAGTATAAAGTTGATAAAACCGAAACAATGAATAATGAGTCATCAGTATGGTGATAGATAAAAGTGGTCTATTTATATTCATAGGGTTTGATACCATATTTGATTCATTTATTCTTGTGTTTCACTTTGCGTGTTTTGAGTTCCATAATAACTAGGTTATTCTTTCGGAATGACTAAGTTATTCAAACCATCCACAGTCGGTCATATGTTGGAAGTAGATATGAATCAAGACTGTCATGGGTTGGCTTGTAGAGGCCCAAGTTGGTGGACAAAGTTGTGCTACAACACTCATGAGTGCTCATCAGTTCCGAGTATTAGAGTCAACCAGCGCTCATTGGAATCACTTCATGGATTTTATCACGAGTGATCATGAGACGATAATATCTTATATTCTTCAAACCTAGAGATATGAGTTGTTACTATGAATTGGTTGTACATTGATTGCATGAAAACGCATTGGTAACCCGATGTTATAAAACGTGCCTTTGTGTATGATTTAACAAGTAGTAGAACAAGCCATATGAGTCGAAGTTTATCCATTCCTTTTACCTTCAGGATAAAAGCGATATCTGTGGGCCCCTCGATGATTTAATGATGATACATGTGAGTGCTTGGCCAAGCCAGGATTGATTTGATCTGTTCAATCAGTCAGTCATCATGAATCGGAAATCATGAAACAACGGATGGACAGAGAGAATGATTTATAATCCATGTCTCAGTCCATATGATATCTAGAATGGAGGAATATATGATCCCTTATCTAATGGAAAAGTCATTGACAAAGTTCAGAGTTCATCGGCAAGGTCAGAGTTCGACAACGGCTTTTGAGAGCTACGATTTCCAGTTGGTTCTTGAAGTCATACGTAATAATAGTTTTAGACTTATCCAAGTGGGAGACTGTTGTATTAGTGTCTAAGTCCATAACTATATTTGGTATGTACTTGACCCGACTCGGCATGGTCCATTTGGGTTGCATGGCATCATGCATTTGGATTGACTAAAATGAGAGAAATAACACTTAAAGTTTGGTACTATATTATAAGTTCTAATATATTAATAAGATTATTTAATTAGTATTGATCAAGAATTAATCTAGAATTAATTAAGTGATCAAAAGAAGACTAATTAAATATATGGGTTGATTGTGTAAATCATCCATACTTTTATAGTGGGCTAAGACTCCATGGATTATCAAGTTGGGCTAAAACCCATAGGATGCTCCATGGTGTATTTGAACCCATGGATACAAGGAAAAGGAAATCCATGACAATTAGGGTTTACCCTAATTGTGACACTATATAAAGATCATATTCTTGGGAAAAATCGGTCACTATGTGTGATAGAAAGGGCTAGCGGATTTTATGAAGTGTTCCATTTTTCTCTCAGGTCATTCCATGTGCATTTGGTGTTGTGTGAACCATTTGAGGTGTCACACTTAGGGCACTAGGCTCTCGAGCATCATGGAGTCAAGCTACATCAACAAGGTATGTTTTCTATCCTTTTTATTACTCAAGTATCTAAGAGATTGTATGCTACATAGGTTAATACCTTGGAATATTCATATTTGCATGTATAATAGACAAAACATAGATCCAAGGTATTTAGGGTTGCATGTACACTTAGGAGTGTTAGAATGCTCAAAACACAACAGTTCTAACATATCAAAATATCAGATAACTGTATGGTATTTTGGGGCTCACTTACAGGCTCCGACTGATCGTACCCTCTGCATCCTCCATCCTTTATTTTGAAAACCATTTTAGAATTTATTTCGGAAATTTCCTTGATTTGAGACTGGGTTCACACGTGTGTTTCCCCTAATTCATTCAAACCAAGGATCTGATACCAACTTATAACACCCATAAAATTTACACTAAAATTTAAAACTTTTCAATCATAATTTAAAAACCAATGAGTAACTGTTTACAAAGCATTTTCTATCAATATCCATCAGAGTGTCCCAAAATAAGATCATAAGGATGAGGAGCGGTACGGTCACACCTTTGCCTTGCCATGATCTCCTCCTGAAGTACCTGAAATAATAACTGCAAACTGTAAGCCCAAGGGCTTAGTTAGCTACCCCCAAAATACCACTACCACACTAATAATACCATATCTGTAATAACCAAATAATCATCATGCATACTGGGCCATCGACCTAACTGGTCTGCCCTACAGGGCCTACAGTCCAACTGGATCTACATTGAGCCTTCGGCATGACTGGACCTCCACATGGGCCTACAGTCTCCCCGGACCGCTCCTAGGGTGTGTTGGCCTTCAGCACAAAGCAGGACCGCCTCAACCCATGCAACAAGCGAGTAACCGTGTGTGCATAACAACCATTTACTGGTATATACAAAACATTGAACATATCTATCTCGCTGATTACCAAACATAGCAAACATAGCAATCTCTCATATCTAGGGCACTGACCTAGCAGGTCACTAACATATCAATCCCTACGGATCATAAGAACATAACACATAGTCTATCCGGATTCTGATCTAACGGATCATATCCACATGTAGCATACCATAACGATAACAACTAAAGGGCCGGCCTTGGTGCCTTAGACCCTATCGATATAGTGAGGATAACTAACCTTGCAGATGTCGACTCGGAAGACAAAGTCCAACTCTCTGGTCACTTGACACAGGCTCCACCACCTATTGCCATAGCACAATATACTCATAAGTCCTCAACCTCACAAGGTACTCCATAAGCCAACTAGACAACCCCTGGTCAAAGTCAAAGTCCTCAGTCAAGGTCAACAGTCCATGTTGACCTTAACTCGCCGAGTACCCTCAGCTACTCGCCGAGTTCTTTGAAATTCTTTCCCACTCGCCGAGTCACCTGGGTGACTCGTCGAGTGCCTACGACTTTCGATCGAAACCCTAAGGCCACCCGCCGAGTTTCCTACTTGCAACACAGCGGATACATACGCATTCATAGCTTGGGGAAAACTCATCTGACTCGCCAAGTTGTTCAATCAACTCGTCGAGTCTAAGGCGATATTCATCGGGCTCGCCGAGTTGCTCATCCAACTCATCGAGTTCATGGCTTATCTTCATATGACTCGCCGAGTCGACCATGCGACTCGCCGAGTCCCTTTGGTCATTAAGCCATAACGACTCATTTAAGCCATGAAATAGCTCCAAATTACAGATCCAAGCTTCTAGAGCATGCTTTTCATGTAAAGTTGCAAACTTTACGTGCATGCATGACTAAAAAGGCTCTTGATGCTAAATCTAAGCTCTTAATCGGGTTTCATGCACAAGAAGGGCCTTATCCATGACCAAAATAGGACTTTATGATTCTAGAACTTGAGAAGGGTCCAGATCTGAAGTTACAACTTCAGATCTAGCCCATAGCCCATCTTATCAACTCAAGATCCATAAAACCCCCAAAACCCAACCATAAGAGATCTAAAAGGGAAAAAAGGTAAAGGTGGCGATTTGATACCTCAAGGAGATGCTAACTGGGGTATGATCTAATTCCTACACTCCCTTGCTCCAATTTCCTTTCCTTTACTCTTCCAAGAACCTTCTTTCCAAGCTCTATACACACAAATGGCACCACACGAATTAGGGTTTCTTAGGAACTCTTCAGAACTGCCAAAAGACAAAAGGAGGCTAAGGCTCCTTTAAATTGGGTGCAAGACCCCGGAATTTAGGGTTTCATCTGCCAGCTCCTACTCGCCGAATCCCTTCTTGGACTCGGCGAGTAGGTCACTAAACACGCAATCCCACCCCGCTGCTACTCGACGATTTGGGCAACCAACTCGTCAAGTAGGACTTAAAACCAAAGTACCTTTTATTTCATTAATACCTGAGAATCGGGGCGTTACATTATAAAGGTCTGGTTTAATATATCTTTTGTATATTTATTTGAAAATGAAATTGGAAGATGAGGGTTTTTAGGTGCTATTGATTTTGAAATTTTACTTGTTATGTTAAGTGTTAAGATATTATACATGTCATCTTATGTATTCTAAATTTAGAAGCCCATCAAAATATTGACAAATGACTAGTAAAATTAGAAATTCATCGGGGAAGAAGTACTTGCATCGATACATCAATTCAAGTTGTGGATTGATTCTTATCACCAACACAACCACCACCACCAAGATGAAGAAAATTTGTATTCTTTCTATAATAACAACATATTATTGAAAGAACATGTTTTTCTATGTAATTCTTTCAAAAATATATCAATTTTAAAGAATGAGTTTAGATTTTAGAGGATCTTTTTTAGTTTTTTATGTAATTCTTTTCAGGAATGTGTATCTTTTTTATTTACTTCCACTTGATGTTCCTGTAAGAATGTATTGCTCCAAAAACAAATTCATACTATTTTTAAAAAAGAAAACGTACTTTGTTTTTTTTTTTGTTTTTTTTTTGCAAAAAAAAAAAAAATCAATTCCTAAAATCTGGATTTGAATATTTTGTTGCCTAAAATAAGAATAAACAAAATGTTTATATTACCCATTATATAGATTTGAAATTCAAATTCTAAAAAAATAATTATAACAAATGCAATCATATTCTTTCATTAATTCTTCTATTTTTCATTGATTTAATTGTTAAGATTTAGTTACACGGTTATACAATATATATATATATATATATATATATATATATATATATATATATATATATATATATATATATATATATATATATATAGGTTATAATATGGATGGACAACTATTGTGTGGACGTATGGATAATGCTATTTTATGAAAATTACTAAGAGATTATGTTGTTTCGTAATGTGAATACGTTCAATCTCATAAAAGTATTGTTATTTTAATGGATTCTCACCAATTCTAATTCATTTTTGTTCTTATGCGTCGTTTTTTATTTATTTTAATTCTTACAAAATACGACTTAATAAACATCCTGATAACATTTTGAAAAAAATGAGAATAATTAAAAAAAATGTATAATAATCTTATAGACAATTTAATTAGTGAAAATGCTTAATAATTACAGCAATTATATAAGATTGAACGTATTCATATTATCAAACAACATATTTTCTTTGTTATTCTCACAGAATAGCATTATCCACACGTCCACACAATAGATGTCAATCCACATTTGAACCTAGCTCTCTCTCTCTCTCTCTCTCTCTCTCTATATATATATATATATATATATATATATATATATATATAGGGTTAAGTTCAAATGAGAACACTATTTAATGTGAGAACGTGAGAACACTACTTTATGTTACTATTCTACTATGAAATTTGTATATACAACGATATGACATTATTCATCAACAAATATACGAACAATCACACACTAATATTCACATTAAAATTTTGTATCTACAACTTTATGACATTGTTCATCACCGAATATATGAACAATCACATATTTAACATTCACATTAGAATTTACTAAATTACTACATATATATATATATATATATATATATATATATATATATATATATATAAATTTTATAGTAGAATAGCAATATAAAATTGAATATATTCATATTTTATAACTACTACACTACTATACATATTAAATTCATAGTAGAATAGTAACATAAAGTAGTGTTCTCACGTTCTCACATTAAATAGTGTTCTCATTTGAACTTAACCCTATATATATATATATATATATATATATATATATATATAGAGAGAGAGAGAGAGAGCTAGGTTCAAATGTTTCACACATCTATTATGTGCTAAATTGCACCAATAAGAATTTAGTAAAAATTAAATTATTATTTAATCAAATAAAGATAGATATTAAATGTTGTCCATAGTTAATAATATTCTTTCAGAATGAATTCACATCTAGTTTTGTATGTATGGGTTCATATTTTGTTTCGTGACCCAGTCACTTTAAATACAAAACCAAGTTGCCTAGAACATGAAAAACGAGAGTGTATTATAGTAGAATGAGAGTTTATTCTAGAAGAATGAAAATATATTCTAACAAAATGAGAGTGTATTCTACTAGAATACACTCTCGTTCTTCATATTCAATGCAACTTTGTTGTTTTCAAGTGAGTAGGACCATAAACAAAACACGAACTTATACATGAAAACCTAGATGCGAACTCAAAATGAAAGAATGTTATTGCTGACATTATTGACAAATTTAATTAGTTTCTATAAAAAAGAGAATTATAATTATGGATATCATTTAATATACACACAATTATGAAAATCATTTAATATCTATCTTTATTTAATTAAATAATTATTTAATTTTTCTTAATTCGTGTTTATCATGTTTTTCTTGGAAAAAATTCCGCAACAGTTTTATTAAAAGAAGTACTCTTATTTTTATAAAGCATAAACAAAATCGGTCTTTTTTGGCCGTAAAAATAAGGATGTCACAGTTGGTATCAGAGCATTAGTTTAAGCGGACTAGGAATATGGATTTATTTCTAGAGTTAAACTTAGAATGCTAAGCAATGATTGTGAGGAGTGTGTCTAATAAAATTTAGGTAATACACCTGAATAGACACAAGCACTAGCTAATTTAGGGAAAATTCCTAACCTGCTTTTATGTGCTAAATGGTTTGTGATATGTGTTATGTGATCAGATCTATGGTCTGTTGCCGACCGGATCTGGAAATTTTATGCGCTCAGATTTCTAAACGTTTAATTACGGTATTAGAACTGACATGTAACTTTTCGGAGTAATAAGGAGTATTACACGTCTTAATCTTCTCTGTCTATATTCTAGTCTCGATGCACTGAACACATGCTTCCGTGAATGTAACGTCATGGTGAAGGCTCGTAGCGAATTGATTAAACGGAGGAAACGAGGAGGCTTGCGATAGTGAATGACGCTATTGGAAGATATTGTAAGAGAGTTATCTTGCCTTTAGAATGTGTCTAATAAATAATACGTCCAGTACGGGAGAAGTACACTTTCGATTAGAACTTTTGGTATAATCCATGAAGTTATCCCATCGTCTGACATTTCCACCACCAACCGAGTTGAAGCAGAATTGACGATTAAAGATATGCATGGAAGAAGTCCTAGTAGTGTCTAGGGGAAAATTTTGTGATTGTTTGGACACCTTTCTATGTGTTAAAATTGTTTTTGTGATAATAACGTGGAGAACTGCGAGGCAATACTTGGGACGAGTATGAGTAGGTGTGAATGGTAGTAGAGGCCTATACTATCGGAAGCACAAGACTCACGCTTGGATCAGGGAAAGTCTCAAGGTTACCAAGAAACTAGTAATCGATTTCGTTTTATTCAAGTATGTCATTACCATCATTTCCGTAATGACTAAGAAGATGATTGTTATTCTGACCCTAATGGTCATATCAAATTGAGTCCGACTTCGATGAGTATGTTAAGTGGTTCAGAGAACCAAGTTCGATGTAGCATCTAACTTAAGCCAGAAGATTGATGTGAATCAAAGAGATTAATAGAAGCATCGCACTCGTTGTTAAAGAAGTTGGTAGCTAGAAATGATACATGTTGAAATGTGATTGTATCACATTAGAAAATGAAGGAAGGTATAGTCAGTTCTGGAATTTGACTCTAAAAGACCTAATTCTAAGCGTTACAACATACGATGAAAGGTCAATAGAACGTGACCCATCAGCCTATTGTCAAATCAAATAAATTATCTTAAGTTTGTTAAGAAGAAGAAGGAGTCTCCAATAAGGATATAAATTGTGAATCGAAGGTAATGATTAAAGGTCTAACATGAGACAGAGAGCGGTAGCGAGACAAAGCATCGCCTGCGGTCAAGAAGTCAAAGAGTTAATTCACAGGAGCATAGAAGTTATGATTATTAACTAGGATGCATAGATAACGTGTGGAGTCATTATACAACCCTGTTTCGTTGATGATTCTGAGACGTGATCATCCTAAGGGGGAGATAATTGTAATGCCCGTAGATCCGGGCTATTTATTTAGAGGCAATAAGCATCAAAAATGAGTTTTGACGGAAGATTATTTAGAAGGATTAATCTTAACTAAGTTATATTATATGTTACAAGGGTTCTGTACATAAAAAGAACGCCGAAATTCGAGTTATAACGAAGAAGTTATGACCTGTCGAAGTTTAACGGCTAAACCGGCATGACACTGCATGACGTAAAAAGTGAGTTTACGATAAAGTGCTTTTTATCCTTAGCGATCTAAACGAAAATCGTAGCATACGTTAAATCGAGAGAATGCATAAAAACAACGCCAAAATCTGACTTCGTATGAAGAAGTTATAATTTTTCTAAGATTTGGCATAGCAATGCACAACCCGAAATTCGAATTTTAGATCGATCGATTTTTTGGCCAACGCAACCTAAATGAGAATTGAATATCTTATTAATAGTAGCACAACGGTAAAAAGACAAACGAAAACGGACATCGGATGAAGAAGTTGTGAATTTTTAACGGACTTTTCCTGTCCCGGTCTGTTAAAAATATAACTTTAAAAATAAAATCAAAATTAGCCGACAGAGTCTAAACGAAAATTGTAGAGTACGTCTCCATCTACGCGTGGATGTAAAGAACGTAAAAAACGGAGTTCGTATGAACGAGTTACAGATTATAATGGCATATTTACATATTAAAATATAGTATAAATCATATATACGTACACATATATATACATATGTATATATCATTAGAAAGGTATCGACAATGCGGTCATTATAAGAATAATGTTGAGTTCTTTCGACATTAGTTTAGTTACAAATGATCAAAGCCATATATATATATATATATATATATATATATATATATATATATATATATATATATATATATATATATATATATGTGGATGGACAACTATTGTGTGGACGTATGGATAATGCTATTTTATGAAAATTACGAAGAGATTATGTTGTTTAGTAATGTGAATACGTTCAATCTCACAAAACTATTGTTATTTTAATGGATTCTCACCAATTCTAATTCATTTTTGTTCTTATGCGTTGTAATTTATTTATTTTAATTCTTACAGAATACGACTTAATAAACATCCTGATAACATTTTGAAAAAAAAATGAGAATAATTAAAAAAAGTATATAATAACCTTATAGACAATTTAATTAGTGAAAATGCTTAATAATTACAACAATTATATAAGATTGAACGTATTCATATTATCAAACAACATATTTTCTTTGTTATTCTCACATAATAGCATTATCCACACGTCCACACAATAGATGTCAATCCACATTTCCACATTTGAACCTAGCTCTCTCTCTCTCTCTCTCTCTCTCTATATATATATATATATATATATATATATATATATATATATATATATATATATAGAGAGAGAGAGAGAGAGAGAGCTAGGTTCAAATGTTTCACACATCTATTGTGTGCTAAATTGCACCAATAAGAATTTAGTAAAAATTAAATTATTATTTAATCAAATAAAGATAGATATTAAATGTTTTCCATAGTTAATAATATTCTTTCAGAATGAATTCACATCTAGTTTTGTATGTATGGGTTCATATTTTGTTTCGTGACCCACTCACTCTAAATACAAAACCAAGTTGCCTAGAACATGAAAAACGAGAGTGTATTATAGTAGAATGAGAGTTTATTCTAGAAGAATGAAAATATATTCTAACAGAATGAGAGTGTATTCTACAAAGTGTTGTTCGAGAGTCGAGTCACCACCTAATCAGGTGAGTGCCTAGTCCCTTTCATCTTACACATAGATATGAAGTATTTAATATAAAATATGTGTTATGTGTGCATATTGTCTGAATACTTGCTGTCTATGCTGGGTGAAAGATTTTTTTACATGTTTTAAATGATTTAAATTGTATGTGTATTTTATATCTACAAAATGTGTTGGATAAAACTTGGGTAGATGAATGATGAGGGATGAAAGTTGATATAAATGAACATTAGTAGTACGGACCTAGTGCCTATAGGAGAACATTGGCAGCAATGGACCTAGTACCCTATAGATGAGCACTGGCAGCTGCGCTACAACCTATAGATGTTTTTGATCTATGGTAAACATCCTAGCAGTTGCGCTCTAAGGACAGTATCGGCAGCTATACCAAATAGAGAGACTTATGACCATGACAACAGCGTTTAAAGGTCAATACCGGCAGAATCGCCTCATAGAAAATGTCAGGATTCTGGTAGCTGCGCCTTAGTGATAATATTAGTAGTTGTGCTTGACCACTGTGTCATGGGCAACGATGGACTTCGTGTCGTTTCCTTAGGATGATCCTTAGCAATGAATGAACGAGGAATAGTTGATTCTTAGGGTAAATCCTTAAAAAGATAATGGGAATGGGTAATTAGGTTGATTGTTTGATGTTTAAACATAATAATTCTATTAATGTTGGTTGAAAACCCTATGTACTCACCAGGTTTCCCAACGTGACCCACTCAAGTTTATTTTTATCACAGGTGTCGATACAAAGCCACTTTACACTAAGAGATTTAAAAGAGATGTAGATCACTAGTGTAAATAAATGTAAGTTCTATTTATGGTTATGTTTCTGTATTGACGATGACATCCCAAATGTTTCAAAATGAATAAAAATACATTTCTTCAGAAATGCTTTGATAACGTATTTATCATGTTTTTCTTGGAAAAAATTCCGCAACAGTTTTATTAAAAGAAGTACTCTTATTTTTATAAAGCATAAACAAAATCGGTCTTTTTTGGCCGTAAAAATAAGGATGTCACAGTTGGTATCAGAGCATTAGTTTAAGCGGACTAGGAATATGGATTTATTTCTAGACTTAAACTTAGAATGCTAAGCAATGATTGTGAGGAGTGTGTCTAATAAAATTTAGGTAATACACCTGAATAGACACAAGCACTAGCTAATTTAGGGAAAATTCCTAACCTGCTTTTATGTGCTAAATGGTTTGTGATATGTGTTATGTGATCAGATCTATGGTCTGTTGCCGACCGGATCTGAAAATTTTATGCGCTTAGATTTCTAAACATTTAATTACGGTATTAGAACTGACATGGAACTTTTCGGAGTAATAAGGAGTATTACACGTCTTAATCTTCTCTGTCTATATTCTCGTCTCGATGCACTGAACACATGCTTCCATGAATGTAACGTCATGGTGAAGGCTCGTAGCGAATTGATTAAACGGAGGAAACGAGGAGGCTTGCGATAGTGAATGACGCTATTGGAAGATATTGTAAGAGAGTTATCTTGCCTTTAGAATGTGTCTAATAAATAATACGTCTAGTACGGGAGAAGTACACTTTCGATTAGAACTTTTGGTATAATCCATGAAGTTATCCCATCGTCTGACATTTCCACCACCAACCGAGTTAAAGTAAAATTGACAATTAAAGATATGAATGGAAGAAGTCATAGTAGTGTCTAGGGGAAAATTTTGTGATTGTTTGGACACCTTTCTATGTGTTAAAATTGTTTTTGTGATAATAACGTGGAGAACTACGAGACAATACTTGGGATGAGTATGAGTAGGTGTGAATGGTAGTAGAGGCTTATACTACCGGAAGCACAAGACTCACGCTTGGATCTGGGAAAGTCTCAAGGTTACCAAGAAACTAGTAATCGATTTCGTTTTATTCAAGTATGTCATTACCATCATTTCCGTAATGACTAAGAAGATGATTGTTATTCTGACCCTAATGGTCATATCAAATTGAGTCCGACTTTGATGAGTATGTTAAGTGGTTCAGAGAACCAAGTTCGATGTAGCATCTAACTTAAGCCAGAAGATTGATGTGAATCAAAGAGATTAATAGAAGGATCGCACTCGTTGTTAAAGAAGTTGGTAGATCGATCGATCGATTTTTTGGCCAACGCAACCTAAATGAGAATTGAATATCCTATTAATAGTAGCACAACGGTAAAAAGACAAACGAAAACGGACGTCGGATGAAGAAGTTGTGAATTTTTAACGGACTTTTCCTGTCCCGGTCTGTTAAAAGTATAACTTTAAAAATAAAATCAAAATTAGCCGACAGAGTCTAAACGAAAGTTGTAGAGTACGTCTCCACCTACGCGTGGGTATAAAGAACGTCAAAAATGGAGTTCGTATGAACGAGTTACAGATTATAATGGCATATTTACATATTAAAATATAGTATAAATCATATATACATACACATATATATACATATGTATATATCATTAGAAAGGTATCGACGATGCGGTCATTATAAGACTAATGTCGAGTTCTTTCGACATTAGTTTAGTACAAATATCATTAAATCTATTTAAAATAGTATTATAAAGGGGTGTTTAGTTGTTGATATAACTAAAAGGTCATTAAGTAATTATGGAGGGTAGTTTTTGAAAATTTAATTAGTATAAATAAGAGCCTTGGGCTCTCATATTTCTTGCACCTTTCTCTTGATTCAAGAGTCTTTCTCTCCTTATCCCCCAAGTATTTCGGTCCCTCGTGATTCGACTTCTCTTTCTGTAGTTTTTAGTATAGTAAGGTGAGCGCTGAAACGCTGCACGAATCTTTCTTAGAAAGATTCAGCGACGAAGTTTTGCCCCTGCAAAGCTCGGCTCCTAGCAAAAACCCCATTGTAAGTAAGTTATGTTTACCCTACTTTACGTATAACTTATATTAGTATTGTTGTTATGAACTTATAATAAATATTAGTATTGTTATTATGAGCTTATAATAAATATTTGGGCTATTATTATGAGTTATATAGGTGTCGTTATAATGTCTTTTTAACCACTCGCGGTACGGGGGTCCGGTTTGGAGGGCCGCTTGGGTTGTTGGATTCAGAAGTGCTAATATGCCGAAATGATCCTGCCCTCCGGTGTTCCATGTCTGGCCTCGTCTGTATATAGTGGGTGAAAAGTATTGTGTCACGCTTATATAATAGTAATAATAGTTAGACTATTAATTAGTCGCGGTTAATGTCAGACTAAACCCTAGTGATATTGATACTAGGTTTTGTCGAGGGAAAATTGTTTTAAGATAACGAAGTGATGTTCGAGTGCCGAGTCACCACCTAATCAAGTGAGTGCATAGTCCCTTTCATCTTACACATAGATATGAAGTATTTAATATAAAATACGTGCTATGTGTGCATATTGTCTGAATACTTGCTGTCTATGCTAGGTGAAAGATTTTTATACATGTTTTAAATGATTTAAATTGTATGTGTATTTTATATCTACAAAATGTGTTGGGTAAAACATAGGTAGATGAATGATGAGGGATGAAAGCTGATATAGATGAACATTAGTAGTACGGACCTAGTGCCCTATAGGAGAACTTTGCCAGCAATGGACCTAATACCTTATAGATGAGCACTGGCAGCTATGCCATAGCCTGTAGATGTTTTTGATCTACAGTAAACGTCCTAGCAGTTGCGCTCTAAGGACAGTATCGGCAGCTACGCTTAATAGAGAGCCTTATGACCATGACAATAATGTTTAAAGGTCAATACCGGCAGAATCGCCTCATAGAAAATGTCATGATTCTGGCAGTTGCGCCTAAGTGATAATATTAGTAGTTGTGCTTGACCACTGTGTTATTGGAAACGATGGACTTCGTGCCGTTTCCTTAGGATGATCCTTAGGAATGAATGAACGAGGAATAGTTGATTCTTAGGGTAAATCCTTAAGAAGATAACGGGGATGGGTAATTGGGTTGATTGTTTGAAGTTTAAACATAATAGTTATATTATTGTGGGTTGAAAACCCTATGTACTCAACAGGTTTCCCAGCCTGACCCACTCAAGCTTATTTGTATCACTGGTGTCGATATGAAGCTACTTTACACTAAGAGATTTAAAAGAGATGTAGATCACTAGTGTAAATAAATGTAAGTTCTATTTATGCTAATGTTTCTGTATTGACGATGACATCCCAAATGTTTTTTCAAAATGAAAAAAATACATTTCTTCGGAAATGCTTTTATAGCGTATTTATCATGTTTTTCTTGGAACAAATTCTGCAACATTTTTATTAAAAGAAGTATTATAATTTTTATAAAGCATAAACAAAATCGGTCTTTTTGGCCGTAAAAATGGGGATGTCACACTAAAAGTGGAACATTGGATCAATTTTTTGGACAGATTAGGTGACTAGTGGTATATTAGTTTTTTAGCGATATACCACTAGGGTAAATTTGCTATACAAAAAATTTAAAAAAATCGAATTACCAGTTGAAATATCAATTAGCCTTTTCTCTCTCTCCCTCTCTCTCTCTCTCTCTCGTGTTATTCACCGCATCATCCCCTCTTCGTTGACCGCCTTCCTCTGCCCTCCAACAACCAACCTACCTCTGTCAACAACCAACGCCTTCGATGGCTTACCACTCTTTCCTTCGTCGACCACCACTACGACAACCTAATATCTCTACTCTCTCTATCTTTCAATCATTGATTTCCTCCCTTATTACCACCGCCTAACACCGCCACCGTAGATCTATTGAAGTGTTTTGTGAATCAAATTCCACTTGGTCGATCCATTGTATCAGAAATCGATCTTCATTGTAGCTCCCCAACGATTGATAGATTGAATAGCGTGGTGGATGCGTCCTTCTTCCCTCTCGGAGTTCTGTGCCCTAATAAATCAATTAGAGTTCTGAACGCTCTAGACCTCCTAATTCGTATCTCTTTATCTTCGATTATTGACAAACTAAACAATGTCGCAACAAAATTCTCCTTCGCCTCTGATCTTCCGGCCTCGAGGACATGAATCAGAGGTTTAATTGCATAGTCTTCCTTCTTCACCAGTGTTTCCAGTTTAGTAGATCAGTTCTTGCTTCAATAGCAGAAGAAACAAATCTCAGTCCAAAAGATGATCTCCACCATATATGATTTCTCGACCCGTTTCCAAATCGTGTTTTGTCTTAATCTATACTTGAATCAATCTTTAAAGGTACATCTAAATTCCTCCTATGTTTATATCTAGTCAAATTTTGTTCATCGCTAATCCTAAAGACAAATTTATAGGTTTTAATTGCAACAAGTGTGCACTGCAGTTATCATCCAAGGTGGATTCTTTTCCACTAATGTATTGATTGAACACTGCTTATGAATATTCTTCGGATCGTGATTCGATATTGATAGTAGAACCAAGAGAACAAATCCTCTAGATGATTACATATTCCGCTAGAAAACAAAAACTAGGTTAGTTGGTTACCCTTTTGACATTATTATTACCTTTTGTTCACTGAGGATTATAATTTTGGATGCTATGTTTATCTTTCTCTATCTATTGTATCTTGCAGCAGCCACCTATACAAGGGATAACAAGGAGAATGTTGATGCAACTAATTTAAGTTCTAGAGGCATATCAAATAATAACACAAATGTCACTGTATGTTTGGACAATTATTCTTATATTGAAATCAACATGTCGGTGGATTCTAAGGTAATCATATATCTAATTATATGTCATTTGTTGTTTGAATATTTTATTTCATTATCACAAATCATAATATACATGGCAATATGTTGTAATTATGGTAACTTAATGGGTTCTCATAAAGTGTTGCATTTTTTATATGATGTAGGGATGTGCTTTGACGAAATCTTTTTCAAATGGAACCATATTTTCTCCTACATTCCATATTTCCAGAACTGTTAAAGGAAAAATTGTAGATGGAGGTAAATAATAAAATTGCTAGTTTGTTGACAGTGAAATGTAATTATGATTTAATTAAAATACCAAGAAATAAAATATTGATTAATATTATTCGATTGTTGATTACAAATTACAATAAGCCTATAGTTTCACTTTCTCTATTCGACTTTTTTTTTGGAAATTACAATATGATTTTGTTGATTTTGATTTAGATATATTTTCAATCGTTAAAAATGGATGATGTCATAATGAAAGAGGAAAATAATTAAAAATGGATGATGTCATAAAAATAGATATATTACAACACACATATTTGAATCAAGACCAAGATTATTTGCTTTCCTTAGGAGAAATGCAGGTTTGTATGATCTAAAACTTTAATTGTGATTTACTACAAATTGCTCATATGATAATCTATCGGAAATAAATCGTAGTGCTTGAGATATCTTTTGGATATCCTTATGTTGTTGAAGATGTGATAATCACTTTTGATAATCGCAAGTGAATCATATATGAATTACATGTGATTCACATGTAAATCACATGTAAAGATGTGATCTACAAGTGAATTATATGTGATTCACATGGAAATATATGATTTACATGTTAATTATATGTAAATTACATGTGATTCATATGCGAATTATATGTGATTTACATGTAAATCACGTATAATTCACATATGAATCACATGTAAATATGAGATTTACATGTGATTCACATGGAAATGCGATTCACATGTGAATTATATGTGATTTACATGTGATTCATATGAGAATTACATGTAAATCATGTGTAATTCACATATGAATCATGTAATTCACATGTAAATCACATATTTACATGTGACTTATATTTGAATCACAAGTGAATCACATATAAATTCTATATGCACACATGCATTTTATGTGAGTATTCTACGTTAATTATTATTTTTTTTAAAATTTCTTATAAATTTTACATTTGAATCTTAAAAGATATAATCACATTATATAATCAAATGTGAATCTTACATGATATATATATATATATATATATATATATATATATATATATATATATATGCATTTTTGTGAGTGTTCTTGTATTAATCAAGTTTTTTTAATTTTTTTTTTGTAGATTTGAAAGAATTAGTGGAATATACTGAAGATGTGAAAAATGATGAATTGAAGAAAATATGGAAATCTTGACACGAAGATATGAAAACGCTTTTAAATTTTGTAGCATTTTTTTGTTTTTTATATTTTATTTTGTATCGAATAAAATACTTATTCTATTGGGTTTATAGATTAGTAAATAAATGAGTTTTTTTTATGATTTCCTTATAAATATTATAGTATATGAAGTATGCATATATGCATTTGTAGAAGTATGCATATACGTATCTAAAATGTTGATTTTTTTGGTTAAAAAATTATAGTATCTTCTAAATATTCCAGTTTTTTATTTATTGATTGATTTTTTAAATGCTTTTAAAAAATTGTAGTTTTTTTGAAATAAAATACTTTTCTTTTCAATTTTTTTTCAAAAATTCATTTTTCTATAAAAAATTAAAAAAAATCTGCACCTCTAAAAAAATTGAAAAAAATACTATTTTTAAAAAAAAGTATGAAAATTTGATTTATTATGCAAATTTTTGGACATTTCTATTAATATTTCCGATAACACAAAAATAAACATTAAATGAGATTGGTAAGATAACGATTATGCCCTTAATGAATTAATTTTGATCTAACGCTCCATTTTTAGTTCTCAGGAAACTATGAGTTTTCAACCGATTTCACCCCTATATATATATATATATATATATATATATATATATATATATATATATATGTATATACATATACATATATATATATATATATATATATATATATATATATATATATATATACTACCTAATAAATAAAGAACTTTTTGCCACATTTCCTCTTCTCTTTCATTTGGACGCATGAAATTTTCTAGAATTTTTCAATTTTCTATTTTCCACTTTTCATTTTTATGTATTTTTTATTTTATTAAATTAAAATTCAACATTTAATATGTAAGGTATTATATATAAAAGGTATTTATTAGAAAGGGTTTATATATGTAATGTACTCAATTTGAAAAGTTTGAATTTATAAAAAAAATAAGAAAAATTTTGAATTGTTAAAATTAATGAGGTTTTAATGTATTGAATACATTACATATATAAACCCTTTCTAATAAATATCTTACATATATATTACCTTACATATTAAATATTGAATTTTAATTTAATAAAATAAAAAATACAATAAAATGACAAGTGGAAAATAAAAAATTCAAAAATTCTAGACAAATGTCATGTGTCCAAATGAAGGAGAAGAGGACATGTGGCAAAAAGTTTCTTATTTATTAGGTAGGATTCAAACTTTTCAAATTGTTAAAATTTCATATTTTTTTTTAATAAACTCATGTAATACATGAGTCTCACACCTAGTATGTATATATATATATATATATATATATATATATATATATATATATATATATATATATATATATATATATATATATATATATTCTCAAATTCATACTTTGAATTTTATGAGCTGTGAAATAATCTAGGATTATTAGACAGTTGTTGTTGTTTTTTTAAAACCTTTAAAGACTAAATGAACCTTTTCTCTATTTCGATATTTTAAGAATAACTTCTCCTTATAAAAACAATTTCGAGATTACTAACAAGTATTTTAGGTCTAATTAAAAGAATTTAAATTTTTTGTTGGAAAACAATTTCAAATCTTTTTTTTTTGAACTGGCAAATAAAATAAATAAACAAACAGACATCTAGCAAGTAAGTAGAGGCTGTAGAATGAGTACAAGTAGAGGAATTAAAACTGACAGACTACAAACATGCAAATGGATTAATACACCAATTATACCACACCATATTAGAGTTTTCCTTCCTATTTTCATCTATAGGAACAATGTGGATTGAATGATATCAGCACATTTAGCTGGGGGCATCTTGGAACCATTAAACACTCTGTTATTCCTTTGTTTCCAAATGCCCCAAAGAACACCATAACAAATCCCCAAGAGCAACCTCCTTTTAATTTGATTATTCAACCAATTGTTGGCAAAATCCAACAACTCAACCACGGTTCTGATTGGGGGCATCATCACACCACACCATTTAAAGATCCAGCTCAGTACTTCTTTTTCATATTCACACCCAACCAAAACATGATCCGAATCTTCCTCCCAGTCATCACAAAGACTACATTTTATATCTCCCACGGAGATCCTACGTTTTACTAGTGCTATATTTGTGGGAATTTTCCCCAGCCATGCCCTCCATATGAAGCAAACCACCTTTATTGGAATTTCACGAATCCATTCGAATTTCCTCCTAGAAATAGGTAAGCTCCTATCCCAGATTTTTCGTAGCGCATTGATAGCAAAAATGCCATCCGAAGTCAGCTTACAGGTCCAAGATTCAACAACAGAATTTGTTCGTTTACATAAAACATCATCAGATGCTATGTTCCTTTTTTCTCAGCTCTTTACATACCCCGACAATATTTTCCAAGTACTTGGTAGTCGATTATTAGCATAATAGTCATCTGGTTTTGAGTTCAAATTATGTATACCCTTAATAACAGCAGCCCAAATTATTGATGCTCCAGTCCTCAATCTCCACCACCACTTAACCATTAAGGAGATATTCAATGATTTGATCGTTCCCACACCAAGACCCCCAGCCTCTTTGGACGCAGTAACGGTATCCCAAGAAACCCAGTGGATCTTCTTTTTGTCTCCAGTATTTCCCCACAGAAAATGCCTTCTAATGCTTTCAAGTTTGTCAATCACCCCTTGAGGTGCAACAAATAAAGAGAGAAAATAGGTGGGCAAATTCCCCAACACCGATTGCACCAAGGTCAGCCGGCCCCCGAATGAGAGATTTTTGGACTTCCATTTCGAGAGTTTCGCATGAAACTTGTCAATAACGGGACTCCAATGTTTAATAAGATTCATGTTTGCCCCTACGGGTACCCCCAAATAGTTGAAGGGTAGTTTTGCCGGTTCACACCCGAGAGGTCTTGCACGCCTTGTACCCTCTTGCATACTTACATCGACTCCAAAGACTCGTGATTTGTTGAAGTTCACCTTTAAGCCCGATGCAACATGAAAGCAATGAAGAATTCCAGACAAATTTTTGATGTTATCCTCCGACCACTCACCAAGAAATAACGCGTCATCTGCGTATAGTAGATGAGATATGACCGGCCCTCCATTTGGAATTTTAATTCCTTTAAAAACACCATGTTCACATGCTGCCCTCATAGATACCGATAGTCCCTCCATAGCAATGATGAAGAGGAAAGGGGATAGCGGGTCTCCTTGCCAGACACCCTTTGTGATGGGGAATTCATCCGTCGGACAACCATTGATGAGTATTGATGATTTTGCAGATTCCAGACACCCCTTTTTGCAGATTTCAAATCTCTTAAACTAAAAAAAATTTAAAGTTTAATTAAATGAATATCCATTAGAACTAAACCAACTTAAATGATTTTACAATAAACGCGAAACCGACCAAGTTTTGATGTTATGTTCTTTGCACATTACATGTTTTTCAAAAAGAACAATTGCCATTGTTCATATATAACAATATCTTGCATAGTGGTAAGAAACATATATAAAGATCAACAAATTATTATCATGATTATGTAATGAATGATCTAACATAATCGATCTTTTGGTTAGTCAATTAATCCTCAAAATATTATCAAAGTATTTAGAACAAAAATTCAAAAATTAAAACTAATGTTTACAACATTAATTTCAATTTATATCTCATCAAATGAAAACACACAATTCCACGAATATTCTAATAGCCACTACAGTAATGAATCCATGCAATCATCAAGAATTCTCCAATGGTTATTAATTAAATGGCTTTGTCATCACTTCTTTTGTGGCTCTAACCTTCTATGCACACCATTGAATTTCTACCGCTGGAATAACAACATCGACATCACATTTATTTAAAGAATTTAATACTATCCATTGATTCCATTCCATTCGTAATAGGTAAAAATTATACCCGATTTTTTTTAAACCGACAAATAAAGGATTAATGTTCCACACTCTAGGGTCAATTTTCCAAAAAGAACCTCTATGCTTACACCAAGAGAAGGTAGTCATCTTTATTCTTTCCATTGTACTCGCCGGATTCACTGGGATTTTGTCAAAGATCCATTTGTTTCTAGCTGTCCATATGCACCATAAAGCTTCGTAGAGAATTACATTTAGTAAGCACCATTTCTTTCTACAACTGGACCATCGAGAGATAAAAAGGACCATATCATCCACCGATATAAAGCGGTCGCATCTGATTTCACACCAAGACAGGATCAACTCCATCACAGATTTTGCTACAGGACATGAAAGCAAAGCCTGATCACTTATCTCCTCCTCATCATTACATATACTACATATAGTGACCGGAATGGTAATTCCCCTTTGACTTAATGCCATAGCAACTAGAATTCTTTCATGTTTAGCCCTCCATATGAAGCATAGAATCTTGTATGGGAACACTTTGCACCAATCAAAGGGCTCATCATTTACAATAGGGCACGCTAACTCGATTCATTATCGTAACAAACTAATGATGAATTGATCACCATATAAAAAATCAGAGACCCATTTGTTCATCTCCGGACTCTAGGAAACAACATCATATAATTTCACCCGACCCGGTGGAGAACCCGGTTGACCCGCCCCAATTGGGGACGAGTATTCCCTGCCAAACGGGTATCGGGTACGGGGCCGGGGATCCCCATTTTGCTAAAACTCGGGATGGGTTCGGGGTCGGGTATATATATATATATATATATATATATATATATATATATATATATATATATAGGCTTAGGTTATTCTATTCAAAGTAATTATTGTGTTATTGTATGCATAAATATGGGCCAATCATTTTACTTATTTTAAGAAAGTGATTAATACATATTATTGAATTAAAAATAATCGAAAAATACCATCTAATTTAACTAGAAGGCTATTTTAGTCAATTAATATAGATTTAATAAATGACATTTTCATATTTTAAGGGATCATAGATTCTATTAATTTTAAAAATCCGATTTTACGAATTATAAGGTTTTTAATTCGGACATTCTAACAGAATATGTTTGAGTATGTTCAAAAAGAAAATTATTCTAGAACCATAAAATAATAAAAATATTCGTGAACTTATTTCTTGTAGAATAACAAAATCCCGAACCAGCAATTGAAGAATTAAAACATAAATTATATTAATTCTTATAGAATACATGTAACAATTGCTAAGAATTACATTTAATGTTAAAGAATAAAACTAAAAAACTTTCAAATCAAGAAAAAAAACATCAGGATCTAACAAATACACTAATTTAGTCTAAAAAAATAATGTTGCTAAGAGGCATCGTTCAAATTTCGGATCCGTTCTTCAAACATCAGCTTCTGTGGAAACAAATCCAATGAATAAATTACTGAGAAAATATCCATATTCCATTCCAGCATAATTGGAATTCATGATTCCATTCTTATAGAATCAGAATTTATTTACCAATAATTATATTAATTCGAGGCATTCTAACAGAATATGTTCATGATTATCATAAAAAACATTCTTTTTCTGATAGAAATACTATAAACGAATATTATTAAAAATAGTAATTTGGTATTCTCTTTATTAAAAAAAATTAATAACACAAACACATAATTCAAAACAAATTGATCTTGATGTTCAATATCTAATACCTAATTGATAGAATGATACATCTTCTCAAGTATTTTTTTAATATTTCTCAAAGAAATTCAGAAAACTAGAAAATTTGCTTATAGGTATTTAGACCTACCAACAGTGTCAAGTGCACGAAGAACCAATTCTCAGATGACTGCATAGCCAGCTATTGTATGGAAGATGACAGGATCATCCGGTGATCCTGATCCCTATTAATAATCTCGCGCAACTGAGGACTACTCATTACACTGTTGCGTAGAGCTTCTGGGTCATTGATTAGCTTTTCCATCGTACTTTGACTGATGGATGATGAATCCATGGGTATTGTATTTCTTTAACCTCTGGAAATTCACACAAATTAATTGTAGCAGGTAGATGAGGACGAACCAAGTGAACAGTGTGCTCTGCCTCCAAATCTGTGAATCACAAACAGTAAATCTACAACGATAGTCCCAATTACAACAAATCAAAGCACTTGAGCAAATTTAATCGCAATTATAACATTAATCAATGATTGAATAAGAACTATTTTCAATTTATAATAGCATTTGAATCATCTCAGATTGAAATTACGATGTCAATCATAATGTGTAAACATGTAAACATGCAAATGTATAACCAGTAATGACTTGATGAAAGTAGTATACCATAACTCCTAAGTGTCTGATCGTCTTTGAGAACTGAGAAGGCGACCTTTATAGATCAAACGATGTTGTTCCGTAGGTACATAACAGTGCTTTGCAATCACAGACTTGAAGGATTCGACAGAAGAATCCAAGCTCACATGAACAACGAACTTCGTGATTCCAGAACACCGTATGTTAATGTCGACAGTGTCACTTCCGTCAACTTCTAATCCATCGGTGATGGCCACCGCCACCTTCATTTACCTCGTCTCTGCCTTCAATATCGCCTTGTTTCCTCAAAGCCTTTATATACTACACATACACACCATACGTTAGAACAATACGCATTAAGTACACTCAATTTCAGCATATAACAGAAAACAAGCAAAAATAATCGTACATACTTGAACATGAGCATTATATTTGGTTGGGCTTGTCGAGAGCTCCATTTCTAGGGTTTGTAATTCAAGAGCAGCTTGAGTTTCGTCGTCCGACTCCGAGTCGAAACTGGAACTTGATATAGACTGGAATAAAGGGGTAATGGCGGCTGGAGGGACAAGGTTGGGGTGTCAATTTGTTCAATTTAGGGTTTTCAGAATCGGTTTTTAGATAAAGATGGGAACGAGATTTAAACTGGAGAGATACCATGATTATAAGGATTATTTTTGGAAGTTATTAAACAAATGACTTAATTACCCTTATTTATTTAATTATTTAATTTTTTATTTAATTTTGATTGCCCCACATTTATGCATACAATAACACAATACTTAGTTAAAATGAATTGATCTATATTAGACCATCAGATATAGAGTTCATATATCAAATTATGTTCATAATTCCAAGAGTTCGTCAATCGTCACTCCATTTGACGATCTATATACCAAATCTTCACTTTTCGTTTTGATGTTTATTAGACTTTATGATTGACGTAAACATAATCTGATTATGACATCTGATTTTGATCGCTTATTAAACATGATATTTTTGTGTAAGGTGATTTTAATGTTGATAGATTGGGGATGGGTCGGGATGGGATGGGGATGGGCTGAGAAAAGCCCAAAATACAAAGGGAGTGGATTTGATTCCTCGTATCCGTCGGGGATGGGGATGGAGACGATGTTAGACACTCGGGAATGGGGACAAAGATGGTCAACCTCTCCTCAAACCCGCCTCATTTCCATCCATAATGGATAGCACAAATTTACCCATGGATTAGCAAAGTATTGGTCACAGATTAACGACAGATTGACAGCAAGTTAGTGACAAATTAGAATGGATTAGTGATGTGTGTAAATTCACTTAGTTTTAAACCTACTTTTAATTATAAAATAAACACACAAAGGCAGTGGACCTATCAATTGTGGTATAGCTAAATAAGTAGGGTGTCGAACACAGGGAACGGTAAATTAAAACTAAAAACTAATTATATTTAAATTAATTAATAAGTAGGGGTTTTCTCTAGTTTTACAAGACTAGAAACTTACTAACTATCACTTAAATTAAAAACAAGAAAAGCAAAGAATTAACTAGATTCAATAATGAGAAGGACTTCTGTTTAGTTCAACTCAAATGATCCTATGGTTGATGTTATGGTAATTGTGCAATAGATTAACTCTTTTGTTGGCTACCGGCTCAAGTGATTAGCTTCGCGTTCGCTACACTAACCCTTAGTGAACAAACTATCTCAAACAGTGATTAGTTTTCTAATTTAATTAAATTCACTAGATTAATTATTCGGGTTAATTTAGACTTGCAATAGTTAACTAATTTGGTCATTTAGTTAACGTCTTGTAGATGGTCATCACAAAAGCTCACACATGAATTTACCTAATTTTCTTATTAATTCTAGTTTCATGCTCATTAATCCTAGACATATGATAAAGTGGTCACATAAACATATGAGGTTGATAATCAAAAGATGTTCATACTATTTAATTACCTTCCTATTAACAGAAAATTAATTATCATTCACACACAAGGTTCTTTAGCAAGCTAAAACTAACAAAAATCACCAACATTGAATTAATCCTACCAATAATCAAACCATAGTCTCAATTTTGTATCCCCAAACAGAAGTTTAAGAATTTTAGCTCATGATTGAGGTAATAAATAGCAAATAAACGAATTCTAATTGTCTAGCCATAATGGAAAACAAAAGATTAAGTAGAATGATGAAATTTTGCCTCAAATCTCCTTCAAAATTGGATTCTAGGTTGTATCTTCGTTCTCTAGGGTTCTTCTGGCTCTTCAATCGCAGCTAATCTCTCTAGAAGGGTTCCAGAATTGATAATGTCGATCTGAGAAGTATCTTTATATATGTGAACCGACTCGTCGAGTCCATTGCCGACTCGCCGAGTCCATCTCTTAATTCCCGTATGCGATAAGTCTCTGAGTATTTATCTTCTCGAACATTCGATCGGACTCGCCGAGTAGTCAACCCTACTCGCCGAGTAGATGTTGTTTTCGGTGGTTTTCTTCTTTGTTCAATTCCCGGGCTCCCAATCGCTTCTCCTGCTTCCTTTTGCTTTCGAGCTTCACTTTTGGACTGAAAACATAATTCAAACACTTTTAAGTATCTTTTGTCCATGATATGCGATAATTTAGCTAATAAATGATAAAAAAAATCTATACTTAATATGAGCTAAATATGCTAATATCAAAATACCCCACACTTGACTTTTGCTTGCCCCCAAGCAAAACTGAATTTTAGCACATTAGAATCACATATGACAACTCCAATCTAACACAGCCATTATGCCAAGACCGCAACGCATATATTTGTGTTTAAAAATTTTCCTAAATACCCCCATACTCCAAATACTCACAATCCTCATAAACATTCGCCCACTTATCCCGAACAATGCTCATTTTATGCATCCTTCCGAATCCATCCGCAGAAAACCTCATATCGTCAAGGTATTTTTAGTTGAGCAACCCAAGCATACATAATCTAGAATTACAATTTATTATACCACTATGGAGCTCTTTTGAATTCTTCACTTCCTTGATAATTTGATCATTGAATTTTTTGAATTCACCACCTTTATTGTTTGATTTTTGGTATCTTCAATTTTTGAATTTCTTGGAATTTTGATGTTTTGATCTTCACTTTAATTTCTCCAAAATTCTTCAAACTTTTCTTGCAATTCTCTCTTTTCTTTTCTCTTTTTTTTTACATGTACCTCCCTTTTTCCACTCAAAACCCTACATGCTTAAGCAGGGGCGCTCAACCTCAACCTTTATTGGCTAACGATAATAATTTTCCTGGATACATTTCTGGTACACGATGCTAAACATATTGCATCCTTTGGGCTAAGCAAGGTCATGTTTTTGTCCCATGATTTCACTGGAATAAGGAAGCCACAAATGCACTAGAACGTATATAGGCTCAACTGAACATTTGGGTCTTCATGCAATCATCAACATAACTCTAACATGGAATCCTAATTACTTTTTACCAAAATTTCCTAAATTAATCCCTAAGTCACATTTTTGGTATGCAATTTTTTTTTAAATTAGACCTAAATTAGGATATTAAGATTCTACATTTAGTAAAATGACATCAACCCCCTACCCCACACTTAATTTATGCAATGTCCCCATTGCATATTATGCATGAAAAAGAACAATAAAATAAAAAGGGAATTGGAACAAAATCCCCTAGGATAGCAGTCGCTAGGTCGATATCTCTATTCTTCAACTCCTTCTTCAATTGACTTTAGACATGGAAATGACTCATCCACATCTTGGGCATCAAATCACATGTAGGCAGCTCCAAATAGGCAGGAAAAATAGTGTAAAATCTTCAAGAATCAATAGGGAAGAATAAATGGTCAAGTGGTATATTCAACAGCATCGAATCAGTAGTCTTGTTGGTATAAAATTAAGTGACTCGTCGAGTCATATAAATGACTCGACGAGTATAGTCGCGGACAGCTTCGAAAGTGCGAAAATACAAAGCGACTCGTCGAGTCAGTTAAGTGCACTCGACAAGTAGACCGCTGGGTGGAAAAATTTACATTCTGCATTTGTTCCAGCTCTTGATAAATCTTCAAAACTTCTCATAACTTCTAGACTTATTCACTCATGTCCCTCAGGACCGGACTCGACACCTTAACTCCAAACTCCGCCCTTTCTTGACTCTTTTCCACTCTTTATTTTTTTTTCTTTCTCAAACTCTAAACCCTTTATGCAAGCATTCCTAATCCAAAATCTGAAAGTCATCAAGATAAATTAAATATCAAGCATAAAAATAAAAGTCTTAACTAAAAATTCAAACACACCAAACAAAACAAAAATAAATTGAAAATTGTTCCATAAAACAAAAAAAAACTAATCATCTTCCTCCACATCATGGCCATGAGCAGCTCCACTTCCACTAGCTCCACTCCTCCTTGCATTAATCACCTCATCCCAAGATGGAATGTATGGGAAGTTACCCCCATAAATATGCGGAATATGGAAGTGATCAAAAAGCCGAATGTTGTACTTGTTGCTAAAATTGAGACTCCTCGCCATTTGATCTTGCATTCTCCTCATCACAACATTATACCGGTCCATTGGTACTTCATCATTATCCACCGGAATTACCGACGGTTCCTCCTCCACGTCTCGCTCTCGCCTCGACCTAACCCTCCTTCCCGATGCCTCGGGACCAACCACCGGGTCATCATGCGGGATAGCATAATGACCACCGCCACAATCTTGCCCTCCGAAAAAGAATGAGATTAAAAGGAGGGGCAAGAATCATTGTCATTAAATTCCATGCACCGTGGGTCATCAACCCAAATGAGTTGGCTAGCTGGGCGACGAACATGCCACCATTAATTTTGGAGGTTTTGCGATCCTTGACTGCACCCTCCGACAAATAAGAAGCCAAACACCATGGAATGTTGCAAAAGGTGTTGGATGTGATGATGCTCCAAAGATAAAAGACATCAAGGTTGGACACCTTGTCGTCATCCTTCCTTTGGTTGATGGTGGTGGAGATAAGACGGTGAATGAGACGGTGTGTGGGTGACCTAATGCTTTCTTCTTGGGCCGACTTCAGAATGTATAACTTGTTGGAGATTGTGTTCCACCAACCCGTACTCGTAACACCATCGGGGAACACCTTATGAGAGTGTTCCAAAAAGGTGCGAAAGATAGCAGTCGTAACCAATGGTTGGTCGTAAATCCCCAACCGACATGCAAGATCAATGACGGAGCATTGATGAAACTCGCCCCCAAGGAAAAAATTGAAACTCGCGGGGTGATAGCAATCGTCTCCTCCACGGAAAGACACCATGGAGAAAAATTCCCAGCAAAGTTCCCTGTACACCGGCTCTTGAATTCTAAAAACCCGGCTCCATCCATCACAAAGCATTGTCTCCCCCTCGTATGTAAATTCCTTCAAAAGACAAGGGGCCAACTCCTCCTCGTATTGGTCAGTCTACAACCAATCCCAATCAACCCTGTTCGGTACATAAATCTCCTTCATCCGGACCTCAGCCAACTTCTTCTTCCATCTTGTCATTGTTGAAGCCGATTCAATTCGAGGAAAATTCAACCAAGGAAAATCTCCTTGGTGTCCACTTGAGCTTTGTCCTCTGTGAAACATTTTCCCTGCAAAACAAAGAACACACAACCCAGAAAACATAGAAAATCATCAAAACCGATTACAGCTGGGTCCCCGACTCGACTCGTCGAGTCCATGAACGACTCGGCGAGTCGTACGAATTACACGAGTCAGTCGACGAGTCGATCAAAATTCGACCATAAAACCTGGAATTTTTCTCAAGGGTTTTGTCCATGGATGTTTCTAATATGTATTAAAGGAGAAATAACCATCCAAAACAACATAATTAATACTAAATCAAAACCCTAAAAATTCACTAAAATTCAAAATCGGGTATTCTATGAAATTGAAACCCTAGATCATCTAAAAATCATGGCTTTAACAGAATTAAGGAAGACATTAAGTACCTTTGGTGATAAAATTCGAAAATCTTGAAGAAAGAGTGAAGACTTTGATGAATGCTTGAGAGAGAAAGCTAATGGGGGTGTACGACGAGTGACAGGGGGAAATGATCTTATTAGGGTTAAAAACCCTAGTTACCAGTTGTAAAAATTCATTTTAAATTTTTTTTTTCTGTAAATAAAACCGACTCGTCGAGTCAGGGTCAGACTCGGCGAGTCTGGTCGCGAATTTATACTTACCTGGAATCTGAATAGGCTCATTGAGTCAGGGTGAGACTCGGTGAGTCACTTGCAAACAATTCAGAAAATAATATCATTCTATCATTAAAAACTCATTCCACCCCACACTTAGTTCATACGCACTCTCAAGCAGTCATGTCTGATGATTTGGAAGATGAATAAAATCCTAAAAACGAAAATCAAACTAAAATGAAAAAGATGAAAGAAAGAAAACTTTAATAACGGGTTGCCTCCCGCCAAGCGCTTCTTTTTAAGGAGTCGTTAGCTGGACTCCTTCCCTTCTACGTTTCATCATTTTCCTGCATCAAGAACGCACGCCCAATCTTTTGCGGTTTGTACTTTGTCTTGTAAGCGTGTATCTTCTTCTTGTAAGCCCGTCTCAATTCTTCTCTCTTCTTTCTCATAGCATCATCTTCAGCTACATGGCTTTCCCTTTTCCTCACCTTCTTCTTCTTTACCCCATTTTCTCGCACCCTCTTTTGCACTTCCTTTTCCTTAAATCGAATTACTTCATGGTTGGTGAAAACTCGGGCTCGAGGCTTGGTAATGAGTGGGTGATCAGCATCATCTCTCCTAACCCTTAACTTTTTCTCTTCTTCATTGCTTTCCTCCTCTTCAAGTGGATTATCCTCATCATTTTGCATTATCGTGTCAAGGCATGCTACATGAACGTGTTGAAGATTACCATCCATTCCTCCTTCTGCTATTTGATCTTCTAAAGAATTAAGGAAAATCTTCTTGTCCAGAACATGCAGAGAGCTGGTAACAAGCAGATCTAAACTGTCCAAAATGTTGAGATTTTCGATTGGACTTGTCGAGTCCATGAAATCGACTCGGCGAGTCGGATCGTATTCCTCACATCCCACTGCGTTTTCTGATTCAGTTCCCTTCATCAGCTTTTCTATCTCCTCTAAGTCTTTGTCAACATCTTCATTACCTCCAGAGGATAGCAAAAACTTACTTGGATCTTCTTCTTGCAAGAGTGCAAGTTCTTTTTGTAGTATCTCATCATCCAAATCAATGAATGAGATCTCTTCTTTTCTTCCTTCTTTTTGCTTGATCCCTGGTAAAGCTTTAAATACCTCTGACTCGTCTACTACCCTCAACGTTAGTGTGGACTCGCATACATCTATCAATGCGCATGCGGTGTTCAAAAATGATCTCCCCAAAATAATTGGAATTTCGGGGTCTTCTTCCATATCAAGTACCACAAAGTTCACGGGAAAAATAAATTTGTCAACCTTAATGAGGAGATCTTCACAAACACCTCTTGGTTGAATAGTCGTCTTGTCCGCCAAATGGATCTTCATATTAATAGGCCTTGGCTCCGGTAAATTCAGCTTCTTAAAGAAAGAGAAGGGCATTAAGTTGATACTTGCACCCGAATCGGTCAACGCTTGAGTGATAAGTACATTTCCAAATTGGCAAGGAATTATGATGCTCCCCGGATCGCCCTTCTTTTCTGGTAGCTCACTCAATACTATCTCCGCGACTTCAACTAAATCTTTTCTAGCATCAAAGAGACCCTTTAGCAAGTTAAAGTACTTGGGTGTTTGAAGCATTGTTTCCACAAATGGAATGTTGACTTGAAGTGCTCGAACATGCTCCATGAAAGCCTTGTACGCTCTAACATTTTCACCAGGCATGGCTCTGATTGGGAATGGCAAAGGGGGATTGTAGGGCTTTGAGGGAATAACAGTTTTGTCATCAGCGCGTGGACTCGTTGAGTCCATTAGAGGGACTCGGCGAGTCTGGTCGGTTTTAGCTAGAGCTGACTCTTCTGCCTTTTATGTATTCACGTTGGAGATCTTCTGTACAGGTGTGAAAATTTCTTCATAGCTGGAAGTCATAGCGTTCACATTCTCCATTCTCGGATTATTTTCGGTGTTACTTGGAAGTTGACCCGGTCTTCTCTCGTTCACTTGATGTGCAAGTTGTCCTAGCTGTTTCTCAATATTGAGAATAGATGCCTGCTGATTCCTTAACATATTCCTGGTCTCTTGTATTGCAGCATCATGATCATTATGTCTTTTCTCGGACGCGGCTATAAATCTAGTGAACATCTCTTCTAAATCGACTTTCTTTTCCATTACCGGTTCTTCCTTTTGATAAAATCCCCTCTCTTTCTGCTTGTATTTCTCCTCCTTAGCCTTCTTGTATTCTTCATATGGGAGCCATTCC
Organism: Lactuca sativa; assembly: GCF_002870075.4. Classification (NCBI taxonomy): domain Eukaryota; kingdom Viridiplantae; phylum Streptophyta; class Magnoliopsida; order Asterales; family Asteraceae; genus Lactuca; species Lactuca sativa. Next base: position 30,758,838 of record NC_056631.2, on the reverse strand, counting down.
TTCTTTGGTTTCCGCCAATTCTCATCGTATCGATCGCCGCTTGAGTAGAACACTTGAGCTTTCTTGTTTCCATTTTCATCTAAGTCACAATCCTTCGTGAGATGAGGCCCTCTACAGTTCTCGCATCCAACTCGAATAGCATGGATTGTTTGATCCATTTTTGTCATTCTTCTATCTAAACTATCGAGCTTAGCCATCATCGCCGCCATGCCATCATTTGCTGAGTTCACTACCCCCTGAATTACTTCATTTCTTGGATTTTGGTATTCTCTAGAATGCTTAGAGAATTCTTCAATTAACTCCTTGATTACCGGGGTGCCTTCTTTGTGAGTGGGCCTTGCGAGTCGAGCAATTGCCGTGTGGTGACATTGACTCCATCATAGAAGATGGAGACCTCTTGTTGGCTATTGAGGTCATGGTGTGGGCAATTTCTAAGAAGACCTTTGTACCTTTCCCAAGCCTTATAAAGAGATTCTCCGGGTTGCTGCTCGAAGTTAGCAATGGCTTTCTTCAACTTAGCTATTTTGGAAGGCGGGCAAAAGTGGTCTATGAACTCTTCTTTCATCTTAGCCCATGTGGTGACCGACCTGGGAGGAAGTGACTTGAGCCAATCCTTTGCAGCACCCTTGAATGTGACTGGAAGCATGCGAAGTAGTTGGGTCTCGCGTGATACATTTGGTACATTGAAGTAGTCATCCACATCATTTACTTCATCCAAGTGCTTGTAGGCGTCTTCGTGGTCTTTTCCATAGAAGGGAATCTCCTTGAGTTGGGCGAGGATATGACCCTTTAGCTCGAAAGTAGCGGAAACGGGAATTCTGGGCTGCACAAGTCCCGGGCCAGTGTCATCACGCATCCTCTTCTTCCATTCCCCCATGGGGACTTCATCGATATTAGCCATAGTGATAGCTAAATCGGATTCATGTTCGTATGTAGGTTCTTCTTCTTCCTCGGTCTCGTACTCGGTGTCTTCTTTAATTGGGTCTTTGATTGTCAAAGAGGCACTGGATGCTCCTGATTTGCAGCTCCTCTTCTTGCTGAAAACGGACTTAAGGTTCTTTGGTGGCGAATTCTTTGAAGAAGCGGATTCTCCAATGGCTTTTCCTTTGCTCCTCCATAATGCGGATTCCGGGTCTTCGAGAGGAGGGACCAAAGGTCTATCAGATCCTCGGGTCATGAAACAACTGTAAACAAAACAAAAAACACGTAAAAAACACAAAAAATAAATAAAAATTAAAACTGTGAACAACGATGAATTCGCCGAGTCGGCACGGGTGCACTCGGCGAGTTAAAGGCAAAAACAGAAAAAATTTCTGATTACTTTTAAAAACGGATTTTTATTAAAACTTATACTAATTACTAAATTACCTAAGAATTAACTTTGTGTAAGATAAATCCCACACAAAGGATAGATTAAACTAAAATTTAGTGCTAATTTAGAACCATTCCCCGGCAACGGCGCCAAAAACTTGATGTGTGTAAACTCACTTAGTTTTAAACCTACTTTTAATTATAAAATAAACACACAAAGGCAGTGGACCTATCAATTGTAGTATAGCTAAATAAGGAGGGTATCGAACAAAGGGAATGCTAAATTAAAACTAAAAACTAATTCTATCTAAATTTAATTAATAAGTATGGGTTTTCTCTAGTTTTACAAGACTAGAAACTTACTAACTATCACTTAAATTAAAAACAAGAAAAGCAAAGAATTAACTAGATTCAATAATGAGAAGGACTTCTGTTTAGTTCAACTCAATTGATCCTATGGTTGATGTTATGGTAATTGTGCAATGGATTAACTCTTTTGTTGGCTACCGGCTCAAGTGATTAGCTTCGTGTTCGCTACACTAACCCGTAGTGAACAAACTATGTCAAACAGTGATTAGTTTTCTAATTTAATTAAATTCACTAGATTAATTATTCGGGTTAATTTAGACTTGCAATAGTTAACTAATTTGGTCATTTAGTTAACCTCTTGTAGATGGTCATCACAAAAGCTCACACATGAATTTACCTAATTTTCTTATTAATTCTAGTTTCATGCTCATTAATCCTAGACATATGATAAAGTGGTCACATAAACATATGAGGTTGATAATCAAAAGATGTTCATACTATTTAATTACCTTCCTATTAACAGAAAATTAATTATCATTCACACACAAGGTTCTTTAGCAAGCTAAAACTAACAAAAATCACCAACATTGAATTAATCCTACCAATAATCAAACCATAGTCTCAATTTTGTATCCCCAAACAGAAGTTTAAGAATTTTAGCTCATGATTGAGGTAATAAATAGCAAATAAACGAATTCTAATTGTCTAGCCATAATGGAAAACAAAAGATTAAGTAGAATGATGAAATTTTGCCTCAAATCTCCTTCAGAATTGGATTCTAGGTTGTATCTTCGTTCTCTAGGGTTCTTCTGGCTCTTCAATCGCAGCTAATCTCTCTAGAAGGGTTCCAGAATTGATAATGTCGATCTGAGAAGTATCTTTATATATGTGAACCGACTCGTCGAGTCCATTGTCGACTCGCCGAGTCCATCTCTTAATTCCCGTATGCGATAAGTCTCTGAGTATTTATCTTCTCGAACATTCGATCGGACTCGCCGAGTAGTCGACCCTACTCGCCGAGTAGGTGTTGTTTTTGGTGGTTTTCTTCTTTGTTTAATTCTCGAGCTCCCAATCGCTTCTCCTGCTTCCTTTTGCTTCCGAGCTTCACTTATGGACTGAAAACATAATTCAAACACTTTTAAGTATCTTTTGTCCATGATATGCGATAATTTAGCTAATAAATGATAAAAAAAAAATCTATACTTAATATGAGCTAAATATGCTAATGTCAATTAGTAACAGATTATTGAAAAATAAAAATTACGGTACCCTTCACAACACGTCCCTATGCAATCGTCAGGGCTGGCCCTGCGGGCTTTATACGTATCCTTGAATTTCTACTTTTAAAAGAGCTCCATTTTGACAGTGATTTACTTTGAAGTCTGAATATATATTTTCAGAGTTAACTTTTTAAGATGTGTATGCGTGATAAAATAAACAACCTTTTTATTAATCTACAGAAACCGTAAATTACATTTTGAAATGTTATGTAACCTAAATAAAACGACATGATCAATTTTTTAATGACAATAAATCATAATAATAATAATAAGGAAAAATGACTTGATAGGGTAAGATACTTTTTGAAATGTACACATTTAGTCATTATACTTTTTTTTTGTAAAATAAACCCTTATACTTTTTTTTGTAACAATGCAATCCTTGTGACCGGCTATACCCGGTATACCGGTCATATACAAATTTTCTTTTAGGGAAAATGACTTGAAAGAGTAAGATACTTTTTGAATTCTATAGATTTAGTCCTTTTTTTTGTAAAATAAACCCATGTACTTTATTAATATGTACACCTTAGGTCCTTTTCACCGGATTTTACAGGTTTTGCTGATGTGGAAGCACAAGTGGCACTAAATAGCAATTAATTAGCTTAGTCACCAGAGGTAGGTGATCCTCCAGCAACAAGAAAAGGGCAGCGACCCTTCTCTTTCTCGTCTCTCTTCCTTCCGGTCGAACATCAACAACCAAACACCCTTTACCTGTTGTGTTTCTCGGATCTGTCTCTCTTTGCTTCCATCTTTGAGATATGTTGCCTGAAAAAGAAGAAAGAATCGCCGAAGGGGCTACCAGAGCAGCTCCTCGCTGCCAACTACCATCTCTACTTCCTCCTGCCTCCCCCTTCAACCTTGTTGTTTTTGCCATCATTCCTCCTTACTACCAGTGATGTGTAGGAAAACACAAAGGAGTTGCCAGAGATCGGGGTTCTCCCTCTTTTTCATGATGAATAAAAGTTGGAAAAATCTCGTTGTGGATATGTGGATGTCACCTGCATATTTCATTTCAACAAAATAAAAGAAAGGGAAAATGACTTGATAGGGTAAGATACTTTTTGAAATGTACACATTTAGTCCTTATTCTTTTTTTTTGTAAAATAAACCCTTCCATGTCAGTAAAACCTGTAGAATCCGGTGAAAATGACCTAATGAAACCATTGTCCAATAACTCCTGAAGTTGCTTCATGAGCTCCTTCATCTCCGTTGGTGCTAATCGGTATGGTGCTTTTGCTATCGGTGACGTTCCTGGTAACATGTCTATTCTAAACTCCACTTGTCTATCAGGTGGTGATCTGGGAAGATCTTCGGGAAGGACCTCCGGATAATCACACATGACCGGTATATTCTACACCTCCTTCTTTTACTTCTTAGCATCGATCACAAACGCCAAGTATGATGCACATCCCTTGGACAAACATTTTGTGGATTTCATTAGGGAAATGATTCTAGAATTTACTCTATGTTTGTCCCCGTACACCATAAATGACTCTTTCCCAGGTGGGTTTACTCTTAATATCTTCTTTCTGCAAAGTATCTCAGCATCGTTAGCGCTAAGCCAATCCATTCCCAGAACGATGTCAAAACCGTTCAACTCTATGGGTAACAGCTCTTCGTGGAATTCATTTATGTTCAAGTCGATGACGATGTTCCTAATACGATTACTAACAGGTACGAACTTGCCACTGGCAACTTCCACAATTAGGGCATTATCAAGTTTTTCTACAGGTAATGCTAATTTCCCACCAAATTTATGTGACACAAAGGAGTAGTTTGCTCCCGAATAAAATGGTATATTGGCAGGCAATCCATTTACAAGAAATGTACCTGAAGCGACATCTGCTGCCTCCTTCGCAGCCTTAAGTGTCATCTGGAAGGCCCTCGCCTTTGGCTTCGGTGGAATGTTGGGTCTTCCTGCCTCCTTCTTCTTCGGGCAGTCCCTCGATATGTGCCCCTCCTCGTTACACCCATAACAGACTTCCTTTGTGAGGGTGCATTCATTGGCATAGTGCTCGAGCTTTTCACACTTAAAATAGGTGACTTCTCTGTCACATTTCCCAGAGTGCTTCTTCTTGCACTTGTCACACCACTTCGCTTCTGCTCCTCCTCCTCTCGAACCAGACTTCGAGAATTTATTTTTCTTGTTGGAACTTGAAGATCCATCGAACTTCCTTTTCTCACCAACCTCGGCCCTCTCCAGATCCCTTTCCTTCTGCTGGGTCTCCACATTCTTAGTTGCTCGAACAGATGCTTTCATAGTGTTGCCATATTGACTGTTGGTCCAAAGTCGGACGGCAGTCTGTTTGTGAACTTCTCAATATTAGAGAGTTCCGTTGGCACCATGTACGAAAATAACTTCATCTTCTCTGTGACTGCAATAGTATAGTCGTCAATGCTCATTCTTCCCTTCTTCAAGTTTTGGAACTCGTTGTTCAGATCAATCAGATCTATCTCTGAACAGTACTTCACCTTCGATTATTCCAAGAACTCCTACCATGACATCTTCTGGGCTTCTCCTCGCGACATAGTATCTGCCAATAACTTGCACCAGCTCAAGACTCCGGTCTTCAGTTTTCTTACTACGAAGACGGTCTTCTGTTTCTCGCTACAGTTGCAGCTCTTAAACACCATCTCCATTTCTTAGATCTAGTCCATAATCTCAATAGACTTTGCGCTTCCTGAGATACTTGGTGGTTTCGCACCCAAGAAATTCTTATATATTCACCCATCCTTGTCATTTCCCCTCTTCGGGTCATTCCTTTCCCCTTGGGTTCCAGCTTGACTCACAGGGCAGTTATAGTTTCCCTCCTCCGATTGCTCGGGAATCAGTTTAGTTTGCTCAATAGGTACCGTAATTTCCTCTTGGTTTCGTTGAAGTAATCACATCGTTTCCTCCATTTGATGATCTAACATCGTCTAGATTATTGCTTGTGACTCCGCACGTTACCTTTCCATCCTAGGTTATAACCGTGACTCTTATGTCTTTTTTTTAACTCTTAGGCTTCTTGATTGTTGGTGGTGGTCAATCTTGAACCTGATCTTAATTCTAAATTTGTTATTCATCAGAGATTCCTGCTCCTTCTAGATTAGACTTAACCTATGATAAGGTATTTGCTTTGACTATCGTAACAGACTGATGGGTCATGCTCTGATGACCTTTCATCATATGATGTAATCGCTAGACTTACGTTTCTTTGAGTTAGACTCCAGGATCGAAGATACCTTCCTTCATGTTCTAATGTGATAAAATCACATTCTAGCATGTAGCACTTCTAGCTAAAAGCTGCTTAATTTTAATGGTATTCGTGATACTTCTATTGATTGCTTCGATTATCTTTTCCTCCAATCTAAAATCAGATGCTACATCGAACTTACTTCGTAGATTAGTCAGACTTGATTTGGTATGACCACTAAGGTCGGAATTAACATTTACCTTCGTAGTCATTACCGAAGTAAAGGTAATGATGGAAATGAACAAAATAGTTCAAAAAATTAGAGACGTAGTAACCATGTGACTTTCCCTAATTCAAGTGTGAGTCTTGTGCTTCATTAGTAAAGGCATATACTACCTTTCACACTTACTCATACTCGTCCCAAGTATTGTCTCACAGTTCACTAAGTTATCATAAAAATGAAATCACACAGAAAACAAATAACATAATTTAGGAAATTGCATTATATCCGAAAAATGTTACAATATTTATTTATATTGCATGCATATTACATCAGGCTACTCATTCTAATACTACTCATCTTCTTCCTCAAATTCCAAGCTCTGGATAAGCCGCTCTCTATTCTTGACCTTTTCCTGTTTCGTCAAGGATCCTATAATACGCCCTTGCCTTCAGTTTTGTTGGAATATTTGGCCTTTCCACTCCTCTTTTCTTTAGGAAGTCCTTGTGGAAATGCCTATATTCTCCAAGCTCGAAGCAAACCTCCTGCTTGGCCATGCATTCATTACCATAGTGATCAGTCTTCCCACACTTGAAGTAGGTCACATTTTTGGTGCATCTCCCCCCAAAGTGCTTCCTTCTGCACTTGTCACACCACTTTTCTTCATCGTTACCTCTATATCTCTTGTCACTGGGGCCAGGCTTAGAAAATATACTTTTCTTATTTGATTTAGAAGATCCTTCAATCTTCCTCTTCTCTCCCTTCTCATATTTCTCTAAAATCTTTTCCCTTATTTGGATCTCCACATTCTTGGCTGACTAGATAGCTTCTTTCAAAGTCTTTATTGACTTTACCGTTGGACCAAAGTCCGTTGGTAGTCTGTTAGCGAACCTATCAAGCTTGGAAATTTATGTGGGTATCAGATGAGGTACCAACTTCATCTTTTCAATGAAGTTTGTAGTATACTCATTGACACTTAGCTTGCCCTTTTTCAGATTCTGGAACTTATTTTTGATATCCAGGAGGTCTTGCTCGGAGCACTATTCTCTTTTCAACTGCATCAGAAAGTTTCCCCATGACATTCTCATTGCTTCTCCTCTTGGCATAGAATCATCCAATAGATTCCACCATATCAAATTCCACCCTTTAGTTGTCGGGTAGAAAGGATTGTCTTCTGCCTCTCGCTGCAGTCACAACTAATCAAACACCATCTCGATCTCGTAGATCCATTCCATGACTTGCATTGAGGTTGGATTTTCGGAAAGACTTGGCATATTGGAAGCCATGAAATTTTTGTGTTTGCATCCCCCTCTCTCAACCCTATCAATCGGATTGTTCCTCCTTATTACTTGGGGCTCAGCTTGGCTAACAGTCCGACTATAATTTCCTTCCTCTAATTATTCTTCTTCCAACCCACGTTGTATGACGGGTGCAGTGGGTTTATCTCTATTACCCTGAAGTAAATGCCTTGTATCCTTCATCTGATGGTCTAACATTATCTGCATCATCGCATGTACTCCTGTAATCTTGATTGGCTCAGGTGCAGCAAAGGTTGTAGAACTCGTTACTCGGTACCTGTTCGGCCGACTACCGAGTAGCAAGTACTCGAGAGTACTCAGGAGTACTTGGATTCAGTAGTTCATGTAGAAATATTTTTTAGTTAAATTATATATGTCAAAATCATAAGATGATTGAAATATATAACAAAATTAGATACATGTGTATACACAAAAACTAAAAAACACATAATGGTCTCATTTCGTGAATAATTACTGAAAATTTAAGATATATATATATATATATATATATATATATATATATATATAGTAATAACCACATGTATGTGTGCTAACTAATAAATCATTAAGTATATTATACATATTAATCATTGAGTTGACCGAGCTTTACAAAACTACTAAGTTCAGTAAGGGGTCGATCGGGGAGTACTCGAGATTCTGTAACTCGCCTTGGTAAGGGGCCGAGTAGCGAGTACTCGGAGGAGTAATCGGCCAAATCGGCGAGTTTTACAACACTGGGTGCGGTTGCTACCTCTGCTGCACACAAAATCACCCGTGGCTCAGGCTGCTGGTTTCCATTAGCATTTCCTAATTTGTTGTGTGTCCTCACCATGTCGTTCTATACACCAAAGCGACATTTAGTGTACTGAGACGGGAATGTAGATAGGGAAGGTTTAGATGTGTAATCCTCCTTCTCACTCCGAAAAATTATATGTCAGTTCTAATACCGTAATTAAACGTTTAGAAGCTTGAACACATAAAGTTTCCTAATTCTAGGCTGGCAACAGACATTAAACCTAATAATAGCAATTAGATAAGCAACCTAAGGCATCATTGGGCATCTCACAGATATAACATGCATAAGTCATTTAGCACATAAAGCAAATTAGACATTTTGTCCTAAAGTGAACTAGAGTTTGTGTCAATTCAATTATATTACCTAACATATAATAGACACACATCTCATGATCATTGCTTAACATTCTAAGTTTAAGCCTAGAAGTCCTTTAAATTCCTAGTTCGCTTAAACTCAGGCTCTGATACCAATTGTGATATCACAAATTTCACGGCTAGAAAATACCGATTTAATTATGCTTATTTCATTTCAGGGTATCATATTTAAAGAATTATATTGCAAAATTTGTTCCCAATAATGTGATAATATTATTACCAAGCATTTTCGAAGGAATGTGTTTCATTAATAATTTTGGGATGTCATCGTCAATACACAAACATAAGCATAACGAAAATATTACAGGCTCTACAATATCTAATGGCCTATATTTCATTTAATATCTCATCTGACCCAAACATTAAGTACCTTCGTATCGATACCTGTGATACAAAGAAATTGAATGGGTCTGGTTGGGAAACCTGGTTAGTACATAGGAATTTCAATCTTATAATTTTATTATATATATATATATATATATATATATATATATATATATATATATATATATATTAAATACACCTTATATAAGAAATCTACCCCATTCTGTCGATCCTCACTTCTAATCCTTTTCATTGACATAATCCATACTCTCGAATTTAGAAATGAATGGCTTTACCTAATACATACTCTCGCATAAGGAATGAAGGACTATCTCTAATCCATACTCTCAGATCAATAATGAATGAATATCTCTAATCCATACTCTCAGATTAGTGATAAATGACTATGCCTAATCCATACTTTCGGACTAGAGACAAATGACTATGCCCAATCTATACTCTTAGACCATGGACAAATGACTATGCCTAATCCATACTGTCGGACCAAGGATACTCAAATTCTATTCTTCGTTCATGTCTCACATGCACTCTTACTAAGATGATATCCATTGTCCAACTTAATTAAACTTAAGCCTATTTTTCAAGTCTTATGTTATCTCTTGGTCAGGATGAAATGATCAACTCCTAATACCAACTCTGTTTAGATAACACTATCCTACTTCAGTGTATACTGAGCATTTAGCTATTAACAAACTTTTTATCCTTCTCTCTAATGATAGTTATATTATTAATATCATGAAATAATATATATATATATATATATATATATATATATATATATATATATATATATATATCTTAACATATATAGAACCATACTTGGTTCGCATATTGTATATTATCACATACGTTCTTAAAACATATTCCAGGAAATAAGCATATGTCTAACATATAAACTCTGAAAAGATATTTAATACTTTAATTAATACTTGTATGAAAATCATGTTCATGAAAGGGACCATACACTCACTTGATAAGAGTGGATGCCACAGAATTTGGTCAGAACTTCGCCTTGGTACTTTATCTTTTCCTATGACGTGACCGAGTAATTTGATGAAAACTGGGAACTATACGGGCAGAAATCTGACCCGGAGGCTTTTACTAGATAGCTACTACTAGTTAGGTACTTCAGGTGTCGTAGGGCTTTACCCAGATGCTAGAAAACATAAGGAAATGAGCTACATGAGGGAGAACTAAGAGATAGAGGCTATAGGGGTGACCGGGTGAGATCTGAGGAGCATATACGGAGGGCTATTTATAGATAAAAAAACATTTATTTGCATGTCGCGTATCCAAATTGCACGCCACACATTTGGTCGGGAGGGGTGACGTGGCAGCTTCTGGGTGGTGACACATGTCGAGCATCTGGTGGAGTGTCAGTGCACACGACCGTGCATAGAAATGTCTGATTTCTTATAAATTTCATATCTTTTACGTACAAGCTCCGTTTTCGATGGGTTTTATAGCTATTAATGAGATCTACAACTTTCGTTTAGACTCTATCGGCTAATTTTGAGTTTATTTTTAAGTTATTATTTTAACAGGCTTAGATTGTTAAAGTCTATTAAACATTCATAACTCTCACATGTGATATCCGTTCTCGATTGTCTTTATCTTGACAGAATCATATGAACGAGGTGTTCGACTCTCATTTAGATTGTTTTTCCTAACAATCGACACATTTGAATTTCGATTTCGGTGTTAACATTGTTACGTTGAAATATTAGAAAAATCATAACTTCGTCTTATGAAGCCAGATTTGAGAATTCTTTATATGCACACTCTTGGTTTAAAGACTACTATGAATTTCATTTAGATCAATTATGCTAAAAAGAAATTTATCAAAAATCCCTTTCTTCGATACGTAGAGTCGTATCAGTTTACTCGCGAAATTTCAAAGAACCATAACTTGTTCATACGAAGTCGGATTTCAATGTTCTTTATATGTAATGAATCCTTGTCACATATAATATAACTTTATTTAAGGTCATTTATCCTAAATAACTTTCTATCAAAAGTCATTTTTATCACTTATATTATCTTAAGCATCTAGCCCGAATCTATGGGTGTTACAACTTACAACATCCCTTGTGGTGGATCTGAAATGACTACATACGTTAATATGGATGAGATCCAACAATCATTCACCTTTTTCACAAGTATCAGTGAAAGGTGATTTCAGCATCTTGTTCAATAAATAATACTCACATTCATCATCTGATTTGAGGTCAAACAATTCCAACATTCCATCCTTTTGGAGTTAGTTGATCTGATTCTTGTTAATGTGCCCAAGACGACAACACCATAAACATGCCTTGTCTAAACCATTCGAAGAATCAATAATATAAACATTATTATCAAGTTCATTGACACACACACAACAGTTTCATACACACTGTTACAAGGATAAGCTTTGAAAAAAAGCACAATTTTTATAAACTAAAAGTGCACCATTGTCATTATCAAAATCGTAGTGATAACCTTGTCTAAATAAAGCATGAAATAAAATTATGTTTCTTGTAATCTATGACGAATAAAAACAATTGTTTAGATCAACCCTAACACTATTTTCAAACATTAGCTCATAAGTCTGAATCCTGGTAGCATCGGACTTTTGCCTATTCCTCATGATCAAGTTCAACTTCCGATGTTCGTCATCTTCACTTTCCCTTAGTACTGCATATCATAACAAATATAGAAACCACATCCTGTATCAAGGATCCAAGAGTTTGAAATATAAGTGTTATTGAATTCAATATTGTACATGCCAGATGATGAGCCAAACACCTTTCCCTTAGCTTCTCTCACTTTTTGTAGGTACTTGGGTCAACTTCTCTTCCAATGTCCCTTTTAGTCACAATGAAAGCGCACAGATTCTTTCGGATCACTGACAGGAGGAATATCAAATTTGACCTTTCCCTTTGACCTACTGGACTCTCCAATGTGGTCTTTCCCTTTCCACTTGGATTGGGAATGGGAATTTATACTCTTGCGCTTGCTTTGTTGAATAGCCATGATTGCGGCACTAGTAACACTGTTGGAATGATACTTCTTCATTCATGCTTCAAAGGTTTTCAATGGATTTAAAATCTCAATACATGTAGTCTTCATATTGTTCAAATGATAGGCCATGATGAACTGATCATAACTACTGGGCTATGAGTCAAGCACCATGTTAATGGAAAGCTCATTGTTAAAGTTAACATTGAGCTTTTCCAATCTCTCCATGTGTCTCTCCATTTTATGCACATGAGCGCACACATATTCCTCTTCTTTCAATTTGCATGTTATAAGGGCCTTAACGACTTCATAATGCTCTTGCCCTGCTTTCTTACGGGACATTTGAGCAAGAGCCAAGTTCATCTCGTAGGTCTAGTAGTACTCATAATACTTTTGAAGATATGGTGCCATAGTTTCAATCATAAGGCAAATGACCTTAGTAGTGTCATCAACATGTTGGTTGTATTCAACCAATTCCTCAGGAGTAGCAATTTCTTTATCAATTTTTGGAACAGGAGTGTCGAGAACGTACTCATTGTTCACATATCGCAATGTCATCTTCAAACTACGCATCCGATACATATAGCTTAGGCCAGTAAGCTTGTCCTTTGATCGGATCAACAAAAGAGTGAAGTTATGAGTGGGTGGAGGAGGAGGAGGAGGAGGAGGAAGATCACCATTTACATAAATCTAAAATAAGAGATAAGATTTTAGTTAGTTGATTCAATTGTTAATATTTTAACCCAAATTGATATTCAAGGCTAGGATCCATAAATACAATTCAAAATTAAGAAGATGGATGTCGTAATTTAATTGCGAATTTATTTTAGGTGGGTAAAGCATGTTTAATCTCAGATTATGCTCTTCAATTTGTGACTGGGATGCCGAAAATCACAAACAAGATGTGAATCACCATGAAAACCCACATGACATCCTCAAGGTCGTTTATGATATCACATTGACATGTTGGTTAACTGCACAAGCTCAATCAACAACCATAAATTCTAGTATGTGCCATCATTATATCTGTGTAGTCCCACATTAGTCTGTCAATTAACCACGCACGCTCCACTAATGACTTGCAAAGAAATGATGTGTGTTTTCATGGATTAGCATACAATTCCATATTTTTCTAAAATAAATAGAGTGAGATTTTATGGAATGTTCTAATATGTTATACATTATACTTTTAATATAATTAGTGTCCTATCAAACTCGTTCGGCTAACGACCCTCCACCACATAAAGAAATGGTGGGTGAAAATGACAAACATTCAACGGTCATTTTATAACTCGTTTCCTTATACCTCTCTTTTAGTGTGACTTCATAAATGAGTCCTACTAATGATTCGACTGACCTTTTAGTTATATATATAGTATTATAACTCCTATATATAGGGTGTATTTTAAAACTTTTTAAATTACATGGTTCAAATCTTATTAATTCAATTAACTTTTAATTAATTAATATTTGAACTAGTAAGATTTAACAATTATTTTTAATTCAAACTTTTATTAATTAATATTAAATCTTTGTTAAAGGATAATTTCATTATCTAATCATCTTATAATTGGATAATCACCTTTTTAAAATGTGTTCTTATATTCAAATTAGGATTTCTAATTGTCTAGTCATATTATTAAGATTTTAAGCATTTAAAATAATATTAAATAACTAATAACTATCCTATCATTTGAATAAAGCAAGAAAATCCTGAAATTTTATTTTTGTCAATTCCCACGATGTGGTAGAGGGCTGCCCACATAGTGATTTCCATAGTTTGTCGATTTTTATTAGTTTCTGGTTTCATCTTTATGTACTACTAATTGACAAAGTTAAGCTCTTATACCACTATTGGGGTTTTAGGTTTTGAATCACTTGTATTTGCAGAATTTCACATAAACGCTTTTGGGTACATGCAACGTAAAATGGATTTATGGCTTTTCACTATTAATAGTAACATACTTTATGAAACAAAACTAAACTTATGTAAACCGAAAGTTATGGACAAAGAAATCATACATTTTGCTTAAATCGAATTAAGCACTCAAACACTTGAAGATCTATGTGGAAAACCTATCTTTAATTGTATGGTAGCCTCTAATGCGTCATACCCAAAACCTATGAAACCTTAGGATTGATTAAAGGAGAGGGGAGAGTAGAAACCGATTTCTCTATGTTGTAGACAAAGGATTAGTTTTGGCTTAAGGTTAGGACTCATTATATAACTCTCAATAATCCTTAAACCCTAGATTTGAATAATAAAATAATACTATTTTATTCTTATTTAAATACAATTTCCTCATCTGAGTAGAAAGCTTCCAAAATCCTTCATTAATGCTTCTAAAACCGTCCCCTCCCTGAGAGGTTGTTGATTCTCTCTTTTGTTCAACTATTAAACAATTGTAGTTCGGTCCTTGTACCTCTAATTATTTCTAATTAACCCATAATTAATTTCTAATTAATTCTAATTAATTATAAATTAATTTTTACTATTTTAAATTAATATATTAATTATATAATATATTAATAAATCATTTATCTCTCTTATAATTAGTCCAAATTATTTCCTAATTATAAGACCTTAAACACTTAATCCAACACCTCCCTCCCCTCCATACACATCATATGGTCGCTTGAAATAGCCCAATAATAAAAATATTTTTTAAGAAATTAACAAATTATTAATTCAATATATTTATCACTTTACATTGTTTTATTGCTTCTAACTGGTCACTCATTTAGTATTAGAATGAGGAAGAGTATCAAATAGACAAATAGTTGATATCCATAATTAATCTTTTCACAATTATGTGTTTTTTTTATTGAATTGCACAAAATGAATGGTTTATTTCAAAATAGACCACTTTTCTGTTAAGGTTGTTTTGATAGTTAAAGTAAAGTATATCGTTTATCGCCGAAGTACGCTGCAAATACAACTATTGCCATTAAGTACATGAACTTCCCTATTCGACCTCGTGATAGATGTTTTAAATCGATACACCATTTACTTTTAATAGATCCGTATAAAAATCGGCTAATTTGATTTTTTTTTTGATTTTCTGTAACCCACATGATTATTTTTTTTTTAAATGTTATGTGATCTTTTTGTATCACCTCTTTCGTCCTTTTCTTCATTATCCTTCATAAAAATGAATAAAACCGAACAGGGCGGAGCTTCAACATTTTATTTGGGGGCCGGAAATATAATATGTATAAAAAGCGATGAGCAGGGGGGCCACAGCCAAAATTTTATATTTTTGGGCCTAATATGTATAAAATTAAAGTATAGGGACTAATTGTGATAAAAAAATCAGGAGGGGCCACAACCCCCTAGCCCTAATAAAGATCCGCCCTTGAAACCGAGAAGTGAATACGTATTAACATTGAAAAATTATCAAGCACATGGAGTTGAAAAAAATTATAACTAAAATGTCTTTATACCAATGTTTTAAAAACCGGTTTGAACCGGCCGGTCGAACCGGTTGGACCGAGAACCGGAGGAATGAGCGGTTCAACTATCACCGGTATTATATTAATTTTTGAACCGGCCGGTTTTTTGAAAAACCGGTCAAAATAAACCGGTTGAACCGGTTAAACCGAATAAATACACATGAAAAAAACCATTTACATACTAAACTTTGATGATTTTTTTTTAAATCTATTTAGTTTTCTCTAAATAAAAAGATATGGTAAATGTTATAAAGTTTTTTGATATGGTTGTATTCATCTAATATTATATTTGGTTTCGATATTATATATATATATATATATATATATATATATATATATATATATATATATATATATATATATATATATATATATATATATATATATATATATAGTCAAGATCAAATAAGAAGAAAATTTTTGATAGGAAGGTAAGAAGTTTTTTTTCTACATATTTTTTTCGCGAACAAACAAAATGAATCATTAAATGAAAAAATCTCATCTTGATGGCAGCATTCTTAAAAAAAACAAATAGAAAAAATTAAATACAGTTTAAGAAAAAGTTTATTAAATTTTTTTAAAAAACAATTACATACATATGTCTTAGTATTTTGCAGGAATCCTTTTCACATAGCTCAATAAACAATCTGTCCGTCTCTATTTCCGCTAACCTCTTCAGATGGCCTAATTTACCATGGTATTCTTTCACCTCTTCAAACAAAAGTTAAACTAAAAACTTAAGAAAAAATAATAACAAATATAATTAATTTGTCATACATCTTCATCAGCCTTTATGAGTTTGGCCACAAGAGTTCAACAGAATCTACGGATACATTCCCCCCACTTTTAGAATTGGTGATGACGTGAGTTTCAAATCCTTTTAGCGTCTTTTCTTTGAGAGTGAGGCCAGGAATGTATTTCAGTTTCGGTGCCATGATGACCCAAATTTCTTCGTCCTACATTTTGCACTTAGATTAATCACAACACAAAACACACAAAACAAAACACAAAACACAAAACACACAGAGAGACAGAGACAGAGTAGATGCAAACTTTGAAAACCACAAAACAAGTAGATGTAAAATAACCAATAGCATCACCAATTTTCGGTCAAAATGAAGTCAATAGAAAGTCCGGAATCAACTAATAAATAATGGTAAATCCAACAGATAAACTATCGTAGATCCATGACACTGTATATGGATGGATGAGCCAAAAGTTCATTTCGTTAAAATTGATTGCCAGATGAACTGTATGTTAAATTAATGAAATAGCTTGTAGTGATATGCGTAATATGCGTAACTGGATATGGCACCACAAAACAAGTAGATGTAACATAATTAACAGCTGTGCTAATTAACATAGTTTGGTGTGTGTGAGCGAGAGAGATGAAAAGGGGAATGAAGCTAACCACACAGAATGTCAAAGGAAAATCGAAAAGACCACGTTCGAACCTTAAACTTTGCTGAAATCGAATGGCGGGAATCGTCACGACATTGCGGAGTGACGGAGGCGACGACAATGGCGGACAGCGACACGGAACTGACGGACGGGCGAGGGTGACAGCAGGAGGTTAAGGAGGAAGTCGTGGTTGAAGCTTTGAGCGAAAGAGGCCTGAAAGTGAAAAGGGGATGAAATAAAAGCCCTAGCCAAAAGCTTGGGTATATATATATATATATATATATATATATATATATATATATATATATATATATATATATATATATATATATATATATATATATGTTCAGGTTAATTTGAAACCATTATAATTTTGTGAGACGACCAAATCTAAAAATAATTTTAAAATGCAAAATAAATGGAAAAATCCAACAATTATTTTTTAAATATTATTTTTTGGAGCTTGAATTAACTAAAAAATATAAAAAAATCCCGTTTTTTTTTAAATACGTGAAATTATCTAATAGAATATTACGGTATACATATTCTAAAAAATAATTTTAAAATTCAAAATAAATGAAAAAGTCTAAAAATTCTTTTTTTAAATATTATTTTCGGAACTTGAATTAACTAAAAAAATAAATAAATAAATAAATAAAATAAATAAAAAATCCCGTTTTTTTTTTTTTGAAAAATACGTGAAATATTCTAATAGATTATTACACTGTACATATTCTAAAAAATAATTTTAAAATGCAAAATAAATGGAAAAATACAAAAATTCTTTTTTTAAATATTATTTTCGGAACTTGAATTAACTAAAACAAAATTTTAAAAAAAATACAAAAATGCGTCTCACGGTCTCACAAAATTAGGCCGTCTCACATTAACCTAACCGTATATATATATATATATATATATATATATATATATATATATATATATATATATATATATATATATATATACACACACACACGCACACACTAGCCGTTTACTCGTGCCAAGCGCCGGGTGCGGATATTTTATTCAAAAATTAAATTGTAGAGACGATTAATTCTTTTGCACAAATAGTTTACTACATATAAACAATTATCCGTATAATCAAAATAATAATATATAAATGTACACTCTTGATTACAAACCCGATTATGTCAAACTGTGCAAATGTTAAAATAATAATATATAATGTACACTCTTGATTACAAACCCGATTAAATATTTGTTTTTTTTTCAGTATAATTATGATTTATGTTGTTTTTTTGTCACAACAGACAGGTAACAGATAAATCAACACTTAGGTAACATATAAATCGACACTTAGGTAGCCAATATATAACTAACAAGAGCTCGATCCACTCCAAATTTCCCATCTTTTTCCACCTTTTCACTTTCTCTCACCTTTGACTTTGACTTTGACTCTGACTCATTAACAACCCCTAAAATCCCCCTTTGTCTCTAACTCCCCAAGAAACAACTACTTTTCGTTTCATCTTATGCCCTCACACAACACTATCCTTATCCCACCTTTTTAACTCATTAAGCAACAGACTTTCATTCTCTTTCACATCATCTTTCATTCTTGGAACAAAAAATTCTGGTTTTACCCATGCCACCGCCATTCTTGGAACACCCAAGACGTTCACAAACGAAGAAGGAGCATCATGTATTTTTTTTCCCATTTGAAGATGAAAAAGTAGACAAGAAAACATCCTTAACATTTCTCATGTGGGTCCCCGTTTGACTTTGACTTTGACTACTCAAGGTCCTACTACCTTTTGAAAGTCCAACCACTACATGATATGTTTTAGGCCTTAAAGATTCCACCTTTTTGTCTTCTAACATTTCGGGAATTGAAGAGAATGAAAACCGACCTTTGATGGAGATGGAGGGTAGGATCTTAGGGGGTGGGGTGAAGTTTTTTTTGGAGGGAGTTGACTGTTTTCAGGCAGTCAACGGCTGCCTCTTCGACCCATCTGACCACTGCGGTCCGTGAAGTGCGATTTGGGTCGTATTCGATTCGTTCAACTACACCTACTGATGAAGTGTTGCGTTTTAGGTCAATTGTTCTTTGTGACCATTTTGCCCCTCCCCCTCTGTGAAAAATTGTGATACGACCCTTTAAATTTCTACCTGCTGGCTTGTCTTTACCTGTAACGAATTGCCTAAGTGGCCTTTCAGAGCTCACATTTTAAGCACCTGTATGAATATGATAAAGTCAGTAAAACTGTTTTTGATTGGATAAATCATAGATGAATTTCAGATAACAATATAATCAGTAATGTTCAAATCCTAAGCACCACATCTCTACAATCAAAATAAGAAAGCTGGAAATGACATCTCTCTGGTACTGATTATCCATCTTGAATTGAAAATATGCAGCTTTAAATACCAATTTCTTTTTACTTTATCAGCATATGATTCATTCTTTCAATATATTTGCATTTTTACATGTAAAAATAAGTGTTTACTGAAATGTACATGAACAAAATCAACTCTTTTTATTTAAAAGAGTATACCAGGGTCTAGGAATGCCAAAGAAAGTTTCGCTTCTGATGTCAAAAAGGTTGTTTCTTATTGTAAAATTGAAGTTAGGGTTCAACAAAAAGAGCAACAAGCAAACAAATTCAAAAAGTCACATGTTTCATCAGCAATTCATAAAACATGTGTTTTCGGCATTACTATTACCAAATTAACTCTCTAAGAGAACCAATATCCCAACAAAGTTGAAACCTTAACAACAGAACTTTGCCTTGGGTGACTACCGATACCCTTAAGCATTTTGACCTTATACAGACATGGGTTTTGAGGCTAGAGACACACAGACGATACTTGAACATGTAATAATTTGAAAGAGCTAGGTTTGACATCAAAACTGGAACAAAGAATATGTATTTGAACATGACAATTTCAACTTTGAATTTGCATTTAAAAATAAAAATAAAAATAAAATAAAATAAAATAAAAACTTACGACTGATAGAGTGCTTGGATCTCATCTGAAAGCTCCTAATCCTCGAAGTAATCTCAAGCGAGTGGTGCGAGTGTAGAGGATTAAGGAGATAAAGAGAGAGCGTGGTGGCTTCTTGTCACCGAAAAAGTGTTGCGAGAGCACAATAGGTAGCGACGACGGTGGTCAGATACAGATACAGTGAGTGGTGCAAGGTTGGAGAGTGGGTGGTGATTCACTACCGGTGGTGATGATGACGATGAGTTAGGTGGATGAGGTGCGATGTCGGCTTTTCAAAATATGGTTTTTGCTATTTGTTTGAGGGAAAATGCAAGTGTAGAGGACAGAGGAGAAAAATAGTATGTTTACTTTTTTGATTCAATTTATGAAATGTCAATGTTATTGCCATTAATTTGTCAAACGAAAATGTGAATATTTAATGCAATTAATTTGTAAAACGGAAATGTGATAAGAGTATTAAAATGTATGAATAAATTGATTGTATATTATGCAGTAGGTATAGTACCTCTTAAATTTCAAGAAATTGGCAATATCTTTAATAATATAGTAAAGATATATATATATATATATATATATATATATATATATATATATATATATATATATATATATATATATACTAGAAGGTCCTCCGCCTGTGCTAAGCACAACCCAAGACTTTGATTAAAGCATAGGGGTCGTTTATTTTTTTTAAAAAGCTTTGCATCACCACTTTTGTCTGCGCCCGAAGACAACGCGCAGACTTATATCCCCGCAGAGCGTTTGTTTTTTCAAAGTGTTCAGATATAAAAACATCTGCGCGAGGTCTTCACCACACAGACATGGACTACCCACTTCTCAAGTCTGCAAAATTTGACCTAAAAAAAAAGACTCGTTCTCTTCTTCAGACGCCTTCTCCGTCGCGCCTCCAACACTTCTCCTTCAACTCCCTGCCACACTCCAACACCGACCTGCTATACTCCTTTTCGATCAGCCGCCGCCGCCATCTGTCGGAGTCTTCAGCCTCAACTATGCCTACCGGAGTTGGAATTTCTTCTTCGCTTCTGTCTCGTTCACTTCACTGGTCAAGTTTTTTTTTTCACTTCAAACATGAAATTGGTGATTAATTTTGTTGGAAAAATCTCTAATCAAGTTAAATATGTTGTTTGATTTTGCTGAAAAAGTTTGTTCTTGCTTAAGTTTGGTGTTAGATGTTACAAATCCGAAAATAATGTTGAAAACTACCTTTCTTGCTTAAATTTTTTGTTGATTGTTGCTGAAAATCTATAACATTGGTGAAATCAAGCTTTTTTCTTGATTACAATATAAAAGTATGTGTTGAAATATGAAATAATGATTAGAATGTGGTGATTCTTGCTCAAAATACTCTTTATTGCTTGAAATTGTTGTAAGAATGTGTTGAACATACTATTTTTTTTGGTGAAATAATTGTTAGAAAGTGTTGAAAATTGTTATTTGGTTTTGGTTATATGACATAATATGCTTATTTGTTGTTGATTGTTTGCTAAAAATACTTTTTTTTGCTGAAATTATCATTAGAATATGCTGAAAATTGTTATTTGGTTTTGGAAATGAGACAAATGATGTTAATTTGTTGTTCATTGTTTGCTGAAAAATACTCTTTTTTTTTGCTGAAATTGTCGTTTGAATGTGCAGAAAATTGTTATTTGGTTTTGAAAATATGACATAATGATGTTAATATGTTCTTGGTTGTTTTTTTTTGGTGAAATGGTTATGGTTCTTGTTGAAAGTTGTTATTTGGTTTTGGAAATATGACATAACGATGATAATTTGTTGTTGATTGTTTGCTGAAAATATTTTTTTTGGCTGAAATTGTCGTTAGAATGTGCATAAAATTGTTGGTTTTGAAAATATGACATAATGATGTTAATTTGTTGTTGGTTGTTTTTTTTGGTGAAATGGTTATGGTTCTTGTTTCGGAATAACAATGTGGGCGTTGATGATGATGAAGACGGGATTCCAACACATGGTACTGCAGCAGACCGTGAATATATGACTCAATTACGAGATGAAATTGCTAATCAGTTGATGCACAATATAAATTGATGGGTTTTAAATAAAATTGATATTGTAAAACCATTTTTTTTTTATTTTATAACTAATTTAGTTGCATGAATTTTCTTTTCAATGTTATATGACTATTATTATTAAAATTTTGGTGTTGAAAAATTATTTTATTTAAAATTCAGTTTATTTCAGCAGCCTGCAAACGTTAAAAAACAATCAGTCTTCTTATTGCAGACTGTAGACGTTTTGTCCACCTCTTCTGCTGCAGAGGCTTGCAGATGTGATCCGCAGACTGCAGACATTTTGGCTTTAGAAAAATAAACAGCACCATAGTCTACAAAAGTTATAAACGACTCCAAGGCTATTTTTTTACCTCAAGCATATTTTATAACCCATTAAGAAGGATGAGTTCATATGAGAGATTCTAAAAATGATTCATGCCATTTTATTTCTGTTGAGTTGAAGAAGAGCCTTGAAGCTCATCAAAATTGGAAGTCTACGAACATTTAGGTGTTGTTTGATTTTCTGAAGAAAAAATTCATGAAGTCTGTGGACCACCTCTGTAACCCTCTGCAGTAGAAGAGGTGGACCAAACGGCTGCAGACTGTAATAAGAAGCGTGTTTGTTTTTTTTAACATCTGCATATTGCTACAGATATTAAAAAATTAAAATAAACTAATTTTATAAACCGAAAATAGCTTTTTAATACGTAAAATTTAATAATGTATAATATTTCGGTAAAAATTAATGATATTTCAGTAAAAAATAACGATATTTCAACAAAAAAAATAAAGATATTTTAGTAAAAAATAATGATATTTCTTCAAAAAATTATCATTATTGAATATAAAAAAACAAAAAATAAATTCAACAAGATTAAATGAAAAAAAACGAAATAAGATGTGAAATAAAATTTTAACAACATATAATCAAAATTTCAACAATAAAAAAAAGAGGTTGGAAGAGGCAGTACAAGTGTTGCGCCAAACAGAGCATGCGTAGAGGTTTTTGACTCAGAAGACTTCTAAAAAACAAACAACTGCGAGATGAAAAATGTTGCGCGTGTGTTGCGCCGCGCAGCAATAAGAGGTTTAAAGAGATTTTTTCCAAAAAACAAACAACACCTTAGCTTGTTGTTGCATAATGATCATAAAGCAATAGTTAACCACCCAAAAACTCAACAGATAATATGCTAGAAAGCAAAATTAATGCATATCATTCTTTGATTGATAAGATATCCACAACATAAGA
Source organism: Lactuca sativa (assembly GCF_002870075.4). Taxonomy (NCBI): domain Eukaryota; kingdom Viridiplantae; phylum Streptophyta; class Magnoliopsida; order Asterales; family Asteraceae; genus Lactuca; species Lactuca sativa. Next base: position 30,735,623 of record NC_056631.2, on the reverse strand, counting down.
TTCATAGAAAATAAGTAATTATTCTAGAAACTAAAACCATATAATCACCAAAAAATAAATATTGAATCACCTAATTATAACTTTCCCATGGAACCTCACCTTGTCCGGCATGTCCTGCTGTAACATCCCAAAAATACGAGCCAAAAATTTCATTTTTAAAACATGTACTTAGCAAAACATTAGGACTAAAACGTTCAACGATCATATCATTTCACAAAAGATATTGCATGTCTGGAAAACATTTTTATAAAACAAAAAAGTGTCAGAGTACAAATCCCTAGGTGATATCATAATGCGGAATACAAAGCATGTGTGTGATGTGCCGCTACCGCGCCAGCTCCTTCCCCTTCGAAGAAGAGGTACCTGAAACCAAAACTGAAAACTGTAAGCACGAAGCTTAGTGAGTTACCCCACTGTACCACATACCAAACAATCACATAACAAACATATACTGTCGGGCATATCTGGGTGCCCGACCTACCCCTTCGGTCCTCTCGATCGGATACTGACTAGCATATCTGGGTGTTGGTCTCCCCTTCGGTCCTTACGACCGGACACTGCCGGGCATATCTGGGTGCCCGACCTACCCCTTCGGTCCTTACGACCGGACACTGTCGGGCATATCTGGGTGCCCGACCTACCCCTTCGGTCCTCTCGACCGGATACTGGGGACTATTTCACCCCTACTACTACCACATAACACATAGCACATAATCATGTCATACTAACACATAAACATGTTACAGATAGTAGCAACCTTAGATGAGTATCACAGAGACAATCATCTATCGTACAACTCCTACTGGTGGGCCGGCATTATGGTCGTAGACCCACCGCTACTAGAAGGTAACTCACCTCAATGTAACTGCTGATCTGCGCGGGAACTGACTGTCTGCTGTTGCTGCTGCCCCGGAAATCCTCCGGCTAAAATTCCCACGAAACACTCAGTCAAATACTGCTAACCGACCTCAGGGTAAAATGACCATTTACCCCTAATCAACCAAGAGTCAAAGTCAAAGTCAACTGCCAGTTGACCTGACTCGCCGAGTTGGCTTGCCAACTCGCCGAGTCCCTGTCTCTTAGTCTTTCCATAAGTCTGACTCTACTCGTCGAGTTAGGCGTTGACTCGACGAGTTTTCCTTCTATACCCAAGGCCAATAATCCTTCATCCTACTCGCTGAGTTGTATGAACAACTCGCCGAGTTCATCTTCATCCGAAGAACACTCTAAGCTGTAACTCGTCGAGTTGTATGAACAACTCACCGAGTTGTTCTTGAGGCAAGAAGATTGCCTGGAACTCGCCGAGTCATGGCATTGACTCGCCGAGTTACTTCACGAGTGAGTCTAGCTTCCGACCCGCTGAGTCCTATCCCACGACTCACCACTCCACCCCGCAAGCACGAAAAGGGGGAAAACTCGGGGACTCGCGACTCGACTCGCCGAGTCAGATGAACGAATCGCCGAGTCGGCCACATGCAAATACTATACACGCGATTCTGCTTGAATCCAGCTCATGCTATACATAGATCTGGGTTTCTAGAGCATGAATAACACGTAAAGTTTCCAACTTTGCGTGTAAATAATCACCAATGGAGGTTTTAGGGCTCAAAATGCACCAAAAGAGTAGATCTAGGGCTGTCATGCAATATGGTTCCATAAAGTCAGTAGATCTAAGCTCCTGGAGCACAATCACACCTAGATCTAGAGGCTAACAACTTATTACAAACCATAAGGCACAATCAAGCTTGGGGAAAAACTCAAGAAGGACTTCCATGGAGCTAAAAGGGACTATAAGCATGAAAACAGAGAGAAAACGAGTTATACCTCAAGGAAATCACTGAGATAACACAAAGATGCCTGGCCTCCTTCTCTTCTTCTTGATCTACTCTTCTTCCCACTCCAAATCTTCAAGAAAACACACCAAAATGCTTCAAACTCACAAGGAACAAGGCTTGAACAAAGTATAGAGCTTTGAGGGTGAAGGGGACAAGCTTGGGGGCGGATAAGAGGGTTTAAATAGGGTGCAAACCCTTGAAATTTAGGGTTTCATCAGACAGCGGGGACTCGCCGAGTCTCCAACTTAAACGTGTTTCGGATCCCATCTCGACTCGGCGAGTCGGACCTACAACTCACCGAGTCCAAAGCTAAAAATGAAAAAAACTAAGATAAATTTTACGTACCAGGAACCAGGTGCCACAAATCTCCCCCACTTATTTTAGACTTCGTCCTCGAAGTCTGCTGCTTGATCCTGAAACAGCTCGGGGTAATGCTCCATCATTTCTTCCACCGGCTCCCAAGTCCACTCGGACCCTTTTCGGTGTTGCCACTGCACCTTCATTAATTCCACCCTCGTGTTCCTTAGATCCTTCGACTTCCGGTCGAGGATTGCGACTGGGCGCTCAATGTAATTCAGGCTGTCATCAACCTGTATATCCTCTAACGGCACCACCGCTGAATCATCCACGAGACACTTCCGCAGCTGGGAGACATGGAAGGTGTTGTGGATCTGGCTTAGCTCGGCTGGCAGATCCAGCCTCTATGCCACCTTGCCCACCCGGGCTACAACCCTGAACGGTCCAATGTATCTCGGGCCCAACTTGCCCTGCTTCCTGAATCGAATGACGCCTTTCCAAGGTGACACTTTCAGGAGAACCATATCCCCGACCTAGAACTCCAGGTCTAATCGACGCTTGTCGGCATAAATTTTCTGCCGACTTTGCGCAGTCTGAAGCCTGCTCCGGACCTGCTGGATTCTCTCGGTCGTCTTGAGCACCACCTCGGTGCTCCCCATGACCCTCTGGCCAACTTCACCCCAACATATCGGGGTACTGCACCTCCGACCGTACAACATCTCGAATGGAGGACGGTCAATACTCGCGTGGTAGTTGTTGTTGTACGAGAACTTAGCCAAGGGAAGATAGGTATCCCAGCTACCACCGAAGTCTAGCACGCATGCCCGAAACATATCCTCCAAAGTCTGGATGGTCCGCTCACTCTGACCATCCGTCAGCAGGTGAAAGGCGGTGCTAAAGTGCAGACGAGTGCCCAACTCATCATGAAACTTCTTGCAAAACCTGGAAGTGAACCTCACATCTTGATCTGATATCACTGACACTGGCACCCCGTGCCGCGCCACTATCTCCCTGATGTAGATATCGGCCAACTTTTCGGCAGAGATACTTTCCTGAATCGAAATAAAATGGGCACTCTTGGTTAATCGGTCCACGATGACCCAAATCGAATCTACTCCTCGCGCCGTCCGGGGAAGCTTTGTGATAAAATCCATCGTAATATCCTCCCATTTCCACAACGGGATATCCAACGGCTACATCTTGTCGTGCGGTCTCTGGTGCTCGACCTTGACCTTCCTGCAGTCAAACACCGCTCGACATACCACGCCACATCCCGCTTCATGCAGGGCCACCAATAGTCTAGGCGAAGATCCCGATACATCTTCGTCGCCCCTGGATGAATAGAGAATTGGGATTTGTGCGCCTCATCCATCAAGATCTGGCGCACACCTCCGTGATACGACACCCACACCCTACGGTGTAATGTCAATAACCCTCGGCTATCATAATCAAAGGAGGTGACATGACCCACTATTCGTTCACTCTTCCGATGTTCCTCCTTCATAGCCTCCTGTTGAGCTTCCCGAATCTGCTCCAACAGGGGAGTCACCACAGTCATCCTCATGCAAATATCCCTGATCGGTGCCGCCTTGCGGCTAAGCGCATCGGCCACCACATTGGCCTTCCCCGGGTGATAAAGGATCTCGCAATCATAATCCTTCACCACGTCCAACCACCGACGCTGCCTCATGTTCAGATTCGGCTGATCCATGAGGTACCTCAAACTCTTGTGGTCCGTGTAAATGGTACATCGAACCCCGTAGAGATAATGCCGCCAAATCTTGAGGGCGAAAACCACCGCCCCCAACTCTAAATCATGCGTCGGGTAGTTCGCCTCGTGAGGCTTAAGCTGCCTCGAGGCATAAGCAATGACATGCTCCCTCTGCATCAATATTGCGCCCAAGCCTGAGATCGACGCATCACAATATACCACAAAATCCTCTACGCCCTCGGGCAGGGCTAAGATCGGTGCCTCGCACAATCTCTGCCTCAGAATCTCGAACGATGCCTGCTGCTTAGGCCCCCATTGAAAGACCACGGCTTTCCTAGTCAACCGTGTCAGGGGTACGACTATCTTGGAGAAATCCTGAATGAATCTCCGATAGTAGCCTGCCAATCCTAGGAAACTCCGAATCTTGGATGGAGACTTCGGAACCTCCCACCTCATCACGACCTCCACCTTGGCCGAGTCTACTGAAATCCCGTTCTGGTTGACGAGGTGTCCAAGAAACTGCACCTCACGCAACCAAAACTCACATTTGGAGAACTTGGCGTACAAGCTCTCCCTCCTCAAGGTCTCCAAAACCTCTCTCAGATGCTCCTCGTGCTCCTCCTGCGTCTTGGAATAAACCAAGATGTCATCAATGAAAACTATCACAGACCGATCCAACATCGGTCTATACACGTGGTTCATGAGGTCCATGAACACGGCAAGAGCATTGGTGAGCCCGAACGGCATCACCACGAACTCATAATGGCCATAGCGCGTTCGAAACGCGGTCTTCTGTACATCCTCTTCTCTGACCCTCATCTGATGATAACCTGAACGCAAATCGATCTTGGAGAACCAAGATGCTCCCTGCAGCTGATCAAAGAGGTCATCAATCCTCGGGAGTGGGTAACGGTTCTTCACCGTTACCTTATTCAGCTCCCGGTAATCTATACACATTCGATGCGACCCGTCCTTCTTCCTCACAAACAGGATCGGGGCTCCCCAGGGTGAACTGCTCGGTCGAATAAATCCCTTGTCTAGCAGCTCTTGCAGCTGCGTAGACAACTCCTACATCTCAGGAGGAGCCAACCGATAGGGTGCCTTGGCTATTGGAGCCGTACCAGGAACTAGGTCGATTCTGAACTCCACCTGACGCTCCGGAGGTATTCCAGGAAGCTCCTCCGGGAACACATCAGCATAGTCTCGCACCACTCGAACCTCGCTCACCGTCGCTTTACCCGTCTCTCGGGTGTCCAAAACATACGCGACATATCCCGCGCAACCCTGCTGAAGGTAGCGCCTAGCTCTCGCTGCTGAACATACTGCAGGTCCACGATGTGGCCTCTTGCCATGGATCACCAACTCTCCCCCACTCGGGGCCCTGATCCGCACTAGCTGCTATGCACAATTTATCACCGCCCCATTAGGGCTCAACCAATCCATGCCTATAATCACCTTGTTCCCCCGCAACGGGATGGGAACCAAATCCACCAATTAGCACTCCTCAAATAACCTCAGAACACAATCCCTGAACACTGTTGATGCTCGTACCGATCGATCATCGGCAATCTCTACCTCTAAAGGGCAATCCAACATGCCTGAAGACTCAGTAAACCTCTTGCTAAGCGCAAGGGAAACAAATGACCGGGTGGCACCCGAGTCAAACAACACCTGGACAGGAATACCGTTCACATGGAACGATCCTAATGCATATACACAGAGCACATAACAATATCATAACATCATAAAAATAAAGTAGAGGGAAAGAATCATACCCGTCACCACATCGGGTGCAGCGCATGCCTCCTCTGCCGTCAGCTGAAACGCCCGACTCCTCACCATTGTGGCCTCTGCCTTGCCCTGCCGGCCATCTGTAATCTGCAAGGTAGCTGGAGCTGGTGCCTTAACCGGCGTTGATGCTGTCAACTTGGGGCAATTGGCCTTCCTGTGGCCCCACTGGTTGCAGTGGAAACACAGAAACTCAGACGTCTGCATCACTGGTGCAGGGGCGGTACAATCTCAGCTGAAGTGCCCTGACTTGCCGCACTTATAGCAACCTGACGATCCCATCTTGCACGCTCCCTCGTGCGCCCTGCCGCATTTCTTATAGTGGCCCCGCCCTTGTTGGCCTTTCGGCCCCACATCCAATCCCTTGGGCTTCTTCCTCGAAGCCCCCATAGCATGCCCCTCCTCCGCTTTCCTCTTCCGGATGTGCTCCAGATCTATCTCCCTCTCCCTTGCCCTGACAATCATAGTGTCCAAGGTGGGGCAAGCTGAAAAACTGACATGCTCCCGAATATCAGCTAAGAGCATATCATGGTAGCTGGTCCTCCTCATGTCCTCATCACCCGCATACTGGGGCACCAACAATGCTCTCTCCCGGAAATTGGCGGTGATCTCCGCCACAGTCTCCGTCGTTTGCCTCATATCCAAGAACTCCCTGGCCAGCTGTTGCAGCTCGATAGCCAGCGTGAACTCTGCCCTGAACCTGGTCATGAAGTCCGACCAAGTCATAGCCTCGACAGCCGAGGCTCCCAACGAGTCCCCCACGGACTCCCACCAATCCCTAGCTCGATCTCGCAAATACCCTGCTGCGAACCTCACCTTCGACCCCTCAGGGCAAAAGCTAATCATCTGTGCAGACTCAATGTCTGCAATCCATCGTCTGGCAGCTATGGGATCCTTCGCCCCATGAAAATCCGGCGCACCACTGCCCCGAAAGTCCTTGAAGGACAGTGTGCGAGATCCTGACAGGCCAGATGCCATGTCGCTCCTGAATGCCGTAGCCAGTTAATGAAGGTTCGTTGGGATACCAACCGAGAACCCGATTTCACTTAGGAGCGCTTGAACCAATCGATTAGGAAGTTCCCTCATCATGACTCGATCATTCATACCTACTTCCTTACCTAAATTCTAATTTCGGGACGAAATTCCCTTCAACAGGGGGATGATGTGACAACCCAAAATTTCCATTCTGTACGAACCATATCAAATCAATAGAAGTTAAAACAGTACAGTGAAATTCCATACTTTGGGTATAAGTTTGAGTATTTCAGGATTTGCACTTAAGGAGATATCAGGAGAGTGGATGCACTAGGGTTTTGTGCAACACTGTTATTCCATAACTCTAGGATATTAGGGTTCAATTCCGGAATAAAAATATTTTCTGCCAAAAATCCCAGGACTATATATAGAAATCTGAACCATATTCATTCATTAGTTACATTTCCAACTAGAGAAAAGCCAAATTCTCTCTCACGGATCTTCGGGTTTTCATCCCAAATCGTGAGTACTTCCATCTAGTTGTATTATATAGCTTAGATTGTGCTTAATAACATCAAAATCGGATCAAAACCCCAAGATTTAAGAGGTAACCGCCCAAGAACACTTGGAGAGTAAACTCTTCTATAAGGGCCAAAGTGTGCCCAATGTCCCTCCAAACCTTGGAAATGAACCTTGAGACTACACATAGATGGTTTAGACATCCAAAACATTAAGAATCAAGGGTTGAAAGTGAGTTCACGGCCAAGGATGTTCTTGGGACGTGAACTCCATTTTTAGGTGCCAAAACACCCTAAAAGCCTTCCTTAACCCAAGAGACTAATTAAGACATGTACCCTAATGAGTTTAGGACTAGCAAACACCTTTAGAACACCAAGAGTAAGGTGTTCACGGCCCAAGAAGTTCCAGGGCTGTGAACTCCAAACAATAGTGCCAAATGGGGATATAAACTCTTCTGAAGCCTTGTACACTAGCATAGTTTAGTTCCTAGTTAAATTAGGGACTTGAAAACACCACAAACACCCATCCAAGGGAGATTACGGCTGTAATCTCCATGGGATTTGGTTCATGGGCCGTGAACTCCTCAAAGGAGTTAAAAAGAAGCCCAAACACTTGTTTAACCCTAGAAGCACTTCACCACTTAAGTTGTAATAACTTTAAGCTTCATTTAGTGACCCTATAGAGAGTTTTCGGCCAGGAGTTTACTCCCCTGGGCTGTAAACTCCAATACACATGGTCTTTAGACCATAAACTTCCGTATGAGGTCTTGTACTCCTTTGTTGCAACCCATTAGCCTCCTAGCACTTGACCAAAGTGTTTTCCTCGCATTAGGATGTTTATACATATTTAATTAGTGTTATAATCACTAATTATTTATATACATATGTCTTCATATGTAATTAGGACCATTGTGTGTGTCTAAAGTCTTCACTTGACACCTAGCAGTCCTACCTCTTCAGTTCAACTGTATCACCCTCAACAGGTGAGTTCATACCCCTTAATCAACGTTTTAACTATTTTTAAATGTTTTATGGGGGGGGATACAAGTAGAATTATGCTAATTATTATATCAATCACATGTGATTAATAAGCAGCATTCAAATGATTGGCTACTCATTAGCCGTTTTACCAAACAGTTTCCTTCAAATGTTTTTCATAAACACTTTATGTGTTTAAAACTCCTTATTACACTGTACCTTTTACTCTGTATGTTTCATGTCAAACTTATTTACAATTGTGTTTCAAACAAATGTTTCTTTATACTAAACTGTTTTATCAAACCCATGCCTTCAAACCGTTTTATAGATTGACATCAAGTCGGTCTTTTCTTAGATAATAATTATGTTCAAAGGTTTTACAAAACTTACTTTATGCTTTTATATTATAAATTGCATGCCTATATATGTATAGTTATATGAGGAATGATTAAAAGACTTAGGAAGGCTATCCACCCTATTTCCTTTTCGTGCTTGAGATGTGGTCTGGTGGGATATCGGGTATCCGTCCGAAGGTCTTTTAAATATTAGTTATATATCATATGTACATATATAGTCATAAAGGTCCTTCCAGTTCATCCAATACCCTTGGGTAGTAAGGGTATACATCCATGTCCATACGTATCAGTTAGATTACTAGTAAGCTACCATATGGGTAGTTTAGGAAGATACTAGAACTATTACTAGAACGCGATATCATAAAATGAGTCAGTTCATTCATGAGTCAATACTTGCTAGATAGAGAGAACATACATTACAGCTAGAACATTACAGTACATTACTATTCGTATTAGATAGAGAGAACATACATTACAGCTAGAACATTACAGTACATTACTATACCTGCTAGATAGAGAGAGAACACACATTACAGCTAGTACACGTAGAACATTTCAGTACATTACATATGCATGAATACGTTGACAAAATTGTGATCCACTGTATCGGAGCATGCCTTAAATGTCATGGCTCGAGTTGTAGCCGGAGTCTCTTGGAGGGAGAGCGTGAGTTTGCGTATATATCTATACTGGATTGACTATCCTATACCTTGCTGCTAGCTACAGCCGGACCTGCAGGTCTGCGTGTGCCAAACGTCATACCTTTTTACGACCTACATTTGTCGTTGTTACCCAGTCGATAGTATGGTACAATAAATCACATGATGCCTTAATATAAATCCGGTTTAAGGTAGTTAGTACAACAGTAGTTCCTATAATACAACACTACAATACTACATTAATTTTCCATTTACATATATTTAGTGATCTTTTCACTTAAACATTAAATGTAAAAACTATATTTTGTTAATGATAGTTACACTTGGGAAAATTACACACTCTTACAAGAAACGAACATTCAGAGCAGTTAGGTCTTGGTAGAAGGCTACATTAAGAGTAGTTAGGTCTTGGTAGAAGACACCCTTATATAATAGTAGGAATCATAGGGATTTCTAGGGTTTTTCAAACGTTTACAGTTGTTTTACAAAACATTTTTATACTTACAGTTCATATACATTTTCAATACTTACAATTCATATACATACAAATTCTTACATACAAATTAAGACACTAAAATACTTATGATCTCACCAGCTTCAAAGCTGATACTCGCTTTCAAAATTACTTGTATCCTCAGGACATCAATAGACAGGTACCGATACAAGGTTCAGGGAAGATGGTGCTCGATCAAGACGCATCTTTCATTTTGATGTATGCTTTAGTGTTTATCAAAATTTGACAGAACACACTTGTATAATAATTATATTATTAATGCAATGGATGATGTTGTTTCTTGTTTACTACTTTTCATTGTTGTGATACTGTACATGACGTCCTCCGCCCCAGAACATTTCCGCCGTTCTTGGTTTTGGGGTGTGACACCTTAAAAGAGGCTTTTATTTGGTAGAAAGATGTCCTGTTTTTCCACATGAAAAACAAGTAGGGGGTTTTTATTATTATCTTTTCTAATCAATTTTCTTTTTATATGTTTATCTTTTTTATTAGAATCATTATGCCTTTTTTATAAAAAAAATCTTCTGTTGAAACTCTTTTTTCTGTTTCTTCTTATTTATATTAGTTTATATTCTGAATTGATCACAAAATTCTCCTAGTTGTCTTTTTTCATTAAGATGTTGGGTTTTAATTTGATGATTAAGTTTTATTTCACTACATAAGGCTAAACCTTCATGTATACAAGTTCCTATTAATTTTCCATATGTATAATCTTCGTAAGGAATTGTATTATGTATCCTTAGTTGGTTTTTTACTCATATCTCGTTATGGTCCTGCTAGATTATGGTATCATAGCCATGGAATACTATGTGATATTACCACATTTTACTGTTGATGCGTATATTCAGTAGATTCAAAAATAGTAATAAACAACTGATTAAAAATCAGCTAATAGAAGAATATGAATTGCCAAAGAATTTAGATCTTCTTAATAAATGGACAATTCCTAGTATCAACCATAAGTTTATATATGAATTAGGAACCTTTGAAGAATTAGGTTTTATTCAAACTGTTAAAACTACAGAAGAAAATTTAATTATGAATGAAGATGAGATGACGGTTCAATTAATAACCCCACAAGATATTGATAGGTATAAATATATTTATAATTACTTACATATTGGTTTAGTACAAATTGTTTTTAAACCATTAACATTACAGGGATTATCTAAAAGCTTTTTAGCAGTCCTTAGGGATGTTAGAAATAAAAATTGGAAACAATCTTTAATGGGTAAAATAGAATCTAGTTTGTCCCATGGACCAGTATATTTTAATGTTTACCCAAATTTACAACTTTCCTTGTCTAATAAAAATATTTTTCAAGCTTTAACATTAAATGTCAAAACTCATGGCTATAATTATTTACCAGGATCAGAAGTAATATGTATATGTTATCGTATATATTTTAAACCATTAAAAACTATGAATCCTAAATGTAAGAGAGTTAATAAACCTATAAATGAAACAATTTTAATAGAAAGTAATTTTGATATGTCAAAAATTACAACCAGAAAATCTATAAAATGGGATGAAATAAAATTTCTTCAACACTGGGTTTTAGAAAATAATGTACCACCCACACTTTTAATAAATAATAATATAAAAAGTATTATACAAACTTCTGATGGTGTAGTTACTATTGAGTTTAACAAAGAAACAGAATATGAAAGCGACCTAATAAAACAAACAATATCTGTAAGATCTTCACATTCCTATATATCACCAATAGATTATAAGGTAGAAGTCCCTTCTACTCGTGCTTCTGTTGATATTAGAAAAATAAATAATTTAAATATACATGATGATATTGTGTATGAGGCGGAAGCATCTACTCCTTCCGAAATAAATTTTACAGTTTAATGGATAAAAAAGAAAAAAATAGATTTTAGCCCTGGTTCTCAGGCAAGAAAAATTATTTGTGAAGAATTTTATTCAACCAAATGGACATTTTTTAAAGAATGGTTATTTGAAGAATATTCTAAAGAGGAATTACAAGAAATCCAAAATAAATTTTATGAATATTTATCCTCTATAAATCAAATTATACATTTTATTCCTTAGTTTATTTATACTTTTCTACATAATATTCACAACATAGAAAGAGATTGTACTCTATCGGGAGACAAGGTAATAACAAGTGTATTTCCACCTCAAATCCCTTTTACAATCACAAATAATAATATTGCTATAAAATTTTCAGTTTATTAAAAGCTTTTTGATGAAAAGTTTTTTACAGTAGACATAAATCATATTAACAATATGATTCAACAATTAAATTTCCATAATTTATATTTCATAGTATTAGGAGAACAATTAATGGAATTACGTAAAAAAAATAGTAAATATAAATTTACTCATTAACAATAGTAAAAAAATATAATAATACAGAAAAAAGATAAAGAAAGACAAATAAATGCTACTATTCAACCCCCACCAAATTACTGGTTACAAATTAAAAAACTTATGATTATATGTTAGATATTATGCAAGAACAAATGAAAAAATTACATATTAATACTATTAAGAAAGACTGAGAGGATGATTTAGATATAGATGATACTCAAATAAATAAAATTAATAATTATGATAGTAAATTTGCTAGAAAACCTGTTCAAAGATTATATTACTATCCAAGACCAAGCCCTCAAGATGTCCTACATCAAGAACAAGAATATGAAATTAATAATAGTTATAGTGGTAAAAACGTTTATGAATGGAATTTAGATGGTTATACTGAAAGACAAAATATATAATATGATTCATAGAATGTTAATGTATAGTACGATTGCTAAAAATTTATGTTAATTGTCGGATTTACTGGCCAATTAAAAGGCTGGTGGGACAACTATGTGGATGAAAAAACCCAACAAGCTATTCTTAATACAGTTAAAACAGAAAATGGAATAACTACTCCTAATGCAAATTATACTCTAACTTGTACCATAATAGAACATTTTACAGGAAGATGGTCAGATAATGAGAATATTTGTACTCTATTAAATGGATTATTTTGTAAACTCTTACATCTTTTTGATGGTATAAGGATACTTTCTTAAGTAGAGTGATGGAGCTTAATGATTGCAATAGTGTTTATTGAAAATCTAAATTCATAGACGGTTTGCCAAATCTTTTTGCTAAAACAGTAAAAAAACCAATTAAGGATAGATAATACAATTCCTGACGAAGATTATAAATATGGAAAATTAATAGGAACTTGTATACAGGAAGGTTTAGCCTTATGTAGTGAGATAAAACTTAATCATCAAATTAAAACCCAACATCTTAATGAAAAACGACAACTAGGAGAATTTTGTAATCAATTCGGAATGAAAACTAATAGAAATAAGAAGAAACAGAAAAAAGAGTTTCAACATAAGAATTTTTTTTATAAAAAAAGGCATAATGATTCTAATAAAAAAGATAAACATACAAAAAGGAAATTGATTAAAAAAGATACTATTAATAAAAAAAACCCTACTTGTTTTTCATGTGGAAAAATAGGACATTATGCTAATAAATGTAGAAATAAAAAAATAAAAAAACAAATCAATAATATGGATATAAGTGAGGATATAAAACTTCAATTAATAAATTTAATAGATAATTCGTCAAACGAGGAGGAAATCTCAGACGATAATTCTGATATTAATATGATAGATTACGATTATGATTATTCTTCAAATTTGAAGAAATTGAATGTAATTGTGATAATTTAGAACAATGTTCATGTAACATAGATCATCAGTTATACTTAATCCAGGCTCAATTTAAAGAAGATTTAACCATAAATGTAATTAGTAATTATATTGCAAATTTATTAAAAAAATTAATGATCCAGAAATAAGGCAAAAAATAATAGAAAATTTAAATAATAAGGAACATAGTATAAAAGAAGAAGGGATCTATTCCATGAAAAACGTACATAATATGTTAAAAGAAAGTAGAAATGAAAATTTTACTATTATACCTATAGTCCAATATTTGCATGTTGAAATTCAATCTTTAAAACAGGATATATCTAAGATAAAAAATGATCAATTAATAAACAGTCAACGAATTAATAAATTAGAAAAGCTACAAAATAACCAAGATACTGGTACTAGCAATAATACTGATAATAATTTTCTTCGATCTATGGAACTAGTAATCTCTAGAAAATGGCATGTTACAATTAATTTATTTATTACTTACAATTATCAAAGAAATTTTGTCGCTCTAATAGATAGTGGTGCAGATCTAAATTGCATACGAGAAGGCTTAATACCTACTAAATATTTTCAAAAATCGACTCATACGTTAAGAGAAGTATCAAGTTCTAAATTGGATATTAGATATAAATTAACAGATGCAAAAATTTGTACAGAAAATGTTTATATACCTATTAATTTCACGGTAATTAAAAATATGACTAGTAATACAATGATTATAGGAAATTCTTTTCTGGAAATGATATTACCACTAACTATATATAAAAATGAAATTATAGGATCTTATAAGAATCAACTTGTTATTTTAAATTTTGTCTCTGACCCTTATTCCATTTGGGCCAATGAGTTGAATTTAAAGAAAAACCAAATAAATTTTCTTAAAGAAGAAATTAGAAATGTTCAAATAGATGAACAACTAGAACAACCTAAATTACAGGAAAAAATTAAACTTTTAACAAACCAATTTTCCTTAAAATTTTGTAATGATCATCCTAATGCTTTTTAGGAAAGGAAAAAACATTTAGTTATGCTTCCCTGTGAGGAAGAGTTCAATGAAAAACAAATTCATACCAAGGCAAAACCTTGTCAAATGAATTTCGAATACTTGAATATATGTAAAAAGGAAATAACTTCCTTATTACATAAAAACCTAATGCAACCTTCTAAATATCCATGATGATGTACTGCTTTTTATGTGAACAAACATTCAGAACAAGAGAGAGAAATACCGAGACTAGTGATAAGTTATAAGCCACTTAATAAGGTTTTAAAATGGATCAGATATCCTATTCCTAATAAAAAGGATTTATTAGATCGTTTACATGACTCTTTAATATTTTCAAAGTTCGATTTAAAATCAGGATATTGGCAAATTCAGATTGATAAAAAAGACAGATATAAGACTGTCTTTAATGTTCCTTTTGGACAATATGAATGGAATGTTATGCCATTTGGCTTAAATAATGCCCCTTCGGAATTTCAAAATATAATGAATGATATATTTAATCCTTATAGCAATTTTATTATTGTATATATAGATGATATTTTAGTATTTTCAAAAAATATTCAAGAACATTTTGATCATTTGCATACTTTTGAAGCAATAATAATAAACAATGGTTTAGTGATATCACAATCTAAAATGTCTTCATTTCAAACAAAGGTAAGATTTTTAGGTCATAATATTGAAAAAGGACAAGTCATTCCTATACAAAGAAGTATAGATTTTGCTGCGAAATTCCCAGATGAAATAAAAGATAAAACTCAGCTACAAAGATTTTTAGGTAGCCTGAATTATATATCACCTTTTTATAAATATTTATCAGCCGATAGTGCAATTTTATATGACAGAGTGAAAAAGAATCCTTGTGCTTGGACTGATGATCATACCCAAGCAGTTAAAAGAATAAAAGATAAAATAAAAAATCTACCATGTTTATCTTTGGCAAATCCCAATTGGGAAAAAATAGTTGAAACAGATGCCTCTGAAATAGGGTTTGGAGGAATTTTAAAACAAATTCACCCTAACAATAAACAAGAATTCTTAGTCAGATTTCATTCTGGAAAATGGACTCCTACTCAAAAGAATTATTCTACTACTGCTAAAGAAGTTTTGGCATTAGTAAAGTGTATTCTTAAATTTCAATACAATTTATATAATCAACATTTTATTATAAAAACAGATTGTCAAGCAGCTAAATTCATGTTTAATAAAGACTTTAAACATGATGTTTCTAAACAAATGTTTACTAGATGGCAAGCTACATTAGCATGTTTTGATTTTGAAATTCAATATAAAAAGGAAGTGATAATAGTCTTCCCGATTTTTTAACTAGAGAATTTCTAAATGAGTTATAATCAGCTAAGACAATTATCTGATGATCTTATTAATATAAAAAATTTAATTAATGAAGCAGAAGTTGAATTAACCAACTTAACCAATGAACCATATTTGAAGAGAATAGTAATTAAATTAAGACTAATTGGATTAAGAATTTAGCTCAAGAATCTGTTGGAAAATTGGTGTTAACCAATTTATAAAAATGGGGTTTCCCCATTTTTTTAACACGTCCAAAAATAAATTTAATGTGAATGATAAATTAAAGTAAGGGTGTTGGAAGAAGTAAATAAAAGAGGTTAATGGTTGGGAGAAAGAAAAGAAAAGTCTAGGGACATTTCTTGCAAATATTTCTTTCTTTCGTAACTGAAATTGTAATTAATATTACAATTTAATTACATATTAAACACACATTAATCTTGTGATTAATAGAGGTGTTTAAATAGGAGGTTATAAAATGTGTAGTATAAATACTCCTACTCTACAACGATTTGGAAACACCAAAAGAATGTAAGAAAACTCTCTTCTTCCCCACTTCATCTTCTTCTTTTTCTAGCTATATTGAAGATATAATCCAGCCCTACTGAGGGTTCGGGTGGTCTAGAAGAACCATTTCAAACTGTTGTATCCTGGGAAACAAACACCCGATAGCGGGCGAATTTGTTTTAAGGACAATGTGTTAAACACATGCCTTAGTTTTTCTATTTTCTTGTTTGTTTTTGTACATTACCGGAATATTATTCCTAAAACCTTAAAACAAATTCATTTGTACGAAACGAACTACAAATTGGAAACAAATTTACTTGCATTTTTTTTTGATATTGTACGATTTTTTTAAGGAAAAAAAAGAGGATTGTTTTGTGATTTTGAAGCACATTTGGTCATTAAGTCATTAAGACATGTATTTGTAATTAAGTATCTAATTTTCCAGCTTTGGTACTGAGTCTATTAAGTACCTAATGAGTTAAGAAGCTAGCTAAACTCAAAAACACAGTTTATGTATTGCTGTGAAATGCTCTAATCTGTCCCAATCTTTGAAAAATCATACCTTAGTCATGGATACTCATTTTTGGTTGAAACCAATTCTCAAAGTTTGGTATATGAGCCTACTTTGTTTCATTATTTTTTGTCAGAAAGCTGTAAACAACTCTAACTAGGGTGAAAAATACGATTTTCACTGACTGGTTAGATTTTAACAGCTGTGATACACAGTTTTGTAAAATTCATAATAAATTGTAGAAAAATCGTGTGCACTTGTGCAAGTAGTCCCTGGAAAGCTAAGAGACATAGGTACTTGATTATGAAATTAGATTACATTTTTAACAGGTTTAAGTGGGGCTAAAGTAGTCTTGAACAGACTGCGTTGTTTTATGAAAAACAAAAAGGATTTGTTTAGTAAAAAACGACTTCAATTTTATGTAAAACAGCTTTGGAAATCATCATACAACTTGGTTTTACTAAAAAATTTTAAATAGTTTTGTTGAAAGAAAACATTAGTTTTCTGATATCATAATTTATGCATCAGTTTTTTGCATGAGAAATCAAATTTTAGAATTCCTGCATCAGAAATCAAGTTTCAAAATTGTTCAAATACAAATTTTAATTATGTTGAGTTTTGTCCAAGCAAGAGGCAAACATATTTTTTGGGGATTAGAATTCTAAACATTTATATTTCATGTATAAATGATTTCAGAAATGACGCCACACGACGTGGCTATGATTTCCGAAGTAAACTCTATGGATGCTAACTCCATTGAATGATGGATTGATGTGGGTGTTACACACCATGTGTGCTCAAAGAGGGAGTGACTCAAGAATTATAAGGTTGTCCAAGTTGAGGCAGAAATTTATTCTTGTAATTGTGATTCTAAACAGTTAAATTTCGTGTTTAAAACATTCCAGAAATGGTATCACATAGAAAAGAGCTAACACTTAATGATGTGTTGTATGTTCCATTGATTAGGAAGAATTTAGTGTTTGGATGATTGTTGAACAAAAATGGATTTTTGTTTGGTTTTTGAGTCCAATAAGTTTGCAACTCATGGTATTAAACATGAGCTTAAGGCATCTTATTCACCATAACAAATGGCATCACCGAAAGGAAACATCATATCTTAAATGAAATGATGAATGCCATATTGTTGCTTATGTTTTGGGTTGCCACACTCAATGTGGGGGGAAGTTGTGTTGTCAACTAGTTACCTTTTAAATAAGGTACCCCAAAAGAAAATGATAAAAAATACCATCTAAGTTATGGTCGGGTATAAAAATCATCTTACAAATACATTCGAATGTGGGGGTGACTCGCAAAGGGTGTTATACCTAACCCAATGGTTGTAAGGATTGTACACTAGATTGTTGGTTGCATCTTTATTGGTTATGCACAAAACAATAGAGTTTATTATTTTCTTGTACACTAATGGAATCAACAAATGCATCATACTTCGAAATGTGTCTCCATGTCTTGATAAATAAAAGACAAGTGCTCCAAAACAATTCGGCACAAAGAATCCTCTCATGAAGAAGAGAGTGGAGGAATGAATAGATCATGATGGAGTAAAAGGGGACAAGTGAGAAATCATTTGGAGATGATTTATGTATGTATATGGTTGAAAGAGAGCCTCAAACTTTCAAAAAGGAATTCACTTCCTTTGACAGATCTTAATGAAAAGAAGCAATTAAAAGTGAAATGGATTCTATCTTGCCAAATCTCACATGAGAGCTAGTGGATATACCTCTAGTATGTAAACCACTAGGCTATAAATGGACTGTCAAGAGGAAAATGAAAGAAGATAGATCCAAATAATATGAGAATCAGTTAGAACATAGTGTTCTTTGATTTCAATAGAAATATGCACTGATTTCTTGTTTGGAATTTAGAATCCAATGATACTTCTATACTCCAAGAAGCTATTTCCATTAAATCCAATAATATTGGTTGGAATTCATCAAAACAAGATAAAGATTTTGATGAATATTAAGATATTCAACATGAATTTGAAAGGACTGTGAATGGAAATATGATTACTCTAAGTTTTGAATCAAATGATCGTTTCTTAAAAGATCGTATTGGATTAAGTTGTAAAAAAACTAATAATGGTTCTATCGTTTGAACTATTGAGTTTGAGAAATCATTGCGATTTAGTGGGTTTCCAAATGAGAAGTAAGAGCTGATGGCATATTTGAAATATATGTTTGCAGTACAAATAGAAGAATGTCTTGATTAATTTCATGCTTTTATAATTATATGTGGTTGTAACTTCTCGAAATTTGGAAGTATATCATTCTGATATGAAACTAAAACTTCTAAACATAGTTTTAGAAGTATAAATCTACATGGAACTGCCAAACAATTATCTTACCCGAGGGAAAGCAACAAAATGTGCGAGTAAAGCAAGCTTTGGAACAACGGGTAACAAAGTTTGAATATGTCGTTCAACATCAATGGATGTGATGAAATAGATCCATATAAATGGCATTCTACTTTATGACATAGTAGGATCCTTGAGATAGGATGCCTAAAGAATTTTACATGTAGATGGTTAAAACAAGAAATTACATGGAAAAATACGATATTTGCAAGAAAACTCGTGTATGGAATATTCATAAATTACATCTAGCCAATGTTATTGTGAATTCACAAATACATGTAGTACATATGCTTATCGTATTATGTTGACACAATTTAGCATATTTAATAGTGGTAACTATGGTGTAGTTATAAACATATTGATAATGGTCAACATTTGTTGGAAAATATAGGAGAATTTTTTTTTTGCAAGTTTATCCAAGGTTGGACAATAAACTAAAGGGCTTTGTAAGTTCTTGGGAGACATCCCATGATGAGCCAATAACTCCTATATATGTACATGATGATGTAGATAATGGTGAGTCTAGATATATTTGTCAAAGACATAACACCATTCAACAACGACTCTCAAGATGAATTATCTTTAATGACTACATAAAGTCAAAATAAGATTGCGAATCCGATAACGAAATGCTTGGAATGAGAGGTCGTTATGAGGAATGGGACTAAAACCCATAGATCAATCAGTTATTGCGAAGGAAAACCGAACCTAGTTGACTGGAGATCCCAAGATCTAGGTTCAATGGGACAACCTACTTGCATATAACATTTGTGAATCACTGTGGGGGTTAACCCCAACCCATTCCTAAAACAAACAGTGATGCAGGTTAAGCTTATAGTCGTGGATGATAAATTAGAAAGCATCACGAATTAGCTTTTAATGATTATTTTAGAATCACCTATGCGAGAGAGAAGTGGGGTCGCTTCAAAAGGAATTGTATGGGTACATTCCTAAGAGCTCTTACAGAACCAGACAAGTGTCCATGACCATAACGGACACATCATTGAGAACCTAACTAGGTCAGGGAGAATTATGTGAGACACATATTGATTATTTACACAAACGGCAGAACAGTTCAAGGACATCGAGTCTACTGGTCCGCTAGTAAGATAAATATGTATCTTAAGGGAAGGTTCAAAGGGTAACACCTACCTAGCCTATGCATTATTCAACTGTTGGATTTTATCTAGGTAGCTTGAAAACGCTTGATCAATTTTCATTCATGTGGGGGATTGTTGGAAAATTGGTGTTAACCAATTTATAAAAATGGGTTTTCCCCATTTTTTTAGCACGTCCAAAAATAAATTTCATATGAATGATAAATTAAAGTAAGGGTGTTGGAAGAAGTAAATAAAAGAGGTTAATGGTTGGGAGAAAGAAAAGAAAAGTCTTGGGACAATTCTTGCAAATATTTCTTTCTTTCGTAACTGAAATTGTAACTAATATTATAATTTAATTACATATTAAACACACATTAATCTTGTGATTAATAGAGGTGTTTAAATGGGAGGTTATAGAATGTGTAGTATAAATACTACTACTCTACAACCATTTGGAAAAACCAAAAGAATGTAAGAAAACTCTCTTCTTCCTCACTTCATCTTCTTCTTTTTCTAGCTATATTGAAGATATAATCTAGCCCTATTGAGGGTTCGGGTGGTCTAGAAGAACCACTTCAAACTGTTCTATCTTGGGAAACAAACACTTGGTAGTGGACGAATTTGTTTTAAGGACAATGTGTTAAACACATGCCTCAGTTTTTCTATTTTCTTGTTTATTTTCGTACATTACCGGAATATTATTCCTATAGAATCTTGAGAACAAGCTTATATTGCTCTTAAATTGACATTTTCAGGTAAAATTCTTATGGGTGACTCAAGATTACAAGTAAAGAATAATCTTCATTGCAAACATAACATGATCTTAGAATTTTTTATCAAACGAAATAAAAAAGATAGACCAATAACAAAAATTGACACGCAACGATATAGCATTATGTTCAAATATCTACACAAGAAAATCTCAGAAACTACGTGCTAATTTGCAGGATGAATCCCAATCGTGGAAGAGGCCATCTTTCATACAAGGGTGGTTATAATATAGGTCGAGGAAATCCTACGGCTTCAAGCAGTTCTTATAGAACTAGAACTTCATCACATACAAATAATCAGTCCCTTCCAATTCCAAGAAGCCCATTATATGAGGAGTTTAAAGCATTTTTGGAAACAAAAGGGAAAATACTCCTAGTTTCGCTCAAATGATCACAGATGGTGAAACCATCAATGATAATTTTGAATATAAAGAATCATACCAAAAAGATAATATTCTTTTTTTAAAAAATAAAGATATAATGCTTTATTTTGAAAATAATGAAGATCCATGGTTTTTTATGACCAGATACTTGGATACAGCGACATACGCTAGATATTCTTATAAACAAAGATCATATTATGAGAATATTTTGAAAATAACCGGATCGATTGAATTTTATCATTTTACATCCGGAGGTAATACCAATGTTTATAATTTTAGGAACTAACCCGAGGGTCCAAACCCTAATTCCTGATTTAAAAGAAAGAGGGTTTCTTAACCCTTGCCTCATTGGGCCTGTCCTCATCAAAGCCCAAATCCAACTAGTCCAAAAAAGGCATTCCAAGCCTATCTACATGCCCTTGAGGCCCAATAAGTCCCAAGAGCACCCCCAATGGTCTAAAACTCCAAAAATGTCTTTCTACCACAGGTAGGCCTGAGGCCCAAAAATCACTCGAGCCCAAAATTCTCAAAGGCCCACAGACTACATATATGTGACGTACCTGGCTCGTACGCTCGACATACGCTGATACTAATCCCGAATCGGGGCATTGGCCTAGTACACACATCATACACAGGAGTGTGCATGGTGTATTGGTCAGTCAGCCTAAAAGTGATCCAATGTCTTAATCCATTAAGCTCTATTATCCAAAACTCATATCAAAGCTCATAAAGCGTCTTAAACCATAAAGTTTAAAACTTTAAGCCTTTGCATGGCTAAAAAGGGCTTGAACCTTAAAACTCTAACCTAATCCACACTCAACACCATCAAATTCTTGCATGGCTAGAAAAGAACCATCAATCAACCATTTTTATGAACCTATAAGACCTAACAAGTAAGAAGGGACAACTAATATGCCCTAGATTGCCCCAAACTCACAAAGGTCCAAACTTTGGGACAAAAAGCTCATAAACCCCAACTATGGAGATAAAAGTGAAACACATCAATATATAGACTTTATACCTTCAAAATATGCACAAAGAGGAGTAGTTTCTAGATCTATAAGCTTGCATGCAACACCTCCTTATTCAAGGGTGTTCTTCTTCACCCAATATGCACCAAAAGTCACTAATAAGCTCCAAACTCTCACAAACAAAGCTTAAACTCGAGATTAGGATTTTTGAGGGAAGGTGGCAGATATTGAATGTCCAAGGGAGCCATAAGGTGGTTTAAATAGGGAAACAACCCCTTAAAATTAGGGTTTTGAGGTTGAGCTAGTATGCCTTGTGTACCTCACGCACGTCCAGTGTACCAACAAGACTCCTCCAATCAGGTCACATGAGTACGTTGTGCGTACTCACACGTATGCCTCGCATATGAGATGAAATCCGGTTTTCACAAAAAGGGACCAAATATGCAAACTTAAATAGATTAAGGGCTAAAATGGAAATACTTGATATTTGGATGTTACAGCATAAAGTTTAGATCTTGAAAGTTTGTGACCTTGTTATGAATAAAGTTGGAAACTTTATCCATCTAAACATCATATTGATTCAGATCAGAATGTTGGGAGACTTGGACTTAATGGATTAAGTTGAGAAAGATGCATTTTTGATCCCTTTGAGACTTAAAGACTATATCTTGGTTGTTTGGATCATCCTAATGGATAAATTTGGAAACTTTATCCATTATGGAGCTATTAAGAACCATAAAAATGTGATATTGGTCTGTTATGTCCCTTCCATGCAAGATTCATGATGTCTTAATGGATTATTAAGTTAGGTTTTAGCTTTTGGACCTTGTCTATCCATGGAAAGTCATAAAGGTGGAAACTTTATGACTAGGAATGATGTTATGGGTCTAGATATGAGTGATAGACGAAAGGACTTTAAGGATTAAGCACATAACATGAAAGATTGAAATCTCGCTAAGTACGTTGTGCGTACTTCTTATTACGCAGTGCATACTCCTTTAAGGCCCCGTTTTTGGATGAATGAGTACGCTATGCATACATACTGAGTACACTGCGCGTACTCAGTCTAGAGTTAACTTTTTGACTTTTTACCAAGTTTGACCTAGGGGTATTCTGGGATGTAGTATGAGATTTGTTCACTTTTTAATGTATAGGTGACTTGTAGAGTTGGTATTCGAAGCAGTGTGTTGTTCAACTATTTTTTTACTGTGAGGTGAGTTTTCATCACTGTATTGGTGCACCGAAGGCACTAATTTCGTCCCAGTAGATTGTGTATTTTGGTTTAGAATGTTGTTATGCTATTGTGATATGTTAAGATCTACATGATTATCTGTTGTTGTTATGTGTTTTATCTGTTATATATGTCGACGTACTGTGTTTGAGTTGAGACTATATTGCTTTGTGCTGCCAGTCAACAAACACGGGCAATCCAACCAAAAGGTTATGGGCCAAGGCAATCCAATCGGAAGGTTGTGGGCCAGGGGTAATCCAACCAGGAGGTTGTGGACCCAATATGTGTTTTGTATATGTTCTGTTGTGTGGTATTTGGTGGAACTCACTAACCTTTGACTTATAGTTTAAGTTTTATGATTCAGGTACATCACATGATCGAGGAAAAGCAAAGGCGTGATCGTGCACATCCTTCTGATTTTATGATATCTGATTTTGGGATACTCTGACTCGTGATTTTTGCATTCGAGAATAATGTTTTGTAAACAATTATGATTGGTGGTTAGATTTTAAAAATGAAAATTTTACCATGGTTTTTAGGATGTTACAATAGGGTGGCTGAGAGCCGGCAGCGGTAGTGGCTGGGAGCCGGTGGCATTATACCAGTAGTAGCTGATATGTATGTTTATATGTATGTTGTATGCTTACGGATAGGAGATTTGACAAATTGGCATTAATGTCGAGAATTTTTATATGGATGCATTGTATGTATGACGGAATATGTGGTATACTGGGGAACTCACTAAATTTTATGCTAACAATTATGTATTAAACATTTTGCAGGTAGTTCATGAGAAGAGCTCGGTGGAACTATACACACACACACCAAAGATATTCGTTTCCACGGATTTGTAAACTTAACTTTGATAATGTATGGTTTTTTAATAAATTAAATGTTGTTTAATGGTTTTCAAAATAAAAGAGTTAATTGGTTAGGGGTCGTTTGATATGGTATCTAACTGGGTCCATAAAATACCAATTGACATGTTTGATATTGATTATAGATGTAGGGACTCGGTCCAATAAAAACAGATGACTCGATCCTTGCTTTCTACTTGATGGACCGAGAAAAAAAAAACAAAAACTCGTCGTTTCCCTACCTATTATTGCGAGGTTCTCATTTCATCCCTCCCCCGTTAACCTCCCAGCGACGAAGCAAGAAGACATCCCACTAGCAATCCAAAGCAGTCGAGCAGCCGTCATCAACAACAACAACAACATCGATCAATAGCAACAGCATCAATCAACAGGTTTGTTTTTTCTTTTTTTGTCCCCCACCTTTCTCCTCCCTTTCCTTCATCGTCACCATCGACCAAACCTCCTCCAACGACGAATCCAAACAAATAGCTCAAACTCCTTTTCCCTTAGCCCTACCACGCTTTGAACGATATTTATCTTTAGCAGCCTTTGCATCGTCGGCTTCTACTTCTCCAGCAACTGAAGATGTTGAAATTGCTCAGATGCTTAGGCGATTGGGATAGGTTATTGGAGACGATAGATATGGCAGATAGTTATTTGGTTGAAGTTCACCCAGAGAGGCTACAGGTAACCGATGTTGGGCTTTCATCCCTTTCTAATTGTTCCAAGTTGGAAATTCTACACATCATCAAGACACTTGAATGCACAAATACGTGGGTTATCTCTATTACTGAGAACATTGTAAGTACTTAAGAAAGCTTCACATCAATGGGTGGAGAACGAACATGATAGGAAACGAGGGTTTGATAGCAATTACCAAACTCTTGTTAAGGGGGTGTTTGATTTACCTTCAAGAACCGGATCGAATTGGGGTAAACCTTCAACAAGCCTAAAAGCAATCGCTACAAACTGTCAAAAGCTGGAAAGATTAGCTCAATGTGGAAGCGAAACAATAACTAATGGGGAGATTTCATGCATTGCATAAAAATGTGTTTCTTTGAAGAGGCTTTGTATAAAAGGGTGTCCGGTATTAATTAAAATGTGGAAGCAAGATTGGATGGCAGATTCAATGTAAACCAAGAACCAAGGATGTTGTTCAAACAATGTTTATCAAATTTTAAATATTTAATTTATTTACTTTTTACTATAGGTTGAATGTATTTATTAAAAATATAATGTTATAAATTAAATGTTAAATAATTAATGAATTATTATAAAAAAATGTTGACCGAGGGTAATATAGTCATTTTGCACAACCAGTCAGGTGCAAAATCAAACAAGAAGTTCCATTCAGAAGTTCACTCGGTCAGAAACTCTAACCCAGTCAACTTTCAACCCAGTCAGCTCTAACACAGTTAGTAACTATCAAACGACCCCTTAGTCTATGTTATGAAGAAAAATATATTCGTAATTTTTTGGAACATTATATTAATTATCATAACATTGATTTACTAAGGGCGTGTTTGGCACGGAACGTTTGGGAGCTTCTAGCTTTTGTTTTTTTTGGACAAAACGCTCCAGTTTAAACAAAAAGTTTCGTTTGACAATACGAGCGTTTAGTTTTTAGTTTAAACAAAACGCTTTAAATCTAAAAGCTACTTCATGTAGCGTTTAACAAAACACTATTGAGCTTTTGAAATCAATTTCCAAAATTGTCCTTAAAAGATATTTATATATTATTTTTTTTAAACAATTGTCTTTTTATGTAATTTTACATATTTCAAAAGTTTCCATCTACTTTTGTCAAACACTCATATAACAAATAGAAGTTACAATTTTCACCTACCAGTTACCCGCTACAAGCCACCTGCTTCCAGCTACCCGCTACCAGCAGCTAACAACTACTTTTGCTAAACACGCCATAAGTAGTTATTGTTGTTGTTAATTTTATACTATATCCAAGATACCAATATTAAATATGCAGCAAAATTTAAAGCATATTTCAATAACATATGTTTATTTGGGAATAAAAAACGGTGAAATCTCTTTTTCGAACAAATCTTGATTTATTATACTTCATTTTTTAAGCAGAGAAGCTACTGGGAGGTGTTAGGTGTATGTTTCCTAGGACTTCGGAAGCCTACAAAGGGTCATATATCAAGAGTACCCATGAGCATCAGAGGTAATTAACCAAAAAAAAAACTCTATTTTGATGTTATCATGGATTGATATTGTAACGCCCGTAGATCCGGGCTAGTCAATTTAGAGACAATGAGCGTCAAAAATGACTTTTTGATGGAAGATTATTTTGAAGGAATAATCTTAACCAAGTTATAGTATATGTTACAAGGGTTCCGTACATATAAAGAACGCCAAAATCCGAGTTATAACGAAGAAGTTATGACTCGTCGAAGTTTAACGGCTAAACCGGCACGACACTGCGTGACGTAAAAAGTGAGTTTAGGATAAAGTACTTTTTATCCTTAGCGATCTAAACAAAAGTCGTAGCATACATTAAACCTAGAGAATGCATAAAAAGAACGCCAAAATCTAACTTCGTGTGAGGAAATTACGATTTTTTTAAGATGCATAGCCCAAAATTTGAATTTTAGATCGATCGATTTTTGGCCAATGCAACCTAAATGAGAATTGAAGATCTTATTAATAGTAGCACAACGGTAAAAAGACGGACGAAAACGGACGTCAGATGAAGAAGTTATGAATTTTTAACGGACTTTTCCTGTCCCGCCCTGTTAAAAATAAATTCAAAATTAGCCGACGGAGTCTAAACGAAAGTTGCAGAGTACGTCTCCACCTACGCGTTGATATAAAGAACGTCAAAAACGGAGTTCGTATAAACGAGTTACAAATTATAATAGCATATTTACGTATTAAAATAAAGTATAAATCATATATACGTACACATATATATACATATGTATATATCATTAGAAAGATATCGACGTTGCGGTCATTATAAGACTAATGTTGAGTTCTTTCGACATTATTTTAATACAAATATCGTTAAATCTATTTGTATTAATATTATAAAGGGGTGTTTAGTTATTTATATAACTATAAGGTCATTAAGTAACTATGATGGTAGTTTTTGAAAATTCAATTACTATAAATAAGATCCTTGGGCTCTCATATTTCTTGCACCATTCTCTTGATTCAAGAGTCTTTCTCTCCTTATTCCCCGAGCATGTCGATCCCTCGTGATTCGACTTCTCTTTCTGTAGTTTTTAGTAAAGTAAGGGGAGCACTGAAACGCTGCACGAATCTTTCTTAGAAAGATTCAGCGACGAAGTTCTGCCCCTGCAAAGCTCGGCTCCTAGCTAAAACCCCCTTGTAAGTAAGTTATGTTTACCCTACTTTACGTATAACTTATATTAGTATTGTTATTATGAACTTATAATAAATATTAGTATTGTTATTATGAACTTATAATAAATATTTGGGTTATTATTATGAGTTATATAAGTGTCGTTATAATGTCTTTTTAACCGCTCATGGTACGGGGGTTCCGGTTTGGAGGGCCGCTTGGGTTGTTGGATTCAGAAGTGCTATTATGCCGAAATGATCCTGCCCTCCGGTGTTCCATGTCTGGCCTCGTCTGTATATAGTGGGTGAAAAGTATTGTGTCACGCTTATATAATAGTAATAATAGTTAGACTATTAATTAGTCGCGGTTAACGTCAGACTAAACCCTAGTGATATTGATACTAGGTTTTGTCGAGGGATTTTTTTTAAGATAACGAAGTGTTGTTCGAGTGCCGAGTCACCACCTAATCAGGTGAGTGCATAGTCCCTTTCATCTTACACATATATATGAAGTATTTAATATAAAATACGTGCTATGTGTACACATTGTTTGAATACTTGCTGTCTATGCTGGGTGAGATATTTTTATACATGTTTTAAATGATTTAAAATGTATATGTATTTTATATCTACAAAATGTGTTGGGTAAAACATGGGTAGATGAATGATGAGGGATGAAAGCTAATATAGAGGAACATTACTAGTACGGACCTAGTCCCCTATAGGAGAACATTGGCAGTAATGGACCTAGTACCCTATAGATGAGCACTGGCAGCTGCGCCACAACCTGTAGATGTTTTTGATATACGGTAAACGTCCTAGCAGATGCGCTCTAAGGACAGTATCGGCAGCTGCGCCTAATAGAGAGCCTTATAACCATGACAACAGTGTTTAAAGGTCAATACCGGCAGAAGCGCCTCATAGAAAATGTCATAATTCCGGCAGCTGCACCTAAGTGATAATATTAGTAGCTGTGCTTGACCACGTGTCATTAGTAACGATGGACTTCGTGCTGTTTCCTTAGGATGATCCTTAGGAATGAATGAACAAGGAATAGTTGATTCTTAGGGTAAATCCTTAAGAAGATAATGAGGTAATTGGGTTGATTCTTAGGGTAAATCCTTAAGAAGATAATGGGATGGGTAATGGGGTTGATTGTTTGACGTTTAAACATAATAATTATATTATTGTGGGTTGAAAACCCTATGTACTCACCAGGTTTCCCAACCTGACCCACTCATGCTTATTTATATCACAGGCGTCGATACGAAGCTACTTTACACTGAGAGATTTAAAAGAGATGTAGATCACTAGTGTAAATAAATGTAAGTTCTGTTTATGCTTATGTTTATGTATTGACGATGGCATCCCAAATGTTTTAAAATGAATAAAAATACATTTCTTCGGAAATGCTTTGATAACGTATTTATCATGTTTTTTTGGGAACAAATTCCGCAACATTTTTTTAAAAGAAGTACTCTGATATTTATAAAGCATAAACAAAATCGGTCTTTTCTGGCCGTGAAAATGGGGATGTCACAGTTATAAAGTTGAGTGTTTTAATGAGATTTGATAATTTTATAGACGATCCTGATTGACAAAAGGACAAATATTTTGAGCAAAGGGAAAAACTAAGAATTGGTGCTACTCCAAATAAGGGACATTTTCGTTCAAGTGCTAGATTTTCTAATTTATTTCGACGGATACATGATGGGGTTCTTCTTAAAGGGTTAATAACCTAAATGGGGTGGTTCTCCCAATATGAGATGTGGCTACATACCTGGACCTAGGGACAAACGGGCCTCTAGTTTACATTCGTGTTTTTGCTACTAATTCTCCTTAGATCGAATCAAGGTAGTCGAAGGGTATTTTGGATATTGTGATTATTTAGAGATGTTTTATGGCTTCTATGTACATGCTATGGTTTGGTGCTACTATGTTTCATTATTTGTGTTTCTAATTATCCTTGGGTCTGCATCCAGGTTGTTAGAGGGTATTATGATCCTTATGGTGAATTGTAGATGTTTGTGGCTCTAATTCCAGTTTCTGCTTCTGGTCTGATGCTGCATTCATTCTTTTACAAGTTAAATTTTGTTGCACTAATATACTAATTATATTTTTAATAATTACCATCAAAATAACAACTTAATATTTTTGTAAAACAATCAACAATCAAAAACATCATGGGTAATGCTTATAAGTTAACATGGTTTTAGTTGATTTATAAAAATTTTAATAATTGAACTCTTAATATTAAATACATAACTTGGTTTTATATTAAAAAAAATGGTTGATATATATAAAAGGGTATAAGACTAGATTACCAAATGAATGTACTATCTAGCTACAACAAGTATCACCACACAAGCGTAAATATATCTGCACAAAATACAATACCATGACATAGACTTATAGGTTTGTTTCCTTTAATGATATCAATGTACTTATTTAAAGTAGTGTCACTATCTACTTATTTAAAGTAGAAGGCTAATGTTGACAAATACTCCACATAAAACTATAATGCCTTTTGAATCTATCTAAGGTTATTATAGAAATGTACTTATTTAAGTAGTGCAACATTTACTTACATAATTTTTTTTTATCGTTCATAATGTATGTACCGTTGTTTTCAATTATCATACAAGGAAAAAAATGACACATTCAATTGGTTTTGTTATTAACATATAAATATAGGAATAATATTGTATTTTTATTTATATTCCAAGTATATCGAAAAATATACTAAATTTTAATTGTATTATAACATTGTACTTTCATATTTGTGTGTGATTCTTTGTGAGTGCTTTAGTGTGTTCTTCTATGTGTGTGTCTGTTTCTGGAAATAGCAATGACTATGTTTTCGTTATGTTATTTTGTTTTTGTAACCGTGGTTAAATGGGCTATAACCTAGTACCAGTGGAATAAACTAAGGTAGCTTGCACATCATGTTTTTATGTCTAAGATTGTGAGCAAGATTTAGCTTACATAATGAAACTTTATTATAAAAAACCAACCAGGTGTTGCTTGCATGAACAACAAAGGTAGATGTAGATCTCATAATTAAGAGAGTGTCTAAGGTCACTCAAGCAAGACAAATGTATTTTGTACTGCAATTGTGTGTGCAAATTGAATAGATTTTTTATTAACTTTGTTGCAAATACAAGAGAGCTTCCGAGCCTCTTTTAATATGTGTCATCAATGTTGCAAGAGCAAGACATCCAGATGAGGACAATTGTAAGGTGATTCATTGCTATTATGTTGTATATAACAGTAGAACAGAAACTCGATTGTTATTATGTTATGTGTATAGAACTGATATTACTACATAGCTATAGGTGATTGAAATAATAGGAAAGAGTTGGGATATTTGGACAAGGGGTTAAGTTTCTTGAGGTCTGTGGGTTTGAAATAACCAATTCATAATTACCATCAATACCAATCTTCAAGACAACAAATAAAGAGAGTAATATATGATTTTGATGTCTTTTTCCAACAAACCTACTAATATTGAACACCATGCATTATATTAGAATTTAGAAACCATCCTCTGTCCTCAGAACTCTTCAATCTGCAACCCTCAACCCCTCATCAATCACTCGTCGCCATTGTCTTAAACTCCCTGCAATGCAATCACCGACTTTTACTTATGAAAAAAAAACAAAATAAAGATTTGCACACGACTTTTCTACCTTTCTTTTCTTATGTGAATATAATCATATAAAATGGATTTAACATATAAACCAAGGTAAATCTAAAATATCAAAACAACACTCTCACAAAAATTATATCTCAGTTAAAAATGTCAAAACTAACCTTGTTTGGTGTCTCTTCCTCTTCATCATCAAAATATGTAGAATCTGTATCGCTTTTGGGATAAGTGATCCTAGAATACACACGTAACTTGGTCAAGGAGTCAACAACACCAAACTTCAATATATTATTCTTCTAAGTTAGTAAAACAATATGTATGTTCGACTTTGAGAAAAGGATATCAATAATCACAATTTTTATCAGCTATGGCTGCAGAGAAGTGGACACTGCCATTGCTTAAACTGTGTGAGATCTGAAAATCTTTGTCAATAGTCAAACTCAAAACTTGTTCACGCCGCCTTTTGAGGGTGCAGGCTTCCAGCTACCAGCCTTCTTCCATCAACTCTAAGGCGCAAATAAATTGTTTTGTTTTTGTCTACTCTCTCTGTATCTTCTTTAAGATAAGCCTGTGTACAAAGAATTTTAGTTACTTGTATTGTTATTTCTTAATGCAGCAAAATAAGCATATCGCCAGTTTTACCTTTGTAAGAATCACAACTTTGTCTTCAGGAACTTTTACATAAAATGATTTGCCACTTTTAACCTCACACTACTAGAAAAACAGCCTTTAATGACGCGCAAACAATGACGCGCAGTGATTTACGATACACAAAAACATGCATCCTAAAATAAATGTCATCTCTTATAAAATTTGAAAGATAGAGGACGCGCATTTGTGCATGCCCTGAAATTAGTGTTAGAAAAGAAAAAAAAGAAATACGGAGGGCGCCTATTGTAAAATGTGTGTCATGTAAGGATGTCGCTTTATATTTTTTAATGAAACACGCGTTTTGAGCGGGAAATGAAATCCCCAAAAATTAAAAACCCCCCTATGTAAAAAATTAAAACTCCCTCCGCTTCCAATCAGCAAGAAAGAAACCTAGGTCTTCGTCTTCCTTTCTCTCTCTCTCTAACCTAAAACCCAACCTGTGATTTCACAGAGATCTCCCAAGGCTTTGCATATCTCACTTAAATCGTAATAACAATCAATCATTATCTTCACCTATTGACTCGACAGCCATCGTCCGATGCCGACTTTGCGTCCTCATCCCATCACCGTATGAGCCACCACCTCAGTCGGCTGCTTCTTCACCCTCCGCTGAATCCTCTCTTTTTCACATCTCATCAGTTTCCAAAAAATCCTTCACCAACACGGATGACTTTCCCTTCTCCGCTGCTCTTTGGACATACTATCACTTCCTCTTTAACTCTAAACAGTTCGCATGTTGCCCACCACCATCCTCTCCCACCTCTAACATCGCCTACCTATGCTAATACTACTATACTCAAATCCCAGCGACAGAAGGAAACTCTCTATCACAGCAATAGAAAGTCGAAGACTGGAATGGGAGAAAGAGAAATAGAAATCGGGAAACCGACTTATACAGTAACTGGGGAAGAATCGATGATGCACGCAACGTGTTTGATAAAATGCCTCATCCGCCATGGTCTTAATCTACAAGTCTCTCTCTCTCTCTCTTTCTCTCTCTCTCTCTCTCTCTCTCTCTCTCTTTCTACCCCATACTGGTCGACAACCACCCAGGCACCCACCACCCTTCGTCTTCTCTCTGGTTCACCACACTTCTCCTTCCTGTGTTTGTTAGATTCGTCATCTGATTTGCGAGTTTTCTGTAAAAAATGACCTTTCCGTTTCATATTTTATGGATACCTCAATCTTCTGTGATGATTATGAATGTAGTCATAGAGTACTCGCTTCACTATCATTTTCAATCATTTTAGGGCATGGAGAGGTAAATTTTCTAGTCGGGGAGGGTTTCAATTATATATCTACTATATCTATTTCTATCTTTTTTTACAGAGGATCATTATGATTTAGGTTTCATTTTAGGGGCTTGAATATGTTATCACTTGTTTTTGGATCAAAAATAACCGATGGTGCTGATGAGGTACTTATTGTCTCTTTGTTTCTCTTTAATTTGAGGCAAATTAGGACTCACAATCATGTTGTTTCTCCTGGAAAGTATGTGAATAAGTGGATAACCATCGCAACCCCTTTCCAAGGCATGAACCATTTTTATTAACTGTTGTTTTGCATAAATGATGTTAAAGAATATTTTTATGCG
Source organism: Lactuca sativa (assembly GCF_002870075.4). Taxonomy (NCBI): domain Eukaryota; kingdom Viridiplantae; phylum Streptophyta; class Magnoliopsida; order Asterales; family Asteraceae; genus Lactuca; species Lactuca sativa. Next base: position 30,702,046 of record NC_056631.2, on the reverse strand, counting down.
TGGTTAAGAAACCCAAGAATAGATTATCCCTGAAACCAAGTATGTGTGTTTTTTGCATCTGTCTCATATTTACATCTTTTAATTTTTTCACATGAAGGAGTAGTAGATATTAAATACTTTTGAGCAAGTTAATGTTTAGGTATATCATATGTGTATCAGGTGCACCAGGATGCATCAATGATTCTCTGTTAACTAGATTACAGTTTGTGGAGGGACTTGAAAGCTATTTCTTTGTGTCAAGGTGGGAATTCATGTCCTAATAGCCATCATAAAGGTAAGCTTGTATCTATATAGATTATATAAAAAAAATTTATAACCATATTGATTACATGTTTTTGTGTCAAGGCGGCCATTCATGTGCATACCACAGGCTATCTTAGGAATGGATGTCATCTATCAAGCCAAGTCTGGAATGGGGAAAACTGATGTTTTCGTTCTTTTTACACTACAGTAAATCGATCCTGTAGTAGGTCAAGTTGCTGCACTTGTCCTTTGCCACACCAGAGAACTAGCTTATCATGTCAGATTTTCATTTGTAACCCTCCAACAATTTGAAAATGTTAATTTTCACCCATGTCTTACTCTTTGTGTCTTAGGTGAGATTTGTTGCAGAGAACTAGCTTATCAGGTCAGATTTTTATTTGAACTAGCTTTCTCATTTCTATAAATTATACAAGATTGTATCTCATGCAAAATATTTATAATGTCTCTGTTTTTTATTGCTGAACAAAGGAAGGATACCCTTCAATATGATGTCCCTGTTCAAATAATTGAGATTTATAACGAGCAAGTTCGTGATACCCTTCAATATGATATTCTTTTCATTTAATAAATTTTCTCATCTCATTAAATGAAATCTTTGCACTGAATCCTCTTGTTTGGTTTGCGGTTGATCAAAATAATTTTTCGTTCTTCATACTGCTGATTTTGATCCTAGTCAATACTGTTGGGTAATGAGTTTCATTAGAGTTTTTTAAAAATTCTCTTTTCATGCATACAGGTAAGATTGGTGAAAAATAGGGACAACAATGAAATCAAGGGTTTTGTATTAATTTGTAGCATTCAGGCATCCATGGAATCCATTCACGACTCTCTTGCTGAGGCGTTGGTTAAATTGACAGAGGAGGTAGCGTTTCCTTTTTTTTTCATTATGTTATACATTTTGGATGATAAATGTCTATATTACCCTTTCATCTCATATGCTTATTTTGGTGCAGTGTGAAAAATTATGGTCAAAAGTGTATGTTGTCTGGCCTAAAAGCAGAACTAGAAGCATTAAGACAAAGGCACTCTGATGTACTGTAGTTGATGGGTGAAAGAGATGAGGAGGTAAAATTACCTTTTTACCCTTGATTGATTAAGGGTAGTTTTGGCATTTTCATATAACTAGTACCATCTTGGTAGTTATATCTTATTTTGTTTGTTTACTTATTTTATTATCACTAGTTTGTTGTATGTTAGTAACAAACGAAATAACTGATTGGTTTCATGGTAATTTTGCTTGTATGTTGCTGGGAGAGCTTTGTGCTAATATTGTAAACTCGAAGGAGATGTACAGAGAACAAGTACACATGCTTGTAAATAAGGTAAAAGAATATATATTTTATAAATTTAGTAAAATGAAATTGATAAAAAAGTATACTTTATAAAAATCAATAGCTACATAATAGTTTGGTGGCTAAATTCAAAAAAATTGAGTATATATTGTTTTTTTCCTGTATATCACCTTTCCAAAATGAGGTAAACCAAATTAAATAATGTTTTTTTAACCATCATAAAACATATAAGTGTTCGATCACTACAGAAAATACCTAAGTGGCTAAAACAATAAAAAATGAAGAATCTCTATTCTATTTATGTTATTAAATGTTTGTATTTGCAGATTGCTGCTTCAGGGTAGTTTCTTACAAGTGAATTTCAATCAATGGTACATGGTGTAGTATATGGTGGGTAATACATTATAACATTAAGATTTTTTTATGTTTATTTCGGTCTTCTTAATGCATATATGTATAAATACCTGAAAGATTTGACACACTAAATTATTAACCAGAAAACATAACAAAATTGGATAAAAATATCTCACAATATGACACTCACATTTGTTTCTAATCATTCTTGTGATACGAACTTTTAGAATGATTTGTAGTTGAATACAACTTTTCTATAACATTTCTAAAGTCCTATAGAAAAGAAATCAATTTTTGTATCTTAATGCACCATATAAGTAGCAATTATTACATGGTGATTGGAGACAAAATCGACACGTGTGGATTTCTATAAAAAAAATGTTAAAAACTAATCATTTTTTTTTAAAAATTCATATTTACGGACCTTCTGTTACCTTATCAGTCCAACTGGTGGTATTTTCCCTGAAACAGGAACGACATCATTTTGTCCTCAATTCCCATTTTCCCCAGCTCCTCTTTTAATGATGCAAGAACGGTTCCAGAGTGTTATCAGTCAACTTTTTCAAGGTGAGTTGCTGCATCTTTAGCCTTACTTATAGTTCTGACTTCTGACTTCACTTATATACCTCTATGTGGTGTTTATAGAGAATTATCCATATGCTCACACAAATTTTTGTAGCTGATTACACATTAATTTAATTATGCAGGTTTTGAAGTTTTTGATGGAAAAAATAGTGTTAATGCTCTTCATAGAAAAGTATGTTGGTATTTTAGGAAATTTGGCTAATAATTTAGTTAATTATATAAAAAATGTTGAAATGTTACATTTGTCTACTATTGGAATGATTATTTGTATTACATTAACTTTTGTGCAATGTATTGTATTTTTTGTATATGATATTTTATTCTCTATTATGAGACATAAAATGCAAATTTAATTTGAAAATCAATAAATCTATAAATATTTTTTTTTAAAAAAAAATTAAAATTACGATACGCAAAAATGTGTGTCGTCTTCATTTATGACATGGCCTTTCTTGACAGGGGCTTCCTTGATACACATTGTGTATCATAAACACGCGCGTCGTAAGGTTACGACACGCAAATGCGTGTCGTCTTCCTTTATGACAGGGCCTTCCTTGATACGCAATCTGTGTCATAACCGCGCGTCGTAAATGCGCGTCGTCTCTCTTTATGACAGGGCCTTCCTTGACGCGCATTTGCGCGTCGTCTGAGCATTTTACGACGCGCAATGAGCGTCGTAAAGGCTGTTTTTCTAGTAGTGTCATAATCTAAATCAAAACAATATGAGTTAGCGGTGTTAAAAACAATTGATGTGAAAACAAAAAAGTAAACATTTTTAGGATGCAGATAGCAAGGTGTGTGCGTGTTCATATATATTATATGTAACCGTTAAACACCACAATCGCCGTATTTGAAACCTCCCCAAACCCAAAAAGAGCTGCATTCCAGTTAACTTCCACTACAATAATAGAATTGAAAATAACATATATATATATATATATATATATATATATATATATATATATATATATATATATATATATATATATCCACAGGAACACATAAACAAAAAACATGTAAACAAATTTAAACGATATCAAAGCCAAAGAAGGTCCAAATTTTCATCCGAAAAAAACCCTAACGACATAAATGAAAAGGAAAACAGAAACAACGCGTGTAGCTACTGAAATACTAGAAATGAAAGAGATGAATCGTTACCCGAAAACGATTCCATTGCAGGGAGCAGACAGAATGTGTATGAGCAGAGGAAACGTCTTTTTGGTATAGGCTTGGGCCTTTCAACGTCTCTTGGGCCTTTTAAGTGTACGAACCTTTGAAAAGATTAAAGAAAGGGACAAACCTTTGTGTCACTATAACCCGACATGAAAAAGACTAAAGAGCAAAATGCCATATCCAATTCGAAAAGCCAAACAAAAAATAATCCATTTCGAATATCATAAATGTTTAACTTTTTAATAAGTAGGTCGTGTATTCAATCATGGAGATATACTAACTCGTTTTTTCATAAAAAATATAAGAAAAAAAAGGGTAAAATGGAGTTTGTCTTCCCCTACGCAACACAAAAGTTGTAGCATACATATTTGTATATAGTTAATCTAACACACAACAATGACTATATTCAGTGAAAATTGATCGGGTATTAGGACATACCAAAAAAATTACACACAAACTTTATACCCTACAAAACACAAATGTTGTATAGTTGTAAAGAAAGTAAAAACACCAACGATTCCCAACTTGAACAGTTTATTCACTATAAACCAGTTCGGGTGAACAACAATTTTTAACTTTTACTTTGATGCTTCGGGTAAACCTTCATACCGATTCGAAATATTGCTTTGGATTTGAAACTTATTAGGCTGGAGGGTGTGGCTGCGGTTTGGGGCCGCGGTTTGTGCCCCCTCATCCGCACACACCGCCCCCAGAATGCGGTTTTATGCGGTTTTGGCCGCACTACAGCTCTAGATGACCGCGACACGTGATTGGCTGGTGAAAGTTTGACCGTTGAACGGTCCTTTTGCGCTTTATATATATATATATATATATATATATATATATATATATATATATATATATATATATATATTCTTCCTTTTTGCCTTTCTTTCCTATATATACACAAACACTTTCATTTTTTTCACACAATACAAACCCTTCTCTCTCAAATTCTAAAAAAAATTACCAATTTCTCTCAAAGATGTCATCTTCTTCATCTTCTAAAGAATTTCAGACTATTTTTGATGTCGCTGTTGCGTGTGCTCAAATGGCGGAACAAACACGCGATGCTTTATGCAATAACGCAGCTGCAAGTTCTCAACAGAGAACACGAAGATATATTTTCATAAATCGTGAAGAAGCCAACCAACGTTTGGTGCAAGACTATTTTCAAAAGAATGCTACTTATCAATGGTATTATTTTTGTAGGCGCTTCAGAATGTTCAAAGGTTTATACGAATGTATAGTTAAAGATGTAACGACAGAATGCAGTTTTTTTCAACAAGGCTACGATGCTAGAGGTACACCCGGTTTCACTCCCTTACAAAAATGCACGGCCGCGTTTCGTTAGTTAGCATATGGCATTTCGCCTGATGCGTTAGACGAAAGTTTTAGGATGTCTGTTAGGACCGCACGAGACAGTCTCCACTATTTCTGCAAAACTGTGATTCAATTTTATGGTCCTAAATATTTACGTAAGCCTACACGTAATGACATCTTGCAATTGCAAGCTCATCATGCTAGTGTGCATGGGTTTCCTGGAATGTTAGGAAGCTTAGATTGTCTCCATTGGGCATGGGAAAATTTGCCCTACGTCATATCATGGGCAATTTACCTGAGGTGATCATGGTCACCCAACAGTCATACTAGAAGCAGTTGCATCACAAGATGTAACATCCCAAGATTCAGGTACAATTATTCAATCCTCTTTCTTTTCTCTTGTTGTCAAGTTTAGCCCTTTAGAGGAAAATATGAGGCAAATGAGTATGCTGGGCATACTCAGGAGTACGCTGCGCGTACTCATGCGCTTATTTTGAACGCGGAGTCGCCAAGGTACGCTGGGCGTACCTAGAGTTACGTCGGGCGTACCCGGCCCAGGTGAAAAACCCTAATCTGACTTGTGCACTATTTAAAGGGTGTTAAGGCTCATTTCTCAGCCTCCATATCAGTGAATGAAACCATAAGAGAGAGCCTCCCATCGTTCTTTGTGAGTGTGTGAGTGTTGTTGGAGCTAATAGTGCATTGGTGACTTAGTGAAGAAGAAGGAAAGGAGCTTTTGGAGGCTAAAGCTTGAAGTGAAAATTTGGATCTGAGATCTACAGAGAAAGGGACTACACTTAGAGGTATAAAGTTCAAAACTTTCCTCTTCTTTTGGTTTGTTGTTGCATGTGTCATTTCTAGGGTTAAAAACCCTAAAGGTGGAGACTTTATGAGTGTAAGGTGCTCCATGGTTCGAGATCTGTCCCTTTTCAGTTGTATTAGTGGTTTAGATCCATAAAGTTTCCATCTTGGTTGTTGATTTGGGGTCATGCTTGAGTAATAAGCCTTCTAGAGTTAGAGAATGGAATATTATGGGAGTTGGTGACTTGTTCAGCCATGCAAAGGCTTAAAGTCATCAACTTTATGGATTAAGAGGCTTAGAAGTGCTTAGATCTATAAGTTAGACGTGGGTCTTAACTGTTTAAGACCTCAAGAGCTAAAGTACTAAAGCAGGGGAGTACGCCGGGCGTAATCCCAGTACGCGCCGCGTACTGGGTGGCGTTCCTCGATTCTGAGAGGCAGTCGGGTACGCTCAGCATACACATCTAGTACGTGCAGCGTAACCTGAAAAGTTGACTTTTGGTTGACTTTTAGGGTATGGTCGATTGTGGGGCCTTTTGAGTTATGAGAGGGGTAAAATGGTCTTTTATCCTTCTGAGAGTGTCATAAGAGGACATAGTCTAGCTTTTGAGAGTTATATTAAATAGGCTATTTATTTCATGTGATTAGGCGGAGGCTAGACCAGTGTTTACCGAGTCAGACATTTACCGAGTTACCAGAGGTGAGTCTTCTCACTATACTTTACTAGAGTATGTGACAGTGTATTTCAGAGTTACGTGCCAGTGTATTGCATGCTATTTATGTGTTATGATTATTGTGATATGTGATTTTCATGATTCAGAGTTTACAGAGTTAGGACCAGTGGGTCCTTAGAGCTAGGACCTTTGGGTCCACATAGTTAGGGCCAGAGGGCCCACAGAGAGTTGGGACTGGAGGGTCCTACTGAGACACATTGACCAGAGGGTCAAACAGAGTTATAGCCTCGAGTGGCTAATATGTGTTAGAGAGGTATTTTGGGGAACTCACTAAGCATTTATGCTTACAGTGTTATGTGTTATGTGTTTCAGGTACTAGTGACGATCGCGGGAAGGTGTTGGCATGATTCATACACACACATGGATTTTTATGTATTTTAATCTTGGGAAATGTTTTATGGAACAGAGATATGATACAATGAGATTTTATTAAAAATTGTGAATGAAAAATGTGTTTTGAAAATGTGAAAAATTGTTTTAATTTTTACGGTGTTACACAAGATCTGTGGATTTGGCATGCTTTTTTTGGTTCTCCTGGTTCGGTTAACGACATCAACGTTCTTAATCGTTCACCTATATTTAACAACATATACGATGGATCAGCACCAGATTCTTCTTTTGAAGTGCGTGGAACGCCATATAATTATGGTTATTATATGGTCGATGGAATCTATCCTAAGTATGCTGTGTTTGTTAAATCGTTTATGTGTCCACATGGTTCTAGAAGAAAAAAATTCAAGAGAGTTCAAGAAAGAGCTAGGAAGGATGTTGAGCGTGCTTTTGGAGCTCTGAAGAAACGATGGTTCATATTGAAAAAACCAGCAGTTAATTTAGGCGAGGAAAAACTTCAAGAAAGCATGTATACATGTCTCATATTGCATAACATGATTATTGAAGACGAAGGAAGAGCGATATGTGCGTTTGACGAGGAATAAACCATACCACAGACACAACCAATAAAAATTGGTGGCGAAGAGTATATGACTAGGAGAGCAGAGATACGTTGCACTGAAACATTTCACAATCTTCGCATGAATTGGTGGAACACATTTACGGGGTTCAAAACATTAACCTTAATTTGGATCCACCGGATGACTCCGAAGACGAGTTTCTTAGTGAACGACTTTATGTAGTTTTTTTTAGTTATTTTATTTGTGTTTTTTTAAGACTAAACTGCACAAATGGTCCATGTGGTTTACTCAAAATTGCCACTTTGGTCCAAAAATGTTTGGACTAGCACCAGAGGTCCAAACTTTTCATTTTGTTGCGAGTTTGGTCCAATTTGCTATGAACTTTTTCATAATGACGAATTTGCCCTTGCCTTTTCCTTTTTCAGTTTTTTTATTATTTAAAGATTTTTTCTGATTAAAAGAAAAATAAAAAAGAAAATCTTCCTTTTTTATTTTATTTTTATAATTTTTATGACGGAAAAAAGAAAATAAAATGCAAACTCTCTCTCTCTCTCTCTCTCTCTCTCTCTCTCTCTCTCGTTTCACACAAAAAGTTGCTCATCTCCTTCACCACCAGCCACCACCACCGGCGATGGAGGCTTCCGACGAAGCGGGTTTCGATATTTGAGGCTAGGGTTTCTGGTGCCATAGATTTAAGAAAGGGCGAAGGACGAACTGAGAAGATAGATGAACTGATTCGGGTTTGCCAAAAATCGAGAAATCAGTTGCAAAATCTGAGAAATCGTTTTTCCGGCGAACAAGAAACCCTCCTAAGGACGACGTAGATCTGTCGGAAACCGGACTCAATCTCTCCCTCTTTCTATTTGCTTTTCGTCGGAACCATCATCTCCTTTGTCTTTTATCTTCTCATTTGATGACGCCTTCGACCTGTTCGTCATCGGCGATGACGATAACGTTTGTGGCTCGATAAAACTTTAGTTTCAGACGTCGGAACCATCAAACCGCTCGTCTCTCTTCTTCTCCGACGAGGTGTCTACATAGCAAAAGCCCTAGCGCCGCCACCCTTCTAGTTTTATGAACCCCTAAGTTTTCAGATCTGTTTTCACCCTCTTTCTCTCTCTCTTTCTTGTCAAACAACCATCAAATCTAGATCTCCGTCGTGGTGGCGAGATGTTTAGATCTTCGTCATCGGTGGTGATTTGGATGGTCCGACAGGCGGTTCATAACAGTAGAAGGGAGAGAAAGCGAGAGAGATGACCATCGTAGCAGCAACAAGAAAGAAGAATGATTGTCTCTGGAGGTTCAGACTTCAGTTTTTTTCTCCGACGAAGTCGGCGCCGGATAGTTCTAGGGTTCCAACCTCGACGGTGGTTTTAGTGGTCGGACGACGGTGCTCCGGCAGCCACCGGAATCTGGTGGTGTTTCCTTTTTCTGAATGGGAGAGAGAAAAATATGGGGTGGGGGTAATAATACAAATAGATTGTTTTTTCCTTTTTTAGTTTTTGTAATTTAAAAAATAAATAAATAATGAAAACACAAAGGGCAAAATCGTCATTTTATAAAAATTCAAAACAGATTGGACCAAACTCGCGACAAAATGAAAACTTTGGACCTGTGGTGCTAGTCCAAACATTTTTGGACCAAAGTGACAATTTTAGACATACCATAGGGACCATTTGTGCAGTTTTGTCTTTTTTTAAGTTTCTAAGATTATTTTAATGTCGTGTGTATTTTTCGTTTTTTTTAATGCAATGTAATGTTTTTTTAATTTTCAATGTAATGTTTTTTTTTTTTTTTTAATTTTCAAGTAATGAAAATTTATGTTTTTTTATTAAAAAATAAGTTTTAATTAAAATAGCTAAAAAAAGGAAAAAAATGTGGCACCACTCCCTTGGTGTGACAAGAAACCACACTTGTATGATAAAAAATAATGTGACGCTTATGTGATAGGGGAGAGAATGTGGTTTCGGTGGCACAACTCCTCCAGCCTAACAATACTTGGGCGTCGTTTACTCTTTTATGCCAAGTCACTATGTATTATTTAATATTTTAATTTCTCAATCAATATATTACATAGATTTTAACCTAGTTATATTATTATAACAACAGTTGTACTAACAATATTCATTTATGTTTAGATGACTTGGGTACACGACTATAATAGGTTTTTTTTTTAACATATTGCTTTAAAATAAAATAAAAATATAATATTATAATAAACAAACTTATAAAATATATTATCATTTCTTAGATTGCCATCTACAAACAACTACCAATGTGAAAAAAAAAATTCCAACCTCGTATCGATAAACTATGATCCATACAGATGTACACATAAATAAACAATTTACAAACTACCCTCTCAAGTAATATTCTCATAGTTTAATTTGTAAAGTTGATTTATTTGAGAATTGAGAATTCAAGATGTACGTATGTTGGTTGGACGTGGGCCTCATGTAGAGGGGTCGGCCGAGCCGGCTACCTGACACACAACACAACCCTCGTGTGTGCCGTGTTAACATGACAACATTTCCAGATTGCCTTTTTATCTCTTTAATCATGCCAATTTTTAAACCCCCAATTACCTTAAATTTGATCGAAAAAGATTTTAAAAAAAAATAGTATTAATAAAAAAACTCAAGAGTGGAATTTCTCATATATTACTTTATAAGAAATTAGATAACTACATAAAATGAATTGAAGAGGAATTATGTTGCATGCACAGATTCCGATGAAGATACGATAACAAAAACCTGGTTGCGGAGAGTGTTCACGTGGTGGCAGAACTGCAGCACCACCTGCACACCGGCGGGGCCCTTCCGTCCGTAGCTATATTTGATGCCATGAATAATTACTTTCTTTCTTCTTTTCCTACACACACGCCGACTATGGTCTGATGTTCGCTAAATGCTCTCTGTTGATTATTTAATACTATGTCTAAGGAGAAAATATATAAAGAAAATAAAGTTGGACGTTTGTAATTTTGTATCGATCAAATACTGAATGAACTATATAACAAAATAACAAAATTCAGATTAAGAGTTTAGTTTTTGGCTATACGCTAATGTTATTTGTGCATTTAGTTTTTGGCTATACGTTGATGTTATTTGTGTATCTCTTTACTCATATTTTTAATGGACGTTTTATTTGCAAAAGTTTATTTTTCGATTTGCGTATCATTCGTTGGAGATTTTTTTGGGATGAAAGTTAATTTTGGAGGAGATTATTGCTTTGATTATTGGAGTCTCATTTGTAGGAGATCGTCCAGCTTGAGACCATGTTGGTTCATATGTCTGAACTTAATCGGGTTATTCACATAAGCAATTACCACTGTGGACCTCTTAGATCGGAGGGAGTGGTGCCACACACGAGACTGCGATGTATACGCTATCTCAGTATTTACCATAGTTGCAGAAATCGGGATTAATCGGCGATTAATCGTGGATTAATCGGCGATTAATCGTGGATTAATCGCTTGACATTCTCCAACCGTCGAGGATTAGGGCATTAATCTGAAATTTAGGATTAATCGGCCTTGGCGGGATTAATCGGTCAACAAAAGTAAAAAAATCGAAAAAAGTCAAAAAAGTCAAAAAAAAGGTCAAAAAATTTTTAAAAAATTCAAAAAACCAACTTTCTTTTTTTACTCCAAAATTTTCAAATTTTCAAATATTATACCGAAATGTTCATGTTTTAGTATTTCCAAATTACAATTTTTCTTATTTTTTAATTTTGAAGTATTTGTTTTTCTTAAGATATATTAATATTTAATTAATTTTAATATTTTATTAATAATCTATGGTCTCATATTAATCATCGATTAATCCCCGCCAAGAGCAATTAATCCCTTAACACCAGTCGACCGTCGAGCTACCGTCAAACGATTTTTACAACCTTGGTATTTACCAAAAAAGTATGGTTTCTTACCACACTTAAAAAGTGGTGCCACACTTATTTTTTAAGATTTTTTTTAAAGAAAAACTAAATTTTAAACAATTAAAACCTTAATTTTTAATAAAAAAATTTCAATACCTTTTTTTTTATATATATATAAATAGTAAAAGCATTATATTTAATTTTAGTTATCATCATACAACGAGTGAGAAGGCAAACGGACGATAAGTTGCGTCGCTAAACCCTTTTGTATGGTAAAACCAATTCTTTTGAAGACTACATCCCTAGATCTATGGGATATAACATTGCTATGCATGATCCGTTGTAGTCTACTAAGAAGGTCCACCACATCCGGCGCAAGAAAACCAAACGTATCAAATGCAAAACATTACATTGCATTTCTTAAAAAGAAAACAACATACCATGACATTAAAAAGCACACATCAAATACTTAAAATAACTTTAAAAAAAATACTATATGAAGTCGTCCTCCGAGAACTCATCTTTTGGGGGATCCAAATTGAGATCAATGTCTTAAACCCCGTGAATGTCTTCCACTAAGTTCATGCGAAGATTATGAAAAGTGTCATTGCAACGTACATCTGCTCTCCTAACCATGTACTCATTGCCACCAATTTCTATTGGTTGCGCCTCGAAGATGGTTTCGTTCTCGTCGTATGTACATATCGCTCTTTATTCGTCTTCAATAATCATATTATGCAATATGATACATGTATATATGATTTCTTGAAGTTTTCCTTCATCGAAAAACAGTGTTGGTTTTTTCAGTGTGTGCCAAAAGAAAACAACATACCATGACATTAAAAAACACACATCAAATGATTAAAATAACTAAATATATATAAAAAAATACTACATGAAGTCGTTCACCGAGAACTCGTCTTCCGGTTTATCTAGAGGATCCAAATTGAGGTCAATGTGTTGGACCCCGAAAATGTGTTTCAGTAAGTTCTTGCGAAGATTGTGAAAAGTATTATTGCAACGTACATCTGCTCTCATATCCATGTACTCATCGCCATCAATTTCTATTGGTTGTGTCTCAGGGATGGTTTCGTTCTCGTTGTACGTACATATCGCTTTTCATTCGTCTTTAATAATCATATTATGCAATATGATATATATATATATATATATATATATATATATATATATATATATATATATATATATATATATATATATATATATATATATATATATATATATATTATTTCTTGTAGTTTTCCCTCACCGAAAAACAGTGTTGGTTTTTTCAGTATGTACCAACATTTCTTAAGAGCTCCAAAAGCCCGCTCGACATCCTTCATGGCTCTTTCTTAAGCTTTCTTGAATTTTTTCCGTCTAGAACCATGTGGAGACGTAAATGATTTAACAAACACATCATACTCAGGATAGATCACATCAACAAGATAATAACCATATTTATATTGCGTTCCACACACTTGAAAAGAAGAATCTGGTGCAGATCGTCATGTATGTTGTTAAATATAGGTGAACGATTAAGAAAGTTGATGTCGTTACTTGAACCGGGAGAACAACAAAAAACATGCCAAATCCATAGATCATGTGACGTGGTCGCTTCAAGTATGAGCGTTGGGTGACCGTGATCACCTTAAGTAAATTGATGATCGTGTGAGGTAGGACAATTTTCCCATGCCCAATGGAGACAATATAAACTTCCTATCATTCTAGGAAAGTCATGTACTCTAGCATTATGAGCTTGCACTTGTACGATGTCATTGTGTGTAGGCTAACATAAATATTATGGACCGTAAAACTCATTCACATTTTTGGAAAAAAAGTGGAGACTGTCTCGTGCGGTCCTAGCAAACTTCCTAAAATTCTCTTCAACGTATTAGGTGTGATGTCATATGCTAACTGACGAAGTGTAGCTGTGCATTTTTGTAAGAGAGTAAAACTGGGTGTACCTCTAGCATCGAGACGTTAATGGAAAAAACTACACTCTCTCGTTAAATCTTCGACTATACGTTCAAATAAAGGTTTGAACATTTTAAATCGCCTTCGAAAATAATACCTTTAAAAAGTGGCATTCTACTGAAAGTAGTCTTGTATCAACCGTTGGTTGCCTTTTTCAAGGTTTCTGAAAATATATCTTCGTGTTCTCCGTTGATAACTTTCAGCAGCCTTATTGCATAAAGTGACATACGCTTGCTCTGTCATTTGACCACAAACGACCGCAACATCACAAAAAATTTGAAATTCTTCTGACGACGAAAAAGAATACATTTTCTATTGATTTTGAGAGAAAAATATAAAAAGTTGGTTTTGGTTTGAAGAAATAAGGGTGAAAGTTGGGTTTTAAGGTAAAAAAACAATATATATATATATATATATATATATATATATATATATATATATAGGGTTAAGTTCAAATGAGAACACTATTTAATATGAGAACGTGAGAACACTACTTTATGTTACTATTCTATTATGAATTTTGTATATACAACGATATGACATTATTCATCAACAAATATACGAACAATCACACATTAACATTCACATTAAAATTTTGTATGTACAACTTTATGACATTATTCATCACCGAATATATGAACAATCACATATTTAACATTCACATTAGAATTTACTAAATTACTACACACACACACACACACACACACATATATATATATATATATATATATATATATATATATATATATATATATATATATTAATTTTATAGTAGAATAGCAATATAAATTTGAATATATTCATATTATAATTACTACAATACTATAAATATTAAATTGATAGTAGAATAGTAACATAAAATAGTGTTCTCACGTTCTCACATTAAATAGTGTTCTCATTTGAACTTAACCCTATATATATATATATATATATATATATATATATATATATATATATATATATATATATATGGCATTTGACTATTCAACGTTCATATATCCGTTTAACCAATAAAGAAGCATGACATTTAAGCGGAGAGGTGCGCTAAAACTGCACCCAAAACCGCATAGAGCGGTGTTCCCCTGCCTATGTGGCAAAGAGTGCTGCCAAACCGTGCCCACTCCCTCTGGTCTTACCTTAGTTTTATGAAATTGGATTTGGTTTTTGCTTATACCGACACCCGAATATTGGAGGTTATTATTTCTTTATTTAAAAATGAAATTAGAAAACTATGAATTAAAAGAATATGGATAGAGATGTATTTTAATTTTTTTATCATTTACTATTCATTTTTATTTGTCGTTCAAAAAAGATTAATTTTATTTGTAATTTTTAAAAAGCTTTTCATTTGAACTCGATTATTTGATACTAGGTTATAACCCGTGGAAACCACGGTTGATATTTTTATAATTATTATGTAGATAAAAAATAAAATAAAGTATCAACCACTACTAGAAAAACAGTCTTTTACAACGTGCAAATGCGCGTCAAAAAGGCCCTGTCATAATGAGAGATGACACGCTTTTGCGCGTCTTCTATAGACGACGTGCATTTACGACATGCAATGTGTATCATTAAAACCCCTGTCAAGAAAGGCCAGTTTTCAAAAATATGATGCCTAGAGGACACGCATTTTTGCGTGCCCTAAAATTAGTGTCTAATAAAAAAACACGGAGGGCACCTTAAATAAAATGTGTGTCGTCTAACCATGTCGCTTTATAAATTTTAATGAAACGTGCGTTGCATCTCAAGGAGGGAAATGAAATACCAAAAATTAAAAACCCCGCTTTGTTTCCATCGGCTGAAAACCCTAGCTCATCCTTGTGGAAAACCCCCTTTCTTTCTTTCTTCTCTCTCGATTCTCAAACCTCCACTGCTTCACTTCTCCACATCTGCTCTCCAATTTCCCATCTCCAGCACGATCCTCTCACAGCTTCGCATCTTCGTCGCTTGTTCCCGTAACTTCTCCACATATTCTCTCCAACTTCTAGTCAACTTTCTCTGTACGCCCGGTTCTTGTTCGAAGACCGGAGATTGAGACATTGTTGGTGGACTGAGCAAGGCCATCCACCGTTAGGTAGAACCTCACACCACGCACCTCCGACCACAACTCCTTCTCCCATTGTTCCTTCCCTCTATGATGAACCTCCCCCAACCTGCAATGTTGGAGCAATTGTGGGTACTAAATCGTCATGGTCGCGATCGAGAAGAAAAATCAGAATCGCATTGCTGGTGGCTACTAGATCGACCATGGTCAATCAACCCAATCTCTGTCTCAAGTTCGTAATTGTTTTAGGTTATTCTTCCATTAAAGAACATACTATGCTTAGATCGTTGATAATTTTTGTTTCTTTTTATGAATATGTTTGCGTTGATTGAGGTTTTGAGTTAATTGGTTATTATTTAATGTTTTAATGAATTGTCTCGATCGAGAACTGGTTTAAGTCAATGCGGTTCAATCCCTAAAAGGTTATTCTTATTCTTATTAATTCTTAAGTGGCGTTTTTGTAAATTTTACTCTTCTTTTTCTATAATCCTTGGTTTCCTTTTGTCTTTCAGATGCACAAATAGTTAGCTTTCAAGGATTTGGAAGTGAATCAAATTGTAAATGCAGTAGAGGAAATTGTGAAGGAGAATTATTTGGCAAGTATTTTTATTCAGCTCTATTTAAGAAATCTCATTTTCAAAAATACCCTTTTTTATGATAAATATATTCTTTTTTTTGTAGGGTGATTGCATCTATCATGTCTCTTCTAGATTGTTTAACAGCTGAAAGATTACTCATGAACTTAAGCTGAAATTTGGCTCTAGTTTACATAGAAGGATACATATCACATAGGTAAAGTCTCTCTTGCATTATAAACTCGATTTTTACATTTTCTACAACAGATTTGTAATTTCATCACATGTCAATAGGCAAATGATGACAACATTCTAGAAGATCCTTTCAGCAATTTCAAAATTGGTCAAACTTTGACCACAAGGATTGTGTCAAAAACCAATGGTGAAAATAGTAACAACATTCAGTGGGATTTATCCATTAAACCCTCAGTACTTTCAAGTGAAGAACATGTTTCATTTATCAAAACTCACACATTTCTTTAGTCATATAACATATCTAGAAAATTGCCACATTATAACCAGAGGTGTAGCAGCAGCAGTCTACTTAGCAGTCAACAGTCTACTTAATGTGTCAATGCAATCTGAACAATTTCGTATTGCAATGGTAGTATACCCAAAAATATGAATAATCAACAATCTTACACTTCTTTATGTTTTCATTTTCACAAAATTTCTTTACTTAAGGATGCTTTGGATGTTGTTCATGTCAACAAAGAGAACCAAGAAAACATTTGTGAAATGCTTGCAGCGGTTTTATGGCTGGGAAATGTAACGTTTTCACTTGTTGATGATGAAAACCATGTGGAACCTGTGGTTGATGAAGGTAATGCATACTATTTGGGGTTCATAATTTAGATCTTTTATTCATTAAGGCATATTTCTTTTTTCATTTAGTAACATATAATGTCAATGGCAGCTCTTCAAACTGTTGCTAAATTGCTTGGGTGTCGGATTGAGCAGCTACAACTTGCTTTGTCCTCTAGCGAAATGCAAGTTCGTGGTGAAAAATTCATTAAAAAGCTAACCCTATCCCAGGTAAGAAAATTAATAGATACAAACATCTGTATGTATAATAATAAGTATAAAAAAAATATTATGAATTATTTCAGGTGATTGACGCAAGGGATGCATTGGCAAAATCGATATATTCTTCTTTGTTTGATTGGTTAGTTGAACAAATCAACAAGTCACTTTCTACAGGGAAACACATGTCAGGGAGATAAATTAGTATTCTTGACATCTATGGATTCGAGTCATTTGGTGCTCATCACTTTTGCTGAGGAACTTCCTGATAGTTGGAATGACGATCCATATATGCTATCTATTAAAGCATTTGATCACCCCTTTGTTTTCCCAACTACACATTCTTTCTTAAATCTCTTCTTTGATTTAGTTTTAGACATAGAGCTATAGAGGTCAATCTTTTTATCTGTAAAGAGAATTTTTGTCCCTGTAATTTGTCATTTCAATCAATGAGAATTACATTCCTCTGAATATAATTGCTCTAACTATCTTATCCATATAAAATACTACATTTTTTCTTGTTTACAGTAGAACAGGTGTATGCATATAAATAGGATACATAAATCATTACACCCTTCAAGGTTGCTGAAGTAATGAGTAAAAATGGCATAGGCCCAAATGCCAAAAAGCAAAACGGTGAGGCCAATGGGTCCCCTGTTTTTGCAGTTACAAGTCCTGGTTTAGTCAACGGTGTTGTACCATGGAGCTATAAGGGAAGATTCTATTAAAAAATACTTTAGCACAGGACAACTATCAGTTTGCTAAATTAAGTGATGAATGGAATTGAACTTATTTAACTGAAACTTATTATGTGTAACAGCCCAAAATCTCAAGTATTGTTAAGTTGCATTTTGGGGGTGTTTTAAAGGGGAGACTCGGCGAGTTGGAGCCAGACTCGCCGAGTGGGGTCGCAGCTTGGGTCGCGGGTTCGCGACTGGACTCGACGAGTCCAGGTAGGGACTCGACGAGTCGACGCTGTTCAGTGGAAAACCCTAGCCGTTCAGTTTGGGACGTATATAAGGGATCTAATGCCGTCATTGTTCGTCTTTTGGCCGATTGAGGAGAACCCTAGACGACTGTGGCATCTAGAGCAAGCTTGAAGGCCATTATTGACTTTGAAGGAATTGTGGTGCAAGAAGAGGAAGGACTTTGGCCAAAGGAAGATCAAGGGGATCGAGTTCTGAGGTTGGGGACACAGAGAGTACGTTTTCAGGTTATGTTTCGGATCATTCCTGTTATTTTGATGTGTACATGAATTTAGGGTTTATGAAACCCATTTGGAGATTAGATGGATTGTTGTGTCGTTATCCAATGTTTATAACCTTGTATTAGGAC
Organism: Lactuca sativa; assembly: GCF_002870075.4. Taxonomy (NCBI): domain Eukaryota; kingdom Viridiplantae; phylum Streptophyta; class Magnoliopsida; order Asterales; family Asteraceae; genus Lactuca; species Lactuca sativa. Next base: position 30,683,776 of record NC_056631.2, on the reverse strand, counting down.
CCTTAGAGGTCCAGAAGGTCCCATGTTTGTATATTCGGGAAAATATGTATCTCAGGAAGCAGTTGATCGACTGCATGGCGTGGACTCGCCGAGTCGGATGATCAGACTCGGCGAGTAGCTTGAAGATTTAGTGGGACTCGCCGAGTTGTTCTTCAGACTCGGCGAGTGGAGTCGGGGTGGCCCCGCGATTCTTCCAGGAGTAAGTCGTCGAGTCAAAGAGGATACTCGACGAGTAGAAGGGGACTCTTAGAGGATTGAAGGACGACCAGACTCGCCGAGTCGCCAGGGAACTCGCCGAGTCCAGTCGAGCTGACAATGGTCTGTTGACCAGAGTTGACCGATGTGATTTCTTAGGGTCAGTTAACGTGGGAGATAGAAGAGTTAATAAGGGATATATGATGTTTCGGGGAGCTTGTAGCTCGGAGGATCAAGTGCAAGGGATTTCAGGAGTTGCTATCTTCCAGTGTCTGCGAGGTGAGTCTTCTCACTATACTGTACCCGGAAGGGTTTGACTGTGTGACCGAAGGGTCGTATATGATATGTATGCTATATGTGGTAAGTTAATTGTTATGTGTGCTATGTATGATATGTGGGCCGGAAGGCAATATGTTATGGGCCGGAAGGCGATTATGTTATGAGGACCGGAAGGTCAGGGCCTGGAAAGGCGTATGTGCGTAAGGTATACTGGGGAACTCACTAAGCTTCGTGCTTACGTTGTTTATGTTATGTTGTTTCAGGTTCTTACAGTAACGCGGGATGGCAACGGTTCGATTGTACACACCGAAGAAAGAGTTGTGTTTTGGAGGATCCTGGTCTCCTATTATAACGAAAATGAAACTATGTTTTGTAATCCGAATGTGAATAAGATTTTAAACAAGTGTTTTAATATTAAATCGATTATTTAAATGAAAAATTTTGTTTTTGGAAATCACGGTGTTACAAATTGGTATCAGAGCCTTGGTTTGAGGGATTCGGACGCGCCTACAGGTGAGTCTGGACTCAAACTGAGGAATTGAGAAAAGGTTTTCAAATAAATAGTTTTCTAAAAGTGAATAAGAGTTCAAAGAGAAAGCAAGAAAGAGCAGTGTGTACAATCAGCCAGAGCCAAACGGTGATTTCCCAAAATACCCTTACTTTTGTATCATGAAATATCTATTATGCACTTTATGAGACATTATCGCATGCTAGAGGCAGGCTAGGTATTTCACATCTTAGGACTAGGGTGACCTGATTTGTGATGCCTTAGTCTAGGGTTTGCTGTTATATGTGCGTTATGCTTTTGTGTGTATGTGATGAGTGAGGGTATCTAGTTAGAATGCACGAGGGGTAGAGCTACGGAGCACAGTGGTACTTCCGAGGATGAGCCGAGAAGGTGGAGCTATCACAGCTAAGGAGTCCTATGTATGCTTCGATGCTCGAATGCTGCTTGCTTCGTGCTTTGTGGAGTTCTCGATGATGGGAGACAGCTACTAAGTGAGTATGACGATACTCAGGAGGTAGATGTTTGGCATCATCAGGAGCTCTTCAGCAGCTGATAGCAAAGAAGTGGGAGGACGGCGGAATGGGCTAGAGATTAAACCTAGCCAAGATGGGTGCGCAGGTAGAGTAGAGGATTTCGCTGGGGAGCGAGCATGCAAGATGGGATTGGTGAAAAAGAGCAGGTCGATCAGCTATTTAGGAACTCTGGGATGGTCCGTGTGGAAAGTATGGGTAGATGTGGCAGGTAGTATGGGCCCGTACTACTGAAAGCAGAGGACCCATACTCGATACAGGGAGCATCCTAAAGGTCCTAAGGAACAGATTGAGGGGTGATGTTGTGGTTCGGATACCATACATCGGAACGGATACAGAGTGATGTTATGGTCTGGGCACCATACATCGGAACAGATTGAGATAGATGTTGTGGTCCGAGTGCTATACATTGGAGCAGATTGAGGAGTGGTGCTATGGTTCAGGTACCATACACTGAAGCATGTTGATGAGGGATGTCATGGGATGAATACCATGGTTCATAGTGGATGATGCTTGTGGCTATCTTGTTATCCGGTTATGACCGATGAGGTAGAGATTGGACGCTATGGGTTTCAGGCCTGTAGACCATGATTGAGTACGGAGAGGCGTTCCTCGAGGGGAAAGACAAGTGCCTACCAGAGTATTTTGGTAAGAGTCAAAGACAGGGGAGAATTTCAGTTGAGTCGAGCAATCAGACAACAGAGGAGAGGTCACTTTTTTTTTGAGTGGGTAGTGTCATTTATGCTCGTGTGCAAGACGCGAGAGGTCTGGTGTTTCAGTTCTGGATTTGGGAGTACACCCTGCAGGTAGTTATCGATAATGACTTCCCTCAGGGCATCAGGTAGCGGGTGTACCTCGAGACAGAGATTTACCGTGAACGGACAGTCAGTTGGGGCTGAGGTAGTCGAGAACCACACCACACCTAATTGAGAATAACAGGTTGGGTTATAGTGGTAGCAGTGAAGAGTTCAGACGAGTTTTGCAGTGCGGAGAGTTGTCGTCTATGTTGTGAGTAAGTCCCTGTCCTTGGGACAAATCCGGCGTTGGATACGGGTTGATGAGCTGAGATGAGAGGAACGATGATGCTGCGGTGCAGTCTGCGAGCCAGATATGTTATCGAGCAGTGCAGGTGCTTAGTATTAGATCAGTATGGGATTTGGAACGATTAGAGGCAGCCGTGATGAGAAGTTCTTGGAGAGTTAGCTAGAGGTTCAGAGTATAGGGGATTGATTGACTTCATAAGGGGAGGGACTATCGGGTGTTGCACAGCACTTTGCTGGGGCAGGTACGATTTCGCTGGTGAAAGATAGTCGTGGGTTGATTGTATACTAATTGGTGTTGGTTCGAACCCTAGTGGGGGAGAACCGGGTGCAGTATGTAAGAAAGCAAGAATTGTCAGGAGTAGTAATAAGTGGAGTATAGAGATGCAGTAGAAAAGCATGAGACCATAGGTGTCGATGATCGAGTAAAAAGGGGTTACATCGGAGCTTGCGGGTCCGGTGGTGCATGCCGCAAGTGCGGAAAGGAGGGGCACTGTGCACGGGATTGTTGGCAGTCAGTACCAATTCGGGACTTGAAGAGGACAGGATGGAGCGGAGCCCCAGAGGGCTCAGGGTCGTGTTTATCTGCGTACGACAGAGGGAGACGGAGCAGTGCCGGAGGCAGCTGCGGGTATGATGCTTTCATGATGTCTTGTTTGTCTTGCATTGATTTGGCGTATTGTTTGTGCTGGTATCTTGTATGGGTTTCGATGCGGTATTCGTTGTTTCGCGGGTCTGGCATGGTTATGGATTGGTACTTCAGGTTTCGCTTTGGCATGCGTTATTCCCTGATGGTTGGGTATGGTTATAATTGGTGTTTTAGTGTCAGTAGTCTTGTGCGGCTTCCGATGTGGTGTTCATCCTTTGGGCAGGTTGTGAGTTTGGTTATGGGTTATTGTCGCGGATTCCTTTGGTTATCGTCCGTGGGGGTTGTTAGGGGAGATGCGGCACTGGGTGGATTGTCGGGTAGCATCTACAGTCGTGGAGTGGATGATTTAAGGACTAGATTCTTGTGAGTGGGTTGATCAGGGAGGATGTGTGTTTTGCTGGGGGTTGCTTGTGCTTGTGGGAAGCAGTCAGTGTGTAATTGTCCTCTTTGTACAGGATTGTTCGGTAAAGTCGTTAATGACGATCGGTGGCAGTTAGTCAGTGTTTTAGTGGGGGAGAATTAGAAAATTCTCCGGGAGATCGATGAGTATGTGAGGGTGCTTAGCTGTTGGGATTCAACAGTGTTTGTCAGCGCAGAGTATAGGCCGACGAGAACGAGTGCCGGGTATGCGGGGCGGGGTACAGACCTAGGGCATTCGATTGTGGAGGCCTGAGAGCAGGCCGGGATCAAGCTTGAGTAAGTAACCGAGATTATGTTGTGCATGTTTCTAGAGCTGGAACCGGAAGGTTCCAGAGTTAGAACCTGAGGGTTCGCAGAGTTGGGTGTACGGACCCACAGAGACATAGCCTCGAGTGGCTAGTATGTGTTATGAGAGTCGGTCCAGTCATGCTGGAGACTCTGTTGGTATTGCTGGATCAGTTTGAGATTGCGGATTGTGTATGTTGTAGTGTGATTGCATTGGAAGGTCTGGCCCCGGGTTAGTGATCTTGTTTAGCTGAGGCAGTGATCTGGATGAGTGGAGGAAGCGCATGAGATTGAGAGCCCCTGCAATGAGAACCAGAGTATGTGGTTAGCGGTTATGCAAAAAGGGTGGTGTCGCTTAGGGCGAGCACCGTGGCACCGGTTGGAGTGGCATTATGGCCAAGAGGGTTCCTTGGAAAAAGGAAAAGAGGAAGGTGTGTAACTCCGAAGGGGTGCAAGTTCACGAAAGTGAAAGCTGCAGAGCAGAGTTATGGTTAGAGTATTTCAAGTATGGTTTCGAGCATCGTGTATGCGGCAGTGAAGTAGGAACCATCCGGGTTGGGATGACTGACGAGACTCAGAAAGGATGCAAGGGAATAGAGAATCTTGAATTCTCAGTGGGATTCTGATTAGGGTACAGGACGGATATTAGTGGTTCGCCTTGGGAGATGTTCGAGGATATCATCAGTGTAGCGGGTTTTTCAACCTGCGAGTGTTGGGACTAGTTCAGTATGTGTATGTGATGGCAAGAGGAACTTGTGAGAGTTGATCTGAGAGGGAGAATGGATCTCTCAGTCGGTCCGGAATGGGCGAAGTGGGCTTTGGATCGGGGATCCGGTGGTTCAGGGTTTCCTAACCCTTATGGGTTGAGTGATCGTTGAGATTTGGAGCAGAGTGCATCTTGGGTAATTTCCGATTACAGAGAGTGATGAGCAGTTCGGAGTTCGTGCTTTAGTTGACAGAGCAGACTCAGCAGGTTAAAGAGAGTTAGTGATCGTCTAGAGTTAACAGGAAAGTTATGCAGGCAGACGCCGTTACGAGCATGTGATTCCGGTCGGCGACCTCGTTTTTCTGTCGGGGTGTTTCAATTTAGGAAGAGGGGTAAATGGGGGCCCCGGTATGTTGGATCTTTTCGTGAAGGTACGAAGGTAGGAAGGGTGACCTATCGTTGGAGTTGTCAACGGAATTGGGACGGATCCATGACACCTGTATGTGTCGCAATTGAAGAGGTGTATAGCGGATGAGTCAGCAGTGGTTCTACTTGAGAACGATTAGGTGGATACGAGCCTGTGTTACGTCGAGAGGCCAGTGGCCGTCGGAGATCGGAAGATCAAGGTTCTGAGGAACAAGGAGGTACCTCTGGTATTGGTCCAGTGGTGGCCTCGGAAGAGATCGGTAGTGTCTAGGGAAGCCGAAACGTGAGATGCGGGAGCAGCAGTCAGAACTATTTTCAGAGTGAGACTTCGAGGGCGAAGTCTAGTCCTAGTGGGGGAGAATTGTAACAGCCCAAAATCTCAAGTATTGTTAAGTTGCATTTTGGGGGTGTTTTAAAGGGGAGACTCGGCGAGTTGGAGCCAGACTCGCCGAGTGGGGTCGCAGCTTGGGTCGCGGGTTCGCGACTGGACTCGACGAGTCCAGGTAGGGACTCGACGAGTCGACGCTGTTCAGTGGAAAACCCTAGCCGTTCAGTTTGGGACGTATATAAGGGATCTAATGCCGTCATTGTTCGTCTTTTGGCCGATTGAGGAGAACCCTAGACGACTGTGGCATCTAGAGCAAGCTTGAAGGCCATTATTGACTTTGAAGGAATTGTGGTGCAAGAAGAGGAAGGACTTTGGCCAAAGGAAGATCAAGGGGATCGAGTTCTGAGGTTGGGGACACAGAGAGTACGTTTTCAGGTTATGTTTCGGATCATTCCTGTTATTTTGATGTGTACATGAATTTAGGGTTTATGAAACCCATTTGGAGATTAGATGGATTGTTGTGTCGTTATCCAATGTTTATAACCTTGTATTAGGACCCTTAGAGGTCCAGAAGGTCCCATGTTTGTATATTCGGGAAAATATGTATCTCAGGAAGCAGTTGATCGACTGCATGGCGTGGACTCGCCGAGTCGGATGATCAGACTCGGCGAGTAGCTTGAAGATTTAGTGGGACTCGCCGAGTTGTTCTTCAGACTCGGCGAGTGGAGTCGGGGTGGCCCCGCGATTCTTCCAGGAGTAAGTCGTCGAGTCAAAGAGGATACTCGACGAGTAGAAGGGGACTCTTAGAGGATTGAAGGACGACCAGACTCGCCGAGTCGCCAGGGAACTCGCCGAGTCCAGTCGAGCTGACAATGGTCTGTTGACCAGAGTTGACCGATGTGATTTCTTAGGGTCAGTTAACGTGGGAGATAGAAGAGTTAATAAGGGATATATGATGTTTCAGGGAGCTTGTAGCTCGGAGGATCAAGTGCAAGGGATTTCAGGAGTTGCTATCTTCCAGTGTCTGCGAGGTGAGTCTTCTCACTATACTGTACCCGGAAGGGTTTGACTGTGTGACCGAAGGGTCGTATATGATATGTATGCTATATGTGGTAAGTTAATTGTTATGTGTGCTATGTATGATATGTGGGCCGGAAGGCAATATGTTATGGGCCGGAAGGCGATTATGTTATGAGGACCGGAAGGTCAGGGCCTGGAAAGGCGTATGTGCGTAAGGTATACTGGGGAACTCACTAAGCTTCGTGCTTACGTTGTTTATGTTATGTTGTTTCAGGTTCTTACAGTAACGCGGGATGGCAACGGTTTGATTGTACACACCGAAGAAAGAGTTGTGTTTTGGAGGATCCTGGTCTCCTATTATAACGAAAATGAAACTATGTTTTGTAATCCGAATGTGAATAAGATTTTAAACAAGTGTTTTAATATTAAATCGATTATTTAAATGAAAATTTTTGTTTTTGGAAATCACGGTGTTACATTATGTATGGTCCAGAAAATAATGCAACATAAATTGGTGTTCATTGAGACATAAGATGTGGTTGGAACTACTTTAGCACAGGACAGCTATCAGTTTTATACAGATTTTATTTTTTCAAGTATGAGTTAGATGTCTAAAATAGACAAAATTGGAGAACTGTGTAGACCAAAATCAATGTCATTGGTTATTTTGAAAAATTGTAAGAAAGTAAGTGCTAGTTTGTAATTTAGTAGAGTTATGTTGATGACACAGGAACTTGATCAATGAAGTAGGGTGCTATAATAAACAAATAAATGAAACTATGTTGCTAATTCTTGCATTTAAACTTTTAATATTGTGTTTTTTTCTTTGTCTAAAAATTGTTAATAGTTTTTTTTAATAGATTGTAGCCTCGGAATCCATATGAGACACTGGAGCAGTTGCAAGTTCTCGGGCTGCTGAAATTGGGCTTGATATTCTAGCACAAACAATCCAGGTGTCACCTAGTTATTAAAGTTATATTTGTAAACATGTATATAAATACAAGGGCATTTCAGTCATTATACCCCCATAAAAGTTTTTAAAAAAGATAGGTAACTATTTGTTGCGCTTAATTTATGGATTGATAACATTAAAAAAATCATATCTCATAGTATTTTCAAATATACATTTCTCCTTTTGTCTTACAATTGTTATATTGAATGTTCAGGATGATTTAGATAACATAACTCGTTTTCTAATACTAGCAAGAGAACATATAATCCCAGGAATTGACAAGCCCCATAAGGTAATAAAGAAGATAATTTATTTTATTGTATTTTTAATCAAATTATCAAATCCTATATAAACTACCCAAACAACATTCAAATTTTATTTTATCGCTTCAATTTTGTAGACGAGCATTGTGTTTACATTAGAAGAAGGCCCTAGGGTCTTGTTCAATGCTTTAGTTGTGTTTGCTCTAAGGGAGATCAACTTATCCAAAGTAATTAAGTTATTTTTTCACCCTTTTATTTAATATTTTTGTGACTGAATGAAAGTCTTAATGAAAGTAATTGACAACCCTTTTTCTGTAAATGATGATGTGATTGTGGGAGAGGTGTTGTGTTTTTCTCTGTTGCAAGGTAACCTTCTCAACAATAGCATTCTACTTAAGCAGGTGAGTAATCAAGATTAAGGGAGACTTGTAATCATGTTTGGCATTCCTTTCCAGTACACATTAAGCAGGTGGTACGTACACAAGGCGTTGGCAGAAACAAATAACATGAAATGTTTCCAGTAAGAAACAGAGTTGTATGATTATTTGTTAGTTTTATAGGAATGTATAACCCATGTTAGCAATGTATTATTTTTGTTTAACATTTGAATGATTCTTTGTATGACATTATAATTTGTGCAATTTATTTTATTTTTTGAGTATGAAATTTTATTTTATATTATGCAATGGATTGTATTTTTTGTGTATGTTCTTTTATTTCTATTATGAGATATTAAATACAAATTTAATTTAAAAATTAATATATATATATATATATATATATATATATATATATATATAAATTTATTTTTTTAAACATTTATACATGAATCATACCCTCAAGCCACTAAATGATAAGCTCACGATACTATACCGATATTTTCGTCATCCCATTATCGGCCTGAACACTCACGACCAGCACCATAAGGGCCTAAAGATACCCAATCATCAATCCATCAACTTGCGGGAACCCAATCAACATCCCTCTCATTGCTAACCAAACTCAAACATAGTCATACCCTTATATCGCAATAATTCCTTTCAATTCAAGGGCTGCAAAACAATTAAGAACCATGCCAATAACTCGAGCCAAGTGTTCTCATGCAATCTTACTCAGTCTACATAAATACCCAAGGGAAACACATAATCAACCCTAGTTCTACTGTACTCTTTCTTCATCACAACCTTACTCATAGGGCGTGGTACCAGAAGATCTTTCCGGAACGACACACCTCAACTGCTAACAGAAACATCCTAATGAAAGGTCGAAACTAGGATACCATACCTTGATTGTAACTGAACAGATCCTACTAATACACAACTAGCACAATAAAAGCTTCCAAAGTTAACAAAATGATGACAAAACCCTGGTCGGGTCAATCCAGATACCAACCCTACCGATGTGACACGCCAAAATTGGATTCTACTTAGATCTAAAGCCACACCTGAAAAACTAAACAATGTTGTCCCAACATACGGACTTCCAATAACCAAAGACATCTGCAAAAATCGAGCCTACTATGAACAACAATTCCACAACGAACCGTTAAGGGTACCCATATCCAGAAATCAAAATATACACGGTACAAATTTTAACAATGGGTTGGTGCATCCATTGAACTCCAACTGATATAGTTCGAAATTTCTGAAGAACCACTTCCATTGATGATGAATGAATAGATCAATGGTCGAGAGTGCATTAAAAACTAATCCTTTGATCCGATGCACTACTGGACAAAACCCATGAGAAACTAAACATACCAAACCCGAAAACTAATTGACCGGCCAACGACTGTCTATCCTAGAATATAGATATCAACCTATACAACAAGTTGACAATTTCCTCAGCTATCGGTACTCAACCCGAGCGACCTAAACGCCTCTTGACCTGATCCTCGATGTTATCGAATGGAATCACTGGCAACAATGATCTCCTTGTCCAATAACGTCTTTCCGTAGAGACAACTATTGCATCCCTGAACACACACATCACCTGACAACTTGCTCTACACCCTCATCTTAACCAAATCCTGAACCAATGTTTTGCATACCCGAATCGCAATCCCAATGACCCATTCTTCTGAAACTAAAACTCTAATTGATCTCTAATCCTCCAAAAAGAATATCCAACTCTCCCCCACTTAGTTTTTGAACCACCACTAACTGACATTGCAAACAGACAAAAACTCAAACCGGCTTACCCAGATACATAGCATCCCTGGCCCTTGGAATGTATAACACAACGTAAGATGATGTTCCAAATAGAGACCAAGCAAACTCCAAGAGATTCTAAACCTCATATGGAGACCTCAGGAACTCCCCAATCATGACTGTTCCTAACAACAAGAATCCCATGCAGATGTACAAATAATAATCTTGATAGTCCATTCATAACACCAACTTCCTATCTAGAAATAATTAGACTACCATACACACTCCGCCTGCAAATCCCAACCGTAAATTCAATGTGAGAATCATTCATAAATTCAAAAAGGCATCATTCACATAGTCGGGATATATCAAAGACAAAAAAAAAAACTTTTCACTCACAATTCACTTCCCTAACCACCTGGAACCATTAACTAGCACCTGACATGCCTCAATCGAAAGAAGTCAGACCTTTGATATCATATCAAGACAACCATGCTACACAAATCCTCTTGTTCATTCCCATATTGCCACCAAAAATTGTAGCCATCTATCCCCATGTTGGGTCTACATTCCCACTTTGAAAATCACTTGTGTGCTTTCTCTCTCTCTCTCTCTCTCTCTCTCTGAACACGGAAAGATATAAGAACATAGCCCCTGCCATAGATAGTGACATTCCAATCTGTCTTCCAATCACTTAGCCTCTAGCTGCAAACCTCGAGCCTATCATAACAATTTCTTCTTTCTTGAGTTCCACAACTTGATAGGAACTTCCTCGATTAAGGCCCTTGAGACCTCAAAATCAACTAACTCACCTAGGACTGCACCATTCAAACCCAACCTAACATCACCACTAAGGCCCAAAAAAATCACCAGACCCATCCTCAACCTGAACAACCATAAACGAAAGATCAACAGATACGAAAACACTGCCATGAATCATAGTTATCAAACCGTGTTATTTACCCTCAACCTGCTCCTTAGAATCCTCATGACTTCCCTCGATTCGAGTATAAATATTATGCTTCCAATAATATGGGCCTAATACTACCTTTCACACCTATCCATACTTTCATCAAGAAGCATCCCATGTCATTTAAATCACATACTCATAATAATACTTCCAATACCCGCTAAACAGCATAGTAATCGTACTAAAGCACTTCCTAGGATCTCCTAGGATCCTCACCTCACCCTGCCATCAACTGCTGAAAAACCCTGCTAATGTCAGCTAACCACTTCATGAATACAATTACATGCAACAAAACTTAAATAATCCTCCGCCTAAAAGACCCAACCCTACAACTGTTAGACTCAAACGAGAGCTTCGCAATAGGGCTGAATTAATCATTCTAAAATTATTTAACCTTTGCAACATGTAACTTAACATATTCATTTAATAGTTAACTCACATCAATATGAATCCCACAAAGCACAAAGCAAGCATCATTCGAGCAGTGAAACCGTCTGGGAGTAAGACACCATAAAAATCAGACATGTCCTTTCATGCAAATTTCGGACACCTAGGCCCAAGCATCAAGGATACACATATATCTTGTATCTACTCTCTCAAGAGTGGCTAACCATTCCTCAACTGGCCTACTACACCCATACTCACTCATGAAACTTCCACAAACCCTGCAATCGCTCTTGCATGCCAATCATACATAAGGTTGGATCCCATATACACTCGAATACTTGATTCTACCCTAAGTCCACAACCAAACAAAGAACATGAAATAAGGCTAAACCAAATATTCTCAAACTATATAATCTTAGTTATGTACAACTATGATGCACACACTAAGCAACTAAAATAATGATGCCCATTTCATCTAACATAAAAGAAGTTCGCCTAGGTTATCAGACATCATATATCAAGCAATTTTAGCATGCAATTCCTGAAGATTCCTAACCTATGACTATCATGTAGTTCTATCATAAACATCATAAACAAATAATAATGTGGGTAACTTGGGGTATACTTCCTTGCTCTGGCTAATCGTACGCATCTAATCCTTCCTTGGTTACTTTTGAAAAAGAGAATTTGGAAACCATTTTCCAAAACAATTTTGAAAACACTTACAGATCCTTAGTTTGAGTCTGGACTCACACGAATGATCATCCAGTTCTCTCAAACAAGGGCTCTGATACCAACTTGTAAAATCCCAAAATCACAATAATTTTTTTTATTTTTAACTAAGGAGAATCATTGATTTCAATCAAACTAAGTCATAAGAACCCAAGATCAAGTACAAATGTTTCAAAATCAATAAATCATAACATCTCCAAAATGTATCACCAAAGGATGTGTAAGGTTACGCCTTTGCTTTCCTCGATCATTTGTAGTATCTAAAACAAAAAACTTTTACTGTAAGCCAAACCTTATTAAGTTCCCCCAAAGTACCACACAGAACTTATACAGATAAAAACATGTATGCACGAGCCATCAGCCTGACTGGACCACCTTGCAGGGTCTACAACCTATTTGGACCACTCTCCGAGCCTTCGACCTTACTATACCTCCTCTCAGGCCTTAAGTCTATTTGGACTGCCCTGAGTATCTTGGCCTTCAGCGAAAAGTCGGACCACCTCAACCCAACAAACCATAATATGTCGACATATACAATAACAACCAATAACCAACAATACGAGTAATCATATAGATATACCAATCTAACACATACTCAACATAACATAAATCCAATATACCAGGATACATAATCCAGTGGGTCGACATTGGTGCCTTCGACCCACAAGTATAGTGAGGAAAACTCATCTCATAGTCTGAAAGGATAGCTGAACAGATCACAACTCCAACTACTGACTCTACATGTCACCTATACAACAAACAATGACCTAGTCACAAACTACATCTCAAAATATCCAAAATACCCCTCTGCCAAACTTTATCAAAATCATGGTCAAAGTCAAGGTCAAAAAGCCAAAGATTCCTTCCGGGCCGTGTACACATTGTGTACTCCCCTCTACACCCAGCATAGAGGGTGCCCTTCCAATACTCTTACATGGATCAATGAGAGTGTCCAAGCTCTCATTTTTATGAATCTATGAGCTCAAAGCTATAAGAAACTACATTTCAAGGACCTGTAGTAGCTCATACTCCATTATACCAAACTATGGAACCAAAAATGCATACAAACTCTAGACTAACAAGATCTAAGAAAATAAAGCATCAAGATCCAAGCTTTATACCTCCAAATGATGCTTGAGGGCAAGATACTTCTGGATCCAAATGCGTTGAGATTCCAAGTTGATTCCTATCCTTTCTTCTTCCTTCAAGATTAACAAAAGCAAACTTTCAAGCTCAAAATTCTCACACAATAGATTAAGGTTAGGAAGGGATGATTTGGGAGATGGAGGCTGATGAGGAAAAGGGTCTTGAGAATTTAATGAGGTTTAAATAGTGCTCAAATCCTAAAAATTAGGGTTTCGACATTCGTCACGTACGCCCAACATACTCACTCAAACTCACATTCTCATTTAATGAGCCAAGGGAACAAATTGCAATAAAATTCCACTTTGGGTCAGGATTGAAAATTACATGAATAATGAATGTTACAGGTATAATATTTTTCATTCTCGAAAAAGTGAAAGCATGAAGCTAGGCTTCTATAGGGGTTGGCCCACTGCTTCGGCGAAAGTTGATTTGGTTGTGTCGGGTTCTTAAGGATTCGTCGATTCTCGTTTTTAATTATCTAGTCTTGAGGACATGAGATTCTAAATTGTGTTATGGTTTCTTGCAAGGCTATCTAAGATATAAAGTTTAGAAAAAAGCTATGGCCAATCTATTGGGTTACACAGTCGTGAGTCTTCCTGACTTTGGGAGTCTATGATATATGGAAGGTATCAGGATGGTCGTCTAGGTAGTGATTTCATTGGAGCTTCCTTGGTGTAGAGTCCGATCGTGTATATATATATATATATATATATATATATATATATATATAAAGAGAAAAGAATTAAGGTTGTTTATTTTTTTTTCCATATCGTTGTTTAATTTTCATTTTGTTATGTTTTTGCATGCATGTTTTATACCATATTTAATTTTCTATTGATCTTGATAGTTAGGTTTCCCTTTTAGGTTGTTAGTTTCGTCTAGGTTATTCCCTCACTACCCTTTTTTCCTCATATCTATTTGTATACCTATCATTTCCTTACTCGAGGACTAGTATGGTTTAAGCTTGGGGAGGTTTGTTAGATGAACTTTTGTATGTATTTATTAGCATGTTTATGTCAGTATCTTTTTATGAAATGCTAACTATTCCCCTTGTTTTATTATAAATTGCATGTTTCTCATTATTTTCACGTAATGCTCGAACTACTCACTTTTGTTATGATTTTCAGGGAAAATTAGCAAGGATTGAGAATACAACACATTGAGGATGCATTTGATGCAACATTGGAGCCAAATTGGAGCTTGGAACTTGTGAATGATGCTGAGAAATGCTTGGAAGCTACTTTTATCAAGAAAAAAAGACGTTTTGATCAAATTACAAAAAAATCGATCGAATTATACAAAAATTCGATCGAATAAATGTTTCGAAGTATCATCATCTCGTTTTCAGTCTAAGTAAAGAAAAGAAAAAAAAATCCGATCGAATTATGCAAAATTTTGATCGAATAAATGTATTGAGGTCCAGAAATTCAAGAAAATCAGTAAATACCTAATTCGATTATGCCTGGAGAAATTCGATCAAATTTTTCGCACGTTATATTTGGACGTATAAATAAGCCTTCTTAACATTCATACAACCCTAACATTCAACCAGGAGCGATTCCAGACGACTAGAGACGATTTTTAGAGGTATTTGAGTGCCTAAAGAAGATCTGAAGAACATGATTCGATTTTTATATTCGTTAGTAGGATTTATCAATTAGGTTCTGTTTCTACTTCTTATAATCATTTTTAGCCATGTCAGGCTAAAAACCTTATATTCCAGTTTCACAAACAACTCGACTCTTCATGCAAGTAATCATTAGGCACTACTTTTGATTGTGTTTACTGTTTAGTTTGATCAGTTTTATGCTTAATTGAACGTTTGATTTTGATTCAGGTTCTGTTGGCCACATTAATTATTATTGAATCATTCCAGTTATCTGATTTATCTAGATCCGTAATTGTCTTTATGAATCAATAAAAGTAACGAATATAAGATTGGTTCTGTTAGGATTAACTCTAAAGTAAACTGTTAAGATTAACTCTAAAATAAACTGATCAAAAAAGTCTTTATCCTTTCAAGCTTGTGGGAAGTATTGGACTTTACTGGGAATTTTACACTGTGTCTAATGTTACTTTTCTAAATCAATTACCTTATTTGGTTAATTCGGTAAAAAGTAAGGTTTAATTCAAAAAGCTTGATTTGGTTAAACATTTTAGTAAAAGAAAATTGTTAGTGCTTATTAATAATTTTATGTACCAGTTTAAACAGTACACAATTCAATAATCGTGTTTTAGGTTGTTTGCATGATTAGGAGAGTCACCGTGAAAATGAAATTACTTTTACTTTCTGAATTTTACTCTCGTATTTTAGTTGCATTTTTTCTTTTACAAATTTATGTCCAATGTAGTTTAATAATCAACAAAGATCCCTCCCCCCCCCCTCCCCTCCCCCCACACCCCATTTTAACTTTTGTTATATTAGTGTGTGTCTTATGCAAGAGAGGTATAGACCTTAGGACGTGTCCCTAGTGCATTTGAGCAATATTTTATATATATTACTAGACGAATCCTCACGTGTTGCGCAAGAATATATTTATAAAGTTTTTTTAACGACAAACACACACATCCACATAATTATTTAATCATTCTCCTAATTCTATAAATTGTGATTTAAAATTTACAAATGAAAAAACAATGTTAGTAAGTGTATATAAAACATATATATATATATATATATATATATATATATATATATATATATATATATATATATATATATATATATATATAACGAATAACAAATAGTATAAAAATAAATATTTGGTGATTTTATTGACCATTTTAAGGTTTGTAAATTGTATATAAATTGTATGTTAATTTATCTATTTAATGAATAACAAATATATGAAAAACATAAATACTACAACTTTTAATAACATAAAAACACTATAATGTCTACTATAACATTTATAACAAAAAAAAAAACTTTATTAAATGCTGATAAATCATACAAAAAATATATAGAAGACACATATTATATATATATATATATATATATATATATATATATATATATATATATATATATATATATATAGAAGACACATATTATTGTTCCAAGAAAAATCTGCATAACCATGATGCGGCAAAACATTTTTTTTCAACTCTTTATATTTTAGTCGTAAATATCTTAAAACACATGATTGTTTGTGATAAAACTTATATATATATATATATATATATATATATATATATATATATATATATATTACTAATACGGATACAATGTATATAAATGAGAAGAAAATAAAAAGTTACTAGCAATTAGTAACCATAAGTTACAAAAACTTTTGAGTTGTAGTGATTAATAACTTTATATTAGAAATCATAAGTATACAAAAATTAGAAAACTCTTTTGTTGTTGTGAGAATTTCAAATGAATTTGATTTAAGTAAATTTCTCACATTGGGCGGAATAGAATATATATATATATATATATATATATATATATATATATATATATATATATATATATATATAGAGAGAGAGAGAGAGAGAGAGAAACACACACATACATACATACACGCTATTAAAATAATCATATCGCTATTTTGAACTTTGAAATAATTATATTTATACGAAGCCGATATAAAAACTCATTATAGCATGTTTGATGCCTTTAAGGCGTACAACAAAAAAATATTAATAACATTAAACTAATTATGAAAGAATACTTATTGTTCTAAGAAAAATATGTATGGTAATAATCATGATGCGGCAAAACACTCTTTTTTTCAACTCTTATATTTTAATAAAAAATATATAAAATACACGTGATTTGTTGTGAGAAAACTTACTTTATATATTAATAATACGGATACAATGTATATAAATGAGAGGAAAATAAAAAGTCACTACCAATTACTAACTATAAGTTACAAAAACAATTGAGTTGTTGTAATTAATAACTTTATATTTGAAATCATAAGTATACAAAAATTAGAAAACTCGTTTGTTGTTGTGTAAATTTAAAATGAATTTGATTTAAGTAAATTTCTCGCGTTGTGCATAATAGAATTATATATATATATATATATATATATATATATATATATATATATATATATATATATATATATATATATATATATATATATCGTTATCGTTATTATAAATTTATAAATTATTATATTTATACGAAGTTGATATATAAACTCTAATTATGGCATGTTTGCTGCCTTTTAAGGCATAATAGCCCAGCGGTATCAGGTGATGCCTTCCCTCTATGAGGTCAAGGGTTCAAGTCCCGTCGTGGATTTTGGTGGAATATGTGTTGTTAGCTTAGGAGTAGATTAGATTTGTCGTATCAAAAAAAAAATTATTAATAACCTTAAACTAATTATGAAAAAAACTTTGTTAAACTTGTAAACTTCTGATTTTAGGTCATTTCATATAAGATTTATACAACTTGCTATATGATGATTGATGGACTTGAAATTAACTTTTATGATACAAATTATGGAGTATATCAATATATTTAACATGTATTGCTTTAATCAATTACAATATATGGTTCAAACAACCTTTTATACATGTACAAATGTAAATATAAAAGGAAACAAAAATCTAAGAAAAAACAAAGCATATTGAAATGTTCATAACAAAAACGAAGAGATAAAAACAAATAGGCTAATGATGATGTTTTTACATGTAACGTCGAAAATTGCAAACCACAACTCGAATTGCATACCACCACTGGAAAAAAAATAAACAATATAACACGATCAAACTATGAGTAAAAAATGATACATTCATCCCAAACCTTGACTTGTAGACCTTTTTCAGGGACTCCATCATTGCTAATACGTTCTAAAAGAATTGTACTTATTGGAATTTTTTCATTTTATTTTCTTATGACATTCTGCTTACATGTAAGAGTTTATATAGCATGTTTGGTGTTTAATGATAAATCAATTACTTAGAAGACATTTGAAAAGTCATTTCAGAATATGAAAAGAGAAATGAATTTCAAATCAATGTGCTGCTTAGAAAAATAGTAATTTAAGAATATAATAAGACAAAGGAGATTAAAATCAATGTGATGCTTTGAAAAAAAAAATTATTATAAGATAATAGACGAATTCGCGCGCGTTGCCCGACGAAGATTATAAATATATTGTTAAAATATTGAAAAATATATGTTTAAAATGGTTATGTTATTGACATTAACTTTGAGATAATATTTTTACACTAATATATATATATATATATATATATATATATATATATATATCACCTTCCATAACATATGATCGATAACATGAATCTAATCTAATTACATTAAAATTTCAACCACAACATACAATGATATTCTTAAAAAAAAATACTTAAATCAAGAAAATACAAATATATATATATATATATATATATATATATATATATATATATATATATATTACAAACTTACAAATTATAAACTTCAACATAATAACATGGCTAGAAAAATTGTTCAAAGCCCTCAAACCTATACAAAAAAAACTTTAAACTTGTTTTCATTGTGACTTATTTGTGTGATTTTTATTTGTGTGTCTACTGAAAAAAGATTGACATTTTTATAGTAGAGTATCCATTAATTGTATATTAAATATATTATATAAGTTATAAAAACCTTTGAACTGTTAATCAATATTAAGAGACTTTTGAGTGATATTCATTAAAATAGGAGGTTTCAAATGCATGAGGTTCAAGGAAAAATGCTAGTTTTATAAGTATGTATGATATTAGGCGTATTCAGTGCAGTCTTTCCTGGAAAAATCAAGGATTTGGGGCTTCTTGCTACGCTACTCGCGTGGTGCGCAGTAAAACAAATATATGGTTAAAATATGTTAAAATTTATAATTTTGTCTATGGTTTTTGGTTATTTTTTTGCACATAGGCCTATTAAAATTGAAACCTACGACCATATAATATTGGAACCGATCCTGGAACATGTTAAGTCGGTTTTTAATATTCCAAAACTGCTCCTAAAATTGTTGATATTGGGGTTATATTGAATAATATTTTAAGGAAAACTCAAGTATATTATAACCGTGACAAAAAAACCGATACCGAATAATCAAAACGAACTGAATAATGTTTGAGTTATTTGGTTTCCAGTTAATTTAATTTGATTTTGGTTAATTTTTTATTATTTTGGTTAAAGCAAATAACCATAAGTAATTAAATATGTTTTTTTTACATTTTACTTTTTCAAATTAATATTGTATATTAAATTTTATAAATTCATTACCAAAATTCTTTTAATTAACTTATTACCTAGTAATCAAATAATTGTATTTGTATTGTTTTCGCCAAATAAAACCAATATTATAACTATGCTGAATGTTCAATATATAACTAAAAAAGGTATTTCTTTTAATATTTTAAATCACAAAACTTCTAGTGATAAAAAATAATCTGTTCTACTAGCTATCGGATAACGACGGTTGATCTCTCTTGTAAGACCAAAACACACATGGAAATGTGATAAACGTTAGAAGGATAACTCTTCATACCTCTAAGAGCTGGACATGATTGAAATTTTAATATTAAAAACATTTTTACTTTCCAATTTTAGTTAAATACTATTTGACAAATTTAAATTCTAAGATAACCTATATTGCATTTAATAATCGTTATATATATATATATATATATATATATATATATATATATATATATATATATATATATATATATATATATATATATATATATATATATATATATATATATATATATATAGGAGGGTTCCATTGAGAAAAAAAAATTAAGAATGCGGAAATTATTCTCGGCCACTCATTTAATCTAAGCATAAAAAGACATAGTGACAAACTTGTAAATATGATAATAACTTTCAATCTCAAATACGTAACTGTAGAGAATTAGATAACAATTCAAACACATTCCTAATGGATCGTTCATCACCCAAATTTCTTCTCCAACCTTCAACAATCATCCATATTTCTTCAATTAAATCATCATCAACGTCATCCAATGTTAATCAATCATCGATCTTCGTCAATAACACATTTATCAACACTATTTAAAAGTTGACAAGAAAAATTCGTTTTTGGTTCTTTTAATTCAACCTTCAGTTCTGCTTGAATACGATCAGATCTTCAACATTTATGATAAATTATACTCTCAGCGTCATTAGATCAATGTCATCGATAATCAACAAAAAAAAATCCACTTCATATCACTCATTCAACATCGATCATCAAATAAAACTTCAAAATTAAGGTTATAGAAAGATCAAATCGTTTTGTTTTTTTTTTTTTTTTTGAAAAATTTCATATAATTCTCTATCAATCTACTATTTTGTAAGATTTAAATAGTCAAAGTATCATGTTTTTAACATTTTTAAAAAAAGTTAACTTGTATGCACTCCAGCTGTTTGATGAAATTCATAAACTAAATTATCACGTTATATTTACATATGAATATGTTTTCTCACCTGAATGAGTATATGATTATTAAAACACAAAACAAATATGCAAGTCCGAATGTTATTCATATGTAAATAACATATAAAAGTTATATATATTTATGAAAACACCTTGTAATATTCATATGTGAATATACTGTGTAATATTCATAAGTAAATATATATCATCTAATATTCACAAGTGAATATACTATGTAATATTCACATGTGATATACCATGTAATACTATGTAATATTCACATATGAAAATATCATATAATATTCATAAGTGAATATATCATCTAATATTCACAAGAGAATATATTATGTAATATTCACAAGTGAATGTATCGTCTGATATTTAAATACGAATATACTATGTTTATTATATGCTATATTTATATATGAATGATACTTAAATTGTAAAAAATATTAATCATACTTTTTATTCATAATTGAATAACGAATATACTGTAGTAAAAACTTGATGTATTTTTATTCAATATGAATAACGATAGCTGAAAAAAATATTTTAGCTTAAAACTATATCAATATGGATGTCTGTTTGTAGAGAATAAAAAATCATGAATTTTGGTATATCTAAAATCATTTTTCGATAAAAATAGCTTCTTAAAAATTAAAAAAAAAAACTATATTTTTGCATATATTAAGGTAATGATTAACAAAGTTTAAGGAAACATGTTTTGTTGGAAACACATGTCTATTCCTTTCCCATTTATGCTGGTATGATAAAGGCTTTTGCGGCAAAAATAAATGAATGACTAATAATGATTCCCATTCTCAATCCTTTTTATTTTCTCAATTGAACTTACCTCTATCCGATTGAAAATTAAATCAGCTCCGATTGAAATAAAAATCTCAAACTACATAGCAAAAATCCGATGAAACAACTCCAATACATATTCGAAACTTCAGCAAAAATGAAAATAATACGTGTAATTCCAAATAAATTATATAAAGCAATAATCTTGATAATGAACTCCGATATATATTTGATTCAAAGGATATACATACCTGATCAAATTGGAAACTGAATACGAAGAAGAAAACTGAAACACAGATGCGAAACTTCACGATTAATGAAAAAAAATTGCTATCGGGTTATATAAAGAAAAGAATCTTAATAATGAATTCCTCATATCCGATTCAAACGAGCTAAAGATATCATCAAATCGGAAACTGATAACAACGAACATGTAAGTTCAATATAAAAAACTGGCTAATTTACAAAGATACCCTTAATGAAAAATGACATGCACATTTTTTTTAAGGTGTACATATTAGATAAATGATTGGTTGAGAATGATTCCCCCATTCTCGACCTTTTTTATTTTCTCAATTGAACTTACCCCTCTCTCTCTCTCTCTCTCTCTCTATATATATATATATATATATATATATATATATATATATATATATATATATATATATATATATATATATATATATAACACTTGGTTTCCAGGTCTGTATTTAACTTAATTATTTATGCATCTTAGAAGGGCTACTCGACGAGTTGGTGGCCTTAACTCGTCGAGTAGAAGGTAGTATATGCGCGGGTTTTAAGTAAGATACTCGACAAGTCAGGGTCTTGACTCGGCGAATAGGACATGCTGGATGAAAGCCTAATCTTTAGGGCTTGCACCCTATTTAAGCATCATATCTGGCCTCCACCCCAACCTCTATCACCTCCAAACCTTAATCCAACTTGAGTGATCTTGAGCTATTTCTTGCCATTTTGAGTGTTATTTATGCCTTTTGAAGCTTGTAGAAGAAGAAGAAGAAGAAGAAGAAGAAGATAGAAGGCTCAAGAGGGAAGAAGTAGATCCAGGAACTATATTCCATTTGCTACATTTTTTGGTAATCAAGTCTCTAAATTGATCATTCTTCTTTTAGATCTATTTTCTTCCATTTTATGAAGGTTTTGGTTCAAGAACCTTGGTCCTTGGGATTGGGACGTCCCAAGTGACTTATATCTCAAATCTGGGGTCTAGGAAGGGTTCCATGGCATAAAGGTGCAAACTTTATGACGATGGAAGCCCCATGCAAGCTTATAAGCAAGTATATGGCCTTTTTAGCCCTAAAAGACCATGAATGGAATGGAAGCTCAGGACTTTATGTGTTCAATAGGTGTTAAAAGCCTAGATCTAGTATATTGTGTCTTGGTTTAGGGTGTTATGGTTTGTAGACCAAGATTTACATCTTAGAGAAGTTAGGGTTTGGGTTAAACCTATTAAGAAGGACTAAGGACGGGTAAAGTTGGAAGCTTTACCCTTAAGAGTGTATTCCCAGTATGTAGATGAGGTTTGGAGCATAGATCTAAAAGGTAGGAGCTTAATCCATTAGGATGGCTCAATCAGATAGGGGAACTCGGCGAGTCCAGGGAAGGACTCGACGAGTTTAAGCGAGTTGTCCCAATTATTATGATAGGAAGAACTCGACGAGTATGTGAAGGGACTCGACGAGTTGACTCAGTTGACCACAAGCTTGAGCATTACAGGGACTCGTCGAGTTGGGAGATAACTCGATGAGTTGGGTTGATTGAGAGTTGACCTTGACTTTGACTTTGACATTGACGTTGACTTTGACTAGGGGTAAAATGGTCATTTTACCCTAAGAAGGATTATTAGATTTTAATTAAGTGTTATTATGGAATTGATAGTTGGCGAGTTGTCGGAGCAGTAGTCAGGGATTCCTCGCTTGAGTTTTCAGCAGTCGGTCCTGTGAAGTGAGTTTCCTTCAGTAGGAACGAGTCTAAGGCACCAAGGCCGGCCCGTAGCATGACATGTTAGTAGTTGAGTGTGGGCGAGACCCGAATCTCATAGTAGCGGAGTGTGGGTGAGGCCCGTATCTCATAGCTTAGTTAGATTATGGATATATGTCTGATTGATAGTTTTAGTTATACTTGTTGTTTGTGTGATACTTGTATGTTTATTTAGAAGTTGGGTGTGGGCGGGGCCCATACCTCATAGCAGCTGAGTGTGGGCGGGACCCGTATATCATAGTATTCGAGTGTGGGTGGGTCTCGTACCTCGAAGTAGCTGAGTGTAGGCGAAGCCCGTATCTCAGAGTCTGCAGAATGTGGGCGGGGCCTGTATCTCCCAGTTAGCAGAGTGAGTGCGGGCCCCATATCTCCAAGAGTGTGTGTAGGGCCCGTATCTCTTAGTTGCATGTTATGTGTGTATGGTATGTGGTATTTTGGGGAGACTGACTAAGCATCGTGCTTACAGTTTTCAGTTTTGGTTTCAGGTACTTCCACTAGCAAAGGGAAGGGCTCAGGATGATCGCATGGCACACACCACAGTTTCAGCCTGGGATTGTTTTAGACTCTGATATTTACTCATATGATTTCGATACAGTATTTGACATGATTTTTTGAGATGCATGGATTTGATTTTCTTGATGATGATGGATGATTTATGGTATTACTATAAGTTTTAAAATGAAATTTTATGAGCTGTATTTTTGAGATGTTACAAGCTGGTATCAAAGCCTTGGTTTGAGGGATTCAGGCACACTTTCGGGTGTGTCTAAACTCAAACTAAGGAATTGGTATAGATATTTTCAAAAGAAAAACCATTTTTATAAAAGGATTTTTAGGAAAGAATTTTAGAACAAGCAAAAAGAAAAGGATATTAAAAGAGAGAAGAGGGTGTGGTGCATGCAATCAGCTGAGCTCAAGTGAGTACTCCTAAATTACCCATACAAATTTATGTTATGATATGATTATCAGCTTTATGAGAACAACATGCTAGATTAGGACTAAGGATCTAGGAAGTATGCCTTGTGTGCCTGTTATATCATTATCATCTTTATGAGAACTGCATGCTAGTATATAATAGTCAGTATGATGGCCTAATTAGTATATGCTTGATTATGTTTACTCAATGCTCGAATGCTACTTGCTTTGTGCTTATAGGATTTCTAGTTGTCTTTTACTAACTAGTAAACGAATATGTTAAGTTACATATTGCGAGGACTAAATAATTTCAAAATGTTAGGTCTAGCTCTATTTCGCAGCTCTTGTTTGAGTCTAACCGTTGTAGGGTAGGATCTCTGATTTGAAGAATTATCTAGTCTTAGTGATATGTAATAGTATTCGCGAGCTAGTTAGGAGAAGATAACAGGGATTTCTTATGCACCTGATGGCGGAGGGTGGGATGGTGATTACCCTAGGGCAAGCCTAGGATGAGAGTAGCGCATGAAGCAGTAGTAGTAGAAGGGACTTTGTGGAGTCAAAGTAGTTCTTGAGGAAAGTACGGATAGATGTGGAAGGTAGTATGGGTCGGGTACTACTGAAAGCAGAGGATCTGTACTCGAATCAAGGAAGGCTGAGATGAATCCATGAGACTTGTAGTATATGAGATCCCTCGAGTTATGTTTAGTATTATGATGTTTGTTATGATGTGTTTCAGAATGGTGGTTTTACGCCCTAGACCAGTAGTTGGCAGTTCAGGTGCCGGTGAGGGATTAGGCTCAGGCTCTGGAGCTGAGCAGCTAGACGAGCAGACTATAGAGTTCATATCATTAGAGATCACGCACAGTATCCTTGAGCAGACTCCTGTGATCTTCAGATCGATCAAGGAGGGTATCCTGGAGCTTATGGATGAGAGATTGAGTTCTTTCTACACTGAGGTGGCGGCCATGATAGGGTCGCGCACACTTACTTTTCGGGAGTTCAGAGCATGTGGAGCTCCCAACTACAATGGGGCTCGGGACCCTATTGCAAGTACTAGATGGTTGGCTGATGTCGCCAACGCATTCCGCACCAACAGATGTCCCGAGGGGGGACAAGGTTAGATTAGTGTCCTGTCTTCTGAAGGACACTGCATGTGACTGGTGGGAGGAAGTCAGACATGCTATTGGGGATGATGTCGCGTTGGAAGCGATGACATGAGGTGACTTCTCGGCTGGGTTCAAGTCCGAGTTTGTACCAGTTATTGAGGTACAACAGTTAGCATGGGAGTTTTAGGACCTCCAGCAGACGACGGAGATTGTGGCGGAGATCACCGCCAAGTTTAGGAAGAGGGCCCTTCTCGTTTCACAGTATGTGGCAGATGAGGATATGAAGAAGGACCGATATCATGAGGTGTTGCTGAGTGATATCTGCCAGTTTTGAGCCGCTCCAGCTACAAGACGCTGGAGGACATGATTGCTAGGGCTCATGAGAGGGAGATTGATTTAGAGATGGAGAGGAAGAGGAAGCAATAGTTGGTGTCTGGCGTGGAGGGCTAGGGCAAGAAGCCCAAGACAGATTCCCGAGGGAAGGGCCAGCAGGTTCGAGGCCGTTGCGGAAAGTGTGGCAGGTCACACAAGGGGACGTGTAGGGAGGGTAGTTCGGGGTGCTTCAAATGCGGCCGAACTAGACATTTGACCAGTGATTGTACTGTTGCTTCTACCACTACTACCACCGCATTATCTGATCTGATTTGCTTTCAGTGCAATCAGAGAGGCCACAAGAGGTCCCAGTGTCCGAGTTTGGCAGTAGCAGGGAAGGTGGTGGCACCCGCCCCTGCTACATTGATAATTACAGACGACCATTAGGGTCGGACAGAGTCACCCGTGGCGAAGAGCAGAGCCTTCCAGTTGACAGCATAGGAGGCACGGTCAACTCCTGATGTCATTACGGGTATGTGTCTTCTCCTTATCTCTTTATTTATCTTTATTATTGCTTACGTTTGTGTGTTTGTTAAAGGACCGTTCTAAGTGAATGGTATATCAGCTTTGGTACTGTTTGATTCGGGTGCCTCCCGATCTTTTGTGTTGCTTGTGCTTAGCAAACGGTTTAGTAGAGCTCCGGGGAGCTGGATTACCCACTTGATGTAGAAATAGCATATGACAGGACCGTCAGGGTCATGAGGGTTCATAGAGGATGTACGCTACAATTATTTGATGAGCAGTTTTCAGTGGATCTGGTTCTTATTCCCCTGCGAGGAAACAAGGTTATAGTGGGTATGGATTGGTTGAGCCCCAATGGGGAAGCGATTGACTACGAGTAGCAACTAGTGAGGGTTCTAACTCCTAGTGGGGGAGGGTTAGTGATTTAGGGCGAGAGGCCGCAGCATGGGTTAACTCTATGTTCAACAGTGAGAGTTAGGTGTCACCTTCAGCAGGGGTACACAGGTTATATCGCCTATGTTATGGATAACCGGGATAAGGGTAAGGCGACAGTGGATGATGTACCAGTAGTGAGAGAGTACCCAGACGTATTCCCGGAGGATCTGCCTGGGATATCTCCGTAGAGATAGGTTGAGTTTAGGATTGAATTAGTCCCTGGTGCGGCTCCGATAGCCAAGGCACCATATCGGTTGGCTCTTCCCGAGATGTAGGAGTTGTCTACGCAGCTGCAAGAGCTACTAGACAAGGGTTTTATCAGGCCGAGCAGTTCACCATGGGGAGCCCTGATCCTTTTTGTGAAGAAGAAGGACGGGTCACATCGCATGTGTATAGACTACCGGGAGTTGAACAAGGTAATGGTAAAGAACCATTACCCACTTCCGAGGATAGATGATTTTCTTGATCAGCTTTAGGGAGCATCTTGGTTCTCCAAGATCGATCTACGATCAGGGTATCACCAGATGCGAGTCAGGGACGATGATGTGTAGAAGACAAATTTTAGGACTTGCTATGGTCATTATGAGTTTGTGGTGATGTCGTTTAGGCTCACCAATGCTCTAGCCGCGTTCATGGACCTCATGAACTGTATGTGCAGACCGATGCTGGATCGGTCTATAATAGTCCTCATTGATGATATCTTGGTCTATTCTAAGACCCAAGAGCAGCATGAGGAGCACTTGAGGGAGGTGTTGGAGACAGTGAGGATGGAGAGACTTTTCGTGCAATTCTCCAAGTGTGAGTTCTGGTTGTGTGAGGTGCAATTTCGTGGGCATCTTGTCAACCAGAAAGGTATTCTTGTCGATCCGGCCAAGATAGAGGTCGTGATGCAGTGGGAGGTTCTGAGGTCTCCATATGAGATTCAGAGTTTTCTGGGTCTAGCGGGTGATTACAGGAGATTCATCAAGGATTTCTCCAAGATCGTCGTTCCCTTGACCCGTCTGACCAAGAAGTTGGTCACATTCCGCTGGTGGCCTGAGTAGTAGGCAGCCTTTGAGACTCTTAGATAATGGTTATACGAGGCACCGATTTTGACTCTGCCCGAGGGAGTTGATGACTTCATGGTTTATTGTGACGCATCGATTTCAGGAATGGGTGCAGTTCTGATGTAGAGGGGTCATGTGATAGCTTACGCGTCGAGGCAGCTGAAGCCTCACAAGGCTAACTATCCGCCACATGATTTAGAGTTGGGGGCTTTGGTGTTCGCCCTCAAGATTTGGCGACATTACCTTTACGGGGTCCGTTGTACCATTTACACGGACCACAAGAGTTTGAGGTACCTCATGGATCAGCCAAATCTGAACATAAGGCAGTGTCGGTGGTTAGATGTGGTAAATGATTATGATTGTGAGATCCTTTACCACTCAGGAAAGGCCAATGTGGTGGCTGATACCCTATGCCGCAAGGCGGTAGCAGCCCCGATTCGTGATATTTGTCTGAGGATGACTGTGATTACTCTATTGTTGGAGCAAATTAGAGAGACGCATGTAGAGGGCTAGAAGGAAGAGCGCCAGAAGTGCGAGAGGATTATGGGTCGAGTGGCCTCATTTGATTATGATAGCCGACGGTTGTTGACCCTGCATGGGAGAGTCTGGGTTCCATACTAGGGCGGAGTAGAACAAGTTCTAATGGATGAGGCCCATAAGTCAAGGTTTTCCATCCATCCTGAGGCGACGAAGATGTACAGAGATCTTCGACCCAACTACTGGTGGCCCTTCATGAAGCGGGATGTAGTTTGGTACGTAAAGAGATGCCTGACCTGTAGAAAGGTCAAGGCAAAGCACTAGAGGCCTCATGGCAAGATGCAGCCGTTAGACATCCCCGTGTGGAAGTGGGAGGACATTACTATGGATTTCATCACTAAGCTTCCCAGTACCGCACATGGGTTTGATTCGATATGGGTCATCGTGGATCGGTTGAGCAAGAGCACTTACTTTATCCCGATCCAGGAGAGCATATCGGCCGAGAAGCTGGCTGAGATATATGTGCAAGAGGTGGTGGCACGTCATGGAGTGCCTGTCTCGGTGGTGTCAGACTGAGATGTCCGTTTTACTTCCAGATTTTGGAAGCGGTTTCATGACGAGATAGGTACTCGTTTCCTTTTCAGCACTGCTTTCCACCCCCAGACAGACGGACAGAGCGAGAGGACGATTCAGACTCTCGAGGACATGCTTCGTGCATATGTTTTGGATTCTGGTGGCAGTTGGGATACGTATCTTCCGTTAGCAGAATTTTTGTATAACAACAGTTATCATGCTAGCATAGACGGGAGGAAGTGTAGGACCCCAATCTGTTGAAGTGAGGTTGGTCAGAGAGTTATAGGGAGTACTGAAGTAGTACTCGAGACTATAGAGCGGATTCAACAGGTCCGGAGAAGCCTTAAGACTGCTCAGAGTCGCCTGGAGAGTTACGTCGACAAGCGGCGTTCAAACTTGGAGTTTCAGGTGGGCGATATGGTCCTCCTAAAGGTGTCACCCTAGAAGGGTGTTATCAGGTTCCGGAAGAAGGGCAAGTTGGGCCCCATGTTTATTGGCCCTTTTAGAGTCATTACCTGGGTGGGCAGCGTAGCATATCGATTGGATCTTCCCTCAGAGCTCAGTCAGATTCACAACACTTTCCATGTTTCTCAGTTGTGGAAGTGCTTAATGGATGATTCAGCAGTGGTACCTCTTGAGGATATTCAGGTTGATGACACCCTGAACTACATTGAGAGACCAGTGGTGATTCTAGATCGCAAGACGAAGGAACTGAGGAACAAGAGGGTTGAGTGAGTGAAGGTGCAGTGGCAACACCGTAAGGGTTCAAAGTGGACATGGGATCCCGAGGAGGAGATGGGGGATCACTACCCATAGTTGTTTTCAGACACAACAGACTTCGAGGGCGAAGTCTAAGACAAGTGGGGGAGAATTGTAACGTCTGGTTTCCCGGTATGTATTTAACTTAATTATTTATGAATCTTAGAAGGGCTACTCGACGAGTTCATAGCCCTAACTCGTCGAGTAGAAGGCAGTATATGCGCAGGTTTTAAGTGAGCTACTCGACGAGTTGGGGTCTTGACTCGGCGAGTAGGACAGGATGGATGAAACCCTAATCTTTAGGGCTTGCACCCTATTTATGCATCATATCTGGCCTCCACCCCAACCTCTATCACCTCCAAACCCTAATCTTGAAAACCTAATCCACCTTGAGCGATCTTGAGCTATTTCTTTCCATTTTGAGTGTTATTTGTGCCTTTTGAAGCTTGTGGAAGAATAAGAAGATAGAAGTCTCGAGAGGGATGGAGTAGATCCAGGAACTACACTCCATTTGCTAAATTTTCTAGTAATCAAGTCTCTAACTTGATCATTCTTCTCTTAGATCTATTTTCTTCCATTTTATGAAGGTTTTGGTTCAAGAACCTTGGTCCTTGGGATTGGGACGTCCCAAGTGACTTATATCTCAGATCTAGGGTCTGGTATATTGTGTCTTAGTTTAGGGTGTTATGGCTTGTGGACCAAGATTTACATCTTAGAGAAGTTAGGGTTTGGGTTAAACCCATTAAGAAGGAGTATGGACGGATAAAGTTGGAAACTTTACCCTTAAGAGTGTATTCCCCGTATGTAGATGAGGTTTGGAGCATAGATCTGAAAGGTAGGAGCTTAATCCATTGGGATGGATCAATCAGACAGGGGAACTCGGCGAGTTCGGGGAAGGACTCGACGAGTTGAAGCGGGCTATCTTGATTATTATGACAGGAAGAACTCGATGATTCTGTGAAGGGACTCTACGAGTTGATTCAGTTGACCACAAGTTTGAGCATTATAAGGACTCGCCGAGTTGGGAGATAACTCGACGAGTTAGGTTAACTGGGAGTTGACCTTGACTTTGACTTTGACCTTGACGTTGACTTTGACCAGGGGTAAAATGGTCATTTTACCCTAAGAAGGATTATAAGCTTTTGATTAAGTGTTATTATTGAATTGATAGCCGGCGAGTCGCCGGAGCAGAAGACAGGGATTCCTCACTTGAGTTTTCAGCAGTCAGTCTTGCGATGTGAGTTTCCTTTAGTAGGAACGGGTCTAAGGCACCAAGGTTGGCCCGTAGCATGTTATGTTAGTAGTTGAGTATGGGCAAGGTGAGTATCTCATTGTATCCGAGTGTGGGCGAGGCCCGTATCTCATAGCTTAGTTTGATTATTGGTATATGTCTGATTGACAGATTTAGTTATACTTGTTGTCTTTGTGATACTTGTATGTTTGTTTAGAAGCTGAGTGTAGGCGGCGCCCATACCTCACAGCAGCTGAGTGTGGGCGGGCCCCATACCTCACAACAGCTGAGTGTGGGCGGGGTCCGTATCTCAAAGTCAGCTGAGTGTGGGTGGGGCCCGTATCTCCCGGTTAGCAGAGTGTGGGCGGGGCCCGTATCTCAATGAGTGTGGACGGGGCCCAAATCTCTTAGTTGGATGTTATATGTGTATGAGATGTGGTATTTTGGGGAGACTCACTAAGCTTCGTGCTTATAGTTTTCAATTTTGGTTTCAGGTACTTCCACTAGCAAAGGGAAGGGCTCGGGATGATCGTATGACACATACCACAATTTCAGCCTGAGATTGTTTTAGACTATGATATTTTCTCATATGATTTCGATACAGTATTTGACATGATGTTTTGAGATACATGGCTTTGATTTTCTTGATGATGATGGATGATTTATGGTTTTTACTATATTTTTAAAATGAAATTTTTGGGCTGTATTTTTGGGATGTTACAATATATATATATATATATATATATATATATATATATATATATATATATATATATATATATATATCAAATCGAGAACATCTGAGAACAAATTTAAATTGTTAATTTAAAGATTTAAAAATTAATTAAAAAGGTTATTTTATATTCAATGAAAATAATTACGTCGTTATTTTTTCTAAGCTCGAATATATCACACACACCCACACTTTCTCTCTCTACTCTCTCTCATACCTTGAAGCTGGATTATGAACCACCATCATGATTACCAGACCACTGTCGGAAGCACAATAACTCTGCCGCCGGAACCACCGTAACACCGTCGTCGGAACCATTGGATCGACACATATTCAATCTCTCCAAATCTGCTTGTTTGTCATGTGACTCCACTTTCCACTGTCATAAACCACCTCCTACACCTTTTCACTTACCACCTCCTTATTGACCAGATTGTTACCTCTTCATTCTCCCTAGATCTGCTTGTTCACACCCTCCCGACATCGAAAAACACTTTCATTTGTTCATCTTTACGAACCGCCATCAGATCTTGCTACATCAGATACCACCACCAGATCTCGTTTCTATGGCTATAACATCTTGTTTCCCTAGATCTGAAGTAGAAGCCATCAAATTCCATCGCATCTTTCATTCTGACCTTTTACAGTCACATAAATTGAGAATGAGATCTACTCTTTGTTTCTTCCTTCACCCTTGCGATGGCGGTCCAATGATGGTCTTCCGACAATGGAGCTCCGATGATTGTGGTGGCTGGTTGAAGATGACGATGATCATCAGGTCAATGAACCATCCAGATTTTCTTGAGGTATATATATAAAAAATTCCATCGTCGGTAGCTAATTAGCGTCTGTGACTCTGCTTGGGTAATGTGTGTGTACAGTGCTGTAGCAAAACTTTAATTTTGTTTGAATTTATTCATTAGTTTATTTCTATTTACACTTATGCACCTCGGTTGGGAAGATGAATTAATTTTTTATTGTGAACTTTATTCGTATATCCCAACAAATTAAAATTCCCCTCCCAATCATGTCTGGAAATTCAAATATGCATTCTAATTTTTTTTGAACCGGAAAATCTAATCTACTCCTAAACTAACAACACCTATTCCACCTATGTCCACGACGGGACTTGAACCCTCGACCTCAAAGAGGAAGACACCACCTGATACCAACGTTTATAATTTTATAGCTTCTAATATGAAAATATTGATTATTCAATTCAATTAATCATCCATAACATATGAATATATATTTTGTATTTAGAGTACAAGACTAGTCACATTAGGAAGAGTGTGAAGATGTATAATGTGAAAACTTTTCTGATACCTTTATTTTTTTTTTTTACTTTGTGAGTAGATTAAATACATGGAAAAAAATTATTAATAAGAACGCGAAAATAATTTTTTCCACATAAATCATATGTGATTTAATAGATATAATCATATAAGATAAAATAAATGAGGCCAACTATTAAATAAAAAATACTAAAATGAATCGTGTGTATATAAATCATATGTGAATATATATATATATATATATATATATATATATATATATATATATATATATATATATAATTACATGTGATTAAATACATGAGACCAATTATTGAATAAAAAATGTGAAAATAAATATTGACCACATAAATCATATATGATTAAATACATATAATATAATGTGATTATATGTATCTAATTACATATGATTTATGTGGTCAAGATTTATTTTTGCGTTCTCGATTCAATAATTGTTTTTTCTCTACTTTAATCATTTGTGATTAAATCTATTTAATCACATGTGATTATATGTATCTAATTAGATATGATTTATATAAAAAAAAAGAATATTGTCTATATGAATCATATGTGATTAGAAACATATAATCACATGTGATTATATACATGAGAACAACTATTAAGTGAAGGACGCAAAAACAAATTTTGTCCACATAAATTATATGCTATTAAATACATATAATCATGTGTGATTAAATATACGATACTAACTATTGAAATGAAACCACGAAAATAAATATTGTCCACATAAATAATATTTTATTAAATACATATAATCACATATGATTATATCTATCCAATCACATATGATTTATGTGGACATGATTCCTTATCCCGTACTTGATCCAATAATTGTTCTTTGTCAACTATAAGCATATATGATTAAATACATCTAATCATATGTGATTATATGTATCAAATCACACATGATTTATATGGACGAAAAAGAATTTTTCTATATAAATTATACGTGATTAGATACATATAATCACATGTGATTATATACAAGAGAACAACCCTTAAATCAAAAGCACGAAAACAAATCTTTGTCCACATTAATCATATGTTATTAAATACATTTAATCAGGTATAATAAAATACATGAGAAAAATTATTGAATGGAAAACATGAAAACGAATCTTGTATATATAAATCATATATGATTATATACATATGATCACACATGATTTATATGATTATATGCATTTAATTGAATATGGTGTTTGCGGTTGTAGGTAGTGGGTGGTGGTGGTGGTGTGGTGGAGATGGGTGATGGTGGTGGGTGGTGGTGATGGGTGGTGGTGGAAGGTAGTGGCGGCAGGTGGTGGTGGCGAGTGGTGGAGGCAGTGGTGATGGTGAGTGGTGGTGATGGGTAGTAATGGTAGGTGGTGGATGTCGATATTAATTAGTAGTAAAAGTGGTGGTGATTGTCGCAGGTGGTAAGTGGGGTGGTGGTGGTGTTGGTAGGGATGGTGGAGGTGGTGGCGGGAGGTGGTGGGTGGTGGTGGTGATGGGTGGGGGAGGTGAGTAGTGGTGCATGGTGGGTTATGGTGGTGGTAGGGTGGGGGAGGTTGGTGGGTAGTAGTGACGAGTTGTAGTGATGGGTGGTGAATGATTGGGGTTGTGGGGGATAGTTGGTTTGTAGTGGGTGGTGAAGTATGGTATGTGGAGGTGAGAATGGTGGTTATCATTGGTGGTGGATGAGTTAGTGTGTTAATGGGTGGGTGATGGTGGTGGCGTGTGGTGATGTTTGGTGGTGGTGGTGGATGATGATGGTGGTGGTAGGTAGTGATGATGTAGGTGGGTGTTTTGTGGTGTGTGGTGGTGGTGGGTGGTTGTTGGGGTACACATGTTGGGTGGTGGTTGGTGGGGGTGGTGGTGGTAGTGGTAATGATGGTGGGGGTGATGGTGACAGGTAATGGTGATGAGGAGTGGTAATGGGTTGTGGTGGTGGGTGGTGGACGTAGGTGGTTGTGGCAGATGGTGGTGGTGGTTTTGGCGGGTGATGGGTGATGGGTAGTGGAAGCGGGTAGTGGTGATAGATGGTGGTGGGTGGGTGATGGTTGGTGGTAGTGGCGGGTGTTGGTTATGGTGGTTGTTTGTTGAGGTGGGTGGTGGTTAGTGGTGGGAGTGTGGGTGGTGGTGGCAGGTGGTAGTGATGGTAGTGGGTGGTGGTAGTGGTTTTGGTGGGCGATATTGGTTAGGTTGTAAGTGGTGTAGGTTTGTGGTTTTTAATTGTTTTTAACTATTTTTTGATTTATATGAATATTATTTTATAATTTTTTTATTTAATTACAAAAGTGTCACCTTGCAAATGAAAGAAGGATTTTTGTTCTCAAATGTTCTCACAATAAGAAATGTTCTCGATTGAACACTCCCTACATATATATATATATATATATATATATATATATATATATATATATATGTTCAGGTTCATTTGAGATCATTCTAATTTTGTGAGACCGTGAAACCAAATCTAAAAATAATTTTAAAATGCAAAATAAATGGAACAATCCAAAAATTCTTTTTTTAAATATTATTTTCGAACTTGAATTAACTAAAAAAAATTAAAAAAAATTCCGTTTTTTTTTTTTTGAAAAATACGTGAAATATTCTAATATAATATTACACTAACATATTCTAAAAAATAATTTTAAAATGCAGAATAAATGGAAAAATCTAAAAATTCTTTTTTAAATATTATTTTCGGAACTTGAATTAACTAAAAAAAATAAAAATAAATAAAAATAAATTCCATTTTTTTTAAAAATACGTGAAATATTCTAATAGAATATTACACTTTACATATTCTAAAAAATAATTTTAAAATGCAAAATAAATGGAAAAATCCAAAAAAAAAAATTAAATATTATTTTCGGAACTTGAATTAACTAAAAAAAAATAAAAAATAAATAAAAAATTGCGTCTCACGGTCTCACAAAATTAGGCCGTCTCACATGAACCTAACCATATATATATATATATATATATATATATATATATATATATATATATATATATATATATATATATATATATATATATATATATATATATATATTCAAATGAGAACCATAAAATATTAAGAGCCTAAGAACCTCCCACGAGTTAGTAAATATTTACATGATATTCTTATTAAACATTTGAAAATCTTTTTTTTCTCTTTTTGAAACAAAAATGGCAAAATTGTAATTTTTGCAGTATAATATTTTCATTCTTAAATGTTCTCATATTTGAACACAAAACTTATATAAATTACAAGTTTATATAGTCGATTTATAGTTTAATTCATAAAGTTCACTACTTAATACAAACCATTTTACAATAATTCACAAACTCAAAGAAATCAAAAATTCAAACTCTACTACTACCACCATCATACGCTGCCACCAACCATTTGTATCAGCATCACAACCATCATTTTCTTCTAAATCAGATCTGTAAATAAAGTCAAACATTAATATCTTAAATAGTACATTCACTGTCTAATAAAACGATTTATTTCACTCATTTTGAATTTTATGCAAAACTATTATTAAAAATAATGTATTTTTACATACTTATACAACACAAAAAATAAATATATTTAGAAGAAAATTAACAAAAAAAGTTATAGATAAATCATTCATATTTTAAATTGTAAATTTAATGTATTAAGCCGTGAATAAAATTTACGTTATTTCAAAAGCAACCAAAAAAATTATAAATAATAGCTTAATTATACACAAAATTCATAGCTTAATACAAATAACCTCATACTTTCATACACAAAAAGTATGTCAATTTGTTGTTCACAAAGAAAATTCAAAGATTAATGCAATCAATTCACAGTTTAAAACACAAAAATCACAGCTTAGTACACTAAATTCACATCCATATTATTAAAACACTTATTACAATTAATCGTGGTTGTAAAAATCGTTCGACATTAGCTAGTCGGTAGACTGGGTTAAGGGATTAATCGGCTAGACGGAGATTAATCGGGGACCATTAATTGCTAATTTGTTAAATTAAAAAAAATTAAATATGACTAATATCATATAAAAGTTTGTAAATTCCACTAATATCATAACAAAATAGGTTAATATGATAAATACAACATTAATCATACATCATATAGTTTTTATTGAGATATAAATTCTTCAAAGTGTTAAAATTTCATCGGGTTCTACTATGCATCGATTAATCATTAGGCGCTTTCTAATCGGTCAAGTAGCGCATAGGGATTAATCGGAGATTAATCAGAACCTAATCGGGATTTTTACAACACTGCAATTAATACACAATTTAATATAGACAATTCACAAGCTAGTATAATAAATTCAAAGTTTAATTCAAAAAAATTATACATTCACAACTTAATAGGAGTTAAAACTAATATGAACAAAATTATACGAAAAATGAGAGATTAAAACATCAAATTCATACTTTAACAGAAAAACAAACAAAAAAATAGTTTAGGACTTTCTTTCATAGTATTCACTACTTAAAACCATATCAATTCACTCGATCACAGTTAAAACGAACTTTAACATAACTGAACAATATTTGAAACATTAAAAATCATAATTTACAGCTTAGAAAAATAAATTCACATTATTCGAGAAAACATTAACATAATAACAGATCTTCTAAGTTTTAATTCACAGTATAACAACCATCAAACATAAACTATGAATAACAATTTGATGCATATGTTATAACAAATAAGAAAAAAAAAGCATGGATCCACAACTTAACAACAAAAAACTATGATTAACAAAAATAAACAATAAATGAGATATTAAAACATTAGATTTACAGTTTAATAGAAGGAAAAAAAAAGAATTGACATAGCTGATTTGTTTCACTGGAGGTCAGAGAGAAAGAGATGGAGAAGGTGACTACGTTGGAACATATCTAAGATGGTGGAACTACCATCAGCTACTGGTACCATTATTGTAGCTTCAGATATATGCATGAAATAGCACAATATAAGCCGGATCTAGAAAAATCGAACCATACACACCAGATCTGACTAGATCTGAACATGATGTCGACAGTAGGAGGTTGTGGTGTGACATCAGTGGTGGTAGCGATGGTGGAAATAAACTTAATGGTGACGACGGTGGTATCAGCTCTGAACAAATTGCACCAGAACTAAGATGTTTTGTGTTTTAGAGAGGGAAAGTGAAGTTGGAACAATTTCATGACTCCAGATCTTAGACCAGGTAACGATCGATGGTGGATATGGAAGTATATTCATCAGATCTTTTCAGATACGTGTTTCCATTGGCAGTGACAGTGATGGACGAAGGTGGTGGTTATCACCGCTCGCCAGACCTCATAAATATGGAGGAGAAAATGGTAGATCTGAAGACGAAAATGGTAGATCTGAAGATGAAAGTCGTAGATCTGAATACGAAAATCGTAGATCTGAAGATGAAATCATATATCTAAAAACTAAAGTCGTAGATCTGAAGCTGAAAATTGTATATGATAGCGATGGTTCGTCGGTGGTCGGAGGCGGCGACAGCAGGGGGCGGTGACTGGTGGCAACTGATGGTAATGTTTATGCGTTCTTCAAGTTTGAGATGAGAGAGAAGATAGAGTTTGTATAGTGTGTAAATCTGATATAATAAAAGATGAAAGTGTTGTTAGGAGAGTTTGAGAGGGTTTGGAAAGTTTTCTTGCAAAATAAGTTTGAAAGAATAGACCAAAATAAGTGGTTCCTACGGTTCTTAATCTTTTTTGGTTCTCATTTGAACTTATATATATATATATATATATATATATATATATATATATATATATATATATATATATATATATATATATATATATATATATATAGGAGTAGGATCAAATGAGAACACCTAAAAGGTTGAAAACGCGAGAACAAATCTGGATCATTTAAATATTTAAATCTAAGGTTATTATTAAAGGGGTGATTTATGAAAAATTCTAAAATTGTTGGCATTAAAGTGTAACATTTAAATGATCAGAAGGGCATAATAGGAATTGCAACTTTACATATTTCCTATAATTGCAACTCTACCTATTAAAATAACTATATATAAATGATTATATTGTTACCTTTAAAATCAAAAAACAATGTTTGATATTTTAAATAATTATAATGATGTAAATTAAAACGTTAAAAAATAAATTTTAAAAAATTATTTAACAATAACAACAACTATAAATAACAAAAACCTTATATTATATTTAATTTTATTCATGAGTAACTCGTGGGAAGAAGTTATTCAAACGATTGAGATTATGCAGTTATAATAGATGTATATATTATCATATAATTCAAAGTAATCAATATATTATATCAATTTAGTATACGAATTATCATATCAAATTTAACAACGTTATTGTTATATTTAAGAAAAAAACATATATTTGTAAAGATTTCAATAAAACCACATTCATTTGAAACTCCCATGACTTTTCAATTTCTTTCTAATAAAGATTATAAATTAGTTAATAAAGTTAAATTAATATCTTACTTAAAATTTAATCATATATAAACTAAATTTCAATATTAAAATAATATCTTTACTTTTACTTATAAAGTTATGTCTTGAACTTTTAACATATTATACTTAACTTATTGGTTTTAAAATGTTGTTGTATGTAAATCATTATCATTTTAAAGCTACAACTTTTTAACAGTTTGGATAAAATACTTAAATTACTAATTTAAATATAACATTTCAGGGTCAACTTAAATATAAATTTTAGTTCATCTTAAACAACCCAAATAATATTTTGTAAATTGTTAAAAGTGATAAATTATAGTGTCTTTCCAATAATGATTATATGTTAGTTAATAAGGGTAAATAAATATCAAATCTAAAGTATAATAATAAATAAACTAAATTTCAATATTAAAATAATATTTTTACTTCTACTTATAAAGTTATGTCTTTAACTTTTAATATATTATACTTAATTTATTAGATTTAAGAGTTTGAATAAAATACTTAAATTGTTAATTTAAATATAAAATTACATGGACAATTTAAATATAAATTTGACCTCCACTTGAAAACCTAAAGAATATTTTTTGAATAGTTACAAGTGACAAATTGTAGTGCTAAATGGAAAAATTAAAGTGTAATATCAATTTAACTAAAATATTTGCCAAAGATATTTTATAATCATTAAAAGTTTTCAAATAAGTAGCTTAGAATAACATACAATAACAATAGTTAAAAGTAAATCTATATAAATGATTATATTGTTATCTTTCAAAACGAAAAACAATGTTTGATGTTTTAAATAATTACAATGATAGAAATTAAAACGTTAAACTAATAAATTAAAAAAACTAATTAACAATAACAATAATTATAAATAACATTATACCATATATTATTTTTCCATTTTCATTAATGAGTAACCCGTAGGTAGAGGTTATTCAATTGATTGAGATTATGCAATTTCAATAGATGTATATATTATCATATAGTTCAAAATAATCAATATATTATATCAACTTAGTATACAAATTATTATATCAAATTTAACAACAATGTAATTGTTATCTTTAAGAAAACATACATTTTTAAAGATTTCAACTATATAGGTGTTCCGCGCAACGTGCGAGCATTCGCCTAATATATATATATATATATATATATATATATATATATATATATATATATATATATATATATATATATATATATATATGAGATTTAAAAACTATATATCTATCAAGAGAGTGAGAGATAGAGGAGGTTCCTATGAAGCAACAATTTAAAGAAAACCAAGCTAGTCTCTAATACCATTGATGGGTTTTAGCCATAAGAACTTTCCTATGTGCGCATGCAAAACCCTAATGCTTGGATCTAGGCTTTCTAATTAAACATGCTTTGAATCCAAGACTTCTAATGGCTAATTAGGTTAAATAACAACATTGAAACAGATCTAGAACCATACCTTTGAATTCCTTGTTGATCTTGTTGTCTTGGAGCTTCTAGAGTCACAATTGTCACTCCTCTAATGGCTTACAACCACCAATAGCAAGGAAGATGATTTAGGAGAGAGGAGAGGGGAGGAAATCGGCCAGGGTTCTCTTACTTTTGGTGAGGTGCCGATTTGCCTTGGCTATGGGGTCTATTTATACTTGTAGACTCCTTAAGGGTTACAACCTAAACCCTAATTGGATAATCTTCTCTTAAGGCTATCCAAATCCTTTCCTTAGATAAGTCATGGACGATTTTGAAGCTATCCTAGCTTCTAGAATCCGTCCACTATATATCTATAAGGATATATAGTCTAAAGCTTAACTATCAAACAACTGGCAGTTTATACCCCTTTATTTAATTAACCTCTTTAAGTCACCAAATTAATTCCAATTAATTCTATGACTTATATTAATCAAATAACAATATATTATTCTTTATATTATTCCCATAATATATTAATAATATTTACTCTCTCTTAATAAATCATCCTATCAAGTTGCTATGGTGAAGGCAACCCAAAAGGACCATGCACAACCGGGTCAAATATTTACCTAATATAGTTGCAGCCTTAGACACTATTCCAACAGTCTCCCACTTGGATAAGTCTAGTAACTATATGCACAAGTACAATTTGGTTTGCAATCATAGCTCTCAAAGACGCTGTCAAACTCTGATCTAATCAATCTTGTCCTTTAGATAAAGGATCGTACAGTCCTCTGTTAGATATCATGCTGACAATCCTATGGAATGGTTAGTCAAGCATTTAGGTTTCTCGATCTCTGATTTATTCGACATAGAACTTAATCGAACACATCAATTCAGTTCTGACCGGGCCCGGCACATAAGTCAAATCAAATCATCGAGCGGCCGAGATATCACTTTTACCTTCTTAGATAAAAGTTACAGATAAACTTCGACTTATATGCATTTACTTATTCATTAATCAACTATACACAACAATGCGTTTTATAACACCGAGTTACTGATGCGTTTTCGCATTATCAATGTACAATCAATTAACAAATAACAAACCATATATCTAGGTTTTAAGACTATATGATATTATCGTCTTGCGATCACCCTTTTATATCATATTCCATAAGGTGATTCCAGCAAGCGCGAGTTTGTTCCAATGCTCAAAACTAGTTCATAAGCACTCATGAACGTTGCAGCAACCCTTTGCTATGTCTAAAACCATTTAGACAATCTACACACCAATTCATGACAATCTTCATTCATATCTACTTCCAACATATGAACGATTGTGGATAATTTGAACAATTCGATTATTCCTAATAAACTCAATTATTCTGGAAGTCAAAACATGCAAAGTGAAACAATAGTTAACCAATTAACATAAGACAGTAACATTACTCATAAATAAAACTCTTTTATTTAATCATCAAATGATAATTACATTTATCTATTACACGTTTCTAATACTATCTAATCTATGCTAATATCACCCTTCAGCCCAATACTCCTAGCATGCTGCAAGTGCTTAACCCTACTCAGTCCCTTCGTAAGCGGATCTGCTGGGTTATCTTCTGATGATATCCTCTTCACTACGAGTTGTCCTTCCTCTACGCGATGTCTAATGAAATGATATTTTCTGTCAATATGTCTTGATCTACCATGATCCCTTGGTTCCTTGGTCAAGGCAACCGCTCCTTCGTTATCACAGAAAATCTCCATAGGCTCCTTTATGGCGGGTACAACTCCAAGATCACCGATGAAGTTCTTTAGCCATATTGCCTCCTTCGACGCTTCGCTCGCTGCAATGTACTCTGATTCGCACGTTGAATCAGCTACGGTCTCCTGCTTGGAACTCTTCCATGTCACTGCTCCTCTATTTAGGGTAAAGACCCAGCCCGACTGTGAACGGTAGTTGTCCCTGTCGGTCTGAAAACTGGCGTCACTGTACCCTCGCACCTTCAAGTCATCACTCCCTCCGAGGACTAAGAACCATTCCTTCGTCCTCCGAAGGTACTTAAGGATATTCTTCACCGCAATCCAATGTGCTCTGCCAGGGTTCCCTTGATATCTGCTAACCATGCTCAAAGCGAAGGCTACATCAGGGCGAGTACAAGTCATAGCGTACATGATTGAGCCAACTGCGGAAGCGTATGGTACTCGGCTCATTTCTGCTATCTCAGCTTCGGTACTCGGACTTTGAGTCTTACTCAACTTGGCATTACTTTGTATCGGTAATTCTCCCTTCTTCGAGTTTTCCATACTAAATCGTTTTAGTACTTTATCCAAGTAAGTATTCTGACTAAGTCCAATTAGTCTCTTACTTCTTTCTCTTACTATCCTTATTCCCAAAATGTAAGAAGCCTCTCCGAGGTCCTTCATAGCGAAGCACATCCCGAGCCAGGACTTAACCTCCTGCAGAGTCGGGATGTCGTTTCCTATGAGTAATATGTCATCGACATATAAAACGAGGAAGCTTACTATACTCCCACTGGCTTTGACATATACACAAGATTCGTCTTCGCTTCGTACAAATCCAAACTCTTTGACTTTCTCATCGAAGCAAAGATTCCATCTGCGAGATGCTTGCTTAAGTCCATAAATGGACTTCTCAAGTTTACACACTCTATTCGGATGCTTCGGATCCACAAACCCCTCTGGCTGAGCCATGTAAACATCCTCAGCCAACTTTCCGTTAAGGAAAGCGGTCTTGACATCCATTTGCCAAATCACATAATCATGAAATGCGGCGATTGCTAGCATCACTCTAATAGATTTAATCTTCACAACTGGTGAGAAGGTCTCAGCATAGTCAACTCCGGGAGTTTGAGTAAAGCCCTTAGCAACCAATCGTGCTTTATATGTGTGTACTTTTCCATCCACGTCGGTCTTCTTCTTGAAGATCCACTTGCACCCAACGGTCTTACGTCCGGGCACATAATCAACCAAATTCCAAACTTGGTTATCGTACATGGATTGGATCTTGCTATCCATTGCCTCTTTCCA
Organism: Lactuca sativa; assembly: GCF_002870075.4. Lineage (NCBI taxonomy): Eukaryota > Viridiplantae > Streptophyta > Magnoliopsida > Asterales > Asteraceae > Lactuca > Lactuca sativa. The sequence continues at coordinate 30,640,244 of NC_056631.2, read as the reverse complement.
TTTCGCAGACTCCGGGCCTACCATGGCTTCCTTATAGCTATTAGGTTCATCAAGATTTATTAGTGTACCATCACTAATATACGTGTCCCCTTCGGTAGTAATATGAAAACCATAAAACTGGGGATGAACTCTAACTCTATCGGAACGTCTAAGAGGTAAGGATTCGTCAATCGGTTCAACCGGAGTTTCCTCCTCGGGTTGAGTGCCAGCGGTAGAGGTTCCTTCATCTATCGACTCTTGAATCTCTTCAAGTTCGATTTGCCTCCCACTGTCTCCTTGGCTTATGAGTTCTCGCTCTCGGAAAACTCCTATCCTCGCAACGAAGACAACATTGTCCTTCGGTCTATAGAAGAGATATCCAAAGGATGTCTGCGGGTAGCCGATGAAAATACATCGCTCACTTCGAGGTTCGAGCTTGTCGTGAGTATCTCGTCTTACGAAAGCCTCGCAACCCCAAACCTTGATATGTGCCAACGAGGGAGCTTTCCCTGTCCACATCTCGTGAGGTGTTTTGGCAACCTTCTTAGTAGGGACTCGGTTAAGGATATGGGCAGCAGTCTCTAAGGCATACCCCCAAAAAGAGATAGGTAGTGAAACACGACTCATCATAGAGCGAACCATATCCAATAAGGTTCGATTACACCTTTCTACCACACCATTCAACTACGTTGTCCTAGAAGGCGTCAATTGCGAAACTATTCCACACTCCTTGAGATAATCGTGGAATTCAAGACTTAGGTACTCTCCTCCTCGATCGGACCGAAGCATCTTGATTTTCCTGCCCAATTGATTCTCCACTTCATTCTTGAACTCTTTGAACCTTTCAAAGATTTCTGACTTTTGCTTGATTAAATAGATATACCCATATCTACTATAATCATCGGTAAAGGTCACGTAGAAGCGGTTTCCATCCTTCGTGGTTGATCTAAACGGTCCACATACATCGGTATGTATTAGGTCCAATAGACCTTCACCCCTTTCACATGTACTCGTGAAGGGTGACTTAGTCATCTTTCCAAGTAAACAAGACTCGCATGTGTCATCTTCCCTAAGGTCGAATGACTCCAATACTCCATTCTTTTGGAGTTGGGCTATGCGTTTCTTGTTGACATGTCCAAGACGACAATGCCACAAGGATGCTTTATCCATACTAGTGGAAGAATCTATATTCAAAACATCATTTCCTAAGTTATCAACAATCATAACAGTTTCATATATTCCATTACATGGTATAGCTTCAGAGTAAAAGACACCATTTAGATAAGCCAAAATAGAACCATTCTCATTATTAAAAGAAAATATAAATCCTTGTCTATATAAACCATGAAATGAAATGATGTTTCTAGCCATTTCTGGTGAATAGCAACAATTGTTCAAATCTAAACACAAACTATTCCTAAGAACTAAAGAATACACTCCAATCTTGGTCACAGGCGGCGATCTTCTGTTCCCCATGATTAGATTGATCCTTCCTTGCTCCACATCCCTACTTCTTCTTAGTCCCTGCACATTAGAACAAATGTGATAACCACAACCGGTATCAAGAACCCAAGAAATAGCATGATTAGAATTGTTAGATTTAATTGTGTATATACCTGCGAAAGATGGCTTGATCTTTCCTTCTTTGATTGCTTGCAGGTACTCTGGGCAGCTTCTCTTCCAATGTCCTATCTTATGGCAGTGGTGGCACTCTGCCTCCTTCGGGTTAGGACAGGGCTTAGCGGGATCAACTTTGGTCCCACTAGAAGAGGCACCATCTCGGGCTTTAACCTTGCGATAGTTCTTCGATGAAGCTTTCCTCTTCTTTCCCTTTCCTTGACCAATAGCCAAGACGGGAGCAGCAGGCGGATTGGGAGTTGATGCAACAAACTTGTCTTTGAAGTTGCTATTAGCGACCCTCAAAAGACCTTGGAGTTTGCTTAGGGTGACCTCTTCTTTGTTCATGTGGTAGGTCATCCTAAATTGGTTGTACATCGGAGGCAAAGAGTGAAGCACCATGTCGATCGCCAAGTCTTCTCCAAAGTCAACATTTAACTTGCGAAGGCGGTCGACATACCTTTGCATCTTCTGCAAGTGCACGGTAAGAGATTCTCCATGACCCATCTTAGCGGAAATCATGTTGGTGAAAATCTCATAACGCTCTTGTCTCGCGTTTTGGTGGTATCTCTCCAATAATTCTTGATGCATCTCGTACGGGTACATGTCCTCGTAGGACTTTTGGAATTCAGAGTTCATGGTGGCAATCATGATGCAATGTACCTTCGTTGCATCTCACTCATGAGTTTCAAAAGCGGTGATTTCGGCCGGAGTAGCGATTTCGGGGTTGATCTTCTCGAGCTTCTCATCGAGGACATTCTCCTTATCCTCATAGCGAGCAATGGTGCGAATGTATCTTATCCATTCGCTAAAGTTCGTTCCATCGAAGGTGACCTTTTGGCAAAGGCTCATCAATGTGAAAGAACTAGCAGCAACGTTGTTAGCGTTTGACATCTACAAATAGAAAGGACAAAGATAGATTAGAATAAGAATCCCTAATTATCACCCAATAAGAAAAATTAGGGCTAGGATCCAACAATAACATTTACATACTAGAAAAGGGATGCCGTAATCTAACATGCAAATAAATTAAAGGTAAGTGAATGACGATTCACTAATTCTCCATCACAAAAACCTAAACCATTAGTCCTAAGTGTATTGAGAATTCCTAGGTTTGGATGAGATTCATTGAAACTATTCAATGGCATGTTTAAATCTCGATATGCCCCTCTTGTTTGTGACTGGGATATCGAGGATCACAAAGCGGGTGTGAATTACCATGCAAATTCACATGGTGCCTTCATTGTAACGATCACCTATTCGATGTGCCGGTAAACCACACACGCTCCATCGAACTATGATAAACAATGAATCACCCTTTGCCACCTTTGCTTAGAACCAATTTGTGTGCCGGTAAACCACACACGCTCCACTAACTTCTTAGCAAGGGTGCAAAGTGTAATTTCATGGGATTGCATCAATTCACTTTTCCTAAAGTAACTAAGATTGGGAAAATTTTAAAATATGTGTAGTTACTTTGTATTACTTATTATACTTTTAATGAGAGGATGAGGTTGCCTTATCCTACCCGTTCGGCTAACGACCCTCCACCAATCAAGCAAGCGGTGGGTGTGAGTGTACACCCATTAAGCGCCATTTTATAGGCCGCAACCTTATACCCACCTTATAGATCGGCTTCGTGAATGAGGCCTACTAACGGTAAGACTAGCATTTAGTTATACATATATATATATATATATATATATATATATATATATATATATATATTATTCTAGTAATATCATATTAGTATAGGGTTGTATTTTATACCTTTTAAAATCTAGGGTTTGAAATTTAAGTTGTCTAAATTAAAACTTTTAATCACAAATATAAATTTCAAAACTTGAGGGAAAGTTTTAAAACATTTAAAACATAGAGGATCAAATAACAAATAATTCCAATTAACAATTAATATCCTAATTATCTATATTTGATTTTATTCAAGATTTCTTTGAAAGATAATTACCAAAATAATTAAAATAACTAATTAATTATCATATAAGGAAATTAAATATTTTATTAGTTGATAAATACCTTTAAGTAGATCAAGATAATAGTCATATATATAAAAAAAATCGGATTTAGGTTGATCTATTATGATTAAGGTAAGTTTCCATAAGATAATTATGAAAAAATCCCGAATCTGGCCATTCCTGACGCCTGGACTCGCCGAGTGCACAAAGGGACTCGCCGAGTCAGGCCTACTCGTCGAGTCCACTTTGGAACTCGCCGAGTCCATGACTCAGAAACCAAAAAATCAAATTTTGCAGGTTTGTTTCAGTTAATCAAGCAACAATTTAAAGAAAACCAAGCTAGTCTCTAATACCATTGATGGGTTTTAGCCATAAGAACTTTCCTATGTGCGCATGCAAAACCCTAATGCTTGGATCTAGGCTTTCTAATTAAACATGCTTTGAATCCAAGACTTCTAATGGCTAATTAGGTTAAATAACAACATTGAAACAGATCTAGAACCATACCTTTGAATTCCTTGTTGATCTTGTTGTCTTGGAGCTTCTAGAGTCACAATTGTCACTCCTCTAATGGCTTACAACCACCAATAGCAAGGAAGATGATTTAGGAGAGAGGAGAGGGGAGGAAATCGGCCAGGGTTCTCTTACTTTTGGTGAGGTGCCGATTTGCCTTGGCTATGGGGTCTATTTATACTTGTAGACTCCTTAAGGGTTACAACCTAAACCCTAATTGGATAATCTTCTCTTAAGGCTATCCAAATCCTTTCCTTAGATAAGTCATGGACGATTTTGAAGCTATCCTAGCTTCTAGAATCCGTCCACTATATATCTATAAGGATATATAGTCTAAAGCTTAACTATCAAACAACTGGCAGTTTATACCCCTTTATTTAATTAACCTCTTTAAGTCACCAAATTAATTCCAATTAATTCTATGACTTATATTAATCAAATAACAATATATTATTCTTTATATTATTCCCATAATATATTAATAATATTTACTCTCTCTTAATAAATCATCCTATCAAGTTGCTATGGTGAAGGCAACCCAAAAGGACCATGCACAACCGGGTCAAATATTTACCTAATATAGTTGCAGCCTTAGACACTATTCCAACATAAGAACCATGTACAATTACAATGAAAATAATCAAAACAAAATAGTATGTTTGAGTTGGATACAAAAGTTTATATACTAATATATGGCATATTCACTTTTCTAATATATATCCAATGATTTATGTAACGCCCGCGTTTTCTCGCTAAACATTAATAAAATGATATGCTTGTAATGTTCAACAATTATGACATTTAAATAAAGTCAATAAGAGAGTTACTAAAGTATTATGTGTTCTATGTGTAGCTATATTTAGTATACATGCTTAAAGCGATATAATAAAATAAGAAATAAAATACGCGTCTTAAAATAAATAATAGTTAGTCTGAATAACCTTGATGAAAGTCGTAGTAGTCGTGATGAGGATTATGGTAATATAAGGAACGCTCAAATCGGGCTTAGATTAAAGAAGTTGTGACCCATTGAAGTTTCACGTTTGACCCGATACGACAACGAGTGTCGTAAAAAGTGAATTTTAGATAGGTTGCTTTTTAGCCTAAACAATATAAACTAAATTCTTAGTAATCTTAAAACCGAGATCATACATATAGAGAACACCTCAATCTGGCTTTGCATGAGAAATTTATGATTTTTCGAAGTTTCAACATAGCAGTGCAAACACAGAAATTGAGTTTTAGATCGGTTCATTGTTAGTTGAAACAATCTAAACAAGAATCGAAGATCTCGTTAATAGGAGTCCGTCGATATAAAGATAGTCCAGAACAGACGTCGGACAAGAGAGTTATGACTTTTTAACGGACTTTAATAGTCTATCCCTATTAAAAATATAACTTTAAAAATAAATTCACAATTAGTTGGCAGAGTCTAAATAAAAGTTGTAGATCTCATCGATAGCTACGTGTGGATATAAAACGCGTTGAAAACGGAGCTCGTATGAAGAAGATATGAATTTTTAAAGATTTTATAAAAATTTGCACGCAGCCGCATGCACAGATAGTAGGCGCGACAAGCCTAACATGTTTCAGTCCAGGAGAAGGGCACTTTGTTACCCCACAACTTTCACGACACGCACCTGCTTTTTTCATATATAAATAACAGTCGAAGTTCAAAACATTTCCACACCAACTCCACTTTTCTCTCTCCAAATTTCACTTCTAAATCTCAAGAATTCATTTAGCTTTTAGTCTTTGGCGAAGCCTTTAGGCCTATAAGAACCCAAAAACTTGTAACTAGAAGGCCGAAGTTCTGTCAGTACAATTTTTAGACTTTTTTCTAGGAAATCTCTGTAAGTTAAATTACACTTAACTTTATTTTTGTGTAATTTATATTTATACTCATAGTCGTTGTTATGAATTTATAAATAAGATTTGTCAGTGGTTCAAGTCATTATGCTGATTGATCCACTTACGGGGGTGATGTCTAGAAAAGATTTAGTGAGGTGTTTAAAATGAGATTTCCAAATAGTATATTTTATATACCAAACGGACCCTACCTTCGATATGATCTTATCTAGTGGCTCCTTACTTGATAGATCTTGATGTAGACATTGGTGTTGCTGAGGAATCTAGACTATCATTAGTCATAAGAAATAATAAACTAAGACTTAATGATAATTGAACCTAGGTCACATCAAAGAAAAGGCTAAGTGTTGAAGTGAAATGCTGTCCAACTTTCCAGTCATCGATTTTAACAAGTGAGTCCACAGTTACTTTCCACTTACGCATAGATATAAAATATCTAGATGATTAAATGTTATGTGTGTCTATTGTATGTATTACTTGATATTTGTGTTAGATAAATTATATAATGTTTACTTGATTTGATCATATATGTATTTTCTTATATATTTATATAAAATATATTGAGTAATGATGAGTGATGAAAACGATGAGACGATAATGAAAGGACTTGACTATTAATGAACCAGTCATCTAGCAAAGTATAGATGACGATCACAAATTATTCTAGATAGTTAAGTGAAAACACTAGTAGATTCACAACCTGTAGGTTTTAATGAATTATATGCTCATTTGATGCACTATATCCCCCATGGTTGCCTTATTGACATATATTGTTAAATGAATCCTCCCAAGAAGTATTATCTACGCGTTGATGATGATGATCCTTAGGATATGTCCATTGAGATTAGTATTTTAGGACCAATATATAAGAATAACGAGAATAGGTAATCGGGTAATCTGATGAAAAATATATAATTAAAGAACTTAATTATTATGGGTTGAAAACCCTATGATCTCACCAGGCCTCAAACCTGATCCACTCGGTTTCTTTGTATCACAGGTAGCGGTACGAAGACACTTAGACGATGAGTGATTTGAGGAGTTTATAGGGCTTTAGTATAATAAGATGTTGTAAGCCATATTAAGACTTATTTATGCTTATGTATATGTATTGACGATGACATCTCATATTTTAAATACAAATGAAAAACATTTTCTCGGAAATGCTTTGATAATGATATTATCAAATTTTGGAAACAAATTTTGCATTAAATTTTACACTCTGAAATAAATAAAACGTAAATTAAAAGTTTTAAATTGACCATGAAATGAGGATGTCACAGTTTAAATGAATTATTTAAGTTATTTGAACATTCACAAGTTAAAGATGAATTATTTAAGTTGTCTTGAATATGTTTAATGAGTTTTTTCAATACAAAGATAATTTATTTCAAATAATGTTTCCAACATCTACCATGCAATTATAAGATGATCTTTTTTTAAAGATGCTTCTACTTCAAGGAATTGTAACTTAAGAATGTATAGCCAAATAAGGTAAGTTAAAGTATATAATGAAGTGCAAACAATAACTACATGTTAGAAAAATATCATGTCATTCTGATTTTAAAACAAATAAAAAGTTATTGACAATTTAAAGAATTTTTTAAAATTTATAGTCAAAAACTGGTTTTTACCATATAAACAGTAGGACAGAAGCAATAAAAAAAATTGAGACCGAATAAAAAATGTGGATTAGCTAGAACTGATAAATAATTTCTTAAAAGATAATTTTAATAAATAATTTTAAACGTAAAAAAAATTATGTTCTATTCTAAGGTGATTAAAAATTATATTTATTTATACTAAATATAAAAAAGGAATCAGTACGGAATAGAGTATGATTTGAAGGGGAAAGGACGGCATAATTTGAAGGCCAAAAAGTAAAACCGTCTAAAAGCGACAATGATATATAACAACCGCCCTTCTCTTTTTACCTTCTTCCTTTTCCTCTAAAGTTTATATTAGTTAAATATTAAAGATTATGTACATAGCTTAATTATGTTTTTTATTACATCAATTTATAAATAAATCTGAATGCATAACATATTAGTTGTCCTTTTATGTTGATCTAAACTTTATTTACAACATATATCAGGTTCTTATATTTACTTTAACTGTTTGTGATAATTAAATTTTACTTATGATGTTTCACTTCTCACAAATTGAAAAACAGTTAATAGTCTAACGTCAATTGCATTTTTATGACCAAGAAAAACTTAAAACCGCCAATTAAAATTGTTATATAGCCTTTATTAAATCGGGAGTAATCCTGCATCCGTTTGATTTGAACTAGGATTTGTATGGTATCTTAATTTTATTACATATATTTTCTTAGTAAATAATGACATAAAATATGTTCAAATAATGTCAGTATGTAATTTTTGATAATTTGAATTGATACGAATGTCAAACACTCAAATGAGATATAGAATATGGTTTCACACAAGTCATCCCAAAGGTTAAGCTCACTAACGCCTCGGAGTTTAACAAAAAAAAAAAAAAAAAAGAAAGTCATGTGAGAAAAAAATGGAAAACAAAATTTTGTTTTGTGTTTTCGAATTAGAGAGAAGTGGAAGCAAAAAATTAATCATTTTGTTCTTTCTTTCTAGATCCTCCCAAATCGGAAGGAAAGTTAGGAGAGAAAGTGATCCTCTCATTTCCCTCAACTTCCTTCCTTTAATAAAACTAAAGACCACTAATTTCTTTTATTTTCTTTTCATTTTCATCAATTTCCTTTCTTTTCTCTCTTTGAGTTGAACTCAAGAATGGGGTGTAAGAGTAGTGATGCGGAATAAACACGGAACCGAAATAAGACGACTCGATCGTAACAAAAAGCAACACAAACAATTTATTTATTAAGATATTTTATTAAAATTCTTTCATAAACTTTATTATCTCAACAATTGTCCAAAAAACAAATACGACTATCCTTTTTATAACCAAAGTAAAACCCTAATATGATCCTTATTTGGAATTAGAAACAATATAAAATATACATATATTATCCGATTAGAAGATTCCTAGTAAAGATAAATAATTATAATATTGACTAATATAAAAATAAATCTTTATGTTATCCTTAAAATCTCATCCAACATCAACATTCCATCATTTCCATCCATTCCATCATTTTCATTCTTTGAAGAGACTCGTCCTCCGGTCATCATCTATAAATCTTCTTGACCACAGCTTTCAAAGGGCAAACAACTTCTAAACTCTAAAACGAACATAAATGTACCAAATGGAAAAATACTCTTGATCAAAAATGTTTCGAATATGCTCATTAGTTGCTTTAATTTTGATTTCTTGAGTGGCCTTAGGAAGACCATGTTTATAAAAAGATAAAAATACCAGAAAACTCATCGAGAACATTATAGTCACCAATTTTCGTAATTACAAAACGTGGGGATGATATTTGATTTTCATCACCAACTTCTTCTTCAATGGTTTCGTCTTCATCTATGGTGTCGTAGATAAGTTCCGTATCATCCAAGGAGTCGTTGTCAAAAGATGGATTGGTCTCATCTTCATCTTCCATGTCCAAGACGATTGGTTCAGATTTAAACAAACTCGGAGGGTATACTTCTAAAGGATAGTTAACGGGGTAAATATTGTCTCGTGAACTCAGGAATCTCAACCTCTGTAAAACCTAGTTTCTTAATTCACGATTGTGGACCGTAATTTGATTTTGTAAAGGATTTAGGCTTAATGGAAATAAAGTTCATATCTTGCTCCTTAACTCTTTAGATATCTTCATTTGTGGTTTTTGGCACTTTTGGTCAGTTTTATGGGTGATCTTGGAGTTGAGTGGATTCCAATACCTTTTGATCAGTTTAGAATGCTTCTTGGACCTCATGGACTATGAAAGTTATGATCTTTTGCTTTTCTTTTTAGCCATGCAAGTTATCTTGGTCCTTTAGGTCATTTTGGTGTATTAAAGTTTAGATCTAGAAAGTTTGAGACATTATTATGGATAAAGTTGGAAACTTTATCCATCTAAACACCATGCTGATTTAGATCTAAAGGTTGAAGACTTGGACTTAACAGATTAAGTTGAGAAAAATGAATTATTGGTCCCTTTGAGACTTAAAGACTAGATCTTTGTTGTTTGGACCATCCTAATGGATAAAGTTGGAAACTTTATCCATTATGAAGCTATTAGGCACCAAATATGATGATATGAGCTTTGGTCCTTAAGGATTAAGCTCTTAATAAAGAAAAATCTTTCTGACTAAAACCACGAAGTAGCCAGGGAAGGCCCACGACGTGGTGGCGCGCTGCAATGCATCTGTTTTATCTGGACGTGATCACCATATGGAAGAGGAATTGCCATGACGTAGGGGTGATCTGAGTTGACTTTGATCATTGACTAGTTTTACTTTTGGTTAAACTTGGTAATAATGAGTATTTGGCTAAGGATTTGTCTATGTTTAGCTTTATGAAGCTTGGGTTGTCTTTCTGGTGCTGATGTAGCTCTTGAACTTCTGTTGAGTAGTTCTGGTGAGTTTTCTCACTATACTATGTAGGATGCTAGTTGTCTTTATGACTCTTTCATTGTAGGCAGGGCCCATTTGTTATGTTGGGAGGCACCCGTTTTGTTGGGCGAGGCCCATTATGTTGGGTGAGGCCCGATACGATGGGTGAGGCTCATTATGCTGGGATGGGCGGGACCCGATATATTGTGAGCGGGGCTCGTATGGTTATGTGGTATTTTGGAGAACTCACTAAACTTTCTGCTTACGGTTTATGGTTTAAATGTTTTTAGGGTTTCTTATATTAAAGGAGGGGTACGCCTCGATTGCATCGCATCCATTGGAGATTTCCGCACATTATTAACTTTTGACGATACTCTGATAAATGTTTTTAAATCAAATGGTTTTATCTAGATCTTTGAAGTTGTATTTTAATAAATATTTTTATTTTTAAATGAAAATTTTGGTTTTAAATTTGGGACGTTATAAGTTAGTATTAGACCCTTGGTTTGTGGGATTGGGCACACTCTCGAATCTATTTGAAATCAACCTGAGGAATTGATAAAATCTTTTAAAAGAAAACAATTTTTCTAAAAAGGTTTTTATAAAGGAAAGAGGTATGATGCAAGTAATCAACCAATCTCAAGTAAGTGATTCCCAAAATACCCATAGTTGTGGACATTTTATATGTGTTATAATAAGATATTCATACTAGGAGTTAGAATAGGATCTAGTAAGGGGTGAATGCTAGAATGCATGCTTAGGAGAGATGTCTTTTATGCCTGATATGTGTATTGGTAGAGATGCTTGATAGTGACGATCTTTATGAATTGCGTGTGAGGATTGTCTGATCTTTATGATGCCTTATTTCTAGTAGGTTTCACTGCTTGAATATTGCTTGTTTTATGCTACGTGAAACCTATATTGATGATAATTAACTATTAAGCAAATACGTTAGGTTACATGCCACAAGGATTAAATACTTTTAGATTGCTTGATTCGGATCTACTGTGCAACTCTTGTTTGAGTCCAACCGTTGTAGGGTAGGATCTTTCAGTTGAAAGATTTTCAATTTTTGTTGTATGTAATTGTATTCGTAAGATAGTTAATTGATATTGGTATAAGTTGTTGGATTAGTGTCTAAGTCCATAACTATTTTGGTATGTACTTGACCCGATGGTGCATGGTCCTTTTGGGTTGCCTTCACCAAAGCAACTTGATAGGATGAATTATGGAGAGAAATGATTAAATATGATTTATTAATATATTATGAGAATAATATATTAAAGAAGAAATCATATTGTTTAATTAATATTAGTCAAGAAATAATAAGAATTAAGTTTGTGACTAAAAAGAGATTAATTAAACTTAAGGGACTAGAATTGTAATTATAAGATAATTGCAATTGGGCCATGGATTACCTTATAATATAAGGTTGGACGAATTCTATGGGGAAACCCATTAGAAATCGTCCAAGGCTTATTAAAGAAGGGTCCATGGGCTGCTTAGAGCTTAAGCAGTCAGTTTAGGGTTTCCTAGTTCAAAACCCTAATAACCTACATGTATATAAAGTGCCCTTAAGCCCCAAAAATGTGGCTAAGACTCCTTCTAGGGTTTGTAGACGTTTTTGGGCAGCCTCCTTTCTTGGTGTTTGTGACCCATTAGAGGAGTGACATTTATGACTCTAAGCTTTCTAAAGTCATTACAAGGAGGATTTGAGATTGTTATTTCTACATAACAATCAAGGTATGATCTAAATCCTAATTTATATGTTATACTGATTATCATATGCTAGATCTAGGGTTTATAGTCTTGGATGAATTGCATGTACAATAGAGAAACCTAGATCTAAGCATTAGGGTTTGTATGAACACATAGGATGTTCTAATGAATAAAATCCATCAGTGGTATCAGAGCCTTGATTGGTTTCTATTGTATTGATGCCTTGTATGTTTGTTCATGCTACAAAATCGTTTTTTGGCCTCCCTGCCTGATGAACTCGGTGAGTCCCATTGTGGACACGGCGAGTAGGCCCCTACTCGACGAGTCCATAGGGGTACTCGGCGAGTTTGAGCGTCAGAAAGAGGGGATTTCGGGATTTCTTGCTGTTTTACTCATGGATACTTGCCTTATCTGTTTTAGGTCATTAAAATCCGATTTTATACATATTTATGAGTATATCCTTGATTAAATAAAAGATAATTACCAATTGATTAGATAATAACTTCCTTATATGATTAAAGTTTCATAATTTGTATTAATTGGATAACTTATTTTGCAAGAAATTGAAATTAGGTCAAATATAGATAATGATAAAATTAATTGTTTAATTTATATTATTTGTTATTTGATCCTTGTGTTATGAAAAGTTTCAATTCTCCCCTTTAGGTTTTATAGTTTAAATTTGAACTCAAAAGTTTTGTTTTGAAATTTAAATAGTTGAAACCCTAATGTTTTGAAATGTTTCAAAACTTGCCCTCAAGTTTTGGAATTTAAAAGTTGATTAAAAGTTTGATTTAGGAATGTTAAATTCTAAAACCCTAGTATTGTTTTGAAAAGTTCAAATCACACCCTTATGGTTTTATTAATTAATTAAGGTGTATAATTAAAGGAGGTTTAATAAATCCATAAAGTTTTGGTTTGCAATTTAATTGAATTAAAAGTATAATTATTAAGTTTGACCACCTAGTATTTTAAAAGTGTAAAATACACTCTATACTATATATAACATTAAAAGTCTAACATTATATATATGTATGAGTAAAAGTCAGTCTTACCGTTAGTAGGCCTCATTCACGAAGCTGGTCTATAAGGGGTGTTTAAGGAAATTGCCTATAAAATGGCGATTGAATGGGTATCCACTCTTACCTACCACACTCTTGACTAGTGGATGGTCGTTAGCCGAACAGGTAGGATAGGACAGAAACCTTCCACTATAAGTATAATGAAGTACAAAAGTAACTAAATGTTTTACAAATTCCCAATCTTAGTTATTTTAGGCAAAAGTGAATCGATGCAATTCCATGAAATTACACTTTGTGCCCTTGCAAAGACGTTAGTGGAGTGTGTGTGGTTAACCGGCACACTAAATGGTTCTAAGCAAAGGTAGCAAAGGGTGATTCAATGTTTTTCATAGTTCGGTGGAGCGTGTGTGGTTAACCGGCACATCGAATAGGTGACTGTAACATGTGGGGGCACCATGTAAGTTTACATGGTTATTCACACCCGCTTTGTGATCCTCGGCATCCCAGTCACAAACTAGAGGGGCATATCGAGATTTAAACATGCCATTGAAATGTTCAATGAATCTCAAAAGATCTAGGAGTTTTCAAAGCATTTAAAACTTAATCGGTTTTTCGTTTTTCATGGTGGAAAATTAGTGAATCGTCATTCACTTACCTTCAAATGTTCTGCAATTTGGGTTACGACATCCCTCTCCCGAGTTGTAGAATATTGTGTTGGGTCCTAACCTTAGTATCTCATTTGGGTGATTTATTAAGGACTCAATCAATCAACTAACTTAAATTTGTTTTCTCCCGTTTTGTAGATGTCAAAGTACGACAACTATGGTCTTCCCAAATCCCGTGGAACAAGCATTCCACATGAAGATGATATTCCACGATTCAATCGAGGAACAAGAGATCATGCTTCACTTCCTCCACCTCCTCCAATTATTCTCCCTAACCCACAAGATCGAAGAATTGAAAGGTTCAATGTCACTAAAGCCCTATTGGAAATGAAACAAGAAGATGGTAAACCCATGTGTACCAACGTTCTAGGAATGAAATCACACATCGATAGGTTGATAATGTTGGGTGCGTCATTCCCTGATAAGTTGGCTGTGAACTGGGTTCTGCAGTCACTTCCCAAATCATATAATGAGTTCAAAAGAAAGTATTCTATGATGGATCATGACGAAAACCTCATTGACCTAACTTACTTGCTCATTGCTACTGAATCAGAAATGATTTGGCAAAGCAATGGAGCGTATTTGTTGGGAAAGTCAACCAACCATGCTTCCGAGGACGTTCTAGGAGAACTGACCTGCATTTGCTGCCAAGAGAAATGGCGTTGGACACAAGTCTGCCCTAAGAGCCTGAAGAGTCCAGAAGACGGGAGAGTCAAAGAGTATGGTTGTGCTTCAGGTAAAATCCACTATCTAACACCATTAAGTTCCTATTCGTTGATTCTTAATACATGATGTGATAAGATTGCATTTGAATTTTTTGCAGGATCAGTGAAAAGAGAGGAAGCTTGATGAAAGAGCAAGATGAGTCTAATCACAAAGAAATGGATCTCGATCGCATGGACTTGAAGATTAGATTTTGAGCTTAGAAAGTTATGATAGAATTGTTAGAAATATTTGACTACATAGTTTTTCAGTTGATTTTGCATTGTAAGGACAAATGTTTTCCGCTGCTTTTATGAATAAAATAAATTTTGGTTTGACTCATTTATTTATTTATTTATTTCCTTGCAATGAAATTATTATGAAAATTGATGTTTGCATATTTCTACCACGAATGGATGTGATTCTTAATTATGATAATTGTGGAAATGTCAAAGAATTTACCAAATAGGGAGAGTTTCTCATCGCCCAAGGTTCAATTGGAAAGAAACTTGGAATCGTGCAACTTGGTTGCACAATGAATGAGAAATTTCATATTTGGAAATTAGACTAATTCGTTGACAAAGTGTCAAGTGAAGGACAAGGAAATTGAGTACACAAAGTTGTGTGTTGATCAAGTCCACCACAAGACTAATAAAGATATTTGTCATGATTTACTAAAAGTTTAGTAAATGTGATTATACTTACAAGATTAAGTGTAATTCTGAATTGATTGAAAAAGTTTTAATCAATAGCAGAACGAATAAGAAGAATCAAGTAGGCAGAAAGATAAAAGTTTCTCTATTCTAAGAAGAAGGAAGAGTACCTTTTATCATGTTTTATGATAGGTCTTAATGATTAAGAACCATATCTCAATTGATCCTCTAAGTGAGTCTTAGTACAATTGTATGTCTAAGAAGAGGAATCAAGAATTGAAGAAATGGTTAAATCAAGAAGTCAATCATACTTCGTTCCAAAACAAGTCTTAGAGTTAAGATTGTGACATTGAACGACAAGTATTAAGAAGGTTTATAACATTCATCAAATGTAGAATTTGGAAAAAGGTTTTCTTATTCTCGCACATTTGAAATGTGGAAAGTTGTGATGTCTTGGATAAGACAAAGACCAACTAGGACCAATTTTATGAAGTGTTTTGTCTTGATAAAAGCTACACTAACTCTTGAATATTTGTTTGTCAAGAAATGTTTATTGACAAGAGCATCTTATATGTCAAGGAGTCAGTGGGAGTCTTAATGGTCTTGAAAAATTTAAGAACTAATCAAGAATAAACCTTATCGATCATCACTAGCACACGAGTTGAGGTTTACAACCTATCGTGTTGACATTAGCTTGTTTCTATGTCGTTCCAATTGAGTTAATTATGCATGTGAGCACTATGAGTTCTTATTTGAATGCATAAAAGGCAAGGATCTTGATCAATGAAAAGTACATTGATAGGAAAGAGTAAGCTGTTTAACTATTTGGAAGACATGGTGGGCAACCGTGTTACCATAAGGCAAGAAATCAAGATTAAGAGTTCGGTCCATATGAGTTTGAATTTTTCATAAACTTTGGTTTTAACAAATTCACATGGAAAGGAACACATACACCATTAAAATCTAAGTGTCATAAGATTCCCTCTTTCATGATAATAACTGTGAGGAAATTCTTTCACTAAAAAAGATTTTAAGAAGATAGTAATTGTGAAAATTGGATTCTCGAATTTGATTTTGGTTATGGTATCCCTTTCCATGATTCGAATTGTGAGATTTGGCAATTAGTCTGAATTGTTTAGACACACATGTGAGCTATCTAAGGAAAAAGTGTATAAGTTTGAGAAGCTTAGATAAAGGATTATCAAAGCATTAGGTATTAGAAACATGGACTTAAGAAATTCAATAGGTATTGTTTTTCTGAAAGTTAAGCTGTTTCTGAATACATGTCAAAGCTAGTGGAAGCATAAGTGTTATGTTTATAATAATCATCGTGATAGTGGGAGCATAAATGTTATGATTGCATGATTATTAAGGCAAGCATTGCAAGTTAGCAATATTAGTTATAGAAAACAAGAGTCATACTTTGCAAAGTTGTAAGGATGGAATAATTGTTTTTCTATAATTAAGGGAGATAATATTATGCTTCATTTCAAATCTAAAGGCTTAGGTTGTGGAATGTTAATAAATTAGTCAAGGATACATAGTATGTTCTTAAATTTCGATTATGATTACGGCATTCCTCTTCATAATTCGAATTGTGAGAACGTAGCACATAAAATATTATGGCAGAAGATTGATAAAGTATTAAATCTTCATGTAAGACATTATGCATCGTGTCCCATACGCTTCGGGTATAGGATCGATTGCAAATGCTATAATATTTGACCATTCTAAAATTTTTCAAATGTCTAGCGCATTTAGAGGGAAAAGGACAAGAATCGTTTTGACTAAGATAATTAAACAACTATCAAAGGACAATCCAAAGCCCGCTGAGGATTGGTCGCTTGTGAGTAGTTGGAAGTATAGTATTGGATGGACCATATCGACATTATTATGAATAGAAAAGATTCTATTAAGAATGAGTTGTCATATGGAAAATATGGAAACGTTTTCATATTGGGAGTTGGATATTGAGAATCAATGTCTAGATTAGAAACTTTTATGCAAAAGGATGTTCAAAGGAATGTACTTTGAGTGAGAGACATCACATATATGGAATTTTCTTGTAATAATTTCCGATAGAGGACTTTGTAATTTCATTGGCAATAGTCATTGTGACTTTAGTGCAGTGATATTATGAAAGGATCATTGCATAAAATGTTAGAATCTAACATATTCTATAAGTGGCAAGAATTTGATATTCTTTCACTTGTGAAAAAGGATTAGGAGTTGTGACATGAGTATGATTGGAAATGTGTTCATTTGATCTATTTCACAAAGTAATAACCATAGGTAAACATTGTGTGCATGCTAAGAGCATGGGACAAGTGCTGTAATAATTCCAGTAAGAAGTTGATTACCCGAAACAACAAATAATGAGTAATCGATATGGTGATAAATAAAAGGTGTTTTATTTATACTCAAAGGTTTGAGGCCATATGGGATTAGTATTATTCTTGTGTTTCACTTTGCATGTTTTGGCTTCCTAAATAATTTAATTGGTTGAGAACAGTTAAATTATTCAAACGGGCCACAGTCGTTCATATGTTGGAAGTAGATATGAATAAAGACTGTCGTGAATTGGTGTGTGGATTGTGTGAAGAGCATTAGACATAAGCAAATGTTTGCTGCAACGTTCATGAGTGCTTATGAATATGATTTGAGCATTGGATTAAACCCATGCTCACTTGGATCATTTCATGGATTTTATCACAAGTGATTAGTGAGACGATAATATCTTATATTCTTAAAACCGAGGTATGTGAGTTGTATCTTGCAAGTCGGTTGCACATTGATAATATGTAAATGCACCAGTAATTTGGTGTTATAAAACATATTGTTGTGTGTGATTTGGTGAGTGAGTGCAAGCGAGCAATGAGTCAAAGTTTATCCGTTCCTTTTATCCAAGGTAGGATAAAAGCGATATCTTTGGGCCCCTCGATGATTTAGTGATGGCACCTAAGCGCTTGGCCAAGCCGGGACTAAGTTGATGTGTTCAATTATAGTCAGTTGTCAGTCGTCATAAATCGGAAATCGGGAAACAACAAATAGACAGAAAGAATGAGTTAAATCCATGTCTTAGTCTATACGATATCTAGAATGGAGGAATATATGATCCCTTATCTAAATGACACGCGTATCTGATAAGATTAGAGTTGACAGCGACTTTGGAAAGCTACGATTGCAGATCGGGATCTGAAGTCATACGCAGAATAGTTATTAGACTTATCCAAGTGGGAGACTGTTGGATTAGTGTCTAAGTCCATAACTATTTTGGTATGTACTTGACCCGATGGTGCATGGTCCTTTTGGGTTGCCTTTGTAACATCCCCCTCTGGCACGTATCACAATATTGTCCGCTTTGGGCCACTCGGCATGAGGACTTCCCAGGGGGTCACCCATCCTGGTACTACTCCCGCCCGAGCACGCTTAACTGCAGAGTTCTTATGGGATCTGCTGCCCTCACGGCTTTAAAACGCGTTGTGATAAGGAAGGTATCCACACCCCTTTTAAGGAATGCTTAGTTCTCCTTCCCAGCCGATGTGGGATCAGATCTAACCCACTTTCACCCCCCATTATAGGGTTCGACGTCCCTGTCGAACATATCGACCCCCCATTAAAGTGGGTTAGATCTGATCCCACATCGGCTGGGAAGGAGAACTAAGCATTCCTTAAAAGGGGTGTGGATACCTTCCTTATCACAACGCGTTTTAAAGCCGTGAGGGCGGCAGATCCCATAGGAACTCTGCAGTTAAGCGTGTTCGGGCGGGAGTAGTACCAGGATGGGTGACCCCCTGGGAAGTCCTCATGCCGAGTGGCCCAAAGCGGACAATATTGTGATACGTGCCAGAGGGGGATGTTACAGTTGGTATCAGAGCATTAGTTTAAGCGAACTAGGAATTTGTAGGATTTCTAGACTTAAACTTAGAATGCTAAGTGGAATTTTGAGATGTGTGTCTGTTGGATTTTAGACACGAGCACTAGTTTATTTTTAGAAAAGTTGCCTAAAATGCTTTTATGTGCTAAATGTTATATGTTGTCATATATGATATTATTTGTTCGTATCTACGGTTTGTTGCCAACCGGATCTGAAGGTTTATGTGTTTAGGATTCTAAGCGTATGTATACGTTATTAGAACTAGCATGTAAACGTTTCGGAGTAATAAGGATGATTTGATTATTTATCGTGAATGAGGATCTAATTTCACCTTATTCGGTGGGTAGATCAAAAATGGTGAGAACAAGGAGTGGCGTTGGAAACGCGGATGAAAACAGGAATCAACCGCCAGTGATTGAGCAAATACCTGTTGTAGCAGCAACACCAGAACCAATAACAATGGCTGGGGTGCAATCCATGATTCGGGCTATGTTAGCTGAACAAAGGGATGAGATGCGACAGATGTTGCATGATAATAGGGACGAACCTATCATACCTATTGAGGAACCTGAATTGATTCCCGAGCAATTGGAGGAAGGGAACAATAGTTGCATTATGAGTCAAGTTGGGACTCAAGGAGAACGAAGGAACGATCTGGAAAGGAGAAACAACAAGGATGGACAAATGTACAAGAACTTCTTGGGCGCCAAGCCGCCAAGTCTTTCTGGGAGCCCAAAACCTGTTGAGATAATGGATTGGATCTCCGAAATGGAGATGGTATTTGAAAGTTGCGACTGTAACAACAAACAAAAGACTGTCTTTGCAGTTAGACAACTGAAGACTGGAGTATTGATTTGGTGGAAGTTGTTGGCAGATACTATGCCATGAGGGGAAGCCCTGAAAATGTCATGGGAGGAGTTCTTGGAACAACTAAGGGTGCAGTATTGTTCAGAGATAGATCTGATTGATCTGAACAATGAGTTCCAAAACTTGAAGAAGGGGAGGATGAGCATAGATGACTATGCTACTGCATTCACTGAGAAAATGAAGTTATTTCCGTACCTAGTGCCAACGGAACTCTCCAAGATTGAGAGGTTTGCTAATGGACTACCTGCCGACTTTGGTCCGACAGTCAAGATGGCAACTACTCTGAAAACGGCAGTTCGTGTAGCTAAGAATGTGGAGGCCCAGCAGAAGGAAAAGGGTCTGGAAAGGATAAAAGTTGGTGAAAAGAGGAAGTTCGATGGAACTTCAGGGTCCAATAAGAAAAACAAGTTCTCGAAGTCTGGTTCGAGGGGAAGTGGAGGCGAAGCGAAATGGTGCGACAAATGTAAGAAGAAGCATCATGGAAAATGTGAGCTAGCGGCCACATGCTACAAATGTGGAAAGCCAGGGCACTATGTAAATGAATGCACCCTCTCTAAGAAGGTTTGCTATGGTTGTGGTGAGGAGGGACACATGTCGAGGGACTACCCGAAGAAGAAGGAGGCAGCTAGACCCAACATTCCACCAAAGCCAAAGGCGAGAGCATTCCAGATGACACTGGAAGCCGCTAAAGATGAAGCTGATGTCGCTTCAGGTACCTTTTCTCGTAAATACATTGCCTGCCCAAATTTTATTTGATTCTGGAGCCAACTACTCCTTTATATCGCATGAATTTGGTAGAAAACTAGTTTTGCCTGTTGTTAGACTAGATAAATGCCTTATTAGTCGAAATTGCTAGTGGCAAGTTTGTACCTGTTAGCCATTGTATGAAAAACATCTTAATTGATCTGAATGGGAATAAGTTCCGTGAGGAATTATTGCCTATAGAACTTAATGGTTTCGACATTGTGCTTGGAATGGATTGGCTTAGCGCCAATGATGCCGAAATTTTATGCAAGAAGAAGATAGTGAAAGTGAACCCGCTTGGGAAGGAATCGTTTATGGTGTATGGAGATAAACGCAGAGTAAATTCTGGAATCATTTCTCTAATGAAAGCCAGAAAATGTTTGACCAAGGGGTGTACATCATACTTAGCATTCGTGATCGATGCTAAGAAGGAAAAGAAGGTGATGCAGAATATTCCCGTTGTGTGTAATTATCCAGAAGTATTTCCCGAAGATCTTCCTGGATTACCGCCTGATCGACAAGTGGAATTCCGTATTGACTTGTTGCCCGGAATAACGCCAATTGCAAAAGCACCTTATCGATTAGCACTGATGGAGATGAAGGAGTTGATGATGCAACTTCAGGAGTTATTGGAAAAAGGTTTCATTAGACCTAGTTCATCACCCTGGGGAGCTCCGGTGTTATTTGTGAAGAAGAAAGATGGAAGTATGAGAATGTGCATTGATTACCGAGAGTTGAATAAGGCAACAATAAAGAATAGATATCTGTTGTCGAGGATTGATGACCTGTTCGATCAACTACAATGTTCAAGTTATTTTTCAAAGATCGACCTAAGGTCAGGATATCATCAGCTGAAAGTAAGAGAGCAGGATATAGAGAAGACTGCATTCAGAACCCGATATGGACACTACGAGTTTTTGGTTATGTCGTTTGGACTAACCAATGCTCCAGCAGCATTCATGGATTTAATGAATAGAGATTGTAATCCGTTCCTAGATAAATCTGTGATAGTGTTCATAGATGACATTCTGATTTATTCGAAAAGCCAAGAGGAGCATGGCAGACACTTGTGAGAAGTGTTAGAAGTCTTGAAGAAGGAGAAGTTGTATGCTAAGTTCTCCAAATGTGATTTTTGGATTCGTGAAGTCCAATTCTTGGGTCACGTGGTCAACCAAGAAGGGATAATGGTTGATCCAGCAAAGATCGAAGCTGTGATGAAGTGGGAACAACCGAAAAGTCCCACGGAGATCCGAAGCTTTTTGGGATTAGCCGGATATTACCGAAGGTTTATCTAAGGCTTTTCTTCGATCGCTAGTCCATTAACAGCTTTGACCCACAAAGGAGCTACTTATGCTTGGAGTGATAAGCATAAAGAAGCATTCGAGAGGCTAAAGAAGAAGCTATGCGAGGCACCGATACTTTCTCTACCCGATGGAGTTGAAGACTTCGCTGTTTATAGTGATGCGTCTGGGGTTGGATTGGGTTGTGTTTTGACCCAAAGAGAAAAGGTGATAGCATATGCGTCTCGACAGCTAAAAGAGCATGAAGAGAACTACCCGACTCATGATTTGGAGTTGGCAGCGGTAGTTTTCGCTCTGAAGATATGGAGGCATTACCTCTATGGCACAAAGTGCAAACTTTTCACTGATCATAAGAGTCTCCAATATCTCTTTGGTCAGAAGGAATTGAATATGAGGCAACGACGCTGGCTATAATTACTTAAAGACTACGACTGCGAGATACTTTACCACCCCAGTAAGGCTAATGTTGTTGCTGATGCTCTCAGTCGGAAAGTCAGTCTTGAAAGGAAAAGGCCAAGAGCGTTGAGAATTGAAGTTGTCTCGACCATTGTGGAAGGTATAAAGAAAGCTCAAAAGGAAGCTTCTGAAAAGAATGACCGAAAGCAAGAACGTTTGGGCAAAATGTTGGTGTTCGGTGTAAACAATCATGGACTGAAGGTGTTCCAAGATCGGATTTGGATACCTAAGACAGGAGGATTCAGAGATCTTCTGATGGAAGAAGCTCACAAAACCATGTACTCGATTCATCCCGGTAGCACTAAAATGTATAGGGACCTAAAACCCTACTACTGGTGGCCGACGATGAAACTTGATGTTGCAAAGTATGTGGCTGAGTGTGTGACTTGTGCGAGAGTAAAGACACAACATTAGAAACCGTACGGGAGTTTAGAACCATTGCCTGTGCCTATGGGTAAGTGGGAAGACATTGCTATGGATTTTGTCACTAAACTGCCCAGAACAAAGAATGGTCACGACATGATTTGGGTGGTCGTTGATCGATTCACTAAGAGTGCGCATTTCATAGCAGCCAAGGAGAAATGGTCTATGGAGAAGCTTGCAAATTCTTACGTGAAGGAAATTGTGAGGCTTCACGGTGTTCCGTTAACGATTGTGTCGGATCATGATAGCCGTTTCACCTCGAGGTTTTGGAAAAGTCTACAAGAGGAATTGGGTACCAAGTTGTGTTTAAGTACAGCTTACCATCCGCAGACTGATGGTCAGAGGGAACGAACGATACAAACGCTTGAAGATATGCTGAGAGCATGTACTCTAGAATTCCTAGGTAACTGGGATGAACATTTACCTTTGGTAGAATTTTCCTACAATAATAGTTTCCACTCGAGCATTAAGATGACACCTTACCAAGCTTTGTATGGACAGAAGTGTCGTACGCCGTCTTGTTGGCTTGAGGCTGGGGAAAAGCAGTTTATGGGACCGGAGATGGTTCATCAAACTGCTGAGAAGTTGAAAATAATTAGGGAAAGAATGTTAGCAGCTCAGGATCGTCAAAAGAGCTATGCTGACAAAAAGCGAAGACCGATGACTTTTGAAGTTGGGGATTCGGTTTTGCTTAAAGTCTCGTCGTGGAAGGGACTTATAAGATTTGGTAAAAGGGGAAAATTAAGTCCAAGGTTTATTGGACCGTTTAAAGTTCTTCAGAGGATTGGGAACCAAGCTTACAAGCTCGAACTACCAGAAGAACTGAATGGAATTCATAACACTTTTCATGTGTGTTATTTGAGGAAGTTCACAAGGGAAGTTCCCGACATGATTCCACTTTCGAAGTTGAGAATCTATGAGAACAAAAGTTTGATTGAAGAACCAAAGGCAATTGTTGACCGAAAGACTAAGAAGTTGCGACGCAAGATGGTCGAGTTAGTGCTTGTCCGATGGAAACACACGAATGGGCCGAATCTCACCTGGGAGACGGAGAGTGACATGATGGGTTGCTATCCGCATTTGTTTGTTGATGTGTGATTCCGAGTACGAAATCATTCTAAGGTGGAGAGAATTGTAACGCCCACGTTTCCAGGCTAGGCATTATCATTGATGTAATAGTATAGGTTAACCCTTGTAACTCTTTTTGAAGTATTAATGATGAAATATTTGAGTATTATGTGAATTATGTGAATTATGTGAATTATGTGTTTATTTTCTTAATTATTATAATTTAATGAATTAAGAATAAAATAAGCGTCAAATTTGAAGTGTGGGCTAATCCTAATATCTTTGCATAAAGATGTAGTGGTCGAAACAAGGATTCCAAAGATATAAAGAATGCCGAAATCCGAGTTATAACGAAGAAGTTATGACCTATCGAAGTTTCGCGACAGAACCGACAATGCTGAATGACGTAAAAAGTGAAATTTACGTTAGAGCAATATTTAGCCTTAGTGATCTAAATGAAATTCGTAGAGTTCGTTAAACCGAGAACGTGCATAAAAAGAACGCCCAAATCTGACTTCGTATGAGGAAGTTATGATTTTTCGAAGTTTCGACTTAGCAGTATGGAGCCCGAATACTCGATTTGAGATCGAGCGGTTTTTAGCCGAAACAATGAAAATGAGAATCGAAGGTCTCGTTAATAGGAGTAAAACGATAAAAAGATAGGCGAAAACGGACGTCGGATGAAGAAGTTATGAATTTATAACGGAATTTTCCTGTCCCGGCCTACTAAAAATAAATAATAAAAATAAAGTCAAAATTAGCCGACTGAGTCTAAACGAAAATTGTAGATCGTAGTCTCATCTACGCGTGGATAGAAAGAACGTCGAAAACGGAGTTCGTATGAGGAAGATATGAATTTTTGAAGTTTATTAAATATTTTCAATATTTAATTTATATATATATATATATATATATATATATATATATATATATATATATATATATATATATATATATATATATATATATATATATATATATATATATATATATATAAACCGATATTATCCTTGGGGGAGTCAGCGACCTTATCGTCGTTATGCCCAACGTAATTTCATATTACGCCCAGCGTAATTTGAAGTTCTAGCCCCTATAAAAGGAGGTCGAGAGCAACCGAGTTCATTGCTCATTTCTTCCCTTTTTCTCGTGTTTTTGCATCGTTTTTCGTGCAAGAATTATCCCGAAGCCCCGGTATCATTCCCGAGCCCCGAAGCAAGTCCCGAGGTCCCAAAGATCCCGAGAAGTAAGAGTCCCGAGCCGAAGCTCTGCCCGCAAGGAGTCCGGTTTTTGTGAAGATCTTCCAGATCTGCCGAAGAATACTATTTCTACAAGCTTTAGTGCTGTCCGATCATCTTCTGATCAAGTGAGTGTGTAGTTACTTTCTTCTAACGCATAATTATGAAGTATTTTATATGAAATACGTGTTATGTGTATAATTTTGTTGTTATATGTGTGAATATATATTCATTCTCTTCTATCTCGTAGATCTGATTTATTTTCTATGAAATACGTGTTATGTGGGTGTGCCTCATCTGTTATGTGGAATATATATTGAATGAAAATGCTATACAGGTTTTAAACTATGTATGAAAATATATATTTTTATCTACTAATATGTTGGGTAGAACATGGGTAGGTAGTTGGTGTGTAATAAACATATGAGAGGCCTCGATGTTGTTCTTGTTGTTGATCTAGTTATTCAGCGGAGTATGGATAACGAACACAGACTCTTTCTAGACAGTCATGTGGAACGCTAGCAGGTTCATAACCTGTAGGTGTTGTGAACGATGTGTTCGCCGGTGTACTCTATCCCCCTCATGGTTGCCTTTAGGATACCTATTGTTGAGGAAACCCCTTAGTAGTAATGTCCGTCCCGATGAAAATCCTAGATTAGGTCCCTTGAGATAGATGTTGTTTTAGGGACGTAAAGTGAGGATAACGGGAATGGGTAATCGGGATAGTGATTGGTTGGTGAAATTAAATATAATTTATTTATTGTGGGTTGAAAACCCTATATGCTCACCAGGCTCCCAAGCCTGACCCACTCAGTTTTATTTGTATTAGAGGAAGTGGCGCAAGGGCGTAAGATGGATGAATCGTCGAGTTGTTTTGTTTACAAGTCTGTATATGTATATATTTGTTGAATGACTTGTAATGTTATCGTTTATGCTTTATGGTCTGTATCGGAACATAACATCCCGAGTTTTGATTATATAATGAAAATGCATCTCTTGCTGAAATGCTTTGATAAATGTTATTTTATCATGTTTTGTTTTGGGAACAAATTCCGCAACACTTTTAAATCAAAAGGATTTACTCTGAAATTATTTTAAAAAGCATAAATGAAATCGGTCTTTTCTGGCCATGATTTTGGGGATGTCACAGCCTTCACCAAAGCAACTTGATAGGATGAATTATGGAGATAAATGATTAAATATGATTTATTAATATATTATGAGAATAATATATTAAAGAAGAAATCATATTGTTTAATTAATATTAGTCAAGAATTAATAAGAATTAAGTTTGTGACTAAAAAGAGATTAATTAAACCTAAGGGACTGGAATTGTAATTATAAGATAATTGCAATTATAATTACAATTGGGTCATGGATTACCTTATAATATAAGGTTGGACGAATTCTATGGGGAAACCCATTAGAAATCGTCCAATGCTTATTAAAGAAGGGTCCATGGGCTGCTTAGGGCTTAAGCAGTCAGTTTAGGGTTTCCTAGTTCAAAACCCTAATAACCTACATGTATATAAAGTGCCCTTAAGCCCCAAAAACGTGGCTAAGACTCCTTATATGGTTTGTAGACGTTTTTGGGCAGCCTCCTTCTCTTCTCTTCTTCATCCTAATGCTCTTGGTGTTTGTGGCCCATTAGAGGAGTGACATTTGTGACTCTAAGCTTTCTAAAGTCATTACAAGGAGGATTTGAGATTGTTATTGCTACATAACAATCAAGGTATGATATAAACCCTAATTTATATGTTATATTGATTATCATATGCTAGATCTAGGGTTTATAGTCTTGGATGAATTGTATGTACAATAGAGAAACCTAGATCCAAGCATTAGGGTTTGTATGAGCACATAGGATGTTCTAATGAATAAAACCCATCATAAGTTTCCTTTGCAGCTGAGAACAAGGTGAGGTAGGGTTCCTAGTGGATTAGGAAAAGTGTTAGAGCATGCTTATATGGGATGTGGAATCCTAGGAGAGCCTAAGAAGTGCCTTAGTACGCTGTTTAACGTAAGGATCGAAGAGAATGGTCATAGGGAACTGACTTGGAAGATCCAAGATGATTCTTTAGGAAAGTACAGATATGTGTGGAAGTTAGTATTGGGCCCATACTATTAGAAGCACATGATTTGTACTCGAATTAAGGATAATGTGACATCCCCAAAATCATGGCCAGAAAAGACCGGTTTGTTTATGCTTTCTTTAAAAATCAGAGTAACATTTTAAATAGGAGTGTTGCGGAATTTGTCCCAAAACAAAATATGATAAAGATTTATCAAAAGCATTTCCATAGAAATGTAATTCATTAAAAGACTTGGGATGTCATGTTCATACAGATGAAAATCATAAACAGTACAATATAAGCCTTACTACATTATTTCATATCTACAGGCCTATATCCGTAATCCCTCGTCCAAACATCATATCTATGCTCAAGCGCCACTACCTGTAATACATAAAACTGAGTGGGTCAGGCTTGGGAGCCTGGTGAGCACATAGGGTTTTCAACCCACAATAAATAAGTTTATTAACTTTATTAAACTAAACAAACCTGATTACCCATTTCCGTTATCCTCACTTTACGTCCCTAAGACATCTAACACAAGGGACCTAGTCTAAGGACTATCATCGGGATGGACACTGCTAATAAGGGGATTCCTCAGCAATAAATGTCCTTAAGGCAACCATGTGGGGGATGGAGTACATCTGGTGAGCACACAGTTCACACAGTTCAAATAAACACACAGTTCGAATAAACACATACAGGTTGTATGCCTGCTAGTGTTCCACTGGACTGTCTAGAATAGTCCGTGGTTGTCATCTATACTCCGCTAGATGACTGGATCATCAATAACATCTACAACGAGGCCTCTCATTATTTTATTTTATCACACAACAACTATTACATCTACCCATGTTTTACCCAACACATTTTGTAGATATAAAATACATATACAGTTTAAATCATTGAAAACATGTATAAAACGTTCATCCAACATAGATAACAAGTATTCAGATAATATGCACACATAGCATGTAATTTATATAAAATATTCCATATCTATGTGTAAGCTGAAAGTAACTATGCACTCACCTGAAAGGTGGTGACTCAGCACTCTGACAGCGCTTCGATACTCTCAAAACGATTTTCCTTTGATAAAACCTAGTACCAATACCACTAGGGTTTAGTCTAACGATAACCGCGACAAATTAATTAGTCTGACTATTATTAAGCATTAATAACACTCAATATAACTCATAATAATAGCCCAAATAATTATTTTAAGGACCTAATAACATTCCTATAATTATTTGAAAGCTATATAAAAAATTGTGTAAGCGTAGCACACTTACAGCGAATTTTATTGAACACAGGAACTTAATTGGAGCAGCGTTTCGAAACCGAAAGGCTCTTTTTCTCAGAACTCCGGGAGCTAGGGATTTTATCTAGGGCTTAGGGGGGTTTATAGCACTTAGAGAGAGAAAGTTTGTAGAGAGAGAAGTGAGAAATGGTGTGAGAAATGAAGAACTCTCGGCCCCCTTTTATAGCCTGCGAGGCCTCGGTACACTGGGCGTACCTTGGACCTACGCTGGGCGTAATGGTTCGGATAAGGGTGCCAGCAAGCTTCGTACGAGCCACGTATTGGATGAAGACCGGAGCTACGCGGCTGCTTGTGGACCGAGGGGTGTAGCTGTACGCTGGGCGTACCGAGCTTCGGATGATGGGCGTAGCGAGGGGCAATGCGTCACTCATCCGAGGCGGGTACTGAGTCAGCGATGGAGGGTCCAGATTGCGCCACGTCATCGATCGAGCAACAGGTTTCGTAATTTTGAGTCTAAACTTTAAAAATTCGTATCTTTCGCATACGATCTCCGTTTTTGACATTCTTTATATCCACGCGAAGACGGGAACGTACTCTACAACTTTCTTTTAGACTCTGTCGGCTAATTTTGACTCGATTTTAAATTTTATATTATTAGCAGGTCGGGACAGGATTGGTCCGTTAAATCCTCATAACTTCTTCATCCGACGTCCGTTTTCACCCATCTTTTTCTCGTTACGCTACTCTTAACGAGATCTTCGATTCTCGTTTAGGTCGTGTCGGCTAAAAATCACTCGATCTAATATTCGAATTTCGGGCTGTACAATGCTAATCCGAAACTTCAAAAAAATCATAACTTCTTCATACGAAGTCAGATTTGGGCGTTCTTTTTATCGATGTTCTTAGTTTAACATATTCTACGACTTTCGTTTAGATTGCCAAGGCTAAATCTCGCTCTATCGTAAATTCACTATTTACGCTTCCCGGTATCGTGCCGGTTCTGTCGCGAAACTTCGACGGGTCATAACTTCTTCGTTATAACTCGGATTTCGATGTTCTTTATATGTACGGAAACCTTGTGACGTATTAAAACTTGGTTAAGATTATTTATTCTAAATAATCTTTTGTCGAGAAATCGTTTTCGACCTCTATTGCCTCTAATTTGACTTGCTCGGATCTACGGGCGTTACAGATAATAACAAGGATTCTAAAAAGTTGGTTGAGGGTAGATAACAATGTTTGGCACCATGATACGTTGCACTGTTTCGATATTTATCGATCTTTCGATTATGGCTTTCAAGGATGAAGACGAGTATGGTATTTGTTCGGGCCTTAGTATCCATGGTCGTTTGGATCTGAAGGGTACATATTTGTACGAGTTAGTTGATCTTAAGGTGTCTAAGACCTTGTTCAAAGTAGTGCCAGGTTGAGTTGCGGGACTCATGTAAGAGGTGAATGTGTTAATTGACCTGAGGGTTGTAGCCTAAGTATGGGTGGCCGGTCGATGGATTTGGATGTCGTTCTCTACGAGGGGTTATTTTCTTACAGCCTCCTACGTTAAGAGGGAAATGATTGGATGTGTATGAGTCGATAGATATAAGAAAGGAAGGGTGTTCTCTGCATCAGTTTCCTCCGCAAGGGGTATCGTTTGATTCAACAAGGGAATGTTCAAGACTCCATTGTTCTTTTGGTTTAGTGGCGAAGGTGAAGACCATGTCGCGAGTGAGAGATGTGGCACAATTTCCAGAATATCATGTTGGAAAGAGTGTCTAAGTTCATTAACTATTGGTAATATTTCTAATAATAACAGGGTCTTTTTGGGTTGCTCTCAAGACCCAAATTCAATAGAATAAATAAATAAGAAATTGGTTTATTAATTATTATGGTTAATAATTAATTAGAAACTAAATGGAAATATATTTTGGCAATTAATTAACAGATTAGTTAATTAAAGGGTTGAATATTCATTAATCGATAGTTAATTAATCAGGAATGTTCCATAAACCTTATGGAATTAGGGTTGGACGAAATTCACTCCATCCCATGTGGAAAAATGAGTGAATTTTGTGGTTTCCTCCTTGTCCCACATGGGAAGGAGTACAAAACCTAGGAAGGGATCCAACGCTATAAATAGGGCCTTGGGGATTTCATTCTTCCTTACACCTTAGCTTGAAGTTTCGCCAACTCTTCTTCCTCCCCCTCTTAGGGACGATTTCTAACCCTCTTAGGGTTTGTGAAATTGACCCTTCTTATAGTTATTTTTATTCCACTCTTTGGTGTCATTGGGTGTGATACCATTA
Organism: Lactuca sativa; assembly: GCF_002870075.4. Classification (NCBI taxonomy): domain Eukaryota; kingdom Viridiplantae; phylum Streptophyta; class Magnoliopsida; order Asterales; family Asteraceae; genus Lactuca; species Lactuca sativa. Next base: position 30,609,453 of record NC_056631.2, on the reverse strand, counting down.
GAGGGATTCTGGTTTGGGTCCTCTCATCCAAGCAACTTTGTGGAGGACAAGATCTCAAGTGTAGAGATCAAGGTCTACATAAGAGGTATGTTTTTCTTCTTTGTATTTTCGTTTTCTAGGGTAGATGTAATTAGCATGAAACCATAGATCCATAGGTTGCATGTACACTTAGGTATATCGTAGTTTCGATTTTTCTGCTACCTAGTTTAGAGTTTATTTAATGCGTAGAAAACCCAACAGTTGTATCAAAGCCATTGGTTCATGATTATATTCACCCTAGATCCATATTTTCTATAAATACTTGTTTGAAATTAAATGAAAGAAGAATGATGGGATAATTCATAATTGAAAAAACCTTTAATCGCAGCTCACGACATGAGTTTGCCAAATTAGGGTTTCCCCAATATTTTTATTTTTCAAATTTGAAGGTTGTTAAATATGAATAAATACCAAATTTAAAATGTTTTAAATCTAGAAACTTGATAAATATTATTTAAATATGATTATTTGAATTTGAATATTTATGTATTATTTAAATAGTGAATTTAAATATCTAATATTGTTTATAATAGAGATTTATACATTTAAATATTAACCCTACGTGAATTATTTATTATTACATTGAATCCTTGCAATTAATTAGAATTGATAATAGACAACTAAATTTAAAGAGTTCTAAATTTACCCCTTATATTTATATATATTAGAATTTTGTCTATTGTATGTATAAAAAGTTACAACATGTGCCCTCGTATGTTTTAAATATTGACATTATCAGTCTTACAATGACTAGGCTTGTCCATTTTGATGTAGGGGTTTAAGGAGGTCTCTTTGATTCCTAATGAGGTTAGTTTTTAATATGCTTCACACTTAACACCTTCACCTCCCTATTGAATTTTGAGAATGGAGTTACTGAAAGGGTGGGTTTGATAGTGATAATGGTCAGTCTAAAAGTATTCTAAATAGAAGTATAAAAAAATCCCATTTTATTAATAGACAGTGAAGTTCATATTATCTATGAAAATTGCACATTCTCTTTATATTTTGTTGGTGGAGCTCGTGTGGTTAGCCGAAACATCAATCCTGAGTATAGTTAAGAATGATGTGGAACTCGTGAATCTCAAGCGTAAGTTGAGTCGGGGACCATGTGATTTTGCATGGTTAATTCACAACCTATTTTTAGTGAATCTTATGTTATCCATAAAAGTTGCACATTCTCTTTATAACTCGTTGATGGAGATCACATGATTAACCGACAGATCAATTTGAGAGTATAAATAGAGAATGATATGGAAATCATGAATCTCAAGCGTAAACTTGAGCCAGGGACCACGCGATTTTGTATGAATGATTCATCATCTGTTCAGTGATCCACAATGATCCCATCATTTAATTTTAGAAGAACATAATCCGAGATTAACATGCCATTGATAGTCAATGAATCTCAAATATCTAGGAATTTCGTGGTTCCAAAGGGTTTTGCCTACCTAAATAACATTATGGTGTGTTTACGGCATCCAATTAGACATCATGAAGCCAAATATGGATCCTATCCTTCTTAAATAATTTTATTTAGGGTGATTATTTTCTAAGGATAAGTACAACAAACTATAATGGAAATTAATATTAAATGATGTCTATAATTGTATTCACTAAAATCTACTGCTATAAAACCTTTGAAAGGATAAACTATGAGTATGATCAATCTTGTCAAATTCGTAGCTTGGGAATAGTTCTTATAAACGAAAGGAAAGATCATACCTTTGATAAAAATATTCCTAGTTTACTCCAAAGATTGCATTCTAAACTATTAGAGAGAGAGAAGTTATCAAATGTACTTTGTAAACTAACATATCGAAGTAAAATGGAATTTTCTTGCGTTAGGGAGTTAGCTAGGGTTAGTCGACTAGCTCACGTGTGCATAGGATCTGTTTACTCTGATTTTGATATGAACAACTTGGAATGTCCATGAAGGAGTTGTGTAGCATGTTAAGGTTTCCTTTTGGAACTAACATGGCCAATCATAGAAACTCAAACTTCAAAACACTCCCATATATTTAATATCATGAATTGAAGTGTCAAGAAGAATAAAGCCAATTGCCTATGGGTTAAAAGGTGATTAGTGTTGGTATACCTAATTTAGGCCCAAACGCTAAGGACAAAGGATGGCTTATTTTAAGACATGTTCTGATGACTATTCGCTTCCATAACAAGAAAAGGACAAGAAAGTATACATGTAACATTCGAGTTTGGTATGTTTCCCTTTTAACCCCTTATTGCAAAATGTCTATCTTTTTGGCCCCTAGTTAGTACGCAGGGTGTACTTTATGAGTACTCTTAGCGTACTAGCTCTTTTCTGGATGCGGGATTCACCCATGTACGAAGGGCGTACGCTAAGAAGGGGAAAACCCTATTCTTTAGGGTTTGTGTCCTATTTAAGCAAATTATGTTGCCTTGGTTGTATCCTTTGGTCAGCCTCCACTCCCTAATACCCTAAGATCGAAACCCAAGCCTCCTAAAATGTGTTTCTGAGCCTTGGAAGTGATTTTGTGTTGTTTTGTTGTGCATTGAAGGAGGTGGTTCTTGGTGACCAAGCTTTGGTTGGACATGAAGTTGTATATCCAAAATATTCATCAAGTTTGCTAACCCCATAAGGTATAAAGTTCTTATCTTGGAACCTACTTGGGTTAGTTTGAGATTAGGGCTTGTATTTGAGTTATTATGGTCTTTTGGGTTCTCTTTGGGAGTTTAAGTCCCTCTACGGGCTAGGATGTTAGATCCTAGCCCTTATGATGTTCCTTGTGTAAAAAGGTCCCATCTTGATGAAGCATATTGGTCCATGCATGAGTTTGAGCCCTTATTATGGGTCTTAATGGACAAAATCGGGTTTTAGGGTCTCATTAAGACATGCAATATGATAAAGTTGCCAACTTTATGCATTAATGATTTGAAATGAAGTAAATATGAGGTTTTGACATTAACAACTTAAGTGGTTAAGACAAAGTTAGCCAAATGGGACTCTGGCCAGTTCGCAGGGTGTAACCCCTAGTACGCTGCATGTGTTGGGCCAACCGCCCGATTTCGAGTCAACAAGCGTACGCCGAGCGTACTCGATGTAGTGGGCTTCTTCGTTTGGTACTTTTGGACTCGAAGTTATTTTGGGCTTTTAGGAATTTGGGCCATTTTAGGCCATTGAACTTCAAAATTTAGGCTATGGATGGATATTGGGCCTTGTAGGGATTAGGTACATGATGATTTTGAGCCCAACTAAGATGATGGGCCAAAATGGACCTTGGGATGCCATTAAAGTATTTGGGCTTCTTGAGTAATTAGGTTGGGCCTTACTTTTGGGCCAAGTAGGGAAAATGGTAAAATGGTCTTTTACCCTAGAGTTTGGACAAGTAATTTAGATTCTTGATTACGGGTCGAGATCTAATTATTAATTGGATATTATTGATGATGTTAGCACATGGATTTTCTGGATCAGCAAATCGAAATTTTATCTGAGAGACTCAGTAGCTTGATGTGAGTTTCTTCACTGTGTTTAGCGGGTTGAAGGCACCAATGTCGGCCCAAGGTTGTTATGTTTATGATGCTAGTTGTCTGCATGACTATTGCATGTGTTATGTGTTTATATGTTTACCGAGCGGGGCCCAATGCCGGGTGGGGCCTGATGATGATATTTTATGTTAGTTATCTTTGTGATTTTTATGCATGAGCTTATATGTTGTATGTATATCGGGCGGGACCTGATGCCAGGCGGGGCCTGATGACTGAAAGATCTGTTCCGAGCGGGGCTTGATGCCTGGTGGGGCCCACTATATGTTTAATATGTATGGTATGTGGTATTTTGGGAAACTCACTAAACTTTGTGCTTACAGTTTCAGTTTATGCTTCAGGTACTTCTGGTTCGAAGGGGAAGAGCCCGGGATGATTGTAGTGCACACACCACTTTGTTTCGTATTTTACGTGACTCTGATGTTTTTGGATGTTATTTGTTATACTCTAATTTTCTATGGATTTCATGATATTGTGTTTGTTGATGGTTTCATTAATTTAAAATTGAAAATTTTTAGTCTTATTTTTTGGGACGTTACAAGTTGGTATCAGAGCCTTACTCTAATTTTCTATGGATTTCATGATATGAGAAAATAGGTGTTTTTAGAGTCAAAAGTCATATGATCTGTCGCATCCGAATCAATTATCCATTCATTATTCTTAACAGGTACATAATCATTTAAAGACATACCATTATTAGATTCAACATTGAGAGCAACAACACCAGAACTCTTACTTTCAACAAATAGTCACCATAGGTACCTTTTTGTTGTTCTTCTTCTGAGGTTCACGGGTATGATCCCACCATTCTAGATATTCCATAATTTCAAAACATCTAGTTATGGTTTGACCGGTCTTGTTGAAATGACTACACTTGAGTGAGCTTTTATCAACTTGGTTCGATTTTTGTTGTTGTCGAGCTATCATCACAGATGCATCCAGATCACTAGACTCTCCTTAGAGGGTGGCATGTCATGTGGCTTCCCCTCGGATGAGTACATAACATTCCCCTAATTTTGGGATTGGATCCTTGTGAAGTATTTCACCGCAAATTTTTTCGAATTTGGTATCCATATGAGCAAGAAAAATATGGACTCGCACCCGATCAACAACCCTACGATAAGTTGTAACATTGTCTGGGTCTTTCATGGCCGCCTTATCACGATGATCTAACTCAAGAAAAATTGCAGTTAGTTCCCATAATATTCAGAGCGAGGTTTACCATTTTGTTTGGATGTGAAGGCTTTTTGGTTCAATGAAAAAACTTGCAATTCATCACTTCCATTATAAAAGGCTTTTGATACTACATTCCATATCTCATATGCAGATGATAGGCACAAGTACCTTTTCTTGATATTTGGACTCATTGACATTAGAAACCACCGTTTCACCTTTTGGTTGTCAGCATACCACTTTTCGTACCATTTATCTGTTTCTTTGGGAGGAGGGATTTTTCCACGAATTTAAGAAAGCTTCTCTCTTTCTGCAGGTGCATCTCCAATAGTTGAGACCAAAAATCATAGTTCAATTCGGTGAGGATGATTCATGCATTGAAAACACCTTCTGAGTGAATAATAACAAATATGTTTTCCCCTGTTCCTATTAATGATCCAGATTTTTCTCTTGTCATCGTTGGATATTTGGGAGAGACGATAGGATGTGAGAATGGTGGCTTGAAGAATATAGGGTTTTTGTTTTATTTTATTTTATGGATTTACAGGTCTTAGAGCTTAAACCTCTCTGATACCATCTTAAAGCTTCAATTTTCATATATAAGGAAATACAATATTTATAAGAGAATGATGTGAAATCAATCCTATAAGAAAGGAAACCAAATATTCGATATCACTCTAATATATCATAATCTAAACATATCTTTTATTTTAAAAACATATCTTAACAGGATCAATGGTTGCTCATGGTATTAACAACTACTGCTGTTGTTGCTACCGAAATTAAAGTTATTGGTTTGTTAATAATTGTCGGAATTCACTTAAAACTGTCTTTAAATGTCATTCGTGATATTTACCCATTTTGGATGTACCTACGGGCTACCGATATGCCAACATATTTATAGTTCTAGGTTCTTGAATATCAAGTAGTCCTTTTCCGCTAATTTAGACTTCCAGTTTTTTTCCCAATCTTGAAGTTCCAATCCTCGATTGGATTCTACTAGAGTGGATTTTGTAATACCGAAGCAGATGCATTGTTCAAATATTGTTGCACGAGTTAACATGAATCATATTGGATCCCAGTTCTTAATTAACAGATATATCCACAAACAATTTTTTTTCCAACAAACTAGGTAACTGGGTGAAGGTTTATTCACCTGAGTGAGGTTTTTAACAGCAATGAAGGTTTCCAAGTGAGAGGGTTTCTTCAAAAGGAGTTTGAGAGATGGAGAAGTTGAAAAACAAATAAAAGATAGGGTTAAAATTAACCAAAAGCCCATCACATGCGCTACGTGTGATGACACTTAGGTCCCGTTTGATAGTTTCTGTCTGAGAAAGTGTTGTCTGAGAAAGTTTTCTGACAGGGAAAGAAACCATGTTGTTTGATTGTACATCTGATTGAATGTGCTGAATGATGAAAAAAAAGTAATAATTGAATAAAAAAATAAATTTAAAAAAAGTTATTTAAAAAAATTAATAATCCAATAAAGAAAGAAAGATGCGGTGTTTGGTGTATAATTGTCTTTCCAGCCCATTCAGCCAGAAAGATATGATTTTGGGGCTTTCTGAAAAGACATATCTTATCGGGAAACATCATTTCTTTTGTGTAAATCAAACAGTCTTTCCGGTCCATTCAGCCAGAAAGATCTGTTTGGACCTGAAAAGATGTGTATCAAACGGGGCCTTAACCTTAAAACTAACATCAATTGTAGGTTTTAACGAATTTTGGACTGACTGGTACCAACAAAAAACTAAGGTCCCGTTTGATAGTTTCTGTCTGGGAAAGTGTTGTCCGGTAAAGTGTTGTCTGGAAAACTTTTCTGACTGGTAAAGAAACCATGTTGTTTGATTATACATCTGATTGACTGTGCTGAATGATGAAAAAAAGTAATGATTCAATAAAAAATAAAATTAAAAAAAAGTTATTTAAAAAAATTAATAATCCAATAAAAAAAGAAAGAGACGGGGTTTGGTGTATAATTGTCTTTCCAACCCATTCAGCCAGAAAGATATGATTTTGAGGCTTTCTGGGAAAGACATATCTTACCGGGAAAGACCCTTTTTTTTGTGCAAATCAAACTGTCTTTCCGGTCCATTCAGTCAGAAAGATCTGTTTGGACCTGGAAAGATGCGTATCAAACGGGGCCTAAAATAAAGTTACAAAATTTAATTATTTTGGACAATATTTTATAATAAAAACAATAAAGTACCTAAATGGTGGGGAGATTATGATTGTAAATTTGTTGTGATTCTTAGAAAGCTCCACTTGACACCGTACACCATCAGTCCGGCTAATTTCATAACATTCATTTGTCACAACTTCATAAATCCATTCATTTACTTATTATTTAATTCAATAATAAACATGCCTACCCAAATGCATATCGCCAAAAAATTTAAGTGCTTGTTTTATTAATTTAATATTTGTTGATAAATTTGAAAAATATTTAATCGATTAACTGATGAGATACTATGATTTAAACAAAACAAACGTTACCTTAGTAGAAGATAAGTTACAAAAAAACGACACCATTAGTTCAATATACTTCAAATATTTTTAATGGAACAATCACAAACATGACCATGATATATGATATTTGATAAACTTGATGATATTTTTTTATTAATAATACATATTAGCATATATATAAAAAAACTACATAAGTAGCACCATCAATAAGAACATGAATTATAAGACAACACAAATTATTGATACAAACAAAAAAGTATCAAAGATGAGGATTTTTTTTTTTTTTTTTTTTTTTTTTGAAAAAAATGCAAAAGAAATTGTTAAGTGTGATGATTTTTTTTTTTGTTAAAATGTATTGTCTCCATCCCATTTTTATTGTCCCCCTTTTGATTTTTGAAATTTTATTCTTTAACTTTCACCTTAAATATTTTGTTTTTTTATATATAATACTTGATTCAAAATATATGAATGAGTTTTTTTTAATAATTTTTCATTGTTATACGTCTTATCAAGTAATTTATAATACATATAAAAATATTTAAGCTCAAAGTTAAAGAATAAAAACTTTAAAAGTCAAAGATAAACAATAAATATAAAACATAAAAAGGTATATTTTTTTTCAATTACTTGAAGATTATCAGGAAACCTTCTACAAGTGCTAAAAATGACTAAACAAAAAATAAGAAAAAAATGATGGTTGTTTTTAAATAAAATTAGTTTTAGGTTTAAATAGAAAAATCAAAATATAATATTTATTATAATATAATCCTTTGTCATAGGAGTGAACATGATATAATATTGATTTTTTTGTTCAAACCGTATATCGTATCAATTATAATTAATACAAATTATAATTTTGATATTATTCTTGTACCAAGTATACTTGATACCAATATGTTTGGATATCAACGAGTTTGATTGGTACAAATTGATAATGATATATATTCAAATTTCTATTAGTTTTCCATACGTTTCGTTGTATATGACTAGTGTGGCAAGTCTTCAACTAATACTCGTAACCAGGACAATGAATGTCATGCATGATCGGTCCATAGAGATTACAACATCCGGAAAGCCCCAAAAAAAAACATTTACCTCGTAAAGTAGTAAAACATGAAAATTGTGACATTTAACAATACAAATCACTATATTGATATATCGTTATGGTGAACTCACATATGTAATTATATAAGCATAACTTGAAAAACCCTCATGAAATCTTCCTTAATCGCCATTTCACAATTAGCAAATTGGAAATCTCTCCGATTACAAAATCCTGTCAAGTGTCAAATAGGAAATTGATGCTTTTATGTGTAGATACATCTCTATGGTGATCAAACATGAGAATAAAAACATTACTTTAATCAAATACACAAAACAACAATTCATATGAAAATTGTGACCACTCCTTAAACTGCAAAATGTAAATACAAGTAAAATATTTTGTTTAATAGTAATATTTACCAAAAAGCTTTTGGTCTAGCAATATTAGATGTGTTGGAAATGTATCATTTCACAAATGGTTGAGGATGGTTGAGATTTAAGTCTTATGATGGATAAAAGATTTAGATTTAGGAGTAGTGTTAGATAAGTGTGCGTTAGTTGTTATAAAAAGATATAATATTTCAATAATAATAATAATAATAATAATAATAATAATAATAATAATAATAAAACTTATTCATGTCTAAAATAATTCGATGTTGAATTTGCGTCAAAAGGCTTTGAATTACCAAATGGGTAACCATACTGCAAAATGCAATAAGAAACCTAAAAAATAAAAATGAAGCATATATAAATAAGCCATTTTGCAATTTTCAACTGATCAATTGTAATTAGTAATCATTTTGTGCTAATAGACAAAAATAATTATTTGTTAATTACACTTCATATGCAGTCATTTTATAATTATCTATTATTACAATATAGCCATTTTTATTATATTGATGATCACTTGAGAATTAAATCACTTTTTAAGAATTGCTCAAAGTTTGAATTTTCATATGTTTCATTTTTAGGATGACTTAAAGTTAAAAAATATTGTATAATTATTAACTAATAACCACTAAATGATTTCTATTAATCAATAACCAATTATCATTTTAATTTGGGTAAATAATGCAAGTGGGCAACTATGATCATCTTACTCTGTATATTGATACAATCATTATTTAAATGATATGATATAAAATTGTACATAGTAATTACTCAAACCTTACATTAAAATGCATTTCGAGTTTAAAAATTATCGCAAGTGTATATATTAAAACATTACTTGGATGTCTGTTGACAATTTTATATAGTTTTTGTTATAGTTTTCAAATCATGTGCTTCTTGTTATATAAGAAAACCAATTCTATCACATATAAAGGAATAATCAAGATGTCAATACACCAACTCTTGTAAAACTTTGTTAATATGAATCTTCTTCTCTACGTTGTCATTAGTTAAAAGTCTATGTATTTCAGTCAAAACTAAATTTGAAATTTGCAATTAATGAAATGAAAATGATGGGAAGTAAACAAGAAAAAGTGATGGGGGAAGGAGAAAAGTGTCAATTTGGACATGATATAATAACAAACACTGTGGACTGCAATGTAAATGTACCTTCAAAAATCCTGTTCTACACACGGAGAAAATCTTTAATGATGCCATACATGCAAATTTACCAAGGACCATTTCCATTATATATATATATATATATATATATATATATATATATATATATATATATATATATATATATATATATATATATATATTTGGAACTGTGTTATGCACCAATGTGATGGTTTCAACTCGCTAGGTTAAACGTAAATTATACTATTATTATTGGATATTTTATATAAAAATTATTTTATACATGAATTAAGAAAGAAAAAAAATGTTATTCAACAAATACACATTTAATGTAAAATACAATTAACTAATACGTACTTTTAGAGTACAATTTGAAAAAAAATTCAGTAGTTTTTGTTTGCCGGTCACTCTCTTTCTACAGCTTGTTTTACTTTTCATATCTTCCCAATTGTCTTCCTCCTAAAATAAACAAATCTCTGGATTCTTTAATTAATAAAAATAATTAAAAAAAAAAAAACCCTATAAAACCCCTCCATATTCTTCCATTTCTTCTTCTCTAAATTAACCATCATATATCCCACCTTCTCCCCACTCACACGATGTGTACCATGGAGCAGATGATGATCAACAAGAAACACACACACACATGTTCCCCAACCACAAAACCCCTCACCATGCACAAACACTCTCACATCATCTCCAAAATCAAACCCAAGATTCGCATAATTCACATATTCGCACCGGAGATCATCAAAACAGATGTCGCAAACTTCAGGGAATTGGTCCAAAGGCTCACCGGAAAACCAACTGAGAAGAAGAAACCGAAGACAAGAAAACAACCCCATAAAAGATCGAATCTTTTGCAGGGTGGAATGGAGGTGAGGGAGAAGATCAAAGGGGAGGAGGATATATGGGTTGGAGCGAATTCTGGTGGTGGATTCTTGGGTGGATTTGGTGATCTTGATGGATTCATGCAAGAGTTTAACAATCATAATCATGGGTTCGCATCAGTTCAACAAAATCTTGATACACCAGCTGCTACTTTGGTTAATTCTCATCTGGATTATGGTTTTGGGGAAAGATCATTCAATTTGCCTACCTATAGCTAATTTTTTTTTTTTCAAATTTTCTTTTGGCTTTTAGGTTTATTAAATTATATCTAGTCTTGATTCATGGCTAATTGATTTGATTAATTATTTGTTTATGGTGTTCTTGGTAATTACTTGACTGAATATCACTCTTTCGCATTTGGTTTGTAACAAGACGCGTTGAGGTCTTTGTGGATTTATGAATGGATATATGCTAACTGAGAGTAAATCTGTAAAAAAAAAAAAAAAAAAAAAAGGAAAAAGAATTGAAGAACTGTTTTGATAGGAGTTGTAGTGTCATTATCAAGCTCCATTTGGAGGTCTTACAAGTAATGCAATATTTTTATCCTTTCACGGATAAGAGTTTGGGAAGCACGTCTGAAAATAATAATTTCTAATTAGTCAATGTTTTTTCAGTTTACGATTATTCTGAAAAAATAAATTTTAATTGTGCCGGATTCCAGACACAGACACTCATCAGTCGTGTGTTTAGCCTTATATATACCTAAAATCTAAATTTATATCTTTTTATGCTCTACAAATTGATTATTAATTAAACGCTAAACGACGAAATTTTTAGCAGTTTATTCATTGATGATATATATATATATATATATATATATATATATATATATATATATATATATATATATATATATATATATATATATATATATTTTAAGGCTTCATTCTTTTTTTTTTTTTTTTTTTTTTTTTTTTTTTTTTTGAAAAAGAATAAATTTATAAAAAATTATAACTTTTTATGTTCTATAAATATATAGATACAAAAGTAAGAAAGTTTGTGGCATGTGTTTGTTGATGAATATGTTGTATTCAATAATGAAAAGTGTTGGTTTTTTTAAGGCTTATTAAAAAAACCCAAATATATTGAAATTTACCAATTATTACGCTCTATAAATATACATAAAAATATATAATTATAGAATATTTTAAAGTTCTGTTTTGATGTTTTATTCATAAATGAACGGTGTTGATTTTATATTTTTAATAATTTAATTATTTTGAAAAAAAAATTATAACAAAGTTTATCATCTTTATATTATAAAATTGATATTCATAATAATAATAAAATAAAAAATAAAATAAAATAAAAACACACACATAGAGAACGAGAGAGAACACAAAACCTCTTGAGAGCCAACAAAAATTAATCTCAAAACTTGAGCAAATAATACATATGCGTGTGATTCTCCTAAAACCATCCGTTATACCCATCACATACCATATATGTAATGAGTATCATATCAACACCACATTCCACTATTACTAACATGAGATACTTACCACTAAGCACACTACTCCACCTCATTTTTTTTATTAAATTTAATTCAAAAATACATTAAAAACATTTTTTTAATACTAGTTTTTCCATTAAATTAAAATACCAAATTACATTAAATAAAAACTACATTAATTGAAATTAAAAAAAAAAAAGATAAAAATAACAATCAAAATAAAAATTACATTAGTTAAATTAAAAAAAAAATAAAAAAAACATTAAAAAAAACTAAAAATTCCAACCATAAATAAAATAAACTACCCCCTACGCCTACGTCGGGCTCGAACCGACTCTTTCATTGCTTGGAAAAGTTCCAAGTCTTCGCCCTCAAGGTTGTCCGCTTTCATTTTCAAGATTTCCATATCGGTTTTTGTTTGGAGTGTCTGTTGTGCCTCTTGAAATGATGTTTGTGCTTCGATCATTTTTTGTTCCATCCGAGTCATCACCTCGGCCTTCGTTTCTTGAAGTTGCACATATCGATCAAATTTATCGCCAAACATATCCATAACACTAGAATTCGAAGATGTTGACGCCGCTTTTTTTGCTTTATTTCTTCCAACGGGCCGACGAAGAGGTTGATCGTTTTCAAGATCTATCGGATCGTCGTTAATGTCGATGTGTGTTCGGCCGTCCGATTGTTGAGAAGTTCCATCGGGGTTTCTCGAACGCTTTGAACCGGAAGATTGGGAAGTTCCTTCCGTTTGCTCTTTCCATTTTGGGGTGTCTTTCAATTTTAGCCATGATTTCATATACGGAAAAGCTTTGCGTGTTGGCGTTGTTTTTTCAAATTGGTCCATGGCCGCCTTGAAAACATCAAAATCGTTCTAGCCGCTTTTGCGTATGTTTAGGAGGTTGTTGTAGATTCCTCCAAACTCGGTGCATTTTAGTCGAATATCTCTCCATTTCGACGTAATTTGATCGGCATTTCGAGTTTCACTTTCCATTAACTCGTAAAAAATGGCTCGGACTTTTTCCCAAAAACTTCCGTAAGGCTGGCTATCTCCTACAATTGGATCTTCGGAAGCCGCCACCCATGTCTCCGTTAACTTTTCTTCTTCTTCTTTTGTCCATGGGACCCTTTCTTGGGTGGTAGTGGGTTGGGCCGGTTTTTTTTCTTTTTTCTTTTTTGGTTGAGGTGGTGGTGAAGGTTGCATTTCCGGAACAAAATCTGGCGAAAGTGGTGGTTGTGAGCTTGGTGGTTGTTGTTGTTGTGACGATTGTTGTTAGAGTTGTTGTAGTTGTTGGAATTGTTGAAATTGTTGGTATTGTTGTTGCATTTGTTGTTTTTGGAAAGCCGGAAAATGTTGATATTGTTATTGGAAAAGTGGTGTTTATTGGATAGGGGAACCACTTTGAAGTAGATTGATAAAACCGCCTTGAGGTGACTCCATAGTCGGGAATTGGCGAAGTTTTGTATCTAACGCAAAAGCGTTATCGGGTTTGCGATTTCTGTAGTTTGGAGGGGTGTTTTGGTTGGGATCCATGGTTTTTGGTTGTGAAGATGTAGTATGTAAATTATGTATAGAGATAGAAAAGAATGGTGTAGAAAATAAGGAGTAAAAGTGTTGTATTTATATAAATAAATAAATTTTTTATAAACTAATTTTTTTTTTAACAAAATAGCCGTTCAACGGCTAGTAACGTTCACAAAGCCCCGACGCAATCGAATTGGCCGTGGGCTTCCGTTGTCCCGAACACGAATGAAAACGACCACGGGCCACCACCGAACAACGGGGTAGTGTGCACGTCCGTTTTTCGTGGCCAGCTCAACCACGAAGAGGCTCGTTGCATGTGTACCCTTTGGCCTAAGATTTATAATGATTTCCAATAACACAATATGTCGTTTTTTGGGCTTCACTAATGGTGAACCACTATTGCAACATGCCACGTCGTCGTTTTTGAGCCCATTTGCATCTCCTCTTTTCTCAAGTAAGTAACTATTGTAACCACTTCATTCTATTATTCTTACCAAACAAGGAAGGAAACAGCAAAATTTCTTCTCAATTCTTCGTTGAATTGGCTTCAAAAAGGGAAATTATATTGACAAGCATCGTTGTTATAGGGTTTTTATGGCGCTTATGCTATAAGCAAACCTTCCTTGCACTCGCATCAAATAATATAAATATCATCTAATGTTACATGCATTCTCAAGTTTATGACCATTATGATATTTATGGTTGCGAATCTCCCTATTATAATAAATAAATAAGTTTATAAGTGTCACAATATTAGAATTCTTATTAATATTATATTTAATATTATATTTCACATGTCAACCTACTAATTTTTCATTTTAAATTTTAAATTTTAAATTTCATATTCTAATTATATTAAATTAATAATTGATAATTGATTCTTCATTTCAAATTTCACACTCTAATTTCATTAAATTAATAACTTTAGAATAAAAAATAAAATAAAATAAATATATATTATAATGTGATATAATTTCATGTATTTATTTAAATTAACAATTATAATTTTTATAACAATAAAATATCTCTTAATTAAACAGAGTCCCAACCAAGAAGCACTCTATCACGAAACGACAGAGATCGATGAGGATCAAGAGCAAAAATCCTATAAAATAAAACAGCGAGGGGAGCATCCCCTTTCCACACATTATGCCAAAAAGAAGTCACATTCCCATCACCAATCCTAATAGGACAAAAAGGCTGGAGATCTAGACCACGATTTTTTAGCTGGACCAACATTCGAATATAACCATTCCAGGGACCTATCACCCCTCTCCTCGGGGAAAGAGAGCCACAACCACCATCAGACCTGTAAAGAGCTTTGAAAACTTTAACCCATATCAAATCTGGATTATGAAAGAATCTTCAGCGCCGTCTAAAAAGTAAATCCCGGTTGAAGGAAAACAAACTGCCAGTGCCAAGCCCCCCTTGTTTTTTGTGAGCTAGAACTCTATCCCAACGAACCCAATGCATGCATCTCTCATCCAAATCGGCACCCTAGAAAAACCTAGCCCGAAGAGACTCCAATGTGTTAACAACAGAGATCGGAACCATGGAGATAAACATCAGGTAACTGCCAAGACTTCCAAGAACCGACTTTATCAAAGAAAGACGACCTCCAGACGAGAGGGATTTCGCTTTCCAGCCCGAAAGTTTAGAGCGAAACCGATCTACAGCAGCGGACCATCCTGAAATCCGAGACATATTATGACCAATAGGGACTCCAAGATGAGTAAAAGGACAAGAGTCTGGAGCACACCCCACCTTACGAGCTGCCACCTCAGCCTGAGCGAAAGGAACTCCCACTCCAATCAACTTACTTTTTTGCAAATTGATTTTAAGACCCAGAGCTAAATAAAAACATCGCAGGATACAAATTATGCGGGAAACATTTTTAGGGTCCTATTTAGACATCAAGACAACATCATCAACATAAAACAAGTGTGAGATATCAATCCCACTAATAGAAATGCCTCGAATTACGAATTTGGTTTATGGCTTAAGTTATGGTTTAGTGGAATTCGGACCAAAACAAGACAAATTAACGAATTTAATAAAATCTTCTTTATAAGTTAAATATTATATTTCTTTATATTATAAAATTAAATAGAAAAAATAAAAACATGTTTTGATATTTCATATTTCTCAGATAGATCGACTTCCCATATATTTCATGTGAAACTTTATATTTTATATTTGAAACTTTAGATTTTATGTTTGGAAAATTTAAGTTTTAAATTCTATTTTTAACCTTACAATTTGGTTTATTTGGTTTAGGTTTCGAATTGGTTAGTGCAACATCCAGTTCCGGGATGTATCTTATTTTGGGATTCTGGACCGTAATTCGACCATGTAAAGGCATTGGGTTTCAAGGGAAAAAGTGTAGACCCTATTGGATGATGATGATATTCGATAAGTGATTTAAAACCTTGAATTGTACTTTAGAGCTGAAGGGGTAAAATGGGAAAAGTAATATTTCAGATTTCTTGCATGGACTATGATTTTAGTTCGACATGTGTTAAGCCAAAAATAACTATATAGAATTGTGGGGATCGTCAATACCTTTATGTTCATATAAAGAACGCCAAAAACGGAGTTGAAACCAAGAAATTATGGTTGTTTGAAGTTGAATTGGAAATTGAGAATTTGGTCCTACGCTGAGCGTAGGAAAGCCCCTACGTTGAGCATTGGTGCTCAATTCTGGATATGAGTTTAATGACCTACGTTAAGCGTATGTTCTGATATGATGAGCGTAGATGCTGCAGACGACAACCCTAACCCTAAGGTTTTGAGCCATATTTAAGGGCTCTAACTTTCTTAGGATCATTCCCATAACCATCCTCCATCACTTCATATCGTTCCTTTGAAACCTTGGCCACTAATTGTGAGTTTTGGAGCTATTAGAGAGTTTTGTGTGATCTTTGAAGGAAGAAAGTGTTTGTAGAATCAAGTGGGAAGCTTCAAGGTGTGTAGATTTGGGATTTACGAGCCAACATTTATCTATGGAAGGTATAAAGCTTTCATCTTATTTCTTGTGCATGTTAGATCTAGTATGGTTGTGAGTTTTATGCTTTTCCCCATAATCTTGGTCCTTGTGATTATAGATTACTTCATACCATTTGATTGCCTCCTTCTGATGTATTTGAGGTTATAGAGTCATAACAATGAGATCTTGGGGACTATCATTCATCCATGCATGAGTTCTGTAGCAAAAGGTGCCAATATGAACTTAGAGTTTGGTTTTGTGCTCTTCTTGGCCATGAAAATGGATAAAGTCAGAGACTTTGTCCATTAAGACATTCATTTAGATCAGATCTGGAAGTTTGAGGGTTTGACTTGCTGTATTAAGAGCTTAATAGAAGTTTTTAGGAAACAGGGGCTCTACGTTGAGTGTAGCCTTCTGTATGGTAAGTGTAACTCTACACTGAGCTTAGATTAGTGTGGTACGCTAAGCATAAGTAAACTAATGGTTGACCGTTGACTTTTTGACCGGTTTGACTTTTGTTCAACCATGTTGGTACTTTGTGTAGGAAGGGAAAAAAACAAGAAAATCCAACCAAAAAACCATAAATGAAAATAGTATGATTTATATTTTTCTAACTTTTAAATAAAATTGGTTTGGTGGTCCTTTTGACCATATTTATATGTGGATTTGGTCCCCAATAAACTTAAAATGACTAATATGTCATTTTAATTTGTTTTTGTTAATTTCTTAAGCAATTTTATCTTTTATTTTAATATCAATGTTATAATAAATAAAGTGGGGCCCACCGCCACCTAAACACCCTAATCCGAGTTCATCGAGTCGTTTCCCTCATTTTCCTTCGATTACCACAAACTTACGTCACCACCACCACTGTGATATCCTTATTTTTCAGAACAAAAAAAAACTTTTCTTTACGCTTTAAAATTATATCATTTTTGTTTGCGGTATATCCAACATAATAAAACATTTTGCGAAAATTGGTTCATTTTATTAAAATATCTTTGAGTAAGTGGTTTTTTCAAAATACAAAAACTCTAAGGATGTGATATTTAATACACAACATTGTTACAACGTAAACACCGAATGGTCCTGAACACTATTCAGGTTGTCTCTCAAATCAATCTACATCCTAATCAAGTTATCAAGTTCCGGAAGCTTTATACATGTAACCTATAATGCATATAAATTGAGTGGGTTAGGTTGGGAAACCTGGTGAGACACATAGGGTTTTCAATCACACAATATTATTATAATAATAACTTAGAATTATCAAACCTGCAAAAACCAACTATTACCAAACAATATTGATATATCCTTCACATAGGTATCTATAGAACATTTCTGTAACACCCAAAGTTTTGAAGGCCAAGAAAGGAAAGAAAAACCCTAATTTTAAGGGGAGACTCGGCGAGTCCAAGGAGGAACTCGGCGAGTCCAAGCGGGATCCGGGTCGAGGAGTAAGTGACCGACTCGGCGAGTCGGCCAAGGAGACTCGGCGAGTCAGGTCTGTTCGAGGAAAACCCTAAAATCGGGACTTGGTGCCTATTTAAGCGACTCATTCTCTTCCCTAGGGTTCCTTTACTGCCTCTTTAACCCAGAATGCCAAACCCTAGCCGCCATATCCATTGATTGAGCCAATTGTTGTCTTGAGGAGTGCATTAAAGCTTGGAGAAGGAAGAAGGATCTTGAAGGTGCAAGGAGGGGGCTATAGATCTGAGATTGGGAAGATATTTCTGAACATCTGAAGGTATTAAGTCGTTTCCATTCTTTTAGATCTATTTTAGTTGTGAGTTTTGGGGCTTTTAGCCATGAGTAGTGATCCATTTGAGTTAGAAGCCGGATCTGGAGTTGCTACTTCAGATCTAAGTATATTTTGGTCTTCGAAAGCATAAAGTTTCAGCCCTTGAGTTGATTATGGAGCTTCTTTGCCTTAAACCCTAGTTTATGGTGTATTTTGCCTAGATCTCCTTCTCTACACGTAAAGTTTGCAACTTTACGTGAGGAATAGGCTTGGGAAGAGTAGATCTACAGTTTGGAGTCCATGCATGACTCAAAAGTCCTCTGCATGTATAGAGATCTGAATGGACTCGGCGAGTCCTTTGAGTGGACTCGGCGAGTAGCATGAAGATGAGGAGGAACTCGACGAGTGGGATGAACAGCTCGTCGAGTCAGATGATGTTGGGCAGGAACACAGCGAGTTGGATGAACAACTCGGCGAGTCTGTTCTTGGACTTGGCGAGTCAGGTCGCGAAACCCCAAACCCTTCGTGTTGAGACTCGAATCAGTGAGTCGAATGGAGACTCGGTGAGTGGGACAGGTCAAGACTCGGAAATCGGTAGACTCGGCGAGTCGAGTCGCAAAGAGAAGGACTCTGAACATATGAACTCGGCGAGTCAATAGGGTGACTCGGCGAGTAGGGTTGACCTGGAAGGTTGACTTTGACCAGGACTTTGACTTTGACCAGAGTTGACTTGGTTGTCTTTCAGGGGTCAGTTAGACTCAGTGTTGCTTTGACATTGGTAGCTCGGGGAGCGAGTGGAGCAGGAGTTCAGAGAGTTGCCGGGCAGCAGCTAGTGGGTTCATCAGCTAGTTCAGCCAGTGCAGGTGAGTTTCCCTTTGTATGAATGGGTCTACGACCACAATGTCGGCCCATGTAGTTATGAGTAGAAGACCCGGGGGTTAGCCCTAGGCATAGAAGGCTAGTATGATATTCGGGACGAGGTCCAATGATAGAAGGCGGGTGCCCAAGGAATGGTTTATGTGATAGTTTATACTTGTTGTCTGTGTGATACTTGTATGTGCCTGGTAGGGAGGTGAGTGTGGGCGACGTCCCATATCTCACCAATAGCAGAGTGTGGATGGTGTTCCACATCTCAGTAGCAGCAGATCAGGGGCGAGGCCCAAGTTAGGGAAGGAGTGAGGGTGGGCTGGGCCTGTACCTCACTATCAGCAGGAGTATGGACGGGGTTCCATGACTCATCAGTAGCAGGACAAGGGCGGGGCCCAGAGATAGGCGAGGCCTTAGGACAAGATCCGTTAGTATGTGTTTAGAGTATGTGATGTGATGTGATATGTTTACGTGCTATTATATGTTAGTGGGCGAGACCCTGTGGCAGGCGAGGCCTAAGTGAAACAGATCTGTATCCGAGCGGGGCTCGAAGCCAGGCGGGGCCTGGAGCGGCGGGGCCGTTGTAGCGGACGAGGCCCAGGATAGCGGGCGTGGCCCAATATGTGCAGTATGTGGTTATGCATGGTATGTGGTAGGGTGGGGAACTCACTAAGCTTCGTGCTTACGTTTTTCAGTTTTGGTTTCATGTACTTCCGGTAGCGGAGGGAAGAGCTCGGGGTGATCGCACGGCACACACCATAGTTTAGACAGCCTGGGAATGTTTACTCTGATAACGAACATGTATTTTGGAAACTAATATTCTGTTTATGTTTTGAAATGATGAATTTGCTTAAAGTAATGTTTTATTAAAAGAAATTTTTAGTCTTGAATTTTGGGATGTTACAAGTTGGTATCAGAGCCTTGGTTTGAGGGATTCGGACATGCTCTCGGGTGTGTCTGAACTTAAACTGAAGAATTGGTATAGAAGTTTTCAAAATGAAAAGACAGTTTTGTAAAAAGAGAGTTTTGGGAAAGAAAACAGTTTTAGAAAGGCAAAAATAATTCAGAAAGAAAAGAACTTTGAAAAGAGAAAAAGGGTGTGGTGCATGCAATCAACCGAGCTCAAGTAAGTTCCCCAAAATACCCATACAAGCTTATGTTATGATTATCAGTTGATAAAACAGCATGCTAGATTAGGACTAAGGATCTAGGGATGATGCCTTATGTTCCTATTATATGTGTTTTGAGTTGCATGATAGTGCTGATTAGACAGTAATAGGATAGCCTGTTTAGGTTATGCCTGAGTTTATGAGTTTGTGCGGGTCTATGAGTTTGTGTTGCATGCTAGTTCAGTTTCTTGCTATGTGGATATGATTTCTTGAGTGATGGGAGTTTGCCATTAGGTGGATACGGCACGTCACATGTGATTAGGGTTGGATAATCTCAGAGTGCTGGATTTGGTCTTATTGTGCAGCTCTTGTTTGAGTCCAACCGTTGTAGGGACGAGTCTTTTACTTGAAGGATTATCTGAGCCTCGTCACATGTGATGGTATCCAGGTGATGGCTAATTGGCATCACAAGGAGACCCTTAGTAGCTGAGGACTAGTTTGAGTTGAGTCAGAGGTTTTCCTAGGGTAAGCCTAGGATGAGATAGTGTTGGGAGCAGTAGTAGTGGGTAAGGGACCTAGTGGAGTCAAAGCAATTCCTGAGGAAAGTACGGATAGATGTGGAAGGTAGTATGGGCCCGTACTATTGAAAGCAGAGGATCCGTACTCGATTCGGGAAAGGCCGAGACAAGACCGGGAACCTGGTAGGGAGTGTGTTTTGTCTCGCAGCAGTGATGAGTATTCTAATAGTGGATGTATTATGTTTTCAGCATGGTGACGTTGAGAGAGAGACCAGCGGGCAGATCTGGCGCCGAAGAGGGATCAGGCTCGGGTTCAGGGGCCGAGCAGCTCGAGGAGCGAACGAGGGAATTGATATCCGCCGAGGTTACGCGTAGTATTCTAGATCAGACTCCTATGATCTTTGGCACGGTCAAGGAGGGTATATTGGAGATTTTGGATGAGAGGCTGGGAGCCTTCTGTACTGAGATGATGGCTTTGATGGGAGCGCGTACCTTGACATTTCGAGAGTTCAGGGCTTGCGGAGCACCAGATTATCATGGGGCTAGGGACCCCATCGCTAGTAGCAGATGGTTGGCTGATGTTGCCAACGCATTCGGTACGAGCCGGTGCCCTGAGGGGGACAAGGTCAGACTCGCTTCCTGTCTTCTGAAGGACAAAGCGAGGGATTGGTGGGAGGAGATTGGTCATGCTTTGGGGGATGATGCCGCGTTGGACGCGATGACTTGGTGAGATTTCTCGGCCAGGTTCAGGGCGGAGTTTTCGCCGATTATTGAGGTGCAGCAGTTGGCACGAGAGTTTCAGGATTTGACGCAGACCACTGAGACTATGGCGGAGATCACCGCCAAGTTCAGGGAGAGGGCTCTTCTTGTGTCGCAGTATGTCACGGATGAGGAGATGAAGAAGGCCCGATACCATGAGATGTTGAGGGATGACATTAGGGAGTTCGTGAGCAGATCCAGCTGTAAGACGCTAGAAGATATGATTTCTCGGGCTAGAGAGAGGGAAATTGATTTGGAGCAGATCTGGAAGAGGAAGCCAGATGAGGTTCAGGTAGCTGCAGGTTCGGGCAAAAGGCCTAAGGGATCGGATTCGAGGTCGAGGGATTATCAGGACCGCAGCCGGTGTGGGAAGTGTGGCAGGGCGCACGGGGGCGCGTGCAGGAGTGGTAGTGGTGGTGAGTCTGGCTGTTTCAAGTGCGGTTGGACTGGTCATTTCAGCAGGGATTGTACTGTTACCACCTCACAGGGATCAGACCTGTTATGTTTTCACTGCAACCAGCGGGGCCACAAGAAGGCCCAATGCCCCAGTTTGTTTTCAGCAGGACGGGTGATGGCACCTGCCCCTGCAACTTTGAGGATCACAGACGGCCGTCAGGGCCGTGCAGAGGCGTCTGCGGTAGGAGGCAGAGCTCTTCAGATGACTACCTTGGAGGCGCGATCAGCACCGGACGTTACAAGTATGCGATTTCCGTTTTCAGTTCTTTTATTTGTGCATGATTATATTGTTATGGTTCTGCATCATTATCGGTATGATTATTTTATTTTTCCGAGTAGTTGATTGTGATCGAGTTATATGCCATCTGCATACCTTGGATATTCGAATGGTAGTGAGGGGATGTGCCCTATTGGAGAAGGTTACATAGGATGCAGTAACTGTAGCATGCTTGGGAGGGACTTGGTATGTCTCGCTAGATCGGAGTTGTATAGTGTTAGAAATGGGTTGGTTAGATCCCTAGCTATGGTAAGCTTGGGTCCTTCAGCAGATTGATTATGGAATGTTAGCAAGGATTTCTTTTGAGTATTGAGCAACAAGGGGTAAGCAGGATCGAAGTGGGGGAGAATCCTCCGAGTGTGCAAAGGTAGGAGCACGCAGATCCAGAATGAATGTGTGACCTCCGAGAAGGAAAAGAAGTAGTTCAGCATTTGATGGATTGAGGATTTCAGGGTTGGGAGTTTGAGAAACTCCCCATCAGCTAGTGCGTGTGATGGTAATGGTTAGTACGTGGTTGGGAATTCAGGTTGTGGATCGCCTGTAGGACTCGAGGGAGTCGGAATGAGGATCTTGAGAGCTAATGGCATGTGGGTTCCTTCGTATTAGCAGTCAGTGGTGGAAGTGTTGTAAGACTACGGGGCAGCCGTAGCATTCACTAGCAGTCAGCAATGGATGGTGATGTAAGACTACGTGTAAGCCGTAGCATTCTTTAGTAGCTTCGTTAGCGGATTTGGGGCGAGGCCCTTATCTCCTAGTGATCAGATAGGGATCAGGAATGGGTAGTAGATGAGAATGATAGGGAGTTTGCCTGTATAGCCCTAGAGAGGTGAGACCTTGGGAGAGGCCGCTCCAGGATATAGTTGGGTGAGACCCGTGGGCGAGGCCCATATGAGATTAGCAGTGTAGATGAGACCTGGGAGCAGGGTTGCTCAGTAGTATGGTTGGGTGAGACCCGTGGGCGAGGCCCGAGCGAGAGTGATTAGACTAGTGGGACTAGAAGGATAGAGGCGGGTGGGACCCGTGGGCGAGGCCCGTGAGTTTTAGCAGCACAGGTGGGACCTGGTAGGGACCTTAGTGTCAAGTTAGGGGATCGGGGATCCCAGGTTTGTAGTGCCTGAATAGCAGAATAGATTGAGCAGTTATAGGTGGTCGAAGTTTCTTCGGAAGTCGCTGGGAGCGACTAGTGGTGGTGTTGGGACTAGCTACCGATGGGAGCCGGTAATCCAGGCATTGATAGGTTGGTAGGGACCAGGGTGGTCTCAGTTCATCCGGAAGGCAGACAAGGAATAACAGAATTTTCAGTCAGTGGTACTGCGGGTAAGCAGTGTATGGTGGAATTCAGTTAGTTGAATCGAGGGGTGCTCGGCACCAAGTTTTGGCAGAGAGGAGTGTCAGTGGTTACTGATGGTAATGACCCATACTGGAAATAGCGGGGGTGATGGATTTGGTGAAGGATAGGGCCTTCACAGTGACAGAAGAAATAGTTCGTTATGGAGCTTTGCCTTGGGAAGGCAAGGAATTGTGCAAGGAAAGAAGGGGTGAACCCCTATAGGTTCAGTGCAGTACTCGGTGAGTACCAGAAGGATTGTCGGTAAGTAAGTTGTGTTTCTAGGATGTTCAGGGTCAGGGTGACCCGAGTCTATTATTCGCAAGGATTTGTGTTAGCCGGAATGACCGAGCGGGAGGCCATCGAAGGTAGACAGCTGGTGTTGGATTAATTGGTGAGTTATTGGAGGCAGATCGCAGGCGGTGGGCCATAGCAAACTTCGAGGATGAAGTTTAGTTTAAGTGGGGGAGAGTTGTAACACCCAAAGTTTTGAAGGCCAAGAAAGGAAAGAAAAACCCTAATTTTAAGGGGAGACTCGGCGAGTCTGTCACACCCCAAAACCAAGAACGGCGGAAATGTTCTGGGGCGGAGGACGTCATGTACAGTATCACAACAATGAAAAGTAGTAAACAAGCAACAACATCATCCATTGCATTAATAATATAATTATTATACAAGTGTGTACTTTCAAATTTTGATAAACACTAAAGCATAAATCAAAATGAAAGATGAGTCTTCAACGAGCTCCATCTTCCCTAATCCTTGCATCGGTACCTGTCTATGATGACCTGAGGATACAAGTAATTTTGAAAGCGAATATCAGCTTTGAAGCTGGTGAGATCATAAGTATTTTAGTGTCTTAATTTGTATGTAAGTATTTGTATGTAAGAATTTGTATATGAACTGTAAGTATTGAAAATGTTTGTAAAACAACTGTAAACGTTTGAAAAACCCTAGAAATCCCTATGATTCCTACTATTATAACAGGGAGTCTTCTACCAAGACTTAACTGATCTCTATGTAGCCTTCTACCAAGGCATCTAGTGTCTGTGTGTGTCTCTTGTAAGAGTGTGTATTTTCCCAAGTCTGACTAACATTAATCAAAAAGATAGTTTCTACATTACCGTGCGTCGTGTAAATGTTCACAAAGTGAATGTAATGGGAAAAAAATAGTACTATGGTGTAGCGTTGAACTACAACCATACCAATTACCTAAAGTCTAGGGTAATTCTTCTTAGTACTGTAGTATTTGATATAAATAACTACATCGGTACTCAACTGCCTTATTTGAGGGATAAGGTATAATGTGATGTCTAGATCCCAGACTATACGCTCCCCTATCAAAGGGATTTTGGGACCTACCCACGAGCCTTGCATGTATGCAAGCCATGAGCATCCACATTACTATGATCATGTATACTCGATATAACGATCACAATTGCGTTGTGATTCATCGGTATAGTTAGATCCTGAACTGGTTCCATGCTATAGCACCTAGTGACGTCTGTTCTATGTATATGTAAGCATACTCATGTAAGTGTGATCATGTAATTGTACTTATGTAAGTGTGATCATGTAATAGTATATTAGTGTACTGTAATGTTCTACATGTGCTAGCTGTAATGTGTGTTATCTCTCTATCTAGCAAGTATAGTAATGTACTGTAATGTTCTACGTGTGCTAGCTGTAATGTGTGTTCTCTCTTTATCTAGCAAGTATAGTAATGTACTGTAATGTTCTACGTGTGCTAGCTATAATTTGTGTTCTCTCTCTATCTAGCAAGTATAGTAATGTACTATAATGTTCTAGAAAATGTTGACTCATGAATGAACTGACTCATTGTATGATATCGCGTTCTAGTAATAGCTCTAGTATCTTCCTAAACTACCCATATGGTAGTTTACTAGTAATCTAACTGGTACATATGGACATGGATGTATACCCTTGCTACCCAAGGGCATGGGATGAACTGGAAGGGCCTTTATGACTATATATGTACATATGTTATATAACTAATATTTAAACGACCTTCGGACGAGTACCCGATATCCCACCAGACCACATCTCAAGCGCGAAAAGGAAATAGGGTGGATAGCCTTCCTAAGTCTTTTAAACATTTCTTATATAACTATACATATAGAGGCATGCAATTTATAATATAAAAGCATAAAATAAGATTTGTAAAACCTTTGAACATAAATATTTTCTAAGAAAAGATCGACTTGGTGTCGATCTATAAAATAGTTTGAAGTGAAAACAGTTTGGAGTAAAACGATTTGGTAATAGCTTGGAGTAAAACGGATCGGAGTAAAATGGTTTGAAAAGGATCATACAGTGTAATGAACAGTTTAATAAGTTTTTTTTAAACATATAAAACATTAAAGAAAATCATTTGAAGAACCTGTTTGGTAAAACGGTTAATGTGTAGTAAATCATTTGAATGTTGCATATTAATCACATGTGATTGACATAATAACTAGCATAATTCTACTTATTAATCACATGTGATTGATATAATATCTAGCATGATTCTACTTGTATCCCCCCCCATAAAACATTTAAAAGCAGTTTAAAACATTAATTAAGGGGTATGAACTCACCTGCAACAAGTGACTGGAATTGAACGGACTGTTATCGTAAGGAAGGATCGGACAAGTGCTTGGTGTCAAGTGAAGACTTTAGACACACACAATGATCCTAATTACATATGAAGACATATGTATATAAATAATTAGTGATTGAAACACTAATCATACAAGTATAAACATTTTAACGCGAGGAAAACACTTTTGGTCAAGTGCTAGGAGGCAAATGGGTTGCAACAAAGGAGTGCAAAACATCTAATGGGAGTTTATGGTCAAATGACCATATGCTTTGGAGTTTACGGCCCATGGGAGTAAACTCCTGGCCGTAAACTCTCCTTAGGGTCACTAAATGAAGCTTAGAATTACTACAACTCTAGTGGTGAATTGTTTCAAGGCTAAATCAAGTGTTTGGGCTTCCTATTAACTCCTTTAAGGAGTTTACGGCCCTGGGACCATATTCCCTTGGAGTTTACGGCCGTAAACTCCCTTGGGAGGGTGTTTATGGTGTTTTCAAGTCTCTAACATTTCAAGGTTATGATCTATGTTGGGTTCTAGGCATAAGGAAGGAGTTAGGGTGTCATTTGACCCCTTTATAGGGGTTTACGGCCCAAGAACTTGTCTTGGCCGTAAAATCGTTAATACTTGTGATTCCTTATGTTTTCTAGGCTTTAAACACTTTAGGGTACATGTCTAAAATCAAGTCTAAGCCATAGGTGCCTTAAGAGCACCATTTTGAGTATGCTTTTTGGAGTTTACGGCCTAAGATACTCTTGGGCCGTGAACTCCCAAACTTGGGTGATTCTTGGTTGATTTCATGTCCCTAATACACTCCTATACAAGTCCAAGGCATTAGTATATCACGGGGGACAATCTAGGCTTGGTTTCGGGAGTTTACCGCCCAAGAACACCTTGGGGAGTAAACTCCTAAATCGAATGATTTAGCTATGTAATCTATGTTATGAACACATTTAAAGCTTTCTAACACTACTATAAAGAGATACTAACAATTTGGGATAAAAACCCGAAGATCCGTGAGAGAGAATTTTGGCTTTTCTCTAATTGGAATTCAACTAATGAACCAATTTGGTTCAGAATTCTATTTATAGTCCTGATATATTTTGGCAGGAAATATTTTTATTCCTGAAACGAATTCTAATGTCCTAGAGTATTGGAATAACAGTGTTGCACAAAACCCTAGTGCATCCACTCTCCTAATATCTCCTTAAGTGTAAAATCCTGAAAACTGCCAAACTTATACTCGAAATCTGAGTTTTCACTGTAACTGTTCTACTTCTATTGGCTTCAAATGGTTTGTTCAGAATGGAAATTTCGGGTTGTCACAGAGTCCAAGGAGGAACTCGGCGAGTCCAAGCGGGATCCGGGACGAGGAGTAAGTGACCGACTCGACGAGTCGGCCAAGGAGACTCGGCGAGTCAGGTATGTTCGAGGAAAACCCTAAAATCGGGACTTGGGCCCATTTAAGCGCCTCATTCTCTTCCCTAGGGTTCCTTTACTGCCTCTTTAACCCAGAATGCCAAACCCTA
The DNA here is from genome assembly GCF_002870075.4 of Lactuca sativa. Taxonomy (NCBI): domain Eukaryota; kingdom Viridiplantae; phylum Streptophyta; class Magnoliopsida; order Asterales; family Asteraceae; genus Lactuca; species Lactuca sativa. The sequence continues at coordinate 30,581,641 of NC_056631.2, read as the reverse complement.
GCCGCCATATCCATTGATTGAGCCAATTGTTGTCTTGAGGAGTGCATTAAAGCTTGGAGAAGGAAGAAGGATCTTGAAGGTGCAAGGAGGGGGCTATAGATCTGAGATTGGGAAGATATTTCTGAACATCTGAAGGTATTAAGTCGTTTCCATTCTTTTAGATCTATTTTGGTTGTGAGTTTTGGGGCTTTTAGCCATGAGTAGTGATCCATTTGAGTTAGAAGCCGGATCTGGAGTTGCTACCTCAGATCTAACTATATTTTGGTCTTGGAAAGCATAAAGTTTCAGCCCTTGAGTTGATTATGGAGCATCTTTTCCTTAAACCCTAGTTTATGGTGTATTTTGCATAGATCTCCTTCTCTACACGTAAAGTTTGCAACTTTACGTGAGGAATAGGCTTGGGAAGGGTAGATCTACAGTTTGGAGTCCATGCATGACTCAAAAGTCCTCTGCATGTATAGAGATCTGAATGGACTCGGCGAGTCCTTTGAGTGGACTCAGCGAGTAGCATGAAGATGAGGAGGAACCCGACGAGTGGGATGAACAACTCGTCGAGTCAGATGATGTTGGGCAGGAACTCGGCGAGTTGGATGAACAACTCGGCGAGTCTGTTGAAGGTTGTCTTGGACTCGGCGAGTCTGTTCTTGGACTCGGCGAGTCAGGTCGCGAAACCCCAAACCCTTCATGTTGAGACTCAAATCAGTGAGTCGAATGGAGACTCGGTGAGTGGGACAGGTCAGGACTCGGAAATCGGTTGACTCGGCGAGTCATGGACTGACTCGGCGAGTCGAGTCGCAAAGAGAAGGACTCTGAACATATGAACTCGGCGAGTCAATAGGGTGAATCGGCGAGTAGGGTTGACCTGGAAGGTTGAATTTGACCCGGACTTTGACTTTGACCAGAGTTGACTTGGTTGTCTTTCGGGGGTTAGTTAGACTTAGTGCTGCTTTGACATTGGTAGCTCTGGGAGCGAGTGGAGTAGGAGTTCAGAGAGTTTCCGGGCAGTAGCTAGTGGGTTCATCAGCCAGTTCAGCCAGTGCAGGTGAGTTTCCCTTTGTATGAATGGGTCTACGGCCATAATTTCGGCCCATGTAGTTATGAGTAGAAGACCCGGGGGTTAGCCCCAGGCACAAAAGGCTAGTATGATATTCAGGACGAGCTCAAATGATAGAGGGCGGGTGCCTAAGGAATGGTTTATGTGATAGTTTATACTTGTTGTCTGTGTGATAATTGTATGTGCCTGGTAGGGAGGTGAGTGTGGGCGAGGTCTCGTATCTCACCAATAGCAGAGTGTGGATGGTGTTCCACACCTCAGTAGCAGCAGATCAGGGGCGAGGCCCAAGTTAGGGAAGGAGTGAGGGTGGGCTGGGCCCGTACCTCACTATCAACAGGAGTATGGACGGGGTTCCATGACTCATCAGTAGCAGGACAAGGGTGGGGCCCAGAGATAGGCGAGGCCTTAGGACAAGATCCGTTAGTATGTGTTGAGCTTATGTGATGTGATGTGATATGATTATGTGCTATTATATGTTAGTGGGTGAGGCCCTGTAACAGGCGAGGCCTAAGTGAAACAGATCTGTATCCGAGCGGGGCTCGAAGCCAGGTGGGGCCTGGAGCGGCGGGGCTGTTGTAGCGGGCGAGGCCCAAGGTAGGGGGCGAGGCCTAGGATAGCGGGTGTGGCCCAGTATGTGCAATATGTGGTTATGCATGGTATGTGGTAGGGTGGGGAACTCACTAAGCTTCGTGCTTACGGTTTTGAGTTTTGGTTTCAGGTACTTCCGGTAGCGGAGGGAAGAGCTCGGGGTGATCAAAAGCACACACCATAGTTTAGACAGCCTGGGAATGTTTACTCTGATAACGAACATGTATTTTGGAAACTAATATTTTGTTTATGTTTTGAAAAGATGAATTTGCTTAAAGTAATGTTTTATTAAAAGAAATTTTTAGTCTTGAATTTTGGGATGTTTCAATTTCACCCGTACATACCCATCCCAATCAATTCTCACAAATCCTAGTCCACGATTACCAGGAAGAATCACATTGCCTGATGAATCGTTTAGAGCCATGGTTTGACTACACAGCTAGGGGCTCCCTTGGTATGGGTATGTGTGTGGTTCTCACAACATAACGCAATTTCAGGGTGAGTTGCTGTTAGATTCATGCTTTCCGTGTTATGCGTGTGGTTCTCACATCAGAAGCTTCTAGGTAAAGATTTCATTGTAGCCGTTTATACTTTCTAGGAAAACGAAGATAAAGTTAAGAGGTGTTTGCATTTCTCAAGTTGAATGGCAGTTGAGGGTTTGGTTAGCTTGTTAAACCAATTGCCATCGTTAGTAAGATGAGAGTTGTTGTTAGTTATCAACTTAGGGCGTAGTTGATGCATGCACGCATGGGTTTTTCCCTATAGCAAGTGGGTTGTCGTGTTGGTTATCTATCTATTTCGATAATGAGTTTATTTGTTCTTTGTTATCAGTTGAGGTTGTACAAGGATTTACAAATGTATCATAGGAAGGTGATTTGGATGCAGAGATGCTTTTCGGAAAGAGTAGTGAAGTGTTTAACCCATTTTTGGGGTGTATGTAACCCAACTTGTTTGGTCATGGGTTCTTAGCTCTTGTGAAGATCAGGATGGTGGTGGTTGTGTAGTGACGAGTGTAGTTGAATTTAAGTGGGGGAGAATCTTCTGGATCAGTAGGAATCAATTTGGAATTTCATAATCTAGGACAAGTGGAGAACCAGTTCCGGTTGTGGTATAAGTCGAGTTTTATACAAGGAAGAAGGATCATTGGTCAGTTGTAATCAGGGAGGCAAATGTTGAGGATTTAGGTTATCTTGTCTGGGACGTGAAGCATCGGTAGTGGCGTATTATGGGTTCGTGTCTAGGTATAGGTTGAGGTTTGTGTTATAACCTTTCTACATGTCCTTGTTTGATGAAGGCTTTGGGGTTCAAAACATGACCCAAACGCCTGTTTGGGGTTTCGGCCCATGTTAATGTTGGCTCGGTATTATGGATGGTTGGCAAGACCATGGTTTGGGCCCATGGCTATAATAGAAGTGTTGTGACACTACAGACTGGCCTGTAGTCTCCTCTACGATGTGTTTGGTCATTGCAAGAAAGGTTATAACTGTGAGGGGATCACATCCTTCGTTCGGTCGAGTTAAACTCGTTGTTGTTATTTAGCCGCTCTGTGTTAAGGCGAGAGGTATGTTAGATCTGTATTAGTACTTAGACTAGTGTAGCTCCCAGTTGAGGGCGAGGCCTATTTGGCTATGCTAGTTTGGGTGATACCCATGCGCGAGGCCCGTTTAATGCTACCTTGGGTGAGATCCATGTTATCCTAGATGATAAGACCATTCAGATGTTGAGGATATGCTCAGGGAAGGTAGTATTGGCTGCGAGTCCACATGTAAGTGATGGAATGTTGGCAAGGTCAGTGTGTTCTGTGATCGTAATGTCTAAGTGGATTAAATGGTATCACGGTGTATCGTGAATTAGTAAGTGTATGACTCATGAGGGTGGGACCCGATAGTGGCTGACAAGGTTGGGGCGCTAGAACAAGTTTAGAGTATGGAAGCCTAGTGATTAGCAGGTTGGATCTGTGTGAAAGATAGGATAGGGTAGCCTTTATCAGTTAGACTCTTAGGCGGAGTCTGATTATGCGACCGTGTGTGAGATTATCAATCTCAACAAATGGGTAAGGATTACGCATCCTAGTTTATTAGAAGGTCAATGTGGAATAAGGAGATCTCAAATAGATCAAATATGTTTGGTTATCAGGACGTGAGTTATGTATTTGTTTGGCACCAATGGTTGATACTTGTGATGTGAGTCATCTTTGCTTTAAGGTTCAAGGTTATAGGCATCAGTGAATGGTTATGGGTTTTGTTCTCTAGTTATTCGAGAAATATTCGGAGTCGGAGGGGTTTTGTTCATTTTGGGTTGCGGATTGAAGTCTTTATGGATGTGGATTGAATGGTATTATATGTCCGAAAGTCGGGTATGGTATAGGGTTTTTAGATTTATGGCGGACTAGCTGAATTTTCTCTTCATTGGTTAAGGTCGGTGTGTCAAGGTTTGCTTCTTCATCGAGGCATGTGATGTCTGCCAAGATTAAGTTTCAGTAGCAGTGTTGGAAGGCAATCGTCTGTGTAAGATAATTTCTTAGTTTTATTTTGGAATTCAGGAAGTTTAGTCAAGGTCAGCTGGTGTGGCAGAGTAAGTTGTAAGGAAGGATGTCGGAGGACGAAATCTAATTTAAGTGGGGGAGAGTTTAACATTCAGATCTTTGAAGTATGATTTTTTTTAAAAATGGGATTTTTGGTTGGCCACGACGTGGAAAATCTTTTTGGATCACACATCTCTAATGAGTGCCACGACATAGCACTCTATTGGCCACGACATGGCAACCACCTGATGGAAAAAACCTTAATTTTTCGGGTATTTAAAGGAAAGTATGGGCTAGGGCTGTTTACCCTCAACCTCCATCACTCTCAAACATTAGAAACCCTAACCCTAATGACTCTTGGTGATTATTGAGCTCATCTTGGTACTTGTTGTTGCTTGTGAAGGAAGAAGAAGGCTTTGGAGGTCTTATTAGCATCTTCGAAAGCTTTGGGACTTCACTTGAGGATCCTCTAGACCTTTAGTATGTGCCAAGATCCAAACTTTATGCTTCAATATTGCTAGTTCTAAGGTTTTGTCCCATTTTCTTCTTAAATGAACTTGTTGGTGTGGAAGGATTCCATAAAGTCAGCAACTTTATGGATCCTTGGGGTCCCTGTAAGGACATATGTTGTAGATCTAGAGTTTCTTAGAATTTATTGGTTCCATGAAAGTTTAAGTTCTTTTTCTCCCATGTTTTAACCTAAAATGGAAAAGACATGGATGTCCATAAAGCATCAAATTTTATGTTCAATTTGGTACAAGAAAGCTTTTTGGATAACATGGGTGAGTAACCTTGATTAGATCTGAACTTTGGAGCCCTTGGAATTGAAAGAAAACAACTTAACTCGATTAAGCTGTTTAGACTGGTTCTTACGGCGTGGCCTTTAGGATGCCACGACGTGGCGACTGGGGATCAGTAGACTATTTTGGCATTTTATGCCTGTGATGTGGCCAATGAAGGCCATGACGTGGGGGTTTGTTATTAACACTTTTGATCCTAGCTTTGGCTGTTGACTTTTGACTCATTGACTTTTGGACAAGATTGTTGGATTTAGTGTGTAGGTTAAGGTTGGACCTTGTTTGTTTTGATAAGAGTGTGGTAGCATCTGTTGCATAGCAGTGAGCTGTGGTTTAACTGATTTCATGAGACAAGTGAGTCTTCGCACTATACTATGTAGGATACTAGCTATCTTTGTGACTCTTGCATGTGCATGTTGGGTTGAGTCCATTTATTATATGTTGGGTTGAGCCCATTGGTATACACGTTGGGCAGGACCTATTTGCATGTTGGGTTGGGCCCATCGATATGTTGGGTTGGGCCCATCGATATGTTGGGTTGGGCTCATTTGTATGTTGGGTTGGGCTCGTTGTATTTGTATGTTGGGTTGGGCATTGTGCTTATGGTTTTGTTGTTTAAAGATTTTCAGGTACTTTCAGTTCCAAAGGGAAGGACCCGACTTGAGTGTACCGCATCCCTTGATGACTATTTCCACAATGATTACTTTTGATTTACTCTGATGTTTGAAAAATATTTTTTACTTTGTTGGTTTATGGAATATATGGTTGTATGACTTAATGGTTTAAAAATGAAAATTTTTAATTCTATTTTTGGGACGTTACACATATCCCATACAATTACAAGTAAAAAGAACTCAAAGATCCAGTCAATCATTACACTCGATCTTCCAACAGATACTTCGCAATGGTTTCAGGTTAGCTTTCAAGTGACTAAATCAAATTACACCTTACTCACTGAACTCTACATTCCCCCCAATTTTATTACTTTATTTGAGTTAATTTTGTAATCTCTTTGCCCCCAATTTATCTTCGTTTATCCTCATCATTACATCACCCCAAAACCTACAAATCACTTTTTTAATCAAGAGAGGGTGAGAAAGAGACGTGCAAATCAGTTCTGAGGAGGTGGGTTGAAAAGAGGCACATGTAGGCATGTTCCTTGATTATCTTTCATACTTGTGATCGAAGGTTGGGGATAAGAGAGGCACCATAGCAAGAAAAAAACTTTGCAGTGGTTTCAGGTTAGCTTTCAAGTGACTAAATCAAATTACACCTTACCCACTGAACTCTACATTCCCCCCAATTTTATTACTTCGTTTGAGTTAATTTTGTAATCTCTTTGCCCCCAATTCATCTTCATTTATCCTCATCATTACATCACCCCAAAACCTACAAATCACTTTTTTAATCAAGAGAGGGTGAGAAAGAGACGTGCAAATAAGTTCTGAGGAGGTGGGTTGAAAAGAGGCACATGTAGGCATGTTCCTTGATTATCTTTCATACTTGTGATCGAAGGTTGGGGATAAGAGAGGCACCATAGCAAGAAAAAAACTTCTATCATCATTTTTTCTACTACCAAATCCAGGAGGATCAAGACCTGAGGAGCTCAATCATGGAAGAAACAACTCAAAGTTGTGTTCACTTCATTATAAGTCTTTTTCATAGTTTTCATTAAAGCAAGCAATGCCTGATAACAAACAAGAAGCATAACGAGAAGCAACATGTAGAAGTTAACACTCATATGAATGAAGGTGAAGAGACATTGAGATCCATGTTCTTAGAAATGGACCTAACCTTCATCAATTAGTTAATCAAAACCTTCATTTGATTTCTACATTTACAAAGCCTTCTTATAATCTTATTGTGATGGATGAGCACAAAGATGAATTATATGTTTCTCCTTATAAAGTCATCAAAAACTTCGGACAAATTGAAGAGGTATTATCAATTTCAAGGGTACACACATTTGGTCTTGTGATTTTTCTTGGTGTTCGATTTCTAGGAGGGGATAGAAAGGTTACAAGAGGAAGAAGGGAAAGATGAAGAAGAAATGGGGTTGTAGTGGTGGTGGGCCCGATTGAATTAATAATAAAAAGGTTAGGGGTGGATGGAGAGATTTTCTTTTACTTTTGTATTAATGAAAATGATAAACAAATTAAAAGTAAGACAAAATTGCAAAAATTGTCCCTGTGGTATGCAAATTTTTGGGGTTTTAGTCCAAACAGTGACCTTTTTGGTTTCGTAGTCCTTTTGGAGTGGTTTGTATGTGAAAATGGTCCCTCCGAAAATTGAAATGACTATAATACCCTTGGGGTATTTATTTTTCATTTTTCTTTCATTATTCTTAAAATTTAATATTTATTTATTTATTTTAACAATTAAAAAAATAAAAAAGGTCCCACCTCTCTCTCTCTCTCTCTCTCTCTCTCTCAAGTCCAACAGCTAACACTTCTTTTCATTTTATTTCGTATATATCTTCTTGGTGAAAAACATCCATATTGCACCATGAAAAATATCTTCTCTCTAACTGATATAGCAAAGGGGAAATTGTTTAGTATGTGGTCAGCACAATCCAATCCCGAGATACAAGAACCACACACCAATGAGGACATATGAACACCTATATCAGCAAGGGATGAAGTGGTTGGAAACTTGAAATACCCCATTGTTTATACCAAGAACAGAGTGTTGATTCGCTTTCAATTTGGGTTATGACAGTGCAAAAGAGCCCTAGGATTTTCATATAGGAATTATCGGGTAAGAAAGGGTTTGTGGTTTTGATTTTGAAATCCAAGATGAGAGACTTTAGGGTTTTCAGAATGAATTCACTTGTGTATCCTATATGCTCAATCGAGCTTTATCCCCCCAACAACCATTTACAAACATCGATCGCTGAAGTTTCCCTTGGGTTTGGTTTTCATACGCTCGTGTTCAGCTGCGAGTCTGAGTTTTGTTTTCAGACGGAATGTATGAAAGGGGGGGGGGGGGGGGGGGAAGAGTCTGAGTCGTGATCTTCTTAGTCATCAAAAACTGGGTTTTGTTTGTGTTGATGGGTGATGTCATTGCAGAAGGAGGTGTTAAGCCGTTTCTTGGTTGTGGTGGTCAATCTGTTTGTGTTGGGGGAGAAGGAATATTGTGAGACAGTGAAAACAAAGGCTATTGAAGGTAGCAGATTCAAAGGGAGAAAGATACGAAAGAGGGTGCGGGAGATTAGAGGTCACGATCAGGGTGTTGTCCTGCCACAAAATACATGCATCTGACACACATTTCCAAAGACGAGAATGTTGAACATCTTCTTTCTAAAGACGAGAATGCTGAATATCTTCTTACTTGAAACCCATTTCTATCTGTATTTGTTTTCCCACAAGTCTTATAAAGTAGTTCTATTCCTAAGATTTGAGAAAACCCAGAAACTTCAGAAAGCATATAATACCCCAAAACTTCATAAAGCAATTCCATAAAGCACTACTACTTATTGTCTTGTAAAACTTAGATTTGAAGATTGTTGTAAAAGTGTCCCAAAAATGGAAGAGAGGGAACGAGAGTAAATGCTAATTGCTACTGTAGATCTCCGACACCACCATATCCTTATACGATCTAGGTGGGTAAACTGGGAACTCACCGAATCTGCAACATGAACAAGTCTTGAATTCTGATCGTGGTGTTGGTAGTTGATTTTGGTGACTGGAAGGAGAGATGGTGGTGAGGAGTTAGGGTTTGAAAAAGACGGGGGTCATGAAGAAGATGATGGTGGGTTGTATCTTTGGGTATTGAAACTGGAGAGAGAGAGAGAGAGAGAGAGAGAGAGAGAGAGAGAGGACCTTTTTTATTTTTTTAATTGTTAAAATAAATAAATAAATATTAAATTTTAAGAATAATGAAAGAAAAATGAAAAATAAATACCCCAAGGGTATTATAGTCATTTCAATTTTCGGAGGGACCATTTTCACATACAAACCACTCCAAAAGGACTACGAAACCAAAAAAGTCACTGTTTGGACTAAAACCCCAAAAATTTGCATACCACAGGGACGATTTTTGCAATTTTGTCTAAAAGTAATGAGAAAAAGAAATTAAAAGGGTAAAACAGACATTTCAACTTTTATAGGGACCAAATCCACATATAAACATGTTTAAAAAGACCATCAATCTAAAAAAGTTTTGGTTTTAATCAAAACCCATAAAAAATACATATAACAACCACAATTTTTGTAGTTTTGTCTTATTTATTTTTTCGTTTGAGAATTTTAATTTTCATTTCAAATTATGGGAAATCAAGTTCTATATCTTGGTTTTAGTTTTAATTGTGATAATAATGACGATAACCATGACAAAGACGCTGATGACATTTTTGATGGTTTACTTTTTGTGATTGCAAGTTAGCAACTTGATTTTAAATTAATATGTTAAACAAATTGAACAAAAGTAGTATGCAATCAACCAACCCTACGATCTAGTTGACTTGGAATTTCATTTATATCCAAAAGATACGGATGCCTTGGTTTAATTTGTCAATTATTTCGATTGCAACTTTTTTCTAATGTTCCCTTTACAGCCCTTTAATCGAATAAAAGTTTAAGGTGAACTATTTCTATTATATTTATTTGATAATCAACTATTAAAAGTTTTCAACTGAAATTCCAAAATAGTTTCATTGACGAAATAACGTTTGACCTAACACTATTACCACGTTTGAAAATGTGTCTCTCTACGCAAGTAGATGGTTCAAATTTCATCATGAACAAAATGAATAGTTTAGGAATACGATTTAAAAGATGTGTGCTAGCTGTTAAAAAACATATAGGGCGACACTTCTAGCGACAGGAACGTTTAGCGTTTAGCCTAAACAAAATGCTTCAAAATCAAAAGCTACATGAAGAAGCTTTTAACAAAAAGTTCCAACATCAAAAACTGTCCGTTACACGTTACCAACTAATTTTGCCGAACACGTCTATAGTTTCATTGGTTTAATTTAAATAGGTATTTTAAAAAGTTAAAAAGTTAATCGGTATAACCAAAATTCTTGCTTATGATTTGAAAGGTTGGTTATATGTATATCTTGTTTGGGTTCGATAATTTTGTTTTGTTAAAGCTTAAAATTTTGAGTCGTTTAATCATTAATTTAATTAAGGACTATTGATGGAATTGATATCAAAGTATTTTAAACGTTAAGGACTATTAATAGAATTGATATCAAAGTAGTTTGAATGTATCAATTTAGCCAATGGAATTTCAAAATGGACTAAATTAGATGCTAAACATGCAAAACTATAACAATTGGGCCTAGTCATGGAATTTCAAAATGGACTAAATTAGATGCTAAACATGCAAAACTATAACAATTTGGCCAATTGTTGACTTGGGTTTTCCTGGTTGCCAACACAAGCGGCACCTATGTGTCTATGCTGTGATGACTTACAAAATATTGTGATGACTTACAAAATACAGTGGCGAATCTAGACGAATAAATCACATAGTTCCCAAATTAAGTAAAGCCACTAAAAAATCAACAATACTTATGTGGGATTGGGTCGGATCGGATCGTGTACCTTAAAAAAACCGGATCAATCAGTTCAGCCTATTAAAACCGATCACGCCCCACCGATTAAAAATTTTAAAAAACCAATTGAAATATAAATGAAAAAAAAAACATACGTTTTAATGAAAAACTAGTTGATTATTAGTATATTGATAAAACGGTGAACGAAGAGTGAGAGTCTTTGGCATGTGAGTTTCTTTTTATCAGAGCAATTTATTTATTTATTGATATTTTGAGAGTGTTGATTAAGAGTGGTTAATTTTTGTTATCAATTTCATAATTTAAAATAACATATTGACCCTGGTAACTTATTTTTTTTTTCCTATTTTAAAATGATTTTTAAGACATTTTTTAAAAAACAAACTAAAGGTGGGTCCTTTATTTTTTCTAAGGTAGTTCCTAATTTTTTTGCAATATATATTGTGAATAAAATTGGAATTTTAGGTAGGTCCTAGGACCCACCTTGTAGCTTAGTAGCTACGCCCCTGACAAAATACCACACATAAAATCATAATATTCTCATAACTATGTCTTTTGAGCTTCTTGCATGTGTAATAAGCAGAAGCTATTATAAAGAAGAACATTTTTAAGAATTAAAGGAGTATGAGCTGTGTAAAGGATTAGAGAACTAATATGAGAGATTTGTAAACACGAACCGTCACCGATGACCAATTCTTCAGTTCCATCGTATGGAGCATGGATAGAGAGATTACTAAGATCATTTGTGGCATGAAAACTTGCCCCACTGGCCACTATCAAAGAGCCAGTTGGTTGTGCATGATGTATTTGTAGGATTCATGAGGTGAGCTTGTGTACTTTTGACCTGTATAAAATGATTAGGAGGAGGAGGTACAAAAGCATTTGAAAAGAACTTTTTAAAAATGGAACAATTGCTCATGGAATGTCCTTTTTAATGGAACCACTAACATTTATCCAAGAAGAGTCGTTGTCCTGTAGCTTGAGGGGTCTGTTTGGTAGGGGTGGGAAGTAGAACCACAATGTTCTCATGTCGCGAGGACCATTGTTTCTTGTTGTTTTGATGATGAGAGTAGAACAGTGTAGCAGGCTGATGAATTCCTGTGGTTGGACTTTGTTTTGCAAGAGCAAGCTCGTGATTGATGAGTTTTTCATGAAGTTCATTGAAAGATATGGTGGAGTCTTGTGCACAGATGGCATCTAAGATGGGTTTGCAGGTAGACTGATACAAACCATTGATGACAACATCAATTACATCTTCTTGATGAAGTTTCTTCCCAAGGATAGTAAGTTCATCCACAACATTTTTGATGTTTAGGAAATAATGAGTGATGGCTTGGTCGGAGGTGTTGGTGATTTGTTTGAGATGATATTGGAGTTTTTTAATGTGACCATGTGAGGGAGATGCATATGTGCCAACTAAAATTTTCTAGGCTTCAAGAGAAGAGGAGTCGTTTGTGATTAAGGGAACAATTTGTGGGGATAGACTTCCATCCAGAGCACCAAAGAGAAGACGATCTTGCCTAAACCACTTCTGATAATCAGGGTGAGGAGTGACTTTTCCATCAGCGGTAGTCGTTGGTGATGGAGCGGGATAAGTACCATCGATGTATCGGTAAAGATCAAGTCCATGAAGCTAGGTCTCAATCTATGTTTTCCATCCAAGGTAATATGTGGAGAGCAATTTTAGGGTTGTTGGGAAATTGACTATTTTTATGTCTCTGAGGATGGTGTTGACGTTGAATGAAGAGCTACTGTCTCCAATTGCAGATAATTTTTTTGGGGGAAGATGGGGAAGAAGATGAAGGAGAATTCGTGGGGTGTGGCTTCTGTTGAACGAAGCTCTGATACCATATAAATAAGAAGAATAAGAATAAAATTAGAGAATAGTTATGTTGATACTTTATTTACAGAAGGGGTCGTAGAGCTCTATTTATAATACAATTGTCTAACTAAGATGAGATATATACGAAAGTTATTTGTGGAGATCTATAACAATATTTGACAAGGTAAATATACATGTGGGTTATCTCCATGCCTAATAAAAACCTCCCTTAAACGCCACGTGTCCATCTTTTAGACTAGCCTTCTGCCACGTGTCATCTTTTTGTTCAACCCAGTTTTGGTTTCCCGCTCTAACTTCTCTCTATGTAACGCTATGTCCGATTTTCATTTTGATTATTAATTATCCCATAAAATCAACAATAACTCTTTCGTAAATCAAGCTTATTGCAAGAAATCAGGAGCACAATTTTGACTGAGATCTTCTATCGTCTTCCTATGTATAAGACGATGTGCTCTCTAGGGTTTTTTATTGTGATTGCTACTGCTCTCCAAAATCCTAATCGATCATCTATCCACAACCTCGATAGGTAATTGAAAATAAGTTGTGCTTTGTTTTCCATACGTCTTTGTTTTTTGTATAATGGACTGCTTCCTTCATATGTATTTTCTTCCTTTGATTTATGGGTCTCAGCCTGCTTCATCTGTTCGTGTATCTTTTTTCATATTCATCTCTTTCAATCGAGTGTTTATGGTTCTATCTATATTCTTTGTAAGGAATAATGATTTTCTGATTGGCTTTCATTATTCACGAATTCGTCAACTAAAATTTTCTTTGTTAACGTTGTTTATAGACACACACCAATTGTTCAATAAAATTCTTCAATGATGTATAGGCGCTAGGTATGATTTCTCCACCTTGCTTCTTCTCATAACCCTAACTCCAATTCCATCTCTCTTGCTCTCTGTTATCTTTTCTGGGTGTGTCGTCGCCCATGTTTTTTTGGCCGTTTTCCATAGTCATCAATGTTCATCAATTTCCCCAACGCTTGAATTTTAATTTCCCACGTTTGATTTTTAGGTCTATGTTCATCATTTTTCTCACATTTTTTGTATTTTAATTTTCCAGATCCAAACGGAGATGATGAAGCTGAAGCGTGAACCGATGATTCCGTTACTTACATAAGGTTTACTTTTTGTGGAACTATGCCCGGACCTCACTTTTGGTTTTACTTATGGTTGGAAGACATCGATAACACACAGTAATGACATTCCGTTTATATTCAATTGTTTATCTTGATTTTGTTTTCTTTGATTTTAAGTTATGTTATAATTAGGGCCAGAAATCTACAAGTCGCCAAAGTAAGAGGCTTTTTTGCAAGGCTTAAGAGATGAAAAGTGAATCAATACAAGATGGCTTGTGGTGTTTCTTATTGTGTAATGTTTTAATTGAAACTCAGTATGGTGTTTTTTTTTGGTCTATTGTTTCTATGCATGTCCTGGTTCATTTTACTAAGATAATCGTAACAAACATCGAAATATTGGCTTCACCATAGCCTCTGGACTTGGAGGAAGTGTGTTAATCAATATTTTTGTGCATGTGGTTTCAGGGATGCATGAAAGACAACGTGATCCAACCACTAATGGGTAAAAAATGTTTCAGGTTAATGAAACTTGCACTTGTAGGTATCTTTAACCCACTATTTCTTGAGTAAATCAAGATGAATTATTTTGATATTTTAAAAGGTTTCACTTAGCATAAAATATGGTGATGTTTCTAACCATGTACACGAGTTTTAATTAGAAAAATAATAAAATAAAAATCTTTAGAAATTCAAAATAGCTCCTTCTGTGTTGCAATCATGGGCTGATGCAACCTAACACAACAGAAAAATGCACATAATAATTTTGTTTTGGGTTTTTTGTTTTTTATTATGTTTTAACAGCTTTTTTAGGATTCCAATGTTCCATTTAATTTGACATAGTTTCAATATCATGATGTTGTGTAGGAGATTAGGTTTTGATCTCATTGACAATGATAAATTTAGCCCACTTTTGGACGCTTTGGGTTGCAATATCTTGAAGTTATATGGGGTGTTTGCAGGTCTATTTAATATCTGATTGGACTCTATGTTTGAGTAAAATTACACACATACCCTTACTTTATCCGTCTTCCTATTATTCATAGTTTTCCAAACACTCACCTTCGGAGGTGATTGTTACAACTTCAACAAGAAAAGACATCTATTTACGAGTGTGTTTATCTTTGTTTTTTCTAGCTTTTTTTATTAAAATAAATGAATATTATTCCAATTATAGCAATGAACTATCAAAGTACAATGCTACAATACGGAATCCATCATCTAATTTTTATGTTGGTTTGAATTCTAAACAAAACAAGCATCAAATATATTTTTGAAAGTTTCTATTACACAAGATCCCAATTATAGAAATGTACTTTCAAAGTACAATGCTATAATCAGATATCATTCATCTTTCAATGTAATTTTCTCAATACATGTGTGTGTATGTGTTTAAACCTGTTTTTGGGTTTTTTTTTTCTATAAGTCCACTTTAAATTTAGTGTTACATGGATCATTTTATGCAAATTTAGTATGTTTATATCCTATAGCAGATATAATTCATGTAAATTAGATTTATACACAATAATGATTTTTCAAAAATTTCATTTGTTTATTAGATGAACACACATTAATATACTTACGAACAAAACATCCAATATTGTTTAAAATTAATTGTTTGTAAATTTATTATTAATAATTATAATTTTTATAATCTATGTTATTTAATTTTGTCAACCGTGTAACATACGGGTTATAACCTAGTATCTTAATAGTTGTCACTTCATTCCCATGCCCTTAATAAACCGATGCAAACCCTCTTTCATCTCCATAGATGTTACGAACTTAAATCTTTCACAGGTTGTTCGATTTGGGGCATATAACTTTCGTTCTTTATAGTTTTTATGAACTCAAACCCGTCAACGATTCTTGAATAAAATCATATTCCTCTTTATGAGCCTAATTATTTTGATGAAGTAAAATGATGTTAATAGGTGTAACTATTTTACGAACTAAAACCCTTTTATGATCTCAATCATTTCTTCTTTCAATAAAATTAAGTCTGAGAGTAGGATTGTAGGCCACATAGTTGTGAATGTCAACTATCAAGGATTTTCCATTCCTAATTCTTTAACATATGAAAAAGCTACAACCATAAAAGTAAATGAACTCGATTTTGAATACGAAAATACCGAAGATTTCATGATTTTTCACAAAAAATGACAAGGATAATTGAAACAAACTTTACCTTTGTGTTCCATGGGAGAGTCTATCAAACCGTTTACGAAATTTAAAGATGTGAATTTTATTCGGTTTGTTAATTCTGATTAAACATGTAGAGGTAGAGTGGTTGTCTACGTATATCATTATAGTGAGCCTCTATGTGATTAGATTCAACATGAAATACATATAAAACTTAATGAAATTGATGAAAAATATTATAGCATGGCACTGTATGACATACCTTTAGATTATGTCTGAATCACCTAAGTTTTTATATCATATTTAGGACATCCAGAAGACATGTTAATGCACGCTCTGGTTGCAACTGAAAACAATTAGAGCCAGTTCGGTCTAAAGTATTTTTTTTCTAACACTTCTATAATAATTTAGGCATGGCATTTACGTAAAGTAGGGATGAGCAGAAGTACTGGAATAATTGGAATCGAATCAGAACAAACTCGGAACCAGATCGGATTTACTCTAACAATTTGATTTGTTGCTCCTCAAATTATAAATATTCGGTCTCAGTTCATCAAAACCTGGTTAAAATACCGTAACCGGACCGATATTTTTTTTATGTTTCCCCAACTTATATATATTTTGTCTCGCTTTTTAAAATACATATAACTCACTCGTATAAAATCGAAATTACTTGATTTTTTTGCAGCAAGTAATTTAGTATTTGTAGTTCATTTTAGACAGTAGAAGCACATATTTTGGACATATATTTTATTTCAACTACAACCCTGGAAGACAACATATCTATGTTATGTTTTTTTCTATTTCAACAATTTATATATTATGTCATGCTTTTTAAAATACACATAACTCTCTCATATGAAATCAAAATTACTTGATTTTTTTATCCATCATGTAATTTGGTGTTTGTAGTTTATTTTATATTGTAAAAACACCTATTTGATTACATATTGAATCAACTATTGCCCCAAAGACAACATATCAATGTTGTGTTTTTCCTATTTCAGTAATTTTTATATTTTGTCCCGCTTTTCAAAATACGCATCTCACTCATATGAAGTCATAATTACTTGATTTTTTCCAGAATGTTATTTATTGTTCGTAATTCATTTAGACTGTAAAAACACTTATTTTCGTTGCAAATCACGAAATCTTTTCCATTTTGAAAAAAAAAACGAAAAACTGACACTTGGACCGGCAGTCCGGTTCTCGGTACATACAATCGTACAAATTCGGTTCCAGTTAGTTTCAAAAGCTTATCCCTAGCATAAAGTGGACATATCCATAAATAAAAATGTGTAAATAATCAACCCAAAAAATAATGAGGACAACTAACTTATTACAATATGACTACAAGGGTGTTGTTAAACTCAATATACACTTTCCCAATAATACCATATAAGGAGGTAAACTATCTTTGGGTAATGACTTCTATCTAAAATGGTCTAGTGTGATTTCTAAACCATAAACATCTCTATATAATTCTAATTAAACTTGTTCCTAGTTATACACATCACGAAAAATAACAAGTAAGATAAAAGTGTCTTGTGAGTTACATAAGTTTTGACATAATCCATACATTTAATCTCATTTGGTAAAACATTTTCTTTTAAACATATATCATGCCACTATGCAGTGTAATTTAATTCATGATCACACACTAATGCAAGGTTTAGGGAGTTCATACTTATTATCAATTTTGTACTGAATCTTTCATTCTTTTATAGCTCTTATACTGATTATTGGTTATGTATTGATTCGTCGTCATGCATCAGGTCTATAATTATCAAAATTGGGATACCCCATGTCTAATTTATAATAGGAATGATAAATAAGCCTACTATAACATATGTAACACCCAGTTCTGAAAATGCTTCGTTTCCAGGGGTTGCGGCCCAATCATCAGTGATCATAGGGTTAGGGCCTTTAGAAAGGAAGGATTTAGCCCATTTCGGATATGGTATTAGGGTATACGTGATCTAAGTGATTGATTGTGTCTTCGGAAGCCAAGGGCATACACGTAATTTGACATCTCGGTCTTCTATGGACTTGTTAGAAGCGTAGGGCTTCTCATTACCTTTTCGTGGATATAAGGTTCTTTGGGAATGGACCTCGGATGAGGAAGATATGACACTTTGAAGTTATTGGCAATATTGGTCCTTAATGTAGAAAAGTGGCAAGAAGAGACCATGCATGTAATGTTACCAATGAGGAAGTACACCCATCGTAAGTTGGGGGTACGCCCAACATAGTGGAGTTAGTGGATGCGGATGTTGGAGGCGTACGCCCAGCGTACGTTCAGAGTCTCCAAACCCTAATTTTTAGGGCTAAGCATTATATACAGAAAATTATGACTCAGACCCCAGCCTCCTTACCAGCCTCTCAACCTCAGAAACCCTAGATAGTCTCTCATTCTCCATTCTTGTGTGTTTTTGGCTTTGAGAAGTTCTTGGTGGAGTTTAGAAGCTTGAAAGAAGAAATGAGAGGTTGGAGAAGAAGAGGTTGAGTATCTTGAGCTCAAGGATCCGAGATTACATCACCATTTGGGACTCATTAGAGGTATAAAGCTTTCAACTTGCCTCCTGAATGCTTAGATCTATGTTAATGGAGTTTTGGACCTCTTTAGGTCCCAAGAATGGATTTTTATGATTCAACTTCATTTCTAGGCTTAGGGATGCCACCCTTAGTGCTAAATGTGTATGTATGTCAGTAAAGTTTCGATCTTTAAGGTCCTTTTGTGACCATGCATGAGTTCTAGTCATTTCTATGAAAGTCAATTGATATATTCCAAGTTTGGGTCCATTTTGGGGGTTGCAAACCACCAAGTAGTCAACTTTATGGATTAAGACGTTGAAGAGGACTTGGATATGTGATTATAGCCTTTAGAATAGAGTATTAAGTGCTTAATGGAAAAGTGGCTTAACAAAGCAGTACGTTGGGCGTACATGCATGTACGCGCAGCGTACAAGACATACAGTTGTACGCTTAGCGTACAAAGAAATACACCCTGCGTACTCAACAGAAGTGGGCTTTGCGTGTTTTGGGCCTCGGTGTGGGCCATACATTGGACTTTGTTTCTTTGGGCCTTAGTGGGCCACCAGAAGTCAGATATTTTGGGCCAAGAATATGTTTGGGCTTTAGGGTAAGGCTCATTAGAGGGGTTGGGCCCAATTTAGCAAATTGGGCCATTAGTGGGCCACTAGTGGGCTTGGGAAGTCTACCTAGTATTGGGCCTTTCATATCATGGTTTAGGCTTTAGGTTGAGGCCCCTGTAAAGGGATTGGGCCCAATTGGTAATTAGGCCATATATTGGGCCTTGAGGAAGTGTTTATTTATTTGGGCCAAGTTTTGTGTAGAGTTCATTTTGGGACAAGAGTATGTGAGGGGTAAATTGGTCTTTTACCCCAGTGAGGACTTATGGTTAAGTTATGAGAATCCCAGACTTATCTAATTTGTATGATGATCAGTATCTCGGGGAGTCGAGAGATCAAATGTTCGGGGATCTGCCAACTAGCAGCCAAAGGTTTATTCGCGGGATTCTGCAGTCAGCTTGTGAGGTGAGTTTTCTCTTGTAGAAACGGGTTGAAGGCACCAATGCAGGCCCGTTTATGTATGTTAGTATGTTTCCGGACTTCAGTCCGATGCCGGGGAATGCCCGAGCAATGATTGTATGCTTCTGGATTTCGATCTGATGTCAGGCAGGGTCCAAGGAATGTTTACATGTATGTTTCCGAGCTACGGTTCGATGTCGGGTGGTACCCGATGAAGGAATGCATGTTTAGTTATACTTTTTGTCTTTGTGATACTTGTATGTTCTTGGTAGTAGGGGTGTTCATTTGGATGGATCGGTTTGATCCGATCCAATCAAGTGAATCCAATTTGATTTCGGTTTTCAAAACATGGATCCGAATAGTCCAATCTAAATTCAAATCCGATCCGATCCGATCCAATTACAATTCGGTTGGATCGGTTTTTATAATCTGGTTTTCAAAAAACGAAACATTTTAAAACGATATATAATTATAATATTACCCAACTTTACACAAGAACCAAAAACAAATTATCTAGTTGCATTTTGAAATTTTTAAAAAACTACTAAGAAGATATATTATAGTTAAATATTTTATAGATAGAAAACTTTTGAGAGAAAATACATATTAACGTTTTTTTTATCGAGTGAAACGTTTTGAACCTATTTGAAAAAATAAGTTACCAAATTAATAAATAACTATGAATATATATTATAAATAGATAAATAATAAATGTTTATTCGGTTTTTATTTTATAAACCAAAACCAATCCGAAATCCAAAATAATAATTCGGTTTTGATAAAAATCAATCCAAAAATCCAAAAATCCGAACCAAATAGTCCAATCCAAATTGTCCAATTGGATAATTTGGTTTTATCCGAATAGTGAACAGTCCTACTTGGTAGGGAGATGAATGTGGGCGGGGTCCCGCATCTCATCACTAGCTGGGAGTGGACGAGGTTCAATATCTCACCATTAGCAGAGTAGGGGCGGGCCTATAATAGGCGAGGCCTTAAGTGTAATGCTTGTTCCATGTATCATTTAATTTTCAAGTTTTTAGGGGTTTGCACTGGGACTCAATGATTTGGGGAGCCCAACTCGACAAGTAGGGATCGATATTGGACGTGGGACTTAGGGTCTATTACCTTGATCTTTCTTGGGTTATATCTCTCAATTCAAGAGATTAGGGACTTTTTAGCCCATTTTGGACCTATTTTTGGAAGTTGTGAATGGATTGAAGTTGTAACTTCAGATTTAAACTCTTTAAGGCCCCTATAGTCATAAAGTTATCAACTTTACCAAGCTTTGGCCCTTCTTTATGCCCTAAACCTATTATCAAGTTTGGGTTTAGCATTTTAGCCTATTGGATCCTTGCTTACACGTAAAGTTGGCAACTTTACGTGGAAAGTACACCCTAGAGGACTAGATCTGTAGTTTGGAGCTTTAGATTCGACTAAAAAGGGTTGAATAAGTTTAGACTGGGGAAAAATCGGCGAGTTTCCCTGGTAACTCGACAAGTCGGATCGAGTTACCCCGTTTTCTGGATACTGAAGGAACTCGACGAGTTGATGAGAGAACTCGGCGAGTTGGCTAGGGTTTTTCCCGGTTTTCTGAACACTGAGGGAACTCGACGAGTTGCTAGATGCACTCGACGAGTAGGGTCAACATAGACTGTTGAACTTGAATGTTGACCCTGACTTTGACCATGGTTGACCTTAAGGGTGTTTTTGGTATTTTGGGATTTTGACAAAACCAGTCACATGATGATTGTAGGCAGTTGAGTTGGAGTTGTGTGTTGGGACTTATCTGATCTTATCTTATTAGTTTAACATTTTTGAGAGGTGAGTATTCTCACCATACCAATGGGTCTAAGGCACCGAGGCTGGCCCATTTTATGATATATGGATTGTTGATTGATTATACATTATGTTGGTATGACACTTTCATGCAAGACCCCGAGGAGTTCCCGTGGTAGTAGATTAAGACCATGTTGGGGTTCCCATGGCATTGGTGTAAGACCTTGGAGGGTTTCCATGGCATCCTAGTATATTTGCATGTTTATCTTGTATGATATTTTCCTGGTAGTAAAGACCATGTCGGGGTTCCCATGGCAGGAAGACCATGTGGGGGTTCCTATGGCAGGTAGTTAAGACCACGTGGGGGTTCCAGTGGCACTAGGTGTAAGACTTGTGTAGCACCTGGTTCCTGGTATGTAAGATTTATCTAAGTATTTTGTATTATTGGCCTTGGACTCGACGAGTTGGAGGCCTGACTCGCCGAGTAGAGACGGGACTTGGGACGCGGTTAAGTTGGCGACTCGGCGAGTCCATATTATGGACTCGGCGAGTCTGCGCTGTCTGATGAAACCCTAATTTCCAAGGGTTTGCACCCTATTTAAACCAACCATTTGCGCCCCAACTCCGCCCCCTTCACCCTCAGAAGCTCTCCATACATTCTAGCCCTTCTTCTTGTGAGTTTGAGGCTTTTTAGTGTGTTTTCTTGAAGATTTTGGGAAGGAAGAGGAGTAGATCAAGAGGAAGGGAAGGAAGCCAAACATCTTCATATTCTCTCAGTAATTTCTTTGAGTTATAACTCGTTTTCCCTCTGTTTCTATGCTTATTACTCCATTAAAGTCCTTCTTGAACCATGTCCCAAGATTGGTTGTGCATTGTTGGTTGATTCAAGTTGTTATCCTTTAGATCTAGACCCTATTCAGTCCTTGGAGCTTGGATCTACTGCCTTTATGGAGTCATATTGCACACAAGCCCTAGATCTACCCCTTTTGGTGCACTTTGAGCCTTAGAACCTTTATTGGTGATGATCTACACGTAAAGTTGGAAACTTTACGTATAAACCAGGCCCTAGGAGCCCAGATCTATGGATGGCATGGACTGGATTCGAGCAAAATCATGTATTTGGATTTCGCATGAAGTAGACTCGGCGAATCGCTCATCTGACTCGGCGAGTCTGGTCGTGAGTCTCCGAATTTGTCCCCTTTTCGTTGTGTCGAGTTGAGTAGTGAGTCCTGGGTGGACTCGGTGAGTTGGTAGCCGAACTCACCCATGAAGGAAGCGCCCTGACTCGGCGAGTTCAAGGCAATCTTCTTAGGATGAAGGACTTGGATATCAGTTTAGAAGGAGAACTCGTCGAGTCAACGCCCAACTCGACGATTAGAGACGGGTTGCGGGAAAATTGATTGGATAAGGACTCGGCGAGTTGGGGAGTCAACTCGGCGAGTCGGGTCAACTGAAAGTTGACTCTGGCTTTGACTTTTAACTTGATCAAGGGTAAAATGGTCAATTTACCCGATGGTCAGTTAGCGGTGTTTGATTGAGTGTTTTGTGGGAATTATAGCCGGAGGATTTCCGGAGCAGCAGCAGCAGCAAACAGTCAATTCCCACACAGACCAGCAGCTATTTCGAGGTGAGTTTCCTTCCAGTAGGAACCGGTCTAAGGCACCAAGGTCGACCCGTGTAGACGAGATGTTAGCACTAGAGTGTGGGCCGAGCCTGTATCTCTTGGTTTAGTTAATTATGATATATGTGTCAGTATGATAGAGTTGTCTATACTTGTTGTCTGTGTGATACTTGTATATTATGAGTTAGCGGTGGACTGTGGGCAAGGCTCATATCTCTCCGAGAGTGGAGTGTGGGCTAGGCCCGTATCTCCCAGATAGTAGAGTGTGGGCGAGGCCCATATCTCCCGGCTAGCGAAGTGTGGGTAGGGCCCGTATCTTCATGAGTGTGGGTGAGGCCCGTAACTCCTAGCTGAATGTTGTATGTTATATGCTTGCATGGTATGAGGTATTATGGGGGAACTCACTAAGCTTTGTGCTTACAGTTTACAGTTTTGGTTTCAGGTGCCTCTTCATCGAAGGGGAAGGAGTTGGCGCGGTAGCGGCACATCATACACACACTGGTTTCCACACTTACGAGATTCCTCTGGGATTTATACTCTGATATTTCGATTGGCTGTATGATTTGGCTTTTAGACATGTTTTATGTTGTGATGTGGTTTGATCAAACAATGTTTTTAATTATTAATGTTTTCTAAAGTAATGTTTTAAAAACAAAATTTTTGGACGTGAAATTTGAATCGTTACAAGTTGGTATCAGAGCCCTGGTTTGAGGGATTCGGACACACCTTCGGGGGTGTCTGAACTGAAATCGAGGGGTTAAAAGATTTTGAAAAAGAAAACGTTTTATCAAAAGTCAAGTAAAGTACTTTAAGAAGAAACGAAGTGTGTGATGTGTGCAACCGGCCGAGCTCAAGTAAGTATTCCCCAAAGTACCCATACAAGTTTATGTTATGTTATCAGTTTCAGTAGAACAGCATGCTAGAATAGGGCTAAGGATCTAGGAGTGATGCCTTCTGTGCCTGCTTTATGTGCTTCAGTGTATGAAAATTTCATGCTAGAATTGAGTAGAAAGCAGTAGGATAGCCTGTTAGGGGTTATGCCTGATAGTATGAGTTAGCATTATAAGCTAGTTCAGTTCTCTCTATGGGAGCGGAGTTGCTGGAGATTGTTTCCTTAGTTCGAATGTTGTTTGCTTTGTGCTTGTGGGACTCTGAGTGATGGGAGTTAGCCATTAGGTGAATATGTCACATCACATGTGATCTGGGTTGAATAATCTTAGAGTGCGGGATTTGACCCTATTGCGCAGCTCTCGTTTGAGTCTAACCGCTGTAGGGACGAGTCTGTTACTCGAAGGATTATTTGAGCCTCATCACATGTGATGGTATTTAGGTAAAGGCTAATTGGCATTACAAGGAGGCCTTCAGCAGCTGAGGACTGGGAAGGGTAGAGTCAGAGATTTCCCTAGGGCAAGCCTAGGATGAGTATAACAGTGATCAGTGGTAGTGAAAGGGATCTGGTGGAGTCGAGGCAGCCCTTGAAGAAGGTACAGATAGATGCGGAAGGTAGTATGGACCCGTACAACTGAAAGCAGAGGATCCGTACCCGAACCAAAGAAGGCCAAGATAAGACCAGGGAACTTGTGGTAGTTGTGATCCCTCAAGAAGTATCAGTATCACTAACGATTGTTATTTATGTATTGCAGAATGGTGGTACTACGATCGAGGCCGATAGATGGCGGTTCAGGAGAGGGGTCAGGTTCGGGATCAGGTTCCGAGCCAGTGGATGAGGGACTATGCAAGTTCATCGCGTCAGAGATCACCAGGGGTATCCTTGAGTCGACCCCCATTATCTTTGGGTCGATCAAGGAAGGGATCATCGAGTTGATGGAAGATCGCCTCCGGGCGTTCAGGAGCGACATGACATCTGGCCAATCGGGATCTCGCATACTGTCCTTTAAGGACTTCAGGGGCAGTGGTGCGCCAGATTTCCACGGGGTGAAAGACCCCATTGCCGCCAGACGATGGATTGCAGACATTGAGTATGCACAGATGATTAGCTTCTGCCCTAAGGGGTCGAAGGTGAGGTTCGCAGCGGGGTGTTTACGAGATCGAGCTTGGGATTGGTGGGAGTCCGTGGGGGACTCATTGGGAGCCTCGGCTGTCGAGGCTATGACCTGGTCGGACTTTGCGACCAGGTTCGGGGCAGAGTTTGCGCCAGCTGTCGAGCTTCAGCAGCTGGCCAGGGAGTTCTTGGATATGAGGCAAACAACAGAGGCTATGGCGGAGATCACCGCCAAGTTCCGGGAGAGGGCTTTTATGGTGCCCCAGTATGCGGGTGATGAGGATACGAGGAGGACCCGTTATCATGACATGCTACGGACTGACATCCGGGAGCATGTTAGCTTTTCATCTTACCCTACCCTGGAGTCCATGATTGCCAGGGCAAGGGAAAGGGAGATTGATTTAGAGCACATTCGGAAGAGGAAAGAAGAGGCGGGGCAGGTGGTTGGGGCTTCAGGGAAGAAGCCCAGGGGATCAAATGGGAGGCCGAAAGGCCAAGGGAGACTTGGCCGCTGCGGGAAATGCGGCAGGACGCATGAGGGAGCATGTAGGATGGGATCAGTAGGCTGCTACAAGTGCAGCAAGGCAGGGCACTTTAGCAGGGATTGTACTACTCCAGTTTCGGCTATTCAGACATCGGAGTTGTTGTGTTTTCACAGCAACCAGAGGGACCACAAGAAGGCCAATTGCCCCCAGTTGACAGCACCAGCACCAGTAAAGGCGCCAGCTCCAGTGACCTTGCAGATCACTGATGGCCAGCAAGGCAAGGTAGAGGCTCTGGTGGTGAGGAGCCGGGCATTTCAGCTGACTACCGCGGAGGCACGCGCCGCACCCGACGTGGTGACGGGTATGATTCTTTCGCTCTACTTTATTTTATGATGTTGTGATATTGATATGTGCTCTGTGTGTATATGTATGCATTAGGATCGTTCCATGTGAACAGCATCCCAGTTCAGGTGTTGTTCGACTCGGGTGCCTCCCGATCATTTGTTTCCCTTGCACTTAGCAAGAAGTTTCCTGAGTCTTCAGGCATATTGGATTGCCCTTTAGAGGTAGAGATTGCTGATGATCGATCGGTGCGAGCATCGATGGTGTTTCGGGATTGCGTATTGCGTTTGTTTGAGGAGCGCTACTTGGTAGACTTGGTTCCCATTCCGTTACGCGGGAACAAGGTGATTATATGCATGGATTGGTTGAGCCCTAATGGGGCGGTGATAGACTGCGCACAACAGCTAGTGCGAGTCAGGACCCCAGGTGGGGGAGAGTTAGTGATTCATGGCGAGAGGCCACATTGCGGACCCACTGTATGTTCAGCAGCGAGGGCTAGACGCTATCTTCAGCAGGGATGCGCAGGATATGTCGCATATGTGATGGATACCCGGGAGACGGGTAAGGCGACAGTGAGCGAGGTTCTGGTGGTTCGAGATTTCGCAGATGTTTTCCCAGAGGAGCATCCTGGGATACCTCCGGAGCGACAGGTGGAGTTTCGGATTGACCTCGTTCCTGGTGCGGCTCCGATAGCCAAGGAACCGTATCGGTTGGCTCCTCCTGAGATGCAGGAGTTGTCTACGCAACTGCAGGAGCTGCTAGACAAGGGATTTATTCGTCCGAGCAGTTCACCCTGAGGAGCCCCGATCCTGTTTGTGAAGAAGAAGGATGGGTCGCACCGGATGTGCATAGACTATGGGGAGCTGAATAAGGTAACGGTGAAGAACCGTTACCCAGTCCCGAGGATTGATGATCTCTTTGACCAGCTTCAGGGAGCGTCTTGGTTTTCCAAGATTGATTTGCGTTCGGGATACCATCAGATGAGGTTCAGAGAGGAGGATGCACAGAAGACCGCGTTTCGGACGTGCTATGACCACTACGAGTTCGTGGTGATGCCATTTGGGCTCACCAATGCTCCTGCCGCGTTCATGGACCTCATGAACCGCGTGTGCAGGCCGATGCTGGATCGATCTGTAATAGTTTTCATTGACGACATCTTGGTTTATTCCAAGACACAGGAGAAGCATGAGGAGCATCTGAGAGAAGTTTTGGAGACCTTGAGGAGGGAGAGCTTGTATGCCAAGTTCTCCAAGTGCGAGTTTTGGTTGTGCGAGGTGCAATTTCTCGGACACCTTGTCAACCAGAACAGGATTCTGGTCGATCCGGCCAAGGTCGAGGCCATGATGAGATGGGAGGTTCCAAAGTCTCCATCTGAGATTCAGAGTTTCCTGGGATTGGCAGACTATTATCGGAGATTCATTCAAGACTTCTCCAAGATAGTCGTACCCCTAACGCGGCTGACGAAGAAAGCCGTAGTCTTTCGGTGGGGACCCGAGTAGCAGGTTGTGCTTGAGACGCTGAGACAGAGATCGTGCGAGGCGCCAATCTTAGCCCTGCCAAAGGGCGTAGAGGATTTTGTGGTTTACTGTGACGCGTCCATTTCAGGGTTGGGCGCGGTACTGATGCAGAGGGGGCATGTCATTGCCTACGCTTCGAGGCAGCTCAAGCCTCAAGTAGTGAACTACCCGACACATGATTTGGATTTGGGGGCGGTGGTTTTTGCCCTCAAGATTTGGCGGCATTACCTCTACGGTGTTCGATGTACCATCTACACGGACCACAAGAGTTTGAGGTACCTCATGGATCAGCCGAATCTGAACATGAGGCAACGTCGGTGGTTGGACGTGGTGAAGGATTATGATTGTGAGATCCTTTACCACCCAGGGAAGGCTAATGTGGTGGCCGATGCGCTTAGCCGCAAGGCGGCTCTGATCAGGGATATTTGTATGAGGATGACTATGGTGACTCCCCTGTTGGAGCAGATCCGAGAGGCTCAACAGGAGGCTATGAAGGAGGAGCATCGGAAGAGTGAGCGAATAGTGGGTCAAGTCACCTCTTTCGATTATGATAGCCGGGGGTTGTTGACACTACACCATAGGGTGTGGGTGCCGTATCATGGAGGCGCGCGCCAGATCTTGATGGAGGAGGCGCATAAATCCCGATTCTCCGTTCATCCAGGGGCGACGAAGATGTACCGGGTTCTTCGCCTAGACTATTGGTGGCCCTGCATGAAGCAGGATGTGGCGTGGTACGTCGAGCGGTGCTTGACCTGCAGGAAGGTCAAGGCCGAACATCAGAGGCCGCATGGTAAGATGCAGCCGTTAGATATTCCACTGTGGAAATAGGAAGATATCACGATGTATTTTATCATGAAGCTTCCCAGGACTGCGCGTGGAGTAGATTCGATTTGGGTCATCGTGGATCGATTGACCAAAAGCGCCCATTTTATTCCGATCCAGGAGAGCATCTCGGCCGAAAAGCTGGCCAAAATCTACATCAGGGAGATAGTAACGCGACACGGGGTGCCAGTGTCAGTGATATCAGATCGAGATGTGCGGTTCACTTCCAGGTTTTGGAAGAGGTTTCATGAGGAGTTGGGCACTCGTCTGCATTTTAGCACCGCCTTTCACCCGTAGACGGATGGTCAGAGCGAGCGAACCATCTAGACTTTGGAGGATATGTTGCGGGCATGCGTGCTAGATTTCGGTGGTAGCTGGGATACCTATCTTCCCTTGGCGGAGTTCTCATACAACAACAGCTACCACGCGAGTATTGACCGCCCTCCATTCGAGTTGTTGTACGGTCGGAGGTGTAGGACCCCGATATGCTGGCGGGAGGTTGGTCAGAGGGTCATGGGGAGCACCGAGGTGGTGCTCAAGATGACCGAGAGGATCCAGCAGGTTCGGAGCAGGCTTCAGACTGCTCAGAGTCGAAAGAAAAGTTACGCCGACAAGCGTCGATCCAACTTGGAGTTCCAAGTCGGGTATATGGTTCTCCTGAAGGTGTCGTGTGACAACCCGAAATTTCCATTCTGAACAAACCATATCAAGCCAATAGATGTAGAACAGTTACAGTGAAAACTCAGATTTCGAGTATAAGTTTGGCAGTTTTCAGGATTTTTACACTTAAGGAAATATTAGGAGAGTGGATGCATTAGGGTTTTGTGCAACACTGTTATTCCAAGACTCTAGGACATTAGAGTTCGTTCGAGGAATAAAAATATTTTCTGCCAAAAATATCTCAGGACTATAAATAGAATTATGAACCAAATTGGTTCATTAGTTGAATTCCAATTAGAGAAAAGCCAAATTCTCTCTCACGGATCTTCGGGTTTTTATCCCATATCGTGAGTATACTTCTCTAGTTGTTTTATAATACGTGTTATAAGCTTAATAACATAGATTACATGCCAAATATGTGAGATCCGGGAGTTTACCGCCCAAGAACGTTCTTGGGGAGTAAAATCCATTTTAAGGTCCTAAAGGGTTCCAATGACCCTCAAAGCTTTAGAACTCCAACTAGGGGCCTCCAATTCATGCCTTATACCACAAAACAATTAGGAATCATGGCTAGAAGGGAGTTTACGGCCAAGGAGCTTCTTAGGCCGTAAACTCCAAGTTTTAAGTGCCAAAATGCTTTGAAACACTTCCTAAGGCTTAGATTAAATTAGGACAAGTACCCTAAAGTGTTTATAGCCTAGAAAACATAAGAAATCACAAGGAAAAAGGAGTTTACGGCCAAGACAAACTCTTGGGCCGTAAACACCTAAAAAGGGGTCAAATGACACCCTAACACCTTCCTTAAGCCAAGAGACAATTTGGGCATCTACCTAAATGATTTTTGGACTAGTTAAACCACTTAGAACACCAAGAGTGAGGGAGTTTACGGCCCAAAAGGTTCTAAGGCCGTAAACTCCATAAAATGGTGCCAAATGTGCCATAAACTCTTCGAAAGACAAGTACAAAAGCCTAGTTCAGTTCCTAGTTAATTTAGAGACTAGAAAACACCATAATCACCCTTCCAAGGGAGTTTACGGCCGTAAAATCCAAGGGAATATGGTCTCTGGGCCGTAAACTCCCCAAAGGAGTTCATATGGTACCCTAACACTTGTTATAGCCTTGAAACAATTCACCACTAGAGTTGTAGTAATTCTAAGCACCATTTAGAGCATTGGTTGAGAGTTTACGGCCAGGAGTTTACTCCCCTGGGCCATAAACTCCAATGAATATGGTCATTAGACCTTAAACTCCCATTAGGGGCTTTGCACTCCTTTGTTGCAACCCATTAGCCTCCTAGCACTTGACCAAAAGTGTTTTCCTCACGTTTAAATGTTTATACTTGTATAATTAGTGTTTTTATCACTAATTAGTTATATACATATGTTTTAATATGTAATTAGGATCATTGTGTGTGTCTAAGTCTTCACTTGACACCAAGCACTTGCCTGATCCTTCCTTACGATAACAGTCCGTTCAATTCCAGTCACTTACTGCAAGTGAGTTCATACCCCTTAAATAATGTTTTAAACTATTTTTAAATGTTTTATGGGGGGGGGGATACAAGTAGAATTATGCTAGTTATTATATCAATCACATGTGATTAATAAGTAGAATTACGCTAGTTATTATATCAATCACATGTGATTAATATACAACATTCAAAAGATTTGGCTACTCATTAGCCATTTTACCAAACAGTTTCCTTCAAATGACTTTTATAAACATTTTATATGTTTTAAACTACTTATTACACTGTACATCTTACTCTGTACATTACTGTTCAAACTTATTTACATCTGTGTTTCAAACAAATGTTTCCTTATACTTAAACTGTTTTATCAAACTTATGCCTTCAAATTGTTTTATAGATTGACATCAAGTCGATCTTTTCTTAAACTAATATTTAAGTTTCAAATGTCTTACAAAACTTAGTTATGCATTTATATTATAAATTGCATGCCTCTATATGTATAGTTATATAAGAAATGCTTAAAAGACTTAGGAAGGCTATCCACCCTATTTCCTTTTCGCGCTTGAGATGTGGTCTGGTGGGATATCAGGTACTCGTCCGAAGGTCGTTTAAATATTAGTTATATATCATGTGTACATATATAGTCATAAAAGGTCCTTCCAGTTCATCCCATGCCCTTGGGTAGAAAGGGTATACATCCATGACCATACGTACCAAATAGATTACTAGTAAACTACCATATGGGTAGCTTAGGAAGATACTAGAACAACTAATAGAACGCGATATCATACAATGAGTCAGTTCATTCATGAGTCAATACTTTCTAGAACATTACTGTACATTACATATACAACTATACTAGGAAGAGAACATATACAACTATACTAGAATGATTAGATTACTATACTTGCTAGGTAGAGAGCACGTACATTACAGCTAGAACAGTTCATTACATTACATATACAACTATACTAGGAAGAGAACATATACAATGATACTAGAACGATTACATTACTATACTTGCTAGGTAGAGAGCACGTACATTACAGCTATAACAGTTCATTACATTACATATACAACTATACTAGGAAGAGAACATATACAACGATACTAGAACGATTACATTACTATACTTGCTAGGTAGAGAGCACGTACATTACAGCTAGAACAGTTCATTACATTACATATACTAGAATACGTTAATTACTGTAATTTAAATCGGACCATGACTTAAATGTCATGGCCCGAGTTGTAGCCAGAGTCTCTTGAAGGGAGAGCGTGAGTTTGCGTATAGTTCTATAATGGATTGACTATCCTACACCTTGCTGCTAGCTACAGCGGGACCTGCAGGTCTGCGGGTGCCAAACGTCATACATTATTTTCGACCATTCTTATGTCGTTGTAATCAGTCTATAGTATGAGTTTGTGTATAGATCTATACTGGATTGACTATCCTACACCTTGCTGCTAGCTACAGTGGGATCTGCAGATCTGCGGGTGCCAAACGTCATTCCTTATTACGACCATTCGTATGTCGTTGTTACCAGTCGATAGTATGGTACAATTTATCACATAATGCCTTAACCTAAAATCCGGTTTAAGGTAGTTAGTACGGCAGTAGAACTTATAGAGCTACGTTTTAGTACTACAATGATTTACCCATTACATTTTTTTAGTGATAACCTCACTTAAACATTAATGTACAAACTATATTTGTTAAATGATAGTTACATTTGGGAAATTACACACTTTTACAACAAACGAGCATACAAAGCAGTTAAGCCTTGGTAGAAGGCTACTTTAATAGAAAATATAGGTTTTTCTGAGAGATTCAAACTTTTACAAATATATTACATTTACAGTTCATATACATTTTCAATACTTACAAATACTTACATACAAATTAAGACACTAAATACTTATGATCTCACCGGCTTCAAAGCTGATACTCGCTTTCAAAATTACTTGTATCCTCAGGTCATCATAGACAGGTACTGATGCAAAGGAGAAAGGAAGATGGAGCTTGTTCAAGACTTATCTTTCATTTTGATTTATGCTTTAGTGTTTATCAAAATTTGACAGAACATATTTGTATAATAATTATATTATTAATGCAATGGATGATGTTGTTGCTTGTTTACTACTTTACATTGTTGTTGATATTATACATGACGTCCTCCGCCCCAGAACGTTTCCGCCATTCTTGGTTTTGGGGTGTGACAGATTGGTATCAGAGCATTGTTTGTAGTGAATTAAGTAAATCAACCCATAAAAGATATACTAACTATAAATACATAAGGGATTAAAAATACTCTGACCAAGAGTTTATACTTTAAATATTAAAATATTTAAGTAAGTATACGTGCTGCATTCATACTAAAATCAGTGTCACTAGGACAGTACAAAAGAATTACGATTGTTGGGCAACACAAGTGGGCTTAGAGATATATGGTAAAAACTAGGAAGATATAGCCTGATCACCTATATTATCCGAGGGTTGACTAGCATGTGCCTAAGTTTAAGTGTGTGGTTGCAACAATGCTAAAATCTTACCAACCCTACCACAATGAGAACAATAGAACATAACATTAAAATTTAAAATACTATAAGAGTATTTGGTGTTACTATAAGTACGTTATACTTGAGAGCTAAAACGGGATCTTCATTACTAAGTTGATAGTTGCTAAGTGGATACACTAAGGCTATATGTAATTAGGATGTTATAGACTTAGAATCTGTGATAATTTTGCCTTACCCCTATTCTGTGTGAATTTGGAATTAAGGTCACTTATTCGAAGGTCTATCCTGTTTAGATTACACATAGCTGGTATGCACTTCACAAATAGTGATGTAACTAATGAAGGTTTTCTAAATAATTATCTAGATAGTTCGTCTAATAATTATTCTCTTACCCTAAATTCTCGCATAGAAAACATAGTTGGACTCCATCCCCTCGGCAACCAGTATCTTCCGAATGAAGTCATAGCTGGTTGGTTTGGAGAAGAACCAGAGAATGATCATCCTATCCCCTTGAATGATCATCACGATGAAGACTTTTCGTATGATGCTAACTCTGAAGCAGAGGTTGAGAACCCACCCCGAGCAGCTCCCTTTCCAATTCCTAACCCTCGTCTGGCTTTTTCATGGCCCGACCCTGAGTGAGTAGAATGCTTGGAAACATGGAGCCAAGGACAAGATCAGTCTATGCCATTTGATGGCGACCGAAGCTTTTACGACTTGAGCAATGGGGGGCTCAGCAGATTGAGTCTTGCCAAATCTTGGTCCGCAGAGTGACCCGAAATGAGATTCAAGGCAGGACAGCCCTACATCAGATTACAGAAACAGTCGCCTATGCTAGAATGCATACCCTCCATACCATTCATCTAGAAGATGCTCACGAGAGATCAGAGAGAAACCATGAAACCCTGCTGCAAGCACTGGCTGAATCATGAGCCAAAGTCATAGAACTCCGAGTACGCCAGATGGTGTGCGAAAGACACCTACTTGACATGGAACGTCAATTGGCTGAACTAAGAGTTCACCAGAGGGATGACCGTCGCCAGTAGTAGACGCTTTACTTTATTTCCTTATAAAGAGGAATCGTATTTTTCTGTCTATGCCTGATGTGGCATTTTCTATGAAATTATCTTGTACCGTAAGTACTTTAGTTAGGTCTTTATGCCGTCAGGAACTATCTTCTGTGGATATGATGTAAGACCTTTACAAGGTCATTTTCTAGAATCTTTACATCGTGAATATCAAAGGTATTGACAGCCGGCTAACTTCTGTGTCATTCTTCATTCAAGTACCCTTATCATTCTTTCATTAGAGTCTATCTGAATCATGCTTTGGTCAAGTCATTGGACTATAGCAAGTTAGATCCGGAGACCTTTCCAAGTCTCTTTCAGTGGTTGGATCTTGTTATTCACCAACCCACGATACCTTGGCTTGCACAACAAACGTTTTGAGACCATTCTACGAACTTACTTCTACTCATTACTAGGACTGCATCATTGGGATGTAGGTCAAACCTTTGCAAACATACTTCCATTCCGTACTAGGACTGCATCATAGGGATGTAGGTCAAACTTTCGAGAACATAGTCGTACTCTTTACATGAACAATCTAAGTACATCAGGGTCAACCAAAATCGCTCACAAAATCCTTATCTTTCGTGTTACAGAATCATGTCGTCATCCGGAAGCAACCATTCGAACAGGGAAACCTACGCTTTTCCTATGGACGCCGCTACCTTTCAAACAGCAGTTACAGCTGCCGTGGTGGCTGTCGTAACCGCAGTCCTTGCGCACTGTAGCGCTAACAACACAGTCAATGTTGCTGATGGGAATGAAGTTTCCAATCGTGGTATCCATCCAGGAGGTCATCAAACAGTAACAGCCACAGGCTCGCAAAGCCGAAAAGCAGAGAACAAGAAACGAAAGCGTCAAGCCCAGAAAGAACGCAAGAAATTCCAAAGGCTGGCTATGCAACAGCAGCAAGTGGAAACCCCTGCCGTTCTCGTACCAAGCAGACCATATAAAGGAACACTTTCGAAGTGCGACCAGTGCAACTACCACCACGAGGGAATGTGCCGATTCTTGCAATGCGATAATTGCAACAAGATAGGGCACATTGCTCGTTTCTGTAGAACTACCTCCACCACTGGGGCAAGCCTAGTTTGCTTTAATTGTGGTGAGTTTGGGCATTATAAGAGGGATTGCCCGAAGAAGGAAATCAAGGAAAGAACCCGTGTCCCCATAACTCCTACTCGACACTTCACTTCCACCACCAATATTGGTGCTGTCCAGATATGTCACCAATGCGGTGAAATTGGGCACTTCAAGAAAGATTGCCCGATAACAAAGAACTCGGGTGTTGATGGGAAGATTCTCAGGATCACAGCTGCAGGAGAGCCTACTCCGGAACCCTCGTTAATGTAACTTAGGCGTGTTGTTGTAACAGACTTATAAACTATCCAGAACTAGTGCAACTAGAGTCTTACCTTTTGCGAGATCTTGTCTGTTTAGGGATTCTCGTGCTGCGTATACTTGTCTTTTGTAGTATATCTTATTCGCAACAATAGTCTTGTGGTAAATCTGAAGTACTGTAACTCTGTTCATGGTTGCACGGTTGTGTTTTGTCTGTAAACGTCTTATGTTCAAATCTAATGTCTTTAAGTTTCAGTATGATTCCGACATTATCATACAACTCGATTCAATTTGTTCTTCACGAAAACAGCTTCATACGTACATCTCTTTCTTCTAGATCACTTTTCTAGCGAAGCCGTCATATCAGAACACCGAAGCACTCATGCATGGAGTACCTCATAGTTCCCTTCTTTTCCGAAGAAACCCCCGAAGTACCACTCGTGCAGCACGTCAAGTTCAATCCAAGGATTCATGCGATTGATCTATCATTGAGGAAGGTATACGTAAGAGTTATATATAATCAAGCTTCTACAGGTTTAGAATTGATGATTCCACTTTAATTTCTTTTTCCCCGATGGGATATGAGCTTAAAGAAGAATCAGTTATTCGACTACCTTTTCAACCTTAATTATATACGACTCGTATACCCGAAGTTGTGATTGTGAAACCATGTATGAATTCTAATATGAACTTCAGGACGGAGAACTGCTTAAGTCTACGAGTAATCACATCGTCATGTGAACAAACTTAGAACCCAGTACGACTCTTGTAAACAGATCACCCTATAGTCTAAACACCTACAGAGATACCAGAATAGTACAAACAACTTAGCGAACTACACAGAAATAGAATTAGAAGACTAGTTTTCTCTCCTTAGAGAACCCCGGTCATATTCTTCCAGAGATCGACGAATCGCATAGTATGTACCTCGGTCATCGAGGACTCCGTCAAGATTTTTCATTAGAAATAGTTATCTTTGCCTCGCGTAGACGAAACGGTTGAGCAAATGCAAGGAAAGAATTACTTTCAGGAATGGATCTGAGATCCGAATATCACCAGTCGAGTGTTAGGGAAAGATGTCCGGAAGACTATCTGCTAAACTCGATGCGGACACTTCGAGTCCGTAGTGATACCCTTCAGATAGGACCAATACGCCCATAGTTTTCATGAGCTAAATGAATAGGGTGCGTTTTTCTTACTTGGATCAATTCGTCATTTCTCCATGTAATGACTTACTTATCTACCCTCGTAGTAAGAAGAAAACCCAGGGACACATTGCCTACAGAGGAACTTTAGCGAAGTTCTCTAGGCACGAGTTTTGAAATTGAAAAGTCAAATTTCTATGACATATTGTTAGTAATGTGAGAAATTATGAGCACTCTTCCAATTTGTCAAAACCGTTGAGCATTTATCGACACCAGAGACGCCGACAGTCTTTCGCCAAATTCTAGGTCTTACCGACCTACCGTCATAGTTCATTCAGAACTCCTCACAAATTACTGAAACCCGTACGACTTTGACCCAGCAAGGGGTGGCCTTTGACTGGGAAGTTAAGCAGGAAAATGAACCTTTGAAATTCCAAGTGAGTGACCAAGTTCTTTAGGATAACTCACTCTGGGAATGGCTTAATACGCTTCGTAAAGCGTGGAAAGCTAAATCCAAGATAGACAGGACCTCCGAGATTCTTATCAGAATCGGTCCTGCGCCTCGCACAAACTAGACCTACTCCGCTAACTCAGTAACGTACATCCTACTCTTCGCATCTCGATCGTGAAACCATACCTTTTCGTCAGGACTCTTGTAAGTCCACTCGTCGAGATCCTCGCCTTCGTATTAGAACCGTAGTGACCCTCAACCAAGAGGTCAAGTGGACGAAGCAACCCCGTCGCCAGTTAGTGAAGGTTCGTTGGAATGCCAACCGAGAACCCGATTTCAATTAGGTACGCTAGAACAAATCAATTAGGAAGCTTCCTCCTCACGACTCGATCATTCGTGCATACTTCCTTGCCTAAATTCTAATTTCGGGACGAAATTCCCTTCAACAGGGGGATGATGTGACAACCCGAAATTTCCATTCTGAACAAACCATATCAAGCCAATAGATGTAGAACAGTTACAGTGAAAACTCAGATTTCGAGTATAAGTTTGGCAGTTTTCAGGATTTTTACACTTAAGGAAATATTAGGAGAGTGGATGCACTAGGGTTTTGTGCAACACTGTTATTCCAAGACTCTAGGACATTAGAGTTCGTTCGAGGAATAAAAATATTTTCTGCCAAAAATATCTCAGGACTATAAATAGAATTATGAACCAAATTGGTTCATTAGTTGAATTCCAATTAGAGAAAAGCCAAATTCTCTCTCACGGATCTTCGGGTTTTTATCCCATATTGTGAGTATACTTCTCTAGTTGTTTTATAATACGTGTTATAAGCTTAATAACATAGATTACATGCCAAATATGTGAGATCCGGGAGTTTACCGCCCAAGAACGTTCTTGGGGAGTAAAATCCATTTTAAGGTCCTAAAGGGTTCCAATGACCCTCAAAGCTTTAGAACTCCAACTAGGGGCCTCCAATTCATGCCTTATACCACAAAACAATTAGGAATCATGGCTAGAAGGGAGTTTACGGCCAAGGAGCTTCTTAGGCCGTAAACTCCAAGTTTTAAGTGCCAAAATGCTTTGAAACACTTCCTAAGGCTTAGATTAAATTAGGACAAGTACCCTAAAGTGTTTATAGCCTAGAAAACATAAGAAATCACAAGGAAAAAGGAGTTTACGGCCAAGACAAACTCTTGGGCCGTAAACACCTAAAAAGGGGTCAAATGACACCCTAACACCTTCCTTAAGCCAAGAGACAATTTGGGCATCTACCTAAATGAGTTTTGGACTAGTTAAACCACTTAGAACACCAAGAGTGAGGGAGTTTATGGCCCAAAAGGTTCTAAGGCCGTAAACTCCATAAAATGGTGCCAAATGTGCCATAAACTCTTCGAAAGACAAGTACAAAAGCCTAGTTCAGTTCCTAGTTAATTTAGAGACTAGAAAACACCATAATCACCCTTCCAAGGGAGTTTACGGCCGTAAAATCCAAGGGAATATGGTCTCTGGTCCGTAAACTCCCCAAAGGAGTTCATATGGTACCCAAACACTTGTTATAGCCTTGAAACAATTCACCACTAGAGTTGTAGTAATTCTAAGCACCATTTAGAGCATTGGTTGAGAGTTTACGGCCAGGAGTTTACTCCCCTGGGCCGTAAACTCCAATGAATATGGTCATTTGACCTTAAACTCCCATTAGGGGATTTGCACTCCTTTGTTGCAACCCATTAGCCTCCTAGCACTTGACCAAAAGTGTTTTCCTCACGTTTAAATGTTTATACTTGTATAATTAGTGTTTTTATCACTAATTAGTTATATACATATGTTTTAATATGTAATTAGGATCATTGTGTGTGTCTAAGTCTTCACTTGACACCAAGCACTTGCCCGATCCTTCCTTACGATAACAGTCCGTTCAATTCCAGTCACTTACTGCAAGTGAGTTCATACCCCTTAAATAATGTTTTAAACTATTTTTAAATGTTTTATGGGGGGGGGGATACAAGTAGAATTATGCTAGTTATTATATCAATCACATGTGATTAATAAGTAGAATTACGCTAGTTATTATATCAATCACATGTGATTAATATACAACATTCAAAAGATTTGGCTACTCATTAGCCATTTTACCAAACAGTTTCCTTCAAATGACTTTTATAAACATTTTATATGTTTTAAACTACTTATTACACTGTACATCTTACTCTGTACATTACTGTTCAAACTTATTTACATCTGTGTTTCAAACAAATGTTTCCTTATACTTAAACTGTTTTATCAAACTTATGCCTTCAAATTGTTTTATAGATTGACATCAAGTCGATCTTTTCTTAAACTAATATTTAAGTTTCAAATGTCTTACAAAACTTAGTTATGCTTTTATATTATAAATTGCATGCCTTTATATGTATAGTTATATAAGAAATGCTTAAAAGACTTAGGAAGGCTATCCACCCTATTTCCTTTTCGCGCTTGAGATGTGGTCTGGTGGGATATCGGATACTCATCCAAAGGTCGTTTAAATATTAGTTATATATCATGTGTACATATATAGTCATAAAAGGTCCTTCCAGTTCATCCCATGCCCTTGGGTAGCAAGGGTATACATCCATGACCATACGTACCAAATAGATTACTAGTAAACTACCATATGGGTAGCTTAGGAAGATACTAGAACAATTACTAGAACGCGATATCATACAATGAGTCAGTTCATTCATGAGTCAATACTTTCTAGAACATTACTGTACATTACATATACAACTATACTAGGAAGAGAACATATACAACTATACTAGAATGATTACATTACTATACTTGCTAGGTAGAGAGCACGTACATTACAGCTAGAACAGTTCATTACATTACATATACAACTATACTAGGAAGAGAACATATACAACGATACTAGAACGATTACATTACTATACTTTCTAGGTAGAGAACACGTACATTACAGCTATAACAGTTCATTACATTACATATACAACTATACTAGGAAGAGAACATATACAATGATACTAGAACAATTACATTACTATACTTGCTAGGTAGAGAGCACGCACATTACAGCTAGAACAGTTCATTACATTACATATACTAGAATACGTTAATTACTGTGATTTAAATCGGAGCATGACTTAAATGTCATGGCCCGAGTTGTAGCCAGAGTCTCTTGAAGGGAGAGCGTGAGTTTGCGTATAGTTCTATAATGGATTGACTATCCTACACCTTGCTGCTAGCTACAGCGGGACCTGCAGGTCTGCGGGTGCCAAACGTCATACATTATTTTTGACCATTCTTATGTCGTTGTAATCAGTCTATAGTATGAGTTTGTGTATAGATCTATACTGGATTGACTATCCTACACCTTGCTGCTAGCTACAGTGGGATCTGCAGATCTGCGGGTGCCAAACGTCATTCCTTATTACGACCATTTGTATGTCGTTGTTACCAGTCGATAGTATGGTACAATTTATCACATAATGCCTTAACCTAAAATCCGGTTTAAGGTAGTTAGTACGGCAGTAGAACTTATAGAGCTACGTTTTAGTACTACAATGATTTACCCATTACATATTTTTAGTGATAACCTCACTTAAACATTAATGTACAAACTATATTTGTTAAATGATAGTTACATTTGGGAAATTACACACTTTTACAACAAACGAGCATACAAAGCAGTTAAGCCTTGGTAGAAGGCTACTTTAATAGAAAATATAGGTTTTTCTGAGAGATTCAAACTTTTACAAATATATTACATTTACAGTTCATATACATTTTCAATACTTACAAATACTTACATACAAATTAAGACACTAAATACTTATGATCTCACCGGCTTCAAAGCTGATACTCGCTTTCAAAATTACTTGTATTCTCAGGTCATCATAGACAGGTACTGATGCAAGGAGAAAGGAAGATGGAGCTTGTTCAAGACTTATCTTTCATTTTGATTTATGCTTTAGTGTTTATCAAAATTTGACAGAACATATTTGTATAATAATTATATTATTAATGCAATGGATGATGTTGTTGCTTGTTTACTACTTTACATTGTTGTTGATATTATACATGACGTCCTCTGCCCCAGAACGTTTCCGCCGTTCTTGGTTTTGGGGTGTGACATGTCGCCTTGGAAAGGCGTCATTCGATTCAGGAAGCGGGGCAAGTTGGGCCCGAGATTCATCAGACCGTTCAGGGTTGTAGCCCGGGTGGGCAAGGTGGCGTATAGGCTGGATCTGCTAGTCGAGCTCAGCCAGATCCACAGCACTTTCCATGTTTCTCAGCTGCGGAATTGCCTAGTGGACGATTCAACAGTAGTGCCGATAGAGGATATACAGGTTGATGACAGCCTGAATTACATTGAGCGCCCAGTTGCAATCCTCGACAGGAAGTCGAAGGATTTGAGGAACAAGCGAGTGGAACTCGTGAAGGTGCAATGGCAGCACCGGAAGGGATCATAGTGGACTTGGGAGCCGGTGGAAGAGATGATGGAGCATTACCCCGAGTTGTTTCAGGATCGAGCAACAGACTTTGAGGACGAAGTCTAAAATAAGTGGGGGAGATTTGTAGCACCTGGTTCCTGGTATGTAAGATTTATCTGAGTATTTTGTATTATTGGCCTTGGACTCGGCGAGTTGGAGGCCCGACTCGCCGAGTAGAGACGGGACTTGGGACGCGGTTAAGTTGGCGACTCGGTGAGTCCGCGTTGTCTGATGAAACCCTAATTTCCAAGGGTTTGCACCCTATTTAAACCAACCATTTGCGCCCCAACTCCGCCCCCTTCACCCTCAGAAGCTCTTCA
Organism: Lactuca sativa; assembly: GCF_002870075.4. Classification (NCBI taxonomy): domain Eukaryota; kingdom Viridiplantae; phylum Streptophyta; class Magnoliopsida; order Asterales; family Asteraceae; genus Lactuca; species Lactuca sativa. The sequence continues at coordinate 30,540,507 of NC_056631.2, read as the reverse complement.
TACATTCTAGCCCTTGTTCTTGTGAGTTTGAGGCTTTTTAGTGTGTTTTCTTGAAGATTTTGCGAAGGAAGAGGAGTAGATCAAGAGGAAGGGAAGGAAGCCAAGCATCTTCGTGTTCTCTCAATAATTTCTTTGAGGTATAACTCGTTTTCCCTCTGTTTCTATGCTTATTACTCCATTAAAGTCCTTCTTGAACCATGTCCCAAGCTTGGTTGTGCATTGTTGGTTGATTCAAGTTGTTAGCCTTTAGATCTAGACCCTATTCAGTCCCTGGAGCTTAGATCTACTGCCTTTATGGAGTCATATTGCACACAAGCCCTAGATCTACCCTTTTTGGTGCACTTTGAGCCTTAGAACCTTTATTGGTGATGATCTACATGTAAAGTTAGAAACTTTACGTGTAAACCAGACCCTAGGAGCCCAGATCTATGAATGGCATGGACTTGATTCGAGCAAAATCGCGTATTTGGCTTTTGCATGAAGCAGACTCGGCGAGTCGCTCATCTGACTCGGCGAGTCTGGTCGCGAGTCTCCGAGTTTGTCCCCTTTTCGTTGTGTCGAGTTGAGTAGTGAGTCTTGGGTGGACTCGGTGAGTTGGTAGCCGAACTCACCCATGAAGGAACTCGGCGAGTCAGCGCCCTGACTCGGCGAGTTCAAGGCAATCTTCTTAGATCAAGAACAGACTTGGCGAGTTGTTCATACAACTCGGCGAGTCACAACATAAATTGTTCATCGGATGAAGATGAACTCGGCGAGTTGTTCATACAACTCGGCGAGTAGGATGAAGGACTTGGATATCAGTTTAGAAGGAGAACTCGTCGAGTCAACGCCCAACTCGACGAGTAGAGACGGGTTGCAGGACAATTGATTGGATAAGGACTCGGCGAGTTGGGGAGTCAACACGGCGAGTTGGGTCAACTGAAAGTTGACTCTGGCTTTGACTTTTAACTTGATCAAGGGTAAAATGGTCAATTTACCCGAAGGTCAGTTAGCGGTGTTTGATTGAGTGTTTTGTGGGAATTATAGCCGGAGGATTTCCGGAGCAGCAGCAGCAGCAGACAGTCAATTCCCACACATACCAGCAGCTATTTCGAGGTGAGTTTCCTTCCAGTAGGAACGGGTCTAAGGCACCAAGGCCGACCCATGTAGACGAGATGTTAGCACTAGAGTGTGGCCGAGCCCGTATCTCTTGGTTTAGTTAATTATGATATATGTGTCAGTATGATAGAGTTGTCTATACTTGTTGTCTGTGTGATACTTGTATATTATGAGTTAGCGGTGGAGTGTGGGCAAGGCCCGTATCTCTCCGAGAGTGGAGTGTGGGCTAGGCCCGTATCTCCCAGATAGTAGAGTGTGGGCGAGGCCCGTATCTCCCGGCTAGCGAAGTGTGGGCAGGGCCCGTATCTTCATGAGTGTGGGTGAGGCCCGTAACTCCTAGCTGAATGTTGTATGTTATATGCTTGCATGGTATGAGGTATTATGGGGGAACTCACTAAGCTTTGTGCTTACAGTTTACAGTTTTGGTTTCAGGTACCTTTTCATCGAAGGGGAATGAGCTAGCGCGGTAGCGGCACATCATACACACACACACTGTTTTCCGCACTTACGAGACTCCTCTGGGATTTATACTCTGATATTTCGATTGGCTGTATGATTTGGCTTTTAGACATGGTTTACGTTGTGATGTGGTTTGATCAAACAATGTTTTTAATTATTAATGTTTTCTAAAGTAATGTTTTAAAAACAAAATTTTGGGACGTGAAATTTGGGTCGTTACAACTTGGGAGGGTTTCCATGGCATCCTTATATGTTGTATACGTGGCTTATGTGGTTTATGTAGCTTTCATAGCTAATATGGATTATGTGATTATGTGGATTGTATGGGGTATGCTCTGGGGAACTCACTAAGCATTAGCTTATAGTTTGTTGGATTGTTTCAAGTACTTCTAAGCCTAAGGGCAAGGGCAAGGCTTGATGGCGCGGCATGTACTCTCTCAGGCGTTTTTATCGGACACTCTGATAATTGAAATAAAACTGTTGATGTTATGAATTTGAAAACGATTGTACTTGAGATTTGGTGGTTTATTGGGAAATGTTTTGACTATTTAAAAATGAAAAAAATTTATTTGAAAATTTGGGTTGTTACATTAAGACTATAATATATAGTGTTGTGTATGATTGTTTATGTACTAGCATGATTATATGTTATTGTTGTATGCGTATAGCGGGCGGGGCCGAGAGACAGTTGGGGCCTGGTAGAAACAAATATGTATACTGAGCGGGGCTCGATGCCAAGCGAGGATGTCGGACTCTGTCCGATGTCGAGCGGGGCCCGAGGAAGGGGCGGGGGCCCAGTTTATGTGATTCTGTGATTATGTGTATGGTATGTGGTAGTTTGGGGAAACTCATTAAGCTTCGTGCTTACAGTTTTCAGTTTTGATTTTAGGTACTTCCGGTAGCAAGGGGAAGAGCACAGGATGATTACAGTGCACACACCATTTGTTTAGCCTGAGATGTTTATACTCTGATGTATTTGACAGATGTTTTGAGACACACGACTTATGATTTTTATATGATGTTTGATAACTATGGTTTCTTAATGATTTAAAATGAAATTTTTGGACTGTATTTTCAGGATGTTTCAACATAATACCAATATGACATCTACATCGTAAAGATAGATACTACCCCTAGTAGGAAATTCAAGGTTCTTAACATTTGTACATCAAGTGTGTAAACGGTCTACAATTATAACATATGCAATTCACATTCAATGTATGCATTAACACACCACAACTATTCATATATTTCATTTCATAATTCCATTCACATATCATGATATGTAATTCATGATGCTAATATGTCATAGATACAATTCATATGTCATTAACATTTCACAAGATTCTTTTGAAATCATATACATATATCATTTCATAATGAAACTCAGGCAACTGAATATATAATAGTTTTATGACATGTCTCTTTTCGCGTAGGAGACTATGTAGCAGTCTAGTTTTAATCCACTTCCCATGCTATCCAAATTTGCATCAAACATATTCAATACCAACATTACACATGATAATATTAGGCTGGTAGGTGTGGTGCCACACTTGCCACGGTCTACGTAGGCGCCACGTCACACTTGTCACACTTTAGCCAAAAAATTTAATTTGTCAGGCGCGGGTTGTCATACTTGTCATGCTACCTTTTTTAATATTCAAAATAAATATTTCAAACATAGCATTTTTTAAAAAACTAAAAATTCAATAAACTTAAAATAAAAACATAGAAATTCAAAAATACGACAAACACACCAAAAAAAGATAGAATTAAATAAAAACCATAGAAACTAAAATCAACAAACCTAGATAGACCTAAATGACATCTTCATCAGAAAATTGACCTTCCAAATCGTCGACCGGTTTCGTGTTAACGTCGATGTGGTCGACATTCTAAATATGTTCCATCAAGTCCCTACGAAGAACATGTAGCGTCTCAACATCATGAACTATTTCCCTCCTTGACATGTACACCGCGCTTCCAACCTTAAAAGCTTGTGTCGGCAGAACGATCTCGTTTTCGTTATACTAACATATTGCATTTCCTTCGTATTCAACAATCATATTATGCAATATGATACAAGTATACATCACCTCACTCATTTTCTTCTCCTCCATATAAGGCGAGAGATATTTAAAAATATGCCAACGTTTTTTCAAAGCTCCAAATGCTCGTTTAACATCCTTTCTCGCCTTCTCTTGAGCTCTCTTAAACTTCAACCTTTTGCAATCATTTAGACAAGACAATGACTTCATAAAACAAGCACGTTCCGGATAGATCCCATCCACAAGATAATACCCGTTCCTATACGATGTTCCAGCTACTTGAAAGGATGAGTTGGTGTAGTCTTGTTATACATGTCGCCAAGTAATGGAGACATGTTAAGAACATTAATGACATTGATGGAGCCAGCTGAGCCAAATAATGCATGTCATACCCACATATCCTGTGAGGCCACCGCTTCAAGTATAACGGTTGGATAACCATGATCGTCTCGGGTGTATTGCCCTTTATCTACATATGGACAACAACCCCATGCCCAGTGGAGGTAATCTAGGCTTCCCAACATTCCAGGAAAGTCGTGCACATTTGAGTGATGAGCATACAATTATTGGATGCCACAAGAAGTAAGTTTACGCAAATATCGTGGACCATATAATCTCATGGCATACTTGCAAAATTTGTGAAGGCTAGTTCGTGCAGTATGTCCAGACATCGTAAGGTTCTCCTCTAGTGCATCGGGGCAAGTGACATACACTAATTAACGAACTGCAGCAATGCGTTTTTGTATTGGAGTAAAACCAACTGTATCTCTAGCATCTTGGCGTTGTTGAAAAAATGGACACGGTGTCGTGACGTCGTTGACGATAAGCAAAAACAGAGATTTATGCATATGGAACTGGCGACGAAAATAATATGCTATAAACGTGTCGTCATCCACAAAGTAATCTTGCATGAGTTGTTCATTAGCCGCCTCACGAAATCTTTGTATGTATCATCTCTTCCTCCGGCATGAATTCTCCATATTTTCTTGTTGTAGTTATTCGATCATCTGTTCCGCCTTTTAAATGATCTCTATGGTTGTTTCAAGCAAGACATCATACACGCCCGATGAAGATGACGAAGCCGGCATTTTAAGAGAGTGTATATGAGTTGTAAATTGATTTTGATGAGTTAAAATGGTTAAGGGTTGTAGTATTTATAGGATGTTAAAAATAAAGGAAAAAAATTAAATGGAAGTAGCCATTGCTAGCCAACCCCATTGGTCCACTCAACATAGTCGAACTTGACATTTACTCACCAAGATACCGAGCCGAGCTCGACAAGCCGAGGTGTCGGCCCGGTGTGCGCCGAACTATCCGAGCCCATACTGTCCAACCTTAAAGCTTCCATTAAAATTTTACATCATTTAGGTTTCATTGTCTAGATCATTCTTTTCCATATGCCTACAATTACCATAAAAGGCTTATTATTCACATCTAGGCAACCTACTTTCAATTATTACTTTATATATTATCGAGGTGCCTTTCATGTCGTTTAGTTTTATTGTAATACATTACTAGTTACTTCGTAAAGGTCATCAAATGCCACATGATATTTAAGTCTCATATTCTACAAATAAGATCTTACTTCTTTTAGGTTTATTACTTTATTTTAGCAATTTGCTTCAAATTCCATAATCATGTTATGACTGTTAATATAGTCATTCTAACAACATTTCAAACTCATTTAAAAGTATGCATCATAAAAGCATATTAGTCATTTTCGGTATTTTAAGCATTTTGTCTCATAATTGATTAATTAGTCGTATTTTAACAAAAAGTGCCATTTTCTTGCATACTTGTGTTTAACTCCACGTCGTTTAGTATAAACATACTCCAATAGTGATTTAGACATGTATAAAGGTTCATAGGATGTAACATCTAAAGTTTAGAGTTAGAAGTTTTGACATTTAAGTGTAAATTTAGCAAATAAATCAAATTTTATTTAAGTCGAGATATTTTAATTAGTTAAAATGTTTATTTGAAAGGTTACAAAATTAAGCTTAAGGAGTTGACTTATCATGAAATAGAATTAAGGTCTGTAGCTTAAGCTTAACATATCTAACTATTTTTGGGTTTTGTTTGTAAGAATATTTAACATTTGGGATCTATATATCTAGCTACAACTTAACGACTTATTTTTTTTTAGTAAAAACAGTGGCATGGAATTAGTTAAACTCCCAGCTCCTCTTCATTCTTGTCATACTTATATTTTTCATATAGAGTTTAATATTAGGACAAGAGTAAGTAATTTCAAGTATTTTTCCCACAAGAAACTCCCACTTATTAGGCACTTCTTCTATAATCTTATTGTTTTAGGACCTAATTTCTTCTAGTAGTGGTCATGTGATGTCTACCAATCTCAAATTTTGCACACAGTTTAAGTTTAGACACGATTAGACAGAACCAATTTGGTTAAAATATGAGGGTCAAAATACGACTTTAATACCGAATTGTAACACCTAAATTAAATTTTTTTTTTCCAGATTATGCAATCAAGTTCAAGGTTTATCATTAACGAAAATATTGTCCCTTCAAACACTTTTACAAAATAAAGCTCAACCACTTGGGTGTTACCATTTAACATTGAAAGTAAAGAAAACAACAGAATCTACAACATTTTACAACTAGGTATATGTTTAAGCTGTCTTCTCTCCAAATTTACGTGGCATTAGCGAACAAAAACCCAAATTTGAATGCATGTATTCATGATTTTGCGAGGGATTAGCGACAGAAAACCCAAATATGATATCATGTATTTGTGAGGGATTAACGACTGAAAACCCAAACCTTAATTCATGATGAGGTTGCAAAGGATTACGAATTGTTCGTCTTACTTTGGTCGCCCATATCCCAAAATGAACGTGACATGTTGCAATTTGTTGGCGTCATACGTAAAATCATTTGTTTAATCGATGGAACCTTTTCTGTTTTACAAAGATTTTGATGTAGATAAAAGACAGAAATTCAAAATGGAAAAGAATGGATTACATGAGACTCATCCAGTAGTAGACAATGAAGCCATGCTTTGTGCAAGCATCTGCAACCTATACAACTGGATAATATCCTCCTCGGTCAATTCCACCTCAACTACGTTCCCACCTCCTCCGCCACCATCTGCCACCGTGCTCTTTCCCTCAGCCGCTCCATAGGCTGGCGAATCATCATGGTACAACCCTGGCACCACCTCCGTGGTGGCACAAGCAGTGTGCAGGTTAAACTCACACTTCTGACAACTGTATGCCCAGTGCCTACCCTCCAAGACCTTCCTACAAATGTTACAATATTCAAGATCGGTGTTACTTCCTCTCCGGGGAACCACCGGAACGCCATAGAAAAGATTAAGTTCATGTTGGTGGGCTTGGTGAGTTACGGAGACAGGCAAGAAAGCACAGCCGACGTGAAGATCAAACTCGCATAGGGTGCAGCAGTAGGAGAAGGATTTCCCGGGATGACCACAGGCGTTACAAATGAAGGTGCCGCCGGCGTAGGTAGGGTGAGGGAGGAGGATGAGTGGGTGGGGTTGATGAGATGGGTGTTTTACATAACGGCCGGCGTTGGCACAGTGGTCATGGAGGAAGAAGTTGCATTGGTGACAGGCGTGGACGGCGGTTGTAGTGTTGTCACAGGCGGAGTCGCAGCCGGAGCAGTTGACTTGTTGGCCTAATTCATAAACACGGTGGATGATTAAGTTGTGGGGGTGGCTGAAATGCTTGTAGTCCATGCTTTCCGATGCAATCGAATCCCACCGGTGATGTAGCTAGGTGGGTTGAAGCATAAATAGATTAGGAGGAAGTTGACCAAGTCATAATCCATCTGTATCCAGAGAATCTTTGGATAACAAATTACAAGTCAACGGCAAATGCTTGGAGACTTTTTACTTTTGGATGTTGGGGGAATGTGATGGGGACTTTTATTTGTAATTTCATGCATAATAAGTAAATTAATATATATATATATATATATATATATATATATATATATATATATATATATATATATATATATATATATATATATATATATATATATATATATATATATATATATATATATATATTATTTGTTAGAATTTCTGGTGATGTATAGTTAAAAAGTATGGAAATATTGTTAATACATATAATTACAAGCTATTACATCGGTCCTATTTTGGTCCCCTTTTGACATAATTCTTTTTTGTCAACTACAATCATGAAGTCCAACTTGAATGCAAAGCTTCATATAGAAGCAAACATGGAAAGAAATGGAGGATTACAGTTAGTTGAAGTAAGGATAACATGCGTACTTTAAGGGTTGCTCTATTTGGATGGAGAGAAAGACCTAATCTAGGTCGATTCTGTTTTTTCAATGATATTCTTTAAATTTCTTTTCGAATATGCAAAGATTCAAGTGAATAAAAATGCAATTATTTCTATTGGATCGACCCCAAACTTCTAAATGAGCGTTGTATGGATGCTATGTGTAACGAAATGTATTTGAAGTTTAACCTGTGGTCGGTATAATTCTCCAATTATTTTTTGAAGAAAAACCTCAACGTCCACATGTCATATCTACACAATATTTATTTATTTATTAATGTTTACAAAATACAAAATACAAAATACAAAATCTATGGTGTCGACTTGTAGTCACATTGACTACCTACACTGAAGACAATACTTTCGCCGTCTATAAAAATCATATAATTTGTAGTCATTGAAACCTGTAATCAACATAAATTTTATTGAAGATGCATTATGGTTATGTTTGGTTTTGTTTTCCATTAAAACCAAAACCAAAACCAAACCATCAAATTTGGTTTTGAATTTGAAAAAAATAAAGAATTTTCGTGTTTCATTTGTGTTGGACCCGAACCAAATTGATTGGTTGGCCATTAACCCAAAAATATAAAACCATCAGCTTTTCATTTTTAAACTCACCGAATGATAAATATCAATACTGGGCCGTATGGCTTCTATGGGCTCGCGCAAAAAGGGAAGTGTGTCGTACTTAACTATTTATTAGTTACGCAACTTTTTCTATTTAATTAAAATTTCGATTTCCCATCGGTTTTAGGGTTGTACATATATTTTTTGAGGAAATTAACTTATTAGGGTAATTATCTTTTTGTTTTGTTTATATGTAGATAATTTAATTTTTATATAAATCTAGGTAAAAAACTTGTTGGCAACATTCACATATGACTATGACTAGTTATAACTTCATATAGTTGGTCATAATGGTTATATGCGAATACTTTCAACAAGTTTTTTACCTAAATATATACAAAAAAAATTACCTAAATGTGATTAAAACGGAAAAGTAATCACCCTGATCAGTCAATTTTTATTTTTATTAAGACGGTCGATCATAATGTTTGTAATATTAATAGATCAGTTCAGTTTCCTTAGAACAATATTTATGGTCATTTATGAGCATTTAAATAGGTGACAACATGTTGGAAGTCACTTTTATAGTATAATTATCAAATAGCTCTCTCTCTCTCTCTCTCTCTCTCTCTTTATATATATATATATATATATATATATATATATATATATATATATATATATATATATATATATATATATATATATATATGAGTTTTTCTTTTAAATTCTTGTAATACATATAGCAAGACAAGATTCATTGACGACGGTGTTTCCTTCATGTAATTGCTCTTCATCTCTAGTCCTTTTAATCTCTAGTAAATTTTAATATTTATATTTAATATCTTAAGCAATAAATTTTTATAAAATGAAGATTTTTTTTTCGGTTAAATTTGGACTTTGTTTTACCAAAGTAGTGTATTTTAAAAAGATATTTACCAAAATGCTGTAGTTGTAAATTTATTTACCATTTAAGTTAAATTTTATACAAAAATCAAAATAAAAAGGTAAAAGAAAAAAGAAGAGAAATTAAATTATCAGGGTAATTACCTTTTCGTTTTGCTCATATTTAGGTGATTTTTTTGTACACGTCTATAGACAACGAACTTATTAGAAGTGTTCACATATGACCATTATGACCAATTGTAATTTGCTACAGTCGATCATAATGGTCATATGTGAACACTTCCAACAAGTTCGTTACCTAGATGTATATAATATAAAGTTACACAGATGTGAAAAAAATAACAAAAAATTACGCTGATAAATTAATTTCCTTATTTTTTTCCCAAAAAATATAAAAGAGGCCTTGAACGGTTATTTCGCCGAGTTTAAATTATTTATAAGCTTTATCGATAATTCAATATCATATTCAAAAAATTATTTTTTTCATTCATTCACGTATTCAAAATTAATTCAATTTTTATGATTTATTTTACTTGAACAAAAAAATTTTATTAAAAAATACAAAGAAGCTAGAAAAAAATTATTACAAAGAATAGAAGTTAAAGCAGAATTTTGTAACCAATAGATTCAAATCCAAAAACAAATTATATCCGCTTGGATGTTCATTTGGATAGATCGGTTCGATCTGATCCAATCAAGTAAATCCAAATTTATTTCGTTTTTCAAAACACGAATCCAACTAATCCAAATATGATCCAATCCATCGCTTTTTATAATTCGGTTTTCAAAAAACTAAACATTTTAAAAACACATATAATTAGAATAGTGGACAACTTTATAGAAAAAACAAAAACAAATTATATTGTTGTGTTTTAAAATTTATAAACAACTCCTATAAAAACAAGTTATAGTTTAAAATTTTATTGATAATTTTTTAGAGAAAATACATATTAAGGTTTTTTATTAGGTAAAACATTTTGAATCTATTTGGAAAAAATATATATATATATATATATATATATATATATATATATATATATATATATATATATATATATATATATAGGGTTAGGTTCATTTGAGACCACTTATATTTTGTGAGACCGTGAGACGCATTTGTTTATTTTTTTTTATTTATTTTTTATTTTTTTTTAGTTAATTCATGTTCCGAAAATAATATTTAAAAAAAGAATTTTTTGATTTTTCCATTTATTTTGCATTTTAAAATTATTTTTAGAATATGTACAGTGTAATATTCTATTTAGAATATTTCACGTATTTTTCAAAAAAAATAGAATTTTTTTTTTTAGTTAATTCAAGTTCCGAAAATAATATTTAAAAAAAGAATTTTTAGATTTTTCCATTTATTTTGCATTTTAAAATTATTTTTTAGAATATGTCAGTGAAATATTTAGAATATTTCACGTATTTTTAAAAAAAAAAAAACGGATTTTTTTTTAATTTTTTTTTATATTTTTTTTATATTTTTTTTAGTTAATTCAAGTTCCGAAAATAACATTTAAAAAAAGAATTTTTGGGTTTTTCCATTTATTTTGGATTTTAAAATTATTTTTAGATTTGGTCTCACGGTCTCACAAAATTAGAATGGTCTCAAATGAACCTGAACCTATATATATATATATATATATATATATATATATATATATATATATATATATATATATATATATATATATATATATATATATATATATATATATATATTAAAAACAAATAAATAGTATTTTTTTTCTTTTGATTTTTTTTTTTGAATTATTAGGCTCTTATTTCATAAATCAATACAAATCCAAAATCCATAATAATAATTCTAAAAATCATAGTATCTAAATTAAATAGTTCAATCCGAATAGTTTAATAGTACAATTAATTTTTATCCAAATAGTGAACGTCCCTAGTATCTACCCAAGAGACTAAAGATCGGATGGTGACATGATTGTGGATTTGAACACTCCACCAAATCCAAATCACATTACGACCCCATAAATCTAAAATCTCCACACATCCTGCAAAAAGACGATCAATTGTCTTTACCATCTCTGAGCAAACACGACACATAATCGACTCTATAACAATATCCCTTTACAAAAGTCTCACTCTTATAAAAATACTCTCATATGTCACCTTAAAAAATATTCAACTTTATAGGAATCTAATTGTTCCATCTAGTCTCTATTCCACCAATAACAAGCATCCTACTATCCAAATAAGCACCAGAAAAAATAGAATTTTTTTTTTATGATTTATTAACAAATTAACAAAACATAACCCATATTTATTAAATAATTAAAATCTATAATAAAGTTTATTCCATTTCAAAATTTTGAGAGTTTTCATATCACACTAGGTTAATAATTTTTTTTTTTATAAAAAATACATCTAAAGTCTATAAAAATGTATTTTATATTCATTAGTAATACTTTTTAAAGAAAAGCCGAATTAGAATCATATCACGGAAATTTTGTAGACTTTAGATGTATTTATTTTATAAAAAATAATTAACTTTAAATTAATTATAATTACTTATAATTAATTAGTATTTTATATTCATTAGTAATACCTTTTATAAAAACATACAATTGTAATTGGTGAAAGGTTGAACATATTACAGGTTACAACTCAACTCTTAATCAATTCTAATTAACCCATAATTAATTCTAATTAACTCTAAATTAATTATAATTATTTCTAATTAATATATTAATCATATAATATGTTAATAAAATATTTATCTCTTTCCTAAAATCAATCTAAGCAATTCCCAAAAGGGCTTTACTTTTATTAATCAACATTATACCAATTTAGTTTGGACCTTATACACCTTAATCCAACTGTCTCACTTGGATAAGTCACTAAATACAATTTCTCATACAACTTCGAATAACCAGTAAATAGCGTTTTCAAGACACCACCAGACTATGTTGGTCCTAAGATAAGTGATCAATTATTCATTCGTTCTTCTAGATATTGTACGAACATGAGACATAGATTAGAATCAATCTCTTGTCTAAGATTCTACTTCCTGATAATCTCGTTTTGTGATGACTATTACCAATTAAACACATCAAGTTAGTCATGGTCGAGCCCAACACTATAATGTCAATATCAAAACATCGAGGGGCCCAAAGATATCAATTTTCCTATTAAGACAAAAGGAACGAATAAACTTCAACTATATAATAATAATAATACAATTTCACCCATCGAGTCATACATGAAAATACCCTTTATAGCACCCAGTTACGAGATGCGTTGGAATAAACCAATGTACAACCAACTCGTAAAATATGACTTACATATATCCGTTTTAAGAATAGTGGATATTATCGTTTTAGAATTACTCCTTATTAAATCCATGAAGTAATCTTTAAGTGTGAGTTTAACCAATACTCAAAATCTTTATTTCTCATGAATTCTGCAGCAACTCCAATGTAATGTCTAATCTACAAACAATTCATGATAGTCTTAAATCAATAATTACTCCTAAAATACGACCGCCTGTGGTGCTTCAAATAACTTAATACTCAGGAAGTAAAACATGCAAATAGAAAATCAACAATAAATTAATTGACAAATAGCATCATACACACTGAATATAAACAACTATCTATTTAATTAATCACTATTCAATTACAACTTTAATGTTATATAGTTTCAAAATAATGTCAACACTAACATCTAAAATATAATATCGTCTCTTAGTCTAATGCTCCTAGCATGCTCAAAGTGTTTGACCTTGCTCGGACCCTTCGTAAGAGCATCAACATGATTCTCTTCTGATGATACACGATTCACCATGAGTGCACCCTCTTTAATCTTATGTCTAATGTAGTGAAATTTCCTCTCGATGTGCCTAGATTTACGATGATCTTTAGGTTCTTTTGTCAAAGCTATTGCACCCTTGTTATTACATAAAATCTCCATTGGATCTTGGATTAATAGAACAATTCCAAGATCTCAAATAAAATTATTAAACCACATAGCCTCCTTTGCTGCCTCGCTTGTTGCAATATACTCTGATTCACAAGTGGAGCCAGCCATTGTTTATTTCTTGGAATTTTTCTAAGTTACTGCTCCACCATCTAACAAGAAAACCCACCCATATTGAGAATAACTATTATCTTCATCTGTTTGAAAAAGGTGTCACTATACTCACAAACTACCACATACCACATAATAACATATAAAGCTCATACTGGGCCTTGCCCACTACATCAGACCGAAGTCCGAAGCTGACTGGAACATCGGACCGAAGTCCGAAGCTGACTGGGACCTTCATCCCCTACATCGGACCGAGTCCGAAGCTGACTAGGACATCGAACCGAAGTCCGAAGCTGACTGAGACATCGGGCCGAAGTCCGAAGCTGACTGGGACCTACGTCCCCTACATCGGACCGAGTCCGAAGCTGACTAGGACATCGAACCAAAGTCCGAAGTTGACTGAGACATCGGGCCGAAGTCCGAAGCTGACTGGGACCTACGTCCCCTACATCGGACCGAAGTCCGAAGCTGACTGGACATAGTATAAACATATCAACGGGCATAAACACATAAATCCTGTCTGAACCACGAAGGCATCAAACATACTAACTACTACATCAGATCGAGGTCCGAAGCTGACTGCTAGCTAAACGGGCCGACATTGTGGCCTTAGACCCGATCCTACTGGAAGGCAACTCACCTCGTGAACTGGCTGCTGTGTGAATGGCTCTGGAAGCTAACTGCTGTTGCTCCGGTATCTCCCCGGCTACAAGTCCATAAACACACTCAATCAAATGCTAAACACTGCACTGGGTAAAATGACTCTTTTACCCTTGGTCAAAGTCAACTCTCTCGATCAAAGTCAACCCACAGTTGACCTGACTCGCCGAGTTGGGCCGCCAACCCGCCGAGTATCTAATCTCACTTCTCGACCCTACTCGTGGCTACTCGTCGAGTGTGGCATCGACTCGACGAGTACCCTCTCGATCCAAGAACTCAGACAATCTTCATCCGACTCACCGAGTCATATGAACAACTCGACGAGTTGTTCTTGAGCTAAGAAGATTGCCTTGGACTCGCCGAGTTGTATGAACAACTCGTCGAGTCCCTCCATTACTGAGCCTGCCCTCCAACTCACTGAGTCCACTCTACCACTCACGGCTTCCACTCGACAACACTCAAAAAGGGGAAAAATGGGACTCGCGTCCTGACTCGCCGAGTCGTTCTTCCGAATCGCCGAGTCACATCCATGCAACTACTCTAAACTCGATTCTGCTTGAATCCATCGCATACAAATGATAGATCTGAGTCCAATGAGCTGATTCACCACGTAAAGTTTCCAACTTTACGTGTACATACACATGAAAAAGGAGATAAAGGCTAAAAAGGCACTTAGAAGAGTAGATCTAGGGTTCTTATGCAAAGCATCTTCAAAAAGGCAATAGATCCGGGCTCTACAACTCCTAAATGAACAGATCTAGGGATATCTCGACCTATTAAGGCATCCAAACAACTATAAGGATTGGAGAATGCATCAAACTAGCCCTAGAAGAGTTCAAATGGAAATCTAAAGCATAAAACAGAAGGAATCCGAGAAATACCTCAATGAACTCTGATTTTGCCCTTGGATCTTTGCTCAACACCTCTTCTCCTTGCTCCTTTCTTCTTCTTCTTCTTCAAGCCTTCAAAATCCACACAAAAGCACTCAAAACAAACAAGGGATGGATGAGGGTTTTCTCACAGCTCTCTGAGGGTGAAGGAGGCGAGTTTGGGGCACAAAGCATTGCTTAAATAGTGAGCAACCCGAGGATTTAGGGTTTCTTCCAGGCAGGCAGACTCGCCGAGTCGCCAACTAACAGGTGCACGAAAACTCGACCCTACTCGATGAGTCAGGCCATAGACTCGCCGAGTCCCTCAATAAAACTTCTAAATAAAAGCCACGAAAGCATCATACCAAAGACGGGGCGTTACAATTCTCCCCCACTTGTCTCAGACTTCGTCCTCGAAGTCTGTTGTGGCTGAATCTGCAAATAACTCCGGGTAATGCTCTCTCATTTCTTCCTCAGCCTCCCACGTCCACTCAGACCCCTTCCGGTGCTGCCACTGCACCTTCACTAACTGAATTGCCTTGTTCCTCAAGGTCTTTTCCTTCCGGTCCAGAATCGCGACCGGCCTCTCAATATAATTCAGGCTGCTATCAACCTGAATATCCTCTAGGGGAACAACTGCTGACTCATCCACCAAACACTTCCTCAACTGAGACACATGGAAAGTGTTGTGGATCTGGCTAAGCTCTACAGGAAGATCCAACCGATAAGCAACCCGACCCACTCAGGCCAAAACCCTGAAGGGACCAATGAACCTAGGGCCCAGCTTGCCCCTCTTCCGGAACCTGATGACACCCTTCCAGGGTGAGACCTTCAGGAGGACCAATCGCCCACCCGGAACTCGAAGTCTGAACGCCTCCTGTCGGTGTAGCTCTTCTGCCGACTCTGCGAAGTCTGCAGTCTATTACGGACCTGCTGAATCAACTCGGTCGTCTTGAGCACCACCTCTATGCTCCTAACGACTCGCTGACCGACCTCGCCCCAACAAATCGGGGTCCTACACTTCCTCCCATAAAGCATCTCAAAGGGAGGTCGATCAATGCTCGCATGATAACTGTTGTTATACGAAAATTCCGCTAACGGAAGATACGTATCCCAACTGCCACCGAAGTCTAGAACACACGCTATGAGCATGTCCTCGAGAGTCTGAATCGTCCTCTCGCTCTGCCCGTCCGTCTGAGGGTGGAAAGCGGTGCTGAAATGAAGACGAGTACCCATCTCGTCGTGAAACCGCTTCCAGAATCTGGATGTAAAACGGACATCTCGGTCTGACACTACCGATACCGGCACTCCATGACGTGCCACGATCTCACGCACATAGATATCGGCTAACTTTTCTGTTGATATACTCTCCTGAATCGGGATAAAATGAGCACTCTTCGTCAACCGATCCACTACTACCCATATCGAAACTACTCCTCGTGCGGTCCTGGGAATCTTGGTGACAAAATCCATGGTGATGTCCTCCCATTTCCACACGGGAATGTCTAACGGCTGCATTTTGCCGTGAGGCCTCTGGTGCTCCGCCTTGACCTTCCTGCAGGTCAGGCACCTCTCAACATACCAAGCGACATCCCGCTTCATGCAGGGCCACCAATAATCAGGTCGAAGATCTCTATACATCTTCGTCGCCCTTGGATGGATAGAAAATCGAGACTTATGAGCCTCATCCATCAACACCTGCCGTACTCCTCCCCAGTACGGTACCCACACTCTCCCATGGAGTGTCAGCAATCCCCGGCTGTCATAATCAAACGAAGCTACTCGGCCCACTACCCTCTCACACTTTTTCCTCTCCTCCTTGAGGCCCTCAACCTGAGCCTCCTTGATCCGTTCCAACAACGGAGTAATCACTGTCATCCTCAAACACAAACCTCTGATAGGGGCTGTCGACACTTTGCGGCTCAGGGCGTCGGCCACCGCGCTGGCCTTCCCTGGATGGTAAAGGATCTCACAATCATAATCATTCAGCACATCCAACCACCTCCTATGCCTCATGTTCAGACTCGGCTGATCCATAAGGTACCTCAAACTCTTGTGATCCGTGTAGATAGTACAACGGACCCCATAAAGATAGTGCCTCCAAATCTTGAGGGCAAACACAACCGCCCCCAGCTCTAAATCATGGGTAGGATAATTAGCCTCGTGAGGCTTCAACTGCCTCGAGGCGTAAGCTATCACATGGCCTCGCTGCATCAACACTGCTCCCATACCTGTGATTGAGGCATCACAGTAGACTACGAAGTCCTCTACTCCCTCTGGCAAGGTAAGGATCGGAGCCTCGCATAATCTCTGCCTGAGGGTCTCGAACGCTGCCTGCTGCTCGGGCCCCCAACGAAATACCACCGACTTCTTGGTCAGTCGGGTGAGCGGCACTGCTATCTTGGAGAAATCCTGAATGAATCTCCGGTAATACCCTGCCAACCCTAGGAAGCTCCGAATCTCAGATGGAGACTTCGGGACCTCCCACTGCATCACAGCCTCTATCTTGGCCGGATCCACCAAAATACCCTTCTGGTTGACGAGGTGACCAAGGAACTGCACCTCGCGCAACCAGAACTCACACTTGGAGAACTTTGCGAAAAGCTTCTCCCTCCTCAAAACTTCTAGCACCTCCCTCAGGTGCTCCTCGTGCTGCTCCTGCGTCTTGGAATATACCAAGATATCATCTATGAATACTATCACTGACCGATCCAGCATCGGCCTGCACACGCTATTCATGAGATCCATGAACGTGGCTGGGGCATTGGTGAGCCCAAATGGCATCACCACAAACTCATAATGACCATACCTGGTCCTGAAAGCAGTCTTCTGCACATCCTCATCCCTAACCCGCATCTGATGATACCCGGAGCATAGATCGATCTTGGAGAACCAAGACGCTCCCTGAAGCTGGTCAAACAAATCATCTATCCTTGGAAGTGGGTAACGGTTCTTCACCGTTACCTTATTCAACTCCCGGTAATCTATACACATACAATGCGACCCATCCTTCTTCCTCACAAACAGGATCGGCGCTCCCCAAGGCGAACTGCTCGGCCGAATGAAACCCTTGTCTAGCAGCTCCTGCAGCTGCGTAGACAATTCCTGCATCTCAGGGGGAGCTAGGCGATACGGTGCCTTGGCTATCGGAGCCGCACCAGGAATCAGGTCGATCCTAAACTCAACCTGCCTCTCAGGAGGTATCCCCGGTAAATCCTCGGGAAATACATCCGGGAAGTCTCGCACTATCGGAACATCACCCACTGTCGTCTTACCCTTCTCCCGGGCATCCAAGACATAAGCTACATAACCAGCGCAACCCTGCTGAAAATAGCGCCTCGCCCTTGCGGCGGAACAAAAGGTCGGTCCGCGCTGTGGCCTCTCGCCCTGAATCACTAACTCTCCCCCACTGGGAGTGCGAACCCTCACTAGCTGAAGCTCACAATCAATCACCGCCCCATTGGGGCTTAGCCAATCCATGCCCACAATAACCTTATTCCCTCGCAGGGGAATAGGAACCAGGTCCACCGAAAACTGCTCGTCAAACAACTGAAGAGAACACCCTCTATGCACTCTGGCAACCCTCACGGTCCTGTCATCTGCTATCTCAACCTCTAGTGGACATTCCAGCTCCCCTGGAGCTCTGCTAAATCTCTTGCTAAGCGCAAGCGATACGAATGATCGGGTAGCCCCCGAATCGAATAATACCATAGCAGATATGCCGTTCACAGAGAACGACCCTATATAAACATATAATCATAAGCAATAATCAATCAATAAAATAAAGAGATGAAGGGAAGATACATACCCGTCACCACATCAGGAGTCGCCCGCGCCTCCTCTGCTGTTATCTGAAACGCCCTACTCTTCGCCACTGGCGCCTCGGCTCGGCCCTGCCGGCCATCTGTAATCCTCAAAGTAGCAGGGGCAGGTGCAGCCACCTTCCCTACTGCAGCTAAATTCGGACACTGGGACTTTTTATGTCCCCTCTGATTGCACTGAAAGCAAATCAGATCTGATGCTGCAACGGCAGTAGCAGGGGCCGTACAATCCCTGCTCAAATGCCCAGTCCGACCGCACTTGAAGCAGCCGAAACTCCCTGCCTTGCACACCCCATCGTGCATCTTCCCACACCTGCCACATCGACTGTGGCTCGGCTGAAACCTGGACCTATGATCTGAAACCTTGGGCTTTTTGCCCAAACCTCCTGAACCCGAAACCGCCTCCGGTTTCCTCTTCTTCTCCATCTCAAGGTCAATCTCCCTCTCTCGAGCCCTAGCAATCATGTCGTCCAACGTTTTACAGCTGGACCGGCTCACAAACTGGCGAATATCACTTCGCAACATCTCATGATATCGGACCTTCTTCATCTCCTCATCGGCTGCATACTGAGGAACAAGAAGAGCCCTCTCCCTGAACTTGGCGGTGATCTCCGCCACAGTCTCTGTAGTCTGGGTGAGGTCCTGAAACTCTCTGGCTAACTGTTGCACCTCAATAACTGGTGCAAACTCCACCCTGAACCTGGTAGAGAAATCAGCCCAGGTCATGGCATCCAATGCTGCATCATCTCCAATGGTATGTCCGACCTCCTCCCCCCAATCCCGTGCCCTGTCCTTCAGAAGACAGGACGCCAATCTGACCTTGTCCCCCTCGGGACACCTGCTAGTGTGGAACGCGTTGGCCACATCCGCCAACCATCTTGTATTCTCTATGGGGTCCCGCGCCCCATGATAGTCTGGAGCTCCACATGCTCTGAACTCCCTGAATGTAAGTGTGCGCGACCCCATCATGGCCGCCACCTCGGCACGGAAGGTGCCTAATCTCTCATCCATCAGCTCTAGGATACCCTCCTTGATCGAACCGAATATCATAGGAGTCTGCTCTAAAATGATACGAGTAATCTCTGAAGAAAGAAACTCTCTGGTCTGCTCATCCATGTGCTCGTTCTCCGAGCCTGATCCTGATCCCTCCCCGGCACCTCCACTGCCGGCTGTTGTCCTCGGACGCAAAACCACCATTCTGAAACACATCATAGCAATATCAGAAAACTGAAATATCTCAAGGGATCATTGATACTACTACTAGCTTCCTGGTCTTGTCTCGGCCTTCCTTGATTCGAGTACGGATCCTCTGCTTTCAGTAGTGCGGGCCCATACTACCTTCCACATCTATCCGTACTTTCCTCAAGAACTGCCTTGACTCCACCAAGTCACTTCTACTACTACTGATCTCTGCTACTCTCATCCTAGGCTTGCCCTAGGGAAATCTCTGACTCCACTCATCCAGTCCTCAGCTGCTGAAGGCCTCCTTGTAATGCCAATTAGCCACCACCTGAATACCATCACATGTGATGAGGCTCAGATAATCCTTCGAGTAAAAGGTTCGTCCCTACAACGGTTGGACTCAAACAAGAGCTGCGCAATAGGGCCAAACCCAACACTCTGAGATTATTCAACCCTGATCACATGTGACGTGACGTATTCACCTAATGGCTAACTCCCATCACTCAGAGTCCCACAAAGCACAAAGCAAGCAGCATTCGGACACAAGAAACTATTCAAGCAATTCTATCCTCATAACGACAAAACTGTACTAGCATACAATGCTAAACTCATACTATCAGGCATAACCTAAACAGGCTATCCTACTGCTGTCTACTCAATACTAGCATGCAATTCTCATAAGGTTGTAACACATATAGCAGGCACATAAGACATCCTCCTAGATCCTTAGTCCTATACTAGCATGTTGTTCTACTGAAACTGGAACAATTAATCATAATAATAAAACTTGTATTGGTAATTTGGGAGTACTTACTTGAGCTCGGCTGATCGCATGCACCACACCCTTATCTTGTTTTTTTTTTAAAAATTCTTTTCTGTCTAAGTGCTTTTCAAAATCTCATTCGAAAACATTTTTTTTTCTTTTTGAAAATCTTTTTATCTTTCATTTAGTTTGAGTTCAGATGCACCAGGAGGTGTATCCGAATCCCTCAAACCAGGGCTCTGATACCAACTTGAAACGACCCAAAAATACGACCCGAAAATTTCATTTTTAATATAACTAAAAATCATAAACTGTGTATAACATAATAAAACCATGCGTTGCGTATCTCCAAAACCATACTAAAAAACTGTGAGAAAACTATGTCACAACTGTATCAAAACATGTCTAAGAAAACTGAATCAACTCCCAGGATAAAACTGAAGTTGTGGTGTGTGCAATGCCATCATCCCGAGCTCTTCCCTTTGCTTGCGGAAGTACCTGAAACCAAAACTGAAACTGTAAGCACAAAGCTTAGTGAGCTCCCCCAAACTACCACATACCACATAATAACATATAAAGCTCATACTGGGCCTTGCCCACTACATCGGACCGAAGTCCGAAGCTGACTGGAACATCGGACCGAAGTCCGAAGCTGACTGGGACCTTCATCCCCTACATCGGACCGAGTCCGAAGCTGACTAGGACATCAGACCGAAGTCCGAAGCTGACTGAGACATCGGGCCGAAGTCTGAAGATGACTGGGACCTACGTCCCCTACATCGGACCGAGTCCGAAGCTGACTAGGACATCAGACCGAAGTCCGAAGCTGACTGAGACATCGAGCTGAAGTCCGAAGCTGACTGGGACCTACTTCCCCTACATCGGACCGAAGTCCGAAGCTGACTGGGACCTACTTCCCCTACATCGGACCGAAGTCCGAAGCTGACTGGACATAGTATAAACATATCAACTGGCATAAACACATAAATCTTGTCTGAACCACGAAGGCATCAAACATACTAACTACTACATCGGATCGAGGTCCGAAGCTGACTGCTAGCTAAACGGGCCGGCATTGTGGCCTTAGACCCGATCCTACTGGAAGGAAACTCACCTCGTGAACTGGCTGCTGTGTGAATGGCTCTGGAAGCTAACTGCTGCTGCTCCGGTATCTCCCCGGCTACAAGTCCATAAACACACTCAATCAAATGCTAAACACTGCACTGGGTAAAATGACTCTTTTACCCTTGGTCAAAGTCAACTCTCTTGATCAAAGTCAACCCACAGTTGACCTGACTTGCCGAGTTGGGCCGCCAACCCGCCGAGTATCTAATCTCACTTCTCGACCCTACTCGTGGCTACTCGTCGAGTGTGGCATCGACTCGACGAGTACCCTCTCGATCCAAGAACTCAGACAATCTTCATCCGACTCGCCGAGTCATATGAACAACTCGACGAGTTGGTCTTGAGCTAAGAAGATTGTCTTGGACTCGCCGAGTTGTATGAACAACTCGTCGAGTCCCTCCATTACTGAGCCTGCCCTCCAACTCACTGAGTCCACTCTACCACTCACGGCTTCCACTCGACAACACTCAAAAAGGGGAAAAATGGGACTCGCGTCCTGACTCGCCGAGTCGTTCTTCCGACTCGCCGAGTCACATCCATGTAACTACTCTAAACTCGATTCTGCTTGAATCCATCGCATACAAATGATAGATCTGAGTCCAATGAGCTGATTCACCACGTAAAGTTTACAACTTTATGTGTACATACACATGAAAAAGGAGATAAAGGCTAAAAAGGCACTTAGAAGAGTAGATCTAGGGTTCTTATGCAAAGCATCTTAAAAAAGGCAATAGATCCGGGCTCTACAACTCCTAAATGAACAGATCTAGGGATATCTCGACCTATTAAGGCATCCAAACAACTATAAGGCTTGGAGAATGCATCAAACTATCCCTAGAAGAGTTCAAATGGAAATCTAAAGCATAAAACAGAAGGAATCCGAGAAATACCTCAATGAACTCTGATTTTGCCCTTGGATCTTTGCTCAACACCTCTTCTCCTTGCTCCTTTCTTCTTCTTCTTCTTCAAGCCTTCAAAATCCACACAAAAGCACTCAAAACAAACAAGGGATGGATGAGGGTTTTCTCACAGCTCTCTGAGGGTGAAGGAGGCGAGTTTGGGGCACAAAGCATTGCTTAAATAGTGAGCAACCCGGGGATTTAGGGTTTCTTCCAGGCAGGCAGACTCACCGAGTCCCGAATATGGACTCGCCGAGTCGCCAACTAACACGTGCACGAAAACTCGACCCTACTCGACGAGTCAGGCCATAGACTCGCCGAGTCCCTCAATAAAACTTCTAAATAAAAGCCACGAAAGCATCATACCAAAGATGGGGCGTTACATCATTCATTGGTGTTGATTTAGGGTAACTTTTGTTTGCCTTTGTTAATGTTAATTAAGTGTGTTTGGTGAACCAACTATGACAGATGTGCATGAGGTCAAACAAAGAGGTATTTTCGTCATTTCCTCTTTATAAGTAGTTTACTTCCTTACTCGAAAGTACCTTTCTTTTTCCCTGTGATTTTTTGCTTTCAGAATTATAGAGCCCTTGGAATTAACGAAGCGAAAATGGTGAAATGCCCGTGTGGATGTGCCGCCATAATAAGAATGTCTTCCACTTTGTCCAACCCTGGAAGACCTTTCTATGCTTGCCCCACTTAGGTGTGTGTTAGTTTGTTCACTGTAGCCCTAATTTATTATTTTTTCCATTCTAAGTCTCTCACTCGAAAATTCATTTTGTTAGGGACCTCGTAATGGTTTTGTTTGCTGGGTAGAAGAAGCAGACACTAAGAATATGAGTGTTGAAGCAGTTATGATTACAGGTTTGGCTAGGTCAAAAAAGAAGCTTGAATCAACGATTTGGAAGCTGAAGATGTGTTTAGTTGTTAGTTGGATTGTTTTCTTTGGCATAATTGTTTACAAGTTGTAATAGTTTGCTGATGTTAATTTCCTTTTAATGGAAGTACTATGTTGTCCATGTACCTTTAGTTTAATTTAATCAAAAAACAATGGGTACGTTAGATGGGATCCGATGTTACATTTGTAGTTTATTTGTTGATAGTGACATTGGAAATAGCTTCAACTTGAACAAATGGGACCATATGTAGTTAAACTAATGTAAAAAATGGACCCCAATACCATGCATGTCCATAACTAACACACAATCATAAGCACACTCAAACCATTAACATTACAAACGGTTGTACATAACACCAAACATCCAAACTTATTTCGAAACATCACAAGTATATAACACCAAATATCCACACTTAATCTGAAACATCACAATTTGATCCTAAATAACAAGTACATAATAACATACATTGAAATTTAATTCATATTCAAGTTCCATTGGCTTGTCACTAGTGTTGCCTTCCCCATTCTTACCCTTAACCCTTGTAGTAAGTTTTTTGTTGATTATTCTTTCAAACTTCTTTCTTTTCTTGATAATTACCTTCTTACCCTTACCTCCTTGCTCATATTTACAATCCATTGCCTTCTTACCACTACTTCCTTCCCCATCATTACCATTAGTGCCCTTATTACCCCTAGTTCCTTACTCATCTTTACCATACATTGCCTTCTTACCACTACTTCCTTCCCCATCATTACCATTAATGCCCTTATTACCCCTAGTTCCTTGCTCATCTTTACCATCCATTGCCTTCTTACCACTGCTTCCTTCCTTCTCATTACCATCTGCTCTCTTCCTTTTCTTTACCTTGAGTTTTGTTGGTTTTTCAAATTGAGAACATGTAACCTTGTTATGTCCTACTTGCTTGCATACACTGCGCATAATTGTTTCCCAACCTTTGACACAGTATGTCTTGCACCCCTTTCACTTGCATCCTTTCTTCTATTAACTTTAGGTCTACCTGGCATTTTTCTCTTTAATGGTGGCAAAGGTATAAAGAATTCCGTAGATGGCCACATATTGCTACCATTCATCCCACGCATTTGATACTTGTAGGTGTTCTTGTAAATTGCTCCATAGTATATTGGATCCACATAATTACCAGCATCACTATTTAGGTATGAGATAGTTGCAACTGAATGCACACATCCATACCCATTTAGTTGCCACACTCTACATGAACAAGTCTTCTTATCTATATCCACAACATAAGACTCTGCCAAATTTCTTGTTTCAAACTGGTTTAAACCATTTGGTAAAACCTACCAATACCTATTTAAATTGTATACAAGTTAGTATATGGTGTAAATAATCAATTAAAATTCAAAATTAAAGTTAATACCTTTGAGATCCTTTCAATTGATTCGGTAGGATTGTAATAGTTGGATATGGTTTATAATCAGGCCATGAACAACCTTTGATGGTTAGATTGAATTTCCTCTCTATAACATACAACCTAATTTCTTATAACATTGTGATTATTGGTTTTTTTATTGCATCTTTAATGACATTGTTAAAGCTTTCAGATAATCCATTTTCAACTGCATCAAACATCCTCCCCTCTTGAAAGAAAGCTCTACACCATGATTTTGAGTTCTTTTCCATAAGGTAATCAGATGATGTAGGATTAAGTAGTTGTATTTCCTTCGTGGTTGCATTGAATAAAGGCTCAGTGGATGCCTTGCATGCCTTCCAAAACATCATCTCATAATGTACACCACTGAATCTTTTCCTAAAGTTAGCAACAATATGCCTTGCACATTGTTTGTGTTCAGTAGTAGGCAATACTTCCTTTACAGCCTCCAACAACCCCTACACAATTTAAATTCATATGTTAAGAAAATATAATTTCATTATGAAATAACATTAAGTTGTATAGTAAGTGACCTACCTTATGTTGATCTGACATTAGGGTAATAGCAAAACCATTTTCCATTTCAAGATTATCTTTAAGGTTCTCCAAAAACCATTTCCAATTTTCTTTGTTTTCCACACAAACAACTGCCCATGCTATTGGGAAAATACGATTGTTAGCATATCTTCCTATGGCACATATCAACTGTAACACCCCGAGTTCAAAAGTGCAAGTTCAAGGTTCTTAGAGTAAATAAGGAAGGTCGACTCGGCGAGTCGATGGGTAGACTCGGCGAGTCGAGTCGCGGTTATGGTCGCATGTTAAAGTGACTAACTCGGCGAGTCGGCGGCTGGACTCGGCGAGTTGGTACTGGAAAGAGAAAAACCCTAATCTTCGGGGTTGCCCCCTATTTAAAGGACTTTATGTCCTTCACCCAGACCCCTAATCCCCCAGAGAGTTCCAGAAGCCCTAATATCCGAAAGTGTTAGCTGGGAGAAGTGTTTGGAGCTTTGAGGAGTGAACTTTGTGAAGGGGACTTGTAGATCAAGAGGATAGCACCAAGGATTTCGTGTGAATCAAGAACCACTCCAGTTTGGGCACGTTTTAGGAGGTAATAAGCTGTTATCTTAACCTTTTTCTAGAATCATTCATATGTGGAGGCTAGGGCTTTCCTTGGTTAAGGAATTTTATTATGGAAGCTAGATCTAAAGCTGAAACTTTAGATCTAAACCTCTTTTGAGTCCTAAGCCCATAAAGTTTCCAGTTCTTGCAAGGATGACACTCTCCTAAGGTGTAAAGCTCCATTGGAAGCTTAGTTTGGTCATTTAGAGCCCCTAGAGCCTTGCATACACGTAAAGTTTGCAACTTTACGTGATAATCATGACCTAGAAGCTTGGATCTACAATATGGAGTTGTTGCACGGCTTAGAAAGCCACTGTATGGATTAAGAATTGAAGCGACTCGGCGAGTCACATGGGTGGACTCGGTGAGTTGTATGAATATGTGCATGGACTCGACGAGTTGGAAGAAAAACTCGGCGAGTCTGTTGAAGATTGCATTGGACTCGGCGAGTCTGTTCTTGGACTCGACGAGTCTGGTCGAGAAGTCCTAACCTTTTTGGTTGAGCTGTGAATCGGTGAGTTGAGGGACGACTCGGTGAGTTGAGCAGGAAGGGACTCGGAGCTTGTTGGACTCGACGAGTCTTGGGGCGACTCGGCGAGTTGAGTCGTGGCATGAGAGTTTATGAGCATAGGAACTCGACGAGTCAACGGGTTGACTCGGCGAGTAGGGTCAACCAGGAAGGTTGACTTTGACTGTGGACTTTGACTTTGACCAAGGGTTGACCAGTTGACTTCCAAGGGTATTTTGGTAATTATTGGTGTTAATTGGTTTTGGTTATTTGGTAATGATCAGTGGTGGAGTTCGTGCTGGTGGTCGAAGCAACGTGGCCTTATTTCTTCAAGTCGGCAGTTGCAGGTGAGTTATCGTCACTATATCGACAGAGTTTAAGGCACCAAGGCCGGCCCTTTATCGGATGGGAATCCGGGTAGTTGTTTATTATGTTATTGCATGGCTATGTATGCATCCGGGTAGTTAGGATGATATATACTAGAGACCTGATATATAGGATGATGCTATGCTAGTGACCGGTTAGGTCGGTATCCTAGTTAGGATGTTGCTATGTTATGTGATCTACTAGATCGGTTGATTAGTTGTGAATTGCTATATGATTATATGTTTATGTGCACATGGTTGTTGGACTGGGGTTGGGTTGAGGCAGGTCCTGCTTCGTGCTGTAGGCCAACATACCCAGGGCGGACCGGTTAGACCGAAGGCCCGGAGAGCGGACCGGATAGGCTGAAGGCCCCAAGAGGGCGGACCAGACATGCCGAGGCTCGGATAGTGGACTAGACAGACTAAAGGCCCGGTGCGGGCGGACCAGTCACACTGTAGACTTGATATGCATGGTTGTTCTGTTTATGTTATGATATGATATGATATGTTATGTGTATGGTATTGTGGTTGGTATTTTGGGGGTAACTCACTAAGCTTTCGGGCTTACAGTTTCGGTGTATTGTTTCAGGTACTTCAGGAGACCGTGGAAAGGCGAAGGCGTGACCGTATCGCTCCTCATCCTTATGTTATGATTTTTGGGACACTCTGATGGAAAATGATTTGAAAACATTTTGTAAACAATGCTATGTGGCTTTTAATTATGATTGAAAAAGTTTAAATTTGGTATGAATTTTATGGATGTTACATCAACTCTCCACTACATAACCCCTTTAAGAAACAACCATCCAAGTTTATTACTCTTCTACAACTGCCTTTCCAACCTTTGTTCAGCCCCTCAAAACATATATAAAACTTACTAAAATATGTCTTCTCATCAGGCATACTGTTGACATCCATTTTGACAGTTGATCCTGGACTGGATCTTCTTATCTCCTCACCATATGACCAAAGTTTGGCATAATGTTCAACTAGTGTGCCTTCAATTAGTTCAATTGCATATTTATTTGCTCTCCTACATTGTCCCATACTCACATTAACTCCAAATTTTTGTTTAACTTCTTCCTTAAGTAGCCTAACACACATTTTTTGTTTTTTGTAAGAATTGTGTTGTGAAATGGCTACCAATCCATGCATAGTTTACAATTGACCGCATTTTAAAATTTCTTGCACAATTATGCTCATCTATAAGAGACTTGATCTGGAAAGAATTTTCTTCACTCGTGTATGAAGCCCACAATCTAAACTTGCATTGCCCTAAACAACATTTAACTAAAAGCCTCCTACTATTATTTTTTTTGGAGCACAATTGATACCCTTTAGCAACAACATAATTACAAAACATATGTTTTAACTCTTTAGGACTTTCAAATATCATTCCTAACACAGGGTTTTGCTTTTTCCAATGAACATTTTCATTAAAAGTTGTTACCTCCTGGTGCATTTTTATCCATCTGATCATATGGATCCTCATGAGATTGAATGTCTAGAGTTGGATGCTCCTTGGGGCAGAGCTTGTTCAAAAACGCATCATTCAAGGTCTTGTTCATTAGAATGAATCACCATCTTCAATGTTATCGTCCAAATTACCTTGCACTTCCACTTCATCTAGGTCAATGCCTCCTTCTGTCTCAGCATGCAACTCTTCTATTACATCACCTACACTAGAAAACTTGTCCACAGGTGGTACATACTTCAAATATCTCATCAACAATCCATTGATGAACATTAACACCAACATGATCCATGTACACAAAAATTACACAACCATAATCATACCCTACTTCGATCAATTCCTGGTAGTCTTTCTCAGTTGCTAGTATCCTCAATACATCAGTGAACTCAATATCAGGCATGCAAAAGTTTACATTAACGCATGTCTCATTTGCGAATCTTTGAATGAACAATAGAAATTCATTTTTTCCATTCCAACAAAATCCACATCCTCAAACCTTTGCTCCGCTCCATCTGAGTAACTAATCACTAGATACTAAACAAATCAGCAAAATGACGATCGAACTTCATGTAGACGGCCATAGAAAGAACCCAAGGAAGACTTTTTTCGAGGAACAGTAAAAGAAAAGAGAAGAAAAGGGCAGATGAAACCGAGTAAAGAAGCATATTTCTTGCAGAGGAAGGGTTGGTCTCATTTAACGATACATTGCGCGACATGTGATTTGGACATATGAGGTGGCTTTTTTTTAAATTACATGTAAAAGAAAACCTGTTGATTAGGATGGGGGTCACCGGGTAACCCCTTCTCTTTTTAGAAAATGGCCTTAAATCCGGTTAAATGTGACTTCATGCCCTTATAAAACAAAAAAAATAACATAAGGGACCTTTTAAACCAAAATGTGTAACTTCGTGGGGGCTACAGTGACATTTTCCCATTAAAAAATCTCCAAATTTCACATTGTACCACCCATGATGCACATTGTACCATCCATTAAACTTCTTCTCACTTCTCCAAGATCTAGCTTCATCTTCATAACAATTTTTAGAATCCTCACCAATTTTGGGTTTAGAATTCGAAATCATTGCAACATTTGATGATTGTTGCTTAGGAACCCACATTTTCTTTGTTGATTTCGGCTTCAAAATGACATTTGAAGAATTTTGTTTAGAAAACAAAATTTTTTTTTTTTATCTTCTTCTTCTTCTTCATAATCTTTTTTGGATCTTGAAGATTTGAATTCAAGAACAACTTCATTCTTCATAACTTGAACTTTGCAACTTTGAATCAAATCTTTTGGAGTTTGAATATGGCATCATTCCCTCAAACGAATCACAAGAATATAAACAATCATTGGTTTGAACTCCAATTAAACAAAAAACTTTCACAACTTCATGAGAATCACATTGAATTCCCATGTCTCGAACTTCAAGAACATCATGAACATGATGAACTTCTTCAAGAACATCTTCAACAAATTCAAGAGCATGAAGATCACTTAGGTCTTCAATAAGAGAAACATATTCCTTTTTGAACAATTCTCTTTCTTTTCCTTCCTTTTTGTTACCACACCAAGATAACATACTCATGGAAATTTCAACCAAACTTTCAATCTTACGAAGGGGTTGAAAGATTAATTTTCCAAAATCATTTTTCTTGTTCCCATAAGAAATCAAAGTATTCATTGTAATAAATCCACCTTTCAACAATAATCCATAATACTGATCTTCATTGACTTTGTACTTGACATCTTCAATCATCACGGTCCAAGAATCATAATCCGAACACACTATCTTTGATCAATTAACAAAAAGATCACAAGAACTTGGATATTTCTAGAGAGAGAAACTGAATTTGAAAGAAATCCCTAAAGAGATAAACAAAAATTGATCAAAATTATAGAGAGAGAGAGAAAGTGATTTCTATATGAATTCTAGAGAGAGGAAGCAGAAATCACATGAATTTTAGAGAGGAAAAATCAAATTTAAATCAAGATCAAAGAACAATTTGATTCCTAAAATCAAAAGTACTCTAAAAATTAAGAACTTACAACAATTTGTGATTCACCAAATCATGTTGTCATCGTGGATCAATTTCTTGAAAACTTCAAGAACTGTTCAAGAACACCCGCTCTGATATCAATCGTAGTGACCCGATTATGATGACGAAAGTGGAATTGTAATGATCAAGTAAATATAAAGCAATATTGAAGAAAACACAATGTAAATAATATAATTTAAGATCTAATTAGATCTCGTAAGCTATTACAGAGTGAGTTATGTAATAATTCTCTCACTATACTAATCTCTCAAAATGGTTCTTACATAAAATAGGAGCCAGTAACTTCCCTAATAAGGTGTGCAAGATTGAGAAGTCCATCTATGGACAGAAACAAGCATCTCTGTGACATCCCCAAAATCACGGCCAGAAAAGACCGGTTTGTTTATGCTTTGTTTAAAAATCAGAGTTACATTTGAAATGAAAGTGTTGCGGAATTTGTCCCAAAACAAAAATATGATAAAGATTTATCAAAAGCATTTCCATAGAAATGTATTTCATTAAAAGACTCGGGATGTCATGTTCGTACAGATAAAAAGCATAAACAGTACAATATAAGCCTTACTACATTATTTCATATCTACAGGCCTATATCCGTAATCCATCGTCCAAAACATCACACCTATGCTCATGCGCCACTACCTGTAATACATAAAACTGAGTGGGTCAGGCTTGGGAGCCTGGTGAGCACATAGGGTTTTCAACCCACAATAAATAAGTTTATTAATTTCATCGATCAACAATAACCCGATTACCCGTTCCCGTTATCCTCACTTTACGTCCCTAAACACCTAACATAAGGGACCTAGCCTAAGGATCATCATCGGGACGGACACTACTGCTAAGGGGATTCCTCAGCAGTAAATGTCCTAAAGGAAACCATGTGGGGGATGGAGTACACCGGTGAACATATCGTTCACAAACACCTACAGGTTGCGAGCCTGCTAGTGTTCCACTGGACTGTCTAGAAGAGTCCGTGGTCGTCATCCATACTCCGCTAGATGACAGAATCAACAACATCAACATCGAGGCCTCTCATCATTTTATCACACATCACCTATTGCATCTACCCATGTGTTACCCCAACATTTTGGTAGATATAAAA
Organism: Lactuca sativa; assembly: GCF_002870075.4. Taxonomy (NCBI): domain Eukaryota; kingdom Viridiplantae; phylum Streptophyta; class Magnoliopsida; order Asterales; family Asteraceae; genus Lactuca; species Lactuca sativa. The sequence continues at coordinate 30,508,814 of NC_056631.2, read as the reverse complement.
TACTCTTCTTGTTGGACTTCGAGGATCCATTGAACTTCTGTTTCTCACCAACCTCAGCCCTCTCCAGACCTCTTTCCTTTTGTTGGGTCTCCACGTTCTTAGCTGCTCGAACAGCTGATTTTAGAGTGGTTGCCATCTTGACTGTTGGGCCAAAGTCAGCCGGTAGTCCGTTTGCGAATTTCTCAATTTTGGAAAGTTCGGTTGGCACTAGGTATGGAAACAACTTCATCTTTTCCGTAAATGCAGCAGCATAGTCATCGATGCTCATTCTCCCCTTCTTCAAATTTTGGAACTCATTGTTCAGATCAATCAGGTCTATCTCTGAATAGTACTGCGCCTTCAGTTGTTCCAAGAACTCATCCCATGACATTTTCAGAGCTTCTCCCCGTGGCATTGTATCTGCCAATAGCTTCCACCAGCTCAAGACTCCAGTTTTCAATTGTCTCACAGCGAAGACAGTCTTCTGCTTCTCGCTGCAGTCGCAGCTCTCAAACACCATCTCCATCTCGGAGATCCAGTCCATAATCTCAACAGGCTTTGGGCTTCCTGAGAGACTTGGTGGTTTCACACCCAAGAAATTTTTGTACATCCGCCCATCCTTGTTGTTTCTCCCTTCTGGGCCATCCTTTTGCTCACCTTGAGTCCCTACTTGACTAACTTGGCGGCTATAGTTCCCTTCCTCAGATGGCTCGGGAACTGGCTCCGTCGGTTCAACATGTATGGTAGGTTCGTCCCTATTTTCGTGGAGCATCCGTCTCATTTCTTCCCTTTGTTCAGCTAGCATAGCCTGAATCATGGCTTGAACTCCAGCCATGGTGACTGGCTCAGGTGCAACTTCTTCAACAACAGGTATTTGCTGAACCACTGGGGGTTGGTTCCTACCTCCATTTGCGTTCATGTTTCCGCTACGGGTCCTTGCCATCTTGATCTATACACCGAATAAGGTGAATTTAGATCTTTATTTTAGGATAGACGTTTTAAATCGTCCTTATCACTCCGAAACGTTTACATGCTAGTTCTAATATCGTAGTCGTATGTTTAGAATCCTAAACACATAAGGTTTCCAGATCCGGTCGGCAACAGACCATAGATCCGAACAATTAACAGCATATTATGCACAAAGCATTTAGCACATAAAAGCATTTTAGGCACAATTCCTAAAATAAGCTAGTGCTCACACCTCACAATCATCGCTTAGCATTCTAAGTTTAAGTCTAGAAATCCTATAAATTCCTAGTTCGCTTAAACTAATGCTCTGATACCAACTGTGACATCCCCAAAATCACGGCCAGAAAAGACCGGTTTGTTTATGCTTTGTTTAAAAATCAGAGTTACATTTTAAATGAAAGTGTTGCGGAATTTGTCCCAAAACAAAAATATGATAAAGATTTATCAAAAGCATTTCCATAGAAATGTATTTCATTAAAAGACTCGGGATGTCATGTTCGTACAGATAAAAAGCGTAAACAGTACAATATAAGCCTTACTCCATTATTTCATATCTACAGGCCTATATCCGTAATCCATCGTCCAAAACATCACACCTATGCTCATGCGCCACTACCTGTAATACATAAAACTGAGTGGGTCAGGCTTGGGAGCCTGGTGAGCACATAGGGTTTTCAACCCACAATAAATAAGTTTATTAATTTCATCGATCAACAATAACCCGATTACCCGTTCCCGTTATCCTCACTTTACGTCCCTAAACACCTAACATAAGGGACCTAGCCTAAGGATCATCATCGGGACGGACACTACTGCTAAGGGGATTCCTCAGCAGTAAATGTCCTAAAGGAAACCATGTGGGGGATGGAGTACACCGGTGAACATATCGTTCACAAACACCTACAGGTTGCGAGCCTGCTAGTGTTCCACTGGACTGTCTAGAAGAGTCCGTGGTCGTCATCCATACTCCGCTAGATGACAGAATCAACATCAACATCGAGGCCTCTCATCATTTTATCACACATCACCTATTGCATCTACCCATGTTTTACCCCAACATTTTGGTAGATATAAAATACATATACAGTTTAACTCATTGAAAACATGTATAACAACGTTCATCTAGCATAGATAGCAAGTATTCAGATAATATGCACACATAGCACGTAATTTATATAAAATACTTCATATCTATGTGTAAGTTGAAAGTAACTATGCACTCACTTGTTAAGGTGATGATTCCAAAATCGGGCAGCGCTTGCTTCTAACGATTCTATTTTCCTTCGACGAAACCTAGCATTATTATCGCTAAATTTTAGTCTAATATTTACCGTGACCAACTATTAGTCTTAGTATTATTATTATTATATAAGAGTTAAACAATATTTTCCAACCACTATGTACAGACAGGGGCCAAACATAAAACACCGGAGGGCAGGACCATTTTGGCATATAGCACTTCTGAAATCCAACAACCCTATGCGGCCCTTTAAACCAGATTCCCCGTATCGCGAGTAGTTAAAAAAAAATATCATAACGACACTTATATAAGTTATAATAATAGCTCAAATATTTATTATAAGTTCATAATAACAATACTAATTTTAAATATAAGCTATATTAAAATAAGGTAAGCATAACTTACTTACAAGGGGGTTTTAGCTAGGAGTCGGGCTCTGCAGGGGCAGAACTTCGTCGCTGAATCTTTCTAAGAAAGATTCGTGCAGCGCTTCAGCGCTCACCTTACTATACTAAGCTACAGAAAGAGAAGTCGAATCACGAGGGACCGAAATGCTCGGGGGATAAGGAGAGAAAGACTCTTGAATCAAGAGAATGGTGCAAGAAATATGAGAGCCCAAGGCTCTTATTTATACTAATTGAATTTTCAAAAACTACCCTCCATAATTACTTAATGACCTTTTAGTTATATAAACAACTAAACACCCCTCTATAATACTATTATAAATGGATTTAATGATATTTGTACTAAACTAATGTCGAAAGAACTCAACATTAGTCTTATAATGACCGCATCGTCGATACCTTTCTAATGATATATACATATGTATATATATGTGTACGTATACATGATTTATACTTTATTTTAATACGTAAATATGCTATTATAATTTGTAACTCGTTCATACGAACTCCGTTTTTGACGTTCTTTATATCCACGCGTAGGTGAAGACGTACTCTACAACTTTCGTTTAGACTCCGTCGGCTAATTTTGACTTTATTTTTAAAGTTATATTTTTAACAAGCCGGGACATGATTGGTCTGTTTAAAATCTCATAACTTCTTCATACGAAGTCAGATTTGGGCGTTCTTTTTATCGATGTTCTTAGTTTAACATATTCTACGACTTTCGTTTAGATCACTAAGGCTAAATCTCGCTCTATCGTAAATTCACTATTCACGCTTCCCGGTATCGTGCCGGTTCTGTCGTGAAACTTCGACGGGTCATAACTTCTTCGTTATAACTCGGATTTCGGCGTTCCTTATATGCACGGAAACCTTGAGACATATTCTACAACTTTATGTAGAGATATCGGGATTATCTCACACTTTAATTTTGACGCTCATTTTTATTCTTTATTAATTATACATTTATAATTAAATAATAAACACATATAATTCACATAATACTCAAATATTTCATCTTTATTACTTCAAAAAGAGTTACAAGAGTTGACCTAGACTATTACATTGACAAAAATGCTTAGCCCTGAAACCCGGGCGTTACAATTCTCTCCCCCTTAGGATGATTCCGTCCCGGAATCATGCATCAGCAAACAGATGTGGATAGCGACTCATCATGTCATCCTCTGTTTCCCAAGTGAGATTCGGCCCATTCGAATGTTTCCATCGGACTAGCACCAAGTTGACCATCTTGCGTCGTAACTTCTTAGTCTTACGGTCAACAATTGCCTCAGGCTCTTCGATCAACCTTTTATTTTCATCCATCCTTAACTCTGAGATTGGAATTATGTCGGGAACATCTCCCGTGAATTTCCTCAAATAACACACATGGAAGGTGTTATGAATACCATTGAGTTCTTCGGGCAATTCCAGCTTGTAAGCTTGGTTCCCTATCTTCTAAAGAACTTTGAACGGTCCAATAAACCTTGGACTCAACTTTCCTCGTTTCCCAAATCGTATAAGTCCCTTCCACGGTGAGACTTTAAGCAAAACGGAATCCCCAACTTCGAAAGTTATCGGTCGTCTTTTCTTGTCAGCATAGCTCTTATGACGATCCTGGGCTACTAACATCCTTTCCCTAATCACCTTCAACTTCTCAGCAGTCTCATGGACTATCTCGGGGCCCATAAACTGCTTCTCTCCGGCTTCAAGCCAACAAGACGGCGTACGACACTTCTGCCCATACAAGGCTTGATAAGGAGCCATCTTGATGCTCGAGTGAAAACTATTGTTGTAGGAAAATTCTACCAGAGGTAAGTGCTCGTCCCAATTCCCTTGGAATTCGAGGGTACATGCTCTCAGCATATCTTCCAGCGTCTGAATCGTTCTTTCGCTCTGACCATCAGTTTGCGGATGATAAGCAGTACTCAAACACAACTTTGTACCTAACTCCTCTTGTAGACTCCTCCAAAACCTTGACGTGAAACGACTATCACGATCTGATACAATCGTAAGAGGGACACCGTGAAGTCTTACAATTTCCTTCACGTAAGCATTTGCGAGCTTATCCATAGACCACTTCTCGTTGACTGCTATGAAGTGTGCACTCTTGGTGAAACGATCCACGACTGCCCAAATCATGTCGTGACCGTTCTTCGTCCTGGGCAGTTTAGTCACAAAATCCATGGTGATGTCTTCCCATTTACCCATGGGTACAGGTAAAGGTTCCAAACTCCCATACGGTTTCTGATGTTGTGCCTTAACCCTCGCACATGTTACGCACTCGGCCACATACTTCGCAACATCGAGCTTCATCGTCGGCCACCAGTAGTAGGGTTTTAGGTCCCTATACATTTTAGTGCTACCGGGATGAATCGAGTACATGGTCTTGTGTGCTTCTTCCATCAAAAGATCTCTTATTCCTCCCGTATTAGGTACCCAAATTCGATCTTGGAATACCTTCAGTCCTCGACTGTTTATACCAAACACTAACGTTCTTCCCAAACGTTCTTCCTTTCGGTCATTTTTCTCTAAAGCTTCTTCTTGAGCTTTCCTGATACTTTCCACAATTGTCGAGACGACTTCAATTCTTAACGCTCTTGGCCTTTTCCTTTCCAGATTGACTTTCCGACTGAGAGCATCAGTAACAATATTTGCTTTACCTGGGTGGTAAAGTATCTCACAGTTGTAGTCCTTGAGAAGTTCTAGCCAGCGTCGTTGCCTCATGTTCAACTCCTTCTGATTAAAGAGATACTGGAGACTCTTATGATCAGTGAAGAGCTTGCACTTCGTGTCGTAGAGGTAATGCCTCCATATCTTTAAGGCAAAAACTACCGCTGCCAACTCCAGATCATGAGTGTGGTAGTTCTTTTCGTGCTCTTTCAATTGTCGAGATGCGTATGCTATCACCTTTTCTCTTTGGGTCAGAACACAACCCAACCCGACTCCAGAAGCGTCACTATAAACCGCGAAATCTTCGACTCCATCGGGTAGAGAAAGTATCGGTGCTTCACATAACTTCTTCTTTAGCTTCTCGAATGCCTCATCGTGTTTCTCACTCCACGTATACGTAGCTCCTTTATGATTCAAAGCTGTTAATGGAGCAGCTATCGAAGGAAAGCCTTGAATAAATCGTCGATAATATCCGGCTAATCCTAGAAAGCTTCGAATCTCCGTGGGACTCTTTGGACGTTCCCACTTCATTACAGCCTCGATCTTTGCGGGGTCAACCATTATTCCCTCCTGGTTAACAACATGACCCAAGAATTGGACTTCCTGTATCCAAAAGTCGCATTTGGAGAACTTTGCAAAAAGCTTCTCCTTCTTCAACACTTCTAATACTTCCCGTAGATGCTTGCCATGCTCCTCTTGGCTTTTCGAGTAGATGAGAATGTCGTCGATGAAAACTATTACGGATTTATCGAGGAATGGTTTACAAACCCTATTCATCAAATCCATGAATGTTGCGTAAGCATTGGTTAGCCCGAATGACATAACCAAGAACTCGTAGTGTCCATATCTCGTTCTGAATGCAGTCTTCTCAATATCCTGCTTTCTCACCTTTAGCTGATGATATCCTGACCTAAGATCGATCTTTGAGAAGTAGCTCGAACCTTGCAGCTGATCGAATAGGTCATCAATCCTCGGCAATGGATACTTGTTCTTCACCGTTGCCTTATTCAGCTCTCGGTAGTCTATACACATTCTCATACTTCCGTCCTTCTTCTTCACGAATAACACCGGAGCTCCCCAGGGTGATGAACTAGGTCGAATAAAACCGTTGTCCAACAGCTCCTGAAGTTGCGTCATGAGCTCCTTCATCTCCGTCGGTGCTAATCGGTAAGGTGACTTTGCTATCGGTGTTGTTCCTGGTAACAAGTCTATACGAAACTCCACTTGCCTATCAGGTGGTAATCCGGGAAGATCTTCGGGAAAGACTTCCGGATAATCACACACAACCGGTATATTCTGCACCTCTTTCTTCTCCTTCTTGGCATCGATTACGAATGCCAAGTATGATGCACATCCTTTGGACAAACATTTCCTGGCTTTCATCAGGGAGATGATTCCAGAATTCACTCTGCGTTTGTCCCCATACACCATAAATGATTCTTTTCCGGGTGGGTTTACCTTTACTATCTTCTTTCGGCATTGAATCTCAGCATCGTTGGCGCTAAGCCAATCCATACCCAAAACGATGTCGAAACCGTTTAACTCTATGGGTAATAGCTCTTCGTGGAATTCATTTCCGTTTAGGTCAATGACGATGTTCCTAATATGATTACTAACAGGTACGAATTTGCCACTGGCAACTTCTACAATCAGGGCATTATCTAGTTTTTCTACAGGCAATGCTAATTTCCCACCAAATTTATGCGACACAAAGGAGTAGTTGGCTCCGGAATCAAATAGTATATTTGCAGGCAAACCATTTACAAGAAAGGTACCTGAAGCGACGTCTGCTGCCTCCTTTGCAGCCTCGAGCGTCATCTGGAAGGCTCTCGCCTTCGGCTTCGGTGGTATGTTGGGTCTTCCTGTCTCCTTCTTCTTCGGGCAGTCCTTCAAAATGTGCCCTTCTTCATTGCACCCATAACAGGCTTTCTGGTTGAGGGTGCATTCATTGGTGTAGTGCCCAGGCTTTCCGCACTTGTAACAAGTGACCCCTCCGTCACACTTCCCAGAGTGCTTCTTCTTGCACTTGTCACACCACTTCGCTTCTGATCCTCCTCCCCTCGAACCAGACTTCGAGAATCTACTCTTCTTGTTGGACTTCGAGGATCCATTGAACTTCTGTTTCTCACCAACCTCAGCCCTCTCCAGACCTCTTTCCTTTTGTTGGGTCTCCACGTTCTTAGCTGCTCGAACAGCTGATTTTAGAGTGGTTGCCATCTTGACTGTTGGGCCAAAGTCAGCCGGTAGTCCGTTTGCGAATTTCTCAATTTTGGAAAGTTCGGTTGGCACTAGGTATGGAAACAACTTCATCTTTTCCGTAAATGCAGCAGCATAGTCATCGATGCTCATTCTCCCCTTCTTCAAATTTTGGAACTCATTGTTCAGATCAATCAGGTCTATCTCTGAATAGTACTGCGCCTTCAGTTGTTCCAAGAACTCATCCCATGACATTTTCAGAGCTTCTCCCCGTGGCATTGTATCTGCCAATAGCTTCCACCAGCTCAAGACTCCAGTTTTCAATTGTCTCACAGCGAAGACAGTCTTCTGCTTCTCGCTGCAGTCGCAGCTCTCAAACACCATCTCTATCTCGGAGATCCAGTCCATAATCTCAACAGGCTTTGGGCTTCCTGAGAGACTTGGTGGTTTCACACCCAAGAAATTTTTGTACATCCGCCCATCCTTGTTGTTTCTCCCTTCTGGGCCATCCTTTTGCTCACCTTAAGTCCCTACTTGACTAACTTGGCGGCTATAGTTCCCTTCCTCAGATGGCTCGGGAACTGGCTCCGTCGGTTCAACATGTATGGTAGGTTCGTCCCTATTTTCGTGGAGCATCCGTCTCATTTCTTCCCTTTGTTCAGCTAGCATAGCCTGAATCATGGCTTGAACTCCAGCCATGGTGACTGGCTCAGGTGCAACTTCTTCAACAACAGGTATTTGCTAAACCACTGGGGGTTGGTTCCTACCTCCATTTGCGTTCATGTTTCCGCTACGGGTCCTTGCCATCTTGATCTATACACCGAATAAGGTGAATTTAGATCTTTATTTTAGGATAGACGTTTTAAATCGTCCTGATCACTCCGAAACGTTTACATGCTAGTTCTAATATCGTAGTCGTATGTTTAGAATCCTAAACACATAAGGTTTCCAGATCCGGTCGGCAACAGACCATAGATCCGAACAATTAACAGCATATTATGCACAAAGCATTTAGCACATAAAAGCATTTTAGCCACAATTCCTAAAATAAGCTAGTGCTCACACCTCACAATCATCGCTTAGCATTCTAAGTTTAAGTCTAGAAATCCTACAAATTCCTAGTTCGCTTAAACTAATGCTCTGATACCAACTGTGACATCCCCAAAATCACGGCCAGAAAAGACCGGTTTGTTTATGCTTTGTTTAAAAATCAGAGTTACATTTTAAATGAAAGTGTTGCGGAATTTGTCCCAAAACAAAAATATGATAAAGATTTATCAAAAGCATTTCCATAGAAATGTATTTCATTAAAAGACTCGGGATGTCATGTTCGTACAGATAAAAAGCGTAAACAGTACAATATAAGCCTTACTCCATTATTTCATATCTACAGGCCTATATCCGTAATCCATCGTCCAAAACATCACACCTATGCTCATGCGCCACTACCTGTAATACATAAAACTGAGTGGGTCAGGCTTGGGAGCCTGGTGAGCACATAGGGTTTTCAACCCACAATAAATAAGTTTATTAATTTCATCGATCAACAATAACCCGATTACCCGTTCCCGTTATCCTCACTTTACGTCCCTAAACACCTAACATAAGGGACCTAGCCTAAGGATCATCATCGGGACGGACACTACTGCTAAGGGGATTCCTCAGCAGTAAATGTCCTAAAGGAAACCATGTGGGGGATGGAGTACACCGGTGAACATATCGTTCACAAACACCTACAGGTTGCGAGCCTGCTAGTGTTCCACTGGACTGTCTAGAAGAGTCCGTGGTCGTCATCCATACTCCGCTAGATGACAGAATCAACAACATCAACATCGAGGCCTCTCATCATTTTATCACACATCACCTATTGCATCTACCCATGTTTTACCCCAACATTTTGGTAGATATAAAATACATATACAGTTTAAATCATTGAAAACATGTATAACAACGTTCATCTAGCATAGATAGCAAGTATTCAGATAATATGCACACATAGCATGTAATTTATATAAAATACTTCATATCTATGTGTAAGTTGAAAGTAACTATGCACTCACTTGTTAAGGTGATGATTCCAAAATCGGGCAGCGCTTGCTTCTAATGATTCTATTTTCCTTCGACGAAACCTAGCATTATTATCGCTAAATTTTAGTCTAATATTTACCGTGACCAACTATTAGTCTTAGTATTATTATTATTATATAAGAGTTAAACAATATTTTCCAACCACTATGTACAGACAGGGGCCAAACATAAAACACCGGAGGGCAGGACCATTTTGGCATATAGCACTTCTGAAATCCAACAACCCTATGCGGCCCTTTAAACCAGATTCCCCGTATCGCGAGTAGTTAAAAAAAAATATCATAACGACACTTATATAAGTTATAATAATAGCTCAAATTATTATTATAAGTTCATAATAACAATACTAATTTTAAATATAAGCTATATTAAAATAAGGTAAGCATAACTTACTTACAAGGGGGTTTTAGCTAGGAGTCGGGCTCTGCAGGGGCAGAACTTCGTTGCTGAATCTTTCTAAGAAAGATTCGTGCAGCGCTTCAGCGCTCACCTTACTATACTAAGCTACAGAAAGAGAAGTCGAATCACGAGGGACCGAAATGCTCGGGGGATAAGGAGAGAAAGACTCTTGAATCAAGAGAATGGTGTAAGAAATATGAGAGCCCAAGGCTCTTATTTATACTAATTGAATTTTCAAAAACTACCCTCCATAATTACTTAATGACCTTTTAGTTATAGAAACAACTAAACACCCCTCTATAATACTATTATAAATGGATTTAATGATATTTTTACTAAACTAATGTCGAAAGAACTCAACATTAGTCTTATAATGACCGCATCGTCGATACCTTTCTAATGATATATACATATGTATATATATGTGTACGTATACATGATTTATACTTTATTTTAATACGTAAATATGCTATTATAATTTGTAACTCGTTCATACGAACTCCATTTTTGACGTTCTTTATATCCACGCGTAGGTGAAGACGTACTCTACAACTTTCGTTTAGACTCCGTCGGCTAATTTTGACTTTATTTTTAAAGTTATATTTTTAACAAGCCGGGACAGGATTGGTCTGTTTAAAATCTCATAACTTCTTCATACGAAGTCAGATTTGGGCGTTCTTTTTATCGATGTTCTTAGTTTAACATATTCTACGACTTTCGTTTAGATCACTAAGGCTAAATCTCGCTCTATCGTAAATTCACTATTCACGCTTCCCGATATCGTGCCGGTTCTGTCGTGAAACTTCGACGGGTCATAACTTCTTCGTTATAACTCGGATTTCGGCGTTCCTTATATGCACGGAAACCTTGAGACATATTCTACAACTTTATGTAGAGATATCGGGATTATCTCACACTTTAATTTTGACGCTCATTTTTATTCTTTATTAATTATACATTTATAATTAAATAATAAACACATATAATTCACATAATACTCAAATATTTCATCTTTATTACTTCAAAAAGAGTTACAAGAGTTGACCTAGACTATTACATTGACAAAAATGCTTAGCCCTGAAACCCGGGCGTTACAATCTCGTACCTGGAATCTTTGTTTCTATCAAAGTGTTAGGGTGAATCTTGCGTGTATATCAAAGTGTTAGGGAACTTTTCATAGAAACAAAGATTCCAGGTACGAGATGCTTGTTTTTATCCATAGATAGACTTCTCAATATTACACACCTTATTAGGGAACTTGTCATGTACAAAACCCTCTCATTAAGCCATGTATGTAACATCCCAAAATTCATGACCAAAACTTTAATTTTTAATTTAATAATTCATAAAACAGATTATTGAAAACATCATGAAGTTATCTCATATCATAAAAACCCATATGTCATATGTCTCAAAACATGTCATAATATAATAATGTCAGAGTACAAAATCCCAAGAACATCATAGTGCGGAAAATCTTGGTGTGATGCGATGCTATCGCGCCGACTCCTTTCCCTTCAAAGAAGAAGGACCTGAAACAAAAACTGAAAACCGTAAGCACAAAGCTTAGTGAGTTCCCCCCATCATACCACATACCATACAATAAACATACTGTCTAACATGTTTGGGTACTAGCCTACCCCTTCGGTCTCTTTCAACCGGTAACTTGCCTAGCATATCAGGGTGTTGGCCTACCCCTTCGGTCCTTTCGACCGGTACCTTGCCTACCATATCAGGGTGCTGGCCTACCCCTTCGGTCCTTTCGACCGGTACCGGTGACTATTTCACCCCTTACTTCTGCCATGTAATCTCCTAGTACATAAACACATAAATCACATATTGCCTAGCATATCAGGATGCCGGCCTGCCACTTCAGTCCTTTCAAACGGCAGTGGGGCCTATCCTACCCCTCCTACTACTTTCACATAATATCATAGCATACTAGCACATAAAGCATAACAGATAATGACATACCAAATAATTATCATAAAGACAATCATCTCTACTATAACTCTTACTAGTGGCTCGACATTGGGACCTTCGGCCCATTTCTACTGGAAGGTAACTCAGTTCGTAAATCTGAATGTCGAATATCACTGAAAGGAATCTCTAACAGCTGCTCTGATGACTCCTCGACTATTATCATCATCACAACACTTAGTCAAAATCCATAATACTTCTTAGGGTAAAATGACCATTTTACCCCTTGGTATAAATTGGACCATACCCAAGGCCCAATTCCCTTTTATCTTTCCCAGCCCACCATTGGCCTACTAAAACCCACTAATGGCCCAATTTAGAAAATTAGGCCTAACTCCACAAATGGGCCTTATCACAAGCCCTATAAATCCTTAGCCCAATATAAATCATTTCAAGTGGCCTAATATGGCCCGAAAGGCCTAATACTTCAAATCTCAGTTCTAGGCCCAGAAACTCTACTCCACATTGGGCCATGGGGCCCAACTATCTAGGCCCAAACTTTTAAGGCCCAAAGCCCAAGTTTGCCACTTTGCATGCATACGCACAGCGTACCTTGCACGTACACCCAACGTACGCTAGCCTTGACCAAAAGCGGGAAGCTGACCCAATACATGCAGTGTACCAGGCAACTTCCTTGGGGCTCTATGTGTGACTTAATCCATCAAGTCCTTACGTCCAAAATGTAGATCCAGGTCCTTTAAGACATCCTAGTCCATAAAGTCACAAACTTTATATGTTTGCATGCATGGTTAGGGGTCAAAACATGATTTTGGTCCTTAACCGAACTTTGTGACCATATTGCATGGTTGTGGCTTAACCATCAAGGTCCGATTTTTATGACTCTAAGTGCTTCTAAGAGCTCAAAAGGACAGCTCTTATGGTCTGAAACTATCAAGATTCAAACAACCTCAACAATAGAGTCCAAAAGTGACATAAAATACCCCAAAATCAAATCTAAGCATGCAATGATCAAGTTTGAGGTTTGATACCTCAAATGAGTTAGAAATGGTGCTAATCTCTTGGATCTACAAGCTCCCTTTGAATCCTTGCTCCTTCTTAAAACTTCTTTCTCTTCCAAAGCACCAAAACAACACTAAAATGCTCTCAAGTGGCTACCAAATCACAAGAACATACAAATATGGGTTAAGGTTTTCGTGGTGGCTGTCTAAGGGTTATAGGGAGGCCGGACGAAAGGTATAAGGTCCTTTATATAGGGATTAAACCCTAAAATTTAGGGTTTTAGAATTTGCATACGTACATTGCGCATACCCTGTGGTACTTTGGGCGTGCGTGCATGGCTTCCGTGTTCCAATCTCTTGAGTATGCTGAGCTTACTTGGCATAGTAATTATAAGGATCCAATGGTACAAGCCTAAACCAATTTCATTCATTAAGCTAATCATAATATAATTAGTACCATATTAATCCCGGATGTTACAATGTAAACATCCTCAACCAACATTTCGTTAAGGAAAGCAGTTTTGACATCCATTTTTCATAATGCCTAATCATAGTGAGAAATTATGGCAATCATTACCCTAATTGAATTAATCTTGGCAACTGGTGAAAAGGTCTCATCATAGTCAATCCCTTGGGTTTAAGTAAAGCCTTTTGCAATCATCATAGTTTTGTAAATTTGTACATTACCATCCATGTCAGTCTTCTTCTTGAAGATCCATTTACAGCTTACTATCTTTCAACTAGATGCTTGATCAACCAAGGTCCATACTTGGTTATCATACATGGATTGGATCTCGTTATCCAATGCCTCTTTCCAATTCGTAGCCTCAGGGTCTGTCATCACTTCCTTGTAGTTAGCAGGCTCATCCAAATTTACTAGCATTGCATCACTAATAAATGTATCACCTTATACAGTTATATGGAAACCATATAACGAAGGTGGCATGCTAACCTTACTGGACCGATGAAGGGGCACCGAATTAGCAATGGCCTCAATTGTTTCATTCTCAGGTTGAAATCTAGCAACTTTAAAGGTTGCTTCATCGGATGACTCTTTAATCTCTTCAAGATAAATCATGCTCCCACTGCCCTATTTGGAAATGAGCCCTCTCGTGAAAGACTCCTCTTCGAGATACAAACGCCACGTTGTCATTGGGTCTGTAAAAACAAGTATCCAAAGGATTTGTGTGGATAACAGATGAAAAAACACTTCTTAGCTCTGGGTTCAAGTTTGTCTGAGGTTTCTCGACTAATGAGAACCTCACAACTCCAGACCTTGATATGTGCGGGTGAGGGAGGTTTCCATGTCCACATTTCATGAGGTGTCTTAACAACTTTCTTAGTTGAAACAAGATTAAGGATGTGGGCGGATTTTTCTAAGGCATATGGGGCCCAATTACGTCTCTCAGCTACACCATTTAGTTGTGGTGTCCCAGGAGGTGTCAATTGTGAAATAATTCCACATTCCTTCAGCTAGTCATTAAACTAGATACTAAGATACTCACCACCTCTATCAGATTGTAAGATCTTTATTTTTTTTCCCAATTTGTTCTCTACTTTGCTCTTAAACTCTTTGAACCTATCAAAAGTTTTTGATTTATGTGTGATCAAGTAAATATAACCATACATACTATAATCATTAGTAAATGTAACGTAGTAGTGATTTGCATCCTTTGTGGCAAGTCTGAATGGAGCACGTACATACGTACGAATTAGGGCCAAAAAAATTTCACCTCTTTCATATGTACCAGTGAAAGGTGATTTAGTCATCTTTCCCGATAAACACGATTAGCATTCATCGTCCGATTTTAGGTCAAACGATTCCAACACTCCATCATTTTGGAGTTGGGGCGATGTGTTTCTTGTTGATGTGCCCAAGACAACAATATCATAGGCATGATGTGACATCCCCAACTTCACGGTCATTTTAAAATTTTTATTTATGCTTATTTGACAATTAGAGTATTCATTTTAAAGAATAAAATTTAGGAATTTGTTCCCAGAAAAACATGATAAATACATTATCAAAGCATTTCCGAATAAATGTATTTTATTTATTTTAAAACATTGGGATGTCATCGTCAATACAAAAACATAAGCATAAACAGACCTTACATTTGTTTACGCTAGTGATTTACATCTCCTTTAATCTCTTAGTGTAATGCATCTTCACATCGATACATGTGATTCAAATGAACTGAGTGGGTCAGGTTGGGAAACCTGGTGAGTACATAGGGTTTTCAACCCACAATAATAAAGTTATTATGTTTCATCATCAAACAATTAACCCAATTAACCATCCCCATTATCTTCTTTATTCTTAAGGATATACCCTAAGAATCATCTATCATTCACTCATTCATTCCTAAGGAATAGGCATGAAGTTCCATCGCTGCCAATGGTTTACATGACAATGTTATCTATTAGGCACAACTGGCAAGTTTATCTTTTAGGCGCAGCTGCCAAGATTATGATGTCCTCTATTAGGCACAACTGCTAATATTATCCTTTAGGCGCAGCTGCCAGGATTATGATGTCCTCTATTAGGCACAGCTGCCAATATTATCCTTTAGGCGTAGCTGCCAAGATTATGATGTCCTTTATTAGGCACATCTGCCAATATTATCCTTTAGGCGTAGCTACCAGGATTATGATGTCCTCTATTAGGCACAACAGCCATTATCATTCTTTAGGCGCAGCTTCCATGATATTTACAGTACATCTGGTGAACACTTAAAATCAAAAATACATACGGGTTATGGCGTAGATGCCAATATTCATCTATATCCTCTTTCATTCCTCATTATTTATCAACCCAATCTCTACCCAACATATTTGTAGATATAAAATACATATACAGCTTAAATCATTTAAAACATGTACAAAACATTCATCCAATTAAGATATCAGGAACACAAATAATATGCACACATAGCACGTAATTTATATTAAATACTTCATATCTATATGTAAGATGAAAGTAACTATGTACTCACCTGATATTCCAAGTCTATATCTCAAATCGTAATTAATTCTAACAATAACTCCTCAAGCACTTATTAAGTGAAATTCCTCCTTCCAAAATATTTTATAAATTTAATAAAATAGTATGATTTAAAAACTCAAAATTTCTTTGTATTCATATTACTACCAAAGTTAGGATAAGATCAAAACAAAATTACTATGCGTCATTTAATTATTTCTTTCGATACGTATCCTCCACCATTTGTCCCCACGTATGCCAATTACTTAAATGAACTTGTACGATCACATATTTAAACAATGTGTGTTATATTTAATTAATAAAATATGTATGACCTTCTTATATTTCTTACACGTATGTTAGTTTGAAATTTACAAATTATAGTTACATTTATGGTCCCTCATTTATTCTTGTATTAACACAATATATCCTTCAAGTTACACTATAGCCCCTTAACTATTTATTAATAATATAATTATACCCTTTATAATAAAATCTTATCTAAATTTATAATCAATAACTAACTTCGCAAAAAGTACCCGGTCAATTATTATTGAAAAACGGGTGTAATGGAAAAATTATCGTTTTACTACTTGGGTTCACCCTTAAATATATTTAAACCAAATACGTCTTATATAGTTTGAGATTTTACAATCATTACAATTTTCGTTAAGATTATTTATCTTAAATAATATTCTATTTAAAAATGTTATTTTATCACTTTTCGATAAGTTTATAACAAGATTTATACAAATATTACATACGCATAATAGTTGTCCACATAACACATATATAATAAATAAGTATTTATATAACCTATAACGCATACGAAGAAAAATTATCCTATTTGAGGATTTTAATTATTTGATAAACAAATATTTATTATTGTTATCCCCTTAACATTTAGCCTAACTCTCGGGCGTTACACATGACTTGTCTAAACTATTAGAAGAACCAATATTATACACATTGTTGTCTAATTCATTCACACAAACAATATTTTTATACACATAATCACAAGGATAATCTTTGAAAATAAATGCACCATTAAAATAAACTAAAATAGTACCATCATTATTATCAAAACCATAATGATATCCTTGTCTAAATAAAACACGAAAATAATTATCTCGAGCCATTTCTGGCAAATATCAACAAATATCCAAATCAACCCTAATACTATCAAACATAAGCTCATAAGTCCCAATCCTAGCAACATCCAATCTTCGCTTGTTCCCCATGATTAGGTTCAACTTCCCATTCTTAACCTTTTCACTTTCCTTTAGTCCCTGTATATCAGAACAAATATGGAAACTACATCATGTGTCAAGAACCCAAGAATTTGAAATATTAGTATTATTGACTTGAATATAATATGTACTAGAAGAAGATCCAACTGCTTTGGCCTTGGCAACTTTCACTTCTTGCATGTACTTGGGGCAGCTTCTTCTCCAATGGACCTTTTGTCTACAATGAAAGCATACGACCTCATTTAGATAAACAATAGGAGGAGTATTGAAGTTTAGCTTTGCTTTTGATCTACTGTACTCTCCATGATGTACCTTCCTTTTCCATTTGGTTTAGGAAGGGGCCTTTCTCTTCGTTCCTTTGCTTTGTTAGACAACCATTACATGGGTACTTGCAGAACTATTGGAATAAGACTTCTTCATTCCTGCTTCATCCGTTTAAAACAAATTATGAAGCTCAATCAAGGTGGTCTCTTTATTGTTCAAATGATAGGTCAATATGAACTAATCATAACTACTAGTCAGATAGTTGAGGACCATGTCAATGGCAAGGTCCTTATCAAAGTTCACATTTAGCTTTTCCAATCTTTTCATGTGCCTATGCATTTTCTACACATGAGCATACACAAATTCCTCGTCTTTCAGTTTGCACGCCATAAGCAACTTGACCACTTCATAACGCTCTTTTCTTGCCTTCTTGTGGAACATTTAAGACAAGGCCGTGTTAAGCTTAAATGGCCTCATAAGTATTTTCGATCTCAGGTGCCATAGTTGCAATCATAATGCAATAGACCTTTGTAGCATCATCAATGTGCTGATCATAATCAACAATCCCCTCAGGAGTGGCAGTTTTTTTTGTCGATTTCTCGAATTGGAGTAGTAAGAACATACTCTTTGTTCTCGTAGCGAAGCATCATCTTCATACCATGTAGTTTGGATCGACAAGCTTGTCCTTAGCAAGGAACGACAATAGAGTGAAGTTGTGGTTTGATGGAGGAGGAGAAGGAAGAGGAAGTTCACCACTTGAAGACATTTCTTTGAATATAAAGAAAAGATTTTAGTTAGTTGATTTGATCCTTAGTAATTTAACCCAAATTAATATTCAAGGCTAGGATCCAATAATGCAATTCAAAATTAAGAAAAAGGGATGTCATAATCAAATCACGATATCATTAAGGTAGGTAATGCATTCTACCAATTCTAATCTATATTAAATTCCTAGATCATTTGAGATTCATTAAATCTTATCAACGACATGTTTAATCTCAATTATGCTCTTCAATCTTGTTACTGGGATGCCGAGTATCACAAATAAGATTTGAATAACCATACAAACCCGCTTGACAACCTCTATGTCATTTATCATCTCAAATTAATCTGTCGGTAAACCACACACACTCCATCAATTAATGATAATTTCTGACTTGTGCCATCATTTCAACTTTATAGTCCCTAATTAATGCGCTAATTAATCACACACGCTCTACTAACGACTCATAAAGATTGATGTGCATTTTCTGGATTAGCATACACTTTCACATTTTTTTCTAAAGTAACTAGAGTGGGAAACTTTAAACAAAAAGTTCTATTACTTTATAACATTATACTTTTAATGTGTTTATGTCATATTGAACTCGTTCAGCTAACGACCCTCCACCACATAAGAGAGCGGTGGGTGAGAATAGGCACCCATTCAACAACCATTTTTTAGGTCGTTTCCTTATACCATTTTTATGGCATGGCTTTGTGAAAGATACATACTAGCGGTTCAATTGACTCATGTAATTCGTATAGTATTAAAATTTTAATATATATATATATATATATATGTGTGTGTGTGTGTGTGTGTGTGTGTGTGTGTATGTATGTATAAGTATAAGAGTGAATTTTAAACATTTAAAATAATGTTCATAAATTATATTAATGATTTCAAAATTAATCTTTTTTTATTTTAATTAATCTAATATTTAAACTTAACTAAATCATGAGGATAATTCAAAGATTCAAGATATTAGGAGATCATATTACCAAATTAAATATTCAAATTTTATCCAATTAAAACAATATTTATTAATGTAATTATCCTAATCAAAATCTCAATTGTCCATACAATTTCACTGAACAGGAGGTCCCCACGATGTGGTAGATAAAACTCCATGTAGTGCCAGACACTACTAGAAAAACAGCCTTTTACGACGCTCATTGCGCGTCGTAAACGGCTCAGACGACGCGCAAATGCGCGTCAAGGAAGGCCCTGTCATAAAGAGAGATGACGCGCTTTTGTGCGTCGTCTATAGACGACGCGCGTTTACGACGCTCATTTACAACGCGCAATTACGACACATGTTTACGACACGCAATGCATATCAAGAAAGGCCCTGTCATAAAGGAAGACGACACGCATTCGCGTGTCGTAACCTTACGACGCGCGTGTTAATGACACGCAATGCGTATCAAGAAAGCCCCTGTCAAGAAAGGCCATGTTATAAATGAAGATGTCACACATTTTTGCATATCGTAATTTTAATTTTTTTAAAAAAAAATTATTTATGGATTTACTTATTTTCATATTAAATTTGCATTTCATGTCACATAATGGAAAATAAAATACCATATACAAAAATACAATGGATTGCACAAAAGTTAATGTTATACAAATAATCATTCCAATAGTAGACAAATGTAATACTACAAATAATCATTCCAATAGTAGACAAATGTAACATTCATTTTTTATATAATTAACTAAATTATTAACCAAATTTCCTAAAATACCAACATACTTTTCTATGAAGAGCATTTATTCTTTTCCATCAAAAACTTCAAAACCTGCATAATTAATTTAATGTTTAATCAGCTACAGGTCAATAAGGTAGGTTTAAGCAAAACAGTTTCATAGTAGTAAGATTTTACTTACCACTGTTGTTAATAACATTGAAAGAAGCAGCCCAACAAACACCCCCTCAGAAGGATTATTACTAAATGAAACCAAAAACAAAGTTAAAAAGTCAAGTATTTTGTGACAACCCCGGAACCAGGGGCAAGGCTGTTTTTACCCATGGTTTGACCTAATACATGATAATAAAGACTTGTTTAACAAAAAGAAAAATGATTTCTATGTGACATCACTATCAAGAATTGATGAAAGAGGGTGTTCCACACTGTATTGCCAACAAGCTTGACACCAACACCTGAAAGCTGGAAAAAACAATAATAGAAATAAAAATAAATGTAAGATTTGAGATAACAGATGCATGTGTATGAAAGAACCAATAGATGATAGAATTAGTGAAAAGGAATCATGGAAACAAGGAGTTAAAGGGTCTTTAAGCATACCATTTGCAAAAATTGGTCGATGTTGATCTTTAACATTCCCTAAAATAGGAAGAACTTGGGAAAGCACACCTTTAAGTCTTGGGTAAACATCAGAGCTTCAAATAAATGATCATAGCACCAAAAGATATTCAGTTTCAGGACTCAGTTTTGAACACATGAAAGAAGACTCATTAGGATGCCAAAGAGTTAGATAGAGGACTAACCATCAGAAATAGCAAATCATGCAAGTATTTGAACCATACCTGGAAGAGCTGAGTTTTGTGCATACAAGTGAAGAAATAGTTCTTCCATCATCTATGGAAGTGAATCAGAAAGCTTGAACAATGCATGAATTACACACCAAAAGGGTATTTTGGTCTTTTCAATACAACAAAAAGGCAGAATTGTTGAATTCCAACTTATAAGACAATGCATGAATTAATGCCTTCTCCTGGAAAGCAGCAAGTTTGTGGAGCCGGCCCACATCACCACCATCACCATCACCTTCCCCAACATAAAATTGTCAAAAAACATAAAAGTTTAATCAAAACAAAAAATAAAATAAATTTAGGCCTAAGGTTGTATGTTTAATGGATTTATTTTTAGCAATTTACCTGAGGTATGTGATGGAAGCAAATAATTTAATCTATCAGCAACGGTCCCAGATCCAGAAGATGAAGGGGCTTATCAATATAATCAAAGATTAACGAACCTCCCACCCTGGTTTAGGCCCAAGGGCAACTGCCACCATGGAGCTTGCTTTACCCTAAATAAAAACAAGAAATTATATTTAATGTAATTATGTATCAAAAAAGATAATGAAATAAAATAAACCACAATGAAAAAAATTACTAAATCTTACTTGCATAAATACACTCAAAACAAGCTTACACAGATAAACAACTAAAACTAACTTCAAATCTTTTGGTAAAACTATAGATATAAACAAAGCATATATATTTCAATTCAACTTCTCTATTTTAGCCATACCTGATCAACCAAGGTTACACATATAAACTTATAATGAATTATAGCCATACCAGATAAACAAAGCATATTGTGTATTTGAATATTTGATTATAAATTTGTAATGAATTATAGCTACCTGAACATCTTTAAGATCTGCACAAGCATGCAAAGCAACATGATAAACTGTGAAAAACCTTTGGACGGAACCGCCCCTCCTGTGAATATAATTAGCAGTAGGATATCATATAACTCTTCCTCAAAAATCCGCTTCATCACATTTTCAGCATTGTCCCTAGTCTGTTCTAGTGAAGACCACCCTTTGGATTTCTCAACAAGCTCCAATATATTTTTCATGGAAAATAAAAACATTTAAATTTATGAAAATGGGAAAAAATATATAAAGATAGCTTAAGAATTACTTTAGCAGATGTGTCCTTGGCTAATGGAGTCCACTTTACCTGAATGTTTAGCCATAACATCTCTTTTCCCCTTCAATGAAGGAGATGATGAAAGTGAAGCTTCAACAGGTCTTCCACTCCCAGACTTCTGTCGACACATAGCCCCACCAGAAGTGTCTTTTCCAGGAGTGTTCTTAGCCCAACTCCCTTGATTTGCAAGTTGATGAAAATCAACCCTGTATCACAAACACAAACCAAAATCATCAAACATGCTTACATAAAAATACATATACAATAAAAGAAACCATACTTTTTTGCTTCTTGTTTCGGGTGATCCAAAGGACCCCAGAAAAATCATCATCAACTTTGTTCTTTGATTGAGAAGAAGCCCCAGTCCCACTATGTGACATAATCTGGACAGGTGATGACCATGAAGGACCATGTTTAGTTTGAACAGATGATGACATGGGCTTCTGCATTGGGACATGTACTTGATGTTGTTGTTGAACAGAAGAACCACCACCTTTATTCTCTTGTTCTTTAAGAATGTACCTTAAGGAAGTATGCCTTGCAATCTTTCCTGAATCAGATGACCAAGCTGGAGCAGGTGTAGGAGTTGCAGTCTCCCCTTTCCAGACAACAAAATCTCCAAATGAAGGATCCGAAGGGACAGCTGGCAGCAAAAAATCTCAGGCAAAAAAAATTCCAGGAGAAAACAGTTAGTACCTCAAAAGCAAAGGTGTACTCCCAACATCAACACCTGAGATAAATAAAAAGAAGTGTTAAACATATGATTCCATGTAATGCTAAAAAAACATTGCTACAAAACCTTAAGACCCAATTAACACAAATTTTAAAGCACAAATCATTTGTTACTGTGATTTTAGAAATTTCAAAATTAGATATGAATCAAAAACTAAAAAGCTTTGGAAAACTATCCAATTGAAATATTGAAAAGCGTTGAAAAAACATTGTTATCTCTTGCAATTAATCAAAAACTAAAATGCCAGAAGTGAAGCTAACAAACTGGTTGTTCCTAATTTAACCTTAGCAACTCGTGCATCACTCTGCATACAAGTACAACCATATGTGTTGTGTTAAATGTTAATAATCAATTTATGCATAAAAACATAAATTTATCGTTTACATGTCATATGTGAACCGATTGCGAGCCATTAACAAGAACCAACTGCAGAAAACATGTTTTATTACCAACTATGCAAATAAAACTTAAAAATACATCGGCTTGGTAACTTTGCAATAACCATAAACCAAAACCATAATCTTAGTACATGAAACTGGATTTCAAGATAAAGGGGCAAATGTCAAAAGTGAGACAAACTCTAAAACCTAATAGCAAAAATAACACATAAAATGATGTCTGGTGGGAGCATATATAACAAAAAATAAATTTACCAGTAAACCAAATAACAAAAATAACACATAAAATATTTTGCTAACACTTTCCGAGTCCGATCCGGTTCTTACCCGAAAACCGAAATATGAAAAACATTAGAACCGGGAACTGCCCTGGTTATATGTAACTCAGGTTCCATCTGGTCCGGTCCATTTTCCGATTCTCCGGCTCATACACTCATCCCTAATATAAAATAGTTAAAAGGGCATAAATGGAATTAACATATATTAAATATATAATATATCAAATCTGTTTTTGTTGGAATAAAAATTCAAATAACACTTACTTGAAGCATGTAACTTGTGGTGGGATCAATGGTTTCCATTTGAGTTCCTTGCAACAAAATAAGAACTTCCATCACCTTGAAACCATTTTCAAGATTATTAGAAACTTCAAATAAACTAAAAAGAACTATTCAATGGTGCATTTTTTATGATGAAATGTGTGAAAATTACTTTATCTCTAAATATCTCTTTTCCAACAGCCATCCCAACAAGGTTAATGCATTCAATGGCTTTGGCTCGAAGCATGCAATTAGCTTTATCAGTTGCATTTACTAATATGTCTTTTAAGTAGCTTTATCATGGCACTTTTAGAAGTGTTCTGTAATGAATTTACTTTCCACACATACAAAAAAAGACACTCAATATTATTGTTCTATTAACTTCTGGTAAGGACCGGTGAGAAACAAGGATGAATCATCCCCTCACAGCCTAGTTTTTCACTGATTAAAATCCTGATAGGCTCGAGACATCATCCACCCTGCCATTAGGTGGCTTTGCTGCCTCTAATCCTGTTATTCCTTTTTTTCTTTTCAATTTCTGTAATGAAACTATTGGACAAATTTCTTTTTGAAGAAAGTTTATTGAACAAACCTGTTATCTTCGGTCACACCTTCAGTTCTCCATATTCTAGCCAAGGCCAAAAGTGATAGTGCACATTTCAAAGCCTTAACCTGATTCCAAAGCAAGGAAAATGGAGGTGTAGCATAAGACAATATAAGAAAGAATTCTCAATCAGAGTATGGAGCAATAAGTAAAGGTTTTTCACTTGAAATCCTAGAACAAAAGTTCCTCACCAAAAAGTTTGTTGTTGTGACACTGTAGTCATATCTTCCAGCTCTTTTGGACCACACAATAAATATAGCTTGGGAGCTTGTTAGAAAAGTTAATGCTAGTGTCACCATAGATCTATTGCAATCAAGAGAAGGAAATATAGATCATGACATACAAAATCTTATACGATAAAATGAAATTGGCAATGATATGATTTCTGCAACCCCTCCGGGATCGGAATCAAAATTCCGAAATCCACAACCACCGTCCACTACATCTTCTCTCGCGGAGACTCAATCTACCTTGGTGGATCCACCGCTCACTCCACCTCTGGGACTCTAAGACACAAATGAGTTAAGTTGTATCAGATGATGAGTCATATTCCCATAAAGTCCATTAAGAAAAGAAAGAGAATGCAATCAATCCAAATCAGAATCTATACCTGGATCTTTTCAGCAACATCTAAAATTGAAAGACCATGGCTACCCTCGAGTGAAAGAACACGAAATGCTGCATATTTAATAGCGCCAGGTGTCAACCTATGCCTAGACCTTCTATTGGAGAAACCCCTCTCTTGCATTATGGCCAATGCTTTTTCAGTTGTCACTCCACTTCTTAAATTTGAAATTATATCTCCACCATCAACACCCTGCACTGGCAAATACCAATTTCTCAAGTTACTATACTCTTCTACCCAAACTGATCTCAACAAAAGCAGAAAATGTGTCTAAGTTTTGATTTTGATTTCATGATAGAAATGTTTCTTGATAAAACTAGATGATATAATGATCAACTTGACAAAAAGTCATCTTAGGAATTGGAAAAGGCAACAAAAAGACCATAATATATCTACATAAAGTGATAAACGACAAGGAGGGACAATTTTGTAACTTACCATAAAAGGTACCTCGTTTTCTTCATGGGGATGTGGTTGATCGACATTTCTTTTTTTCAATTTTGGTCCATATCCTACAACAAGAGCAAATTGACACAATATTTCGGGTCATGTCAATGGATTGGCATTGCCAGATACAAATATCAAAACCCCAAGAAAATGCCTGAAAGCAATAGCAGATTCGTGATGATTTAGGGATTTTTTGGCGAGGTCAAGTTATCAGTCTAATCCATCTTTCTGATATAAGAACCAAAACGTTAAGAAGAGAGAAGAAGGAAAACATACCTTTATCAGACCTAGCACTTGTAATATTAAGCAATCGTTGTAGGTTGAGTAAGGTAGAGGGGAAGTGGAGCGAGAACGTAGCCCTACACAAAAAATCGACGGTGACTCAAAAAATCCGACAACCCTACACAAAAACTCGAACAACTCCCTCTCTAGCTACTAAGACGAACGAACGAAAGATTAAGGTTATTTTGGGATACTAAGGGTTTGGTTAGAGTGGATGTAAGAACTAAATATATGAGAAATCGGCCCTAACATAGGAGCCCAAGGGGATCTCTACATCAAAATGAGGCTTTCATCTCAAGGGTACCTGACGTCAACATGTGGCTGCCAATTAGGGTTTTTTCATGTAGAGGATGTAGTTGGAGGTTTTCTTGCAAATTAAAGCCTGAGTTGTGTTGGATGAACGAAGAAGGGTTGGAGATGTTGGATGTAGGTGAAGATAAAGGGCCCTAGGGTTTCTTTCTAGCTAATTCAAATATTAGCATCGATGGAAGAAGGTGGAGGCATCAGTAGAGGGGAACAAGGGAGAATGAGAGAGGAGTAAATAAGCGGGGGGGGGGGGGGGGGGGGGTGTGTTTAATTTTTGGGATGCCATTTCTCCCCGACTAAAAACGCGCGTTTCATTAAAAAAATTATAAAGCGACATGTTTAGATGACGCGCATTTTATAATAAGCGCCCTCCGTGTTTTTTTTTGTGAAACACTAATTTAAGGGCACCCAAAAATGCGCATCCTAATTTCTTCAAATTTCTAATGATCTATGTAACATCCCCCTCTAGCACGTATCACAATATTGTCCGCTTTGGGCCACTCGGCACGAGGACTTCCCAGGGGGTCACCCATCCTGGTACTACTCCCGCCCGAGCACGCTTAACTGCAGAGTTCTTATGAGATCTGCTGCCCTCACGGCTTTAAAACGCGTTGTGATAGAGAAGGTATCCACACTCCTTATAAGGAATGCTTAGTTCTCCTTCCCAGCCGATGTGGGATCAGATCTAACCCACTTTCACCCCCCATTATAGGGTTCGACGTCCTCGTCGAACACATCGACCCGTGCCCTAGCTCTGATACCATTTGTAACATCCCCCTCTGGCACGTATCACAATATTGTCCGCTTTGGGCCACTCGGCACGAAGACTTCCCAGGGGGTCACCCATCCTGGTACTACTCCCGCCCGAGCACGCTTAACTACAGAGTTCTTATGGGATCTGCTGCCCTCACGGCTTTAAAACGCGTTGTGATAGGGAAGGTATCCACACCCCTTATAAGGAATGCTTAGTTCTCCTTCCCAGCCGATGTGGGATCAGATCTAACCCACTTTGTAACATCCCCCTCTGCATGAACACTGCACCCAGTCCCGAAATCGATGCGTCACAATATACTACAAAATCTTCCATCCCTTCCGGGAGGGCTAATACCGGGGCTTCGCACAACCTTTGGCGAAGTGTCTCAAAGGAGGTCTGCTGCTCGGGCCCCCATGAGAATGCAACACCCTTCCGGGTCAATCTGGTGAGCGGCACTGCGATCTTGGAGAAATCCTTAATGAATCTCCGATAATACCCTGCCAACCCAAGGGAACTCCTGATCTCAGAGGGTGACTTCGGCACCTCCCAACTCATCACCGCCTCAACCTTGGCCGGATCGACCAATATCCCTTTCTGATTAACCACATGTCCTAGAAATTGGACCTCCCGCAACCAGAAGTCACATTTGGAGAACTTTGCATAAAGCTTCTCCGACCTCAATACCTCAAGGACCTCCCTCAAATGCTCCTCATGCTGCTCTCTAGATCTCGAATACACCAGAATGTCGTCGATAAATACAATCACTGACCGATCCAACATCGGCCTGCATACCCTGTTCATGAGATCCATGAACACAGCCGGGACATTGGTAAGCCCGAAAGGCATCACCACAAACTCATAATGCCCATATCGGGTCCTAAACGCTGTCTTCTGGACGTCCTCATCCCGCACTCTCACCTGATGGTACCCTGACCTCAGATCGATCTTGGAAAACCAAGATGCTCCCTGCAACTGATCGAATAAGTCATCGATCCTCGGTAACGGATAACGGTTCTTGACCGTCAACTTGTTCAACTCCCGGTAATCAATACACATCCGGTGTGAACCATCCTTCTTCTTGACGAACAGAATAGGTGCTCCCCACGGCGAACTGCTCGGCCGAATGAATCCCTTCCTCAGCAACTCCTGGAGCTGCGAGGACAACTCTTGCATCTCTGGAGGTGCAAGACGATAAGGCACCTTAGCAATAGGCGCGGCCCCCGGAACCAGGTCAATACCAAACTCTACTTGTCTCACAGGAGGTACTCCCGGCAGCTCCTCGGGAAAAACATCTGGAAACTCACGCACCACTGGGACCTCCTCCACTGACCTCGGTCTCTCGGAAACCTCCCGCGTATCCATCACATACGCCATGAAACCCTTACAGCCCTGCTGTAGACACTGCCTCGCCCTAGCGGCCGAACAAAAAGCAGATCCCGAACGGGTACCCTCGCCGTACACCGAAAGAACTCCCCCACTATGGTCTCGTATAGTCACCAGCTGACGCTCACAGTCGATGACAGCGCCGAATCGGCTCAACCAGTCCATGCCCACGATGACACAGACGTCACCCATCGCAATAGGAATCAGGTCAATCGGGAACTCAACCCCGAAAATCTCTAGCACACATCCCCGAAGAACCTCCGTGGCATAAAGTGGGTTAGATCTGATCCCACATCGGTTGGGAAGGAGAACTAAGCATTCCTTATAAGGAGTGTGGATACCTTCTCTATCACAACGCGTTTTAAAGTCGTGAGGGCAGCAGATCTCATAAGAACTCTGCAGTTAAGCGTGCTCGGGCGGGAGTAGTACCAGGATGGGTGACCCCTTGGGAAGTCCTCGTGCCGAGTGGCCCAAAGCGGACAATATTGTGATACGTGCCAGAGGGGGATGTTACAAATGGTATCAGAGCTAGGGCACAGGTCGATGTGTTCGACGGGGACGTCGAACCCTATAATGGGGGGTGAAAGTGGGTTAGATCTGATCCCACATCGGCTGGGAAGGAGAACTAAGCATTCCTTATAAGGGGTGTGGATACCTTCCCTATCACAACGCGTTTTAAAGCCGTGAGGGCAGCAGATCCCATAAGAACTCTGCAGTTAAGCGTGCTCGGGCGGGAGTATAACTAGGATGGGTGACCCCCTGGGAAGTCCTCGTGCCGAGTAGCCCAAAGCGGACAATATTGTGATACGTGCCAGAGGGGGATGTTACAATCTAACATTATTTTTAGGGCACGCCCTTTTGCGTATTATTAATCAGTGCGTGTCGTAAAAAGCGCGTCATTAAAGGTCTGTTTTCTAGTAGTGAGGAGAAGTAAAAACACGGATCAGACATTGGCAACGACATGGCAGAAGAGCTCACTACATGGCGACACAACAGAATGACGATTCTGCAATCCTTCAATTGTTTAAGTTCAACTTATGCACATTAAGTTGTTAGACAACTTAATGTTCTGATACCAGTGATGGGTTTAGCATGTAATAATATGGAAAATACCTTATACTCTTAAGAGTACATGGAACCTAATTTGATCTATTTCATAACACTATTTTTGGAACATACAACTGAACAACAACTTTTAAACCCAAATAGAAATCGAAATTCACAAAAGGAATAACATATCTTTGACTTGTTATTGTAATAAAAACCCTTTAATCCAACTAAATCAATCCAATAGTCTCTTGAAAACTAGCTTCAATTGTGTGCAAGCCTTTAATGGTTCACACCCACAACACAAGAACCCTAGAAGATTTATGAGAGAGGGGAGAGAGGACAAATTTTCGGATTTGGTGTGTGTGATAGCATGGCCTAAAATCCTCATGTATAAGGCCTTGTTTATAGCTGATTAGGAAACACCTAGAAACCATAATTTGAACATAAAATAATATTATGTCAAATAATATTATTTTACATGAAGGCTCCAAGAGGGGCCTCCAAACCATCTAACAGGGAAAGGTTCTGGAACCTGTCATCTGTTCAACTTTTGAACAATTACAGCTATAGTCATTCAACTCTTAAATCAATTCCAATTCACCTAGAATTAATTCCTAATTAATTCTAATTTATTCTAAATTAATCCTAACTATTTCTAATTAATATATTAGTCATATAATATATTAATAAAACATTTATCTCTCTCCTAAAATCAATTTAAGCAATTTCTTGGTTATGATGACAACCCAAAAAGGACTTCACTTTTATTCATCAACATTATATCAATTTAGTTACGACCTTAAGACACCTTACTCCAACAATTACCTCCTTCTAGGATATCATATCCTCCTCTTTCCCTCAATTAACAATGATTCCACCCTCATCACTAATGCTAATGGTAGCCTATTGTGGAGATGTGCATACCACCTAAATCATCATTCCCTCAACTTTTCGATGATTTGTGCTTCTCCCGAAAAATTTCTTAGGACCTCATTTGGTATCCTATTCAACAAGGTTCTACGATAGCTCCACCTTTATATCCTTATTTATTCTACTTCCATCTTCCTCTCATATTTTTTTTTCGGAAGACATTCTAATTCATACATCATGGAAGACCTAATAGCAACCCTATAGAATTTTCTTTTGAGATTTAAGAGGACCATTCTGTCACGCATGACTCATTGAGACTGCTCTCTATTTTAACTTACCCACCCTTATACAATGAGTGACATCTAAATCTATACAACCTTCCCTTAGAACACCCGTAGTTGTGCTCTCAAATGAATTGAAAATGGTCATATATACAACATTTGAAAGGCAAGTCAGGTTTTCCTTTCAACTGTTGTAAATATTGCAAAATGCAAATGGTTGGGCCACTATTTAATACCATATATATATATATATATATATATATATATATATATATATATATATATATATATATATATATATATATATATATATATATATATATATATATATATATATATATATATATATATATATATATATAGATATATATATATATATATATATATATATATATATAGAATAAGTTGTTTCATTTTCATTTATTAGCTTATTGCTTATAAACAGTTTGAGAACATGGAAGAAAAAAAAACAACTATTACCCTTTTGTGTTTTGGTTATGTATAAGCTAAACCGTACTTGTTTTTAACAAAATATGTTTTGGTACTGCAACGTAATAATTAATTTACAAAAAATAATGTAAGTTGTTTTAAATAAGCTTTCACAAACACTGCTTTTTAGTTTGTTTGTAACATAAACCATTTTTGCCTATAATCGTGACTGAGGACCAAGCTTTAGTGATAACATCCATGAGGGTTTCTTTACGCAACCAAGCGTGTTCTATTGGAAGAATCATGAGACAATGATAAGAACAACATCCACGAAGCACAACGATGGAATATATTGGGCCAAAAATCAATAAAGAAACACATATATAACAAAGTAGAAGTCTATAATGTGTTGCTCCAATATATAATTAAGTTAATAAAGGTCTAGAAAGATCAATGAAAATAAAATTTTAAAAATTGTTTACATTTTAGAAAATTCTACTTCTAGTTTACACATTATGAGACAACCGATGCGACTAATTGGTACTATCAAAGCTATTCTAGGTTACATATTATTTGAATCTGTACAAAAATACAAAATTTTATTCGGTGTTTGTTTTTGGTAAAAAAATGTTTATTTGGTTGCAATTTATCACCATTTGTTCGCACAGATTAGAAGAGCCTTCCAAAAAACCGTTTGCCAGATAGATATTTCTGGCTCTATTGAAGTGTTTAAAAAAAATAAAAAATAAAAAATGAAATGATGACTACAGAAAATTAAAGAAAACTAAGCAGCATTTTATAGATGAGTTGCACTAGGATTATCACATATAAATTTTCGTAATTGTCTGGATTTTGATTGACATGCATGCTATGATCACCTCATGTTTCTTTCTTGTAATTTTCGTTAAGCTACGCCATGCATTATTATTAACTGCCTATTTGGCTCAACAAGCTGCTTAACGATCGAGCCTTCACCACTCCAAGCTTCTTCTTTTTAGTCAACTTCTTCATACCCTCCATAGATGACACTGATTCCTCCTCCCAGTCTTTATCATCTTCAAAACCAAGATGATCCATCGATGTCATTTCAACTTCTTCATCTTGTTCTTTCACTTTAACCTTTTGTGCTCGTCCACGAACACTATTCATGCTTCTAAGCCTTCCTTTACCTAAATGATGTTCGCACAATGAGTAACCAACAAGTGTTTGTTGGCAGCACCTCCACCCCCTTCCATTTACACGGCTACACCTCGATCCTTCCATTATCACATTCCCTCTCTTCCCATTCTTCTTGTTCTTTTGATACGTTGTACTTGTATTCACCTCCTTACATGTTGCCATGTATCTAGCATACTTCTTTGGTTTCGGCTTCATTGTTCCTTCATCAATGATCATCTCGTTATCTTCCTCAAGACCATGGTTAGCTGATCCTTTCCCAAAGCTTCCTCTTCTCTTTTTTATTGGAATCAGTCTATCTCCTTCAAGCCACCCTTTCAACACTGTAGAGATCATACAAAACAACTGATCAATCATACAGTACACATACATATATAATACCTAAAAGCTTTTCAATGTTAATATACATACCAAGATGAGAAGTTGTTGGTGGTGGAGGTAGTGAAGCGGTGTTATGAACATTGCTGCTTGCTTCCGCACACACGATGCTTTCTTTCCTGGAAACAAAGAGAAGAAGAAGATTCAGAACAAGAAAACGTATGTGCTTATATATATGAACTACTGCTAAAATGAAAGTAAGAACAAAGAAAAGATATATAGTATAAGATAAGAGCATTAGTATTTAGTAAGCACAAAGAAGAAGGAACATTGTAGCTGGGGACCAGTTTTCATGCTAACATGCACCACATGGGGGTGCAATTTATAAAGGATTGGGATTGTACATATGGTTGGTTCTCTAACCTGATATAAAAACACCATTCTACAGTGTTTTTGCACTTCTAGCAATTATTTTTCTTTATTTTCTCGGTGAATTGAAAAAATGATAATTAATGTTTTGCTTGTGGGTGTTAAAAAATCTGGGTCTATCCCAAAAAGATTCAAAATTTGTTTTCCGGCGAACATTAACCGATAAATGAGGGAGAAAGAAGGGGTAGAGAGGGGAAGAGGATGGGATCTTTGCTATCTCTAATTACCTGCAAGTATCACTGGTCTTGATTGTTTCTTCTTTCTCAGATTCCGGCTCCTTCAAGGTTAAAAAGATAAAATAAAAAACAAAATATATATAGATACAAGATCTGTATAACAGTATTATAAGTATATATGTGGTGCAGTTTCTGTTGGTGAAAATGATGTACCTTGTGAGGAGAAACAATAAGATGCTTTGCCACGCTGCCGGCACCGGAGGGAGTCCAAGCAGTGGTTTGAAACCCGATCTGTGTGCTATGATCGGAGGAGGGCGGTGGAAGATGGCTGACACGATGATTTAGCGGAGGATCGAAAGGCTGAGACTGGGTATTATCGTAAAGAACACGTAGATTCCCATTTGGGTGCACTTGTTGTTGCACCAGCAGTAGGGGCTGTTGGTGTTTGTGTAATTGGTGGTCACCGCCGTGAGGATCCGACGACGGCGGTGCAGTAATAGCTGCGGAAAGAGACAAGAAACGCTTCCTGATCCTCATATGCGTGTGTGTTGCGTCCAATGAAACGAAGAAGATGAAGACGAAGAAAATGTCTCTTAATTCTCTCTCTCTCTCTCTCTAGCTTTTATTTGTTGCACCACACAAGCACAAACAGAGGTTTTGGGGCTTGGCACGTGCGGAGGTGGACCGGTCCGAGGTGAGTGAGAGAGGGGGGGTGACCGGCAACTGGAAGGAGGTGGGAGGTGGGGACAGGTACGGGTGGTGACAGGGTGGTGAAGTGGGTTGAGTAGTTTTATCGCTTTACAACTTTTTATTCATAAAATGAAATTCGTGGGTCCCATCTGTAACAACGACCAAGATACTTTCGACTACAGGTCCCTGTAAGGATGCCTGTCTTCCGACCGGCTTTTTCCCGGTTTATCGTTTTGTTCTCCGGTTTGACTAGTACATTCCCCATCTGACCGGTTCTAATGAGATCCTTTTTAATTTGTTTTCACTAATAAAAAAATAGATATAATGATGTTGACTATTACAGTTGGTATATAATTGATGTAACAATGAATTCGGAAGAAAATAAGAAGACGAGTCAAAAGCTTGATTTGTATTGAAGAAAACGCAATGATAACAATACTAATATTTGGTAAAATCCAATACCCTTCTCATTGATGATACAATCATATATATGCAAGGTTACACCGAGATCTCAACACTCAAAGGATTGGATTTTACAAAGATAAATATTGCAGTCAAATATATACTAAATATATAATACCATTGATAGGCCAATGGTTTTAACGGGAGGTGAATGCACACTCAAATTGGACCAGGAAAAGTTGGCGGGATAGACCTTTTGTGAAGTACCAAATAGGAACTATGAAGAAACCTGATGTGTTACTTGAGAACTACATTTTCAATTTCTATCCATCTCGATATGCTTCTTATGCTGGTGTTGGGAGAGATTATTAGACAAGTAAACAATCAAAACTTTGTCACAATACAAGTGTGGCACAACGAATGGGTGTGTGTAACGCAAGCAAAATATTTCCTAGTCAACAAGTTTCAACGACTACATTAGCTACACTATAATATTCTTCTTCGGCGTTGGAACAGAATAAGGTGGGTCGGCGTTTAGCATACTATGATATGAAATTGTCACCTAAAAATACTTAATAACCAGATGTTGTGCGATGTGCATCATAGTATGTAACATCCAGAATCTTGAGGTATGAAATTTTAAAGTAAATATGAGTTTTCGGGTGGGTCACAACGTGAGGGAAGCATGGCCACATCATGACGTGGCCGCGAGAGAGAGGCGTCTCGTTTAAGTGTCATGACGTGACACTATGATGGTCACGATGTGACACCTGATTAGGGGACAACCCTAATTTTCGGACTTGGACCATATTTAAAGGAAAAAGAGGGCTAGGGTTTCCTTCACCCTCATCTTCCATCACCTCCTAAGCCATTAAAGAAAACCCTAATCCCTCTCCTCCATTTTTGAGCTCATCTTGGTACTTTTGGTTGCTTTTGAAGGAATAAGGAGGCCTTGGTAGTCTTGTGAGCATATTGGCAAGCTTTGGGACTTCATTTGGGCATCTCTGGACCTTTGTAAGTGTTCAAGACCTAAACTTTATTGCTCTAGGTTGCTAGATCTAAGCTTTTGTCACTTTATCTTCAAGTTTGAGCAAGTTGTCATGGTGAGATTCCATAAAGCTGGTAACTTTAAGAATCATTGAGGTCATTTGAGTAAAATATGGTTCGGATCTGGAATTTGCTAGTGTTTTGAACACATGCATGAGATCTTTGGTGATGTTTCTTCATTTTTGACCTAGTTTGAGTCTTACACTCACAATGGACATGCATGGCTGAAAACCATTGATCGTTGGATTGTAATGGACATTAGAAAGCCTTCTAGACAGACTGGATGGATGGATTAATGGATTGGGAGCTGAATCCATTAAGTTGAGAAAAACCTAGTTTATGACGTGACAATCTCATTGTCACGATGTGACGACTGGGAATTTCCCAATTATTTTAGACAGATTCTATCACGACGTGATGATATTTTTTGATTGAGTCTGAGTTGGCTAAGTTGGATCATGATCGAGTTTGGGATCGGGTCAAGTGTGTTTCTCACGATGTGACCATGGGTTGGTCACGACGTGAGGGTCAGCCGATGGTGATGTTGACCGCTGACTTTGACCTTGGTCGTTGCTTGTTGACTTGGGTTGAATTTTGGTTAAATGGCTAGTTCTAGAGTATAGACTAAGGTTGGACCTTGTTTGATTCGATAGGTGTGTTGAAGCACCGGTTGCGTGGCATTGAGTTGTGGTTTATCTAACTTTGTGAGACAGGTGAGTCTTCTTACTATACCATGTAGGTTGCTAGATTGTCCTTATGACTCTTGCATGAAATATTGTGGTTGGATCACAACACTTATTTGTATTTGTGATTTTCCTAGAAGACCATAATTGGATCATAGCAGAAAGGTTACGGTTTGGTTGTAATCTGGAAGTGAATTTAAGACTATGGTTGGATCATAGCATTCATGTAGGGTTGGGCCTGCTAATATGTATAGTATGTGGTATTTTGGGGAACTCGCTAAACTTTGTGTTTATGGTTTTATGGTTTAAACAATTTCAGGTACTTCCAGTCAAGGTTGTAGAACTCACTACTCAGTACCTGTTCGGCCGGCTGCCGAGTAGCGAGTACTCAGGAGTATTGGGGGGAGGGGGTACTCAGATTCTGTAATTTATGTAGAAATATTTCTAGAGAATTATATATGTCAAAATCATAAGTTAATTGAAAGATATAACAAAATTAGATACATGTGAGTACACAAAAACTAAAAAACACACAATGGTCTCACTTCATGAATAATTACTGAAAATTTAAGATATATATATATATATATATATATATATATATATATATATATATATATATATATATATATATATGTAGTAATAATCACATGTATGTATGTGTTAAACAACAAATCATTAAGTATATTATACATATTAATCACTGAGTTGGCCAAGTTTTACAACACTGCTCACTTCAGTAAAGGTCTGATCGGGGAGCACTCGAATTTTGTAACTCGCCTCGGTAAGGGGTCGAGTTGGGAGTACTCGCACGAGTAACCAGCCAACTCAGAAAGTTTTACAACACTGCTTCCAAGGGAAGGGCCTGGTTTGACTGCACAACATCCCCCTGATGATTTCCACATTGATGATGATTATTTCACTCTGATGATTGTGATACATTTTACTATGATGGATTTTGGAACAAATATTGTGTGAATTTGATGATTCAAAATGAAAATTTTTATTAATGATTTTGGGATGTTACAAGTTGCTATAAAAGCCTTGGTTTGAGGGATTTAGGAAGACTCTTGGCTGTATCTGAACTCAAACTAAGGAATTGATATTTTTTTTGAAAGAAAATATATATTTTTTAATATTTCTACAAAGAAAATGGTGTGATGCATGCAATCAGCGGAGCTCAAGTA
Organism: Lactuca sativa; assembly: GCF_002870075.4. Lineage (NCBI taxonomy): Eukaryota > Viridiplantae > Streptophyta > Magnoliopsida > Asterales > Asteraceae > Lactuca > Lactuca sativa. Next base: position 30,472,179 of record NC_056631.2, on the reverse strand, counting down.
AGTGATTCCCAAAATACCTATACACGAGTATTATATGTTTATGTGAATTTCAAGGTAGGATAGGGCTAAGGATACCTTCAAGAATTATATGATAGAACTGTCTATTTGTGATGGCTTGTATCCTAGGAGGAAATTGATGTTATATATTACCTGGAATCTATATAGGTGAAGTTATATGCTAAGTGTATGTTTAAAAATTGTATACAATTAGGACAATGTAGCCTTAGAATGATTGATTTGGCCTTATTCATGTTCATTGTCTGGTTGTCGGCTTAGGGTAGAATCAGTTATTCGACAGTCTATCTGATTCCGTATTGTGTACAATTAGCATGCATAAGGCAACCTACGGTGTTAGTAGAAGTTCCTAGTATTGTAGAGGCCAGTAAGACGAGGATTCCTAGGAAATCCTAGAGAGTGTTATAGTGAGACATGTATGCTGTTTAGCATAGAGCTTATGATAGTTTCCATGGTAAAGTGACTTAGAAGATTCGAGATGGTTCTTGAGGAAAGTACATATATATGTGGAAGGTATTATTAGTCTCGTACTACTGGAAGCACAGGATCCATACTCGAATCAAGGAAAATCATAGAGATCCTAAGGAGCTTGCAGTGTGAGAATTCCCTCGAGTATATTCTGATTGTTTATATTTTTGTATTTAAGTATGGTGGTGAGCACTCGAGGAAGAGGTTCTGGTTTTGGCTCTGGTGCCAAACCGATTGATGAGACGATACGCGAGTTCATCACATCGGAGATCACTCGTGGTATTTTGAATGCAACTCCTATGATGTTTGGTATCATCAATGAGGGGATCGTCAAGCTTTTGGATGATCGCTTAGGGGTTTTTAATGCCGAGGTTACAGTGGGTCATTTGGGGGCATGGACTCTCTCTTTTCAGGAGTTCAAGGCTTATGGAGCCCCAGAGTTCTTCGGGAAGAAGGACCCTATTCCTAGCCGATGTATCACTGACATAGAGAATGCCCAGCGGACATGTTTCTACCTTGAGGGGTCAAAAGTGGGATTTGCATCTTGCCTTCTAAGGGATGGAGCCCGCGATTGGTGGGAGGAGATTGGATAATCTTTGGGAGATGAGGTCGTGGCGGCCATGACTTGGGATGATTTTGTAATGAGATTCAAAGCTGAGTTGCAATAGCTATTGTGGTGCAGCGGTTGGCGAGGGAGTTCTAGGACCTTCGCCAAACTATGGAGACTGTAGAGGAGATCAACGCCAAGTTCCGATAGAGAGCTTTGTTGGTTCTATAATATGTCATAGATGATGAGATGAGGAAGATGAGATACCACGACATGCTCAGGGATGACATTCAAGATTTTGTGAGCATGTCGATTTGCAAGATCCTGGAGGACATGATTGCTAGAGCCTGGGAACGGGAGATTGAGTTGGAGCTTCGGATGAAGTGCAAGTCGAAACAGGTACAGACAATGGTGGGCCAAGCGAAGAGGCCCAAGACTTTTGATTCTTGTTTTATGGGCCAGTGGGGTTGGAACCTTTGCAACAAGCACGACAAGCCGCACGATGGATCCTATCAAGAAGTGGGTTCGAGTTGTTTTAGGTGTGGTCAGACTGGACATTTTCGTATGGATTTCCATCGTGGAGCATTGATATGTTTCCAATGCAATCAGATGTGACATAAGAATGCCGATCGGTTGAGATTGACTCAAGGAGAAGTGGTGACGCCCGCATCAGCCGCCTTGAGGATTACTGATGGCCTCTAGGTCAAGGTGGAGGCTCCTTTGGTGAAAATCAGGGCATTCCAGTTGATAGTCGATAAGGCACGAGCAACACCAGATGTGGTTACTAGTATGTATCTTTATTATGTCTTTTACTGCTTTCTTTGTTAATGCTTATGTTTTATCTGATCAAGTATAGGGACATTTTTAGTCAATGGTATGACTGCTCATGTTTTGTTCGATTCGGGTGCTACCCAATCATTTGTGTTTTTTACGCTTAACAAGAAGCTTAGCGATGCTTCAGGGAGTTTGTATTATCCACTGGAGGTTGTTAAACCGTCGTTGCACACGATTTAAGAAAATAAAATTCCACTTCTCGAATGCATTAAAGGATGGCACAAGGAAGCATGGTTGAATCCTCAGGGACACAGCCTAATGGTCAATGCCTCTTTGCTTAAGGCACATACTAGTCATTAAACAGAAAATATTGAAAAAGAGGGTTTTTTATTATTAACTAAAACTAAAATAGCAGTGAAAATTAACTAATGCAAATTCAATAATAAAAACAAATTCAGTTCTGCTGCGATTTTCCTAATCATGCGATCAATCTAGACTATGTTATCCATAATGTGCTCTATTTAAGCAGGTACTGGGAAAAACTAACAGGCTCTAGTAAATTCTTTTGTACCTACTTAGTTAACCAAAACAAGCTCTTTAATTAACCCTATCTTTTTATTGATCTAGTTAAACAAGCTCTTAATTAAATTCAAAAAAGCTACATTAACATTTGTGTAAAATTCCCAGCAATATCTAATACTTCTCAAAAGCTCAGAAGCATAAAGATATGAAATTTCAGTTTACAATAAAGTCAAATCCAAACATAGAACCGATTTATTACTTGTTACTTATTACTAGATTGTCAAAACCATTATGAATTTAAACAACTAATTAACTGGAGTGATTAAATCCTAGCTAGATTATCAGACAAACAAGAATTAAAATCAAACATTCATTAAGCACAAAACTAAAACTACTAAATAAAAACATACAATGAAAACCAAATCTGATGTTTGATCACATGAAAGTACTAGTCTTTTGTAGAACTGAAAACTAGAGTTTTAGCCGGAAATAGCTAAAATCTAATCTTAAACAATAAAAAGAATCATTAAACTACTAAATCTTACTAATCTAACTGATTGAGATGATCCACAACATCCAGATGTTTGTCGTTTAGGAGCGTCCCTGATCGTCTCTGATAAAAGATGTTCAATTTATATACAAGTTAGTTACTTACAGAGCAAGAAGAAGATAAATTTGATTGATATTTTAGAAAACACGATCGAATTTTGGAGGCTCTAATCAAATTTTGGCACTAAACTGATTTTTGACGAATCTAAAACTCAGAACACCTAACACGATCAAATATATATGGAAAATTCGGTTGAGTTTTTGTGCTTTTCTACTTTTCCACAAACACAAAAGTTGTCTGAAATTTTGTATAGTTTTCGGAACATTTTAAATCTCGTCAATCAGAATTAGGGGTCATGAGATATGATCAAAATACTGACAAGGGATCAAGCTGCCAGCAACATCATTTAGGCTTTAAAATGTAGCAATCTATCTTCGTAGGATCAATTCAATCAAATTTGTGGTGAGTCAAGATCAAATTTCCTATTTTTCGCATGAATCGTACGTTTTTCCTTGACCAAAACTGATGGGTTTTACATGTATTAACACGGATAAATCCTTAACACTTAAGGGTACATGCAACCTAAAGATCTAAGTAATAACACTATTAATGTAACATTCTATTGAACAACAAGAACACACTAAACCTAGGTAATTTCGAAAATTGTAGAAGGAACAACCTACCTTTTGATTGTAATGGTAAACAATCAAGAATCCTTTCTTCAATAACTTGGAAGCTAGCAGCACGAATGTCTTGCCTCTAATGGTTCACACCCAACACTAGCAACAAGAAGCTTTTGAGAGAAGAGAAGGAGTATGAAATTTTCAGCTAGGGCTCTTGAGAATCAAGTAGCCGAAAATAGTAGGTCAAGGGTCCTTTTTATAGTGCAAATTGGAAACCCAATATAACCCTAATTGAATAAAATAATATTTATTCATATTGGTAATTATCCAACTTCCTATTTATCTACAAGGAATATTCCAGATGTCATGGAATAACCTAGAAATCATCCACCACCCTCCAAGGAAGGTTCTGGACTCTTTCATGTTCAACTATTCAACAATTGTACTTTAACCCTTGCACTTTTAATAAATTCATTTATTGCTATTTATTAATCATATAATAAATCAATAAATTAGCCTCTCTCTCTCTCTCTCTCTCTCTAAAAGTCATCCTATTCAATTACTAGGTTTAAGGACAACCCAAAAAGATTTTGCTAATAATTCAAGATTATACTAATTCAGTTATTGGCTTGGATACCTAATCCAACAAAACAGTTTCCAAGCATTCTTCAACATCCTTCATAAGTTCCAGGCTCTAATTAGGCTCCAGTGCTCCATTCAACGCATCCAAAGACGCTCCCAAAGTACTGCTCCACTTGAATTATCTGAAAATGACATAAAAACACTAGCAATACAAGAAATCTGATGAAAGACATGTGTTGAACATTATCTATGCTATTGACATGCAAATGTGCAAATTATGATGCTAAATGCTAATAAAAACTACCCTAAAAAATACATAAAATGGCATCTATCAAATCTTCCCAATATTGAACCTTACTTGCCCTCAAGTAATAAAAAGATTAAACATTATAACTGAAATGGAAAGGCGTAGATGACATAAAAAGAACTTAGAATATAAGCTGAAATAAAATTGAAGGAAAGTAAAAACTTTTAACTTAAAACCTTTATAACACTTCACTTTTTTCTTTTACTTTTTTTCGACATGATTAGGCCTTACATCGATGAAACTCCAATGAAATCGCTACCTAGATAACTTTTGCAATACCTTCCATCTTTCACAAACTCCCAAATTCAGGAAGAAGCTCGACAGTGTAAACCAATAAACCAACTGTAATTTTTATTTAAACTTTATACCTTAATTAGCCTTTCTTGCGTGCATAACATGTTTCAGAATTTTATATCCTTAAGACTAAATAAGTAAGAAACAGGTTCGACTTATCCTTAAGAACCTATCACGTTATATCAGCTTACGTTGAAGCAGTGGGCCCACCTGTAAGCGCTCAGCTCCTATGCTTTCACTTTCTCAAGAATGACAAATATCATATCACAAAATTCTTCATTCGTGCCAGATTTAACTTTGAGATGGCTTCTAAACTGATTGAACTTGAGCTTTGTATCTTTGTTTTCGCCTTTGAATTCTTCAATCGTCTTTTTTACCTTCTTGAGATTTCTTTGATTAAGTGCTTGAACTTTAACTTGGGTACCAGATATGACAGTTCGTACCCTTCTTTTCTTTTTGACTGTATGGATCTGATATAAGACTTTTTGTTACTATGAATGTAACACATGTCAACAAATAGGTCGGTGTTCTATGGGTCCAGACTTGTCAAGAAAGGTTATTGTTAAACATTCAAAAGCAATTAGTTCTGAACTTGTTTTTATCCCAGCTCACGCAGTGCTTCAGTATATAATTCTTTTTATTTTCTACAATTAGCATCTCGGCTCATGGTGTTTTGTAACCCCTAGTTATGAGAACTATTACTGAACTTACCACTATTGATTTGGTCGCTTTGGTCATTTATTTTCCATCTTTACAGAGCTATCGAATACAAGTAATGTGATCATATCATGTAACTTTATCCATTATTTGGATTTTTTTTCATGCAGAAAATAAACATTAAAATAACTAAAAATAAAATCTTTTTGAGTTTTTTTTCATATTTTTTATAATGCAGAAAAATAAATAAAAACATAAATATAAAATATTTTTGGACTTTTCAAATTTTTACGGAAATGCAATGCAAAAAAATAAAATTGAAAATTTTAACTGAAAAACTAAAAAAATTAAAAAAAAAATTGTAACAAAAATGCAAATTTTGACACTAAGCCCCTCCCAACCTTAAAATGATGCATTGTCCTCAATGCTCTAAAAGGAATGTACGGCTCAATAAAACATATAAAAGCAAAGGTTGCAGCTAGGAGAGAATGTATCTGATAAGTTTGTAGAAAAATCTGATTTTGAATAAGATGTTGGCGAAAAATATGAATTTTAGCAACTTTGAAGATCCTCTGATTTCCCCAAGCTTGCTTGGAACTGCGATCATCTCTTTATTGAATTTAGAAAAATAAACTACTCATCGGGTTGCCTCCCGGAAAGCTGCCTATTTTAAAATTCTTTGGCTCAACTTTGCCCAACCATATTGTCAATTGGTATAATTGGGACTTGTCTATAGCTCAACTTTTTTCTTTCTCACTCCAGATCCCTTCAGATATGTAGTAGTTGGTGGATCTGGTACTTGTAAAGAAAAACTTCAAATTTTTATTGAATAAATCGATTTTTAACTTTTTGATTCTCTTTCTTTTTCTAATTTTCTATCCAAAAATCTTCTCCTTTTTCTTAGGGTTTTTTTCTATTTAGAACTCGCCTTCTGCTCCTTTTTCCTAAGCTTATCTTTTTTTTATATCAGTTTGTTTTCAGATCCTTCAATAGAAATCATATCTTCTTTCACCTCCCCAAGCTTATTCCTATTCAGCTCCTCCGATGCATCATCACATGATTTCCTGTCTAAAATTAAATCTTGCACAAAACCATTGGTAAAATCATACAATTCACAGACAAAGGGCTGCTGGTACCCAAAAAGTTAACATAAACATCAGAAATATTAGCATCATTAATATTAAAGTTCACCACATCCCCATCAAATTCCATTGAAAGTGTACCGACAAAAACATCAATTTTTCGTTTTACCAGTTTTCAGAAAAGGTCTTTCCAAAATAATTAAGTTTTTATGTAATATATCTACAATGCCCATGTCTAGTAAGTAAAAATCAGCAGGAAAAAATAATTACTTCACTTGGACAAGAACATCCTCCATTACACCTTTTGGGTGTATTGTTGAGTGATCAGTCAACTGAATGATAGTCACGGTCTCTTGTAAAGATCCCAATTTTATTTTTTCAAAAACAAAAAAAATGGGAGGACACTGAATGAAGCACCTAAGTCTAGCATGACTATTGGGAAAGTAACGTTTCCTAATTTACAAGGAATCGAGAAAACTCTCGGATCCTTGCACTTTGGGGGAAAACCTTTTTGCAGAATTTCAGAAATGTTTTCGCCAACTTTTATTGTTTCGTTTATTTTTAGCTTTTTCTTTGAAACACATAATTCTTTTAAAAACTTGCATAACGAGGAATTTGTTTACTTATATCTAAAAGAGGAATATTTACCTCCACCGTATGAAAGGTGTCCATGATTTTGTCGTCCTCTCGTTTGTGCTTCGTGGTCTTAAGTCGCAATAGGGATGGTGGGATTGACTTGTACTCTTTCAGACTCGGCGTGGGTTACTTAGGAGTCTCTTTTTCCATCTCTTGAGCTTCTTTCTTACCCAAAACTTCTTCATTTTCTTTTTCAGCCTCCTCTTCTGGTTTATATTTGTTTGGGTCTTCATAACTCTTCTCACTTCTCAAGGAAATTGCACTCATATTGTGCTTTGGATTATTTTCAATTCGCCTCAGTAACTTTCCTTGTGATTCCAGCCGACCTACAGAAGTAGCAAGTTGAGACATATGTTGTTCCACATTTTTTATGCTCGCTCTAGTTTTGTTCTAGAATGTGTGGGTGCTGGTGGTTAAGCTTTTAAAAATATCTTTAGGGCCACGCTAGAGCTGTCAGATTGCTTATTTGAATGTTGATTCTAAAATTGGTTTTGCTGATAATTTTGCTGATGTAGATACCGATAATTGGGTTGATTATGAAAATTCTGCTAAAAATTTGACCGTTGAGAACCCGAAGGATGCTGAAATTGTTGTCTTTGGAGATAATTTCCGTTCTGATAAAAGTTTGGAGGCTGATTAGAATTTTTCTACTGCTGGTATCCTCCAACAACTTTCACTGGAGCAACATCCTTTTATAGTAGCGGACACATATAAGTAGGATGTTCAATTTTCATGTATATTCCACACTGTTTCTTTGCATATCCTTTTTCTTTCGTTAACAGTACCACCGCTTTTGTCAGTTCAGAAATTTGGGTTTCGAGGTGATGTGAGCTAACTTCTTTGACACCCCTTGGCTGATCGGTGTACCACCCGTCTTCATTACCGGTGTTTTGACTTAATAGCTAGCTTTTTTATCAGCTCTCGAATATTTTTTGGTGTCATGTTCCCTATGGATCCACCACCTGAAGCATTTATCAGATGCCTCTCCATGGGTATCAGACCTTTGCAGAAATAGTTATAATGTTTGTAATGCTTGATTCTATGTTGTGGGCACCTGACAAGTAGCTTTTTGGAGCGCTCCCAGTACGTGTGTAAACTTCTCTTCTTCTTTGTTTGATACCAAGGATTTCGTGATGAAGGCTCGAAACTCGCGTTTCTAGAAAATATTTTTCTAAAAATAACTTCACGAGTTCAGTCCACGTGGTGATCGATCCGGATGGGAGCTCGTACAACCATTCTCTCACTGAGTCTTGAAATGAAAAGGGGAATGCCCTTAACTTTATCTGATCTTCTGTGATGGCGTGCAGTTTCATTTCAAAACAAACCACATGAAACTCCTTGAGGAATTTATGTGGGTCTTCATTTTCTAAGCCTCTGAACGAGGGAAGAAGATGTACTAGCCCATATTTAATCTCAAATTTATGGGCTTTTGGAAAAGTGATGCAAAGAGGTTGCTAACTAACCTCTTGCGTGGTCCATTCTCTAATGGTTTTATCTTCGTTTTATGCGTCCCCCATGGCTGATTTTAGGGAGTCAGGTTCTGAAGGTTCTGGTGTTTCTGAAATTTCAGAGGGTGTTAGGGAGTATGTTTTAACTGAGCTTTAGGAAGGTGAAGATGGAAATGCTTTTGAAAATAATGAAAAACTAAGTTCTGGTTCATTCTACAAGGGAGTGCCTTGTGGTGTGGTGATCTCTGGTGGTAGGGGATGACGTACCAAAGAAACCAAGTGATTGTTTTTGTTTTGATGCTTCTTTCTTCAGTAGTGTTGCAGTTTTCTTAATTTCAGGATCAAACTCTAGTGGTGTACCTACACGTAAAGATCTTCAAATACAAAACTATTAACAATATCGTGTCCCATGCAACGGTAAAAATTTGTTAAATCGTTGTCATGCACGATTTAAAAAATAAAATTTCACTGCTTGAATGCACTAAAGGATAGCACATGGAAGCAAGGTCGAATCCTCATGCAATCAATCTAGACTCAGTTATTCAGAGTGTGTTCTATTTAGTTTAGTATAGAGAAAAACTAACATGCTCTAGTAAATTCTCTTTTACCTAATTAGTTAACCAAAACAAACTCTTCAATTAATCCTAACTTTTTACTGATCTAATTAAACAAGTTTTTAATTAAATTCAGAAAACCGCATTAAGATTTGCGTGAAATTCCCAGCAATATCCAATACTTCTCACAAGCTCAGAAGCGTAAAGATATGAAATTTTAGTTTATTATAAAGTTAAATCCAAAAATAGAACCGATTTATTACTTTTTGTTTATTACCAAATTGTCAAAACACTTACGGATCTCAACAACTGATTAACTGGAATGATTAAACCCTAGCTAGATGATCAAACTAACAAGAATTAAAAATCAAACATTCATTAAGAACAAAACTAAAATTACTAAATTGAATCACACAATGAAAACCAAATATGATGTTTGATCACATGAAAAGTACTAGTCTTTTGTAGAACTGAAAACTAGAGTTTTAACCAGACATGGCTAAATTTTGATCTAAAACAAAAAAAAGAATCATTAAACTACTAAATCTTACTAATCTAGCTGATTGAGATGATCCACAACCTTCATATCTTCAAAAGGTGATGAAAAGTGCAGAAACTCGCCTTCAAAAGGGTTTTTCATCGTCTGGGTGCGTATTTGATCGTCTCTCATAAAAGAGGTTGAATTTATATGCAAGCTAGTTACTTCCGGAGCAACAAAAAGATAAATTCAATTGAATTTTTAGAAGACACTATTGAATTTTTGAGGCTTTGATCGAATTTTTGCATTAAATTGATTTTGACGAATCTGAAACTTCAAAAACCTAACATGATCAAATTTGTATGGAAACTTTGACCACATTTTTACATTTTTCTACTTTTTCACAAACACGAAAGTCATCTGAAAGTTTGTCTAGTTTCTGGAACATCTTGAATCTCGTCAATCGGAGTTACGAGTCATGAGATATGGTCTAAATATTGACAATGGGTCAAGCTACCAGCAACATCCTTTAGGATTTAAAATGTAGCAATCTATCTTCGTAGAATCAACTCGATCGAATTTGTGGTGAAGCACAAACGAATTTCCTAATTTTTGCATGAATTGTCCGTTTTTCCTTGACCAAACATATTCCAAGCATTCTTCAGTGTCCTTCATAAGTTCCAAGCTCCAATTAGACTCTAGTGCTCCATTCAACACGTCCAAAGTTTCTCCCAAAGTACCGCTCCACTAGAATTATCTAAAAATGACATAAAAACGCTAGCAGTACAGGAATTTTGACAAAATACACGAGTTGAACATTATTTAAGCTAATGACATGCAAATGTCCAAATTGTGATGCTAAATGCTAATAAAAACTATACTAAAAGATGCATAAAACGGTATCTATCATAGGTGGATATTGTGAATGATCGTTTTGTGAGTGCTTCAAGAGTTCATTAGGGATGTGTTCTTGTAACGCCCGCAGATTCGGGCTAGTCAATTTAGAGACAATAAGCGTTAAAAATGACTTTTTGATAGAATATTATTTAGAAAAAATAATATTAACCAAGTTATAGTATATTTCATAAGGGTTCCATACATATAAAGAACACCGAAATCCGAGTTATAACGAAGAAGTTATGACCTATCGAAGTTTTACAGCTAAACTGGCATGACACCGCGTAATGTAAAAAGTGAATTTTTGATAAATTACTTTTTAGCCTTAGTGATATAAAATAAAGTCGTAGTATACGTTAAACCGAGAGTGTGCATATAAAGAACGCCCAAATCTGACTTCGTATGAGGAAGTTATGATTTTTCTAAGATTTGGCATAACAGTGCATAACCCGGAATTCGAATTTTAGATCGATCAATTTTTGGCCAACGCAACCTAATTGGAAAATTAATATCTCATTAATAGGAGCTCAATGATAAATAAATAAATAAATAAATAAATAAATAAAACAGACGGAAACGGAGTCTGTATGTAGAAGTTATGAATTTAACACGGTCATTTAACAGTGTAATCTTCTCATATTGTTAAATTTAAAATCGGTCGAGAATTAGTCGATGGAGTCAAAAGAAGAGTTGTAGATATTGTCAATACCTACACATGAATATAAAGAACGTCGAAAACGGAGCTCGTATACAAAAGTTACGGAGTTTAGAAGTCAGCAGGGTGCTGCCACGAAGAGGGTGACGTGGTTGAATCTGGGCCATTGTTTTCTCCCCAAGCCTTGCCACCATATGGTGACATGTGGCACCAACTCAGTGAGTTTGAGGCCAAAACTCGACGAGTTGAGCTATGTTTCAGCCTATAAATACCTTGCGAGATCACCTTCATTTCTCACACCAAAACCCACTTCCCTCTCACTCTAACTTCTCTCTAAACCTCCCAAAACATCCCTAAGCCCTAGGAAACTCCACTAGCGCTAGAAGAAAGCCCCGGAGCGCCCGAAGGCTTCATGAAAAAGAGTTTTTTTTTTGGCTCAGAAGCTCTGCTCTAGCGGAGCCCAGTTTTTAAGAAAACCCGTTGTAAGTGAGATACGCCTACCCTATTTTAAATATAGCTTATATTTAATATAATATCGTTATTATGAACCTATAAATAAGATTTATCAATGATTCATAGTCGTTATACTGATTGAACTACTTACACGAAAGGTTTCTAGAATGGTCACGTTGGGTTTGGTTGTTGGATTTCAGAAAAGCTATATGCCAAAATGGTCATGCCTCCCAACAGTCCTGTCTGGCTGATCCTTACTTGATAGATCATGAAGTAGACTTTGAGTTAATGATGAATCTAGACTAATCATTAGTCACAATGAATATTAGACTAAAATCTAGTGGTAATGATACTAGGTTTCATCGAAGGAAAATAAATTAAGTGAAGCGTTGTCCAAGTTGGAATCATCACTTTGACAAGTGAGCGCATATTTACTTTCATCTTACACATAGATATGAAGTATTTAATATAAATTACGTGCTATGTGTGCATATTGTCTGCGTTTATGATATCTATGTTGGATGAACAAAATATACATGTTTTATTCGATTTAAACTGTATACGTATTTTATACCTATAAATTACAATGGGTAAATATGGGTAGATGAAAGATGAGTTGGATGATGAGATGAAAGGTGATATAGATCATGAGATGAGGGTGAGAGGTGAAAAATGAGAGAAGCCTTTACCCAAGAGTTGGCCCTGTCATCAAGCAGAGTATGGATGACAACCACGGACTATTCTAGACAGTCTGGTGGAACACTAGCAGGCTCGCAACCTATAGGTGTTGTGAACGATATGTTCACCCGGTGTACTCTACAAACCCGGGCAGCTATGGACTTAGTGCCTCATAAAGGAACATTATTAGCTATGAACTTAGCGCCTTACAGATGGACGTTGGTAGCTATGGATTTAGTACCCTACAGATAAATATTGGTAGCTATGGATTTAGTACCTTACAAATGAACCCTAGAAGCTATGGACTTAGTGCCTTATAGATAACATCAACAACTATGGACTTAGTGCCTGTTAAATAAACCCTGACAATGATGGACTTCGTGCCTATTCTTTAGGACAATCCTTAGGAATGAATGAGTGGATGATAGATGATTCTTAGGGTAGATCCTTAAGCACTAAAGAAGATAATGAGAATGGGTAATTAGGTTAATTGTTTGCTGATAAAACATAATAACTTTATTATTGTGGGTTGAAAACCCTATGTACTCACAAGGTTTCCCAACCTGACCTGACCCGCTCAGTTTATTTGTATCAAAGGTGTCGATATGAAGCTACATTACACTGAGAGATTAAGGAAATATGAATCACTAGTGTAAATAAATGTATGATCTGTTTATGCTTATGTTTCTGTATTAACGATGACATCCCAATGTTTTAAAATGAATAAAATACATTTCTTCGGAAATGATTTAATAACGTATTTATCATGTTTTACTAGGAACAAATTCAACAACATTATCCTTTAAAAGGATACTCTGATTTTCAAAAGAAAGCATAAACAAATCGGTCTTTTCTGACTGTGAAAATGGGGATGTCACAGTTCTGAATATGTTCAGTGAGAGATATTCGATTGATTTGGTTTTGATTCTAATGTGAGTGTTGAAGGTTATTGTAGGTATGGACTGGTTGGGCCCTAATGGGGTTATGATTGATTTTGAGCACTAGTTGGTAAGATTTTGAACCCCAAGTGGGGGTAAACTGGTTATTCATGGAGAGGGTGCTCAATGTGTATTGACTGTCTGTTTAGCAATGAGATTTAGGAGGTATATTCAACAGGGGTGCTCTGGATTCCTAGCTTATGTGTTGGATATTCGAGCTAAAGGGAAGAAGACGGTGGACGATGTGCCCATTGTTCAAGAGTTTGATGTGTGTTGCTAAGGATTTGTCAAGAGTGCCTCCTGAGAGGCAGGTTGCATTTCAGATTGATCTGATTCTTGGTGTGGCGCCGAAAGCAAAGGCGCCCTATCGTTTACCACCTCCACAGATGCAGGAATTGTCTACATAGATGCAGGAGCTGTTAGATAAGGGATTCATTATACCGAGCAGATCACCGTGAGGAACACCAATCTGGTTTGTGAAAAAGAAGGATGGGTCACACAGGATGTAAATTGACTACTGGGAGTTAAACAAATTGACGATGAAGAACCGTTATGCACTTCCGATGATCAATGATTTATTTGACCAGCTTCAGGGTGCATTTTGGTTGTCCAAGAATGATTTTAGATCGGGTTATCATCAGATGAAGGTTAGAGATGATGATGTGCACAAGATGGCCTTCCGGACTTTTCATTATAACATCCATAAAAATCACAAGGAATTTAAACTTTTTAAAACAACCCCAACTTATAGAATGTTTACAAAATCATTGTTTTCAAAGTATTATTCCATATCAGAGTATCCCATAGATCAAAAGTACATAAAACAGTGCATGTGTACGTTCACGCCTTCGCCTTCCCACAATCATCAGAAGTACCTGAAACAATAACTAAAAACCATAAGTCAAAGCTTAGTGAGTTCCCTCAAAGTACCAACACATAATCAGATAACATATACAACAGCATGTCAGATCCAATTTAGCCATCAGGTTGGAATACCCCAGGCCCAGTCAACCTTTGGGTCCAGTCATCCTCAGTATGGAATACCCCAGGTTGGAATACCAATATATAATAGGTCCACTCAGTCATAAGACTGGGATACCCTCAAGCCCTCAACACGAGTCGGGCATGCCAACCAGCCCTCAAATCGTATGTGGAATGCTCCCAAGCCCTCAGTATGATTTTGGCATGCCAACCGGCCCTCAACTCATATCTTGAATGCTCATGGGTTTGTTGGCTACAACACAAAGCAGTATAACCTCAACCCACCACAGGTAGTCCTACAGATCTACCAGACTAAGCATATTGGCAACTAACATATAATCATGCATATCTATTCCATACTCATCGTATCAATGTATAGCAGGATATCAATCCAATAGGCTGGCCTTAGTGCCTTTGAGCTGGAAGTACATTGAGGAAAAGTCACCTCTACTAATGATAACCGAAACAACACTCGATCCACAGCGAACACTACTCCTCACTCTAAACCAAAACCAAATCAATAATTAGGGTTTAACCCAAACTAAATTAATCCCAAGACCCCTATTTTCCCAAGGCCCAAAATCGACCCATTGGGCTTCTACACAAAACGCCTTGCGTTCGAACGCGGAGCATTCACATGCAAACGCCTAGAGTTTGCTTGTTGTTCACCAACTTCTAAACCAATGACTTAATGGATTAAGATATCAAGTCCAAACTTTCGATCCATAACTAATATAACATCTACAATGAGCCCAAAAGCTAAAAATCCATCTCCTTAACCCATTAAGACACCTCACAACTTGCATGGATTGAAAGGAAGGTCCAAGATCACATTTTTATCACTTAATCTACCCTAAAACGTCCAAAAGGACAACTCCTTTGGCCTAAGGTAGCTCTTACCCAAAAGACCGAGAAAATGGGGCTAATAAGCATAAATTTCTCACATAAGCAAGATCTAGATATATGATGATGCAGCAAGATGTTCTGAGGACACCATCTGAGATTCAAAGTTTCCTTAGTTTAGCGGGTTATTATCGGAGGTTCATTCAAGATTTTTCCAAGATTGATGTTCCATTAACCTGCTTGAAGAAGAAGAATGTTACATTCTGGTGGGGGCCTGAGCAGCAAGAAGCATTTGAGACCTTGAGGAAGAGACTGACCCTCCCCAAGGGTATGGATGACATTGTGTTTTACTGTGATGCGTCAACTTTAGGATTGGGTGCAGTGCTTATGGAGAGGGGTCATGTGATTACGTACACATCGAGGCAGTTGAAGCCTCACGAGGCGTATTTCCTTATGCATGATTTGGAGTTGGGGGCTATTGTTTTTTCCCTCAAGATTTGGAGGTAGTATTTGTATGGGTTCAGGTGCACTATTTATACTGATCACAAGAGTATGAGGTGTATGAAGGATTAGCTGAACTTGAACATAAGGCAATGTAGATGGTTGGATGTGGTGAAAGATTACAACTACGAGAGTTTGTACCATATTGGGAAGGTCAATGTTGTGGTCGATGCCTTGAGCCACAAGGCAATGAGTACACCCATCAGTGACCTATGTTTGAGGATGGTTTTCGTTTCACCACTTTTAGATCTGATCTATAAGGCATAAGTAGAGGGGTTGAAGAGAGAGAATTAGAAGGAAGAAAGGATCATGGGTAAGATTCCATTATTTTTTAGAGATGGTCGAGGGTTATTGACTCAGTGTGGCAGAGTGTGGGTCCCGATTGTTGGTGGGGTTAGGCAGAAGTTATTGGAGGATTATAATAATTTGAAGTTTTTGATCCATTAGGGGGCCACAAAGATGTGTAAAGAATTGCGACTAAGCTACTGGTGGCCCTGAATGAAGAGGGAGATGGCATGGTTTGTGGAGCGGTTCTTGACTTGCTGGAAAGTTAAGGCCGAACACCAGTGACCCCACGACAAGATGCTAATGGCACCTATTCCCATGTGGAAGTGGGAAGAGATCACCATGGATTTTATCTCGCAGCTACCGAGGATGGCTCGTGGGGTTGATTCTATATGGGCCATTGTCGATAGATTCAAGAAGAGTGCTCATTTTATCGTTATCGTTGAGAGTATTTCCGCCAAGAAGTTGCATGACGTTTACATTAGGGAGGTAGTTATTCGACATGGGGTTCCAGTCTCAGTGGTTTCTGATCGTGATGTTTGTTTAACCTCCAGGTTTTGGAGGAAGTTTCTTGATGAGTTGAGTACTCAGCTACTTTTCAGCACCGCATCCACCCATAGACCAACGGACAGAGTGACTGAACTATTCAGACGCTCGAGGACAAGCTCACATCATGTGTGTTAGATTTTGTCAGTATTTAGGAAACTTATTTTCCTTTAACATAACTCTCCTAGAAAAATAGTTATCTTATTAGTATTAATCGACCTCCCTTTGAGATGATTTACGGGAGGAAATGTCGGACCTCAGTTTGTTGGGGTGAGGTTGGGCATGGAGTGATGAGGAGTAATGAGGTGGTACTCAAGACAACTAAGTTGATACAACAGGTGTGCAATCGCATAGAGTCGCCAGAAGAGTTATGAGGACCGGTGATATTCAGATCTCGAGTTTCAAGTCAGAGATTTTGTGCTCTTGAAGTTGTCACCTTTGAATGGTGTCATTTGGTTCCGGAAGCGGGGCAAGTTGAGCCCCATGTATATTGGTCCCTTCAGGATTATTGCTTTTTTGGGCAAGGTTGCGTACCAGTTAAATCTGCCTGATGATCTTATTCAGATCCAAAACATTTTCCATGTCTCTCAACTGTGGAAATGTTTGGCTGATGAATTCGTAGTGGTACCCTTGGACAACATTCAGGTTTATGAGCGTCTGGATTATGTAGACAGACTGATTACGATTCTCGACGAGAAGACGAAGACCTTGTGCACCAAGGTAGTGGGCTTGGTAAAGGTGCAATGGCAGCACCAGAATGGTCCCGAGTGGAATTAGGAACTCAAGGGGGAGATGAGGACCATTACCCCAGTTTTTTGCGGCAACAACCTTTGAGGAAGAAGTCATATTCAAGTGGGGGAGAGTTGTAACCTCTGGAATCTTGAGGTATGTAATTTTAAAGTAAATATGAGTTTTGGGGTGGGTCACCATGTGGAGGAATCATCGTCATGTCATGATGTGGTCGCGAGAGACAAGGGTCTCATTTAAGTGACACGACGTGACACCTAATCGGGGGAAAAACCCTAATTTTAGGACATGGACCCTATTTAGAGAAAGTGAAGGACTAGGATTTTCTCTACCCTCAGCCTCCATCACGTCCTAATCCCTTGAAGAAAACCTTAATCCCTCTCCTCTATTTTGAGCTTATCTTGGTAATATTGGTTGCTTCTAAAGGAAGAAAGAGGCATTGGTAGTGCTTTGAGCATATTGACAGGCTTTAGTACTTCATTTGGGCATCTCTGGACCTTTGTAAGTGTTCAAGACCCAAACTTTTTTGCTCTAGGGTACTAGATCTAAGATTTTGTCTCTTTATCTTCAAGTTTAAGCAAGTTGTCATGGTGGGATTCCATAAAGTTGGCAAGTTTATGGATCCTTGAGGTCCTTTGAGTATTGTATGGTTCAGATCCAGAATTTGCTAGTGTTTTGAGCCCATGCATGAGATCGTTAGAAATGTTTCTTCATGTTTTACCTCGTTTGAGTCTTAGACTCACAATGGGCATGCATGGCTGAAATGCTTTAGGTTTTAATGGACATTAGAAATCCTTTTAGAAGGATTGGATGGATGACTTAATGGATTGGGAGTTGAATCCATTAAGCAAAGAAAAAACCAGTTCACGATGTGACAGTCTCCTTGTCATGACGTGACGATTGGGGAATTTCCCGGTTATTTTGGACAGATTCTATCCGGACGTGATGACCTACCCATGATGACGTGACAATAGTTTGGATCGAGACTGAGTTGGTTGAGTTGGATCGTGACCAAGTTTGGGATCGAGTCAAGTGAATTTCTCACAATGTGCCCATGGGCTGGTCACGACGTGAGGGTCAGTTGATGGTGATGTTGACTGTTGACTTTGAGCTTAATCGTTGACTTGTTGACCTAGGTTGACTTTTGGTTAACTTGGTAGTTTTAGGGTATAGACTAAGGCTGGACCTTGTTTGATTCGATAGGTATGTTGTGTAACACACTGTTTTGGTTTGTTTCTTAATTCGTGGTCGTGATCTGAAGATCGATTATCATAAGGCCTTGGGCGTTGAGAGAAGAAAGGTTTAGACCCAATTGGATGTGGATATTGTAGGTTACGTGATCCAAGCTCTCAGTTCGTGTTTCAGAATCAAAAGCGTAAAACGGGAAAAGCGATGTTTCGAACTCCTTTCTTGAATTAAGGATATTAGTTTGGTGTGCTTTAAGTCAAGTGATTAGATAGGATTTTAAGTATCTTTAATACATTTCCAAGCATATAAAGATCATCAAAAACATAGTAGAAACAAAGAAGTTATGGCCATTGGAAGTTAGGATGGGAATGGGAATTGGTGTGTATGCTTGGTGTGCATGGCATGTACATTGGGCGTACATCATTAAAGATGATGTGGTCATCCTTGAGTACACTAGGTGTACATGGCATGTAAGGTGGGCGTACTCATGCATCTCCCAAACCCCAATTTTTGGGTCTTGGACCTTATTTAAAGACCTTAACTCTTAGAAACCCTTCCTATCTTCAGCCTCCATCCTCTAAATCAGTCCCTCGAACCCTAGATCCATTTGTGAGATTCTTGATCCCTTTGAGTGTTTTAGTGTATTTTTGGTACATACTGAAGAAGAAGGATCTCCTTGGAGAAGTGTTGGTTGGCTTAGAGCTTGTAGATCCAGACCTTGTTCATCTTGACCATTCTTCTGGAGGTATAAAGCTTCAAACTCCATGGTCCTTTAGTGTAGATCTAGTTTTGGGTTATGTTATGAGCATGTTTTGGTCCCATTGCTTGGATCTTATGAGTAGAAGTTACTCCAAAACCTTTAAGCATCATTTCTAGCCATTTATGAAGTCATTAAGTCATAAAAATTGAATCTTGATGGGTATATCTCTTTCACGCATGAGTTTAAGGTCCTTTGGTGAAGATATGAATCTAAGGTTTTGGTTTGGACTCCATTAAGCCATGCAAAGTCATAAAGTTAGGAATGTTTTGACTTAAGACGTCCCTTAGAGTCAGTTTTGGGAGTTTGAAATTAGGTCTTAAGGTATTAAGAGCTTAGAAAGTTGTTTTGGCTTCAGCTGGAGTATGTTAGGTATATCTCTTTCACGTATGAGTTTGCGGTCCTTTGGTGAAGATATGAATCTAGGTTTTTGGTTTGGACTCCATTAAGCCATGAAAAGTCATAAAGTTAGGAACATTTTGACTTAAGACGTCCCTTAGAGTCAGTTCTGGGAGTTTGAAATTAAGTCTTAAGGTATTAAGAGCTTAGAAAGTTGTTTTGGCTTCAGCTGGAGTACGTTGGGTGTACCTCTCTGGTATACTACGCGTAACGAGTCTCGACCTATTTTCCCCCTCGGTGATCAAGTTGTATGTTGGGCGTAATGGGGTGGTACGTTGGTTGTACTCACTAAAAGGCCATTTGGGCCATTTTGGGCCTTAGGTCATATTGGGTTTGGTCCATGAATTATTGGGTCAAGTATTGGAAGGGTAAAATAGTCTTTTACCCCTTAACGTGATAGAATATGATTTGGACCATTGATTATGGGTTATTACCCAAATTATTGATTAGGGATGATTTTGGATATGTTCAATGTGAGGAGACATGTAGCAACATTGCGTGTGTGATTCGGTTATCTTTAAATTGAGATGAGTCTCCTCACTATACTTGTGGGTCAATGGCACCAATGCCAGCCCACTGGAATGTGTTATATAGGATACTAGTTGTCTTTGTGACTCTTGCATTGTATGTTGGGTTGGGCCTATGGGCATGCATGTAGGGCTGGTCCCATTACATGTAGGGTTGGACCCATTATATGTTGGGCTAGGCCCATTGTATGATAGGCTAGGCCTAAGTTGTATGTTAGAATGGGCCCATTGATTAGGAAGGGTTAGGCCCATTATTATAGGTTGGGCCTAATGTGCGGGCTAGACCCAATAATGTGTATGGTATTAGGTATTTGGGGAACTCACTAAGCTTTCTGCTTAAAGTTTCATGTTTATGGTTTCTGGTACTTCCAGTTCGAAAGGGAAGGGCCTGACATGACTGCACAACATCCCCCATAGTTTATTTCGTAGTGGCTATTCATGATTTTTACTTTGATGATAAAATGATTTAATTAGTGTAACTAGTTTTGGATTAACTTGATAGCATGATTAAGTGTTTTTAAAAATGAAAATTTTACTCTGAGTTTTTGGGATGTTACATGTTGTAGCATCGGTTGCATGGCATTGAGTTATGGTTTACTTACTTTGTGAGACAGGTGAGTCTTCTCACTATAGTATGTAGGTTGCTAGTCTTGATGACTTTTGCATGAAAGACTGTGGTTGGATCACAACACCTATATAAAAGACTGTGTTTGGATCACAACACTTGTTTATATTTGTGATTTTCCTAGAAGAACATGTTTGGATCATGGCAGAAAGGTTATGGTTGGGGTGTAATTTTGGATTGAATGTAAGACTATGGTTGGATCATAGCATTCATGTAGGGTTGGGCTCGTGGATATGTATGTTATGTGGTATTTTAGGGAACTCACTAAACCTTATACTTACGGTTTTGTGGTTTAAACATTTCCCGACTTGATTGCAAATCACCCCCTGATGATTTTCCGCATTTATGATTGTTATTTTACTCAAATGATTGTGATACTTTTTACTATGATGGATTTTGGAACAAATATTACGTATATTTGATGATTTAAAAACGAAGTTTTATTAGTGATTTTGGGATGTTACATAGTATCCACCCAGTCGACGTCGGTGTAGAAGATTAGTTGATCTATGACCAATGGATAAAGGTGAAAGCCAAGGTCGAGGGTGCCCTTTATGTAACGGAGGATTCCTTTTAAAGCATTATAGTGTGGTTCGCGGGGTACATGTATAAATAAGCATATTTATAGGGTTGCGTAAGCGAGGTCCAATCTTGAAAATGTGAGATGTTACAAATCACGTGTTTGACTGCGGTATAAGGAGGATTTGAACATTAGGTTTCGAATTGTGGCACTTAGTTTGGAATTTGTGTTAGTAAGGGTAGCAAGCAGTTTGTAGTCTTCCATTTTTGATTTTTTTGTTGTAGTATTTCATTATGCATACTTGTGTTGGATTAGGAACATACATTTGGGCATGAAGGTGACGAAGGTGCTTAAGAAATAGGTGACATGTCCTAAGTTGGTCATGTCGAACTCAACTTTGAAGGTCTGAATGAGTTGATTTTTAGGGAATGGAATGATGATTTGAGGACAATATTGTCTAGACTCTTAATTTCACCTTGTGATGTAGTGGAACCATGGAAATTAGGATCCAAGACACAACAACACCTATGATGTAATGAATAATAAACTTACATATGAAGATTTTTATTTTGCTTTTCGTCTCACGGATCTTGGTCCACGCTTTATGTCATTTCCATGATGAAAAAAAAAACCAATCCCACAAAGGATTGTTCATGGAGCTACTATCAAGATTCTTCAGACCATATTCACATAAAGTAACATGTAGGCTGGGTGTTGTCCACAACGTTATACAAAAAGTGGTGTATCGCTTTTTGCTGCATGTAAAGCCCATTTTTAAGAAGATGAACAAAATTTTGATACCAAAATCGTGGGGCGATCAATTATCGTCGATACAATAAAAAAATAAACAAAAAATCTATGTGGTAAGGTAAGTCAGGTCGGATCCAAGGTAGTTTGTGGCAAAACAATGTATTTAGAAGTACTCATATCTAAAAACTTGAATTGCAAATATGTCACTAAATGACTGCAAATTAAATTAAAGTTCATAGCTTTAAAAAAATACTTAGAATGAGAATTGATCGATAAGAGCAACATGTTCAGTTTTTTAGATGATTAGAATTCTCACACTTATGTTCCCTTACATTCTTACTTAACTATATAGACATAATTAAGCTTAATTAACATGGAAAGATATAATTTTGGGCACATGGTATGTTGATCTAACTAATTTTCTTAGTCCCTACATTTATTAGATTATATACAACGAATAGTCTATCAATATCATATGTTACAATTAAACTATTTCAATGTTATGCATTTAATATTAACATCATGAATATTGTATGTTGATTCAACCAATGTTCTTAATTCCTACACTAATGGAACTAGAAATGGTGTGTGAATTAATGAGCAATGCTATATCTTAATGAAAAATAACAAACGCGACACAAAACACAAAATCAAGTACAATTAGTTCAATTATTAATGTAAAAACATATTAATACTAGAAATCGTTCGGAATAAAGGTAATAATCAAAATGTGTTTATCATAACATCATACAACCTTACCAAAGGTAATCTAAAAAAAATAGTCTACCATATCTATGAAAAAATGCAGCAACATAACGATCTTTAAAAACATGACAAATGTAGCATGGAAAGACGAAATGCTTGAAATGAACCATCAACTAATAAATGATCGACCTTCGATGATTCTTATGTGATTGCACCTTCAAAATTGTTGGAACGGGGACTTTTAGGGTGTAAAGATACATAATTTTGTGCTTAAGAAGGTAAATTTATAGGAGAAAATAGGGTAAAAAGTGTTGGGATTGGATAATAATTTAAAAAATGTTATAAATTATTATTTAGTGAATGGCTATTGAATTCCCCATATTTTTTCATCACTCTCCATAATTAATGAGCAGTATAATAAACATTATTATGAGTTTTATGAGTGTAGTTATACACCACTATAATGAGCATTCGTAACATACCTCAACTTTCATCTGCTTATGTAAGTTTAAATAGTGAGTCATATGTATTGTCAATGTTTGTAGTTTTTATTACTAGTAATGAAATAAAGTTCTTTTACAATCTCATTTCCAACTTTGTTGTTTAACTTAAGTCATATTGTAGAACATGTTATCAACATGACTCTACCATAGAGCTCTAAGTCCTTATTGCTCTTTTCATTTTCATGTATGTATATTTTATAAGTTGACATGTATATTTCTCACAAGTTATTTTATGAAATTTCTTAACTAATAATTCCCTAACATACAAGTTTTTATTAGTATTTTTACTATGGAAAACCTTAACAAACTTGAGTTTATGGTCTTTCACATCAGTGGAAAGAATTATTTATCATGGATCCTTGATATTGAAATCCACCTTGATGCTATGGGTCTTGAAAACACCATAAAAGCAACAAATGCACTAAATGAAGCATTAAACCAAGAAAAGGCTAAGACGATAATTTTCCTTCGTCGTCATCTCAGTGAAGGATTGAAAGTCGAATACCAAAGTCCAACTCATATTTGGAATAATCTCAATGAGAGGTATGGTCATAAAACATAGTGGTACTTCCTAGAGCTCATTTTGATTTGTTACACTTTCGGCTAAAAGATTTTAAATATTTGAGTCAGTATAATCCAGTTGTGTTTAAAATTACTTATCAACTAAAATTATGTGGTGAAACTATAACTAATGAAGACATGCTAGAGAAAAATTTATTTACTTTTCATGCCACTAACATGCTCCTGCAACAAAATATCATAAGAAATGTTATAAAAGTTGAACAAATTGTTGAAATCATCCTTTCGGTTTGCCAAACTTTCACGTTTGGTCCCTAAGTTTTTTTTTTTGTTTTTCACTCGGATTATCTTTGCGGTTTTCCAAAATTTCGCATTTCGTCCCTCATAGAGATAAAAGACTATATTGCCCTTAACATTTTCTTTTTCATTTTTTTTAATTAAGAAAAAGAATTATTTGATTTATTGCCAAGTGGGACCCACTTGCACTCCAACTCCTACCTCACACCTACTCCTACTCCGACCACCGGTCACTGGCCAACATCGGTCACCATCCACGACCCACCGTCGTCGGAAACCACCTATCAACGCCAGAAATCACATACCACTATCGAAAATGACTTCCCTTTATTGGTCCTCTTTCTAGAACCACATTTTTTGTCTCTCCGTTTCTTGAAACACCTCTATTTGCGTCTCTACTGCCATCTCCCATAAATTTGGGGGGGGGGGGGGGGGGGGGAGGGGATATATGTTGATTAATACATCTACCATGTTGACCATTTAGATATTTTTATTGTTTTAATTGATGCGTACACTAGATTGGTTACATTTGTGCTTATTGTCTAGTCGTAATCTCGCTTTTGCAAGATTACTTGCACGAATAATCCGCCTAAGGCCACAATATTACTTTACCCGATTACCCAATTAAGAAAATTCTACTTGATAATGTTGTAGAATTTTTATCACAAGTTTTTAATGATTATTGCATGTCGAGTGGGATAACTATTGAGGATCATATTGCACATGTTCATATGCTAAATGATCTATTTGAGTCGTTAATCAAACGCCCTCAATTAATTTCACAGTCATTACTAGTGCATTCTAAACTTCCTACATCGGCATGGGAATATGCAAATTTACATGCAACATCACTTATGCACATTATACCAACAAGTTATCATAAGTTCTCTCATATTCAACTAGTTTGCAGTTAGGAATCAAATATTTCTCATTTAAGGACATTTGGATGTGCAATTTATGTAGCAATTTCTCTACCACGTCGCATAAAAATGGGTCCTCAAATAAGAATGAGAAATTATGTTGGATATGGATCTTCATCTATAGTATAATATTTAGAACCATCAAGTTGAGATTTATTTACAACTAGATCTAAGGATTTAATTTTTGTTGAATCAGTTTTTCCAACATTTGGGAGATGAATAAAGAAGTCAGAAAATAAAATCTTTTGGAATGATTTATCATTTTCAGTTTTAGATCTTGGTTGAAGTCAATGTAAACTTGATGTTATGAGCTTAGACACCTAATCCAATACTTTTTCCTTAATAAATGTTTTTTTCTCATGAGCTTATACATATCAAGATTTTAACGAGACATGATACAATCGTGGGGAGTGTTATGAACAATTATTTAGTGAAAGACTATTGAATTCCCTATATTCTCTGATCACTCTCCATAATTAGTGGGCATTATAACAAAAATTATTCCGAGTTTTAAGAGTGTAGGTATGTACCATTATAATGAGCATTCATAACATATCTCATCTTTCATCTTCTTTTGTAAGTATAAGTAGTGAGTAATATGTATTGTCAATGTTGGTTATTTTTACTACAAGTAATGAAATAAATTTCATTACAATCTCATTTCTAACTTTTTTTTTTCTTAAATATAGCTTCATAGTTTATAACAAAAAATGACTAAAATAACAATTTTTATTTTTTTAGAATAGGTCAGAGAGGCATAAACAAATGGATTGGAGTGCTCGATTTTGGGTGTCTTGCCAATCCGAAAGATAATAAATTAGATCAGAGTGGCTTAGATAGATGTAAAAATGTTCTAAAAAAGTTTTAAAATAGAAAATTTGTAAAAATAAGTGAGCCTTATTTACTTATTTAAATCAACTATGGATTGTGAGCAAAAGTGGTGTAAGGTAGAAGATGGCGGCCGCCATTTGGTGGTTCGATGGTTAGAGAAGATGATAGGACCATCCTATCAATCAAAACGGGAAATATGAGAATGTGACAAGGAGGCAATGGGATAAATAAAAGAAGGTGCACAAGTGAGTCTTATTTACTTATTTAATTTATTGTTAGTATTTTTTGGAAAATGTAATGATAATAAAAAGTTAAAATTAAATTTAATAACAAAGTTAGATTAAAAAGAAATACATAGGGGTAATCTTGTCATTTCACTAGGATATAGACTAAATTATGTGTTAAAAACGATCCAAGTTATATATAAAAAAAAATAGAAACTAAGCATGAAAATTATCCAAACTATGGATGTTCACTATTTGAATAAAACCGAATTGTCCAATTGAACAATTTGGATCGGATTACTTGGTTCGGATATTTGAATTTTTGGATTGGTTTTTAGCTAAACCGAATTATTATTTTGGATTCCGGATTGGTTTTGGTTTACATTATAAAAACCGAATAGTCCAAAAAAACCGAATTGCAATTTATTATTTTGTTCTTTCTAATATATATCTTTAATAATTTATAAATTTACTAAATTATTTTTTTAGTATATAAAAAATTTTCATCATTTACTAAATTATTTTGTTATTTATAAGTTTTAATTCACAACTAATTAAACAATATTTTTTAGTTTATATTATAGAGTAAGTTAATACTAAAGTTATATATTTATTGAAATGTTTTGATTCTTGAAAACTGAATCGTAAAAAAACCGATCCAACCGAATTATAATTTGGTTGGATCGGATCGGATTTGAATTTAGTTTAGAGTATTTTGATATTTGTTTTGAAAACCGAAATTATTTTGGATTCACTTGATCGGATCAGATTAAACCGATCCATCCAAACGAACACCCCTAACCCAAACCACAGGAACCTTTTATACTCATTTAGTCTATAAATAAATAATCACGCATTTAGAAGAATACATATAAAACTAGTATATTCTTGGTCTTAACAAATCCCTCTTGCAAAAAAGAACTCCAAGAAGCCCGGTCCTAAAATTCCAAGCCATTTATCCTAATACTTGGGAATTTCTACCCTATAGTATTTCTCAACATATGCTGACGTTATTCACGTGTATGGTCGATCAATCTAGAGAATAGAGATATAATTTGTTCAAAATAAATTTTGATATTTGCTTATTTGAACAAAATCTATTATTTTACAAACCATTTAAATATGTATTATTTAATTGTAATAACAATGCATAAATATCTCCAAAAATACATAATTTAATACTCATGACTAAACTGGATATGAATGGTTAGTGAAATAATTTAATGAAATAACTAAACGATGTTTGAATGTTTAGTTGACAGTTAATTGTTTAATACAATCATGAAATGTTATGTTGGTGTTCACTGCATATAAAGTTTAACGGTCATCATATTTTTCAATATGAAAAAAGGAATTTTTGAAATATAAAATATTTAACAGATAACTATTTTTCATTAAAAAAACATATTTTATTGAAGTTTTAAAAAGTTTAGTGTATATGAAAATATAATAATTACGTGACATTTTATTATATTTTATATATTTTATTTAATTGTGACGAAAATAATAGCAAAAAGTCATGGGTTTTTTTTTAAATTATAAATCTAAAAAACTCGTGAACTATTTTTAGATCCACCTATGTTTTTAGATCGGACTTAAACCCTCAACTTCAAAGGAAAAAGAATGAACAAAAAATCATGGTTAATACGATTTATAGACAAAAACATGTTATTTACCGAATCTTATAGAACTTTATAAGTGAATTGCGAAGGCTAAAACTTAAAAATAATTTTTTGAAGCCACAGTATAATTTTTTAGACACCAAAACTATTTAACATTCAAGTTTCAATAATAAAATAAATACAAAACTATGTGGGTAATTTAACTTCTAACCTTTTTGAGATAATTAAGTTAAAGAATTCAATCGCATATCAGGATGCGCCGGATGGGCTTAACTGATACCGTGACTATATCCAACAAAGTCCAATAATCACCTTACTAAAAGGCCTATGCTGTCAGGCTATCAGCCCAAGTTCTAAATAATTTGTTGGGTTATCCTCTTTATCCGATTTTAAAAAAGGACATTGTCTCCGATTTCATCAGTTTATTCAGAATAAATGAACGCAATCTATGGGTATTTTTATCAAAAATAGTTGGTAGTAAGTTATAACTTTTATCTGTTTAGATATTTTTTTCTAACAAGACAAAGTTTTATGTAACACGAACATGATAAGACATAAATAATATAAAATAACAATCAGTTTAACAATTAATATGTAGTCGTACATAAAACGACAAACATGTTTTACACTAGACATAAACACGAATTTCAATTCGATTTTGTTTATTATCGTTTATTTTTATCGTGTTGTGTCATCAACTGTCACCCTTTAGGGATGTCAGAAAGTCGTGGGGACCCCAATTTAGTACCCCAATTCAGTATATGTTTATTTGTTAAAAAAAAAAATAAGGGATGGGACATGGTTAACACACATTTTAATTTCGGGGGGGGGGGGGGGGGGGGGGGGGGGGGGGGGGGGGGAGAGGGCTGTCGCATCCCGAAACTCCCATAGGAGCCCCATTAATATTATATATATATATATATATATATATATATATATATATATATATATATATATATTATTTTTGTTTCTAACATATAAAATTCTAATGGAAATAACTATTTTTTTTACCCAAAATCAATTAAGGACGGGGAAGAGAGGAATTTCGAAGGTTGTGTGGGGATGAAATCTCTGTCTCATTTCTTCCTGTTGATATCCTTACCATCCTTAATAAAAGTGTTTATAAAAATAGATCTAAGCTTTCAAAAGGTATAAATCTACTCTACTAAATGAAAATGACTTTGCCACATGTCATTCTCTTATAAGATTAACCACATGTCATTTTGTCATAATTTGAGATATATTTATTTTCCACTTATCATTACTTTAATTTTATTTTCAATATATCATTAATTTACTTTCCATAAATTAAAACTACCATAATGACTATCAAATTTTAAATTTCAAATAAATTTACAGTTTAAACCTTTATGTTTAATATTTTGTTATAATTAACCTGTTTAGTACACTAAACACATAATTTTAATTTATTTATTCTTTGCATGTTTTTTTCTCATAGTTTTCACTTATTTCAATTTCAAATTCAAATAAAATTTCTATTTAATCGTTCATACTTAACATTTTGTTTTAATCAACCCGTATATTATACAGGTCTCACAACTAGTTATATAAAACTCAAACATAATTTCTTGTGGTTTTAATGGTACAATATGTATGCATATAAACGGCATCCTATGGATTTTTGGAATTGAGTTGTGCATTATAAGAAAGCGAGACTGATCCCAATTTCTAGATTTTCAACATTTGCAATGAAATCCTCAAATTACTTGAGATTTTTGTTCCAAATTATCAATAATGTATTAAACGACAAATTTTTAAGACAATTCTTATATCTTTTGGTTATGGTTATTATGAAAAGGAACAAACCCTAGAATCTACAAAATCTGAGGACCGAAAATATTATATAAAAGTCACATATCTACGAAATTCAAGTAAAAATCTTTAGATATAAAAACTTAAGTCGAAAGCCACATAAAGTTAAGGGATATTGATAAAAATGCGTACTATCTTTTCACGATTATCACCGAGTTAAAACAGAATTTTGATTTTGATACAGTTTTATTTTTTGTTTCAATTCAGACAATTTGTTATATAATTTGTTTTAATGGTGACCTTTTAACTAGTCACTTGGTTTCCAACTTACGTGACAATCTTTGATGGTGTAACAGCTAATATGACATACTGACATGACACTTTTTAGTGACATCACATTTTGGGATTGAAAAAAAAAGGTAAAATGTAATGACTTTTGTAATAGTTATCTGAAATATCAATAATTCATCTTCAAATCACTCGAAATATCCACAATTTATGCATTTGTAAAATAGGAGCAACAAAAAATGCCTACATGGATTTTTTTTTATCATTGCAAGAACTAAAAACCCAACTAGTATATCACAACAGCTAAGGATGTCATTGCAAGAACTAAAAACCCAATATAGGTTTGGCTCAGTTCGAGTATTAATCAGTTTGGTTCAGTTATTACCTGAATAACATGTACAAGATGATTAAGAGTCTAATATAACCGAACAGAACAAAATAAAACGTATTAAGATTCTATAACCCGAACAACCTGAAAAGAACCTAATACAATTTTTCATGACTAACAAGATAAGAATTCATGAATTCTTAGAGACAAAGAAAAAATGGTCTGAATATAAAAAGGAAGGATCGACACTCAATTTTTGAATAGGAATGTTTGAGTAAAAAGTTGACTTCGGTAATACGGTGCAATATATATATATATATATATATATATATATATATATATATATATATATATATATATATATATATATATATATATATATATATATTTCTATTTTGAAGTACGACTCAATCACAGAAGAAGGGACGTGGAAAAACATGATTGAATCGATTGAATGTAGTTCATTCAATGTAGCAAGAAAAATATGATTAAAAAAATGATTTTTCAATTACGGGCTGGATATTTAGAACCAAATAAGCCTTTATTTAAGTAACCTGAACCAAATAACTCAATAACCGAATAAGTCTAATATAGATACCCGAGAACCGGATCAAATTACTTATTCGGGCCTAATTTGATTCGGTTCAGTTCAAGTTTCCAGGCCAAATTATCATCCTTAACAGCAACATCTATGAAATGGTTGATTTCTTTATATTTTCATGTAAATATAGGAGATTGAGCCACTTGATTTAGAGTGCATTGTCATTCTTCTTCCAATAATTTACCCAAATGTTGAATATCCCTAACATATTGTGTAACATCTACAATTTGGGGCTAGAAATTTTAATCTGTAAGTGACATTGTTTATAATATAAAAATTATTTTAAAATTAAATTATGAGTTACGAAGCAATTTTGTAGTTAATTTAAAATCAATAAACTAAAATAATTAATTGTAACGTGAAAATTTAAGCCAAGAACTTTGAGATTAGGAGTTGACTTTTTAATATTGGAAGAAAATGGACTTAATTTGGAAGAAAATGGACTTAACCTAAGTTAAACAGAAATTTTTAACAGTGAGAGTTCAATCTTGTCAATTTTTAACTAGATCTGGACTTAAATTGTTAAAAATTTTAACAAAGAAGTTAAATACAAGGTTAGTGGTTAAGTTAGAAATATGTAGCATTGCGCTGTTTAATATATCCATAATCATGAGTAGACGTCTATCAAATGACTGGCCAATTGAATTGATCGATTTGGACAATGTTAAATTTTGTTGAATACATCATATCAGAACATTCATGATAACAAAACTACATGAGTATATAATGGGAGTCCATATCAAAAACCATCATTGGTTTTTCAGATTTGGTTGATTAACTGCCCCACATTTGGCCAGCATCAATCACCATCCCAGGTTGAAGAAAGTGAACAAAAGGCGGAAATATGCATGATGATCATGGCTGTAATGATAATAATAATCATGATTAGATATAATGAAAGAAGAAAGCATGGTAATGTCTACTCATTTTGTCTTTACAGATAAACTATCCTTCCATTGCTAGGGTTAATTTGCATGAGATGTCTTTTCAATTCATCATCTTCTAGTAATCACAAAACAACAATGTTTATCTTTTTTCTTAACCAATTTAGGTTTTTTGAATAATCAAAACCTTGAATATGTATAGAAGCAATCAGATTTGCTAGCTATATGATAGACTTATGATTATTCATTATAATTCTCTTTAACTGTCGATCGACTTTCAATGTGTCATCACCCACTTTTCAGTTATAACTCGATCTAGATTTAACCTTCTATATACTTTTGCTGATAGATGAGAGCTCTATCTTTAATTTTAAGATCGCATTCTCCAGTCTCCACTGCTCAAGAATAATTGTTTCAACACATAAATTGGTTTCATCGCTAATGTAGTTGAAGTAGATATAGAGTTATGGACTTACCTAGCACCACGTCCACTTTGATATCCCCAAGCTAAATCTTTATGGTGTTTGTCAAAAAGAAAGTACTTTTTCAGTGTTCCTTAAAAGCTTAACTATTTTTTGTTTATAGTATCTTGCGAAAATATTTCTTCGTGACCTATTAAATTAAATAATACGTAGTATGTTAAAGTGAAATCTTTCTAGGCATGCACAACAACTATGTAATTAATAGTACATTTTAAAGGGAATTAATTTGTGAAGTAAAAGTTAAAAGAGTTCCTTATAGAAAAGAAAAAATATATGGCCAAATATTGGACAAAATTTAGTCAACAAAAAATACGAAATGAGAGGCTTCAATCACCGGTGAATCTAAAACAGAAAACAATCTGGTTTCTCATTGAAAATTCGTTATCTACTTATTTTTTTAATATTAAAAAATAGGTCTTAAAAATACTATTCCCTCCGCTCCAAATTGATAGTCAACTTTTAACTTTTTAAGTCTTTTTTTCTTTAACTTTGACCTTAAATATTTTTATTTGTGTTATATATTACTTGATAAAACTTATAACAATGAAAAAACATTTAAAATACAATCCATTCATATATTTTGCATCAAATATTATCTATCAAAAACAAAAATATTTAAGGTCAAAGTTGAAGAAAAAAGACTTCAAAACTCAAAAGTGGACTATCAATTTGGGACGGAGGTAGTATATAATTTCTAAAATTATATATATATATATATATATATATATATATATATATATATATATATATATATATATATATATATATATATATATATATATATAGACTTATGTTATTCTATTCAAAGTAATTATTATGTTATTGTATGCATAAATGTAGGCCAATCAATTTTACTTATTTTAAGTAAGTGATTATTATATATTATTGAATTAAATATAATTCAAAAATACCATCTATTCTAAGTAGAAGGTATTTTAGTCAATTAATATAGATTTAATAAAGAAATTTGCATATTCTAAGGAAAATTACATATTTTAAGGGAAAATAAATTCTATTAATTTTAAAAATCTGATTGTATGGATGATGATTCTCTTAATTCGTAAAATTCTGACGGAATATGTTTATCAATATATTGAAAAATAACAAATATGATTGAACCATACAAGAATAGACATTCTAACATAATATATATTTTGATTTAATGAAATTCTTGAAGAATAACAAAATTTTGGATACAAGTTTAAAAAAATTCATTACATTCTTAGAAAAAAAAAAATTACATACTATTATTTAAGAATGTTACATTTATTAATAACAAAGAAATACAATATATAAATCATTCTACCAGATTATACTATTACATATATTTTTTTTCATAATATTGTATATTATTCTGCTGGAATAATCCATTTTTTTGGAAGATTAGTAGTCATTGTTCATCTTCATCCCATAGAATGTTCATCTTCAAGATTTTATTCTGAAAGAATCGAAATTCAAGATTCCATTCCAGTAGAATGTTGTAAGTTTCATATGTACCCTGTTTTGCTTTGATATCTCTCGTTTCTATTCTAACATAATCGGAATTTAAGATTCCATTTCAATAGAGCTCACAGGAATCGAGAAGACAGTTTTACTAACAGATGTGATCAAATATGATGTTAGTTGAACACCTAGGTATGTACAGAAGCCCTACATATAAAACTTAAATAGACACACGATAAGATCAAGTATGATCGAATTTATTGCAATTGAACAAAAAAGAAAAAATTAAATCTAAATTTGAAAAAAAGAACCTGTTCCATGGCACCACCGGAGCCCCCTGTAACCACATCCGTCCTTCCCCTGCTCTGTTTGTGAATCCTTCTTCCTTCTTCATGTGTTGATGACGATCGAACCAACTAAGAAAACGAACCCTTTTTCACATTGTATTCTTCGTTCTTTGCTATTCCCATCGAACACAAAGCCCCATCGCACCCACCTCTTCTTCTTCCGTCGCTGCTCCTTCCCATCTCCCTCTTCGGCCTCGTCAGTCCCAAGAGATACCCTCTTCGCCATCGATCAGAAAGAAACAGATTAGCCACCTGCGAGATTCCTCATGATGGGATCGGTCGGATGTAAGGGAACGAGATTTAAACTAGAGAGATTAGGTTAAAAGTCAATACCATGATTATAGGGATTATTTTTGGAAGTTACTAATCATATTACTAAGTTACCCTTGTTTATTTATTTAATTATTTAATCTTTTGTTTAATTTTGATTGGCCCACATTTATGCATTTAATAACACAATAATTACTTTAAATATCTGAACCTAGCTCTCTCTCTCTCTCTCTCTCTCTCTCTCTCTATATATATATATATATATATATATATATATATATATATATATATATATATATATATACCGAGAGAGATAGCTATGTTCAAATGTGGATTCACATCTATTTTGTGGACGTGTGAACAATTTTATTCTGTGAAAATAATAAAGAAAATATGTTGTTTGATAATGTGAATACATTCAATTTTATATAACTATTGTTATTATCACACATTCTCACAAATTAAATTGTCTATAAAGTTTTTATACATTTTTTTTATTATTCTCATTCTGTCAAAATATTGTCAGAATGTTTACTGAGTTGTATTCTACAAGAATGAAATTGAATGAAAAACGATGTGTGAGAACAAAATGAATAAGAATTAGTGAGTATGTATGAAAATGACAATAGTTGTGTGAGGTTAAACGTATTCACATTATTAAACAACATATTCTCTTAGTAATTCTAATAGAACAACATTGTCCACACGTCCACACAATAGTTGGTCATCCATATTATAACATAGTCCTATATATATATATATATATATATATATATATATATATATATATATATATATATATATATATATATATATATATATATATATATATATATATATATATATCTTGAGACCCACCTAATGTGTATGTACTTTTGCCCCACCACAAAGGTTTTTGTCCTATTTTTATAGACAATTTCTACTATCCTAAATTTCAAGTTTATGTTTATCAAGGTTGTAAAAATCGTTTGACGGTAGCTCGACGGTTGAAGGATTAATCGGTCTTGGCAAGGATTAATCAAGGATTAATCGGGGACCATAGATTATTAATAAAATATTAAAATTAATTAAATATTAATATATCTTAAGAAAAACAAGTACTTCAAAATTAGAAAATAAGAAAAATTATAATTTGGAAATTTGGAAATACGAAAATATGAACATTTTGGTATAATATTTGAAAATTTGAAAATTTGAAAATTTTGAAGTAAAAAAAGAAAGTTGGTTTTTTGAATTTTTTTTGACCTTTTTTTACTTTTGTTGTCTTTTGTTGACCGATTAATCCCGCCAAACCCGATTAATCCTAAATTTCCGATTAATGCTCTAATCTTCGACGGTTGGAGAACGCCAAACGATTAATCCACGATTAATCGCTGATTAATCCCGATTTCTGCAAGCATGATGTTTATTATCAAAATATTACTTTTATCTTTGTCGATATCTCATATTATCCAGACCTTTTTTATTTGTATCTATGTATGTTGAGTCTCTCGTCACTCCTGACTATTTCTTTTCAAAAACATCAAGGAGTACGACATGTCTCATATTATATAAGAACCGACTTCTAGCATCTCGTGGACCTCGGCATTTTCCTTCTAATTAAATGTAAATTTCGTCTCAATGGGCTAAATGGTGTCCTACATTGCATTTTTCTATTGCGATTATATAGAACCTTCGCCTCAATGGGCTAAATGGTGTCCTATATTGGTTAGACTTAAAGTATCATCTCCATCAATTCTCAGTCTAGTAATTTGGCTAACATTTGTGAAGAGTGAAATAAGATCAAGGCAACTTCATCTTCTATTAAAGTTGGGGGATCAAATTAGGGTATCTAAGAATCATGAGGAATTTTTATTTCATAGGTAAATCATTTAAGGCATTAAGGGTAAATACACAAGTGGGCCCTGTGGTTCAGGGCAATTTATGTGTTTTGTCTATAACTTATTTTTTTTTAACTTGGACCATCCTTAATATATTTTTTATTACATGTTTAGTCTCTTCGTTTATCTTCTGTTTAATTTCTTTGCTAAAACACACTGCATGCAAGCCACATAGGGGTATATTTCAGTCTTTTCCTTTCAGAGGGTGAAAGGTTAAACTTATGGAAACTATTAATAAAATCCTCGAGATAAGAACTATAGGACAAAGAATGTCAAACGTTGTTCGTATGTGAGAGATATGATTTTTGTAAAATCATTTATTTTTATCCCCGTTAGGCGAAAAGATGAAAGTCAAAACTAGCTAAAACAATCTAAAGGAAAGTTGTAGTACTAGTTTAGATCGACAGATAGATATAAAGAGGGGAAAGACTGGAGCTCATATGCACAATATATGGAATTTTCAAAATCCTTTTTATGTGCGCGAGGTACGCACCATTGCGCGGTGCACACATGACACCGGATTCTAACGGATTGCAAGTGACGTGGCCCCGAGACAGAGTGGCACGTGGCGACTCCCAAATGGAGACATGATGATCACGCGCAACGTGCATAGCTAATTGCATCGTGTACACCCCAAAATCTTGACTATAAATAGCAAGGCCTGTACTCCCATTTCTCCATCCCTCAAAGCAACTTCCTCTCCCTCCGTTCGAAGCTACTGCAATCCCAAATTGACTTCTGGAATCCCAAGACCTAATTCTACCCTACATCATCGGTCGGTATCAGGTATTGAGGGTGAGTTCACGACCCCACTTTTAGTATTTTCAAATGTTTTATGGGTGAGGAGGATACATGCTTCCAAACTGCTATGTCAAACTTACAAGAATATATTTATTTTATATCAGTAGTTTATACAAAGCATGAAACATTAGGATAATATGTTGGTAGACACCTTTACTAGTTTTAAGCAATGATATTATGCCTAATCATTATACTACCCAATATACTATGAAAGGATTATACCTAGATCTTATGTTGGTCGTTTTCCACAGATAACATATTACCTAGTAGTAATGCTAAGCAAAGTTTAAGGATATGCACTGTACTTAGCTATTACTCTGCCCTAATATCCTATTATCCAGACAATCATAATTATTATTATTATTATTATATATACATACACACAAGGATAATTATGGAATATTCACTAGTTATAATTATCATATATATATATATATATATATATATAGTGATAATTGTGGAAAAGAAATTGGTATTAAACAAAGACTAAATAAGGAAAATATAAAAGGATAATCATGATGCAAAATGCAGGTTACAAAATTTCTATGCACTAAGCAGAAAACATTCAAACAATTCAAATGATTATGGCACATGCAACCTATTGAGGATCTATGTCTTTCACGTATACGCAACATACTATGAACTATCATCCTATAAAACTTTTCTAATGAAAAATGAATTCAATAGGTTAGAAACTTACTTTAAAGATTGTTATTGTAAACAACCTTGAATCCTTCTTCAAATTTTTTGGCAGCTAGCACCACAAGTCATGCCTCTGATGGTTCATACCCAAGACTAGCAACTAAGGATTATGGAGAGGGGGAGGAGAATTTCGGCTAGATTTTTTCTAGGGAAAGGAGTGTCGAATTTCATAGCCCTAGGGGCCTATTTATAGTGCACTCAGGAAACCCTAGATAAGCCCAAACCCAATAGAATAATATTTTCTTAAACCGGGTAATTATCCAGCTTCCTAATTATCCACCAGGGATAATTCTAGAAACCCTAAGGCTCCTAAAACCGTATAAAATCTCATGGAGGGTTCTAGAATGTCTCTTGCTCAACTATTGAACAATTTCACTTTAGTTCTTGCACTTTTAATTTATTCTTTTAATCACCAAATTAATTCAAATTAATTTCTGATTAAATATCAGTTAAATATTACTATTTCAGATTAATATATTATTTCCATAATATATTAAAAATCATTTATTTCAATTTATAATTCAAATAATAAATCAAAACCTCTCTCCAAAATAATCTTGTCCAATTGCTAGGTTTGGGGCAGCCCAAAAGGACTGTGCTACTATCAAGTCAAGTTTATACCAATTATATTTATAGGCTTAAACACGTAATCCAACAGTCTCCCACTTGGATAAGTCTGTAACTATAACTACTAGTATAATCTTCCAAATTGATAATTGTAGCTACCAAAAACCGTTGTCGAACTCTAACCCATTCAATTACGTGTCCTAAGATAAGTGATCATATAATCATCTGTTCTGCAGGATATCATTCAGATATGAGACATGGAACATAATCAATCCCATTGTCCAATACTTTTTTCTCGATTTCTGATTTGTAATGACATATAACTTCTAATCAAAAACATCAATGTCTTCGCCAAGCCCGACACTATAAGTCAAAGCCAAATCACCAAAGGGTCCAAAGATATCGCTTTTCCCGTTAAGGCAAAAAGAACAGATAAACTTTGACTTATATGCTTGCACCAGTTACTCATCAAATCATACACAACAATACGTTTTATAACATCAAGTTACTGATGTGTTTACATATCATCAATGCAAAACCAATTTGTAAACTACAACTCATGTATCTGCATCTAAAGATTATAAGATATTATCGTCTCACAATTACTCGTGATAAATTTAATGAAGTAATTCTCTAAGCGTGGGTTAATCCAATACTTAAATCTCCATTTCTAAGTACTCATGAATATTGTAGCAATACCATTGCCATGTCTAAAACTCTTTAGACAATCTACAATTCAATTCATGAAATTCTTAATTCACTACTTACTTCCAAAAGTATGATCGACTATGGACGTTTGGATAATCGAATTATTCGGGAAGTAAAACATGCAAAATGAAACACAAAATAAACAATAAACATATGGTAGTAATCCAACTCATAAATAAATCTCTATTATTTAATCACCAAAAGTCAATTACATTTATTTTGTTACAAGTTTCAAAATAATTATCTAACTACTAAAACAAAAATCATCTTTCAGACCAATACTCCCGGCATACTGAACATACTTGACTCTACTCAGACCCTTTGTGAGGGGATCTATAGGATTCTCTTCTGATGATACTCTCTTCATGACGAGGTGACCTTTTCCACTCTATGTCTGATGAAATGGTATTTTCTGTCGATATGTCTTGATCTTCCATGATCTCTTGGTTCCTTTGTCAAGGAAACGAACCCTTCATTTTCACAAAAAATCCTGCATTTGCTCCGTGATGGCTGGAACAACTCCAAGGTCTCTGATGAAGCTCATCGATCGAATAGCCTCCTTTGATGTTTCGCTCGCTGCTATGTACTCTGATTCATAGATAGAGTCAACCATCGTCTCCTGTTTGAAACTTTTTTAGGTTACCGCTCTTCCATTTAGGGTAAACACCCAACCTAACTAAGAACGAAAGTTGTCTCTGTCTATTTGAAAGTTGGTGTCACTATTCCTAGTAACTCTCAACGTAACACTACCACCAAGCACAAGGACCCAGTCCTTAGTTCTTCTTAGATACTTGATAATATTCTTAACTATTATCCAGTGAGTTCTACCAAGATTTCCATGATAATGATTGACCATGCTCAAAGCAAAAGCCACATCAGGGCGAGTACATGCCATAACATACATGATAGATCCAACAGCAAAAGCATATGGAACTCTACTCCTTTCTACTATCTCTGCATCAGTACTCGGGCTCTAAGTCTTACTCAGTTTGGTATTGCTTTGTATAGGCAGTTCTTCTTTCTTGGAATTTTCCATACTAAAACATTTTAGTACCTTTTCCAAGTATGTACTTTACTATGTCCAGTTAGTCTATTTACTCCGGTCTCTAACAATTCTTATCCCCATAATATAAGCAGCCTCTCCTAGATCCTTCATAGCGAAACACTTTCCAAGCCAAGACTTAACCTCTAGCAAAGTTGGAATGTCGTTTCCTATAAGAGGTAAGTCATCAACATACAACACTAGAAAGGTTATTATACTCCCACTAGCTTTGACATATACACAAGATTCGTCTTCACTTCTAAAGAATCCAAACTCTTTGACCTTCTCATTAAAGAAAAGATTCCATATGCGAGAAGCTTGTTTCGAAGGATAGCGGTTTTGACATCCGTTTGCTAAATTCCGTAGTTATGAAACGCATCTATGGATAGCATTACTCTAATAGATTTTATCTTAGCTACTGGTGAGAAGGTCTCATCATAGTCAACCCCTGTGGTTTGAGGAAATCATTCGCAACCAGTCGAGCCTTGAAAGTGTGTACCTTTCCATCCATGTCAGACTTTTTCTTGAAGATCTATTTGCACCTAATTGTCTTATGCCCTGGTACATTGTCAACTACATTCCAAACTTGGTTTTCATACATGGACTTGGTCTCGTTGTCCATTACCTCTTGTAATTTGGTAGCCTCAGGGCCCACCATTTCTTCCTTGTAGTTAGAATGTTCATCCGAATTTACCAGTGTACTATCACTGATAAACGTATCACCATCTGTCGTAATATGGAAACCATAAAACACAGGTGACATTCTAACTCTACTGGAACGTTTAAGAGGTAATGACTCGTCAACTGGTTCAACTAGAAATTCTTCCACGGGTTGAAACCTAGCGCCTTCAGAGGTTCCTTCATCGTTTAATTCCTGAATCTCTTTAAGATCAATTGTATTCCCATTGTCCTCTTTGGATATGATCTTTCTCTCGCGAAAGACTCCCCTTCATGCTACAAAGACCACGTTCTCACTAGGTCTATAGAACAAATATCGAAAGGACTTATGTGGATAACCGATGACAATACATCTCTCACTACGAGGTTCAAGCTAGTTGTGAGTCTCTTGTCTAACGAAAGCTTCACAACCCCAAACCTTGATATGTGCTAACAAAGGAACCTTCCCTGTCCACATCTCGTGAGGTGTTTTGGCAACCTTCTTAATTAGGACAAGATTAAGAAGGTGTGCGAATGTCTCTAAGGCATACCCTTAGAATGAAATTGGAAGAGAAACTCGACTCATCATGGAATGAACCATGTCCAACAAGGTTCAATTGCTCCTCTCATCCACACCATTAAGTTGTGGTGTCCTAGGAGGTGTCAATTTTGATACTATTCCACATTCCTTGAGGTAGTCGTGGAACTCGATACTAAGATACACGCCGCCTCTATCGGATCTAAGCATATGTACTTCCTGCCCAATTGGTTCTCGATTTCATGTTCAAACTCTTTGAACTTTTCAAAGGTTTCTGAGTTTTGCTTGATTAAGTAGATATAGTCATATCTGTTATAATCATCAGTAAAAGTCACATAGAATCGATTTGCATCCCTTGTGGTGGATCTAAAGGGCTACTCACATCTGTGTGTATGAGATCCAACAATCCTTCACCTCTTTCACAAAAACTAGTGAAATGTGATTTTGTCATCTTACCCAAAAGACAAGATTCGCATGTATCATTTGACCTTAAGTCAAATGATTCCAACACTCCATCCATATGGATTTAGGCGATGCATTTTTTGTTAATGTGTCCAAGACGATAATGCTACAAGCATGCTTTGTCTATAGCATTACACGAATAAATTTGAAAAACACTAGTACATAAATTTTCTACAATAATCACAGTTTCATACACACCATCATAAGGTAAAGCTTCAAAATAAAAAAAAAAACTATTTTATAAGCAGAAATAGAACGATTCTTATCATCAAAAGAATATCTAAAACCTTGTTCAAACAATGCATGAAAAGAAATTATGTTTTGTGTCGTTTCTGATGAGTAGAAACAATTTATTAAATCTAATTCTAATCCACTACTAAGTACTAAACCATAAACTCCAATCTTGGTTACAGGTGAAGATCGCCTATTCCCCATGATTAAGTTCATCCTTCCATGCTCCACATCCTCACTTCTTCTTAGCCCCTGAAAATCAGAACATATGTGAAATCCACATCCTGTATCAATGACCCAAGAATGAGAATATGATGATTTATTAGATAAGATCTTGTAAATACCTACCGAGGTTGGCTTCACCTTGCCATCCTTGATGTCCTGCAAGTATTTTGGGCAGCTTCGTTTCCAATGCCGCTTGTCATTACAGTAGAAACAAGTGGCTCTTTGGGATTAGAGACAGGGGGATCATCAAAACTGGATTTTCCTTTGGGTCTCGTGCTTGATGACCCAAATTGGTGTTGGATTAGATGTCTAAGCCCATAACTACTATTGGTATATATTCGACCCGAGAGTAGCATGGTCCATTTGGGTTGCACTTCACCGGAACAATTTATATGGATAGTCTTTTGAGAATAGTATGTTTATGATTTATATTAATATATTATAAGTTCTAATATATTAATATGGAATCATATTATTTAATTGGTATTGATCAATAATTAATTTACAATTAATTTAGTGATCAAAAGGAACTAATTAAATATGGACTCTTATATATATATATATATATATATATATATATATATATATATATATATATATCATGGGCCAAGTTCATTTAGGTTGGGCTAAGCTTGCATGGATAGTCCATGGAGTTTTTAACCCATGGATCCTATGGAAATGAAAGGTCATGGGTATTAGGGTTTACATGAATGTAACCCTAATCCTTCATACTATATAAAGAGGTCTTTGACACATGAAATGGCACTGGTGTGTGAGGATACAAGATTGGGCCGATTTCTAGTGTGCATTCTATTCTCTCAAGTTTTCCAATGTGTTTTTGGTGATTTGTGATTCCAGTTGAGGCTTCCACACTATTGGGGCTAAGCTCTTAAAGATCAAGACTTCAAGCTCCATCAAAAGGTATGTCATCTAACTAGGCTTTTGTAGTAGAGTTGCTTCATATTATGCTAGTTAGGATGAAACCTTGGAATATTGAATATTTGCATGCATAATAGAGAAAACATAGATCCAAGGTTTATAGGGTTGCATGTACACCATAGGAGTGTTAGAATGCTCAAAACCCATCACTTGGGACTTTCCCTTCCAGCTTTGCTTAGGAGGACCTTTCCTCTTTTTCCCTTTCCCTTAATCAATGGCTAGAACATGAACACTAGCAGGAGTGGAGGCAACATTTTTCCCCTTCTTTCTTGCTTCAGCTGTTCGCAAGAGATTGTGCAATTGAGACAAATTAGTTTCATTGTTGTTCAAATGACAGGTCAATATGAACTAATCATAACAACTTGGCAAAGAGTTCAACAGTAATTTGATTGCCAACTCTTCATCAAAATGCACATTAAGATTGATAAGCATGTCCACGTATCGTTGCATTCTCTAAACGTAGTTGCTAACAAACTCTCCCTCCTTCATCTTGCTAGCAATGAGGGACTTTACCACCTCTTACTTTTCCTGACGAGATCGCTTATGGTATTTCTCCACAAGGTCATTGTTCATCTCGTACGGCCAGTAATCCTCACAGTGTCTCTACAATTCTGGAGTCATTGTGGCCACCATGATGCAAGCAACTTTTATTGCATCATTACAGTGTTTTTTGTAGGCGACCATTTCTTCAGGAGTGACATTTTCTTCATCGATCTCATTCAATGGTCTCTCAAGGACATACTCCTTGTCCTCAAAATGAAGGGCCATTTTTATGTTGCACATCCAATCATTATAGTTGGTGTCATCCAATTGCACCTTAGAGAAGATGTTCAATAAGGAGAAGTCGTTGTTGTTGGAGGATGAGGAACCATAAGTATCAGTTGGAGTAGACATCTATAAAAGAAAGATAGGTTTAGTTAGATAAGAATAATCCTCAATATAACACCCAAAACGAAATATCAAATCTAGGATCCAAGTAAATAATTCACAACTTAGAAAAGGAATGTCGTAATTTAATTGTAAATTACATAAAGGTAGGTAAATGATGATTACCAATTTCACCACAAGAAAACAAACTTTCAATGAATTAGATTTTTAACAAAATTTCTAGATCTTTTGCCACACCATACTAACTTCTTGTTATTTAGGGGTGGATTGCCACACTTTTACAAAATAAATTCTAACAATTTTTTAAACTACTTTTTATTACTAGAAAATAATAAAGAAATAACAATAAATTAAAACCTTAAAACCTTAAAAACTTACAAAATTAAAAAAAAAATTAAAAACTTAAAAACTTCAAATCTTAGAGCTAGTACAATCTAAAGTGAGTCTTCATTCGAAAATTATCCTTCTAAATCATCGTCAGACTCCGAATT
Organism: Lactuca sativa; assembly: GCF_002870075.4. Taxonomy (NCBI): domain Eukaryota; kingdom Viridiplantae; phylum Streptophyta; class Magnoliopsida; order Asterales; family Asteraceae; genus Lactuca; species Lactuca sativa. The sequence goes on along the minus strand of NC_056631.2, from coordinate 30,428,184 downwards.
AAGATCAATGTGGTCTATCATCCAAATATGTTCCATCAAGTCTCTACGAAGATCATGTTGGATCTCAACATTACAAACTTTTCATTTTTTTACAAGTATTATATATTCGCTTCCAATCTGTAGTGGTTGTGTCGATGAAACGATCTCATTTTCGTCATACTCACATATCGTAGTTCCTTCGTCTTTTTAGAATCATATTATGTTATATGATAAAATTATACATTACGTCACTCCTCTATTTCTCCCTGGAAAAAATTATGGGGTATTGCAGTATGTGGCAATGTTCTTTTAATCATTAGAACAAGACACAAAAGAAATTATGGGGTATTGCAGTATGTGCCAATGCTCATTCAACATCTTTCATTGCCTTTTCCTAAGCTCTCTTAAACTTCAACCTCTTTTGATATTAGGACAAGACAATGTTTTAACAAAAGTAAAACTCTCATGATACTCGTCTATGAGATAATATACGTACATGTAAGGCGTTAAATGTACTACAAACGAAGAATCTAGTGCAATCTAGTTATACATTGATGGGATTTAGGTAAACAAACAAAATTAAAACCCTTAAGTTTGCATGAAACCTAAATAGGATCTATGTTTTCTCTATAGAACCTATAACTAAGACCATGAAAAGGAAACCTGGAAACCCTAGCGTATTTCCGATATTAACATGAGAGGGTTTTAGGATTACATACCTTTTAGTTGTTATAACAAACAACTAGAATTCCTCTTTTAGATCTCTTGGAAGCAAGCACCACACGTGTCGTGCCTCAAATGGAATCACACCCAAGCTAGCAAGAGGATAATATAAAAAAGAGGAGATGGGAGGCAAGATTTCGTCCAAGCCTGGGGAAGAGAAAGAGTCACGAAATCAAGGGGCTAGGAGGCTCCTTATATAGTTGAGGAAACTTGGTGGCAAAGCTAGGGTTTAAGGGATATGCCCTAGATCCATTTGTTTGGTGACCAAGCAGCCGAATCACTTATACAAGGACCTTAGACTAAAACTCATAGGCTTGCCCTAAAGATTTTCTTCCACCTCGTTCCATGAGGTTCTAGAGCCTTCATTCCTCAACTATCAATAAATAACCAAACACTCATTGTACTTTTAATTAATCCAATTAATTCTAATTAATTATTAATTAAATAATATGATTTCTAATTAATATATTATTTTCATAATACATTAATAAACCATTTATTTAATTTATTATTCACATAATAAATTAATATCTCTCTCTAAAAATCATGTTGTCCAATTGCTAGGTTTGAAGGAAACCCAAAAGGACTATATTATGAATTCAAGTATATACCAATTATAGTTATGAGCTTAGACACCTAATCCAACATACATGTTGTTGAATGTTGGTGACATGTCATTTTAGGAACAGATAGCACATAAGAAGGCATGTCATATCCAAAAATCATGTTAGGTCAGAACATCAAATATGATTGTGGGATAGCCATGATGACCTCAGGTTTATTAACTATGAAGTACATTCAAGCAGTTTTGTCATTCCCAGTGGAGTGCAATCCAAGCTTTTTAACATTCCATGGAAGTCATGCACATTTTCACGATAACCATACAATTTTTGGATGTCACTCTAACTAGGTTTATGCAAATATCGTAGACCATACAACCTAATTAGATACTTATAAAATTTGTGAAGGCTTTCTCATGTGATACATGCGGAAATCCTAACATTCTCATCTAACGCATTAAGGGGACTGACATGTGTTTTCATAAGAAGCACGATGGTACATTTTTGGAAGGGAGTAAAACACATTTTGCATCTTGACGTTGTTGGAAATATGGGTATCATGTCGTGATGTAATCGACTATAAAGTGAAACAAATGTTTGTGCATACAGAACCGTCGTCGAAAAATGTATCCTTGAGAAATCGTGTGCTCGTCAAAGTACCCGTACATCAGACGGTGGGCAGCATAATTTATATATATATATATATATATATATATATATATATATATATATATATATATATATATATATATATATATATATATCTAAAAATAATTTTAAGATGCAAAATAAATGGAAAAATCCAAAACTTCTTTTTTTAAATATTATTTTCGGAACTTGAATTAACTAAAAAAATAAAAACAATAAAAAAATGTCCCGTTTTTTTTGAAAAATATGTGAAATATTCTAATAGAATATTACACTGTACATATTCTAAAAAATAATTTTAAAATGCAAAATAAATGGAAAAATCTAAAAAGTCTTTTTTTTAAATATTATTTTCGGAACTTGAATTAACTAAAAAAATAAAAAAAAAATCCCGTTTTTTTTTAAAAATACGTGAAATATTCTAATAGAATATTACACTGTACATATTCTAAAAAATAATTTTAAAATGCAAAATAAATGGAAAAATCTAAAAAAAAATTAAATATTATTTTTGGAACTTGAATTAACTAAAAAAAATAAAAAATAAATAAATAAAATCCCGTTTTTTTTTTTTTTTGAAAAATACGTGAAGTATTATTCTAATAGAATATTGAATTTTACATATTCCAAAAAATAATTTTAAAATGCAAAATAAATGGAAAAATCCAAAAATTCTTTTTTTAAATATTATTTTCGGAACTTGAATTAACTAAAAAAAATAAAATAAAAATAAAATATAAAATATAAAAAAAATGCGTGTTACGGTCTCACAAAATTAGGCCGTCTCACATAAACCTAACCATATATATATATATATATATATATATATATATATATATATATATATATATATATATATATATATATATATATATATATATATATATATATATATATATATATATATATATATATATATATATATATATATATATATATATATATATATATATATATATATATATATATATATATATATATATATATATATATATTCTTTTTCTTTTTCTCCTTCGATTTTGTACATACCTCTTGTGTCATTCTTCAATCTTGTTTTCCATCATTTGAGCAGCCCTCATCGCCATTTATATGTAGCGCCAAATCAAAAGTTACAAAAGATGAAGATGAAGATGAAGATGATCGTGAGGACATTAAGAATGAAGAAAGAAGAAAATGTTGGTTTCGTAGAAAATTATGTATTATGTTAGTATTTATTGTGTTTTGTACTTGAAAAAAAATTAAAAAAATAGTAGTTGTTAATTGGTTGCTCAAAGAGTTCAAAAAGAAGAGACTCTGAAAAAGGGTGCCGACTCGGGATTCTCACCTTGGCAAACCAAGCTTGGGAGGTAGAGAAAGAAAGCCATATAGTTGCCGGAGTCAAAGCTACTGGCCGGAAACTGATGTCGGAATTGTCGGAAATCGAAGCACTGTCAACAAAAATGGACGAGTTAGTGGTGGAGGGAAGTTGGAGAAGCTCCAAACTGAAAAAGGCCGAAAATTTGTCGGATGAATCGTAAAATCGTCGGTATACGTCGTAGATTTCGTTTGGTAAAATAGTTGTGTAGAGTATCTGATCTGGGACGAAGGAGACAAAAGGTGAGAACCTTTTGCGGCGACGTCTTTAGCGTTGACAAATGACCAATAGCGGTGACCAGTTAGAGGGAATCCATGGCGCCATTTTCTAGTTATTTTTTTACCGTCAGATCTGCTCAATAGCATAGGGTCAAGAATGCTTCTTAAGATTGTGACACATATTGCTAGTAATAGCGGCGACGGCGTCGCCACAAAAGGCGTCGTCCCTAATAACTGCGCGAGAAACAATCCTGATCGTTGGATCTTGTGGGAAATGTATGGCCACGATTGAGTGTAGCGTACGTTCGTCGTATCACCGGTTTCTTTCATTAGGGATGACACTGCTGGCGGCGACATCCCCACCAATAGCGACGATAGTCCCACGTTTGTTTGATGTCATCCCAAATGTCTCATGTCGTCGCAAATAATGTCGTCTCTAATGGTCATTTTTCTTGTATTGCGTGTGCCGTTGGTGTGCCACTCCGCTAACCTAATAGATGGTAATTTCAAATAATAAACATGCAATACAAAATATGAAAGTGTGCGTAAATAAGGAAAATACAAGTTGATCATGTACCACTACTTAATGCAACACTTCTAGAAGTGTTGCATCACGCATAAAATAGTTTGACATGCATGTTGGTTTAGGAGTATATTGATGATACCTAAAAAATTGTCCAAGCATGTCATTTGTAAGACTTGCATAGCCGTCAAAGTTTTTGAAGCATTTTCTAATTCTTTTGGCGTTTACTCGTCCTTCTACTTTAATCACTCATAGTTAGTGGAAGTCTACTAAAATTTTGGCACTTCTATCGTGATGAGTCATGGATTAATTCTCATTGTTAGGTTAAAAGCGCTAAATGAAAGAACAAGCGTTGTTGTTGACGAAATGATGCACCAAGCATTGACTTAATTTTGGTTAATCAAGTTTATCAAGTGACATTGTGGTCCTGGTCCGGTCCTCTAGATTATCTCTATAAGTCTATTTTACCCTTGCCATTCTAATTTCAAAAAATGAGAAGAAAATATATATATTTGAAGTACTTCTAAGGTATTATGGTTTAAAGAAAACAAAATATGACCAAAACCAAATGATTATGCCTAGACCAGCTTTGTTTATACATTAAAGTATTTTGCACATAGCTTCTATAGAAAGATCTCTCCCTTGAAGCTCTCCTTTCAATACACACACATACGCACACTTCCTTTATAAAAGTCTCCTGCATATCATTAGAGATTTTCTAGAGAGAGAAATAATGGAGCTTGCTCTAAGCTTAGGAGATGCGCCAAAAACAATCTCGGTTGCCGATCAAAGCAGATCACAGCAGCAGAAGGTGAAGGAATTAGGGTTTTGCATGAACGTAGGAAGCAGCAGCGCTAGCATTAAGATTCCAGATCATGATCAGTATAAGAACTTGAGTGAGAAAAACGATGATGATAAAACAAACTGTTCTTCATCATCGTCGGATCAACCACCACTTCAGCTTGATCTCCTCCCTTTCTCACCAGCTCTCAACCAATCTCCACCACCACCACCTTCTGGCGGCCGTCCTTTTCCATGGCTCTCTCAAATTTGTAAATCCCACTTTCTCCCTACTTTTTTGTGTTCGATCCTATCCACTCTTAATTATCTACAAACATTTCATGATTTCTTAATTTAATTTTCAAAAAGAATTAGTTCGCTTATTTAGGTAATTAAGCACAACCACAAGATCATATATACAATATACAAATTCCCATTTTTTTCCTAAAATCACAAAAAATACAGGGTTGTTATTAATCCCCCCTCCCCAGGGTGTCTAAGCAAATTAAAGAAAACAATCTATCGCTTAATCCCCCACCATATGGTATAAAAAGATGGATGTCTTTATTCTTTTTCTCAAAAAGTGCTATTTTTTATGAATCTTGTTACATCAACACAAAAACCGGGTTTTTATTTGTTGCTTTTGAAGAGTTGATTTATATTTGACTATACATGTGGTTTCTACTCTCATCTTCGAATATATATTTACAAACACACATTCATATTTTACTACCCTTCAAAATTTTCAAAAAATTTCAGTTTTTTTATGATATACCTAGTTCCCTTAATTAATAATTAATATGCGTAGCTAAAATTTAACAGTTATATCAGACCCAGATTCGAAAACTAAACGAGGAAAAGGGCTGGATGTGAAGCCAATAACAGCAGTATATGATCCAGATCACAATGGTGAAGAACCCGCGACCCTTCAGTCTTCTCCTACGGAGAGTAACAGTGATACATCATCATTTCAAATGGATTTCTCTTCCATTTTCAGGAGCAGCACTGGTAGCAGTAGATTGCCATTAAAGAATAGGGATTTGGAATTAGTAACGGGGAATATGGATTATTTAGTGGGAGTTTCAGAAAGAGATCATCAACGAGTTTCTTCAAGACGAGGAGGGTATGTTGGAACTAGTGATGAAGATGAAAATGGGTTGGGCAGAAAGAAACTCCGACTCACTAAAGAACAGTCTGCTTTTCTTGAAGAAAGCTTCAAAGAACACAATACCCTCAACCCTGTAAGTCTCTTTTTCATTCATAATAACATGACGGAAATAGATCTATACTTGAACTCATGTTTGTAAAATTGTAAAAGCTAGGTGATTATTGTGCAACTACGTCTGATCATAGAAAGAACCTAATAGCTAGTAGTATTTTCGTCTCTAGCTAATCACGAAGATCTATGCAAGTGAACTATATATGAGTAATTAATGAAAAACCCTCTCCTTTCCAAACATATAATACCTTCAAATTTCATGCATCCAACATCACAAAAAGCTCCCTAAGCTTAAGTCGTGTTTAGAGAGAAAGAATGTATATATGTTTGAACTCATATATATATATACATCCTATCACATACACCAACTTCTAACTAGGGTTGTTAAAATTTGATATTTGATACCATTTCGTCAAAGAAGTAGTCGTATTCATAGTTGATCGGATCACTCATTAGGGAAAATATTATTTTCCAATATGCATCTGCATTGCTTAGACATTCTTGGAAAAAATAGGGTTCCCCCAATCTCAGTTAAGTTTTATTAAATGTATATATTATACATTGGAATTCCCAAAATGAAAAAAGTAATCCATAATCGCAGGAACTTCGTTTTATTGTTTACACTTGCATGTTCTTGTACGGATTATTAACGCCTTTGTTTAATTACAAATTATTTTTGCAGAAACAAAAGCTAGTTTTAGCAAACCAGCTGAATCTTCGTCCAAGACAAGTTGAAGTGTGGTTTCAAAACAGAAGAGCAAGGTATAATATTAACAATAAATCACTAACATTAATCAGTTTGTTATGTAGTGGGTATATATACGTACTTTCTTTGACGTAATTATTGATTTAATTATTAATTAATGATCCCAGAACAAAGCTGAAGCAGACTGAGGTGGATTGTGAGTATCTAAAGACATGTTGTGAAACATTGACAGAAGAAAACAGGAGATTGCAAAAGGAGCTTCAAGAATTAAGAGCCTTAAAGACATCCCAGCCTTTTTACATGCAACATCCTGCTACCACCCTCACCATGTGTCCTTCCTGTGAACGAGTCGTCACCACCACTTCTACAACAACTCCAGCCAGCAAACCCACCACCACCACCACCGCAGTCCTCCAACAAACCACCAGTGACTGCCCATCACACTAGTGGCAAAACATCATAGATCGCGATGCATTGATGTCATTATCTTCTGCTGGGAATCATGAAGAGCATGGGAACAAAACACAGCAAACAGTTTGCACACCTTGCGCATGTGTATACATCGATCCTTGCCAATGCATTTTTCACCATATGTTGATTGATGTACGTCTTTTGTTGTTCGTCTAGATTTAGGGGATATTTTAATTATGCAATTGGAGGACTATGGTTTGACCAAGAATGATATAGAAGAAGAAGAAAAGGTGTCTTTTTTCTTTTGTTTAACGTTACTTTATCTTTTTGTCGGTATGCTGGTCTGTCACATATTCATTATTTACGTTTCTTTTTCATATTCTTTCTATAAATTGATCTCACGTAACATTCATAAAGCTTGGCATGCCTTTTCATGCAAGGGTTTTTTTATATGGTCATTGTAACGCAGCTATCTTAAACCACTACCTGCTAGCTAGTTACTGGAACTCTTGGATAAGGCATGTTAGATGAACTTTGGTGAGGGTTCCCTCCGGTTTAACTGACATGTTACTCTCGATTAATAAGTTCCAATGAAAGCTCTTTAGATGGAAGTCGAGGAATTTATCATTTGGGACAAGACTTGTCTTGTGCAAAAAAGTCGTTGGCAACCTTGACCTGTATTTTTTTTTTTCACTTTATAATCCTCTTCCATGGTTATTAAAATGTTGGAGAACTTTTGACGAACTTCTTTTCGGGAGGTAACTTGGATAATAGTGAGATAATTTTGATAGCAAGGAGAAAAAATTTTAAATGGCAAGGATAGAAAAGTGACGTTGATGTTGGTTGTTTAATGGAGTTTAACCATGCCTTACCTAGCAAGTGGTGGTCTCATCGGAACGAGCGCGTCTTCAAACTAAATTGGATAAAAACTGATGGGAAAATGACTTATGGGCCCAACGAAGTTTCCAAACCGTTTAAAAAAACTCAATCATGTTTTGTCTGTTCAGAAAAACCCAACAAACTTAAGATTTTGTTTAAAAAATCCAACTAAGTTACACTTTCCTAAAAGTCAAATAAAAGAAACAGATAATGTAGCTTATTACCGTATCGGAAAAATGACTTGTTAGACCAACGAAGTTTCCAAAACGTTTAAAAAACTCAAATCATGTTTTGACTGTTCAAAAAAAACCTTATGAACATAAACAAAACAAAATTAGGATTTTTTGAAAGGTTTGGAACTTTGTTGGACTTTTTAGACAAAATGTTAAGTTCATTGGGTTTTTTGAACAGACAAAACATGATTGAGTTTTTTTGAATGGTTTGGAAATTTTGTTGGACTTTTAAGTCATTTTCCCACAACTGATCTATTTTAGCTAGTGGGTCCAACTTGTTACTTTTAATTGGATTTTTATTTGAGGATAGAAAGGTTTATTACTTAATTAGACTAACTTGGTGTCGTGACCTGAGGAACGGATCAACTCGTTGTTTTGCAAATCGAGTGCAGAGTCCTTTAATAGATTCATTAAAATGGCTGATCTGCATGATTTAAGAATGGGTGGAAATAGATTTACTTTTTTTCAACAATTTAGGGCAAAGTTGAGTAAACTAGATAGAATTTTGGTTTGCTCAAATTTCGTTGACAAATTTCTCTTAGCCTCATTTATTGCTCTCCCCAGAGATCTGTCTGACCACTCTCATGTTATACTTAAAATTGAGATTGAAGATTTCGGCCCTCCCCTTTTAAATTGTTTAACTCATGGCTTTTGCGAGATGGATTTGAGCAGGTGGTCCTTAAAGCATGGGATGAATTCAAAGGGTTTGGTGTTGTAGATGCTTTCCTAGTATGCAAATTCAAATACTTGAAGGGGAAAATTAAAAAATGGAGGGCGGTTGAATATCACAAAGAAAATGATGAAATCTTAAACACGAAAAAAGAATGGGTGAGATAGATTCAATTGCGAAAGTGAGGCAATTATCTGAACTAGAAATTGAAGAACGAGCTTTGGGCTTTAGAAAGATCTATGAATTAGAAAGGCATGTCTCCCTGGATCTCAGGCAAAAAGCGAGAATCAAGTGGGTAGTTGATGGGAATGAGAATTCTCGATTCTTTCATGGTTATGTTAATAACAGGGCGAGAAGGAATCAGATCCACGGTTTCTCGGTGGAAGGGAAATGGGTTTTGAACCCCGGTGAAATGAAGAATGAAGCTGTGAAGTTCTTTTCCAAAAAATTTCACGAAAAATGGGTGTCCAGACCAGGTTCTGTAGTGATCTGTTTAAAAAAACTATCCCAAACTGATACAGAATTTTTGGAGGCCCCAATTTCAATTGCTGAGATAAAAAATGTCATATGGTCATGTGGTAGTGAGAAGGCACCGGGGCCGGATGGCTTCACCTTTAAGTTCTTCAAACAAATTTGGGAAACTATAAAAATGATATCCTGCAGTTTGTAAAATACTTTGAAAGATGGGGCAAGTTCTCAAGGGGTTGTAATGCCTCTTTTATTACCCTGGTTGCAAAGATTAATGATCCACTCAGCCTTGTCGACTATCGGCCAATCAGTTTGATTGGCTCGTTGTATAAGATCATTGCAAAGATCCTTGCCTTAAGGGTTAAAAAAGTAATTGGGAGAGTTGTCGATGATGTCCAATCTGCTTTTGTTGAAGGTCGAAATATTCTAGAGGAACCTCTCATTGTAAATGAGATATGTTCATGGACCAAGACTAATAGGAGAGAAATGTTACTATTTAAAGCAGACTTCAACAAAGCTTTTGACTCGATAAATTAGGGTTACCTTGACTGTATAATGGCTCAAATGAATTTTGGGACTAAATGGAAAGCATGGATTAGGGGATGCTTAGAGTCGGCTAGAGCCTCTATTATCATTAATGGAAGTCCTACTAAGGAGTTTTCAATGTCAAAGGGGGTGAGGCAAGGGGACCCACTGTCCCCTTTTCTATTCATTATTGTGATGAAGGGATTGAGTGTTACCCTGAAATCAGCAACCTCCAAAGGTATTTTTCATGGAATTCGCATCCTAAATTCTGATTTTTCCTTGTCTATCTCTTATACGCAGATGATGCCCTATTCCTGGGAGAGTGGTTGAAGAGGAATATTGCAAACCTGGCCAGAATACTTAGATGTTTTTATGTCTCTTCTGGTTTGAAGGTTAATTTCAGCAAATCCAAAGTTTATGGTATTGGAGTCCCGAATCACGAAGTCATCAACTGGGCAAACCCATTAGGATATGAATCGGCATCCCTTCCTTTCACCTACCTCGGGGTCCTGGTGGGTATGGATATGAACTGTATGACCTCATGGTCTACAATTGTGGATAAACTAAGGACTAAGCTATCGGCTTGGAAAGAAAAAACTCTTAGTTTTGGTGGGCGAGTTACACTTGCTAAAGTTATCCTTAGGAGTTTACCCACTTATTATCTATCCATTTTTGGTGCCCCGATTGGAGTCATAAATTCTCTTGAAAAAATTCAAAGACAATTTATATGGGGAGGCGTTGCTTGTAATAAAAGTATAAATTGGGTGGCATGGGAAAAGATTACAGCTCCAAAAGCGGTAGGAGCTCTAGGTTTGGGATCAATCTGATCTTTAAACCTTGAAATGCTCACCAAGTGGTTATGGCGATTGAAATGTGAGCCAAACTCCTTTTGGGCACAGGTTATCAGGGGACTACACAACTTGCATGGCGACCATGCTCAAATCCAGCCAAAGAGTCGGTGGACTGTAGTTTGGAAAAACATACTGAAAAGCAAAGCTGCACTTGATAGAATCAATATCCCTTTCGAGGAGGTAATGCAACCGGGTGAGTCAAGGGTCGGATGGGTATCACCGTTCATCTTGGATGGTGAATTTTGTGTGGTAGCCCTCCGGGATAGAACTGAAAGGGCAACTTTTCTAGCATTCGATGGTGTATTCCCATGGCTAAAAACAATCCCATTAAAAGTCTTGGGCTTTGTGTGGTGGGAAAAAAACCGAATTCCTTCGGCTGAATCTCTTAAGAATAGAGGAGTTATAATGACATCGACTACGTGTGGTTCTTGTCGAGAGGCGGAAGAATCAGGGGATCATATCAATGGTGTAATATTAGGGCAAATGAATTTTAAACAGTCTCAAGCATCATTGACTTTGCCTTTAAATGGGGGAATTACCCCAAAAAGAGAAAAACTTTAACAACGATCTTGTTTGGAGCCCTATGGTGTTTATGGAAAGCTAGGAATGAAATAATTTTTAAAAAACATAATATTGAGTCAGCGAAAATTGTCTCAGATGTAAAGGCTCATACTTATGTATGGGTAAAACATAGAGGAGGATATGACAAATTAGATTGGAACCAATGGATTACTTCGCCCTTTCTTTGTAATTGAAACAATGTAAAAATCATCTGTACTATCCTCTTGTTAGTTAGGTGAATATGATATGAAATAAAGTTTCAAAAAAACATAATAGCATTTAATGGTACAAACTTTCAATGAAATTCTTTTGTGCCATTATAACATGTTATTAGTAGCCCAATTCATTAATATACCTTTCTATCCTCTAATTAAAATCTTCATATGGTCTTTGTTGTTTGGTTTTGACAGGTGAAAAAGTCAAACACGCTTCAAGACAATTGGCTAGATCTACCTTCATGGTCAGCCACCAATAGTAAGGTTTCATATCTATATACATCTTGGTGCTTTTGGGATGCACGAAGTATTTTGACTTGTGAGCTTCATACAACATCAATTTTTGAATTGACTTGTGAGCTTCGCTCAACAACAATTTTCGAATTTCGCCATATAATGGTACCAAAATTCTTCCTTGGAAAGTATTTAATCTGTCTCAGTTCATTTCAAAATTAATATACAGTTCCAACTTATCTTTGTTAATGAATCATTATGAATCGCTTCTTTTGTGATTCCCTCATTAATGTATCTGAAATGGATCATACAATCCTTATCCTTAATGTTTGAATTCATCTCATTTCTCTAATTTCTTTTCGACTGAACGCATCCTCTATAATATTTTTCTTTTAATGGATGATAAAGTATCTCACAATCATGTAACATGCCGATTTCTAGTTCATGGGATATCGGCATGGTGCGGTCATGGGTTGTCCACAGAGTAGCCACGTTGATTAAATAAGGACCGCAGTTTTTAGTTCCCCCTCAACGCGACGGGCGTCTCAGCCCAAAAACCATAAGTTTCATGCCTTAAGCCCTATTTAAGGGTTGCGATGGCTATGGTTTCTATAACCCTTAGCCTCCATCACCTCCAATAAAATAATATCAAACCTTAGCCTCATTTTCCCCAGTTTGAGCTCATTTTACTTGTTTTGTGTCTATTGAAGGAAGAAGGACTTCATTGGTGGTGCAAGGAACTGTCGAGACAGCACAAGAAACCCCTTGAGCATCTCTTGGACTCTTGTAAGTCTTCAAGGCTCGACCTTTGTGGTTCATTTCTTATAGATCTTAAGCTTATAAGCAAGTTTGGTCCGTTGTGTTGAGTGATTGATTGAAATAAAGTTTGTAACTTTATTGCTCTCTGATGTCCTAAGAGTATTATATCTATTAGATATGGATTTCACTCACCATTTGGTCACATGCATGAAGTTTGGGCCATATTTTTACTCTTTTTGACCTAGTTTGGTGTGAGACTTACATGAGATGTGCATGTTCATAAAGTTTCAATTTTTATGGACCTTAAGGGAGTATTAAAGCCTCCTGGGAAGCATGAGGCTTGGACTTAATGGATTAGAGATTAATAAAAAAAAGTTGTTCTGCCAAACGAACTGTGACGCAGTAAAGGGACGACCACGGTGTCGTGGACTGGGGAGTCATGTGGTTGTTTTATCGAGACTATGACATGGCACGTTGGACTGTTGATTGTTGACTTTTGACCAGTTTAACTTTGGGTCAAATGTTGGTAAAGTGTGCTTTTCATACTATTGATTAAGGGAAAATGGTATTTATCCCCAAGATAAGAATTAGAAAGAGAAAGACTCGTTTAGTGAGGAAAGACAAGCATTATATGCCTAATTACTAAATTAGAGTTAATTGTTATGTAGTGGTTCAAGGCAGTATCAGTACCATTTAGCTCACTGTGTAGAATAGCTTATCAGTCATTCAGGTGAGTTCTCATAAACTTTCTTCTTATGTTGACTAGGTAATTATGTTATGTACGACTACGAAAAGCCTCTCGGAGGGAAGTGTGGTTGGGAAGGTCGGGTAACTAGAGAAGTTCTAGTTTAACCATGTCAGTATGTTGATCACGAACAGCCTCTCGAAAGGAAGTTCTAGTTTAACCATGTCAGTATGTTGATCACGAACAACCTCTCTGAGGGAAGTTCTAGTTTAACTATGTCAATATGTTGATAGTGAATAGCCTCTCTGAGGGAAGTTTGATCACCATGATAGTATGTCGGTCACGAATAACCTCTCAGAAGGAAGTGTGATCGGAAGATCTGTGTTCTATAGAATAGCCTCTTAGAGGGAAGTTCTAGTTACAGTGGTAAGAAATATGCTAGCATATGTTATGTGGTGGAATGTAAGTAATGTGTGACTTATTACTTGAAGTTTATGTGTTATTGTGTGCATTACATATGATTTACATAATGGGTGAGTGTTGTGATTATTCACTAAGCTTTAGCTTACAGTTATTACTTTATGTTTTTAGTTTCATGTCCTTCAAGTTTGAAGGTTAAGGAGCTGGCATGATTGGGATATTTAGACATTCTCAGAAGAGCATCGCATCTAGTTTAACTATTATATGTTACGTTATGGTTTTCAAAAAAAACTTAGTTTTTGCATTTTTACTATGAATATGTTAATGTGACATGAAAAGACGATTTCATGATTTAGTAATGAATATGAATGAAACCTTTTTGTAAAAACCTATACTCTGATTTTCAAAACTTTATGGTCGGATTTTTAGGATGTTACAAATAAATCTTAATTCATATTCTTTGATGCATGTTCAAATCTTTTTCAGTCAACATGTAACACCCTGATCCTCAGGTATTGATAAAGATATTTCGGTTTGGATTTTTGGAGGACCTACTCGGCGAGTTGGCTTCCCAACTCGTCGAGTAGTAGCGGGTTTGGACGTGGGGGTTTAATGATCTACTCGTCGAGTCCATTATGGTACTCGCCGAGTAGATGTTGGCAGATGAAACCCTAGATTCCAGGGCCTTGCACCCTATTTAAAGGGTCTTTAGCCTCCCTTGGCCTCCCCTTTATAGCTCCATACCTCCTTAAAACCCTGATTCGTGTGTGAGTGTGTTCTTGTTGATTTTGAAGCTTGAAGGAGGGATTTGGTGAAGGAATCATTTGAGGAATCAAGCTAGAAGAAGCAAGGGCTCGTGGGGATTCTAGATCTACTTCTGTGGAGCACTTCCTGAAGGTATTAAGCTGTCTCTTGGCTCATTTCCACCCAAAACCCTCTTGTGCATGGGTTCTAAGAAAGGGCTTTTGTGTTTAAGCCAAGATCTGAAGTTGTAACTTCAGATCTGAACTCCTTTTGGCCTTAAGATGCATAAAGTTATCAGTTGATCTTAGCATGTACCTTCCCTCAAGTGTATGACCCCATTCTAAACTTAGATTTGCTATTTTAGGGCCTTAAATCCTTGCATGCACGTAAAGTTTGCAACTTTACGTGGAAAGCATGCCTCAGGAGCCTAGATCTGCAGTTTGGAAGCTTTGCATGGCTCAAAAAGGGTCTGTATGGCTTGAGATCTGAAAGGACTCGGCGAGTCACAGGGGGTGACTCGGCGAGTCATTTAAAGGCAGGCATGGACTCGCCGAGTTAGATGAACAACTCGGCGAGCCTGATGAATTTTGCCATGAACTCGGCGAGTTGGATGAACACCTCGGCGAGTCGGATGAAGGTTACCAAGAACTCGGCGAGTTGAAGGAACAACTCGGCGAGTCGAGTAGGATTTCCCAATGGCTGGATGTTCGTAGACGTGTCGAGTGTCAAGCAAGGGAACTCGACGAAGGACCTTAGATTATCAATCAAGACTGTATGAACTCGACGAGTCGCCTCGATGACTCAGCGAGTAGATAATATTCTGGGAAACTCGGCAAGTCACTAGTTGTACTCGGCGAGTTAGGGTTAACATGGACAATTGACTTGACCTTGGCTGTAGTTGACCAGGATGGACTTTGGGAAATGACTGGATATTGTATGACACTTTTTAGGCAGTTGCGTGGAGCAGCCCATGAGGTACATTTGGTCGCAAAGTGTCAGTTCAGCATTCGTGACAGGTGAGTCTTCTCACCATACCCATGGGTCTAAGGCACAAAGGCCGGCCCATTATGTGTTTATGACATATGTGGTAGATATTTTGTGTGTTGTTATGTGATGGCATGTTATGCATGAAGACCCCGGGGGGAGCCCGTGGCATTGGATGTAAGACCATGTGGGGTAGCCCATGGCAGTCCTAGGTGAAGACCATGTGGGGTAGCCCATGGCATTGGATGTAAGGCCATGTGGGGGAGCCCATGGCAGTCCTAGGCAAGGACCATGTAGGGTAGCCCATGGCACTTTCTCAGGTTTCATGTATGCATGGCTTACGTGATATATGTGTAGCTTTTATAGCTAACAGGATATATGATATGTGGTTTGTATATGTGTGGTATGCTCTGGGAAACTCACTAAGCATTTCGCTTACAGGTTGTTGATTGTTTCAGGTACTTCAGAGCCGAAGGGCAAAGGCAAGGCGTGATGACGTGGCGTGCACTCTACCTCTCTTTTTGTGTGATGGGACTATCTGATGTTTTCAAAAGTACATTGAAATTGTAATAATTATGATTTGGAAAACAAATGGTTTGGAAATTATGAGTGATGTTAATTGTTTGAGTAATTAAAAACGAAAAAAATTCTTGATAAAAATTGGGTCGTTACACAACAACAATTGTAAATTTTGTGATCGATGAAAACCTTACATTGTGTCCCATACAAATTGTGTCTTTAAAATTAAATTGCATGAACAACCACCACGAGTTCAAGATCATGTATGGGGAAGGTCAACTCATGTGGTTTCTGTTGGGTTATGAGGATCATAAAAGCCACAAAGGCGTAAACAGCAGAAGAAATAATCAAAAAAACTTATCTCATAACTCACGAGTGGATCGATGTTCAAACCAAACAATGAAACAAAACAAAACTAAATAGAATTAAAAAGAAACTTACTTTCATAGTCTTTAATTTCTTCATGCTCGCCAGTTGATCTGATGAATGAGAATCCAACGGAGGATTCTTCTTCTGTGATTGCACCAAAGAAGCAGTATAGGCCGAACAAGACACCTCTATAATGAACCACCAACAAACCTAATGTCTTTATTTGCACTAAAAGTTTTAAATTTATAATTCCTTTCAAATCTAAACTAGCTAAACACAAAAGGGCAATGTACCTAGTCATAAAATAGTATAGTAAAGGTAAGTGTAACGTCCAAAAACTCAGAACCAAAAGTTTTCGTTTTTATATTAATTAAACCATCAACCAAACAAATTTTTCAAAAACCATAAAGTAATAATAGTGTATCCAAAAACATCCCAAAATACATCAGAGTCAAATAAGCGGAAAATCATGGTCTGTGTGCAATGCGATCATCCCGAGGTCTTCCCCTTCAAACCGGAAGTACCTAAAACATAAACTGAAAACCGTAAGCACAAAGCTTAGTGAGTTCCCCTAAATACTGCATACCATACATATACGTCGGCTCAAGGTTGTACCGCGTCTATTTCACCCACGATTCTATTTCAACTCATATGTCAGCATAAGGTTGTACCGGGTCTATTTCACTCCCGAGTCTACTTCAACTCATATGTCAGCATAAGGTTGTACCGGGTCTATTTCACTCCCGAGTCTATTTCAACTCATATGTCAGCATAAGGTTGTACTGGGTCTAATTCACCCCACATACATATAGCAAACAGGCACACAGGCATACAACACATACATCAGGAGTCACAAAGACTACAACCACATACAATCCCTAGTGTCCTACAGTATAGTTATCAAACTCACCTTAGTCTACTGAAAGTCAAATAGATGCTCGGTCTGCTGAACCGGAAAATCTCCGCACTAACCAATCAAGTAAAACCCTAATTAATAATTGGGTCATAACCATAATCGGGA
Organism: Lactuca sativa; assembly: GCF_002870075.4. Taxonomy (NCBI): domain Eukaryota; kingdom Viridiplantae; phylum Streptophyta; class Magnoliopsida; order Asterales; family Asteraceae; genus Lactuca; species Lactuca sativa. The sequence continues at coordinate 30,410,926 of NC_056631.2, read as the reverse complement.
CTTAAATCGACTAATCCCGACTTATAGTGTAAAAGACCATTTTACCCTTCCCTCAATTGGCCCAAAAGTCGCGGCCCGAACCCAATGGCACAAAAACCCAATAATGGCCCAATTCCTAAAGGACACTTAAAGCCTAATATGGGCACAAATCCAAGAAGGTCGAAGAACTAACAGTTTCCCAAAATCAAAAAGACTTATGGCCTAACACGGGCCTAAAACCATAAAGTCACTAGATGGCCCAACATCAAAAGCCCATGACCAGGTTGCGTACGCTAAGCGTACCCCTAGTACCCCGGCGTACTAGGTTGCTACACGGATTTGGGGATCCAGACGCGTACGCACAGCGTACGTATTCGTACGACCCTTTCAGCCACTTCATCCATTAAGTCCTTATTGTTTAAGACCAAAAGTTCAAATTTCAGATCCATACCTTGGGTAACGTCTTAATCCATAAAGTCACTAACTTGGTGCCTTTGCATGGCTTAAATGGACCCAAACCTTAGACTTAGCATCATACTTTCACCAAATGGACATATACTCATGCATGGTTGATCCTTAACCATCAATATGCTAACTTTATGAACTAGGGTTCTAAAAAACATCAAAAGGAGCAACTCATAACTTCTGGAGTTACAAATCTGTAACGCCCGTAGATCCGGGCTAGTCAATTTAGAGATAATAGGGGTCGAAAATGACTTTTTGACAAAAGGTTATTTAGAATAAATAATCTTAACTAAGTTATATTATATGTTACAAGGATTTCGTGCATATAAAGAACGCCGAAATCCGAGTTATAACGAAGAAGTTGTGACACGTCGAAGTTTCGCGACAGAACCGGAACGACGCTGAATGACGTAAAAAGTGAATTTACGTTAGAGCAATATTTAGCCTTAGTGATCTAAACAAAATTTGTAGAGTTCATTAAACCGTGAGCGTGCATAAAAAGAACGTCCAAATCTGACTTCGTATGAGGAAGTTATGATTTTTCTGAGTTTCGACTTAGCGGTATGCAGTCCGAATACTCGATTTGAAATCGAGCGGTTTTTGGCCGAAACAATCTAAATGAGAATCAAAGATCTCGTCATTAGTAGTGCAACAGTAAAAATACAGACGAAAACGGACGTCGAATGAAGAAGTTATGATTTTATAACGAAGTTTTCCTGTCCCAGCCTACTAAAAATAATATAATAAAAATAAAGTCAAAATTAGCCGACGGAGTCTAAATGAAAGTTGTAGAGCATAATCTCACCTTCGCGTGGATATAAAGAACGTCAAAATCGGAGCTCGTATGTGAAAGTTATGAATTTTTGAAGATCGTGGCACGCATACCAAAGCTTATCCGAAGAGTACGCCCAGCGTACTGATTACACCCAACGTACTCCAAAATTACGCCCAGCGTAATCCCAGTATCAGCACCCTATAAATAGAACTCAAGGGCTGCCGAGTTTGTTGATCAAAATCCTTCTTTCTCTCTCATATCCCCGAAGCAAGTTCTGAAGTCCCGAGGATCCCGAAGAGCGTTATTCCCGAGTCGAAGCCCTGCCCGCGAGGAGCCCGGTTTTTGTGCCGAAGAATATTACTTCTACAAGTCATAGTGTTGTCCGAGCATCGTCTAATCAAGTGAGTGTATAGTCACTTTCATCTTACACATAGATATGAAGTATTTTATAAAATATGTGCTATGTGTATATATATTGTTGTTTATATGTGTGAGTGTGTGGTCACTTTCTTCTAACACATAAATATTAAGTATTTGCTATGAAATACGTGCTATGTGTATAATATAAAGTTGTTTATATGTGTGGGTGTATAGTCCTTTTCATAAACACGAGTATAATACAAGTATTGTTTGAATGTATTAAGTATATGTTTGGGTGAGTGTGTAGTTACTTTCTTCTAACACATAAATATGAAGCTTTTGCTATGAAATACGTGCTATGTGTTTATATATTATTTGCCTATTTGAGACGGGCGTGGAATTGATGTTTTATACAGGTGTTAAATGATTTAAACTGTATAAGTATTATATCTACGAAAATGTTGGGTAGAACATGGGTAGATGGGATAGTTGGTGACTATGGAGTTAGTGCCTATTTTATAAACCTTGGTGACTATGGAGATAGCGCCTATTGTATAAACCTTGGTGACTATGGAGTTAGCGTCCATTGTATAAACCTTGGCGACTATGGAGTTAGCGCACGTTGAGTAAACCTTGCCAACTATGGAGTTAGCGCTTGTCAAGTAAACCATGGCGACTATGGAGTTAGCGCTTGTTAAGTGAGCCTTGGTGACTATGGAGTTAGCACCTGATAGCTATGGATTTAGTACCTGATAAATAAACTTTGGCAGCAATGGACTTCGTGCCAATTCCTTAGGTAAACCCTTAGGAATAAATGAATGAAGGATAGTTGGTTCTTAGGGTAAAACCTTAAGAAGATAATGGGGATGGGTAATTGGGTTGATTGTTTGCTGATTAAATATAATAATTATATTATTTTGGGTTGAAAACCCTATATGCTCACCAGGCTCCTAAGCCTGACCCACTCAGTTTACTTTTCATTACAGGTAATGGCACAAGGGTATAAGTTGGTGGACTTGACGAGAGATTTTGGATTATAGATCAGTAGTTGTAAATAACTATTGTAAGTTCTATTTTATATTGTTTATGCTTTTGGTCTGTATCAGAACATGACATCCTGAGGTTTTATTATTTAATGAAAATACATTTTCTTTAATAAATACGCTTGATAAATTTTTATCATATTTTGTTTTGGGAACAAATTCCGCAACAGTTTTCTTTAAACGATTACTCTGATTTTAAAAACAAAGCATAAACAGATCGGTCTTTTCTGGCCATGAAATTGGGGATGTCACAAAATCCCCACTAGCACTCATGCATGGGACCAAAATGTGCTTAAAACAAACCTTATTATAGATCTAACAATAGATTTATCAAGATAGAAGCTTTATACCTTAATGAAGCTGAGAATTGAAAGTGGATTATGGATCTACAAGCTCCTACTTGACCAAGGATCTTTCTCCAAGTTTCTTTTCTTCAAGGTTCACCAAACACCCACAAAAACACACACACACACACGCAAGGTTAAATCTCTCTAGATAAGCTGGGGTTTTGAAATGGGACTCAAAAGGGCGATGGAGGCTGGGAAATGAGAGAACCTTGGGAAATAAGGTTTCTTAAATAAGATCCAAACCTTAAAATTGGGGTTTGTCCCCTAATTATGTATGCCCAGCGTACGCACTCCCATCCCAAAATTACAATAATGCCCCCCTCCCCCCCCCCCCCCCAGGACCAAATTTGAAAACTAAATTCACATCAAGGGTCGAAATGAAAAATACCTTGAATCGGGTGTTACAATATGAATGGATGTCGAACACTAGGGTATAGTTATGATTCTAATAAGAACTACTGCTACTAATTAAACTAAATAAAATACTGTAAATTGGAGGGTTTTAGCTGATTTTGCATGTTCGGAAAAACTTAAGTTATCAACTAAACAAGTAAACTAACTACAAATATTTTAACTAAAGCAAGAAAATAGAAAACAGTTTTAAACCAATATTAAAGAGTACTTTTGTTTAGCTTCGAATAGTCTTTACCTTATGGTTGATTTCTTATACAATGGATTATTTAGTTGGTTATCGAATTCTAAGGTTACTAGTTATGTTGTTCCGATTTCCTAACATTTACCAATTTATGAACTACTATTACAATGATCATTAAGCAAGTGAACACTAAATTGAGTTTAATAATACTCGGATCATGTCTGGCATCCCTAATATTCACAGTTAAAAAAGAACTTTTTATTTATGCTTATTTTAAAAAACAGAGTATTCTTTATATACCAGAATTTGTCTCGTAAAAAGTATTTCCGAAGAAATGTATTTCATTGATTATTAAAACTTGGGATGTCATAACTGATACAAGAAACATAAGCATAAACAAAATCATTATCGGCCTTACAATGTCTAATGGCCTACATTTCATTTAATCTCTCATTAGATCCAAACATCAAATACCTTCGTATTGATACATATGATACAAAGAAATTGAGTGGGTCGGTTTGGGAAACCTGGTGAGTATATAAGGTTTTCACCCCATAATAATATAGTTGATATGTTTAATCATTGAACAATTAACCTGATTACCCGTCCCCATTTTCTTCTATTTTATTCTCAAAAATTTACCCTAAGGATATTTGTAATCATTGTGCTGACAGTACTGTTTCAGGGATTTCTCCGTAATACTTATCAATAGTAATTTTCTGTTCTTAAGTCCATCTCTGATTATTTTAAGTTCAAGACACCATTGCAAGGCATGGGATTTAAACTTTTTCACTTGAAAATTGACTCTTTGCTCATCCTTGCTTTATAATGCATAGAATTACATCTCCATTTCTATAATCCAGTTATGTACAAAAACTGGATCAAGAATCTCGTTATAGCTAGTAGGTTGACATATGTTGAAATGTTTGTATAAAAACCTCTATTCACTACTTCTTATTCTTCTTGATATGATTTGGTGCCCAATGATTGATCTCTTTCCTCATTATAGTAAGAGTTATCAAAATCTCCTCCTCTTGTTTCATATTCCTCTCAATTTAAGGTTGCTTCAATCATATTCTTAATATAATATTTTATCTTCTCTTCTTTCGTATCGATCATACGAAATTTGACTAACATATTTTCCTATGAACATGCCATTACCATATCAAGCATGGATCAAAAACTATCAAGCATAGTTGGAGTTGCTTCTTCTCCAACCTTTGTTTTCTCAACATTTCTAACTCTATGAAGGAAGCGGTTTTCTTATATATTTAAAATTCTGAGGAATTCACACATTAATCCTTATATAATCAATAAGAAATTAAAATTAGAGTGCATAAATTTCTCTAACTCATACCCTTAAGTTTACTACTTATTTCTTAATCCAAAAATGATGACCTAAGTTTAAGTCTAAATATTAAACTAAGTACCTAGCTCTCTTCCCCATCTTTCTCACTTGCAATCTGAACATCTCTCTCTCTCTCTCTCTCTCTCTCTCTCTCTATATATATATATATATATATATATATATATATATGTTGACGATGGAACCACTGGCGGCTACTCCTTCCATTAAGGATCTCCTCTCTTCCACCTCTAAAATCCCTTTCCCCATCTCTTGTGCCTGAAATCTATATATCTATATATATATATATATATATATATATATATATATATATATATATATATATATATATATATATATATATATATCACACTCTTCTCCACTACTGAAATCATCAGCGATAATGGTGGAACTGGTAGAACAGAACCATCGACCACTTATCTCTCTTTCCACATCTCTCTCGCTTTCACCATCAAAAATGGTTATTGATGTGATATGTTTTGGTCTATTTCCGGCAGTGGTGGAGTTGGTGACAAGGAACCATCAACCATTGAACCCCCCTCCCCCCCCCCCCCCTTCGTTTTCACATGCACAAAATTGACATCGATTTGTGATATGTTTTTGTCCATTTCAGGTCTTAGTCGTTTGTTAGGGTCTTAGTGGTGGTGGTGATTGTGAAAAATGATGGTTATGGTATATTATGTTGGTGAAATTGATGGTGGATGTGAAATGTGGGCCGTTGTGGTGAAAAACGATAGTGGTTGTGGAATGCAGTGTTGGTCGTTAAATAGGGTGGTATTTGTGGCGGTGTTGGGTATGTAGAGCCCATCTAATAAACAAATAATAAAAATATCAAAAACAAAAAATAGGGGATAAAAAAGTCATTTTTTCATGTATTTAACAGAAAAAGTTATAGGACCAAAAAGTGCAATATTTGCCAACCTCAATGCCCCTTCATCTTAAATTTTGAAAAATATGAGCAAAATGCAAAGAGACGTCAACCACAGGGACCAAAAATGTAATTTACTCCTCTTAAAAGTATAAGATATCTCTTAAAATCTATTTAATCTTGCATTGATTGATGGGTAACCTGTCATCCCATATAATAACATGAATTGGATCTCATTTGTTGAATACTATCAAGTACCAATCTCTATTATAGGATCGCATCAACATTCTTTATTGTAAAATTTTGGCAAAACATGGTTACCGATTATTTAAAGTTTCTCTCTCCAAATTATATAACCACCATAAATGATAAATAAATAAATAAACAAACACACTTTTCAGTCTCTGATTGAATATACTGCACTTTTCATATTTCATTAAAAAAAATCAATACAAAAACAATTCTTCTTGGATCATCTGCTTATTTGTTTCTATATATTCCCTAAGGCTAAGGGGACAAAAAAAAAAGGGGTAATTCACAATTTCTTTAAATCTGTAAGTAAATCCAATTCACAACTCAACTTTACCTAATGTTTTAGTTGTTGATTTTGGTATTCATTTAACAAAAGCTGTGCATATAATATCTCATTCCAAGAATCTGGTACTCCAGGAAGACACCAATGGCTGCAATCTTGAAAGTGTAATGGTGATCTTCTTTCTTCATCTGAGTAATGTTTTTTTCTATAGATTGAAGGGTGTCCATCTTTCCTAAAATCTGTCAATCTTGTAATGTTTAGATATGAAACTCGTGTTTTCATTCCTCTTAAAACCTTCTCCAATACCTTCATTTTGTCTGGATATGGTGTCAGATAGGTTGTGTTCTTAATAGGCTCCACTTCATTGTCACATTGTCCTCCTGAATTCCACTGCCCTCCTCTACATAAATATATATTATTTTATTAGATCAGTTTGATAATTTTCACAACATTTGATCATAATTGTAAATTTGTAACGTGATTTGATATCAATTTATTACCTGAAATGAGAAGCAGAATAACCACGGAAAAAGACTAAAGTTTTGCTAGGGTTTATATTGGCATCAACCCATCTTCCCCATGTTGTCATGGCTTTACGAAATGCTTCTAGAACATTGAGTTCACCATAGACATGGCTGCCTTCTTGATAATAATCTTTCCTGAAAAGTTTTGATTTTGATACTGAGAAAAAGAAAAAAGAAACTTTTGGTGGAATAAAGATTGAAGATAAGACATACCCTTTTGCGGTTTTTTCATGAGTCCACCAATGACCAGTGTTGAAAACAACAATGTCGGCGTTTTTGTATTGATCTGCAGAAGTACCAATTAAATCGAGGCGTAGGGTTTCCTTTTTTGCTCCATTTTTGTCTTTTGTTTCGGATTCTCTAACAATGAATGGAGCCACAAAGAATTCGACTGTACAATCATAATCCTAGAAGTCCAGAACGAAAGAAAACTAAGAATGTTGATCGAAATTACAATCATTAGTGAAAAGTTTAACATGAATGGAGCATACCTTGAATACAAACGAATAAGAAGGTTCTGATCTAAAATGGTGTCTTCCTGAAGCTTCGTAAACTTTTGTTTGATCTTTAATGGAGTTTCTTAGAATACATATCAATGATTCCCACATGTTTCTGTTCAATGAATCGCCAACAAAAACTAATCGTTTTCCTCTCAATAGCTGCAGCATTCGGCTTCCATCTAACCTGTACAAATAGTTTCATAAAACATTTAAGACTTCACTATGATAACACCATTGAAGTCAAATTTGACAGCAAAATTTAAAGCACACGCCATTTTAGATATATCAAGTAACTTTTTATGGATTAGAATGGTCAAAATCAAAAAGAATATGGTTGTTGAGTGTAATTGAAACAAAATCTATAAAAAGGACTATGGTTGTTGAGTGTAATTGAAGCAAAATCTATCAATTAATGATGTTATAAAGTACGATAAATTAGCAACAAGAACGTGTAACAAATGAAATTGGGGGTTTTGACTATAAACACCGCATACCTGGGTAACGTGCAAGCTTTAGGCTTCCATTTAAGCATCTGAAATCCTTTATCAGGCCTACCATTTACGAAACAGTTAAATTGCTCATCGATCAATGAACATGAACCCGGTTTGTACAATGGATATGATTCATCTCTCACCCAATTCCCATCAAACAGGTTACAGTTTGACAAATTCTTCACCAAATCCTCAACCCCCGGTTTCGCTAACCTTCCTGTATTCGTTCCATTATTCCCTCCTTTATTCACTACAGAAGAAGTGGAATTCGCACTTCCGTTACTGTTTTCCGGCATCGATTTTAGGATCCCCGAACTAGATTTCGCTCCATTTTGGGTAGCATTTTTGAGGGTTTCCAAAGACTGTTTTGGTTTTGTTTGCGTAGTCTGATTTGAAACAGGTTGAGACGGAGGAGTCCGAATCGTTGTCTGATTCGTCTTCATAGATTCAACTTTATCACGAACACCTCCAGTTCGTGTCTGATTTGGAGCAATCGGTGGATGATTATTCACTGTCGGTGCTTCACTGTTTGCACTTCTAGATCCAGCAACAGTACCACTCGAACTGGATGTAGAAACCGTGGAATTCTGATTCGATTGTGTAGAATTTGAATTGAAAAGGAAAGAATAAATGGAAGAGAATTGGGATCTAATACCACCATCAGAAGAAGAACTAGCTGTACCATTGGGTTGCAAATTTGTACTACCACTACTCCTACTACTAGAGATCCCAAAGCTTGAACCACTGAAGATATTCGAGAACCATGGAGAAGAAGGATTAGATGAAGGATTAAAAGCCAGAAAAACAGTAAGAGCAACAAATACAGCCATAAATACATAAGCAAAAGCCCTAGTCCTTTTGGTTTTAAAAGAGAATATCTTCGTAAACTTGAAATCCGACACCACAGCTCCTCCATTAACGGGCATATACTTGGTTGATTCCGCCATGGAACTGGAACAACACCCAACCAAAAGCAGAAATCAGTAAATTTCAGTGTTTGAGAGACAAAAGTAGAGAGAGAAAGGATGAGAACGTAGTCCCGTGAGTGTTGTTTCTAGAGAGAGAAGATGATTATGGCAATGAGTGTGTGTTGTGGTGTGAATACCGGTAATTACTAATGCTGGATTTTAAATATTCATTTAATATCAACATTCTTCTAGTGTACAGGATTCGAATTAAGGCTTGGAAATGATTGGATTTACAGGAATGCCACTGTATGTCACATTCCACCAATTCCGCGTTGCATCATGTTATCTACTTGCTATTTAGACGCGGCAAAGTGTAGTTTGTAACTTTGTATTTGATTACATATATGTAATCATGTATTTTATTTTATTTTATTTATCTTGATGTAAAGTAACAATATAATAGTTTAATCTTTTTCTTTTATATTTTTTGACCTAGGATTTTTTTCTAAAACAGAATTATTACAACTAGTTTGATAATTTTTAAACGTGTACTTTTTGTTTCAAGATATACTAAATTTATATATTATTAAATCAGTAATATTGGAGAATTTAATTAAAAAGGATAAATATCTTCTTGTAAAGCACATAGCATCATCGTATATTATTAAAATTCTATCAGCTGGCCATCAAACTACTTGCTAAAAGGAAAGTCTAATAAGATGTGATATAAAAATGTAGGTTATGTAATAGATTAAGAGTTAATCACAAAAAATAACAAAAAAAAAGGCAACGGGATAACTTCAAATAAATATGTTCAATATTTATCGTAAATATCATTTATTTTGTGGAAAACACACGTAATTGTTTTCTTAATATTCAAATAAAATAAGGTTCTTTATGCGATAACAATTCACAAATCACAAAATCTTTATTTTAAGTTTTTTTCTAACTTGTTTTGTTCTAAATACATACACATTTATTAAGAGCGTCTCTAGTAAAAGTAGTTTTGAAATGTTAAATATTAATCATCAATCTTAAAATTAACTTTTATTATTAGAGTGGTTGTTTTTTTGGTCAATAAAACAAAAAGGTTGGATTGTACTAAATGTTTTTTTGTAATTTATGTTCAGCGCAATTAACCATTTTAATTATTAATTAATAATGTTCTATTTTATATTTTTATAGTACTTTACCTTTAAAATTTTATTATTTTTTGACTGATTTTTGAGTAATGATTTTTTTGTCATTTTAAGCTTTATTATTTTATATTAAACTCACAAATGATATATTTATCATTTTTTATTTTTATGATATAAATATAATAATTTTATCAATTTTTGATTTTTTAATAATAAAAAAAAACAGTATATTTATCTTTGTTTGTATGTCACATTTTTATGTCTATAAAAAAACATTGTTGGTATTATTGTCGACATGATCGAGAAATATTACGTGTATCATTTAATATCATGATATAAGGTAAAACAAAATATAAACTTTAAATTTAGTAACAGTATGATGTTTTAGTTTTATTTGCAATATATTATTTTTATTTAAAGTTATTATCAAATCTTTTATAAATATCACATATGCTTAAAAGTAATAAATTATATGGGAAGGTTTTTTAATATTTTATAGAAATAAGAATAAATTAGTTGATTTTTTAAAAATTAAAAATGGTAACTATATGGATTGTAGTGGCATGATAATACATGCGAGAAAAATATGGTGAATAACTCTTTAATCCATTTTTAATCCTGATTAGAGGTGTCAATGGGTCGATCTGGGTTGGGTTCGGGTTCAACCCATTTAATAATATTGGGTTGAAAATTTCAATCCAACCCAACCTATTTATTTAAATTGGTGATATTTCCAACCAAACCCAATCTTTTAGATAAAGGAGTTGTCATCGGGTTGACATTGTTATGTAGTTTTTCCAGGGGCAGAGGTTATATAGGGTCAGGGGGGCTGTGGCCCCCTCTATTTTTTATATATATATAGCCTTTATGTATTAAAAAAGTTACATATTATGTCCAAATCTATAAAATTTACTTTCCCCCCCCCCCCTCCGTTCTTCAATTTTTATACATATTTTATTTTCGGCCCCCCCTAATCGAAACTTCAAGCTCTGCCCCTGAGTTTTTCTAACCCAACATGTTAAATAAATGGGTTAAACTTAAGTTAACCCATCTAAAATCAATTAAATAAATATTATAATTAAATATTATACCATTTAAATTATAAAACGTAAATAAACCATCATAATTATGACAAAAGTACAATCCTAATTCATATATACAAATAAATTGTTCAAATAACATTAAAAATATTTTATTTCATAGTGATTTTGGAGAGTGATCAGTATTATCGACGTTAAAAAAAGGATGAAAATTATGATTGAATTTTATTAAACATAGATAATAATAATAATGCAACATTATAATTTACAAATTAATACTTTGATTAATACATGATAATATTTAAATAATATTAAATTATATATATATATATGTGTGTGTGTGTGTGCGGATATCGTATGCTATGAGAATGATAAAGAAAATATGTTGTTGATAATATAAATACGTTCAATCTTACATAACTATTGTTATTAACACACATTCTCACTAATTAAATCGTCTACAAGATTATTATACACTTATTATTTTTTTTTTATTTCTGTCAGAATCTTGTCAGAATGTTTTAGTGGGTCGTATATATATATATATATATATATATATATATATATATATATATATATATATATATATATATATATATATATATATATATATAAGTTAAATGGGTTGACGGGTTAATAATTTTTATCCAATCCAACCTATTTAATTAAATGGGTTAGACGAGTTGACTCATTAATTTTGGGTAAGGTCCGGGTGGGGTTGGCGTGTTGGATCGCTTTTTGCGAGCTCTAATCCTAATACTATTTACTCTATATGGTTGTTAAGGTTCATCTATAGTGACTTCAGGATATGGGGTATAGCTTCTGGAAGTCCTGTTACAAGGATTAGTTTACGTATGAAAACTGGTCTGAGAACCCTCTAAAAAAATGATCAATAATTAAAAATGAATTAAATTAATAATATTATGTTTGATAAATTGATTAGACAATGATCGCGAAAAATAAACTACCATTTGTAAAATTGAAATTCAAACAGGCTCCATAGATGTTTCCAATGACAACACGTTATGTTACTAGAAAGAAATTAAACTAAAAAGTAAAAAAAGTAAAAGAAACAACTTTGTGATAAACGATTTTTCTGGCGAAAGATATGCCTCTTCATAAGCCTTTCCGATATGGTCGAGATCTTCGTGCGTGAAAGCTGACGTGGAAGCGATGTCCATGTGTGAATACCGCCCTCAAGATGCGTAAGGGTGGTACGGATTGGAGCTGGTCACGGCTTGTCGCGACCTATCAAACTATTTCTCCTCAAAAGGTCAAAAATGATACTGTTTAGTGCATTTTCCATATTAAAAAAATATTTTTCAAATTTAAACCACACTTTCCTTATAAATACCAACTATTTTATACACAATTCACACTACAAAAACAGACAACATCTTTCTATTTTCTCATCTTTTTTTCAAATTATGGATCCAAGTCAAAATACCCCATCCATCTCAAACACTCCAAATAATCTATATGCAAATATTGGTTACATGCAAATGTTAAGATCTTCAATCCAACAACAACCTCTATTCACCAACTTTCCATACCCCTCAAACTAATATCAACAACAAAGACCACAACAATTCATTCAACCACAATTCCAAGCTTTTCAACAACAACATTCTCAACAATTTCAATCCCAATCTTCTCAACCTCAACAATTCCAAACACAACTATCTTACGTCTCATTTTCTCAACCCCAACCTATAAATCTCGACAATGATAGCGATGAAATGGTCCAAGAAACACAACCACCATCTAGAAGAAGACAACAGAAAGGAAAAGGCAAAAAGAGGGCTATGGGTTGGAGCGAAGACGAGGAGAAAGCTTTAGCAAAAGCTTGGATTTTCATATCGTGTAACTCGAAAACCGACTACTCGCAATCGAAAAAAAGTTTTTGGAATTGTGTTTTGGCCCACTTTCACTCGCTATTAGGAAGGCGGACGGAACTGGCGGACGATGCAGTCAACGGAAAATGGTGTGACTGACGAGCGGCTTGCACCAAATTTAACAGCATATTTGATAATCTTAAAAATATGCACAAAAGTGGTAGCAACGTTTTCAATATTATATCAATTGTATGCTACCAATACAAGGTTATCAACGACGATAAACCATTCGGCTACCAAAAAGTGTGGTACATTTGTCATAAGGGTCCAAAATGGGTCCTTAATCCGGAGATGTCGCATTCGGATTCGACCACCGGCTCCAACAAAAGGGCAAGAACTTTCGAGCCGGATGTGGGATTTGGCCTCAACCTTAATGATGACTTCGACGACACCGAGGGGAGGGCCTATCGAAAGTCCAACTTCGTCGACCACCGAGAAAGGACAAAGCTAAACAGGCAGCGTCTTCATCTGGAAAAGCGAGTAGTGAGAACGTACTTGCAGAATAAATAGACAAAACTCTACTTTTTCTTGAAAAGAAAAATATGAATCAACGGAGGAAGTGCGTCACCGAAAAATAACACCCGCCGATCTTCAAATTATAAACACAAAGCCCTAATCAGATCTCGACCTGAAAAATCTACCTACGTTTTAAAAATTCAACAACAAGTTTGCAAAAAATATGCAATTAGATTCTAAGGTGTTTTTTTAATTTATGTTTTATTTTCTATGTTTTTTAGTAATTTATGATTAAATTTCTATATTTTTATGTTTTTTTAATAATTTATGTTTTAAATTTCTATATGTTTTAAGTAATGTAATGGTTTTTAAGTAATGTAAAATATTTATTTATGTTTAATAATTGTGTTTTTTACTTAATATAATTATATATATATATATATATATATATATATATATATATATATATATATATATATATATATATATATATGAAGTGGGAACCATTTCCAATGGAAAATAATATAGTAGTGAATATGTAGTGGAGATGAGGTGATGCAGATTTGACAATGCTTTTCTAGTGGGTTGGTAGTAATCATACCCATTAACCTAATAATGTTGATCATTATTGGGAATTTGTGATCAAACAATATGAGGGTTGTCTTTCTTTGTATATGTGTTTTCTTTCCGCTCGCATAGTTTCCTTCCAATTGCTCATTGTTTTTCTGGATAAAAAAGGCGTAATAGTGCAATTGTGACATCCCTTATTTTCCGGAAACAAAAAAAAAAACTTTTTCTTTACGTTTTCAAAAACCATAACATCTTTGTTTGCGGAAAATCTCAGTACAATAGAACATTTTGCGGAAATTGTTTCGTTTTATTAGAATATCTTGAGTAAATATGTTGTTTCAAAATACAAAAATTCTAAGAATGTCATAATCAATACACAAGATATATTACAACGTAAAGTCATACAGTCGTGAACACTATTACAGGTCGTCTCTTAATCACTCGACATCCTAATCAAGTTTTAGCAGCTTTAACTCTGTTACATGTGATGCAGATAATTTAAGTGGCTCAGGTTTGAGAAAACTTGGTGAGACACATAGGTTTCTCAGTCCTATAATATTTTAATGATAATATATTATAACTATCAAACCTGCAAAAACCAGTTGTTACCAAACAATGTAACATAGATATCTTATAAGACAATCTACCATTAGTTACTTATCTCGTCGGTCCTCACATACTGATCCTATAACAGTGATCTTATGAGATCTATCATGATGGATCACTATAAACAACGAGTTGACTTACTACTTCAGGAATTCCTTGGCAGCATACATTAGTCAATAATGACAGCCATTGGGTGATAGAGTACATCGAATTAACATACATTCCTTTTGGATCAGTATGATTCTTTAACATCACAAGACAGTTAAGTCAAGGGTGGTTATATATACTTCGCTAGATGGCTTAGACATACCTATCAATTATCTGATCACAAGTATTATCGAACAAGTTTATACCCTAAGACATACCCTATTTGGTTGTCTAAAAAGGAGGGGGGATACTAATGTAGTACTCTAGTACGCACCTGTGCCCCACCAAATCACAAGTTTAAATGAACAGAGTCCTACTATATGTCTCAATCTCACACACGCCCTTAATATGATGCTATCCAATATTCAAACTTAACTGAACTAAGTGTTCCCTTTAGGTCTTAGTGTATAACTAGACAATATTACAATACTCGTAATCAACACAATTTTCATGCCTATGTAATTTATTTACTATATAGTGTATCATAAACATTCTTTCAACTTAACTCGAACTAACCATCATTTATAAGTCTTACTTTATCACTAGACAAGACTATGATGTATGTAACCAATTTTCGAAACCATTTTTCTGGTTATACAGTACTTATTGCAATACATCATATGGTTACACTTTTATTCAACTTAATGGGATCTAAAAATCCTTTAGACATCTTATTTTAAAACTTAAACTACCCTATAATCCATGAAATCAACTTTCAATAACAACCCTATTCAGATAACACTATCATGAATCAGTGTATATATTTAACACAAAATATCGAGTATTTAATACATATTATCTTTTAAGTAATAATACTTTTCTTAATTTTATCATGTAATAATACCATATATATATATACATTTAACACGTATATAACCATATCTTGCTCAAATAGTGTATGTTATTAAATATAAATATAACAAATATTCCAGAAAATAAGCAATTAATTCATATATAAACTTTCAACCGATATTTAATACTTTTTAATAAATGATTGTAGTAAAATTATATTCATGAAAGTAACTATGCATGTAACATCCATCAATTCTACGCCAAATTTAAACTTTTTCAATCATAAATAAAACCCAATGGTATTGTTTACAGAAAATGTTTTCAAATCATTATTCAATTAGAGTGTCCCAAAAGCCATATCATAAGGATGAGGAGCGGTACGGTCACGCCTTCGCCTTGCCATGATCTCCTGAAGTACCTGAAACAATAACTGAAAACTGTAAGCCCAAGGGCTTAGTGAACTACCCCCAAAATACCAATACCACACTGATAATACCATATCAGTAATAATCAATCAATCAACATGCATACTGGGTCATCGGCCTGACTGGACCGCCCTACAGGGCCTATAGTCTAACTGAATCTATACCGAGCCTTCAGCATGACTGGACCGCCACATGGGCCTACAGTCTCCCCGGAGCGCTCATAGGGTATGTTGGCCTTCAGCACAAAGTAGGACCGCCTCAACCCAACCAACAAGAAAATAATCATGTGCGCATAACTAACATATACTGGAATATACAGACATCAAATATATTTATCTTACTGATCATCAATCATAGCAATCTCTCATAACTGGAGCACCGACCTAGCATGCCAATAACATAATAATCCCCAAGGATCATAAAAGCATAGCATATTGTCTATCTTGATTCTGATCTATCAGATCATAACCGCATATATCATATCATAACCATAACATCTAAAGGGCCGGCCTTGGTGCCTTAGTCCCTTTTAATATAGTGAGGATAACTCACCTTGCAGATGTCGACTCGGTAGATAAACTCCAACTCTCGGATCACTTGCCAAAGACTCCACCACCTATTACCATAATATGAATATACCCATATGTCCTCAACCTTACAAGGTACTCCATAAACCAACCAGTCAACCCTTGGTCAAAGTCAAAGTCCTCAGTCAAGGTCAACAGTCCATGTTGACCCTAACTCGTCGAGTTCCTTTAAGTACTTTCCCACTCGCCAAGTCACTGGGGTGACTCATCGAGTTCCTTCGGTTACGATCGAAACTCTACGGCCACTCGTCGAGTTTCCTTCATGCAACTCGACGGATATGCACGCATACATAACTTGGGTAAATCTCATCCGACTCGCCGAGTTGTTCATACCACTCGTCGAGTCTATGTCAATCTCCAACAGACTCGTCGAGTTGTTCTTCCAACTCGTCGAGTTCATGCCTATCTTCATATGACTCGCCGAGTCGACCATGCGACTCACCGAGTCCCTTTAGTCTTTTTTTCAATACAGACTCATTTGAGCCATGCAGCGGCTCCAAACTACAGATCCAAGCTTCTAAGGCATGCTTTTCACGTAAAGTTGCAAACTTTACGTCCATGCATAGCTATAAAGGCTCCAAATGTCCAATCCAAGCCCGTAATGGGGTTTCCTACCCAAGGAAGGTTTCATTCACACCCAAACCAGAAACTTTATGACTCTAGGACTTAAAAAGGGTCCAGATCTGAAGTTACAACTTCAGATCTATCCCATAGTCCACCTTATCAACTCAAAGATCCATAAAAGTCCCAAACTCAACCAAAAGAGATCTAGAAGAAGTAAAGGTGGCGACTAGATACCTCTGGAAGATGCTAACTGAGGTAGATTCTGATTCCCACACTTTCCTTGCTCCAATTCCCTTGCCTTCCAAGTTCCTTGTCTCCAAAGATCTTCCTCCCAAGCTTATTACACACACAATAGAGCACCACACGAATTAGGGTTTCTTAAGAGCTCTCAAGAACTGTAAAGAGGCCAAGGGAGGCTTAAGCCTCTTTAAATAGAGTGCAAAACCCCGGGATTTAGGGTTTCATCTGCCAGCTCCTACTCGTCGAGTCCCTTCATGGACTCGGCGAGTAGGTCACTAAACACGCGATCCCACCCCGCTGCTACTCAACGAGTAGGGCAACCAACTCATCGATTAGGTCTTAAAACCAAAGAAATTCTTATTTAAATCAATACCTGAGAATCGGGGCGTTACAATGCAATCACCTGATATAGGTGGAAGACTCGCGAGAAGTCGGCTCTTTAACTGACACTTCAAATTTTCCTTTAAAACAACCTAAACACAAATATTACTAAGTCTTAGTATTCGTTCATATTTACAATGTTTAATCATTATAATGTTTTTCTCAGATTTATCAATAATCAAAAAAAGAAATACTAACTTATAGTTGATTAGAAACAACCAGGTAAGATCTTATAAGAGGTAGGATACGTTTGGTATATAAAGATATAGTGTTTGGAAAATCCACTTTAAACACCTTACAAATCTAGCCTAGACATCATTCTCGTAAGTAGATCAATCAGTATAACAACGGGTATTATTAATAAATCTTCTTTATAAGTTCATAACAACGACTATGAACATAAATATAAGTTTTACTTAAAGCGTAGTAAGTACAACTTAACTTACTGGTTTTCTAACAAAGGTTCTGAAAGTGTTTGGGGACAGAACTTCACGCGAATCTGCAAACTTCTTTTCGTCAACTCTCTGACAACTCAGATCTTCACTAACGTACTCTATAAACCAGGAAGAATCGGACAAGAAAGAATAAAACAAGAATTCTAGAGAGAGTTCAGAGGAAATGAGCAAGGAGAGATGTAGAATTTGTCCTCTATCTATAGGGGTCTGATCACAGGGTATGCCCCAAGTTTCATACGTATCTACCGTGTATGAGTTGGGTTTTTGACATTCTTTATATCCACGTGTAGATATTTCCGATTACTACAAGTTTCATTTAGACTCCATTGGCTAACTCTCATTCTATCTCGAATTTACAAATCTATATCGAATTTGTCGTGCTCAAAGAGTAGAGACCAAGTGTCGTCCATATCTGATGCATACAAGCTTCATTCTCGACGTTCTTTATATCCACGTGTTGGTATTTCCGAGTACTACAACTTTCATTTATACGCCATTAGCTAATTCTCATTCTATCTCAAATTTACAAATATGTATCGAATTCGCCACGTTCGAAGACTAGGGACTAAGTTTTGTCCATATCTTTCGAATACAAGTCCCGTTCTTGACATTCTCTATATCAATAGATTCGTAATTTCATGGACTTCAACTTTCGTTTAGATAGTTTTGTCTAAAGGGCGATCGATCTTTATTTCGTACTCTGTGACACATATTTTTGTATTGTGTCGTTACAAAAAATTATAACTTCCTCATACGAAGTCAGATTTATGCGTTATTGTTATGAATGATATCGTATTCACCACAACTTTGAATTTCCTTTATTTACTTTGGCTAAAAAGCAACCAATCTCCTATTCACTTTTATGGTGCACATTATCGTATCAAGTTGAACACGAAACTTAGAAAAATCATAACTTCCTTATGCAAAGTCGGATTTTGGCGTTCTTTATACCCACAAAATTGTCATTACGACTACTACAACTTTAGTTAAGATTATTTATCCTAACTAATCTTTTATTTTTAATGTTATTTTATTGCTTAACGATAAATTTTATATTAAGGCTTTATACAAATATTATGCACTAATAATATTTGTTTACATATCGCATAATCGATAAATATTAATAGCTCGTAACACATATGACGAAAAATTATTTTAATCAATGATTTTAAATGTTCGATAAAATGTATAATTTTTATTATTATTATACTCTAAACGTTTAGTCCGAATTTGCGGGCATTACAATAATGTATTTTTATTTTGTACATATTTAGTTACTGGTTTTTTTTGTCGACATTCAGTCCTTATAACCGACTACTCCAGGTTAACCCAGAAAATTATTTAATTGGGTCATATAATTTTCAATTTGTACACATTCAATCATTAACGTTTTTGTACTAATTTACTCTTAATGGCCGGTTTCTTCAAGTTTTACTTCCGACATCTTACGTGTGATAATTATTAATGACGTGTTCTCATACATAACTCGTCCTTTATTTATATCAGTAACCTAATTCACAAATCAATCAAAATAATGTTGGTGCAACTGCGAGATTGTTGGATCTATATGTCTAAGAATCATTATGGAGTGATATTGCTAATAATATATGATCATACAGGCTATAGGGTCACATCTTTATCAAGTTTGCACATTTTGTATATTTATTATTAATATGATTATTAATAAATAATATTAATTCTTGTATTTTAATTAGGGAATAGTTATTTTTTTGTGAAAATAATAATTATAAGAGAGTATAACTAGTTATTATTTCATATGGTATGAACAAATAAGTCATGCACAATATTTTGGACTAGTTGGATTCTTTTGTCTTTTACTTAAAGACAAAGTTTATATTTTATAAACTTATAGTTTATAAAAATAAAAGAATTTTTCTTATAAAAATAAGCATGGCCGAAACTTAATGATGGCGTGGGAGGTTGCTTGTCAACCTTCCACCTTTTGTCTCCCATACTTCTAAAGATTACCATTATATTAGATTATTTTAATGGTTAGGCCCTACCTCTCATTGACTATATAAGAGTGTCTTATGAATGAGAAATGTGGAAGTTTTTTATCTTCTTTCTTCCCTTTTTCTTCTATCTAAAACTGTAAGTATGAAGGAGCTCCAAACCTTTGAAGTTTGGTGCTTTACTTTGGTGTTTAGAAGACCTCTTGAGTTGTTCCCTTTAGTGCTTAATTGAATTAAACACTTAAAGGCTTAAGATACCCAAGAATACAAGAATGAACTAGCATTCCAAGTGTCTTACTCTTGATGGTGGATACTTGTAGATAAATCATACACTTTGATTTTTGTTATCTTCATCAACACCCCAAAACCAAGTAGGTTAAAAGGTTTCAAAGGTTATCTCTAAAACATCATATGGTTGGTTTTATTTCATTCTAATATCTATAAATGGATCCATGATGGTTTGTTTTTGTTATGAACTAAAAATAAATTTGTTATTTTTAAAGTCTTCCATTGCTGGTTTTTTATGAAAAAACAAACTTATATTTCATATCAAAACCCAACAGTGGTATCAGAGCCATCTTTTATATGTTAGAATGATTTTTTATATTTGATAATCTTTGGTTTTTGGAAAACAAGCATGGATTTCTTTTGGTTAAGAAAAATTCATATTTGTCTTCCTTGGCAACTTCTTGGTTAAAATTGTTTATTTTTATATATAACAATTTTTCATGCATTTTGGTTATATAAAAGTTGCCTTAGAAAAAACAAAGAGTTGTTTGTTATTATATTTGATATGTTGTTATGTATAAACAAGCCATTTGGACATTTGTGTTGTGTTTGGTTGATATTTATTTATTCATAAGATGTAAAAGATAAATATGTATTTTTCATTTGTTGATTTGTTGTAATAAATTAGTTAGACTAGTTGTATTTATTTTTAAATATAACAAGATGAATAAATTACCACTTTGAAGATGAATTAACTACTTAAGACCATAATCCCAATCATGAGCTTCTACTCTTGGTTTTTGGGCTTAATTATAGTCTTAATGGTTTAAGTGTTGCAACTTTCACAACATGAAGACTTGAAGTCCTTTTACAAGCAAGAGTTGACTTGGCAAGTGGGAGCTTGAAGATCTTTTGAAGTGTCTCTTAAGTCCTTTAGGAAATACTTAATAATTCTTGTGATGGCTCACAAAAATTATTACTAGACATGGCTTGGTTTATACACATTATAATGTATGTTTGTGATGTTTATTTTATGTTAAATGCATGTTATGCTTTATGTATGCAAATGGTTTTTACATATCAAACAATATTTTTTCATAAGATAATATCACTTAGAGTTTGAGTAAAAAATATTTAAAAGATAACATAAGATGTTTATAAATGGATATTAATAAAATAGTTTTACTGGTTACCGGATACCAATTTACCGATTAAAACTCAATTTTTTGTTGAAAATAGTTTATTGTAAAACTTATAAATACCCAACTTTAAAATATTTGAAATGGTTTAAAAGATGTTTAAACTTTGTATAAACACCATGTATTTATAATAAATAAGGAGTTTTTATTAAAAAGACAAATTGGTTTATAGCGTTATAACGGCAAATAATAAAACTAATAATTATTTTTTTGCGTCGAAACTTAATATATGATATTGGTGTTTTAAACATAACGCGGCATGTTTATATTATGTTTTATGCATGCTATATGAGATTTAAAACATAAGTATCATTACCCAAGTTTTGATTTATCAAAATATGATTTTTATCATAAGATGCATAAAATTGATTTTATAAAATAAAATGACTTTATTCTATAAATTCATGAAATCATAAGTTTTTTATTGTTAAAATGAGATTTAAAATAGTGATTTTATAACTCATCCAAAACTCCAAGTCGTAAGCATAAAATAAAGTTTTATTAAGACTGTTATCGGTTCTTAAAACCGATCTACAACTAAACTTTAAAATAATGGATTTTAGTTTATAATTGATCACAGTTAATGGCAAATAAAATGAAATTTTATTTGGCACCTAAAGAACCTCATAACAAGTGATGTGAATTTTACAAATGGGTACATGAATTGTTGGATGCATGTAATATTCATGAGACCATGTTTTTATAAATTATAATTGTAAAACATATATAAACCTTTATTTTCAAAACTTCAAATCTATGCAATCCATTTAAAATTCACTTGGGATTTTTATGCAGTTCATATGGATTTTAGGGTCATCTTATTCATTTGAGTTGTCAAAAATAGTCAAGGTGTTTTTGTATTTGCTTATGGGATAAAGGTCACCTAACCATTTGTGAAATAGAACTCATGTGTTTTTTAAATGGATGATTTGATCAATTTGTTATGTGATAAAGATCACCTAAGCATAAGAGTTTTGAGGCATAGATGGGATAAACTTGTCAAGCTAAACAATAGTTGTTTAAGATCCCATAATCTATGAGTTAATGCAATTGGTAATCGCTACCTACCGTGTTTGATTAAGTTTATGGGATAAAGGTCATCTAACCATTTACTTGT
The DNA here is from genome assembly GCF_002870075.4 of Lactuca sativa. NCBI lineage: Eukaryota > Viridiplantae > Streptophyta > Magnoliopsida > Asterales > Asteraceae > Lactuca > Lactuca sativa. The sequence goes on along the minus strand of NC_056631.2, from coordinate 30,388,356 downwards.
TTCGTTACTTGGATACTAGACTTTAATAAATTAATGTTTTAAGAACCAATATAAGGTATTAATTTTTAAAGACTAAATATTGAAAATACTAAATGAAACTTTGTTAAATTTTGTTGATAACTGTTAATAATTTTACGTCCTGCAAAAACCAAACACTTCAAGAGTATTTGGATTGGGATGCTTTGAAACCAAAGCCTTGGTCTTCTTTTATAAGTCTAGAGACCTCTCAAGATTTCACCCTTATATCAATGTGGGATGGGAACCACTATTCAGTCTTTAGCCAAAACTCAACAAGATGGTCCAACATCTAGGGTTCATGGTAAGAAGAAGGCACGTCATCTAGGTTAAGGGAATGAAGATGGACCTAGTCTCAAGGCTTGACGTTTTTCATGATTTTTTTTTACTTTTTATTCTTTAATGGTGTTTCTTTTCTATGCGTTTTTAAATAAGGATTTTTAATGTCTGTTATAGTTCTCATCATCTATATTTGTGTGTAACCAATTAATGGATATTATGTTGGATGTCTAAGATGCCAAATAATGGGTATCATGTCAAAGATATGAAAAAATATGAGTTATAATTTCATTACTCTACATAGAAAGCATTTCGGTCATCTAAGATTAAGGAGTTGATGTGTTAAATATGATTAGCGTGAATGCATCTTAGGGGGTGTGGGTGATTTTGAAGAACTTTTCAATGAGAATTGACTTATGAAATTCAGTTTTGAATCCTAAATTTTCGGCACTATCTTGGATCTTTTCCCCTATATCTCCTCTCTTATCTCCAAATCCTACACCTTGTTACATCCTTTCAACTGTTGTGCCTTTTTTGTTATCGACTGTTGCCACAGATTGACCAGAAAAGGTTATACTTTGTTTCTGTTTTTGACATAAAGACATTTTAGTCTCAATGCTTATGCAATGTGAACTTTAATTTATTCTTATTTTTCTAAATACTCCTATGTTTACACCTAACCTTAGGAAAATTCCAGATGAATTGATAGGCAACAAGCCTTAGATGGATAAATTTTTCACCATGTATGTTTCGTTTAGTGTGACAGAATGAATACACAATGTTTTCTTAAAGATTTACAAATTGCAACCTAACAACACATGAATTATCTTGGTGTTTACAAAGACATGAGTATCAAATGGTTTATATGAGTTCTTTTAAGGGACTTTAAAATTTGTATTTGCAACAACAGTTTTAAGAATATCTATGAGGATTAGAGGTGTGTACCAAACTCTCTATCATAGTCTTGCGTTATTCGATCATCTATAATATTTCTCCATGTATTTAAACTATTTATCTATAGTTTATACTCATAGAAGTTTCCTAAGTGATTGGCATTTCGTTTCAACAGAATGAATCTAAGAGAAGATTTAAGTTATTTTTACTTTATTTATAGACTTTTCCAATTTCAAGATTCCTAAGTTCGTTATAGACTTTTCCAATTTCAAGATTCCTAAGTTCGTGTAAGGTGATATTACAAAATGACCACTTTTTGGAAATTATTACAAAATAACTAGTTTTAGGAATTTATTACAAAATAACCATTTTTTGGATATTTATTAAAAAATGACCATCATTTTTGTGACAAATCTTCTTTTTCTGGAAATTGTTTTCCCAATGGCTCCCATCATAAACCCATCCATACTCCTTAAGATTTTATAGTTGAACCATCAACCAACCTATTTATTAGTCCACAATTCAAATACTCGATTTGATGACATTACATACAATCTGATTGTTGATATTGAATCTATGTATGTGGGGAAGATGTACATGCCAAATGCTTTGCCTATATGAGAAAGTGAAGGAAAGATGGAATAACTCAATCATTTTTTAAGTGAATTGCAAAATAATGCACATAAAGTATTATTCGGTCATAAATGCAATTATAGGTAAAGTTATATGCATAATACACATTGTTTAAATATATGCACTTTGTTGTTTTGTGTATTTAATTTATTATGTCTAAGATTGCTTATATGGGATGCTTGAATGTTTCTTTTAGAAATATTTTTTTTATAATTTATCAAAAAAGAATTTATTAGCTCTAAAGATAAAATAAAAATAAAAAAAAAAAAAAAAAAACCATATTAATGGGCTCAACTCAAATATTCATTTTTTACATGGTTCCGACTACATAGCAAATTCTTCAAAATTAGTTGAGTTAATATTAGCGGCAAATGATAATGACTATTTGAATTCATTAGTTTTCTCTAAAATAAATATTTCTATGTGTGTAATTGAGCCAGTTGAGTTTGTTCAAAAATCGACTGTAAAAGAGGTTAATGAACTTCAATACAAGAAACAACAATGTATTTTCATTGTACATTTAAATTTATTACACAGTCCACATCAACGGTTTTACTTCCATACTCAAACATGGAAAACCAGCCTAGATAGCCATCAAAACCTGACATTAACCATACGTGACGAATAATGAATTGATTAATTTCTTGATATTGCTTTATTTGGATTACTGATGAAGGAAAACCATAATTTATTGTGAGAAAAAGTTCAAATACTTGTTATGGTTATGTTCGCTATAGGTCTTACATACGAGTGTTTTTTTGTATTAATTTCAAAGTGTTAAATACAACAAATAGGAACATACTTCCATTTATTTGTCATTTATAACATCATACTTCCATTTTCCGCTACTATGATATTGTACTTATAGTTTTTGTCTTATAGGCACGTTGTATTTTTAAAAAATATATATATATACTTAATTTATAACATTATACATTCATCCATTTTAAAATAACCCTTTAAAATACCTAAATTACCCATTACAGGTCGTGCTTAGCACGGATCATAGAAATTTACTAGTATATACTATATAATAGTCATGTAATGTTATATTCTCATCTTTGTTCGTTATTTTATTGATTAGCTTTTATAAAGTTTTAAAAGACATAGTATTGGGTTGACCAATTGAACCGCCAAAGGTTTTTTATCTTTACAAACAAAATTATACGTTGTATATAAAACAAAAGAAAAACAAAATAGTATACAAATCTACTAAAATACAAGTCGATGATAAAGTGTAAAATGTAGATCATATAAACAAGTTAAACTTGTGTCCACATAAAATATTACTTGTAATCATTAAGGTGTTTTATTGAATATCAATGAAATTCCTAAGACGCGTAATGGCTGAGATGTAATTTTGTGTATCCGCGTGGGCATTTTGGAACACAAGTTGGTGTTGTAGTTGTTGGCTGTGACCGGATGAGTCCAAAGTTAGTTCCGCTTGTCGACCATCTTCTTCCGTACCAAACGTTGACGACGGTGACTTAATTATGCAATTCCCATTACCAATTTTCAAACCAAGACACGTGTACTCCTACACTTTTCCTTATAAACATAAACAAGTGATTAATAATTATTAATTTCACACAGGTAATTCATAAACATAAAAAATCCTAGTATTTAACTTATTTCGAGCATTACCATGGAGAATTCTTTTCTAATTAATAAAAAAGAAAACTATTAGAAAAATTATGTAAGAAACCCCAACCTTAAATTTAATAGTACAAGGGATGGTTCTTTTTTGCAATTCATATATATAGAATTTTATTTTTAAATGTCAATTGTCATATATAACATAGTAACGATACCATAAAAGTGTCTAAATAAATTTTCGATCTAAACATTTATATATGGATGAGACAGACAAAAATAAAATTTGAAAGTGTTTCTTAAAAAAATTAATAAATACGAAAACTATAATAAGAATGAAAACATAACTTTAAAATATAATAAGGGACCAAAATTGTAATTTATAAAATACTAATAATTTAAATTTAAAATTATGAAGGTAAAAAACTAGACCAAAAAAATTTAAGATGAAAAAGTAATAATACAAGATGTTGCTATGGTTTTGCATTTTGTATAATATGTTATAAAATTATAATGTGATTTGATTTTAGCTAATTTGGCTCTAAAATTAATAAATGAAATAAGCAGTACACTTACCTCACATTAGGGATGTTATTCGGGTCGGAACCGAACCGAACCGAACCGAACCGAATAAACCGAAAACCGAATAAAGCAAATTATATGAACCGAAAACCGAACCAAATAAGCAATACGGGTTCGGTTCGGTTCGGGTATTATTTGGTTCGGTTCGGTTCCGGCCCGAATAACCCAAATAACATGTGCAAGATGATTAAGGAGTCGAATAACCCGAATATTTTGTAGTCGAATATTTTGTATTACTTTTGAAGCTTATGATTTCATAAGTATATAACCCGAATAACCCGAATAACATATACAAAATGATTTTGTAGTCGAATAACCCGAATATTTTGCATTACTTTTGTAGCTTATGATTTCATAACAAATCTTTTAAAGAAACAAATTAAACACTAAATATTAAACATCCAAAACACCCAAAAATCTATCTATAAGTATATAACCCGAATAACCCAAATAACATGTACAAGATGATTAAAGAGTCGAATAACCCGAATAAATATTGTATTTTTTATGACTTTTGTAGCTTATGATTTCATAACAAACTTTTTAAAGAAACAAATTAAACACTAAATCGACTCACGCAAGGCCGCAAGGGAAAAAAAGACTCTTCATATTCGGTTCGGTTTTTTGGACCGAATAAACCCTTATTCGGGTAACCCGGACCGAATAACCCGAAAACCGAATAAGCCTTATATAGATACCCGAAAACCGAATCGAATTGCTTATTCGGGTCTAATTCGGTTCGGTTCGGTTTGGTTCTCGGTTCGGTTCGGGTTTTCGGCCCAATTTCTCATCCCTAGCTCACATCACTAACTTTCCTAATTAAAATATATGTAATTCTTGTTATATTATCAAGTAATTAGACAATCACTAATCATACAAATAAAACTGTAAAACATTTTTATTTATAAATATAAATATAAAGCATGTATTATCCACATCTTAGAAAGAAACATTTCAAACATAATAAATTGGCTTTGTATGATCATCTTTTATCGTATTGGTCTAGGCATGTCATAAAGCAATTTTTCCATTTTTATATTATGGGTGTTGTCCGGAATAAATTAAATGTTCAAACCCGACCATATTTAGTATGGGCGAGTACTCATCCCCAAAAATAACAATAAAAGCTTTTAAGAAATTATTGACATATTTATTGATGTAGTTTTATAGATCCATAATATCTATCAATTACATTGGTGCTACTACAACTACACCATATATATGTAAATAAAAATGTTTTATAGAGTTGGAAAAAGTTTTTTTTTTCTTCTAAAGGCTGTTAAAAAACAAAACAAAACATACCCAAAATGGCATTACACTTGATCATTTCAATCCCTCTTTTTTCTTCTTTTTGGGTTTTGATCCCCCACTATATGTAGCTATGCTAAGTCAACATATTTGTGCAAAAGTGTGGAGTATGAATCATCAAGAAACTATTTCATACAGGAGTCAAACGCATTGGATATATGGAGTTCAGAATCATCATATCACCTTCAAACAGTTGGCGCGCGTATATGTATGTATATGAGTTAATTGATTCGTTTTCTCCAGCTCACCAATCATTGTGTTTCTAGAAAAGAAAAAGTCATCACCTTAGCTGTATGATCAATATTCAATATTAAGAATCAATATTTAACACATTCTTAAATATATACATAAGCACTTGAGTATCCAAATAAAAACTGTATACTTGCTTATGGGTATGAATCTTTTTTAACAAAACCTTCGATATTCAAAAACTTGTAACAACAGAAAATATATAAACTTAACGAGAATTGTCCACGACATATATATTAAGACAGAAAAACACACATCAATTAAGACAATTGTTCATAATGAGGTTCTTATTTCAGCACTAAACCGGTGCCTTCCATCTTCTGATCCATCAATTCATCTATTTTTTCTTTCATCTCATCGGTGAAATACTTCTCCCAATCTCCATCTTCAGCCTTTCTGAAATAAAGGTGGTTTTCAACCCCATTAGACCCCACTGGACTATGAACTCCACTTTTATTCACCTCCAAATTGCTCAAATTCTCAAAACTACACAACTTCACAATACATTCAATCACACCTTCTTTCTCTTCTTCGATTGTAAACGGATGCCCAATAAACTCAGCCAACCTCTTCACGTTGCTTCTAGCATCTCTCTTCATATCTTCATATTTCATAAGAAGAACTTCTTGAGGTCTTTCCAAGCTCGCTTTCCAATAACCCAAAATATGATCCCAATAAGGTCCATACCATGAAATCCCTTGACAAAACTCATCAAACGCATCCTCAAAACACGCTTCTTCCTCAGCTACTTTGCACGCTTTTCTAAAGAACTGGTAATTAGAAACAACGACATCTTTTGTGTTACGATATATGTAAACAATCTTACAGTTTGAAGATACAACAGATTCGGGTAAAGAGTTGTAAGGAAGGTGTGTAGCGATAAAGGGGATGAAATCAGGGTTATTGTTTATCCGATTGTATTCGATTTGTTCAAATTCTCTTTCGAGCAAAGGGATGCATTCATGGGGAATGGTTGTGAGCAAAGGGTTGGTAGATTCATCGAACTTGTTTCGAGTAACAATGGCGAAAGTCAAGGCCTTTAGCCATGTTGTGCCTGTTTTAGGGCAACTTGAGATGATTACGTCACTTGGGTTGGGTTTGAAGGTTTTATGAGCTAAAAAAGCCCATTCGTGGAACTTTTGAGAGTTCCAAAAGCCTTTGTACTTATACAACGTGTACCTTCCTTTCAACCAGCTGCTACTGTGTTGTGGAAGTGTTTTGAAGTTGATCATGTCTTCCATGGCTTTCGGGAATTGGTAATTAGTTAGGAAGGTTTGCTTGATAATATGAGTTTAATTAAATGGTGCATTCATAGTGCATTGATTTATACATAATTTTTGTCATTATTATATTTTTATACATAATTTTTGTCATTATTATATTTAAATAAGAAGGGGTCGGGATTATAATCTTATATTGTAACTATTTAATTGACTAGTTTAACACGGTTAGGTAGTGATCATTATTCATTAATACATTATAATCACTCACTCTGTATTCTATTAAGAAACTAGGTGTAAGACCCATGTATTACATGAGTTCATTTAAAAAAATTAAATACAAAAATTCTAAACATTTGAAAAAATTTAAATTTATAATAAAAAGTTAGAAAAATATTGAATTATTAAAATTAAAGTGTTTTTTCTTGTAAATTAATAAAAAAAGATAAATAAACAAAGGAAACTAATGAAGGTTTAATTTAGAAATGTTGGAATTAGAAAGAAAGTCAATTATTATAATTATTAAATTTAATATTATGTGGATTTAATAAAATGAAAAAAAAGAAACCATAAAATGTCATGTGGAGAAAATTTAATTGAAATTAACCACAAAATAACATGTGGCAAAATCAATATAAATATGACATGTGGCAAAAAGATTTTTATTTATTAAAGAGATAAACACAAAGTGACAAAACTTCATAAGCTTTAGCTATACATTTGAGATATATAAAAACAAGAGTAATTACAGAAATAGCCCATGTTGTTTGGTCAAATTTGACATTCGAAATATTGAAGTGGATAGGTCACCGGTTTTCAAATCTTGAAGTTTTGGTCATTGGCTAATGTAAAATCAGATGTGTGATAAAAAACCGAAACAAAATAACCAAATCGAACCAAATAATGTTTGGTTTTTTGTTTTTTTGGTTAATTTGGTTTAGTTAACCGAATAAGGATATCTTATTTGGTTTGTTTTTTGTTAAATTTTCATGATTTTGGTTAAATCAAAAAAACCAAAAAAATTTATTTAATTAATATATATATTTGTAATTTATATCTGTAAATTAACATTTTATATTTAAATTGATACATAGTTACTAAAAAAATATTTCCATAACTCGTTATTTAATTATTAACCATTATGAATTTATAATTGTTTATATATTGTATTAAAAAGCAACAACGAATTAGTCAAACGTCAATTAGACTTTGGTCATTTCTTTTCTCTTCGTATACGACTAAAGCTATATTAACTCATATCTATAACTTGTGGCTACATCCATACCTCAAGATGATATATCATGAAGATTGAATTTAATATGTTATGTATTAACGTTTTTTTTCATTTGGTAAAGCTTTACTAAGTTTTTTTTCTTTTAGTTTAATATTTATTATTACATGCAAAATTTGATTTGGTTTAACCGGTAAACCGAACCGAATTAACTAAGACCGATTAAACCAAGTCTTATTTGGTTTGGTTATGGTTAGTTTTAAGCATGGTTGCAGAAATCGCTAATCGGTGGACTAGCGATTAGGGATTAATCGGCTAGGCGGGAATTAATCGGGAGATTAATCGAGGACCATTAATTATTAAGAAAATTATTCAAAAATTTGTAAATCTAATTTTAATCCTACAAAAAAAAGTGATTAATCGGCGATTAGGGCCGATTAGGTCCGACTTTGAACTGCGTTGACCAAACCCGATTAGGTCCGAATTTGACCTGTATTGACCATATCCGATTATAGTGACCGATTAGCAATAAATCTCATAGGTTGAGGTCCGATTAGCGATTAATCGGCTGATTAGGCTGATTTCTGCAACACTGGTTTTAAGATGTAAAAAAAACGATAAAACTGAATTGTATAAACAGAAAACCAAAAAAAACGACCAAGTCACACCCTTATGTAAAATGACTATACTCTCGTTTCTAATATATTTTCTTTTTCTTTTCCTTTATTCATTTATAATTTGTAGCAATATAAGATTTAAAAAGTCTCCGCCTCATCTCACCCCACAGTCCCCATCGCAACCTACACCTCATCGCCTATAAACACCATGATGACCTTTTGACTGGTGATGGTGGTCACAGAGGAATATAAGATAAAGAGAGCAAAGAGGAGAAGGACGGTGTGGGGCTGGGTAAGATAAAGAGAGCAAAGAGGAGAAGGACGGTGTGGGGCTGGGTGAGTGGGTCATAATATTAAAATAACTATTTTTTATTATTTAGATAAGAAAAAATCAAATTTAAGTACATAAAAATAAAAATAGTCCCTTTTATATAGGTTATGGGCCAAAACCATGATATTAGTAAACCATATACAGATTTTTATGAAACCACAATGCAATTTACTCTAAAAACCAGTTCAAACCAGATAAGTTTATTAGTCTCATCATAAAACCAATTTCCTTCGTCACCACTTCTTTCCTTGATTGAGAAAAGATGGTATCTCGCGTACAAATCGGTTTTGAGTAAGGTTATTGAACCGAGACAATGGCGTGTGTCATGGCGTGAGGCGCGACTTTGCGGTTACGAAAAGCCTCATGGAATTGTTGTTAGGTGTGGTGTGTGGCAAGCTGTGACGGATCTAGAATCAAAGTAAAGGGGTATCCCCATCAAGTAAAGGGGTATCACGACAAAAAAAATCACATAATACATAATAAGAAAAAAAATCTAAAAAAAATTACACCATTAATTTTTTTAGGGGTATCTTGGGCTACCCCGGGATATATACTAAATCTGCCACTGGTGGCAAGGCATGATATAACGTGCCATGACACGTTATGACACGGATTTTTTCGTTTGACACATGTTTTTTTTTCTGCTCTATGTTGTGTCTTTTTTGATTGGGCATATAAATATTGTGTTTTTTTGTTAACATTTTGTTATTAACTGTTCTAAAAAACTAGTTATATTCCATTTCATTTTATCAATTTTGAAGACCGCTTGTTGATGGATTTATGTAGGTTTTAATACGTTCCAAATTTTTTGAAGTGTTCAAGTTTTGATCAGTTTCGAGCAATCATCAATTTGATTAGTTTCCAGTACTTATAGATACCAAAGGCTTTTGTTTTTTTGGTTAATGGTTATGCAATTTTTGGTTTTGTTTATCATCTTTTGTTATCAAAAGCAAGCACAAAATAACGAGTCAAGGACCAGCCACGTAAGAAATCAAAACTACAAGGAGCGTCTTTGTCAAGAAAAAAAAAAGTTAAAGACCGGAATAATGACTTTTTGTAAACAACAAAGATCATTTACGTAATTTTGTCTATAAACTATAAAAAAAAAAAACATTATACTCATTCACTCAGTATTCGATTCCATTAAGAAATCAACAGAAAGTGACAAAACTTCATACATTTGAGATATATGAAAACAAGGGTAAATTACAGAAATAGTCCCTGTCTATAAACAAAGAAAAAAAAAACATTATTTTATGAAAACAATAAGTGAGTCAACATACATAGTTTATAGTTAGCAATAACCTGAATCTAGCCTAAACATGAGGAATTTCAAGTCAACATGTTGTTGCATAGGCAATTGACAAATAAACCCCTTCAATAACAAAAAATACTCTTTCGACACCTCATCTAAATCATGTCCAATATTATTTATAAAATCACCAGCACGTTGTGTTACAGCTTTTCTCCCTTCATTAACCCATGAATCTGTTCCTTTTGAACCTTTACCTTTTTTATCATTTCCAAATCCAAATATTCCTTCATAAAGCTTATCAAGAACACCACTGAACTTCAACATCACATCAAACAACATCAACAGAGTCTTATTAACACCTTCACAACTTTCTCCAAGAAGTGACTTTTCAATAACTGATGACAAATATTTATCATGAGCACCAATTAGGTCATCAAGATCTTTAGCTATTTCCATTTCGTTACAGAACTTAGCCCATGAAACCTCCAACACTTCAAACATTATGTACGACTGCAAGTTTGTAAGGAAATGACTCATTTGCCCCCAAAGAACTTGGCATCTTCTTAAAACTATCTGGAACTTTACACCCTTTGGCAACTTAGTCAGTAAATAAGTAATCAGATTCGGTTTCATGGTTTTCCATGAACGAAGGATTCCATGTTCTACCCTTCTGATCTTCCATAAAAAGTTAAAGATTTTCAAGTAATCACCCATGGCAGATTCTGTAATTATGGTGTTCAATGGAACCCTTGGATCATAATTCAAAGAAAACACATCCCACCCAATGTCATGGACCCCATCTGTTGTGCCATGTGGCATCATCTTAACTGTTAATCTATCTAGAATATCGGGATCATCATGTTGTGCACTAGATGACAAAATTGCTTTTTGTAATAGCCCAGAAAGATGAAGTAAGCTGATTGTTTTTGCAGGGTCTAAAAGCACTGGCTCGATGATTTCCATTAGGTATTGAACAAAATCACCTTGACCTAAAAGGATGTATCTTTTGATAGCTAGACAGTGTTCTTTAAACTTGTATCGATTGAAAATTACATCCATTAAATGTTTATCTATTCTTTTTGATGATTCGGTGACTAAAGATTCAAGTGCATTAGTTTCACCATATCCAAGACCCCCTCTCTTGGGATTTGTCCATGTGGAAGATGTGTTTTCTGTTGCTAAATCAGCCCAAGTATGATCATTACAACAAACTTTAAGGAAATTAATGGACTTACCTGTTCTTAGAATCTGATGAGCAAGAGATTGAGAGATGAAAGAAGGAAGCATGAGATAGTTGACTTTGTAACCTTCCCTCCAGAGAGATTCTGGTTTGACAGATTGTTCAGAGACAAAGAACTCAGAGTATGAATCTTGAAGATCACCTTCCAAGACCCAACTCCTTACCATTTCGAAAAGAGGAGAAGAGAGTTTTTGAAGTAAATTTTTCATGAAATCATGAAGAAGAGGGTCACCATGTTGGGCGTGTAAGTGAATTGCTCCAGCCATTGCTCCACCCTTTAGAGACCTGCAACTGTCCACAAGAACAGCCATTCGCCTCATCTTCACCATTGGCTCAACTAACCAGACTGAGAGTCTCCTCAGAGAAAGATCATGTGATTGAAGTGTTGTCAGCAACTTATCATACCCTAATAGCTCATCTTGTAATGCATAGCAGAATGCTTCAGCAACCTTTCCGACATTTTCACTGGGAAAACCATCTATATTCTCACAAATATATCTGATTACCTTTTGATACAACCATCCAAGCTCACATAGCTTCCGAATCATGATTCTAGTAGCTTTTGGAACCTTGATAGAGTCTGGTAGAACATATCCATCAACAGTATCATCAAATTTCACATACGTGCCATCGATTCCTTGACAAACAGACAACACATCACTCACCAAAACCTCTTCTGAAACATCACTCTCCATTTCTACTAATATAGCAAACTCTCTGTAAGCCATATCCCGCATATCATCGGGGTCTCTGGAAATAGATAAAACCCCTCCATTTTTCAATTTTTTCGAGTTGTGATCACGCAATGCCCTTAAATTATCACTCCGACCTTTCGAATTGTCCTTTATATCACTGGGATCGTTCCCATTGGTGTCAGAGTCAGCAAAGCTCCGATCCGTTTGGAATTTAGGGTTGCTACTTCGATCTTCGGAAATGACTTTGAGCAAATAAAGCACGGCGCGCTTGTTCTTAACACTCCCAGGTCCAGTTTTAGAAGCGAATCTAGAATAAAGATCTGCAAAAGTTAACGCATCGGATAACTTACCTTGTTTAGCCATGTGACTCTTTATGGAGTTAGCCATAGCGGCTTCGTTAGTCACTGTCAATGGCGTCATTCGGCTGGATAGAATGCGAATGGCGTACTTGACATCTTCAGAGTTAGGGTTAGGTTTAGGTTTTGAGTTAGAGTGTGGAGAGGAAGAATCGCTTTGTAAATGGCAGACAAGTTCCCCGACTAGATCTCCGACACGGCGGTCGTCTTCCATTGATGTGTTGGGTACAGGGAGGAAGGAGATATTTTAAAGGTTGGATCGAATCGAGGGTTTTCATATGGCGCGGAAATCAATAGTTATGAACGACAATTTTTTTTTTTTTTTTTTTTTTTAAGTTAAAAAAAAAAAAAAAAAAAAAAGAAGAAGAAAAAAAGAACACAAAGCAAGAACTAAGGCAAGGTAAGATACAAGAGAGAAAAATAGCAAACTAAAAGACATAAATAAGCTAAAACAATTAAATAATTAATCGGAAATTACTAATATTACTAACGTTGGGGAGTCGATAATCGTCTTCCCAATTTTAGTTGTACGATCTTTTTGAGATAAAATCTTGATCGCAATAACTTCCTATTTAAAGGTTTTTATCGGTTTCTTCTTTTCCTCTTTCTTCGCTCATCATTGATCGGTTGAAGCCTACGACTCCACTCTTCTTGATTTGATTTTAGAAATGTTAAACACTGCAGCACACGATTACATTGATTGCTAGAAATCAGACAGTTTTCTTTAACTGTCTTGGCTATATAAGAGGTCGATTTCACTTATTGTTGTAGGAATTAACAATAGAGTTTATTCGGTGCATCAACATGATATAGATGATCTTACTACCGAGGCTTTGGAACATAAATCGAAAAGTATAAGGAATTAACTTGAGGTTTGCTCTTTTTTTTCATCTTCCAAATCCTCAATTTCATGTTTTTTCTTCCTCTTATAACCTCTCTTCTTGTCTGTGTAACATCCCGATGATGAAGTATTTTCAATTTTAACCTTATGTATCAAAGAATATTGCATTTTGACCCTTGTGCTTTTGAAAGATTGCAAGAATGACCCATTGTGGCATTTTAATGATTTTGGCCAAAAAGTTAGTATGTTGGGTGTACGTTAGGCATACTAGGACGGACCCTAGTACGTTGGGCGTACACCGCATACGTAGGGCTTACGTGATAAATCCCCAAACCCTAATTTTTATGGTTTGGTCCATATATAAGCATCATTATCACCTCATTTCTCATTCCTTCACCAGCCTCCACCTGAGAAAACGTCTCTCTAGCTAACCCTAAGTGAGAAGAGTGCATCTTGAGCTCATCTTTGTGTTTTGGTGATATTCTTAAAGAAAAAGAAGGTGGTGGGAAGACCTTGAAGCTTGGAAGCAACTTAGATTTGGGATTCTCTCCTTGCTAGCAACCTCTAGGAGATAAAATGTCTTTTGCTTGATCATCTTATCTTGTAGATCTGTCTATTTCCTCATTTAGGCCATTTTTGGTCCCAACTATGATGATTCTTGAGCATGGCATGATCTTAATCGAATATGTCGTCCTTTCAGACCTAATGAGGGGTCTTGAGTCATAAAAATATGGTCTTGATGCTTAGTTTTTCCCCGTGTATGCTCTAGATGGTCTTAAGGTGTTAAGAAGTTGGGATTTTGTGTATTAAGAACTTATTGGGCATGCAAAGTCATAAAGTTGGAAACTTTATGACTCTTAGTGGTATTTTGGCTTTGGATCTGCATTTGGATGTAATAAGTCAAAGTATTAAGCTCTTAATATGGAAAGTGTGACCTGGGTGCGTACGTCGTGCATACCTCTGCGTATGCCGAGCGTACAAGGTCAACTACCCGATCTCGGTCAAGGCTCGAGTACGTCCCGCGTACGAGGCCTGAGTTGACTCGGCTAGGTTGACTTGCTGACTTTCACCTTTGACCAGAGCTTGACCAAGTTGACCTAGGGGTATTTTGGGTATTTAGGCTGTTAATTAAAGCTTAGGTTCTTGGTTTTGGTTAGGTGATCGTTGAGCCGATTTCCAGAGCAGAGTTTTATTCAGTTTGCATTTCGACCGAGAGGTGAGTTTCCTCACTGTTCTTGTGGGTCGAAGGCACCAATGTCGACCCCTTTAGTTATGTATCCTGGTATATATGATGTTGTTATATGGTGGTGATTTTTAGATCTGTCGGCTAGCCTGTTAACTTGTTATATAATTATATGTTGTTGGATATATGTTATTCGTTATGTATATGTCGACATGGTATGGTGGGGTTGAGACTGTACTACTTTGTGCTATCATTCAACAAACGAGTGCATTCCAACCGAAAGGTTGTGGGCCAGGGCATTCCAACCGAAAGGTTGTGGGTCGGGGGTAATCCAACTAGGAGGTTGTGGACCCGTTATGTATGGGGTAAGCCAACCGAAAGATTGTGGGTCGAGGCATACCAACCGAAAGGCTATGGGACGGGGGTAATCTAATCGGGAGGTTGTGGACTCATTATATGTTTGATTATATGTTCATGTGGTGGTACTTTGGGGATTCACTAAGTTTTGGCTTACGTTTTTAGTTTATGGTTTCAGGTACTTCCGAGGATCGTGGGAAGGTGAAGGCGTGACCATACACGACTTTTTGTTTTTATGTCTTCGGGTCTTGGGAAAAGCTCTGATTTGAAATAATGCTTTTGAAACAATGAATCTTTTTGTAAACAATATTGATTCATGGCTGGTTTTGAAAATTTTAAATTTATAGTGATTTTTTAGTGTTACAGTCTACGTCTTCTGCAATCGGTTTTTTTATTGTAGATGACAATGGAATTAAATTACTCCCATTTTGCAAATATGCATCTCTCTCGCATATCTTCCCTGCATTTGAATCCCTTATTGGTTCTTTTTGAATAAATTGAAGGGGGGGGGGGGGGGGGGGGGGAGGACATCACAACGCACGCAAAGTATTCGACGAAATGTCCTCAACAAATGTATTTTTTTTCCTCCCCTTCCAACCCAATTTTGAACTCTTATTGTTTTGTTAAGTTTTAATCTTTTTTGAGATTTAAGTGTGGGTTTGAACCTCATGCGAGGGAGGTTTAACAACCAAGAGATCGGTTAGGAAGTACATTTAAGCAACATCGGTTCTCATACTCTTTCTATACATGGTTATTCACACAAATGTTAACTAATAATGCTAAGGTTTTTTAATTTGTTTTCTTTTTGTCCTAATCTACTCAGGGACTTAAATTATGAACTTTTTTTTTGTAGTTTTTATATATAGCTTGTATTGTGTTTTGCTAAACTACTTATGAACCCATCAAGTGTGAGGATGTTGCTGCTCTTAATTACACAAGTGGGACCATTAGGAATTCAAAAAGAGTAATGCATATACATAGTAATCTTTTACACGAGGTACAAATGTCTCTTTATCTCCTGTCTCAAATTTGCATGTTTATTATGCTTATATACCATTTTAGGTTCATAATTTGTGGAACATTGTCCCTGCGGGGCATGGGGTCAGATTTTTAAGCATGTTTCCACCTTGGCATACATATGATTATGCTTGTGAGTATTTTATACTTTCTTTGGGACTTGAGAAAATATACACAAACATGAAATACTTAAATGTAGTCTTTAATCCTATTTGGAATTTCTTAAATCCGGAAAATAGATATTGTATCACCAATATTTTTTTATTTAATTTTTTAGTTATTTTTGTTGTAACATGATTTACAATATTTGTCCATCTACTAAATAAGGTTATAAAAAAAAGTTGAAGTTTGATTGATATGTTCTGATGGTAACAATTTTGGGTTTTAAATGTCAGATCTTTAATTAGTTAGTTTTATTAAAAAAAACATAATACTTGTAGGATTATGTTGATAATAGTTTTTTAATGTAGGTTTATGGAAAAACGATTGTTATAGAAAATGAGTAACAATAATATTATGGCTTATTCATTTAATATAAATCAATGGGAACCAAGGGCGTGTTTGGCTTAAACCGTTATTCCTTCTGAAAGAAAGAGATTGAACAAAAGCGGTTCTATTTCTATTTTCAAAATTGAGGTTTTTTTCTTTTCTTATTTTATTTTGCATTCCCTTTTTTTATTTTAGAAATTCATACTTTGATGTGGATGCATGCAAAATTATAATGCGACAGTGGAATTTTATTGGGCACCATTTTTAGTAGAGTCAAATTCTGATGATCCAACCATTCATCCCATTTATATATAATTTTAGTTATTTCAGTGTCTATCTTCTGTAAGTTTGTAACTTTTTATTCTTAGCAATTTGACTAAAAGTCAACACTCAAAGTCAACGATCAAAGTCAAAGTCAACAAACATAAAAGTATAGATCTAGAAGAATAACACATAAAGGTTGGAACTTGAGGACTAACCATGGTCCAAGGTATGATCTCTTAAGGTGGTGATGGAACTCGCTTGTTGGATCTAAGCACCAAGAACATCTTCTTCTTCTTCTTCTTCTTCTTCTTCAAAGCACCAAAATATTCATAAAATGGATGGAAGAGGAGACAGGAGGCTCAAAATGGTGAAAGGGGGGCTAAGGTTTCTCTCAAGATGATCTAGATATGACGGAGGCTCATAAAATGCCTAAAAAACACGGAACCAACCCTTATATATGTTGAAAACCCTAAAACTCATGGGCTTGGGTTGCATAGTTCTCGTGTCGTGAGCTCCTAATGCTCACGTCGTGAGCACAATTTAAATCAACAGTTCTGTTTAATCACTTCACATGTCGTGAGCTCCAACTGATCACGTCGTGAGCTCCGTTTTCCCTAAATCCTTTCCAACTTCGAACAATCATAACTTCTTCGTTTTAACTCTGAATTCGACGTTATTTATATCCATGAAAAGGTCTTAAAGATCTCTACACTTCTATGTCGATACTTTTGGCTCATCACCTGTCGAACTTAAAACCCTAAACCTCACAAGCGACCTGACACATAACATTCCCCAGTCCATCCTCAGTTCCAAATACACGATTCATAGGCCTTAATCCCATTACCAACAATAATGTCTTTCAATAAAGCTTAAACCTTACTTCCTTAAAAGCAACAAAGTCTACATATAATTGAATTGCGGTCCATGATCTTGAATCAC
Organism: Lactuca sativa; assembly: GCF_002870075.4. NCBI lineage: Eukaryota > Viridiplantae > Streptophyta > Magnoliopsida > Asterales > Asteraceae > Lactuca > Lactuca sativa. Next base: position 30,370,768 of record NC_056631.2, on the reverse strand, counting down.
ACAACAATCCGAAACATGGAGTTACACCCTCCCGGACGACGACTAACGTCGGGTCTTTCTTTGTTGTGCTTCTCAGGCTTAACTCAGGAGAAACCACCATAGACGACGTTAAGCTCGAAGACATATCACAACATTTTATGTCATCCAGGCGTGTGCTCAGAGCTACATAACCTTAAAACGACCTTAAAAGACAACAATGATGGGAAAGACACTTGCGACGTCCGACAGCGGCGGCGAGGTGGGGTGGGGGGGGGGGGGTACGAGCCCACTCAGATCAATATCATCGCTTGATGGCACACAACCATTGCCTCAGATGGAAAAGTTAGCACCCACACGCTAGAAACACAAACACCAGACCCAATAACAGGAACCGTAGTGGCAACAATCATTGCCCTATGGCGACCATCACCTGTCACAACAGAGCAACCACGATCACAAGACCTTAGTTGACAATGATTCAACAATCGCAACCGCTGAACCTACTGTCGACTTAGCAGTCGCAACTGGTAGTTTCTCAGCCACGATCCTTACCACAACAGGTAGGGGCGAACGCTTGGTCCCTAAGGACCATACTGTCCTCCACACAATACCCAATGTCAAACTATCAATTCTACCCAGTAGCAGGAATGTCGCATATCCTGCTTTTTGCTCCACAACCTCCGATGTTCAACCCCTATTTCCAGCAGTCACACAGATCCAACCACCAAACACCGCCGTCGCAAAGAGTCCAACCCTCACTTGTCATTGACGCATCATATCAACACCTTCGCTTAACAACCTCATGGGTTAATTCCGAACATACTCTAGTAGCCAAAGCAAATATCACAACTACAGCAAAGCATGCAATTGAGCTCCCAGCAACAACCATACATCTCGCAAGCAGTAATGTACAATCAAGCATATGAGAGCCTGTATTATGCTCAACAGTTTACGATGTACGGTGGTTTTCCATACGCTCGCATGGAAAACCCGGTGAGAAGCACCAATTCTGCCTTTTTCCAGGAGCTCTTGTAGTATGAGATCCCACACTCGACAATAATACCAAATATACCCAAGTATGACAGAAAAATTGACCATGACGAGCACATCGATACCTATAAGTGGACGATAACATCACTAAGGATGGATAAATGGTTCATGTGTATGTATTTCCCTGTAACATTATCCGGAAACGCCAAAAAGTTGTTCAAGACGCTGCGACCGGGCAACATCGCAAGTTTCGAATAGCTAAGATACTTTTTCCTCAACAACTTAATACAACTAAAGAAAAGGGAAGGGAGATGCAAACTTCATAATGACATGCAAGCAAAAAGAAGGAGAGTCGATACGGGCGTACTACGATAGATTCACATCGGTGACACTCAACGTCCTAGGTCGTGAAGAGTTCCTTGCAACTGGCGCCTTCGCCCAAGGTCTACTCCCCGGGCATTTATCAAAAAATATGCAGGGGTACCTCAGTCGAGAGACAAGCTCAAATATAGAGTCGAAAAATACTAAATACCTCTGACAAATCGAAGGTGAGGAACGGAAGGAAGCCAACCTAAAGGTGTAACACCCGCAGATTCGGGCTAGTCAATTTAGAGGCGATAAGTGTCGAAAACGAATTTTTGACAAAATATTATTTATAATAAATAGTCTTAACCAAGTTGTAGAATATGTATCAAGGTTTCCGTATATATAAAGAACGCCGAAATCCGAGTTATAACGAAGAAGTTATGACCCGTCGAAGTTTTTCGGCAAAACCGGCACGGCACCGGGAAGCGTAAAAAGTGAATTTACGATAGAAGAATTTTTAGCCTTATTAGTCTAAACCAAAGTCATAGAGTATTTTAAAACGAGAAAATCCATAAAAAGAACGCCCAAATCTGACTTCGTATGAGGAAGTTATGATTTTTCAAAGTTTTGGCTTAGCAGTGTACAGCCCGAAACTCGAATTTTAGTTTGAGCGGTTTTTGGCTTACGCGACCTAAATTAGAGTTGAAGATCTCATTAATATGAACTCAACGGTAAAAAGATATACGAAAACGGAGTCCGTATGAAGGAGTTACAAATTCTTCGCGGCCATTTAACAGTCTAAACGCCTCCTACTGTTAAATTTGAGATCGGTTGAGAATTAGCCGACAGATTCTAAATGAAAGTTGTAGATCTTTAACTTAGAATGCTAAGCGATGATTGTGAGGTGTGAACACTAGATTAATTTATGAATTATGCCTAAAATGCTTTTATGTGTTAAATGCTTTGTGCCTGACATGCTATTATTTGTTCGGATCTATGGTCTGTTGCCGACCGGATCTGGAAACCTTATGTGTTTAGGATTCTAAGAGTTTAAATACGATATTAGAACTAGCATATAAACGTTTTGGAGAGATAATGATGATTTAAATGTCAATCCTAAATAAAGATCTAGATTCACCTTATTCGGTGTATAGATCAAGATGGCAAGGACCCGTAGCGGAAACGTGAATGCAAATGGGAACCGAGATCAGCCCCCAGTGATTGAGAAAATACTAGTTGTGGTAGCCGCTGCTGAGCCAATAAAGATGGTCGGAGTGCAAGCATTGATCCAAATGATGTTGGATCGTCAAATGGAGGAAACCAGACGTTTGCTCCAGCAAAATCGAGAGGAAGCGACTATTCAGATCGAACGGCCCGAGTTGAACGAAGGGCAGACTGAGGTGGAGAACTACAGTGGAACCGTTGGTCAAGCTGATCCCCCGGTGATTAGGAGGAACAATCAAGATGAAGGAGTCGAGAGGAATGGATGCAAGTACAAAGATTTTCTAACTTGCAAGCCATCGACTTTCACTGGGAAGGAAGATCCGATCGGGGTCATGGATTGGATCTCAGAGATGGAATTGGCCTTCATGACATGTGGTTGCAAAGGCAAGCTACAAACCACGTTTGCAGTACGTCAATTCAGAGGAGGCGCTGTTCGCTGGTGGAATACCCTAGGGAAGACTTTGAGCCCCAATGAGCCCCTGCAACTGACATGGGCAGAGTTTCTGGTGCAATTCAAACAAAAGTACTGCTCAGCTCAAAAATTACTCGAGCTAGAGAACCAGTTCCTAACCTTGAATAAAGGAAGCATGTCAATCAATGAATACATGAACAACTTCACAGAAAAGATGGAGTTTGCCTTGCGTCTTGTTCCGGATGAGCTGGCGAAAATTGATAAGTACGCAAAGGGACTTCCATGGGAGTACGCGGTGCCAGTGCGTCAGGCACATACTCTGGAGGCAGCTATTTGGGATGCCAAGTCTATGGAGAATATGATTAAGGGAAGAGTTGCCAACAAGGTTGAGGTTGGCGAGAAGAGAAAGTTTGAAGGGTCTTCAAGGTTCGACGAGAAGAGAAAATTCTTGAAGTCTGGTTCAAAGAAGTTTGAAGAAGGAACACAATGGTGTGACAAGTGCAGAAAGAAGCATGTTGGGAAATGCTCTAAGGAGATGACCTGCTTTAAATGCGAGAAGACTGGTCATTATGCTAGAGAATGCACAACCAAGAGAGAAGTCTGCTTTAAGTGTAGGTGAAGAGGGACACTTCAAGCAAGACTGCCCAAGGAAAGGGGGGCTACAAAGCCAAATGTGCTGCCAAAACCAAAGGCGAAAGCATTTCAAATAATCCTTGACGAAGCAGATGACAATGCGAGGATTCAGGAGTGAAGGCTTGACATCCGAAGGTCGAGTTATGAAGTAACCATAGAATCATATGATGTAGCCTATTAGAGGCATAGTCTAGGGTGAACTTGAACACCTATGTAATAGTTTCAAGGAGTAATAAACCTTCGTTTTGATATTTGATGTGTTAAGCTGTTATGTGATTTTCTTGTGTGGTGACTTGGAAAACTGCGGGACAATACTTGGGACGAGTATGAGTAGGTGTGAATGGTAGTAGAGGCCTATACTAATGGAAGCACAGGACTCATACTTGGATCAGGGAAAGTCACAAGGTTACCAATAAACTAGTAATTGATTTCGTTCTATTCAAGTATGTTGTTACCCATCGTTTCGGTAATGACTAAGAAGATTGTTAATATTCCGACCCTAGTGGTCATATCACATTGAGTCCGACTACGATTAGTAGGTTACATGGTTCAGAGAACCAAGTTTGATGTAGCGTCCGACTTAAACCAAACGATTGAAATCAAAGCGAAGTATCGCGCTCGTTGTTAAAGAAGTTGGTAGATAGAATTGCTACATGTTAAAATGTGATTATATCACATTAGACCATGAAGGAAGACATATTCCATTTCGGAATTTGACTCTAAGAGACCTGAGTCTAAGCGTTGCTACATACGATGATAGGTCATTAGAATATGACACATCGGTCAATTGTAGTAATCAACTTAACTTATCCTAAGTTTGTTAATAAGAAGAAGGAGTCTCTGATAAAGAATGAGGTTGTGACACGAAGGTCATGATTGAAAGTCTAACGAGCAAGTGCAAGATCGAGCACCACCTGCAGTCATGGAGTCCAAGAGTTAGATATTCATTCGAAGAAACAAGGAAGTTACGATTATTACCTAGGATGAAGACATAACATATGGAATCATTATATTGTCCTATTTCGTTGATGATTCCAGAATGTAATCATCTTAAGGGGGAGATAATTGTAACGCCCGCAGATCCGGGCTAGTCAATTTAGAGGCGATAAGTGGCGAAAATGACTTTTTGACAAAAGATTATTTATAATAAATAGTCTTAACCAAATTGTAGAATATGTCTCAAGGTTTCCTTACATATAAAGAACACCGAAATCCGAGTTGTAACGAAGAATTTATGACCCGTCGAAGTTTTTCGGCAAAACCGGCACGACACCGGGAAGCGTAAAAAGTGAATTGACGATAGAAGAATTTTTAGCCTTATTAGTCTAAACCAAAGTCATAGAGTATATTAAAACGAGAAAATCCATAAAAAGAATGCCCAAATCTGACTTCGTATGAGGAAGTTATGATTTTTCAAAGTTTCGGCTTAGCAGTGTACAGCCCGAAGCTCAAATTTTAGTTCGAGCGGTTTTTGGCTTACGTGACCTAAATGAGAGTTGAAGATCTCATTAATAGGAACTCACGGTAAAAAGATAGACGAAAACGGAGTCCGTATGAAGGAGTTATGAATTCTTCGTGGTCATTTAACAGTCTATGTCCTACTGTTAAATTTGAGATCGGTCGAGAATTAGCCGACGGAGTCTAAATGAAAGTTGTAGATCTTGTTTTTACCTACGCGTGGAAAAAACGAACGTCGAAAACGGAGCTCATATGCGAGAGTTATGGTTTTTCTAAGTTTGAAGGCTGATACGCGATAGGGGGTGACGTGGCACCACCAGAATTGGACACGTGGCACCACCAGAAGGTTGCCACATGCACCAACTCGGTGAGTAGGTCAGTCAGCACCCCTGTAAATAGAGGTTTCCGGTTCCCTCATTCTTCACACCTTCCCAAACTATTATTTCTCTCTCTAGACTCTCTCTCTAGCCCCCTAACCCCCCTAAAAGCCTAGGTAAACCCCCTAGCAACCGAAGGAAGCCCCGAGGCTCCCGAAGCCCCGAGAAAAGATCCTTTCGGCTCGGGAACGCTGCTCCAGTGAAGCCCGGTTTTCAAGAAAACCCGCTATAAGTAAGTTATGCCTACACTATCTTTAGTATAGCTTATGTTTCAATATAGTAATGTTATTAGGACCTTATAATAAGTATTTGGGCTATTATTATGAGTTATATTGAGTGTTATTTAACGCTTATATAATAATAATAGTAATAGCTAGACTATTAATTTATCGCGGTTAACGTCAGATGATATGTGCATAATTAGTTAATTATTTAACATATATTCTTAGTTATTTTTGGTTAATTATGAGAATAATCTGGACAAAAGGTACTTAAAGTGCTTTGAATTGTGTTTTCAGCCAAAAGGTATGCTTGGATGAAAAAAGGAGAAAAGGAAAGCAAGAGAAGATTAAAGGGTGCCAAGAATGACCTACTCGGCGAGTAGTTCGGTATTACTCGGCGAGTACACGCGATTGTTCCAGAAGATAGATACGATTCCTGATCCAAGACGGATAACTATACACCTACTCGGCGAGTTTATTCTGCTACTCGCCGAGTACCCTCTGTTTTGAGATATCTTTATAAGACGAATCCTGATCACTTGGGATAGAAGCCCTGGCGATTTTTGAAGGATTAACTGCGACTAAAAGGTTCAGAAGGCGCTAAGGAACCCTAAGCTTCAAGAGTTGGAAGAATTCAAGCAATTAGGTTAATTCTACCACTTAGACTTAGGAATTAAACATGTTTGCTTTCTTAAACTTTGTTTCTTTGTTTGTTTCTACTGCAACTATGAGCTAAACTCGTTTCTGTTTCTGTTTGGGGAATACCAAAGAACTCCCATGGTTTAATTATTGATTCTTGTTTAATTGTCTATTGGTGATTTGTTAAATTAAGTTTGTTAAAGAACCTTATGTGTTAATCACTACTATCTTCTGTTAATTGGAAGGCAATTAGGTTGCATGAACATCACTTAATTGTTAACCTCATATGTCTATGTGAATGCTAAAACGTATGCTTGGAAGTAATGATTATGAAACTAAGATTAATAAGAAAATAGGAAGATTAATGTGTGAGCTTGTTGAGAAACCACCAACAAGAGGTTAATTGAATTAATAACTTAATTGACCATTACAAATCTTATTTAACCCAAATAATTAATCTAGGGAATTAATTAGTTTAAACACTTGATCAACGCTTAAATTAGTTAATTGTCTAAGGGTTAGGAGTAATGAACATGAACCTAACTATTATCATTGGTAACCAATAGCAATTAATCTATCTTAACTTAAATAACCATAGGAGTGAATTGGTTGAACCTAAATAGAAACATCTTTATCAAATTTGGTGAATAGTTGTTGCTTTAGTTAATTAGTTAAATTCAATTTGTTAAGTTTCTAGTCTTGCAAAACTAGAGAAAAACCATTTACTTTTATTATTTGTTTTAGTTAAAATTAGCTATTAGTTTAATTTCCGTTCCCTGAGTTCGATACCTTACTTATCAATCTATACCACTTAAAGACAGGTTCACTGCCTTTGTGTGCTCAAATTATTAATAAAAAGTAGGGATAAAACTAGTTGAATTTACACACATCAAGTTTTTGGCGCCGTTGCCGGGGAACGGTTCTAAATAATTAAGCTAATTCCTAATTTTTTCGATCCTTTGTGTGAGATTACTTGCATAAAGTTCAGTTATTGCAGTTTAGTAAATAGCAATTAGGTTTTAGTATCTGTTTTAGTTAGATTTAAAACTTAAAAATTTTTTTGAAAAACCACTGCTACTCGCCGAGTGCAATCGCGACTACTCGGCGAGTAACAGCTCATTTAGAATTTTTTTTCTCTCTTTTAGTTGTTTGCAATAATTTTTTTTTGTTCTTTTTACGCTTTTATTTGATTGATTTCAGGACTTTCATGACCAGAGGAGCAAACACGCCACTGGTACCCCCGTTTGAAGACCCCGAATCCGAATTGAAAAGAAACAAAGGGAAGGACGTGGAGAGTTCAAGCACACCAAAGAAATCACCATTGTCCAACTTGAAGACTGTTTTTGGGAAAAAGAAGAGCAGTAAATCAGGAGCTTCTAGCGCTTCCTTGACAATTGAGGAGCCAATCCAAGAAGATATTGGATACGAGACCGAGGAAGAAGAGGAGGAAGAGTTAGCATTCACTATGGCTAACATTGATGAAATTCCCATGGGGGAATGGAAGAAGAGGATGCGCGACGATCATGGCCCGGGACTTGTGCAACCCGCAATTCCCGCAACTGCTACCTTCGAACTAAAAGGTCATATCCTAGCTGCGCTTAAAGAAATACCTTTCTATGGGAAAGATCACGAAGATGCCTACAAACATTTGGACGAAGTAAATGATGTTGCTGACTATTTCAACATTCCAAATGTAACCCGCGAAACTCAACTACTTCGGATGCTTCCGGTAACCTTCAAGGGTGTTGCTAAAGACTGGCTCAAATCACTTCCTCCCGGGTCAGTCACTACTTGGGCCAAAATGAAGGAAGAATTTATAGATCACTTTTGCCCACCATCAAAAATAGCCAAACTCAAGAAGGCCATTGCAAACTTTGAACAACAAGCTGGAGAATCTCTATATGAAGCATGGGAGAGGTACAAAAGTTTGCTACGAAATTGCCCACACCATGATCTAAATAGCCAACAAGAAGTGTCCATCTTTTATGATGGAGTCAATGTTACAACCCGGCAGCTGCTAGACTCACAAGGGCCACTTACGAAGAAGCCACCCCCGGTAATCAAAGAATTAATTGAAGAATTCTCTAAACACTCTAGAGAATACCACAACCCAAGGAATGATGTCACGAGGGGAACCGCATATGCTGCTACTGAAGATTTATCCGCGGTCATGGCCATGTTAAAAACCATGGATAGAAGAATGGATAAAATGGACCAAACTATCCATGCCATACGGGTGGGTTGTGAAAACTGCAATGGACCTCACCTCACTAGGGATTGTGATTTAGATGAGCACGGCAACAAAAAGGCACAAGTATGTTATTCGAGCGGTGACCGGTATGAAGAAGACTGGCGAAAACAAAAGAAGGAGTGGCTGCCTTATGAAGAGTACAAGAAGGCCAAGGAGGAGAAGTATAGGCAAAAAGGGAGAGGATTCTACCAAAAAGAGGAGCCGGTGCAAGAGAAGAAGCCAAGCTTGGAAGAGATGCTAACTAAATTTGTGGCTGCTTCCGAGAAAAGACACAGTGACCACGATGCTGCTATCCAAGAAACAAGAACAATGCTCAGGAATCAGCAAGCATCCATCCATAATATAGAAACTCAGCTTGGGCAACTCGCTCAACAATTAAACCAAAGGTCACCGGGTGAACTTCCTAGCAAAACCGAGAACAACCCACGAGGCGCGCAAGTGAACATTATTACCACAAGAAGTGGGAAGGTTATTACTCCCCTGGCTCCCATTCGTACTGAAGAGAATAAGGACTCACAGAAGGAAGAAACGGAAGCACAAGCTGAGAACCAACATTCACACTCTGAGAGATCTACTCGCCGAGTAGGACCGATGTACTCGGCGAGTACATCTGAAAAACCGCATGATCAGCCACCCGTCAAACCTTACCAACCTCCAATGCCGTATCCAGCCCGAGCCAAGAAGGAGAAGCAGGAAGAGGAGTATCAGAAATTCCTTGATCATATTAAAACTCTTCAAATAAACATTCCTTTCATCGAAGCCGTCGTGCAAATGCCCAAGTACGCAAAGTTCCTTAAGGAACTCCTCACTAATAGAAGAAAGATGGAAGAGGTGCAGAAAGTAGTATTGAATGAGAATTGCTCCGCAGCCATGCTAAACAAACTACCAAAGAAGAAGGGTGATCCGGGGAGCTTAACTTTACCTTGCCAATTTGGCAACTTGGCAGCAATTCATGCTTTAGCGGATTCGGGAGCGAGTGTAAACCTTATGCCATACTCATTCTTCAAAAAGCTGGACCTCCCGGAGCCAAAGCCAATTCGGATGGCAATTCATTTAGCAAATAAGACGGTTACTTTCCCAAGAGGCATATGTGAAGATCTATTAGTGAAAGTAGACAAGTTTGTCTTCCCGGCTGACTTCATCATTCTTGACATGGAGGCGGATCCGCAAGTACCAATCATCCTTGGAAGACCCTTCCTCAACACCGCTAGCGCCATCGTAGACATGAGAGACTCAAAACTCACATTGCGAGTTGGGGATGACTCAGTAACATTCGGGGTAGACCAAGCCATGAAGTACTCAAGGAGTAGTGACGACACGGCGTTCTCAATCGACATGCTTGACGAGTTATTGAAAGGAGACATACCTGAAGATTCCAGCAAGGTTGCAGCTTTTGAAGAAGTATTTGATCCAGAGAAAGATTTACTAGAGATTGAAAGACTGTTGGAGGAAGCAGAATATGAAGAACTCAAAAACCAAGCTGAAAGCCCTACTCGCCGAGTAGACCCGAACTACTCGCCGAGTACACCTGAAGAAAAGTCAGCAGTCGCAAATGCCGCCATGAACTCGCCGAGTACCATACCTGCACTCGGCGAGTACTCCACTATAAACACTAAATTGGAGCTCAAAACACTGCCTAACCATCTGGAATACGCCTTTCTGGAAGAAGGAAATCAGAAGCCAGTAATTATAGCCTCAGATCTCTCCAAAACAGAAAAGGAAGAGCTTGTACGGGTACTGAAGAAAAGAAAGAAAGCCATTGCGTGGAGCATCTCCGACATAAAGGGAATAAGTCCATCCTACTGCTCTCACAAAATAAACTTAGAAGAAGGAGCCAGACCGGTGGTGCAACATCAAAGAAGATTAAACCCGAACATGCAAGAAGTCGTCAAGAAGGAGGTGGTAAAGCTTTTGGATGCAGGAATCATCTACTCCATCTCCGATAGCCCATGGGTGAGTCCGGTCCAGGTGGTGCCCAAGAAAGGAGGAATGACGGTCATTACCAATGAGAAGAATGAGTTAATTCCAACGCGAACGGTAACCGGTTGGCGAGTGTGTATCGATTATCGCAAGCTAAACGATGCCACTCGCAAAGACCATTTTCCCCTTCCTTTCATAGACCAAATGTTAGAGAGACTTTCGGGCCATAGCTATTATTGCTTCTTAGACGGGTTTTCCGGGTATTTCCAAATACCCATAGACCCAATGGACCAAGAAAAGACCACCTTTACATGCCCCAGTGGGACCTTTGCCTATAGACGCATGCCATTTGGCTTATGCAATGCACCTGCGACATTTCAAAGGTGCATGACCGCCATATTCCATGATATGGTGGAGAAATTCATGGAAGTCTTTATGGATGATTTCTCTGTATTTGGATCTTCTTTTAATGACTGCCTTACAAATCTTGACTCGATGCTTGCTAGATGTGAGAAAACCGACTTGGTCCTAAATTGGGAAAAGTGTCATTTCATGGTCAAGGAGGGTATAGTATTGGGACATAAAGTCTCTAAAAAGGGGATTGAGGTGGATCGGGCAAAGATAGACACCATCGCTAAATTACCCCCGCCAACTAATGTGAAGGGCATTAGAAGCTTTTTGGGACACGCAGGCTTTTACCGGCGTTTTATTAAAGATTTTTCTAAAATTACGAAACCTCTAACACAATTATTGTTAAAAGATGCACCCTTTAATTTCACTAAAGAGTGTTTAGAGGCATTTGACTTTTTAAAAGAAAAATTAACTAATGCCCCAATCATTATAGCACCAAATTGGAACTTACCCTTCGAGATCATGTGTGATGCGAGTGACTATGCACTAGGAGCCGTCCTTGGACAAAGGGTTGACAAGCATTTTCAACCCATTTATTATGCAAGCAAGACCTTGAATCCTGCCCAAGAGAATTATACCACTACTGAAAAAGAACTGTTAGCCGTAGTTTATGCTTTCGATAAATTTCGCCCTTATTTGGTTTTATCTAAAACCACTGTTTTTACTGACCACTCGGCTATCAAGTATTTGTTTTCCAAACAGGATGCCAAACCAAGACTAATACGATGGGTGCTGCTTCTTCAAGAATTCGATATAGAGATACGAGATAAGAAGGGAATGGAGAACGTAGCTGCCGATCATTTATCTAGACTCGAGAATCCGGCATTGCAAGAAGATAAAGATGGAGATGACTTCCCGGATGAATACATTATGGTGTCCGTGGGAGAGGAACCATGGTTCGCGGATATAGCTAACTACTTAGCCACAAATTACGTCCCGAAGGAGTATAGTAGTCAGCAAAAGAAGAAATTCTTTTCGGAAATCAAATATTACTTTTGGGACGATCCATACATCTTTCGAAGTTGCGCGGACGGGATTATAAGAAGATGTGTGTTCGGAAAGGAGAGTCAAAAAATACTAGAGCAATGCCATAGCGGACCCACGGGAGGACATCATGGCGCACACTATACCGCGAAGAAGATCTTTGACATTGGGTTTTATTGGCCAACAATCTTCAAAGATGCAGCCCAATATGTCAAAGAATGTGATGCTTGCCAAAGGGTGGGAAACATTTCCTCCCGTAATGAAATGCCACAACATAGCATTCAAGTGTGCGAGGTATTCGACGTTTGGGGCATAGACTTCATGGGGCCATTCCCCACATCCAAAGGAAACAAGTACATTCTCGTGGCGGTGGATTATGTGTCAAAATGGGCGGAGGCGCAGGCGTTACCTACAAATGACGGACGGGTAGTGGTACGGTTCTTGAAAAGACTATTCTCCCGGTTTGGTGTTCCAAAGGCCCTAATTAGTGACCGTGGCACACACTTTGCCAATGATCAATTGGACAAGGTGCTCAAGAAATATGGGGTGACCCATAAGTTCTCCACATCATACCACCCGCAAACGAGTGGGCAAACGGAAGTTACCAATCGAGCTTTGAAGCGCATCTTGGAGAAGTCGGTGGGAAGCAATCGCAAGGAATGGTCGGATAAATTGGATGACGCGCTATGGGCGTTTCGTACCGCTTTCAAAACACCTATTGGTACTACACCATATAGGTTAGTTTATGGAAAGCAATGCCATTTACCGGTTGAAATCGAGCACAAGGCATATTGGGCGCTAAAAAGATGCAACTTTGACATGGAAGAATTGAAGACCAACCGTTTAATGCAAATGAATGCCCTTGAAGAACTCCGGAATGAGGCCTATTCTAGTTCATGGCTCTATAAAGAAAAGACCAAGAGATGGCATGACCAAAGAATCAAAAGCAAAGACATCCATGAAGGCCAAAAAGTATTACTCTTCAATTCCCGTCTAAAACTTTTCTCGGGCAAACTCAAATCAAGGTGGGATGGTCCATTTGTGGTTAAGACGGTGTTTCCTCATGGGGCTATTGAATTGATCTCAAGAGATGGCACGCCATTTAAAGTCAATGGCCATCGAGTGAAGAAATATGAAGAAGGAGTCCCCCGCAATGAAGGAATGGAGGAGCTCCTGCTGTGCGGAATTGCAAAAACATAGAAGGGGCGGAGTCCAGCTAATGACTCCATCAAAAGAAGCGCTTCTCGGGAGGCAACCCGAGTTTCACGTTTGCATTTTCTTTCCCTTTTTCTTTATTTTTCGTATTATTTTTTCATTTCTCTTCATTCATTCTACTTCTCTAAGTGCTTGAGGACAAGCTCTACTAAAAGTGTGGGGTGGAAAGGCTAAAAAAAAAGAAAATCACATAGTGAAATTGGCAAAAACTTAAAATTTTTCAATCTGAGACATATACTCGGCGAGTATATCGATTATAATCGGCGAGTAGATGCTCGTATACAGCTAAAACTTCACAACACGCGTCCGTACTCGGCGAGTATATCCATTATACTCGGCGAGTGTACGGTTTAAACTCAGTAAAATAAATTCTGTAAAAAAACTGCTTTTGTTCAACACTTCACCCCCATACTCGCCGAGCAGTTTCTCTCAAGCCATCTCTCAAGAGTTCTTCAAGATCTAGTCAATTTCCTTTCTTTTTCTCTTAATTCAACCACCAAGGTAACATTTTTACTCTTTAATTTCATGAAAGGTCCAGTCTTTGTCACCTATTTCCCCACATTTGGTATATTTTCGGATTTGGGAAGTTTTTCACAATTTCTAGGGCTTTGATTTACTCATGAATTAGGGGATATTTGGTGTAATTTCTTCAACATATGTGGTTAGAAACACAATTACGACAAACCCCTATGGATAAATTGGACTAATTCGCAGATTACACAGCTTCGATTTCGAATCTGTCCGAGTGTTCATACTACTCGGCGAGTATGTTCGCGTACTCGGCGAGTAGGTCTTGCAGAGATGAAAAATTTTCTGTGTTATTAATGGGGTGTTGTTTGTTGTTATGTTTTTGTTATGTTTTTACAGGGAGCATGGCAAGGAGAGGACAATCATCAAGAGGAGGAGGCCATGGTGATATGCCATGGTTATCTTTTCAACAAATTACCTCTAAATCCTCCAAAACTCGAGCCCTAAACAAGCTGGAAGCGCTGCGACAGAAAGAAATTCACTTGCCCACTGCAGTGGATTGGGGATGGATGGGTAATGTCGGCTTGGAAGAGGAACTTACTCGATATTTGGTAAAAGATTGTAACTTGGGTTATGCCAACATCACTTGTGATGGTTGGCTGCAATTATTTAAAATACAAGAGCCAGTTTATGCGGAGTTGTGCTGGGAATTCTTTGCTACTATTTCATTCCGAGGTGGGAGTGAATATTACAATCCCAACACGATCTCATTTTCTTTGGGAGGGGAGATGCGACAATGCAGCATGGTTGAGCTCTCTTGGCGGTTGGGCATCTACGATCAAGACATGACGATGACGGAATACTTTGAAGCCTTCTTGGAAAATACCTACAAAGAACTTCCCGAGGGGGTGGTGGCATCAACATGGTGGAATACAATTGCTAACCGAGTCTATATACCTTCAACTGCTCAGGAAGGTCATATTCGTTCGCCAATCCATAGACTTATTCACCGGTTCGTCGCGAGTACAATCAACATGCGAAAGGATGGGGATAAGGTCCCCACCCTTGATCTGTTTTATATGTGGAGTATCATCACCCCCGATGTTTTCTGCGATCTCCCATATTGCATTGCTAAATTTCTTGCGGAGGGAGCAGTTAAGGAAAAAATCAACTCGAAGATCAATGGGGGTATGTTCATCACGAGGCTCGCGCGATCATTTGGGATTTTGGAATTACCGCAAGCCCGAATGCTAACGGTTATCCACCCTCCTCCATTCAACACTGCACTCTATAGGAGGGCTCGGATAGTGGAGAAATTTGGTGATTCTTTTACTATTCCAAATGAAGATGAACCGGCGGTCCCGGAAGAGCCCGGAAGGCGGGTTAGGCCAAGGAACGAGCGGGTACGTGAAGACCCACCGGTGATTCCGGTGGAGGATAACGAAGGGTGGAATCAAATGGAGTATCGACGATACTTGGATGATATAGGGCGAGGGGTTAATTACACCAATCAATCTTTCGACTATCTTTTCCAACAAATGCACATTGCCCCGCGGCCGGGACCCGGTTATCCGTACATAATGAATTGGGACGAACGGATGCAACGAAGGAGTGGAGAAGGTGGAAGTGGAGCTGGAGGAGCCGGGATGGACGATGAGGAATGAAGATTTTATTTTTATTTGTTTTGTTTATGATGTTTGTTTTAAGGACAATTGTGGACATGTAACCTTGGTTAAGTGGTTTGAATTTTAGTATTACTTTTAGTTTTCTTTTCAGGTGTTGAAGCTAGGATGCATGCTATTTAGGAATGGTCAAGCAAGGAATGAGGGTCTTTAGGAGTGCTTATAGAGTTCTGTTCCTAGGATCGAGTCCGTACTAATCGAGAATTTATTAGAGTGCTGCTGTTTAGAGAGTTCTTGGAGAGTGCATTTATATTTGCATAACAATGCTAGAGTAAAGAAAGCCAGCAATCAGACAATTTCTGGAATTATATGCTCTACTCGCCGAGTGCACTAATACTACTCGGCGAGTACATCTGCTTCTGTGCGATCTGCTTGTCCGATACATCCTACTCGCCGAGTTTGCTCGCATACTCGCCGAGTAGCCTGCTGCAGGAGGAATTTTTCTTTGTTCTGGTTATTGTTCATGTGCCATTCATACATTCTTTGTGCACTACTGCTGCGACTTGTGCAACAACCAATTTTCCTTGGAGTTTTCGAGCTATCAACCACACGAGACTTATGACACCCATGCCATGGATGAGCTGTTCCTATGGTTAAAGTCACTAGAAGATGGAGTTGAAGACGAGAGTGTCAACCTAGCGACTGCTACCCCAGGGGAGTTTGTTCCAACTTTCTCTCTATTTGCATTTTTAGTTGTTATAATATGCAATGAGGGCATTGCAAATAAATAAGTGTGGGGTAGGGGGTTAGTCACATCTTAGAACACTTAGAATCTTAATTTAGGCTAATGTTTAACTTGTTGAATATTTAAAATGCTTAGGTCTTAAATTAGAAAATTTTGGTAAAAATTAGGATTCCATATTAAAGTTGTGTTAATAATTGCATGAGAACCCAAATGTTTAGTTGAGCCTATATACGTTCTAGTGCATTTGTGGCCTCCTTATTCTAGTGAAATCATGAGACAAAAACATGACCTTGCTTAGTTTGAAGGATGCAATATGTTTAGCAGCCTAAACCTGAAATGTATCCAGGAAAATTTTTATCATTAGCCAATAAAGGTTGAGATTGAGCGCCCCTGCTTAAGCATGTAGGGATTTGAGTGAAAAAAAAAAAAAATGAATGAGGAATACATGTCAAAAAAAAAAAAAAAAAAAAAAAAAAAAGAGAGAGAATTACAAGGAAAAGTTTGAAGAATTTTTGGAGCATCAAAGTCAAATGTCAAATATGAAGATCAAAATTCCAAAAATCCAAAAAAAGTTGAAGATGCCAAAAGTCAATACAAGTTGGTGAATTCAAAGAGATCAAAGATCAAATTATCAAGAAAGTGAAGAATTCCAAAGAGCTCCAATGTGGTATCATTAATTGTAATTATCTAGATTATGTATGCTTGGGTTGCTCAATTAAAAATACCTTGAGGTTAAAGAGGTTTTCTGAGGATGGATTCGGAGGGTTGCATAAAATGAGCATAGTTCGGGGTGAGTGGGCGAATGTTTATGAGGATTGTGAGTATTTGGAGTATGGGGGGTTTTTAGGAATTAGACACAAATGCATGCGTTGCGGTCTTGGCATAATGGCTGGGAGGGATTGGAGTTATTAATGTAATTTTAATGTGTTTAAAACATAATTTTGCTTGGGGGCAAGCAAAAGTCAAGTGTGGGGTATTTTGATATGTGCATAATTAGTTAATTATTTAACATATATTCTTAGTTATTTTTGGTTAATTATGAGAATAATCTGGACAAAAGGTACTTAAAGTGCTTTGAATTGTGTTTTCAGCCAAAAGGTATGCTTGGATGAAAAAAGGAGAAAAGGAAAGCAAGAGAAGATTAAAGGGTGCCAAGAATGACCTACTCGGCGAGTAGTTCGGTATTACTCGGCGAGTACACGCGATTGTTCCAGAAGATAGATACGATTCCTGATCCAAGACGGATAACTATACACCTACTCGGCGAGTTTATTCTGCTACTCGCCGAGTACCCTCTGTTTTGAGATATCTTTATAAGACGAATCCTGATCACTTGGGATAGAAGCCCTGGCGATTTTTGAAGGATTAACTGCGACTAAAAGGTTCAGAAGGCGCTAAGGAACCCTAAGCTTCAAGAGTTGGAAGAATTCAAGCAATTAGGTTAATTCTACCACTTAGACTTAGGAATTAAACATGTTTGCTTTCTTAAACTTTGTTTCTTTGTTTGTTTCTACTGCAACTATGAGCTAAACTCGTTTCTGTTTCTGTTTGGGGAATACCAAAGAACTCCCATGGTTTAATTATTGATTCTTGTTTAATTGTCTATTGGTGATTTGTTAAATTAAGTTTGTTAAAGAACCTTATGTGTTAATCACTACTATCTTCTGTTAATTGGAAGGCAATTAGGTTGCATGAACATCACTTAATTGTTAACCTCATATGTCTATGTGAATGCTAAAACGTATGCTTGGAAGTAATGATTATGAAACTAAGATTAATAAGAAAATAGGAAGATTAATGTGTGAGCTTGTTGAGAAACCACCAACAAGAGGTTAATTGAATTAATAACTTAATTGACCATTACAAATCTTATTTAACCCAAATAATTAATCTAGGGAATTAATTAGTTTAAACACTTGATCAACGCTTAAATTAGTTAATTGTCTAAGGGTTAGGAGTAATGAACATGAACCTAACTATTATCATTGGTAACCAATAGCAATTAATCTATCTTAACTTAAATAACCATAGGAGTGAATTGGTTGAACCTAAATAGAAACATCTTTATCAAATTTGGTGAATAGTTGTTGCTTTAGTTAATTAGTTAAATTCAATTTGTTAAGTTTCTAGTCTTGCAAAACTAGAGAAAAACCATTTACTTTTATTATTTGTTTTAGTTAAAATTAGCTATTAGTTTAATTTCCGTTCCCTGAGTTCGATACCTTACTTATCAATCTATACCACTTAAAGACAGGTTCACTGCCTTTGTGTGCTCAAATTATTAATAAAAAGTAGGGATAAAACTAGTTGAATTTACACACATCATCAGACTAAACCCTAGTGGTATTGATACTAGATTTTATCGAAGGAAATTGTTTTGAGAGTATCGAAGCGTTGTCCGAGTGCTGAGTCACCACCTTCCCAGGTGAGTGCATAGTCCCTTTCATGAACATGATTTTAATACAAGTATTGATTGAAGTATTAATTATATGTTTATATGCAAGTTAATTGATGTTGCCTAAAATACATGTTAAAGAACACACCTGATTATATATGATGATTTAGGATGAAGAGTAAACCTAAATTAATTATGAGGAATATTGGGTAGTATTTTCTTACGAGTACGAGTGGCTTATACCCTGAGAATAGAACTTTAGTATATGTCATTGATCCGAGAGCATAGATTAGACATATTCATTGTCCCTAGTCCGTCCGAGAGTATGGATTAGGCATAATCATTCATCATTAATCCGAGAGTATGGATTAGTCATCTGTCCCTAGTCCGAGAGTATGGATTAGGTAAAGTCGTTCATTTCTGATCCGGGAGTATGGATTAGGTAAAACGGCTAACCTTAGGTCCAAGAATATGGATAGTCTCGTTGTGAGGATCGACGGGGTGGGATAAGAGTTGTTTATATATATATATATATATATATATATATATATATATATATATATATATATATATATATATATGTGGTGAAATGGTATATTTTGTGAGTTTTAAACTATATATATGGTATAACATTGTGGGATTGAAATCCCTATGTACTCACCAGGTTTCCCATCCTGACCCACTCAGTTTATTTATGTCACAAGTGTTGTCATGAAGTCACATTACACTGATAGATTAAAGAGATTTAGATCACTAGTAAGTTCTGTTTATGCTTATGTTTCTGTATTAACGATGACATCCTAAACGTTTTAAAATAAATAAAATACGATTCTTCGAAAATGTTTTGATAACGTATTTATCATGTTTTTCTGGGAACAAATTCCGCAACATTTTTATGAAAAGAAGTACTCTGATTTTTATAAAGTATAAACAAAATCGGTCTTTTTCTGGCCGTGAAAATGGGGATGTCACAAAAGGCCATCACAAAACACGTGTATCAAGCAAGAAGAAGCAAGCTCCCACGCAAACCCCAATCACCGAGATCACCAAGACAGAAGCCACAACAAGCACAACCGACACTCACGACACCCACTATGCAGATTTCGCCCTTTCAGGAAGGACGAGCCTCGGAGCCACCAAGTTGAGGTGCATGTAGTTGAGAAAAAAATTCCAAAGGTGGACAAAGAAAAAGGGAAATATTGTGAGTACCACAAGATAAAAACCTATGAAACCGGTGAGTGCACGATTCTGAGGAAGGAAATGGATGAAAAACACCTAACGGGTGACCTTATAGCTATCGCAAAGGACTTGAGGTCCAAGTTCGACAATAACCAGAGGAATACCTGAGATTGAAAAGATGGAGGCAAACACCAAATTAAAGGAGATTCTTACCATCACGAGACAATATTAAGGTACTACCTACAAACATCCTCAATTATTACCATCACAAATGTCAAGTTGGAACCCCAGGGACCCACTTGTGGTAACAACCTACGTGCATCAAAAGAAAATTCGTCGAGTGATAATCGATAACGACAGTAGCACTGATATTCTTTATGAACACTGTTTCTGCCAACTCCCAGCCCTCTGGCAAGAAGGTCTCAAACCCTCAACCAGGGGTCCACTCGTCAGGATCACATGAAATTAGTTATGGCCGCTAGGCACCATAAACCTCCCACTTACCTTAGTCAGCCATGATGGAAAAGAAACAACCACAAGGTTAATAGAGTTCTCGGTAGTACGACACCCAGTCGAAGATGACATGCTCCTTTGATGGCCAATGCTCTTCCAACTCCAGGCCATACCATCGACAATACACGGAACGATGAAGTTTAGCACAAACATAGGGTCATCCACAATCGTCGCCTTCAACCCATGCACATAGTGCCACCAAGGCATCGCTATATTGGAAACAATGCACGTGCCAAAGAAACGAAGAACGCGCCACCATACGAAGAAGCATCCGCTCACGATGATCATCATACAACACCAAGACGAAAAGCGAAAGAACTCCTTGAATAAAGAAATCTGAGAAGGGGGGGGGGGGGTGGGTAGAACGACGCAGTAACAACAACACAATTGTGTCGGAGGATGCAAAGGCAATTGGCATGAACACTTATCGAGGCTTGACTTCTTTAAACTCACTTACACACCACCCGACCATAAGAAACCATGATGGATGACAGCATGAATGTATCATCCATCCCATCCTGAGTGAGGATGCGCCGCTTTGCAACACCAAACAGGCCCCTAAACTTTTGTGAAAACACAGAACAAGGTCCAAGAACCACACCTAAAGGGTAACACAATAAATGAAGAAAAGATTGAGACGAATCCGTGTAAGAAATAGGAAAATAGGGTAAGACGCCTTCCAACCCCCAACGATCCTCCTATCACCCACGAAACTAAAAGCCAAGAGGTCCGAAGACACCGAGACAGAGGGAAAAGAGTGACACACACACACACAAGGATCCCAAGGTAAAGCGAACACCCCAAGAGGAAACCACGAACGTCGACACAACATCATTTGACAAAGAGGCCAACCCAAAAAGAATCGTTGAGGCCACGAAAACCTTTGACGGGTTCACTTCGTGCTCAGATCACCATCTACATGAGTCGCTCCCAGTCAATTCCCCAAACAACGGTGCACGAGGAGGCCTGAGAGTTGTGTTAAGGAGAACACAATTAGGAAAAGAAAAACACTCGCCCCCATAGAAGAACCAGTCCGACAGAACAGAGGCGTGAGGGGACCTGAGAATTGCCTTCAGAAGGACATCTCAGCCAAGAATGCTAAGCCCTAACATGCCCAGAAACACGGTTAAACCTAGAGGAAATACACCCGAGGAATATCCAGGGTGCCAGGACACAGACGCCATAGGACTAACTCTTGTCGGAGAAGTGCCTTACAACCTGACAAGAGACACGACAACAATGTCACCACTTGGGGTTGCAAGCAGGTCGCTGAGAACATCCAACTCTTGAAATAACACCAACAAGATGAAGCAACATTCAGACACAAACAAGCTCAACAAGACAAACACTGCCAAGAGATGTACAAGAAGGACTGAAGATGTATACCAAGGGGGACTTCACGCCACAAGAGCCTAAGGACAAACTCCCATTACCTGGGGCGCACACAATATACACCACCACCCCTAGAGCAAGGGGAGAATCCCATACTAAGCACATCCGGGCCAAGGGTAATGTGATCAAACTCCAAACAAATAATCACATCCTAGAGGGCCAACCCAAAAGCTAGGCTTGGGTTAAGTTATAATGTAAGCATCTCCCTTTCTTTACTCGCCAAACAATGTAGCTGTTTCCAAAAACTATCAACGAAATGAAGAAAGTTGATTATAAAAAAAACTATCATAATGTTTTTTACTATTTAAGCTTGATACCATTCACATAAGAGGTTGTACACATTTACCAATTGATAGCAAAGACTGATCATCCACGATTTGAGCGAAACCGTTGTGAGAATGCAAACATATGCTTCAAAGGATCATAACATTTTCCTAAACATGTCAACTAAGCCTAAAAGGCCACAAACCTCACTCATGACATGAATAAAGGGTTCAAAGGCTCATAACCTTTCCCTTAAAACAAAAAATACCTAAGTCCTAACAGCCTCAAGGTGATGAACTCGGTTTGATTTAGATGATTAAGGCCGGGGTGCAACTCCCAAGGCCTAGGACTTAGAGTAAAGTCCTAAAATGGTGATCATTAAACCTTAGTTAAAAAGGACACCCTAGAGAGCAAACTAGACAAAAAGCCCCAGTCTAGAAATAGTGATATATGACCCAAAGAAAGGGCAAATTCCGAGCTCCTAGCACGAGCTCCCGGGATAAATCCAAAGGACCCTAAGTAAACATAAGTCCTAGAGTCGTAAGTTGGGTAAGTCCAGTAACACGGCTAGATCGCCAAACAACACAAACCATCGGGACAACAACCAAAGGCATAACAAATGGCCCAATTGCATGCATATCATCCAAACAAGAGAGAAAGAACAAATAACGCAAAAAAAGGGTATATCGTCTGTCGGATTAGGAGTGTTCGTTTGGATGGATTGGTTCGATCCGATCCAATTAAGTAAATCTAAATTGATTTCGGTTTTCAAAATATGGATCCGAATAATCCAAACTAAATTCAAATCCGATCCGATCCGATCTAGTTACAATTCGGTTGGATTGGTTTTTATTATTCGGTTTTCAAAAACTAAAACATTTTAAAATGACATAATTATAATATTATCCAATTTTTATAGATGAAGCAAAAAAATATTTAGTTGTGATTTAAAATTTATAAACTACTAAGAATGTATATTATAGTTTAATATTTAATAGATAAAGAACTTTTAAGAGAAAATGCATATTAATGTTTTTTATTCGATGAAACTTTTTGAGCTTATTTGAAAAAATATATTATAAAACTAATAAATAGTTATAGTTATATTAAAAATAAATAACTAATAAATTGTTAATCGGTTTTTTTGGATTATTCGGTTCATATTTTATAAACCAAAACCAATCCGAAATCCAAAATAGTAATTTGGTTTTGTCGAAGACCAATCCAAAAATCCAAATATCCGAACCAAATAGTCCAATCCAATTTGTCCAATTGGACAATTCAATTTTATCCAAATAATG
This sequence comes from Lactuca sativa, assembly GCF_002870075.4. Taxonomy (NCBI): domain Eukaryota; kingdom Viridiplantae; phylum Streptophyta; class Magnoliopsida; order Asterales; family Asteraceae; genus Lactuca; species Lactuca sativa. The sequence continues at coordinate 30,347,869 of NC_056631.2, read as the reverse complement.
AACAGTCCTATGCCGGATAGACCCCGGACTTGAGAAAAAGGCTACACAAGGCCCCAAACAAATTTAGGGGGTGTTTGGCTAAGCTTATTAAGGGCTTATTTTTCGAGGTTATTTCCTATAAGCTAATTTTTTCAGACTTATTTAATTTCCAACTTAAGATCTTATTATGGCTTACACTAAGAAAATAAACTGAGCTCATGAATAATAAGCTCATAAAAAATAAGCCCTTAATAAGCTTTGCCAAACACCCACTTAGAATTCATAGGTACAAACAATTCCAAAGCAGTACAAACATCATTCCAAATGCTGAGAAGCAAGGAAAAGAGCATGAATTACATACCAAGAGGAGTGGTGGAAGGCCCAACCCCGGAAGTACCACCCTCAGGATGTCTTCTTCAACGTCAGGATCGCTACACAGCTGGTGAAGACCCTTTATGTCGAGATTGCCAAGGCGGAGGTAGGAGGTAAAGTCTGTCTCAAGAAAAGACTTCACCTCAGTGTGCACCGTCTGACTGTGTTCTAGAAGGGCACTCGATTCACCAGGTATGAACTTTCTAGTGGCAATCTGCTCCTTAATCATCTGTTTGCCATCCTCCACCCTAAGACACGATCAACGCTGACCGGTGGAGGAAGTACCTCCATTAAAGGCACTTCCCGATGCTGACAGTTGCCTTGGAACCGACCCTTCAAGACCATCTCGAAAGGGATAACCCTCTAGTGACCTGCAATCGAAACACAAAATAACATAATTAGGGAAATTGGCAATATCATCGGCCTAAATACATAAAGAAATACACACTAAAGAAACCAAAAGCAAAAAAAAGGGGGGGGGGAGGAGAGCCACTCACTGTCCTTCTTAACTAAGAACCGAGGCATCGCTCCACGCGCCCTCCAGGCGACGCTTATACTGATGACATCTAGCATATAGTCTTCCCAGTCCTCCCCAGTAAAAGAAATGGTCTTCAACGTGTTGGCCACAATTTCTCTGGCTCCCCGTAGGACATATATCCGATCAGTAAAGTTGATCTTACGGGGATAGCCATAGCCGACCAAATAACGGTTCACCCATAACCATTTATCTTGCCAATTATTTTTGGGGGTCTTCTGATTTACGATGAATATGTGGATGCCCCACTGTTGAGAGAATGTGTGCACGCCAGACTAGGTCGATGAGTTGAAGAAATACTTAAAAGCCTAGAATTGGGGAAGCACACCTAAAGCTCGACACACAATCTCAAAGCCGACTATCTTGTTGACAACGTTGGGAGTCAGATCGTTGATGGAGAAGTCGTAATGGCGCATAATGTCATCGAAGAAATCGGTCGTTGGCAGCTGGAGCCCCGCTTCAAAGATTGGTACGGGGACTCCGTACTTTCCTTCCGGCGGACAAGTTATAATAGCCCCTTTTAGAGGGTACTCCATCTCATGCTCCGAAAGGAGACCAAATCGCTCCTGCAGACTTGCAAACTAGCTTGGAGAGGACACAATCCAAGTATCCGGAGCTGCCATTATCCGTCACAAAGAAAGGAAAAGAAAGAAGCAAATAAGAAAGAGAATCGTTCAAAGAATAGAAGAGCGAAGAAAAGAAACTATCTCTGATGAAGGAAGCTTTAAATGAAAGGCAGGAAATTCGAAAGGTTACAGTGATGAAACCATTTGCGCAGTCAACTCTGTTACATCAGTAGACGTCAAAACCATCTCGTCCGGACGCGTACCTTGGTCTAAGTTAGAACAACTCAACTACCCAAGGCTAACGCTGACGTTTACTAGCCTAGGGGACTTGTTATTGAATCCCTTTAGGAATACGTCAAAGATAACGGGACAGTTATACAAAGGACGCCCTAGCTAATGGTCGCTACTTAGCTTAAGAGCTAGGCCGGGACCTCACCCTTGCAACCTCATACTTCTGCCCTGGCGTTCTAGCGCCAAGGTCCAACTCAGAACAATTGGCTTCAGTCCATAACAAGCCAAAACAACACCAACCACTCCCTAGAGTAACAAGTGGAACGCTCAGAGCGCTGCTCTTAGGTGGTTCTACACCAATAACAGGTAACCGTTAGTGGTGCACAACCCGCCAATGGGGCGCCTCTACGTCCTGGCAGTCTAGACAAGACAAAAAGTATTGTCGGTGACATGCTCCGACGACGACAAGTATAAAGGAAGCCCTTCTTCTCTATAAGGAGGGATCCCCCCTATATATATATATATATATATATATATATATATATATATATATATATATATATATATCAAACTGAACCCTAATTCTCTCATACAACTACTGACTAGATCGTTGGAGTCTCGTTCCGGGACCCCCTCCCGGACGACGACTAACCTCGTCTCTTTGTTTGCTGTGATTCTCAAGCTTAACTCATGCGAAACCACCACATACGGTGTTAAGCTCGAAGACACATCACAACAGTTATCATACTGCCTTCAGAGATCCTTTAGGAAAGATCTCTCGAGATCATCATATTATGATTAGAAAGTGAGGATAACGAGAATGAGGTAATTGAGTTATTTGAATGCAGAAGAATATATAATTAAAGATTACAATATTGTGGGTTGAAAACCCTACGTATCTTACTAGGTTTCCCAACCTAACTCACTTAGTTTCTTTGTATCACAGGAAGCAATACAAAGTTACATACACGACAGATTCAAGGAGATATAGATTGTTAGATTATTGAGACATTGTAAGTCTCCGTTTATACTTATGTTTCTGTATTGACAATGACATTCCAAATTTTTTAAATAAAACACATTTCTTCGATAATGTTTTATTATTATTATTATTATTATTATTATTATTATTATTATTATTATGTTTTTGTGGGTTGTGGAGCTCCTCATTAAAGTTCAACAAGTTATATATAATAATGTGATGACCATAAGATTTATGAATGTTGTTATTAAAATAATTAGTTTTTCCATCTAAAAAGAGATTCCGATGCAGTTTGTTACTTGTTTACCGGTTATTACTATGAATTTTTTGATGATTAACATTTAAATGAAAAAACTTAAGTACCTAACCAAGTAAAACTATTGAGCATTCCTTATAATTTACAAGTAGATGAATCTTAAATTTACAATCAATTCTAATAGTTTCAAGAATAAATCTAAATCGCAACAAAGGGGAGCGACTCGTGATCAAATGGATACACCCCCAACTCCTCAATAGTGGAGCAATGCCTAAAGAAGTGTGTTTGATGAAACTCCACAATAACATGATAATATCTCAGAGTCAAAGTGTTGACCAACTCAAACTTTGACTGAAACTCGCATTTTATATATATATATATATATATATATATATATATATATATATATACTTTTTGAAGCTATTAGATTTGTTTTTAGTATAATTTTATGAAATTTAAATTATTATATTATATTTTCATTAATCTTCATGGAGTTCTAGTTTGAATATAAATGCAAAATAAGTTTGAAAACATATGGTTAACATATAGTCAAGGGTTGTTTGATATATTTTTTATTGAGTTTGATAAAAGGTTGAGTATCCTATTCAAATTTTAAGTTTTTGATTTGTTTAGGTTTCAAGATTATATCTAATTCAGTCAAACCAACTCAATCATAATATGCCTCTACTTTATCATATTCAAAATTATATCTTTTGATAAAACTTGAGTTAATCATATATATAACTTAATCATTAAAGCTCCCTTAATAAAATATAAAGTTGGAGATAATAAAATATAACGGAAGCGAAGCATCAAAACATATGTTATGCGTTGGTTCAACTTGTCCCTATCATGAAATTCAACTCGCAGTTTAAATCCCCAATCCCTGATTTTTCGTTCTTCATAAATCCCTCTTTCCTTCCACTCAATAATCGCATCGCATGTTGGTCTCATTTCTTTCCTAAATACAGGCGACACCATTTAGGAATAGCCACCACCCTCGGCCGCCGGAGACCACTTTGACCTCATCAACTCCGCCATACCGCCGGTCATCACAAGGATCGTTGACTTCTCCTGAGACGGCAACTTCAAGAAGAGGCGCGGTTTTCATTTTTTCTTCTCTCCGGTGCATCAAAGGGGTGGCGGGCATCAATCCTTTACCTTTCTTACGGTTTAGTGATTTAGTGAGATATGATTAGGAAGCACCAAACATTTGAAGAGATCAGGGACGACGATGAAGACACGAAATAATTCATTCTCTATACCTATTGCCTAATGCATCACTCCTCATCAGCCATTATCGCTTCGTAAACTTCTGCAAAAACTGCATCTTGTCTCTTATCTCTCGATTATCTGTGTGTTAATCTTGATCTTCTGCAAAATTCAATCAGGTAAACAGCCAATCACTTCACCTTCTTAAATCTTGGTTTCTTTCATTAATGATCCCGTGTATTTGTTATCATATTCGGTTGATTTTAGGTTGAGGTTACTCTAATTTCGTGGATATCTGAGCAATAACATCTTATTTTTAGATTCGCAAAGTTAGATTGTTTGTTTGGATTGTTGAGTACCTGAGTAGATGTCTTTCTCCTTCTTTTAGACCTTTCGTCTGTAAATTATGTGATCTTATTTGTAAATGGTATACTTTTGAGCTTGGGAGTTCGTTATAGCACTAAATAAGATTTGTTTGCATAGCTCAATAATGCTCTTTTATATGTAAATGCATAGTTAAAATGTTATAATTACCTTATTTGAAATTGAAACAAAACAATTGGTTATCAATTTTAAGGTTAACATTTCTAGACATTTTTTACTAGAAAAAGATAGTGTGTTGTAGACTGGTAGTTGTTGTTGGTTTTGTTTATTTTTAGCCTTTCTTCTCTTAAATTTGAAGGTTTTTAAAGTTTTTGTCTTTTGGGCCAAGAAGTATCAGCATTTATATTCTCAACATTTTGTTCTTTTATGATATTTTATATTCATACAGATCAACTCTTACAATGAAAAATGTTGGTGATGATGAGGCTGATGTGGAGAATGGAAAATTTGATAAAGAAAAAGAAAGAAGCCAAAAGAGTAGTAGAATAAAAGTCAACAATCAAGCCTTATTATCTGGATTTGCATATTGTCTTTCATCATGTAGCATGATACTTGTTAACAAATACGTCCTCTCCAGCTATGATTTCAATGCTGGAATATCCTTAATGCTCTACCAGGTTCAATATTATTACAATTTATTTACATCATTAGTCCTTCATCTTCTCTTATTTCTCTAATAAGTCCTTTTTGTTTTCATGTTCAGAACTTTGTATCTGTACTTATAGTCTCTAGTTTGAGCATACTTGGTGTAATATCAACAGAACCACTTACATGGAGATTGATAAAAATCTGGTTGCCTGTGAATTTTATATTCGTTGGGATGTTAGTCACAAGCATGTTTAGGTATCAAATTATATCATTTTTTTTATTTTATTATCTTGATAATAATAATAATAATTCAAATGAATTATAATATTGTTTGCAGTTTAAGGTACATTAATGTTGCCATGGTTACTGTGTTGAAGAATTTCACCAATGTGATAACTGCAGTTGGTGAAATGTATTTGTTTAATAAGCACCATGACAATAGAGTCTGGGCTGCACTTTTCTTGATGGTATGTTTATTCCTCTAATTATTTTTATAATATTAAATTTTTAATCAAAATGATATATATATTTTTTTGTGTGTGTGTGTAGATAATATCAGCAATATCTGGAGGGATAACGGATCTGGCTTTTAATGCTGTTGGGTACACATGGCAGATTATTAATTGTTTTCTGACAGCATCATATTCTGTAAGTGCACGCCAGATACAGATGCAGTACAACCTGTTGTGTCATGTCATGTGTAACAGGAAGATGATTTTTTTTTATTTTTGTGTAGTTAACACTTCGGAGAGTGATGGATACAGCTAAGCAAGTGACAAAATCTGGACAGTTGAATGAGTTTTCAATGGTGTTACTCAACAACACACTGTCGTTGCCTTTAGGGCTTGTGCTTATTTTTGTATTCAATGAGGTGGATTATCTTTATACCACGTAAGTTTATTTTTATTACACCATGTATATTTTTAATCTTTTTTTTTTTTTTTTGGATTCGTAAATATTTTTTGGTAATTTGCAGACCCCTTTTGAGGATGCCGACATTTTGGGTGGTGATGACGTTTAGTGGATTTCTTGGGTTAGCTATTAGCTTCACTTCCATGTGGTTTCTTCACCAAACGGGGGCCACTACATACAGGTAATTGCAGTTTTTGTCCTATTGACATCAGTCCCAGTGCCTGTTGTGCCAGATGCAGTACAAACCTGTTGGGCATTACATGGTTTTAAGATGAAAAAATTATTTTAATTTTTTTTTTTGTTATTTGCAGTCTCGTAGGGTCACTAAATAAGATTCCGCTCTCGGTTGCTGGCATAGTTTTATTTCATGTCCCTACTAGCGTTGAGAATTCTGCCAGCATTTTATTCGGTTAGCCATTTTTTCCTTTTAAAATAAAATTCATATTATAACCAAATTTTTACATCAACTGTGGTGTTGGTGAATGGTAATATAGTATAACTAACACCAAATATGGTTGGTGGTGTTCTATTCATCAACACGAAATGTGGTGTTAAAGTTTCAGTAGTGAAAATTGGTTTTTTCAACTTTCAACTTTTTCATGTTTTGTTTATTATTTGTATGATAATAATCTATATTTAAAATTGTTACTTGTGATATTATATTATTAAATTCAATTTTTGTTTTGGTTTTAGGTTTGGTTGCAGGAGTGTTGTTTGCGAGAGCAAAGATTAAGGATAGAACTCAATCTTGAAAAACAAAGGGTTTAAAGTATACATTGGTTTGGAGAAATGGAAACAAATAGGGCTATTTAATTGTTTTAAGTGTGTGTCATTATTGTTTTTATTTAAGGGGGGATATGTTGTTGTAGGCATTTTTGTACTCTAAAACAATACTCAATACTGATGATGTTTGTGAAAAAACAAAAAGTTGCGACATTTTTTTTTTTTTGTACAAATCTAGGGTGCTAAATATACGAAGCAAAATTGAATACTTATTTTAGCGTCTTCTATTATTAAAAGTACATAGTTGATCAACATTAAAGTAAATTCAACATCTTATGGCACATGAATTTCAAATTACATTCAACATCTTATGTGTAATCCTGAATGTCATGTGAATTTCAACATATGTCGTGAAATGGCAATTCCCATGAATTCCATGCTATTAAATGTGGATTTTCAAGTAATGCCGTGTGAATTTCTTGTTATAATCATGTTATAACATGTAAAATTCATAAAATATGACATGGATTTCATCTATTATGTGTAATTCCATATATTCAACTCTACGAATTTTCGAACTTAACTGTTGCGATTTGATAGTGTCACAAACATATATGTATGCAATTTGAGGGCATAAATTCACGGAATTTACACATGAAAACAACATAACAAAGAATATCTATACTTTAAAAGTTGTTAGAAAATGGTAAAGATTAGGGTCTATTTGGAACTACAGAGTTTCATGAAGACCTTCTATGAAAAAATAATCATAAGATTAGGACTTTATTTGTAGACACTGACATTTATGAAGGCCTTTTAAACAAAATGATAAGATCAGGGGGGTATATGTCAAACTCTTCTACCTCTTTTTCTTCTTCTGTACACGGCGTAGAGAGAGAGAGAGAGAGAGAGAGAGAGAGAGAGAGAGAGAGAGAGAGAATGGAAAGGTCATCGGAGGAAGTGACTCCGTCGGAAGCAGCCGTACTGATAACTCCTCGTACCGATCCCATTCGCGGGGACGATCGGAACGGTAACCTTAACCCTATCAGTACTGCTTCATCATTGCGAGCTGAGTGGCCGACGATCGACGGACCATTGGGGTTGTCGGAGCAAGATTCCGTTGGTTACGCTCGTAAGTTTTTCGGATTTGGATTCATTTTACTACCAATGCTATGGGCCGTTAATTGCTACTACTTCTGGCCGGTTCTTCGTAACTCTCGCTCTTTCCCCCGAATCCGCCCCTGTAAGTCGATTTCATTCTCAATTTGGGGGAAATCCTCGTATACTATAACCGCATTTTGATTTATTCTCGTTACAATAAATTGAATCTCGCTCTTCATTTTGATTTATCAACATCGTCTGCAATGGCACAAAATTGTCAGGCCAACTGTCTCTATTCCAGATTTACATTTTGAATTTGAAAAAGTATCTTAAGAAAAACTTCATCTGCAATTGGTTTTGCTACTGAATGCTAACTAGATTTGACATCAAAAACATCAAAATTCAGCTCTTTCTTTTGGACAGATGGAGCAATTTATCGGTTTTGTGCTTTTCTAGGGTAAAAAATGAAGTATATTTTCATGAATACATACCTCCATGTTTACTGGGAAATTGAATGGTTAGAAGATTTGAAGTTTATGTTAGAAAGTAAAAACTAGTTTTGTTGATTGTGTAGATGTGGTAGGATCAGCAATAGGAGTGACGATATTTACAGCCATGCTAGCTTCGTGGGCCCTCACCTTCACCATTGGAGGTGAACGTCTTTTCGGGCATACATGGGATGAACTGGTAATGTATAATGTTGCTGACAGATATGGTTTGACAGGTTGGATTTAGTGATTGGAATTGGAATTGTAAAGTCTGGAATGGGAATTGGAAAAACACTAGACTCATAACTCATGTTGTTTGAAACTCCAAGAGATATTCTGAATTCTGTATTATTCAACTTCAAGTAGTCTCAGAAGTCACTTAAATACATATAGCTTGAATTTTTTAGTCATGTCATCAACATATTTGGTTAATACTTAATACAATACATCTAAATCATTTATAAAGTGTATTATACTATTATTCACTTGCAAGGTATTTAGTATTGCTATATTTAACCGAAAAGTTGATGACTGGTTATTTTTTTTATCAAAACGTAATCAATAAATATGTAAAAAAACTAAAACCTAAGCAAGAGAAATGAAAGTATATGTTAAATAATTTGTGACTTCATCCCTAAGAGCATGTCCAATGATCCTAAAGCCTAACGATTTGATTTTTGATTTTTGATTTTTGAGTGGATTCGTATTATAACAACTAACTGTCACATCTATTGAGTAACACTATTCATATCTGCGAATACCTTGCTAATGGTCGTTATATTTCCCTCTTATTTATCAGGAAATCTAATTTTTTAAAAGGCGATATACACACACTCATAAGTTACTCTCTAACTACTTTTTAACTGGCTAATGGTAAGTTCATTGAGAATGATTTTCCTATTCTCAATCTTTTTTATTTTCTCAATGAACTTACCTTCCTCTCTCTCTCTCTCTCTCTCTCTCTCTCTATATATATATATATATATATATATATATATATATATATATATATATATTAACTACTATTATTTTGGAGTTATATAACTTTTAAAACCTATATAACATATTTCTAACACGATACCTACTAAAGAATCTTTATAATAAAGAACAAGGTCAAAACTCATATAAAATAACAATTTTGAAACTCATAATAGAAGAATATGTTTGAAACTTATTTATATTTTGTTCTGAAACTGTTAAACTATTATTTTGCGGATACAAATGTTATATAGGAGTTAAAAATACCGTATAACACATTTTGGGGAAACCATACAAACCAAAAAAAAAAAGTGTAACAAAGAACTTGTACAAATTTCACACAACACAAGTGTAAAAACTCATAGGAATCGGATCGATACTCATGAAAGTATATTTTTTTCAGCAATTTTGAAATATATCTTCGAAAATCAGTCTTGCCGAATGACCGTTTAAAAAATGTTATGGTTTGGACTTGTTACTTTTTTGTTAGATGGTGTGCTCATATAATAGTTTCAAAGTTCCAAGCTGTTCGTGTTTAAATTTTTATCAAACCAAGATGAAAGAGAGATATCTAAGTAATGATGAGTTAAGGTGTTTGCATTTTGCTTCCGTCATCCTACGACAACCAAAGATCCTACTCAAGGTATCCATGCCAGGCCAGCTACCGAAAGTCCCTGAAAATGGACATAATTCCACAACATTCTTTACCATCACCAACCCAGTAGAGTTGAAGTTGATGATGAGTTTCCAATTTGACGTTGTTCGTTCAACATGGTGCAATGAGGCTATCATAAAAATATATGGGATAACCATGGACAATGAAGCCCTTGACAACTTCCAAACTAAGTTGGTGTTTGTTTTTTCTAATGCAAAATGTCTGCAGTCTGCGGATCACATCTGTAGACCTCTGCAACAGAAGAGGTGGACCAAACGTCTGCGGTCTGAAAAAAGAAGAATGTTTGTTCTTTTAACATCTGCAGGGTATTAAAATAAACTAAAATCTAAATAAACTGATTTTTTTAAACTACAAAGTGATTTTTTAGTATATTTATGACTTTGTTATAAATAATTAACAAATTTAACTCAATTTTTATGTATTATTGTACAAAAAGTGAAACTAAAAATGGTATAAATTAATGTATATATTTAATAAAAACCAACAATTTTGGTCGTAAAGTTATGCCTAAACATTGTAATTAGAAATCAAAGAATTTGATATATAAATGAATGGAAATAGACTTCGATTTTTTCAATTAAATCGATTAAAAACGTCTCATAGATTTTTTTTTAAGAAATTAACGATGTTTTATTAAATAATGTTTTATAAAATTTTAATATATATATATATATATATATATATATATATATATATATATATATATATATATATATATATATATATATATATATAAACAACTTCAACGACCATTATTATAATAAAATTTTATTTATAAATTTGTCAAAAATATCATGCCTGTGTCGTCGAACTTCTTTTTTAAAATTATTGTAACTTTTTTTTTTCTTCAAATTGTTTATCTCCAATAAAGTTGGAATAAATATAAATTCAAAAAAACTAAAAAAAATAATAATAAAGTATATGTGTTTTTTTAGGTTAGAAGATATCTGAATATGTTAGAAGACTCAGGTCCACATCTGCGTCAAGAAGATGGCGTGCAAACATTTTTAGATCTGCAGACTTCAAAAAAACAAACAGTCTGCAAATGCTGATGTTTGCGCGCGGTCTGCGCCATGCAGACAGAAGAGGTTAGAAAGATCTGCGGACAAAAACAAACACCACATAAATCTCATTTGTTCCAATCATCCAAAGACAAGTATCCAACTCTGAATTTGACATGTGACATCTATAATTTCATGGCCCGAAAAAAAAACTTTTTCTTTATGATTACTTAAAACAAAGTATTTTTTAAAAGAATATATTGGTGCGAAATTCGTCCCAAACCATATTTTTTTTATTGTAAAATGAAATCCAAAACATTTTCCAAGAAACGTCTTTTCATTAATATTAAAAACTTTGGATGGCAACACTAATATAGAAACATAAGCATAAACGAGTCGTTACAAGTTTTAGAACTGTTTATTATACTAATGATTATAAAGTAGTGTTGCAAAAATCGGCCTTGGTGGCTGATTAATCGACGATTAATTGTTTGGCAACCTTTAACCGATTACGATTAGGGTGTTTGGCTGAAATTGATCAAAATCGGTCAAACACGGGCTAGGCTGCCATTTGCGGTCATAGGCAGGAAATATTTAAAAAATCAAAATTGTTAATTTTCAAATATTACACCAAAATTTTTAATTTTCAAATTTGTAAGCTTTACAATTTTAAGATATTATACTAAAATTTTCAAATTTTCAAATTTTCAAAATTTTAAATTTTGAAATACTTATATTTTTTAGATATATTAATTTTTAAATAATTTTATTAAGAATTTAGGGTCCCCGATTAATCCCCGCTGAGTCCGATTAATCGCTTAATGTCAGTCGACCGCCGAGTTACCGTCGACCGATTTTCACAACCTTGCTATAAACTACTTAAATCTCTCAATAGATATAAATATCATTATCTATGTGCCTTCGTACCACTACCTGTGATACAAAGAAACTAAGTGAGTCAGATTTGGAAGCATGGTGAGCACATAAGGTTTTCAACCCACAATAATACAATTAAAATCTTATATATATATATATATATATATATATGCTTAGGTTATTTTGTTTCTACTAATTATTGTGTATCAGAATGCACAGATCTAGACCATCGGATAAAATAGAATCAAAGGTCATGATCTGAGAGTCTATGATATTACAATAGGGTAACATACACTATATAATCACATGATTTTCAGCATAAGGGTATTTTGGTCAATTTACCTATATTAAAAAAGGAAATTTTCGGAATTTAAGTGTAACGACCCGTCTCTGGTATGTTGCTTCCATGATATTTATTTTGAAGTTTTCAAGAGGGACTCGGCGAGTCTATAGCCCGACTCGTCGAGTAGGGACGAGATTTCGAGCACGTGTAAGTCAGCGACTCGGCGAGTCCATATTCGGGACTCAGCGAGTCCGCCTGCCAGGAAGAAACCCTAAATCCCCGGGTTTGCTCACTATTTAAGCAATGTTATGTGCCCCTAAACTCGCCTCCTTCACCCTCCGAGAGCTTGTGAGAAACCCTAAACCATCCCTTATATGATCTAAGTGTTTTTGTGTGGATTCTTGAAGGATTAAAGAAGAAAAAGAAGAAAGGACCAAAAAGAGGAAGTGTAGAGCAAAGATCCAAGGCCAAAGTCAGAGTTCATTGAGGTATGTATCGGAATTATCCTGTTTGTGCTTAAAACCTCCATTAGAACACCTCTAAGGCTAGTTTAATGTATTTTCCAAGCTTTATAATTGTATGGATGCCTTGTTGGGTCGAGATATCCCTAGATCTGTTCATTTAGGAGTGTTAGAGCCCTGATCTAGTGCCTTTTCGAAGTTTCCTTGCTTGAGAACCCTAGATCTAGCCTTTATTGTGCTTTTTGAGCCTTTTAATCTTCATGGGTGCATATGGGCACGTAAAGATAGAATCTTTACGTGTTAATCGAGCTAAGGGAACCCAGATCTATAAGTTTTATGCGCTGGATTCAAGCAGAATCGAGTTTAGAGTAGCTGCATGCATGCGACTCGACGAGTCGAGTCGCGAGTCCCCGATTTTTCCCCTTTTGAGTGATGCCGAGTGGGGACCAGTGAGTATTAGAGTGGACTCAGTGAGTTGGAGGTCAGACTCAGTAATGGAGGGACTCGACGAGTTGTTCATACAACTCGGCGAGTCCAAGGCAATCTTCTTAGCTCAAGAACAACTCGTCGAGTTGTTCATACGACTCGGCGAGTCGGATGCAGATAGCCTGAGTTTTAGAATCGAAAAGGAACTCGTCGAGTTGATGCCATACTCGACGAGTAGCAGCGAGTAGGGTTGAGAAGTGAGAATAGGGACTCGGCGAGTTAGCGGCCCAACTCGGCGAGTCAGGTCAACTGTAGGTTGACTTTGACCGGAAGAGTTGACTTTGACCAGGGGTAAAAGAGTCATTTTACCCCAATACATTGATTAGCATTTGATTGAGTGTGTTTATGGAATTGTAGCCAGGGAGATACCAGAGCAGCAACAGATAGCTTCTAGAGCCATACACTCAGCAGACAGTTCACGAGGTGAGTTTCCTTCCAGTAGGAACGGGTCTACAGCCACAATGCCGACCCGTTTAGTTAGCAGTAGTTCCGGACTTCGGTCCGATGCAGTAGTTAGAGTGCTTGATGTCTTTGTGATTCAAGCATGTTTTGTGTTATGTGTTCCGGACTTCAGTCCGATGCAATATATGTGTTATGTTAGCAAATACGTGTTTATGTTATGCTATGTTCAGACAGTTCCGGATTTCGGTCCGATGCAGCTAGTTCCGGACTCTGGTCCGATGCAGGGGACAAGGTCCCAGTCAGTTCCGGACTTCGGTCCGATGCAGCTAGTTCCGGACTTCGGTCCGATGCAGTCAGTTCCGGACTTCGGTCCGATGCAGCTAGTTCCAGACTTCGGTCTGATGCAGTGGGCAAGGCCCAGTATGTGCTTTATTTGTTGTTGTGTGGTATGTGGTAGTTTGGGGGAGCTCACTAAGCTTCGTGCTTATGGTTTCAGTTTTGGTTTCAGGTACTTCCGCAAGTAAAGGGAAGAGCTCGAGATGATGACATCGCACACACCACCGCTTCAGTTTTTGTCCTGGGAGTTGATTCAGTTTCTTAGATATGTTTTGATACAGTTGTGTCACAGTTTCTCTCACAGTATTTTAGTATGGTTTTGAGATACGCAACGTATGGTTTTATTATGTGATACTCAGTTCTATGATTTTTGTTATATTAAAAATGAAATTTTCGGGTCGTATTTTTGGGATGTTTCATTAAGGGATAATTAATTCCTTTATTTTTAAAAATCTGAATATCTTAAATTAATTCAAATTTAAAAATATGATTTTATTCTGTCAGAATGACAGAATGCCAACCATAAACTAATAAATATATTTTTGGTTTTATTCTTGCATAATACAATTTCAATGCAGTTATATTTGATAATTGACCTGATTTAAGAATAAGATATTATTCATATACATCCAACTTGGGTCTATGATTTTATTCTTAACGTACATCTGAAATTAAATACAAATTTATATATATTCTTACAGACTAATATTCTTATACATTTTAATATAGTTATAAATATTCTAACAGAATATCATAAAAAATGAATAAAATTCTTAAACAATAGCATTCTTGAATATACAATTATTGAATAAATACACTTGATCCTCTTCAATGGTTCATATAATCAACTTGATCTTCACATATATACTTGTTGTTGAACTCGATTCTAAATATTTCTCTTGTACGATCAATATTGAATTCTTTCTCCATGCAATTCTGAAAGAATAAGGTACATTAGTCGTTAGTATTATCAGTTAAACAAATATACTTGTTGTTAACAAACATTCTCAAAGACATTCTAACAGAATGTATTTATATAAATAAATTCTAACAGAATACATTACATAATGCACTTAAATCATAGTCTTTTCTTCTATATGCATAAACATTCTAAAGCATATATAAATATATTCTGTCAGAATTACTAGTAACACATGTTTTATGTAATATTTATATTCTCATAGAATGAACATGTGTCTGACTTCTGATATGAAAAAAAAATTAAAGAATAAATTTCGAGTTCATTCTTAGAGAACAATCATTGTAAAAGAATAAAATTAAAGCTTCCCTGTCTTTTTTTGTTGTCTAGGTCTGATCAATTTGCAGGATTACATGTGAAGAATATTTAACTTCTTCATTTTGAAAGAATAGTAGCCTTTCTCAAACTAAAGCCTTCTTTATTCTAAAAGAATATTGCAAATTCTTACGAAAATGACATTCTATGAGAATAGCATCGATCGGTAAGAATGATTGAAATTACAAAAAAAAGCAATAAGCTAGTTTCACATAGAATACCTACAAAAAAGCAATAAAACCTATTATACAAATATCACATGGAAATAATTGAAATTACAATGTCTTTCACAATTGAGTGATAAGATAAAAAGTTGTAACTCCACCATCAAGTTATTTATTTTCTAGAAATTGATCATCATTGACTTGTAAAAAATGTAACAGTGGCCATGTTTTGATTGTTCATTGCATTAGTGTTGAACATACACACGAATTTACATAACATTTTGATTAAACTTAATGTCAAAAATAGGAATTAGTAAGAAATAATAACCCCAGGTCCTTTTTTCATCGATTTGACTATGTAGAAACAAAGCATATTTAATCTAAGTCTAGTCTAGTATTAAAAGTTCTATTGATTCTAAGTATATAAATATTAATATAAAGAGTCTGGTGGGGTTGTTTGTGATATATTCAAGAATTCACTCCTAAACATAAGAACCCATATTCCACCTCCTAAACATAAGAACTCATATTCAACATACAAAACTAATAAAGTCATTAAATCCAATAGCTTTCGTTCTATTTTCCCCAACCATACAATTGTGTTCAATACCACAAAAGAATTTAAATGCAAATACAATATGCAATCAAGAAAGCCATAAAGTACGTACATTGTACCCCGTAATGTATAGATCTGTAGAAAAGGCCAAAAAGGGCTTAAGAAATAAATCAAGAACGGGTTTAGAACTAAAAAAAGAAAAAACTATGCTTAGTTCATACATAATCAGAAATTCCAAAAAGAGTTTAAGCAATAAATTCATTAAATATATAAAATTAAAACCTTTATGAATGATGATTCGATGAACGACGTACGAGAACAGAGGTCATTAAAATTCTTGAGAATACACCCAAATTATAGAAAAACTGGTGAATAATCCAAGATAGGTTACCTATAAACTAATGAATCTTTCAGTTTCTTGATTCTAGGTTTGAATATGAGCCGCAACAGATTGAGAATGCATCGATACCGCTTTATGAAACCCGGATTCAAAAAACGAATCTTGATTCTTTGTTTATGGTTGGTATGACTACTGATATTGTTGATATTGTTGTTGATGAAAATTGAACAGATAAAAATCATTGAGACCACACACGTAGAAGAAGAAGCAGAAGCGGAACGATGGTGATTTCAATTTAGGGCTAATGTTCTAAATTTATCTTTGCTTCTTGCGTGATATAAAGAATTGTTGTTGATCTACCATAATTAACTATGCAAAGATTACTATAATACCCTTAAATGATTTATTTTTTTCCTAAATTCCTATTGGTGCATTCATGCACACAATAGTTGCTAGAAACATTTGAACCTAGCTCTCTCTCTCTCTCTCTCTCTATATATATATATATATATATATATATATATATATATATATATATATATATATATATATATATATATATATATATATATATATATATCACACCAAACAATTAAGGGACATATCCTAAAGGATCACTATAAGCAACGAGTATAAGGCAACCATGAGGGGGATAGAGTACATCGAATGAACGCATAGTTCATTAGCACCTACAATTTGCGAGTTTGCCAGTGTTCCATTGGAATGTCTAGAATAGTTTGTTGTCGTCATCTATACTCTACTAGATGACTTGTTCATCAATACAATAGTACTATAATGGTCATGACCTCACACCATTATTTTATCTTTCACGACCTTTCTCTACCTAATACTACGTATGATTTAAGTATGATATTTAAAGTGGATCAATACTGTATCAACATATGATTCAGGTGCACATAAAATCAGTCAAGTTATTTTATATAACACATATATGATAATAAACACACGTATCAATTAAGCAATAAATACTTTGTATCTATGTGTAAGATGAAAATAACTATGCACTCACTTGTTAAAGGTGGATGATTGGTGGTTTGGTTAGCGCTTCCCCTAATAGCTTTGCTTTTCCTTTCAAAAGACTTGGATATAAATATCACTCAGTCTTTGTCTTTGTTTTATATTTTTTTCGAAACTATAATAACAATAATTTAGATTCCTCAATAATCTCAATGAATACTTCAAGTTCTAGTTGATAAGGAATGACCAGGTAAGATTATATTGAAGGTAGGATCCGTTTGGTATACATAATATATTATTTGGAAAATCTACTTTAAACACCTCACTACATCTAACCTAGACATCACTCCGGTAAGTAGATCAATCAGTATTATGATTGGAATCACTGATAAATCTTATTTATAGGTTCATAATAACAACTATGAATTTTGGCAAAAGTTCGAAAATTTATGAGTAGAACTCCGACTCTGAAAACTTCTTTTTGTCGGGCTCACTAATGCTTCAAAGCCTTGCTAAAGTAGCTAGGATCTCAAGATTATCAGGGCTCGAGGTGCGGGAAGGTTTCCAAAGGATTTGGGGTGAAATGAGTGAGAAATAAGCAAGAAATTGACACTATTTATAGGTTGCGAAGGAGGGCACACCACGTCGTGGCGTCGTCTTCGTCCATTTGAGGTGCCACATGTCAGGCTAAGCTCGTGCCATGTGTCAGGCTTAGATCGTGCGACGTCACCATTACCGGGTAAAAATTCATGATTTTCGAAAAACCACAACTCTTGCATACGAACTCTATTTTCGACCTTCTTATATCCCCGATTCCGTTTGACGAGTACTACAACTTTTCTTTAGATCCCAATAGCCAATAAGCATTCTATTTTTAATTTATAGTCTATGAGGGTTACACAATAATAGACTTTGCAAAATTCATAATTTCTTCATACGAACTCCATTCTTGACGTTTTTTATATCGACAAATTCGTATTTATGAGAACTTCGACTCTCCTTTATATTGTTTTGGCTAAAAAGAAAACGATCTCCATTTCATTTTTTTACACACATTGTTATGTAATTTTTTGATTCATAATGTATATTTCTTATAGAAAATGGATATAAATTGAAATGTGGGCTTTATAAAGGAGTGCTTTACTAAATGGACAATTAGTTTTTGTTTTATATGTTAAATAACTATTATAAATAACAAACAAACAAAGTTCATTTTAACAATTTATATGCAAATAATATTGAATAAAATTACTATTTAATAAATATTTAAACAAAATCTGCGAGTGAAAACATTTTCTGAATTTCAACGTTGGCCAAATAAACTTTAGTTAAAAAGATTTCACTGTCACTTTCTATTTGACCTTTTATTTCAGACATCGTTATCCAAATAGACACACCAAAATCTACATAACTGGAAATTATCAATATCTCCAAACAGATGTAATAAACAAATAAGATATCATCATATCGTAAGTCACATGCCAATTGCTACCTAAATCCAAATTGAAATGCGTGACTTTTTCTTTATCTTTCAAACTTTTCAAATTAAAAGTTAATTTTTAGCCATCGACTAGTATATATCAGCTTATGTATATCATTGTAACGTATTAGGCCCATGTAGTAGCTTTTATGTATAAATATATCCAGCCATGTAATTATACTTGTTGTGTATTTATACTCCTTAATGAGAATTGACAACATTACGAGAAAATACACTTTGTAATTGGCATAAGAGTTGTAATATATTTTCCCAATTCTCTTTTCTCTTTCACTCTCCAATTAAGATCCTCTCCCTCTCCCTTCCCATTCACGACGCCAAACTCTAGCAAAACCATAGCCACCGTGTTTTGCTTCCATGACTGCTATCAGTGAGCTTTTAGAAAACCTTTCGGTGTAACCAACATCATGGCTTGTGTCCCAATTGTTATGGACCTAGATGAAGTAAACTATAACGTTTGACATGAACATGAACTATTTAAGATTAACTCTCTCACCTATGAGACCAAATTGTATACAAAACACGAATCATGAGTCCGTGGTATATGTGGCCACGGAAAACCACCGTGCACACCACCCCGAGGTTCCGTGGTTCTCCGTATTTGATTCTTCGTGGCCGTTCGTGGTGTATACAACGGAGAGCAACGACCAATGAAATTGAATTGCGATTTAATGCTTCTAACGGCCAGTTTAGGGCTTCCTTTTTTTTTTTACCTAAATAAAAAATCATTATAAACCTAATATATAAATACCACAATACACCTTCTTCTATCTCACACAATTCTTTTCTCACAATCGCACATTTGTGTTTCTTGATCTTTTAAAAACCCTGACTCCCAAAATGCAGAATTGGACGGAAGAGGAAGAAGAGAAGTTTGCAGTAGCATGAATGTCAGTTTCGGAAGACATAAGTAGTGGTGTGTCTAGAGATTTTTGGGGAAGAGTTCGAAACGTTTTCCACGATTTAATGGGTGGTCCAAGTTGTAATCTTGATGAAATATGTTCCAAGTATCGCTATATGAGGGTAAAATGTCGCAAGTTCGCCAAAATTTATAACTCTGTTATAAACAACGGATACGAAGGCGATATCGATCTAGTTGTTGTAGCCATGCATCAATATGAATACATAAATCACAGACAGTTTACACACCTCAAAGCTTGGCTAAAATTTAAGGATTCTCCAAAATTGATTGCTATGGATTGCCGGTGGTAACCTTGGATTACTAGAGAGAGAGAGAGAGAGAGAGAGAGGTGGGTTTTTTGGACTTTCCAAGGCAGATCCAATAGATAGTGGTGATGATCTAGTAATGGTGGTGGTGGTGTCCGACAGGCGGCAATGGTCTGACAAGTGGTGGTGGTCGGCAACAATGAAGAGAGTGTGAGATGGAGAGAGATGCTAATCGAAAATAGGGAAAAGAGAAAGAAGGTGAGAAATAGAGAAAAGAGGTGGGGTGTGATATTCCTTTTTCATTTTCTTAATTAAAATAGTAAGAAAATTATTAAAAGAAACTAAAAAAGTATTAGTGAAGAGCATATTCGTCATTTCAAGTAGGATATGGACCAAAATCATAAAAAATGCAAACCATAGGGACCAAAACCACGCAAGGTAGCCAAAATTGGACCACCGATGCACCACCAAACTTTTTTGGACTAAAGTCATATATTTTTGAAAACCACAGGGACCATTTTTACAATTTTGTCTATCTTTTCAAACCAATTTAAATATGGAATAGACAAAATTGCATAAATGGTCCATGTGGTTGGCAAATTTATGCGATTTTGGTCCAAAACGAAACCTTGGTGCACCACTGGTCCAAAATTGGATCTTTCTATTGTTATTGGTCCCTCACACTGATTTCCATCCATATGTTCCGTTACATGCAATATAGACGAGGGTATTTTCATCTTTCTACCTCTATGTCATCGATTACCGCCATATTGAAGGATATACTTAGTTAGAGTTAACGAACCTTCACTCTCTACCCACTAAACCCACTTTCTTGATCAAAAAACCCTAATCGTTCCTTAAACTCGTGCATTTGATCATCAACTTCAATCGTAAGTTCGAATCCACGAGTATGCTCCAAATATGGGAAATCAGGCCAAGAAATCACTGTTTTGATGCAATCCGGATTTATGGTAACGTACTCTGTTTCTTATATATTTATTTGAAACAATAAAAAGCTTTTACAATCAATATAAAGTAATGTTTTTTTTGGTTTGGTTCATGATTTGTTATAGAAGGATATCCCACGATGTTCACTATTAAGCTCCATCATGGAGGGAGGTTCATAAAATTCCCAGGGATAAGCTACATTGAAGGAAAATTATACCATGTGCACCTGGTAGACATGGATGAGTTCTCCGTGCATGAGTTGGACGAGGTGATGCTAAAGCTTGGTTATGAGGTACCACCAGTCATTTACTACCACTATCAACTCCCAAATGAAGATTTGGAGTTTGGTCTTCGAGCTCTAGGTAATGATGTTGATGTACTTAGTCTTGCACACTACATTGGACATCATAAGATCATCAAGGTATACACTGAACATAATGAAACTAATTTACTTACATACTTTATGTCTCCAAGAGTTAAACCTAGGGTCATAATTTAGGAAATAGCAGATGATGTGCCCTTACCAAAATCAAATTCAACAGTGGTTAATTTGCATCCAATAAACCAAAACCAGGAAGAGGTCCCAAATCTTGAATTGTGTTTAGTAAGGCATGAAACACCATAATACAATAAGAATAGGAGATTGCAGTTAGTTGAAGGGAGTCAATCATGTAGTAAGAAATTGTGTTTCAACTTGGAACACACTACAACTGTTGGTGATCAAGATCCACATGTTGAAATTGGTAATGAAGGTGCAGCTATTGGTGATCAAGATACAGAAGTTCATGATCAAGGTGCAACTATTGGTGATCAGGATACATAAGTTCATGATCAAGGTGTAACTCTTGGTGATCAAGAAGTAAATACAAAAGTGTATGATACCTTTTATGACCAACCATTTCAATTTGAAGACTTTGATCCTTTCTTTAAGCAATATACTTTTAATGAATGTAATGATCAGAGTATGGGAGTTGGTGCAGGACTTGATGAAGTTCAATTTAAATGTGAGGGAGTTTATGAATGACTTGGTGAAGGGGGTAGTGAAGGGAGTGGGGAAGATAGTGACTTTCTTGAAGATGAAGAAAATTATATAAGTGATGTTGAGGTGGACATGAGTGATTTCTATATGAATGTTGATTTGGATGTTGAGTATGTTGACAGAGGAAAAGGTGTTGAGGGTATTAATAAAGATGTTGATATTAAATATGTTGAAGTAATTGATAATGATGAATGGGACTCCTTAGCGAAGATACTGATGATGAGAAGAGGAAAGCAATATTAAAACATTTGGTGAAGGAGAAGAAGTGCTCTCTTGGTGAAGTTCATGCAGTTACTTTTCAAGTGGGTCAAAAGTATAAAAGTAAAAAGGAAATTAAGGACCAAGTCTGCAAACTTGCCATTGAAACTAGAAGGAATATTGGCTTCAAGAAAAACAACAAAATGAGGCTTAGGGTTGTGTGTAAAGGTAATGTACCTAATGTAAATGCAAGTGGGGTAGGTAAGGGTAATAAAGTGATTTGCTCTTGGTCAATGCAGACTTCAAGGTCAAAAGATAGTGATTATTGGTATGTGAAAACTTTACTGGACAAACATACTTGTGTTCAAACTAGAAAACTTAGGGCTTGCACTGCGAAATATATATCCACAAAAATCTTAGACATGGTCAAGTATAACCCTACAGTACCCATTCGAAGCATTCAAGATGAAGTTCAGAAGAGGCTTCAAGTTGGTGTGTCCATACACAAATTACAGAGGGAAAAAGCAACAACTACAAAGCAAGTGACTGGTGACTACACAAAGCAATACGAGGTGTTAAGATGTTGTTTTATGGAACTACAAACAACTAATGTGGATACAACTGTGAAACTTGAGGTTGTTAATGAGCCTAACGGTGCTAGAGAAACAAGGCAGTTTAAGAGTGTATATGTTTGCTTAGGGGCATTAAAGAAAGGGTTTAAAACAGTGTTAAGAGATATTCTTGGACTAGATGTTGCTTTTATGAACGGACCATTTCCAGGCCAAGTACTCACTGCAGTTGGATTGGATTCAAACAATGGCATATACCCACTGGCGTATGCCATTGTTGAGACTGAAAATTTGAGTAGCTGGAAATGGTTTCTAGAATGCTTAGGAGACGACTTAGAGTTGTATTCAAATTCTAACTTTACTTTCATGAGTGATAGACAAAAGGTACTATTTTTTTTTATAACTAATAGTTCATTTGTATATGAATGTTAGACTAATTATGTGGGATAATCTTTTACAGGGACTCTTACCTGCTATTGCACAACTGTACCCACAAGTTGAGCATCAGTTCTGTCTAAGACATATTAATGAGAACATGAGGAAAAAAATAGAAAACAAAAGAGTATAAATATCACTTATGACACTATGAAACAACAGCCACAGTACCGGAATTTGAACACTGCATGAATGAACTTAGCAAGTTTGATAAGGATGCTTTTGAGTGGTTGAAGAGAATCTCCCCTCACCATTGGGCCACAAGCCACTTTTCAGGTTATATTGCCTACCTTAGGTTTTGGTTTACTAGTGCTCATTGTATTTTACTTATTTGATATAATGTACTTGTTTAATACAGGTAGAGCAGGATCAAATATATTGCTCAACAATTTGTGTGAGGTATTCAACAGTAAGCTTATTCATGGTAGTGATAAGCCCATCATAAGTTGTCTTGACTACATCAAGCAATACCTTATGAAGAGGATCTACAATGTGATGAAAGTGATGTCCAAAGCTCCATGTCCACTCACTCCAACAACATCAAAGTTACTTGAGATAAACATGGAAGCTTCAGTCCACTATAGGGCTAGAGGGAATGGGACTACAAAGTATGAAGTTTATGGTCCTTGACATGACTAGCATGTGGTTGACATGACAAATATGTCATATACATACAAAAGGTGGGAGTTGAATGGGATTCCATGCAGACATGCCATAACTACAATACATGACATGGCTGATAGTGGAGACAAAGTTAGGGAGCTTTACACTTATGTCAACAAAGTGTATCGGCTTCAAACTTGGAAGGAAGCTTACTCTTATAATGTGGACCCTATAAAGGGTAGATCCATGTGGCCAAAAAGTACCTGTCCAATGAAATTAACACCACCACCACATCACATTCAACCTGGGAAACTGAAGACCACGAGAAAGAGAAGTGCATATGAAAAGTATGATAATCAGAAACATAAACATGGTGCAAGTGAACCTGAAAACTTACCAGAAAGTTTGTTAATGTCCGGAAAGAAACCTCCGACCAGGGTTTGTTGATGTCCAGGAGGTGCGAACCACCGCAACCCTACAATAGAAACACATCACCATTTAAATTGTTGATGTTTAAGAAGTTGCGAACACAAAGTGGGAAGAATATGAAGCTCATGAAGGTTGAAGATGGAAGAGTGAGGTAGTTCATGCTTTTATTTTGAATAAGGTTGCAAAAAAGGTCCCTATAGGTGGAAAGACGAAAATACCCTCGACTTTATTGCAGCTAACATCACAAATGGATGGGAGTTAATGTGAGGGAACAAAAAAAAACAATAGAAAGATCCAATTTTGGACCGGTGGTGCACCAAGGTTTTGTTTTGGACCAAAATCGTATAAATTTGCCAACCACAGGGTCTATTTTTGCAATTTTGTCTATAGAATATTAATTGCCACGTACAAAATACCTAAAAGAAAATTATGATTTTATATATTAGGGCTCGTATTTTAAAGATTTGATAGATGGAGACAGGAAAACAAAATGGTGACTCTTGCCTCTGAACTTTCTACTGTATGCGGGTAATATGCGTCGTTTCCGGACATGACTTTGTTTTTTCTTCCATCTCTTGCTCATTTTGTTCCCTTTACTTTCCATCAAAATCTTGATTTTACTGGTTCATTAGATTATACGTTCGGACAATGTGCTTGATAATCGCAACTGGTATCTCCCTCTTTTCGCTCGTTTCGTGTTTTTGATTCTGGGTTCCTTGTTTCTAATTGTATTTTCCATCGTTTAGCTATTTAATTTCTTTTTTCGTATTGGGTTTTTGTGGAATTGATCGTCGGTATCTCGAAGGCAGATAAAAGGTCATAAAGTTATGGGATTTGAGATTGGGTATGAAATTGCGAATGTCAAAACTCAAACGGATATTATTTTCTAATTTATTATAATTATTAGCATTGTGAAAAGGGTATTTAGTGTCGGTTCACTGCCTTACCCTTTATGCTTGATCATTCAGATGGGCATTTGATCCGGTAGTCGGAAAAAGAAAATCCCAATTCTTTAATTTCGAAACCAGATTACAAAATTTTTAGATTCTTTCTTTGTTTAGGGTTCATTTGATGTTTATTTAAAAGCAAATTCGCTACTCAACTGGATAAGCGTCTCTCAAAACTCAAAAGCAGGTCCATTCAGGGTTTGTTTTGCAGATTTTTACTGATTCTAAAAGGAAATTCATGTCTTTGTGTTCCTCTTATGGAACCTGATTGATCTCAAATTCGTGAATCTGTGACTTCGTTCATGGAAAGAATCAGATTCCTTTCATTTTTGCCTACTTTCTTGGTGTCTTGCCAAATGCAGAATATTTGGTGGTTAGATGCTGATTGGTTTCATGTTTGGATAAAACTATTGTTGAGCTATCAATTTTCTGCCTGTTGTTTCCGTTAGGTTTCATCTTTTGATATTAATAGTTGTTGGGCTATCGTTTTTCTGCTAGTTATTGACTTATTTCTTTTCCAACTTAATCACATCACCCTTTTCTTTAGTGTTAAAGGGTCTTTTGTCACATGATATGATGTACGTTTAGATTCCATCATAACTAGATGTTCTAAAACTTCCCTTTATGTGTTATATTTGACAGATGTTGCTAACAACAGTGGTTAAACTTTAAAGAGAGCAAAAACTTCCGGTTTTTCATCATGCTTTAAGTACTACAACAACCATTTGCACTAAAATTCATTGATATAGAATGACTCGAGGTGGTGTTTGCAAAGAGGTTATTGAGTCTCATCCTAAAATTTTGAGGCATGATGTATCAGATAAAAGCATAAACATCACAAAAACAAGTAGAGCAAACGAAAAGCATACAATGCCTTCAACTAATGTGGTGTATGAGCTTCTTGAATGCCCCATGTGCACAAAGTTAATGTATCCTCCAATTCATCAGGTTTGTTATATATATATTTTTTTACTTCTTGATTTGTTAAAGATTAAAAAAAAATGCTAACTTTTTGATCATGTAGTGTCCAAATGGCCATACTTTGTGCTCAAACTGCAAATCAAAAGTTCATAATTGTTGTCCATCATGTCATTCTGAGCTTGGAAACATAAGGTGTTTGGCTTTGGAGAAAGTAGCAGAATCTTTGGAGCTTCCATGTCGCCATGGATGCCATGATATTTTCCCTTATTATAGCAAACTGAAGCACGAGCAAAATTGCCGATTTCGCCCTTACAATTGTCCTTATGCTGGATCCAAATGCTCGGTCACAGGTGACATTTCAAATCTTGTTGCACATTTGAAAAATGATCACAATGTGGACATGCATGATGGATGCACATTCAATCATCGATATGTCAAATCCAATCCACATGAAGTTGAAAATGCAACATGGATGCTAACTGTAAGTTGCTAGCCTATATTTTATATGTCTGTTCATTGTAATAAGAAGAAATGAAAAGTAAGATTCCATAATGAAAAAAGTTTTAACTAAATAAATATATAATGAAATGTGTAGGTGTTTAATTGTTATGGAAGACAATTCTGTTTGCACTTTGAAGCATTTCACCTGGGAATGGCTCCTGTCTACATATCATTCTTAAGGTTCATTGGTGAGGACAATGAAGCCAAAAATTTCAGCTACTCACTTGAAGTAGGAGGGTATGGACGTAAATTAACATGGCAAGGGGTCCCGCGGAGTATTCGCGACAGTCATCAGAAAATTCGCGACAGTCAAGATGGTTTAATCATTCCCAGGAAACTCGCGCTTTTTTTCTCAGGTGGAAACAGGAAAGAACTCAAGTTACGTGTTATAGGACGTATATGGAAAGAGCAGTAAAAACTAAAAGAATCCACTTTTTGTGAAACATTCGGTTCTCAAATGTGAGGGCATTTATGTGATTATGCTTGTGTTATATTATGGCGTATGTGAGTTGTTGTTATGTAAGATTCATGGGGTTAAAGTAAGATATATCTTGTCTTTACATGTTGTGTTGTGTTGGTAGTTTGTTTTTTGGCTATGTTTGTTATATGGGATGGGATCCGACTATAGACTATAAACTGGGCAAACTTTGTAAGGCTATTTTTGATGATAAGGATGAGAGGGTGTTTATTTTGAACAAAACAAATATAAAGAGAGAGCGAGTCCTTATATCACCTCATTCTACCTTTTTTTTATGGGACACAAATAAAGTAAAATTGTCACATTGACAAATGGTTTCACTCATGGTTTTAATCAAATGCATGTTAAATACATATATGTATTGTTTTGGGGATTATGTAAACGGTTTTCTTTTGGAGAGCTTTAGCAAAAAAAAAAAAAGGGGTTTGTTGTTTGCAAAGATTCCTTGTTCTCTAACCATTAAATCCAATATTGACTTCATCTCATCTTAATATGTTGAATATGTCTCCTTAATGTCAGTAACGAACGTATCATCCCCTATGTTTTTTTTATTACCATGTTGTCCTTATAGATCTCAATGTTTTTCCTTATATGGTGTTTAAACACCTAATTGTGTACCATATATCGATAGATAGCTCCTGCATTGTTGATGCGATTTTCATGAAAAGGTGCTTAGATTAGTGTGGAAGGATGTGTTGTCCTCGTGGGTTTTAGCTATATGGATTTGATGATATTCTTTATATGGATCAAGGAAGATCTTCCACCATAACCCTTCTAGAAACCACAACTTTTGGTTAATTTCTGACATTGTTTAGTAGTCTTTAATACAATCCTTGTTAAGGTCTCCATAGTCCACGCATATGCTAGGACCCTCCACTTTTTCTTAACCATGACTGTATATAGGGAAGGTAGGCTCCATCAATATCCCTACTCTATTTTGCTTTGTGGGATTGATCTCTAGGGTGAGGTTGAGTTTATCCTATGATAACTTTCTGAATACTCCTTCCATGACATGCATTCCATTCAAAGATGTCCATATTATTCCGTAGGAGTAGGGATAGAAATTTTCATCCGACCCGGTGGGGAACCCGGTTGACCCGCCCCAATTGGGGACCGGTATTCCCCGCCAAAACGGGTACCGGGTACGGGGTCGGGGATTCCCATTATGTTAAAACCGGGGATAGGGCCGAGGCCGGGTATAACAATCCCCAACCCGTCCCGCCCCCGCTTTGATGACTATATATATATATCAATCATTTATTGAATTTGAAATAAGTCCACTAAAAATGAATTGATCTATATTATATTAATAAAGATATAGTCTATATACCAAATTATGTTCCTAATTCCAAGAGTTCATCAATCGTCACTTTGTTCATAGGTTTGTATACCAAATCGTCACTTTTCGTTTTGATGCTTGTTAAACTTAATGATTGATGTAAATAGAATCTGATTGTGGCATATGGTTTTGATCACTTATTAAACTTTTTTTTGTGTGTGTGTGTGTGTGTAAGTCAAGTTTATTATGTTGATAGACTAGGCGTAAGACCCATGTATTACATGAGTTCATTTAAAAAAAAATATGAAAATTCTAAATATTTGAAAAAGTTTGAATTTATAAGAAAAGTTAAAAAAAATTATGAATTATTAAAATTAATGTGATATTTTATCTATTAAATTTAAACAAATAATTTAGATAAATAAAGAAAAGAAACTAATGAAGTTTTCATTAGAAATGTTGAAATTAAAAGGAAAATCAATTATTGAAATTGATATGCATTTCTTATTACATTTATTGTAATTATTATATTTAAATATTATATGAAATTTAATAAAATGAAAAAAACCACAAAATGTCATGTGGAAAAACATTAATTGAAAATAACCACAAAATGACATGTAGCCAAATCAATGAATGTGTGACATGTGGTAAAAAATTTATTAGAGTAGATTGGGGATGGGCTGGGAAAAAACCCAAAATACAAAGGGGAGAGGATTTGATTCCCCGCATTTGTCGAGGATGAGGATGGGGATGAGACGAGGTTCGACACTCGGGGATGGGGACAAGGATGGTCAACCCCGCCCCAAACCCGTCCCATTTCCATCCCGTAGGAGCCTTCAAAGTTCTTTCTCTCTCAAGTACTAGGGGCAACGATCCTATCTTAATTAGTTGTTTGATCATGATATTTCTTATTAAATAACCTCTTCCTCTTCCTATATGGTATCCATGTGATGCTTCCGACCTTGGTTCGTCTCATCTAGGTCAATTATATCGTTGTAATTTGGGATGTCTACAGGAACACATATGATAATGCTTATTCTATTAGGTGTGGTGAATTTAACCACTCCATGTAGATGGCTTTGAAAACTTTTATTCTAGTTCGTCCAAGGATGATAGTGTATAGTGAAAATGTTGGAACCACAACAAACTTAACATCTACAATCTTCATGACCTTTCATTTATAATCTTCCACAGTGAATTGGGGAGTAATGGTGTCTTTGTGTTAAGAGGCATGAGCTATGTTTTTATAACTTTGGGAAATGCTGGAAATAGTGCCCGAAAATTACTTCTGATAGCTTCCACTATCTATATATATTTGGGTGGACGTGGACATCATCCACCATTCCAGGGATGAAGATAGTTCATCTTATCTATTCTTGGGAGGAATGTAACTTTCTTATGTAATTGTGCTATTGCAGATGTGGACAATTAGGTCCCACTTCCCCTTTGATAGTACCATATCGGTAGGGCCGACCCAAGAGGATTTCAAAGTATGATTATGAACATGGTCATTGAAATCGAGGGGCCCAAATTTTTTTTGGCCTAGGATCATTTTTTAGCCCAAATAGTATTAAGTGATGCATCAACGAAGGAAATGAACGACGCAAGCGAGAATCATGACGAAGGATCTAAAAGTTTTGGGGAAAAATGATTCTTAGGTTCCTTCAATATCGCAAACATTGATTACAATTTAGGGTACGAGAACAAATCAATGATGCCAACTAAATAGCGAATCAACGTCGAGCTCCTTGGTAAGAGTCTCCTTTCATTCTTTGCATAATATCTGAAAAATCATTCATATGAAACCCTTCAATTTTCGGACAACATGAGACAAATTTAAGAAGCATTAAGTTCTTGTTTCTTTTTTTTTTTTTAAATCGTTATAAATCTTCAAAATTAGACCGAAACCAAAAGCCTTCCATCGTTGATCGGAGGTGTTGAAAATCAGAATTTGGGTCTCAGGGAATAGGGACACAAATCTAAAGGAAATTATACGCTTTTTTTTTATCTATATGATACATATATGATATTGTTTAGAGGTTATATGGCAATAATTTAAGTTTCTTTTTTGTTGAATTCATATTTTTTTTAATAAGAAGAAATCAAGATTTGAAAACAATGGTATATTCTCACAAATATCATCTCAAAATTTTAAGTAAATTTGTTTTTCCCTTTCATTCATTTATTATGATTCCTATTTTCTTGATATCAGAATCAAAAATTTGTCAATCCAGCTTCTAGGTTTTGAAGATTCTAATTCTTGAGTTGTTTGAAGTTTAAAAAATCAAAAGGTAAATTACTATATTCTGATGGGTTTTAGCCATAAGAACTTTCCTATGTGCGCATGCAAAACCCTAATGCTTGGATCTAGGCTTTCTAACTAAAAATGCTTTGAATCCAAGACTTCCAATGACTAATTGGGAATAAGAACAATACTAAATCAGATCTAGAATCATACCTTTGAATCTCTTGTTTGATCTTGTTGTCTTGGAGCTCTAGAGTCACAATTGTCACTCCTCTAATGGCTTACAAACACCAAATAGCAAGGAGGATGATTTGGGAGAGAGGAGAGGGGAGGGAATTCGGCCAGGGGTTCTCTACTTTAGATGAAGTGCCGATTTCCCTTTGCCATAGGGTCTATTTATACTTGTAGACTCCTTAAGGGTTACAGCTTAAACCTTAATTGGATAATCTTCTCTTAAAGCAATCCAAATCCATTCCTTAGATAACCTTGGACGATTTGAAGCTATCCATAGCTTCTAGAATCCGTCCACTATCTATCCAATATGGATTTACAGTCTAAAGTTTAACTATCAAACAATTGACAATTTATACCCTCTTATTTAATTAATCTCTTTAAGTCACCAAATTAACTCTAATTAATTCTATGACTTATATTAATCAAATAACAATATTATTATTCTTTATATTATTCTCATAAATATATTAATAATATTTATTCTCTCTTAATAAATCATCCTATCAAGTTGCTATGGTGAAGGCAACCCAAAAGGACCATGCACAACCGGGTCAAATACTTGCCTAATATAGTTGCAGCCTTAGACACTATTCCAACAGTCTCCCACTTGGATAAGTCTAGTAACTATATGCACAAGTACAATTTGATTTACAATCATAGCTCTCAAAGACGCTGTCAAACTCTGATCTAATCAATCTTGTCCTTTAGATAAGGGATCGTACAATCCTCTGTTAGATATCATGCTGACAATCCTATGGAATGGTTAGTCAAGAATTTAGGTTTCTCGATCTCTGATTTATTCGGCATAGAACTTAATCGAACACATCAATTCAGTTATGACCAGGCCCGACACATAAGTCAAATCAAATCATCGAGCGGACGAGATATCGCTTTTACCTTCTTAGATAAAAGTTACAGATAAACTTCGACTTATATGCATTTACTTATTCATTAACCAATTATACACAACAATGCGTTTTATAACACCGAGTTACTGATGCGTTTTCGCATTATCAATGTACAATCAATTAACAAATAACAAACCATATATCTAGGTTTTAAGACTATATGATATTATCATCTTGCAATCACCCCTTTTATATCATATTCCATAAGGTGATTCCAGCAAGCGCGGGTTTGTTCCAATGCTCAAAACTAGTTCATAAGCACTCATGAGCGTTGAAGCAACCCTTTGCTATGTCTAACACCATTTAGACAATCTACACACCAATTCATGACAATCTTCATTCATATCTACTTCCAACATATGAACGATTGTGGACAATTTGAATAATTAGATTATTCTTAATAAACTCAATTATTCTGGAAGTCAAAACATGCAAAGTGAAACAATAGTTAAATAATTAACATAAGACAGTAACATTACTCATAAATAAAACTCCTTTATATAATCATCAAATGTTAATTACATTTATCTATTACACGTTTCTAATACTATCTAATCTATGCTAATATCATCCTTCAGCCCAATACTCCTAGCATGCTACAAGTGCTTAACCCTACTCAGTCCCTTCGTAAGCGGATCTGCTGGGTTATCCTCCGATGATATCCTCTTCACTACGAGTTGTCCTTCTTCTACACGATATCTAATAAAGTGATATTTTCTGTCGATATGTCGTGATCTACCATGATCCCTCGGTTCCTTGGTCAACGCAACCGCTCCTTCGTTATCATAGAAAATCTCCATGGGCTCCTTTATGGCAGGTACAACTCCAAGATCACCGATGAAGTTCTTCAGCCATATTGCCTCCTTCGACGCTTCGCTCGCTGCAATGTACTCTGATTCACACGTTGAATCAACTACAGTTTCCTGCTTGGAACTCTTCCATGTCACTGCTCCTCCATTCAGGGTAAAGACCCAGCCCGACTGCGAACGGTAGTTGTCCCTGTCGGTCTGAAAGCTGGCGTCACTATACCCTCGCACCTTTAAGTCATCACTCCCTCCGAGGACTAAGAACCATTCCTTCGTCCTCCGAAGGTACTTAAGGATATTCTTCACTGCAATCCAATGGGCTCTGCCAGGATTCCCTTGATATCTACTAACCATGCTCAAAGCAAAGGCTACATCAGGGCGAGTACAAGTCATAGCGTACATGATTGAGCCAACTGCGGAAGCGTATGGTACTCGGCTCATTTCTGCTATTTCAGCTTCTGTACTCGGACTTTGAGTCTTACTCAACTTGGCATTACTTTGTATCGGTAATTCTCCCTTCTTTGAGTTTTCCATACTAAAACGTTTCAGTACCTTCTCTAAGTAAGTGTTCTGACTAAGTCCAATTAGTCTCTTACTTCTTTCTCTTACTATCCTTATTCCCAAAATGTAAGAAGCCTCTCCGAGGTCCTTCATAGCGAAGCACTTCCCGAGCCAGGACTTAACTTCCTGCAGAGTCGGGATGTCGTTTCCTATGAGTAATATGTCATCGACATATAGAACGAGGAAGCTAACTATACTCCCACTGGCTTTGACATATACACATGACTCATCTTCGCTTCGTACAAATCCAAACTCTTTGACTTTCTCATCGAAGCAAAGATTCCATCTGCGAGACGCTTGCTTAAGTCCATAAATGGACTTCTCAAGCTTACACACTCTATTCGGATGCTTCGGATCCACAAACCCCTCTGGCTGAGCCATGTATACATCCTCGGCCAACTTTCTGTTAAGGAAAGCGGTCTTGACATCCATTTGCCAAATCTCATAATCATGAAATGCGGCATTTGCTAGCATCACTCTAATAGATTTTATCTTCGCAACTGGTGAGAAGGTCTCATCATAGTCAACTCCGGGAGTTTGAGTAAAGCCCTTCGCGACCAATCACACTTTATATGTGTGTACGTTTCCATCCACGTCGGTCTTCTTCTTGAAGATCCATTTGCACCCAACGGTCTTACGTCCGGCTCATTATCAACCAAATTCCAAACTTGGTTATCATGCATGGATTGGATCTCGCTATCCATTGCCTCTTTCCATTTTGCAGACTCCGGGCCTGCCATGGCTTCCTTATAGCTATTAGGTTCATCAAGGTTTATTAGTGTACCATCACTAATATACGTGTCCCCTTCGGTAGTAATATGAAAACCATAAAACTGGGGATGAACTGTAACTCTATCGGAACGTATAAGAGGTAAGGACTCGTCAATCGGTTCAACCGGAGTTTCCTCCTCGGGTTGAGTGCCAGCGGTAGAGGTTCCTTCATCTATCGACTCTTGAATCTCTTCAAGCTCGATTTGCCTCCCACTGTCTCCTTGGCCTATGAGTTCTTGCTCTCGGAAGACTCCTCTCCTCGCAACAAAGACAACATTGTCCTTCGGTCTATAGAAGAGATATCCAAAGGATTTCTGCGGGTAGCCGATGAAAATACATCGCTCACTACGAGGTTCGATCTTGTCGTGAGTATCTCGTCTTACGAAAGCCTCGCAACCCCAAACCTTGATATGTGCTAACGAGGGAGCTTTCCCTGTCCACATCTCGTGAGGTGTTTTGGCAACCTTCTTAGTAGGGACTCAATTAAGGATATGGGCGGCAGTCTCTAAGGCATACCCCCAAAAAGAGATAGGTAGTGAAGCACGACTCATCATAGAGCGAACCATATCTAATAAGGTTCGATTACGCCTTTCTGCCACACCATTCAATTGCGGTGTCCTAGGAGGCGTCAATTGTGAAACTATTCCACACTCCTTGAGATAATCGTGGAATTCAAGACTTAGGTACTCTCCTCCTCGATCGGATCGAAGCATCTTGATTTTCCTGCCCAATTGATTCTCCACTTCATTCTTGAACTCTTTGAAATTTTCAAAGGTTTCCGACTTTTGCTTGATTAAATAGATATACCCATATCTACTATAGTCATCGGTAAAAGTCACGTAGAAGCGGTTCCCATCCTTCGTGGTTGATCTAAATGGCCCACATACATCGGTATGTATTAGGTCCAATAGACCCTCACCCATTTCACACGTACTCGTGAAGGGTGATTTAGTCATCTTTCCAAGCAAACAAGACTTGCACGTGTCATCTTCCCTAAGGTCAAATGACTCCAACACTCCATCCTTTTGGAGTTGGGCTATGCGTTTCTTGTTGACATGTCCAAGACGACAATGCCACAAGGATGCTTTATCCATACTACTGGAAGAATCTATGTTCAAAACATCATTTCCTAAGTTATCAACAATCATAACAGTTTCATAAATTCCATTACATGGTATAGCTTCAAAGTAAAAGACACCATTTAGATAAGCCAAAATAGAACCATTCTCATTATTAAAAGAAAATCTAAAACCTTGTCTATATAAACCATGAAATGAAATGATGTTTCTAGCCATTTCTGGCGAATAGCAACAATTGTTCAAATCTAAACATAAATTATTCCTAAGCACTAAAGAATACACTCCAATCTTGGTCACAGGCGACGATCTTCTGTTCCCCATGATTAGATTGATCCTTCCTTGCTCCACATCCCTACTTCTTCTTAGTCCCTGCACATTAGAACAAATGTGATAACCACAACCGGTATCAAGAACCCAAGAAATAGCATGATTAGAATCGTTAGATTTAATTGT
This sequence comes from Lactuca sativa, assembly GCF_002870075.4. Lineage (NCBI taxonomy): Eukaryota > Viridiplantae > Streptophyta > Magnoliopsida > Asterales > Asteraceae > Lactuca > Lactuca sativa. Next base: position 30,312,637 of record NC_056631.2, on the reverse strand, counting down.
GTATATACCTGCGAAAGACGGCTTGATCTTTCCTTCCTTGATGGCTTGCAGGTACTCTGGGCAGCTTCTCTTCTAATGTCCTATCTTGTGGCAGTGGTGACACTCTGCCTCCTTAGGGTTAGGGCAGGGCTTAGCAGGATCAACTTTGGTCCCACTAGGAGAGGCACCATCTCGGGCTTTAACCTTGCGATAGTTCTTAGACGAAGCCTTCCTCTTCTTTCCCTTTCCTTGACCAATAGCCAAGATAGGAGCATCGGGTGGATTGGGAGTTGGTGCAACAGACTTGTCTTTGAAGTTGCTCTCAGCGACCCTCAATAGACCTTGGAGTTTGCTTAGGGTGACCTCCTCTTTGTTCATGTGGTAGGTCATCCTAAATTGATTGTACATCGGAGGCAAAGAGTGAAGCACCATGTCGATCACCAAGTCTTCCCCAAAGTCAACATTTAACTTGCGAAGGCGGTCGACATACCTTTGCATCTTTTGCAGGTGCACGGTAAGAGACTCTCCGTGACCCATCTTAGCAGAAATCATGTTAGTGAAAATCTCATAACGCTCTTGTCTCGCGTTTTGGTGGTATCTCTCCAATAAGTCTTGATGCATTTCGTACGGGTACATGTCCTCATAGGACTTTTGGAATTCGGAGTTCATGGTGGCTATCATGATGCAATGTACTTTCGTTGCATCGCGCTCATGGGTTTCAAAAGCGGTAATTTTAGCCGGAGTAGCGATTTCAGGGTTGATCTTCTCGAGCTTCTCATCGAGGACATACTCCTTATCCTCATAGCGAGCAATGGTGAGAATGTATCTTATCCATTCGCTAAAGTTCGTTCCATCGAAGGTGACCTTTTGACAAAGGCTCATCAACGTGAAAGAACTAGCAGCAGCGTTGTTAGCGTTCGACATCTACAAATAGAAAGGACAAAGATAGATTAGAATATGAATCACTAATTATCACCAAATAAGAAAAATTAGGGCTAGGATCCAACAACAACATTTACATATTAGAAAAGGGATGCCGTAATCTAACATGCAAATAAATTGAAGGTAAGTGAATGAAGATTCACTAATTCTCCACCATAAAACCTAACTATTAGTCCTAAATGTATTGAGAATTCCTAGGTTCGGATGAGATTCATTGAAACTATTCAATGGCATGTTTAAATCTCGATATGCCCCTCTAGTTTGTGACTGAGATACCGAGGATCACAAAGCGGGTGTGAATTACCATGCAAATTCACATGGTGCCTTCATTGTAACGATCACCTATTCGATGTGCCAGTAAACCACACACGCTCCATCGAACTATGATAAACAATGAATCACCCTTTGCCACCTGTGCTTAGAACCAATTAGTGTGCCGGTAAACCACACACGCTCCATTAACTTCTTAGCAAGGGTGCAAAGTGTAATTTCATGGGATTGCATCAATTCACTTTTCCTAAAGTAACTATGATTGGGAAATTTTAAAATATGTGTAGTTACTTTGTATTACTTATTATACTTTTAATGAGAGGATGAGGTTTCCCTATCCTACCCGTTCGGCTAACGACCCTCCACCGATCAAGCAAGCGGTGGGTGTGAGTGTACACCCATTAATCACCATTTTATAGGCCGCAACCTTATACCCACCTTATAGATCGGCTTCGTGAATGAGGCTTACTAACGGTAAGACTAGCATTTTAGTTATACACATATATATATATATATATATATATATATATATATATATATTATTCTTGTAATATTATATTAGTATAGGATTGTATTTTAAACATTTTAAAATCTAGGGTTTGAAATTTAAATTGTCTAAATTAAAACTTTCAATCACAAAATATAAATTTCAAAACTTGAGGACAAGTTTTAAACATTTAAAACATGGAGGATCAAATAACAAATAATTTTAATTAACAATTAATTTCCTAATTATCTATATTTGATTTATTCAAGATTTCTTTCAAGATAATTACCAAATTAATCAAAATAATTAATTAATTATCATATAAGGAAGTTAAATATTTTATTAGTTGATAAATATCTTTAATTAGATCAAGATTATAGTCATATATATCAAAAAATCGGATTAGGGTTGATCTAATATGATTAAGGTAAGTTTCCATAAGATAATCATGAAGAAATCCCGAATCTGGCCATTCCTGACGCTTGGACTCGCCGAGTGCACCAAGGGACTCGCCGAGTCAGGCTAACTCGCCGAGTCCACTATGGAACTCGCCGAGTCCATGACTCAGAAACACAAAATCGAATTTTGCAGTTAAGTTTCAAACAAATAAGCAACTATTTAATGAAAACCAAGCTAGGCTCTGATACCACTGATGGGTTTTAGCCATAAGAACTTTCCTATGTGCGCATGCAAAACCCTAATGCTTGGATCTAGGCTTTCTAACTAAACGTGCTTTGAATCCAAGACTTCCAATGACTAATTGGGAATAAGAACAATACTAAATCAGATCTAGAATCATACCTTGGAATCTCTTGTTTGATCTTGTTGTCTTGGAGCTCTAGAGTCACAATTGTCACTCCTCTAATGGCTTACAAACACCAAATAGCAAGGAGGATGATTTGGGAGAGAGGAGAGGGGAGGGAATTCGGCCAGGGGTTCTCTACTTTAGATGAAGTGTCGATTTCCCTTTGCCATAGGGTCTATTTATACTTGTAGACTCCTTAAGGGTTACAACTTAAACCCTAATTGGATAATCTTCTCTTAAAGCAATCCAAATCCATTCCTTAGATAACCTTGGACGATTTGAAGCTATCCATAGCTTCTAGAATCCGTCCACTATCTATCCAATATGGATTTACAGTCTAAAGTTTAACTATCAAACAATTGACAGTTTATTCTATGACTTATATTAATCAAATAACAATATTATTATTGTTTATATTATTCTCATAAATATATTAATAATATTTATTCTCTCTTAATAAATCATCCTATCAAGTTGCTATAGTGAAGGCAACCCAAAAGGACCATGCACAACCGGGTCATATACTTGCCTAATATAGTTGCAGCCTTAGACACTATTCCAACATATTCTGATTTCTATTTATTTATTTATTAGAAGCAAATACGATTTTCTCTCTACTGAATACTGCTAATGTAGTATAACATTATGGTTTTTTTCTTTATGGTCCGTTTATGATTTTTTTTACAGGTTTTAGAGGACAGACCTTTTAAAGCTTTACTACTCGAGTTTTAGAATCAATTAGAATAAATATTTTTGTGTACTATTTTGAATGAAATTTTAGTTTATGTATTTTTCAATAGAGTATAAATTTTTTGCTTAAATTTTTATGTCTTTTAGGGCCTATTTTTTTTTGTTAAATTGCACAGGGTCTCTAAAATCGCTCGACTGCCCTGCATATCAGATTGCCAAAATTTCTTTAGAACTATGTTTGGTGGCCCCCTCTTTTTCTTGGTGAGGTGGTTTTTATTTTCATCACTTAGATGTAGTTATTTAACTTCATAAACTTCAAACAATGATTTAGCTTATTCCTTAAAACACTATGATTTATCACACATGGATGGTGCTAAAACCATGATGTCTGCACTACGTACTAGAGGCCTATAATATTCCCTTGGTTGAACCTTGTGAAATATGATTGATTTGTTTTGTTTGCATGTTTTTTTTGCAATAAAGAAGCTTGTGAAGTGTTGGTGAACTTTCTCATTGTATGAAGTTTCCTCTATGTGTTTGAAGTCCCTGATGCTATATAGACATAAGAGTTTTAGCCCGAACATGAATGGTCAAGACAATGCAGTAAGAAAGTATGTGCACTAGAACATTACCTTAGGTAGTCATATGATTTTATAGCTAGGAGGAAAGTCCTTATGTAACACTCAAAAATTACAATAAATTTAGAATTTTCAAAATCAACCATTAATCAAAAGTGTTTACAAAATTCAAAGTCAAAGTCAACGGTCAAGGTCCAAAAGTCAATATTCCTTCAAAACGGAGTACGCCCAACGTACTCTGATGTTGACCAAAAACGGGGCGCTGACCGCGTACGCGCATCATACTACCATGTACACCCAACGTATGCAACCCAATCCCAAAACTGCATCTAGAGCTTATTCCATTAATCCCTTATGTCTAAAACTCAGATCCAAGCTCAAAATGATGTCCTAAGTCATTAAGTTTCCAACTTTATGACTTTGCATGGATATAAAGTGCTAAATGTCAAAACCCTGAGTTCTTAACCCAATAAGACCATATAACACATGCATGGGTTGCATACAGTACTCAAGATCATATTTTTATGCATCACAACACTCTGAAATGTCTAAAAGGATGACTCAAATGACTTAGAGTAACCCATAGTCATAATGCTAAGCTAATGGGCCCAAAATGTTCATAGCTTCAAGGCTAAGAAGATCTTAAACAAATCATTATCAAGTTTAGAGCTTTTTTACTTTAAAATGATGCCAAATGGCGACGAGATTCTGGATCTAAGGTGCCTCACTCTTCGAAGCCGGTCCTCTCTTTTTTCTCCTTCCTTCTAAATCACCAAAAAGACCCACAAAATATCAAGAACACTCTCAAGGAGGATTAAGGTCCTAGATGGACGAAATGGCAAGTGGAGGTTGAAGAGTGAATGAGAAATGAGGAGTTAATGATGTTTATATATCGACCAAACCCTAAAAATTAGGGTTTGAGGATCCTTCACATACGCCCTACGTATGCGGTGTACGCCTAACTTACTAAGGTCCGCCCAGGTATGCCCAACATACACGACGTACACCCAACATACTAAGTCTTTGGCCAAAATCATCAAAATACCACTATGAGCCATTTATGCAATCTTTCTCATGCACAAGTGTAAAAATGCAATATTCCTTCATACATCAGGTTAAAATTGAAAATACCTCATTATTAGGATGTTACAATTCTCCCCCACTTGAACTATACTTCGTCCTCGAAGTCCGATGCTGCAAATAACTTAGGATAATGATCCTGTATCTCCGTCTTCGGCTCCTAGGTCCACTCAAAGCCTCTCCGATGTTGCCACTAAACCTTTACCAAAGGTATATCCTTGTTGTGTAAGACCTTCATATTTCTATCCACTACTTCTACCTACCCCTCAATATAATTTAGGTGCTCATCAACCTGAATATCATCCAAAGGGACCACTGCCTTGTCGTCCAACACGCACTTCTGCAACTGCGAAACATGGAAAGTGCCGTGGATCTGGCTGAGCTCACTCGACAAATCCAACCGGTAGGCCACCCTTCCTAACCCGACGATCACACGAAACGGTCCAATATATCGGGGACTGAAACTCCCCTTCTTCCTGAAGCGTATCACACCCTTCCAGGGTGAGACCTTCAGTAACACCATATCGCTGACCTGGAACTCCAACTCTAATCGACGCCGATCGACATAGCTCTTCTGCCGACTCTAAGCTGTCTGCACTCTCTGGCTGATCTCTATAGTTTGGAGGACTACCTCAGTCCTGGCCATGACTCTGTGACCAACCTCTCCCCAAAAAAATAGGGTAAGGTATCTCTGATCATACAAAATCTGGAAGAGGGTGCACCAATGCTGGAGTGATAGCTGTTGTTGTAAGAAAACTCTGTAAGAGGTAGGTAGGAATCCTAACTCCCACCAAAATCTATGACACAAGCCCGTAACATATCCTCAAGTGTCTAGATGGTCCGCTCACTCTGGCCGTTGGTATGGGGATGATAAGCAGTGCTGAAATGTAGCCTCGTATCTAGTTCCTCGTGGAACTTATGCCAAAATCAGGAAGTAAACCGAACATCTCGATCTGATATAATGGAGACCGAAACCCCATGACGAGCAACAATCTCTTGAACATACACAACGACCAACTTCTTGGCCGAGGAGCTCTCCCGTATGGCCAAAAAGTGGGCACACTTGTTCAATTGATCCACGATGACCTAGATAGCATCAAAAAAGTTAGAAGTCTTCGGTAGCTTGGTGAAAAAATCCATGGTGATCTACTCCCACTTCCACATGGGAACTTCCAAAGGCTGCAACTTTCCATGCGACCTCTGATGCTCAACCTTGACCATCCTACATGTCAATCACCTCTCAACGTACCATACTATCTCCCTTTTCATACACGGCCACCAGTAACTTAGTCTCAAATCCCGATACATCTTTGTGGCTCCTGGGTGTATCGAATAGCGAGACTTATGTGCCTTCTCCAAAACTATCTGTCTGATCCCACCAGATTCCAGAACTCATACCCGACCACACCAGGTTAACAATCCCCGACTATCGGCGACCAATCTATTAATCTCGCTCCTGATCCTCTCCTGTTTCCATTTCTCCTTCTTGACGCCTTCTGCATGTGCTTGCTTGATGAAATCCAAAGTGGAGAATCAATAGATATCCTCATACACATACCCCAAACTGAAGATCCACCCGAATTACGGCTTAAAGCATCCCCGACCACATTCACTTTGCCTATATGGTAAAGGATCTCGTAGTCATAATCCTTGACCACGTCAAGCCACTTGTGTTGTCTCATGTTTAGGTTCGACTGGTCCATAAGATATCGCAAACTCTTGTGATCTGTGTAGATAGTACATCGGACCCTATACAAGTGGCGCCGCCATCTTGAGGGCAAACACTACTGCTCCCAAATCCAGATCATGAGTATGATATCGTGCCTCATGCGGCTTCATCCGCCGAGAAGCATATGCAATCACTCGCCCCCTATGCATAAGAAGCACCCCCAAACCTCTGATGGATACATCACAAAATACAATAAAATCCTCAACACCCTCTAGAAGGGTCAACACTGGGGCCTCGCATAACCTTTGTCGCAGTGTCTCAAACGCCATCTGCTACTCAGGGCCCCATCGGAAATGCTCGTCAGACGAGTGAGGGGTACAACAATCTTGGAAAAGTCTTGGATAAATCTTCGATAATATCCCGCTAAACCCAAGAAACTCTTGATCTTTGTGGGAGACTTCAGAACCTCCACTGCATCACGACCTTAATCTTGGCCGAATTGACCAAAATCCCGTTTTGGTTAACAAGGTGCCCCAGGAACTGGACCTCTCATAACCAAAACTCACACTTCGAGAACTTAGGTGTTGTTTGTTTTTCTATAAAAACCTCTTCAAACCACTTATTGCTGCGCGGCACAGCACACGCGCAACACTTTCCCTCTCGCAGCAGTTTGTTTTTTGAAAGACTTCAGACTACAAAACCTCTGCGCGTGTGCTGCGTGGCGCAACACTTGACTTGCCTCTTCTAACCTCTTCAGCTTTCATTTTTTCTAAGTGTTTTTTTAAGAAATTTTGTATAACTTTTTTTTTTTAAAATTTTTTTTTTTTAAACTTTGATTTTCTTAAATTTTTATTTAGGGATGTGATACAATTTATTTTTATAATTTCCACGATTTTTTTTAACTTGATTTTTTTTTTAAATTTTTTTACCGTTTTATTAATAATATTTTCAATTTCAGTTGCATCTTTTTTAATGTGTGTAATTTTATACGAACTTTGTAGACAACGTTTGCAATACTTTCTTAATTTTTTTATTATTTTCTTTTTTAATGTGTTTTAAAATTAGTTTTTTTTTTCTAGAATAAAACTATTAGCTTCTTTTACATTTTTTTAAGTTTTTTTTTAAAAAAAGTTTTATATTTTTGTTTTTTTACATGCTCTTTTTATTATTATTTCAATGTTTTAAGACTAGAATTATTAAATTTCGGTGTTGAGAACTATTTTCAGTTTATAAAATTAGTTTATTTAAATTTTAGTTTACTGCAACAGTCTGCAGATGTTAAAAAACAAACATGCTTCTTATTATAGGTTGCAGCCGTTTGTTCCACCTCTTCTGCTACAGAGGATTACAGAGGTGGTCCGCAGACTTCATGAATTTTCGCTTCAAAAAAACAAACAGCACCTTAGTGTACATCTGTTCTCACCTCAACACTCCTAAAAGCTCTCGAAGGTGCTCCTCATGTTGCTCCCTGGTCTTGGAATACACCAAGATATCATCAATAAAGACAGTAACTTATCGATCAAGCATCGACGTTCATACCCAATTCATCAAATCCATGAAAGTTGCAGGTGCATTGGTAAGCCCAAATGGCATCACCACGAACTCGTAATAACCATAATGAGTTTAGAATGCGATCTCCTCCACATCCCCCTCTCTGACTCTCATCTGATGATACCCTGACCTTAAGTCGATCTTAGAGAGCCAAGACATGCCCTGCAACTGATCGAAGAGGTCATCAATCTGTGGAAGGGGATACCAGTTCTTCACTGTCAACTTGTTCAACTCCCGGTAATCAATGCACATCCAGTGTGAACCATCCTTCTTATTGACAAACAAAATCGGTGCTCCCCACGACGAACTACTCGACCTGATGAACTACTTGCCTAACAGCTCCTGAAGCTAAGAGGACAACTCCTGCATATACGGTGGTGCTAATCGGTATGGTGCTTTTGTAGTCGGAGCCGCACCAGGGACTAAATCAATCCTGAACTCAACATGCCTCTTAAGAGGCACACCGGGTAACTCCTCCGAAATCACATCAGCAAACTCCCTAACAACCGACACATATGAAACTAAAGTCTGCTTCCCATCCCAAGTGTCAATCACATAGGTGTAACATCCCAATGATAAGTTATTTTCGATTTTAATTCTATACATGAAGGAATATGTAACATCCCGAATCTTGCAGGTATATCTTGAAAGCCCTTCTTCTTTTTATTAGTTATCATTGTTGGTCCCTGGAGTTGGTTGTGATGGGTCACAATAAGTATAAGGACTAAAGTGGCATCTTTGGGACTGGAAGTAGTACGCTGAGCGCACATAAGGGTACGCTAAGCATACTAGGCGCGCCCTAGTATGCTGGGCGTACACTCATGTACGCTGGGCGTACTTATGTCCGATGAAAACCCTAATATTTGGGGTTGAGGACTATATAATCACCTTTATGGCTCATTCCTTTGCTCATCCTCAGCCTCCATACCTCAGAAAACGTCCCAAACCCTAGAGTGTGTGAAGAAGTGTGAGCTAGTGTGCATTTTGGACCTTGGAAGTGAAGACAATACTTCAAGGAGCTAGAAGAGGAGAGCAAGGCTGTACATCTGAAGTTGTGTTGTGCCATTAAAGCTCCAAAAGGTAAAAAGATTGAAACTTTGTGCTTGCTTGTTTATGGATCTATACATTTAACTTTATGGAGGTCTTATGGTCCCAAGAGTCCCAAGAAGATGCATGTGATGTTTAGGCGAAATAAGTTGTCCTTTCAGACCTTAGGAGAGGTCCTAAGTGATAAAAATCAGTTCCCAAAGGCTAGATTTGTCCCATGCATGAAGTAAGAAGGTCTTAATGGGTTAAGACCATGAGTTAAGGACTTTCTGGACGTCCAAAGTGATAAAGTCCTAAACTTTATGGTCCCAAGGCGTATTTGATCGATGGATCTGGGATATGGGCTTAAGTGCTTAAGCCATTAAGAACTTATTAAGATTTTAGTAAAATCCAACGTACGGCCGACGTAAGTTCTGTACGCCCATCGTACGGGGTCAGCTATCCCGATGGCAGTCAGCGTAGAACGGCATTACGCCTAGCGTAACCACTAACCAGGGCGGTACGCCCCGCATACGCTCTCTGATTGGGCTCTTGTCATTTGGGCTTAGGGTTTGTGGTCTAAATAGATTTGGGCCTTGTTGGACTCTACAAAAAGCATATTTTGGGCCAGGTTATGTTAGTGGATCATGGAGATAGGTCTAATAAGGAGGTTGGGCCCAATTTAGTAAATTGGGCCAATAAAGGACTTTAGTGTATGGACCGTCAAGATAAGGACTTGGTGTTGGGCCTTGGCCCAACAAAAAGGAATGGACTTTATGAATAATATGGACACTTATTCAAGGGAGTAATGTCAAGTAATAACCTAGTATTTATTATGGCGTGTCAGCTCGGGATTTCCCGTGAGGCATCGGTTAGAAGTTCAGCATTTCGGCACTACTATTCAGGTGAGTTTACCTCACTATACTCAAGGGTCTAAGGCACCAAGGCCGACCCTTTGAATTTTTATTGGTTATGTTATGCTAGTATGATCTATTAGATCGGTATCCTAGAGGGTAGGATGATAGTATGTGATATGTGGTATGACCTATTGGTTAGATATCCTAGAGAGTAGGATAATATTATATGTTATGTGGTATATCAGTTTGTTGTCTATAGACTGTTTTGTGATTATCTGTTACATGTGCACCTGTTTGTTTATTGGTTGAGGCTTATCTACTTTGTGCGAAAGCCAATAGACCTGGGAATTCCAACCTGTTGGTTGAGGGCCTGGAGTATTCCATCCCAAGGATAACTGGACTCATAGTAGATTGGCATTCCAACCGAAAGGTTGAGGGCCTGGGGTATTCCATCCCGAGGATGATTGGACCCATAGTATATTGGCATTCCAATCGGAAGGTTGAAGGCCTGGGGTATTCTAACCCGATGGTTGATTGGACCCATAGTATGCTGTTTATGGTTATATTTGTGTTGTCTGAGTATGGGTATTTTGGGGGAAACTCACAAAGCTTTCGGGCTTACAGTATCAGTTTATTGTTTCAGGTACATCAGGGGATCGCGGCAAGGCAAAGGCGTGATCGTACATCTCCTCACATTTTGTTTAGATTTATGGGAAACTCTGATAAAGACTATTTTGAAAACAAATTTGTAATAACTCTCGGATTCAAATGTTTTGAAAAGTTTAAAATTTGGTTTAAATTTGATGGGTGTTACAGAATATTTCATTTCGACCCTTATGCATGAGAAAGATTGCTTAAATGGCCCATAGTGGCATTTTGGTGATTTTCTCCAAAGAGTTAGTACACTGGGTGTACTGGGGCGAACCTTAGTACGCTGGGCGTACCGCGTACACAGGGTGTACGCGATAATTCCTCAAACCCTAATTTTTATGGTTTGGTCCATATATAATCATCATTTTCGTCTCATCTCTCATTCCCTCATCTGCCTCCATCTGAGAACACGTCCCTCTAGCTAACCCTAAGTGAGAAGAGTCCATCTTGAGCTCATCTTTGTGTTTTGTTGCTATTCTTGAAGAAGAAGAATGTGGTGGGAAGACTTTGGATCTTGGAAGCAACTTGGATATGGGTTTCTCTCCTTTCTAGTAACCTCCAGGAGGTAAAAAGCTCATAGCTTGATCATCTTATCTTCTAGATCTAGATATTTCTTCATTTAGGAAATTTTTGGTCCCAACTATGATGATTCTTGAGCATGACATGCTCTTAGTCGAATAAGTTGTACTTTCAGACCTAATGAGGGGTCTTGAGTCATAAAAATGTGGTCTCGATGCTTGGTTTTTCCTCATGCATGCTTTAGAAGGTTTTAAGGTGTTAAGAAGTTGGGATTTTATGTATTAAGCCCTTAATGGGCCTGCAAAGTCATAAAGTTGGAAACTTTATGACTCTTAGTGGTATTTTGGCCTTGGATATGAAATTGGGACGTGGGAGCTTAATGCATTAGGCTCTTAATAAAGAAAAAGGAAGTCTGTGTGTACGTCATGTGTACACCACGCATATGAGGTCAACCACCCAACTCAGATCAAAGTTTGAGTACGCCCAATGTAGGAGTTGAGTACGCCCCACGTACTCAGCTAAGTGGACCAAGTTGACTCATTGAAATTGACCTTTGACCAAATTGACCTAAGGGTATTTTAGGTATTTTGAGCTAATTAATTGAGATTAGGTCATTAGTTTTGGTTTGGTGATCGTTGAGCTTATTTTCTGGACCGAGATTTATTCAGCGTGCATTCAGACTATAAGGTGAGTTTTCCTCACTGTACCCGTGGGCCGAAGGCACCAATGCCGACCTACTAGGTTATTTATCCGGATAGTGATATGATAGTTGTAGCTATTTAGTAGATCTTTATGATTTTCTGTATTTGCTGGTTCCGTGGTTATGCTTATTTGTTGCATATGTCGACATGTTGTGTTGGGTTGAGGCGGTCCTGCTTTGTGATGTAGGCCAAGACACCCGGGGATGACCAGATAGGCTGTAGGCCATACGAGGCGGTCCAGTTAGGCCGGCGTCCTGTGGAGCGGTTTGGATAGGCTATAAGCCCTGCAAGGTGGTCCAGTTATGTCGAAGGCTCGTAGAGCAGTCCAGATAGGTTGTAGGCCATGCGAGGCGGTCCAGTCAGGTTGGTTGTTCATATTGTATGCTTGTTTGTTATGGTATGATGGTACTTTGGGGAAACTCCCTAAGCATTGGCTTATAGTTTTAGTTTATGGTTTCAGGTACTTCCATGGATCGTGGGAAGGCGAAGGCGTAATCGTACTCAACTTCCTGTTTTTATGTCTTCGAGTATTGGGAAAAACTTTGATTTGAAATAATGCTGTTGAAACAACGACTCTTTTTGTAAACAATATTGATTCATGGTTGGTTTTGAAATTTTTAAATTTATTGTGATTTTTGGAGCGTTACAATAGGCAAGATAGCTCATACAACCATGCTGAATTTACTACCAAGCCTCGGCCGCCGAACAAAAACCTGACCGCATCCTGGTACCCTTCTCCATAGATAATCAGTTCTCCTCTACTTGTGGTTCGAACCACCACCCACTAACCCTCACAGTCTATCATCACACCAAATCTGCTCAACTAATCCATCCCTACTATAACGCATACGCCCCATGGGGGATAGGAATCAAATCAATTAGATAGGCGCCCTAAAGATTCCCAAGACACAACCATGAACCATTACGGCCTATAGATGCTAGCATAATGATTCTAACAATCTACTATACAAATGGCTATCCATTCAAAATTTAAACCGAGGATTAGAATTTCATACCTGTGATTTCTTGCGCTTCAACCTTGACCTCCTGCAGGACGACAGACATATGGCCTTACACTCCATTTGCTAACCAAGTAGGATAGTCAGGTTTGATATGACCCAACTAGTGACAGTGGAAACACATCTGCTTCTTCTTGCAGTCACGAAAGACATGCCCTCTCTCTTTCTCTCTCTCTCTCCACACTTATATCATTTAAACTTGTGACAAGAAAACCTGTGGGTTCCCCCATACTTCCCTTAGATATCATAGCTCCCTTGGCTTCCAGTACCCAAGTTAGCAGCCTCGGTCTATGTAACGCCCGTAGATCCGGGCTAGTCAATTTAGAGGCAATAGGGGTCGAAAACGACTTTTCGACAAAAGATTATTTAGAATAAATAATCTTAACCAAGTTGTAGAATATTTCTCAAGGTTTCCATACATATAAAGAACGCCGAAATCCGAGTTATAACGAAGAAGTTATGGCCCGTCGAAGTTTTACGGCAAAACCGGCACGGCACCGGGAAGCGTAAATAGTGAATTTACGATAGAGCGAGTTTTAGCCTTAACGATATAAACGAAAATAGTAGAGTATGTTAAACTAAGAACATCGATAAAAAGAACTCCCAAATCTGACTTCGTATGAAGAAGTTATGATTTTTCGAAGTTTCGGATTAGTGGTGTACAACCCGAAATTCGAATTTTAGTTCGAGCGGTTTTTGGCTTATGCGACCTAAATGAGAGTTGAAGATCTCATTAATAGGAACTCAACGGTAAAAAGACAGATGAAAACGGAGTCCGTATGAAGGAGTTACGAATTCTTCGCGGTCATTTAGCAGTCTAATATCCTCCTACTGTTAAATTTAAGATCGGTCAAGAATTAGCCGACGGAGTCTAAATGAAAGTTGTAGATATTGTTTTTTACCTACGCGTGGAAAAAAAACGTCAAGAAAGGAGCTCGTATGCGAGAGTTATGATTCTTCTAAGTCGGGAGGCTGCTGTGCGAAATCGGGTGACGTGGCGCAATCCTGGCCGTTGCTTCCTCCCTAAGGCTAGCCACCAGATGGTGACACCTGGCCATAAAACTCGACGAGTTTAAGGTAAACTCGATGAGTTTTGGTGATTTCCAACCTATAAAAAGGGTGCCAGGGCATCCTCATTTCTCACACCTTCTAACTTCTCTTTCTCTCTCTAGAATCTCTCTCTAAGCCTCCTTAAGCCCCCTAAAGTCTAGGAAAACCCCCTAGCACCCGAAGGAAGCCCCGAGGCTCCCGGAGTCCCGAGAAAAGGGGTCTTTTGACTCGGGAACGCTGCTCCAGCGAAGCCCGGTTTTCGAGAAAACCCGCTGTAAGTGAGCTACGCCTAACCTATCTTTAGTTTAGCTTACGTTTTAATATAGTAATGTTATTAGGACCTTATAATAAGTACTTGGGATATTATTATGGGTTATATAAGTATCGTTTAACTCTTATATAATAATAATAATAGCTAGACTATTAATTAATCGCGGTTATCGTTAGACTAAACCCTAGTGGCAATGATACTAGGTTTTGCCAAAGGGAAAGTGTGTTAAGAGTAACGAAGTGCTGTCCAAGCGCCGAGTGACCACCTACTCAAGTGAGTGCATAGTTACTTTCAGCTTACACATAGATATGAAGTATTTTATATAAATTACGTGCTATGTGTGCATATTATCTGAATACTTGCTATCTATGCTGGATGAACATTGTTATACATGTTTTCAATGATTTAAACTGTATATGTATTTTATATCTACAAAATGTGTTGGGTAAAACATGGGTAGATGTAATAGTTGATGTGTGACGAAATAAAATAATGAGAGGCCTCGTTATAGATGTTATTGATGAATCAGTCATCTAGCGGAGTATAGATGACGACCACAGACTATTCTAGACAGTCCAGTGGAACACTAGCAGGCTCGCAACCTGTAGGAGTTTATTCGAACTGTGTGTTTATTTGAACTGTGTGCTCACCAGATGTACTCCATCCCCCACATGGTTGCCTCAAGGACATTTATTACTGAGGAATCCCCTTAGCAGTAGTGTCCGTCCCGATGCTAATCCTTAGGGTAGGTCCCTTATGATAAATGCTTAGGGACGTAATGTGAGGATAACGGGAACGGGTAATCGGGTTTGTTTAATTTAATGAAGTTAATAAACTTATTTATTGTGGGTTGAAAACCCTATGTGCTCACCAGGCTCCCAAGCCTGACCCACTCAGTTTCTTGTATTACAGGTAGTGGCGCATGAGCATAGATGTGATGTCTTGGGATGAGAGATTAATCGGATATAGGCCTGTAGATATGAAATAATGTAGTAAGGCTTATATTGTACTGTTTATGCTTTTGATCTGTACGAACATGACATCCCAAGTCTTTTAATGAAATACATTTCTATGGAAATGCTTTTGATAAATCTTTATCATATTTTGTTTTGGGACAAATCCGCAACACTTTTATTTAAAATGTTACTCTGATTTTTAAACAAAGCATAAACAAATCGGTTTTTTCTGGCCGTGATTTTGGGGATGTCGCAGTCTACTCGTCCTTCACTGAAAGATCCCTCCTCCCCTTTCCTAGTTGTGTCCCCTCATCAATATCTCCCCCAGTAGTCCTCTCAACAGCACCTCTTGCAGTCTACAAAGCTGCAGTTCATTCCTCGAACTTGGCAATTAACTTGCCAGTGATCTGATCCACGATACCAGACAATTCTTCCTGCAATATCTGCGAAACCTCAATGCTAATCATTTCCCAAATCTAATCAATAGTCAACCCCGGCCTATCCTGGCCATCAGCTCGAGATTCCGAACCACATCCCCTCGGAAACTCCATATTGCAAATGAATCAAGAGCATCATAAACGCCACAACAAATATTGCTACAATCACTTGATGAGACTACCCCTCGGGGTTTGTGACTTCCTTGCTATGTGTACTGGTCCTGTATTTTTAGTAGTATGGGCCCATACTAACTTCCATACCTACTGTATTTGTTTCAAGGATCATCGCAACCACCTAAAACAATTTCAACAACTAAGATACACATACATCCTATCCTCGCTCTCTCGAGAGTAACTAATCATTCCAAAACTAGCCTGCTACATCCAAAACCACTCATAATGGTTCTTCCAACACTTGCTAAAAAGTGCAACATGAGCATTACATACTCCCTAGGTTATCCTAGGATCCACACCCCATCAATTTCCAAACGACCCCCATTGGTGTCATTTAACTATTGTATGAATACAATCACATGCTACATAACTTAAATAATCTTAGATCAAAAGATTCAACCGTACAACGGTTGGACTCAGACAAGAGCTACACAATAAAACCAAATCCCTTATTCTAAAATTATTTAACCGGTGCAGCATGTGACTTAACGTATTCAATTAATAGTTAATTCACACCCAAAAGTGTCCTACAACAATAAGCAAGAAAACCCTATAGGAAATAAGGCATTATACATCAGACAATTCTATCATGCAATTCCTGAAGATCCCTATCCTACAACTAGCATGCTGATCTAATACAAACATAATATCAAATAATAGTGTGGTAACTTGGGGTATACTTTCTTGCTCCGGTTGATCGTACACATCACATCCTTTATTACTTATTTTGAAAACCATTTAAAAACTTTTTGCAGTTCCCTAGTTTGAGTCTGGATTCACACAAATGTTCATCCAATTCTCTCAAACCAAGGCTCTGATACCAACTTGTAACACCAAAAAATCACAGTAAATTAAAAAATTTCAAAATCAGCCATTAATCAACATTGTTTACAAAAATTGCCATTGTTTCAAAAGCATTATTTCAAATCAGAGTTTTCCCAAGACCGAGTGACATAAAATAGGAAGCTGTGTACGATTACGCCTTCGCTTTCCCACAATCCTCTAAAGTACCTGAAACCATAAACTAAAACTGTAAGAAAAAGCTTACTGAGTTCCCCCAAAGTACCAACACACACATACATATAATAGCATATACTAGGTCCACATCGTATGTCTGGAATACCTCTAGAAGGTCCTCTTCATAAATCTAGATTACCCCTGTGCCCACAGTATGAGTCTGGCATGCCTATCGGGACCTCATATCATATTTGGATTTCTCTCAAGCCCACAACATAAGGCTGGATTGCCCTTGGGGCCCATATCTTATGTCTGGATTGCTCTGGGTTTGTCGGCTACCGTACAAAGTAGTACAACCCCAACCCAACCCAATATATCGACATATGAAACAGATAAACTTAAACACAAAACCATCAAATAGAGATAATCATGTAGGTCTACTACTTAGCCAAATACCAGTATATCATTATCCTATAACCAAGATACATAAACTATTGGGCCGACAATGGTGCCTTCGACCCACGGTACTGTAACACTCCATTTTGAATAGCTTCATTATTCGGGGTCGTGGCTCGATCATCAGTTATCATAAGGCTTAGGGCCTTTGGGAAGAAAGGTTTAGGCCCATTTGGATGTGGGTAATATTGGTTATGTGATGAAAGGGTTCGGTTTGTGCTTTAGAGCCCAAGGGTATCGGTAATGGCATTGGTTCAGGACTTTTATGAATTTTGGATTTGATTTCGATTGGTTTTCAGGAAAAAGTAAGTTGATAGGAGTGTAGGGGGTATCGTTACCTTTCTGTGGATAAAAAGAACATTGAAAATGGATAAGGGATGTAAAAGTTATGATCATTTGAAGTTAGAAGGGTTTCGGACCAAGCCGGGTATGCGGGGTGTACTAGGAGGGAACACATGGCGTTCATGGGTGAAATGGATGCATACACTTTTGGAGAACACTAAGCGTTCGTTAGGAACACAGGGCGTTCGTAGGCCAAATGAAAACCCTAATTTAAGGTCTTGAACCCCATTTAAAGACCTTAAGTCACCTCCAATCCTCATTTCATTTAACATCCATCTTATATAACCCTAAGAACGAAACCCTATCCTCCATTTGAGTGATTCTTGAGCTTCAAAGTGATTTTTGTGTATTTTGGCGCTTGTGGAGAAAGAAGGAACTTCTTGAAGAGTCATTGTTTGATTTAGAGCTTTTGTATCTAGGCCTTGTGCACCTAGATCTATCTTCTGGAGGTATAAAGTCTCAACCTTGATAACTCTTTCATGTAGATCTAGCTAAGTGGTATTTTGTTATGGTTTTGGTCCCTTTGAGGTGGTTCTTGTGAGTAGAAGTTACTCCAGAACCTTCTAGCTTTATATTTGGTCCTTGTTGGGGATATGGAGCCATAAAGTTTGGATCTTGATGAGTATAAACCTTCCATGCATGATTTGGTAATCTTTTAGTGAAGCTTGGGACTTAGGGTTTTGATTTAGGTCCCATTAAGTCATGCTAA
Source organism: Lactuca sativa (assembly GCF_002870075.4). Taxonomy (NCBI): domain Eukaryota; kingdom Viridiplantae; phylum Streptophyta; class Magnoliopsida; order Asterales; family Asteraceae; genus Lactuca; species Lactuca sativa. Next base: position 30,294,461 of record NC_056631.2, on the reverse strand, counting down.
GTCATAAATTCAGGAACTTTATGACTTAATAAGTCCCTTTGATTCAGATCTAGAAGTTTAGATGGAGGTATTAAGGTATTAAGAAGTTTTTAAGACATTTTGGGGGTGAATTTAACCTTTGGAGTTCATCTTTGGTGTTGGGATTCATTAAGCCATGAAAAGGCTTAAAGCCTTCGACTTTATGGATCAAGTCACTTATATTTAGCTATTCTGAGGTGTTAGATGTTTGGCTTAAAGGATTAAGTCATAGGAATGAATTTTGGGTGGCCGCCGGGAAAGTAGTGCGTACCACTAGGGAATGCCGCACGTTCCGGCTATGATGCCTGTTTTTGGACCACTGATGTACGTCGTACGTACAAGCCATGTATGCCGTGCGTACGGCTGATCATATGGGAATTGGGATTTTTGGATCATTAGACTTGGGGATTTGATTTTGGGCTTAATTGGTTGGGCTGAGGACTTTCATTAAAGTTGTATTTATTTATTGGGCTTGCATTGTTGAGACTTAGTGGGCCCAATAGGCTTGGGCTATTAGTGGGCCTGATAAAACATCCCAAAAATTTCAACAAATTTTTAGCTTTTCAAAACAACCCATTCACTAAAGAGGTATTTACATAAACCATTGTTTCTAAAACATTATTTAAAATTCGAAATCATTTACAACGTAGTTTTCAAAACATTTTTATTATCAGAGTTTCCCAGAAATCATAAGTCCCAAAAACATGACGATGTGTACGGTCACACCTTCACCTTGCCACGGTCCATTGAAGTGCCTGAAACCATAAACCAAAACTGTAAGCACGAAGCTTACTGAGTTCCCTAAAATACCAACACACAAACAAATAACACATATATATAACAAACAACATGCATACTCAACCTTCATCCTGTCTGGACCACCCCACTGGGCCTTCAACCTGTTGGGACCGCTCTTAGAACCTTCAGCATGTCTGGACCACCTTACCATGCCTTCAACCTATCTGGACCGTTCTCCGGGCCTTCGGATTGACTGGTACGCCCCACTGGCCTACAACCTATCCGGGTCGCCCTGGGTCTGTTGGCCTTCAACACTAAGCAGGACCGCCTCAACCCAACATACACACCTACCATGTCGACATATACATAACAGATAAGCATACATATAAAATACCAATATAAATATCATCGGGTTTCTTGAGTGGCAACATAAATCAGTATAGTCTCAACCCAACCACACTACATTAACACATGCGAATGGTAAACATATAGCTAGAAAAAATAATAGGTAGATCTAACAGATCACTAAGAATAACATCATCCTATCTACCAGGATACAGATCTAATAAATCACCACAAAAATCAATCATACTGTAAACCAGGATAACAATCCAAGGGTCGGCCTTGGTGCCTTCGACCCGTAAGTACAATGAGGAAAACTCACCTCACAAGCTGCACATATCTAACAAGGCCTGACTCCAAATCTCAGCTCTCTACTTAATTCCTACAACCACCGAGTGACCAATTTTTATCAAAATCCAAAAATACCCAAAGTACCTTTAAGGTCAAACTTAGCTAAAAGGTCAAAGGGGCAAGAAATGTCAGCTCGGCTTGACTGCCACGTCGTGGTACCCTTGTACCATGTTGTGGTGCTGGATACGAAAAAACAGTCGTGAACCATCCTGTCACCATGTCGTGGTGGCCTTGATACGTCGTGGTTATAAGGTTTTCACCAACTTACTGCATTTAGCCACCTCATTTGATTCCAAAAGGTGTCTAACTCAGATCTGGTCCAAAATAGGGTCTATATGGATAAAGTTTCCAACTTTATCCAATAGAACCCTCCAAATGCATAGATCTCGACTTTTAAAGTCTAAAACACTTCATGGCTTCACCAATAATAGTCCAATCCATGGGGTTACTTGACCAAAAGCTACAAGAGAGTCTCCAACACCATAAAAGTTGGTGCTTTTCAGACATGCATGTCCAATGCATGTCTTGAACTCTTATTAGGTCAAAATAGGGCAAAAAGGCCAAGATTTCATGTATGACCCTCAAACTCAATTCTATACTAGATCCAAATGCTCCAAATGGCCTGGAGACTCCTAAAGTTGCAAGCTTTATGAAGTTCAACAACCCAAGGTAACAAGACCTAGGGAAAGAAAGGGAAAAATCCATAGATCTAATCATAAACTCATCAAGATGAAGACTTTATACCTCCTTGAGATGCTAGAGGAAGGTGAAATACTAGATCGTCTTTGCCTTGAACTCCCAATGAGGTCTTCCACCACGTTTTCCTTCACAAATACCAAAAACTCACACTTTTAAGGCTAAGAATCACAAAATGGCTCTAGGGTTTGCAAGGGACGATTTTTGAGAGATGGAGGCTGATGGGAGGAGGCTAGAAGGGAGCTAAGGATCTTTAAATAAGGCTCATCCCTTAAACTTTAGGGTTTTCCCCAACAGCCACTACCACGTCGTGGTGGTTCATTAAATCCCGCGGCCCAAAACTCCTCGCTACGTCGTGGTTTCCAAAGAAGATTACCATATATACTCGAAGATAATACCATACATGGAACCGGGTGTTACACCTGATTAGTCAGACCATTTATGGATTAATTGACTTGGTTTGAAACTCAATTGTTAATTGGGTGTTGTTTTTTTGATAGTGCGAGGTTTCTAGAGGATCTGCAATTAGAGATTATTCGTGGGTTCAACTGTTGATGTGAGTTTTCCTCACTGTACTTATGGGTCGAAGGCACCAAAGTCGGTCCTTTGGATTGTTATCCTGGTTTATCGTATGATTGAGTACTGTGGTGATCTGTTAGATCTGCCTATTATCTGTTTTGGTTATATGTTTACCGGTCGCATGTGTTGATGTAGTGTGGCTGGGTTGAGACTGTACTGCTTTGTGCTGCTATTCAACAAACCCGGTGATATTTATATTGGTATGTTATATGTATGCTTATCTGTTATGTATATGTCGACATGGTTTGTGTGTATGGTTGGGTTGAGGCGGTCCTGCTTAGTGTTGAAGGCTAACAGGCCCAGGGTGGCCCAGATAGGCTGTAGGTCAATGGGGCGTACCAGTTAGGCCAAATGCCCGAAGAACGGTCCGGACAGGCTGAAGGCCCGATGAGTCGGTCCAGACATGCTTAAGGTTCCGTGAGTGGTCCAGAAAGGCTGAAGGCCTGGTGAGGCGTACCAGACATGTTGAAGGTTCTGTGAGCGGTCTAGAACTGAAGGCCTAGTGAGGCGGTCCAGACAGACTAAAGGCTCTGTATTCATGTTGTTTGTTGTATATATGCTATTTGTCTGTGTGTTGGTATTTTGGGGGAATTCATTAGGCTTCGTGCTTATAGTTTTGTTATGGTTTCAGGTTCTTCGGATGATTCGTGGCAAGGCGAAGGCATTACCGTACACGTCATTGGTATTACAATAGATTGTATCTTGGGAGACTCTGATTTTAGATCATATTTTGGGAATCAATGTTTTTGTAAACACTTTGTTAATAAATAGGTTATTTTGAAAAGTTTAAATTTGCTGAAATTTTTGGGATGTTATAGATACAGTGAGGAACACTCACCTCTCAGTCTGACGAATAGCTGAACAATACACTGCTCCGAATACCAGGTCTACAAGTCACACATTCAACAGATAGAGACCAAGGCTTAACTATAGCTCAAAATACCCAAAATATCCTTACGTCAAACTTGGTCAACCCTGATCAAAGTCAAAGTCAACGGTCAAGGTCCAAAAGTCAATCTTCCTTCCCAGTGGAGTACACCCTGTGTACCAAGATAGTACACCCAATGTGCTCTGATGTTGACAAAAAATGGGGCGCTGACCGCGTATGCTTAACATACCACCATATGCGCCCAACGTATGCAGCCCAATCCCAAAACTCCATTTAGAGCTTATTACATTAATCCCTTATGTCCAAAACTCAGATCCAAGCCCAAAATGATGTCCTAAGTCATAAAGTTCCCAACTTTATGACTTTGCATGGCTATAAAGTGCTAAATGTCCAAAACCCTAAGTTCTTAACGCAATAAGACCATCTAACACATGCATGGGTTACATGCAACTCTCAAGATCATATTTTTATGCTTCACAACACTTTGAGATGTCTAAAAGGATGGCTCAAATGACTTAGAGTAACCCATACTCATACTGCCAAGCTAATGGGACCAAATGTTCACAACTTCAAGGCTAACAAGATATTAAACAAATCATCATCAAGTTCAAATCTTTTTAACTTAAAATGATTCCAAACGGTGATGAGATTCTGGATCTAAGGTGCCTCATTCTTCTAAGGTGGTCCTCTCTTCTTCTCCTTCCTTTTAAACCACCAAAAGTACCCACAAAATCTCAAGAACACTCTCAAGGAGGATTAGGGTTCTAGATGGACGAAATGGAAAGTGAAGACTGAAGAGTGAATGAGAAATGAGGAGTTAATGATGTTTATATATGGACCAAACCCTAAAAATTTGGGTTTGGCGATCCTTCACGTACGCCCTACGTACATGGTGTACGCCCAACGTACAAAGGTCTGCCCAAGTACGCCCAACGTACACAACGTACGCCTAACGTACTAAGTCTTTGGCAAAAATCACAAAAATGCCACTTTGGACCATTTATGCAATCTTTCTCATGTACAAGGGTTAGAATGCAATATTTCTTCATACATCAGGTTAAAATTGAAAATACCTCATCATCGGGATGTTACACCTTAGAGGTAGTTGGTATTGTTTGATCTCCGCTCTCCATAAGGAGAATGAGGCTCTTTAATATTGAAAGTTGTGTTGGTTAACGTATGTTAAACATAGCTTTTTATACTGAAACGAGAATTCAAAAAAAAAAACATAAAATGATCAATAGTGACTCCTTTTAAGTTAGGCACGGTCTTGACCTCAGCCGTGGATCCCCTTGGGATCGACCTTGGCCTTTGGATCCCTTGGATTAGTCTAGTGACAGATCTAGGATTTAGATAGGTTGGGGGCACAAAGATATTCAAATACAATACTTTTTTTTTTGTTTGGTCAAGTCAAATGGTTCATGATATACTATTACTAATTACCAATGTTGTAAAAATCTCGAGTAGGTTCCGATTAATTTCTGATTAATCCTAGGTGGTACCCGACTGACTAGAAGGTGCCTAGCGATTAATCTATGCCTATAAAATGAACAAACAGTAGCAAACGATGAAATTTTATCAATTTGAAAAAGTTCTATCTCAATATAAATTATTTGATGAATGATTTGTGTTGTATTATTCATATTAACCTATTTTGTTATGATATTAGTGTTAGTTAAGAACTTTAATATTAGTCATATTTAAATTTTGAAACTTGAACTAATTAGCAATTTGTGGTTCCCGCTTAATCTTTCGATTAATCCCTTAACCCCAGTCCACCGACTAGCTAACGTCGAACGTTTTTTACAACCTTGCTAATTACTAATTATAAATTATAGAAAATATACAAAACTCATTTTATTTTGAGTTGGGAACAACAGTTAAATAAAAACCAAATTTAAGGATGTTTATGGGAAAATTTCAAAAAATGGTTTAAAATTGTAATTGTGAATAAAGTTTATGGTAAAATTACAAATTTATCGCTTGTTGGAGGCATCTCCGCACACTAAGCTTTTCTTGTGTCCACCTTGGTTTCGGTCTCGGTGTTGGCTAGTCTTGGGCTCGACTTCGGTCATGGCCACGCTTGATTATGATTTGTGTCTGCGAAAGTTGAGTGTGATATGTGTGATCTGATTATTTATTTTTTATGTTGAAATTAATATGATTTGGTTTTTGATTATTTTTCAACAAAATGTAAAAAAGTTATTCAAAATATAAATGTACAATTTATTAAGATTTAAGACTAACGTATGGTGTATAGCCTTTATTTTTGTATATTGCTCAAATATAATAATAATAATATATAAAAGAAGGATAAGCATGTAAATTTTTAGCAATAATTTTGCAGATAATCTAAAACTGGTATTTGATTCATAACCAAAAGGTCCAAAAAGGAGCACAAATCCTTAGAAATATATCTCCAAGGAGGATGATTGGATTAAAAACGATAAAAGAGGGTAAAATACGTAGATCTATGCAAATGGTACAAAGTGTGGTTAATGGAAGCCCTGGGAGCAGAAACCGATTTCCTTCGAAACAGGTTGATTTTCTTACTTTCTCGTCAGGTAGAAAGAATCACAAACATTTTACGTCAAATCGAACCCCTAGTTTTTTCTTCTTCTTCCCCCCTTTAACACCGATTCAATATTTATGCTTCTTTGGATATCATTAATTTGTTTGGTTGTTGACATGGATTTATGATTACGAGGTAATTTTTTATATGCATTTCGGAGTTTCATGTATATTGCGTTTCTCTGCTTAATTGGTTATGGGAGCATAAATTTTAGTCATTTTCCTTAGAAGAATCGTCACTAGGTTTTTCCATTTTCATGCAACTATTTTACAATCTTTCTCCATTATGCAGGAATTCTTTTGTGTAAAATCATAGACACGAGAATCTTGTTGGCTGAAAATATAGACAGAGAGCATATACATATTGTTGGATTATTATGCCCACAGTTTAAATGTTCACTTGCTGTGGAGGTGCCAAAGAGGACACCGTTCACGATTCACCTGCAAGTAATAACAATGCAGCACCACCTCGAGGACCCCCTTCTGGAAGAGTAGGAGGAGGTAATTTCCTTTTCTTACATTACATTATGGGGACAAAATATGTACCTTTTTATAGGGTTTAACGTGAAAAGGTGAAAAGATTATGCATAATTATGAATTATGATGGTTGTTGTAGGAAGTACAAGAGGAGAGCCAAGGGCTAGTGGAGCAGGAAGAAGTGGGGCTCCTCCGAAAATCCTACCCATTGAAACACCAACATTGTCGTTGGATGAGCTCAATAAAATGACTGATAATTTTGGTTCCAGGGCTTTGATTGGAGAAGGTGCTTACTGTCAGGTTTTCCATGGAAAGCTAAGCGACGGCCAAGAAGTAGTAGTAAAGAAGCTCGATGCCAGCTCATCATCAGAGCTTGACACTGATTTCACAGACCAGGTAATCTTTCATTTCATGTCATATCATTTTTTTCAATGTGTTTTATCATCAGTGCTTGACTCTGATTTCACAGACCAGGTAATCTTTCATTTCATGTCATATCATTTTTTTCAATGTGTTTTATCATCAGTGCTTGACTCTGATTTCACAGACCATGTAATCTGTCATGTCATGTAAGTAATAAACTAAACAAACTCCTTCTTGTGTTTGGAAGAAACAAAACTAAATCAAACAGAAAAAAAGGAATAAGTTTATTGTTAACAAAGTTAAACTAAATAGAAGCACTGAAATTGCATTAACAAAACAAACAACTACAACTATTTATACTAATTAAGATAGTATTCTACCAAACTCTAAATCTAAAAGATGAACTCAATAAAATAGAAACCTTATCAAACTCTAAAACAATAAAATAAAACTTAAATATGGAACTTTCCTAAAATGCCCTTGCTTTAATATCCGATTAACCCAACAATCACCCCCTTAATCGGATTTGTCATACGAGCCACTCGTTGTTCAAAACAATGCCGATTCCTCTTCAATTAGACTCACTTCTTCTTTTTCCCATTTAGGACACTCGTTTTTATAGTGACCAAGCTCACCACATTTGTAACATCTAACGTGACTTTTATCCAGGACACGTTCATTACCATCTCGACTTCTCCCGGACCCCCGACCTCTTCCCCGGTCACATCCAAAGTCATCCCGATTTGAACGTCCATTGCCACAATACTTACAAACATGTGATTTTTCCTCAATAGCCAACAATAACCCACCTTGAATGTCCTCCACTTTCTCGGTTCCTCTTATACGCTCCTCATATGCCTTCAATCTACCACCCGCTTCATCGAATAACATTGAATCCAACTCGAAACATTGCTCTATTGAAGCTACGATTTGAAGAAACGACTTAGGGATTAAACCTACTAACCTTTTTACCAAATCACCTTCTTCAAGCTCATATCCAAGACTCTTTGCTTTTGAAGCTAAATCGGATAATTTTGTCACAAAATCATTGACCGTTTCACCCTCCTTCATGCGCAAACTTCCAAGCTCTCTCTTTAACGTTGCAAGTCGAGCCGTTCTCACCCGATCCACTCCCAAATACCGTGTTTTCAGCCCATCCCACACTTTCGTTGGTTCGGTGTAACTTGCCATTTGCAACACCATGTCTTCGGGTATCGCTTGAAACAAAAAGGCAAGAACTTGTTTTGACTTCTTTTGATCCGATGCTTCACCTAACGCCTTTGGTTCGACCGTCTCCCATATGCCGTGTGCATCCATAATCGACTTGACTTTGACTGCCCATACCAAATAATTCGTTGGAGTCAAAACCAGAACTTGATACGTCATCGAACCTCCTTCTTTAACCAACGACATCATTTTCTCCTTAACCCCGACTTCTTTAATCAAACATGTTCCGAGAGCACTCTTCCACCAGACAACAAGACAAGGTCACGACCACCTTTACCGTCTTCCGTCACCCGCAAAACGAACTAAATCAAAACAACCTGCTTTGACGTCTTCCCGTCCGTTTATTTCGCGCCTCTGGTTAGTCTCTCACAAGCCCGATTAAAAGAAACCGGGGTTGATTGTAATTAACCTCGAATCAAACCCCTTTCAACGAAACCGCTCTGATACCAAGTGTAAGTAATAAACTAAACAAATTCCTTCTTGTGTTTGGAAGAAACAAAACTAAATGAAACAGAAAAAAAAGAGAACAAGTTTCTTGCTAACAAAGTTAAACCGAATAGAAGCACTGAAATCGCATTAACAAAACAAACAAAAACAACTATTTATACTAATTAAGATAGTATCCTATTCAAACTCTAAATCTAAAAGATGAACTCAATAAAATAGAAACCTTATCAAACTCTAAAACAATAAAATAAAACTTAAATATGGAACTTTCCTAAAATGCCCTTGCTTTAATATCCAATTAACCCAACAGTCATATCAATTCCAATTTCACTTCCAATTTCCAATGATTAATCTTTGAAAGATTTATTAATTTGTCACATCAGGTTTCACTAACCTTTATTTAACAACCTAGCTATTATTAAAACCCTTCTCTACTAGATTAACATTTTCAAAAAAAATTCTTTTAAAACTTAACTGATTTAGAGTAAATTACATGAATGGTTCCTGTAGTTTAGTCTAATTTGCACGCTTGGTTTCTAACTTATTTTTTTTAACTCTGAAGGTCCTTACTGTTTGTTTTTGGTGCACACTTGGTCCCTATCTGACCTAAAAAGACTATTATGCCCTTATTACTTTCATTTTTAATCAGTTTTATTACTTGTGTATTTCTTTTTTAATTTATTATTAATCTAGAAATTACACACAATCCATTTATCCTCATTACTATTTCATCCAGGTTTCTTTCTTTTTAGAGTAAAACGCCATCGGAAAACAAAAACCACGTCGAATCCATTCAAACCAAAAATTAGATCTAAAATCAAAATTGGATATCAAATCCAAAATAGAAATTAAAACTAAAATCTAAACTAGAATCGGTTCATTAAAGCCGGACATTCAATCTAATCAAACTAGAATAAAAAACACACATTTGGTTTGAATATATTTCTGATATGATTTGTGGTCAAAACTAGGAAAATAAATATGGATCTGACAGGTTCATCACTGAAGCTCGAGTAGTAGAGACGGTGTCATTGTTAGTGAATAAAGATGCAGAGGTTACAAAAGGTGTAGGAGGTCGATTTGAAGATCAAAACCAAAAGCCTTGGTGAGGGTGCAATAGCATGTTACAGAGGTCAGATTAGTGAAGTTGCCTTCATCACTAGTTACGGTGAAGGACGATGGCAGACGTTAGATAAGAGAAAACAAAATGAGATTTGTTGGAGTCATTGACATCTCTATCAGTATCCTCAACAATAGACTCCTTTCCATTACCATTCTCATTCACTTTTGTACGCATACATGGGTCATAAAGGGGAAACCTAGATGAACTCTTTTTTCAAAATTGCCCACCTCTATCTTTGGAGGTCGTAGATAAAGGTTAGGTGTGTCCATGCTTCCACCACCATTGGTAATCAATGGAGATCGATGATGACCTGGCGGAGTCATCCAAGGAATTAGAGTCATTTGAATATGGCTTGATCATCGTTGAACTATATCTTCGATTCCTGTAACATGGTTGTTGGCAGCAGATTTCATGCTTCCACCACCATTGGTAATCAATGGAGATTGATGATGAACTGGCGGAGTCATCCAAGGAATTAGAGTCATTTGAATATGGCTTGATCATCGTTGAACTATATCTTCGATACCTGCAACATGGTTGTTGGCGGTAGCAGATTTCATGCTTCCACCATCATTGGTAATCAATGGAGATCGATGATGACCTGACGGAGTCATCCAAGGAATTAGAGTCATTTGAATATGGCTTGATCATCGTTGAACTATATCTTCGATACCTGCAACATGGTTGTTGGCGGTAAAAGATTTCGATTCATGCAACAAGATTGCCGACGATTTTTGATCGATTTAGGACTGAGTTTAGAGAAGAGGGAGGTCTTTCATTTTAGGGAAGAGAAACGTATAGAAGATAAAGTGAGCTTTAGGGGTGGTTAAACATTTTTTTAATAAAAAGAAATAATAAAGGACAATATAGTCTTTTTATGTTTGGTAGAGACTAAACGCGCAATAAAAACATACTATAGAGACCATCCGAGTTAAAAAGATAAGTTAGGACCAAACGAACAAAGTAGCCTAAACCACAGGGACCATTCGTGTAATTTACTCATTGATTTATCATCATCTATCTTAGATATTTTTTAAGGGTTATTGTCACTGTAGACCAACAATCATTCGTATATTAATTTAAATGGCCCCTCATGACTTTTTTTTTGGCCTTTGAAGGGTACAAATTCATGTTTTTAGGGTTTAAAAGTCCTTCTGAAAAAACTAAAGGGGTCACATGGTGAACCCCTTCCTAATTTACAGGTTTAAAGTTAAAAAATGCCACCTCATCAGACAGGACCCTTATCAATTAAGATCTCTCTCTTGCTCTCTCTCATCCCCACACCACCGGAAAGCCCTGATCCCCCGTTTCCTTCCACCGATGACTGCCTCTATTATTCCATTTACCCTTTGTTCCAACACCGCCACTAATCCACCATCATCTGCCACCAGAATCGTCCACCATGTTTAAGAAAAAAGATTCCAGATCTGGTTTAGGATTTTAAGCTATCGAACCAGTTAAATCTGTTATTCCTTTGTAAAGCTCTTCGAGGGTACATGGAAGATTAGCTCATTCGACTCGGAACCAAATGATTTCCAATATGATATATGGACCAACGCTCCTACAAGTGTTCTTCAACGAAAATATACTTTCCTAAGATTAATGGGTTTAAGCTCTGACGAAAACGATAAGATTTTGTGTAACAATGCAGTTGACGATGACGTGGTGATATGGGAAATCGAAATCGAAGATAGAATTATGCAGACTAATGGAGTTGTGTTGAGAGCCCTCATTAAAGAAGATGAATACATCACCGCCACCGTCTCTACTAGAAAAGGATGAACCACCGCTTTCGTCACTTCCTCCAAATGAATTACTATAAAACTTGATGCCTCTCGTACTGGACAGATCTACATTGCTTCCCACTCACCTTAACCTCGAATGTGTGAAAGTTTCATCGTCACATAGTAAAAGGGTTTGTCTGATTTGAAAGATTTAATTAATACAAGAGATTTGTTTCTTGAGCTCTATTCTTTCATCACTTTAAATGGCAAATCTGTGTTCACAAATTGAAAAAGTATTAAGGGAAATGGATTTGATTTCCAAAGGCGTCAATCAAATTGTGGGTTCGTAAATTACCTAAAGAACAAACTGGATGTTTGAAGCATCCATTTGGTGCATAGAAAATGACCTGAACGATTGAATTTGGAGGAGGAGAGAGAAGTGAAAAGACAAGCAAGTCACAGATTTGAAGACGATTTTCTTTAATGAACTTGACCCATCTATCCATGAAGTAGTATATGTCTTTGAATTTACATATTTGATACTCCATTCAACAATAGATTTGTTCTTGAGAACAACTGTTGCTCTCTTGTTGTTGTCCTTTTCCAAATACTTCTCGGCAAAAGCAGGGGGCAATGGCTGCAAAATATGATGAATAACTAAAGATCTGTGTGATGAGAAACAACAAAAATGGTGTTATATATATATATATATATATATATATATATATATATATATATATATATATATATATATGTATGTTTGTATGTATGTATGTATGTATGTATGTATGGGTTCACAAGGGTAGTCATCAGAGTCGTTGGTTAATATCTTGAAGAAGGAAGCTTCATATATCTCCATATTTGAAATTAATCTTTGATCACTATATATAATAAAACAAGTTATGTACAACTCAAAGAATCTCTAGTACATATGCTTTATGAGTTTCGAGGGTTTTTCTTCCAATAAATCGATACGAATATTCGGGCTGATAATCGAAATGCGCGGACATAATACAACTCACCTCATGAAATGGAGGTGACGAACGGAGAGGAACCAGGCAAGCATCAATATATGTGTGTGTGTGTGTGAGAGAGAGAGAGAGAGAGATAGAGAGAGAGGTTGTTGCAGTTGACTAAATGGGTGTAATAACTCTTGGGTTACGTGCCAACGATGACTCGACTCACTATCGAGTCATTATTGACTTGCGTAGTTGACAGTTGACAAGGCAGTGTAACCTTCAAAAATGGGTAAATGTACGAATAAATTGGTAAAACAAAAGTTTGTACTCTTCAAATGCAAAAAAAAAAAATCACAAGAGACCATTTAAACCAATATATATAATATTGTTGGGTTACTGTGATAATAAACTTTTTTTTTTTTTTTTAAAGCATCTTTATCTAGTTTGTTGTTTTCTTTAAGCAAATGTCACGCTTTTAAGAAAGAGATATCACTTGACATTAGCATTTAAATAAATAAAAAGACTAAAATACGGTATATTTTAAAAAAATAGATCTAATAGTATATTTGCAATGTTTTTCAATATTTGATATTTGTGTCATTTTGATTGTTTTTAATTAAATCCAATGATATAATTTTCTAAAAATTATATTCATTTTTACTTTGTGTATTTACTAAAATTGATTAACTAATTAATCAAAATATTATAAAGATTTAACATGTTACTATAAATAGGAATTTAGATGAAATGTTATTAAATGTATGTGCAAACTACACACGATACATAAGTACAATGACCATTTAGAATTTTATAAGTGGTTGGAGGGACCTCTAAAAAAGCATAAATGGTTAAAAACATTCGAATTTGTTTTCCAAATAGGAAAAAGCTTTAGGAAAAGCTACCATATGCTCTAATGCTAAGTGCTAACTATATTTCGAATGAGTAGTGATATGGTCCATGGTATCTATAGTATGAATGTGACTCATACATTAATCTTGGTAAAAAGAAAACAAAAAAGAAGACAAGAGAGATTCATATTCATATATTTGCTGATGTATACAGTTATCGATAGCTTCAAGACTTAAAAACGAATGTTTTGTCGAGTTGCTTGGTTATTGCTTGGAGGATAACAACCGAATCTTGGTATATCAGTATGCAACCATGGGTTCTTTGCATGATATATTACATGGTACGTACACAAAACAAAAATAAACTTTCCATATATACCCTTTTCACCTTTTACTTCCATTTTCAAATTTCGCGATCCATTTTTTTTTCCGGGTTGATAGGTAGAAAGAGTGTACAAGGGGCTGCACCGGGTCCCCCTCTCACTTGGATCCAAAGAGTTAAAATTGCTTATGGAGCAGCAAGAGGTTTAGAGTATTTGCATGAAAAAGTTCAACCTCCTATCATTCATCGTGATATTCGCTCAAGCAATATTCTTGTATTTGATGATTTTCTATCCAAAATAGCCGATTTCAACTTGAGCAATCCTTCTGACACTGCAGCTCACTTGCACTCCACAAGAGTTTTGGGAACTTTTGGCTACCATGCTCCAGAGTGAGTAGTCTTGCTTTCATTTTCCATATGCATTTTAAAAGAATAAGGTTTTCATATACATTTTAGCATTTTTTTTTGTCAAACAAAGAGATGATGATGGCATTGGGTTGTTAATATTATCAATGGTTTTGATGTAGGTATGCGATGACCGGGCAAATAAGTCAAAAGAGTGATGTTTATAGTTTTGGGGTTGTTCTTTTAGAACTTTTAACCGGAAGGAAACCGGTGGATCATACATTGCCCAAAGGAGAACAAAGTCTTGTCACTTGGGTGTGTCTTGTTGCTAGTGATCCTTCTAAGCGTCTCTTTCACATAAAAATGTTATAATTTCCTTTATGTGAGAGGGAAAATCTTTTTTATTTTCACCATTTTAATTATCGATTTACCCATTTGGCTATTTTCTATAACGATACATCATTTATATTATTTTGACCACTGAAAAAAACAATTTTCCTTGTATCATGTTTTGACATTAAGGCAAAGTATACAAACACAATGTATTTTCATCATTTTTCGGTTTGGTTGCTAAACTATTATTATAACAATTATAAAAAAGATAATAGTTTAGTGACTAAATTATAAAATTGTGAAAGTATGTGTGTTTTTCTGTATTTTGCCATTTTCCAAAACCCGACAACCGAGAAAAATATTTGTTTGTTTTTATTTATTCTAAAATGTCAAAAAAAAGTATAATGGTTTGGCCATTAAAGAACAAGTGTTTTTTATTTTCTCATATAGGATATCACTTATCTACCAACTTAATAATTTATGAGATTCCTTTACTTTTGTCTTTGTTGAAGTATCTTTAACAAATAACCAAACATTTTTATTAAACCAAATTGTACATTGATATTTTCTTGGAATTCCTTGCCATACATCAAAGAATTTATATGCACGCATGCTCATATTGTTTATAATGTGGTTAAATATCGCAACAGGCAACTCCAAGATTGAGTGAGGATAAAGTAAAGCAATGTGTTGATCCAAAATTAAATGATGATTACCCTCCCAAAGCTGTTGCCAAGGTCTAACCCATATTATTCTCCTTCTTGAAATTAAAACTTTTAAGTCTGTGAGTGTATATATTAATATATGCTTTCTCATATAGAAGATAATGCATTCTACAGTTACCTGAATCATGATTGGAATGTGATTAGTGTCACACATAGGATTGCTTGTTTGTTACAGATGACATGAATGAATATAGTAAACTGTCTGTGCAAAAGACGTGAATGCCCCCTCATACTGAATCCTGAAGATAGTAAGTACACTAATTTTGGTTATCTTGGTACTCAGTTGGCAGCAGTGGCGGCACTTTGTATCCAATATGAGGCAGATTTCCGGCCAAATATGACAATTGTTGTGAAGGCTTTGCGGCCTCTTGTCAATGCTAGAACATCAACAGCACGCACAGAGTCTCAGGCTAATTAGCATAGCAACAAGGCATGAATGACCAGATGTGTTCATTTGAATCCCATATTTATACCAAAACCAAAGTATGACAATGGTCCAAAAAAAAAAAAAAAAAAAACTAACACTGGTAAGTTATAAGTACTAAAGGAGTTTATCTAGATTCTTTAATTAGGATTAAAAATATTGTTTTTTTCTTTGTTGACAGCATCCGATGTTGATGGATACTATAGTCAGCCTGGCATATGTGAAACCTTGGGGGTGCTACTTGATGCATGAAGTAATGCTACTCAGCTTGAGAGCCTGTATATGTGATGTATATGAATTAATTAATGTAATCAAGATGTAGAATAGAAATAAGCATTGAAAAACAAATGTAATGGCAACCAACACACATTTTACTTGAAAAACAAAAATATATGGCAGAACTTCTTATGCATACTCCTTAATTTATGTGAGAGTAAATTAGGGGTGATAATCACTACAAGAAACGAAGGTATTAGCGGCGACAGGTGTCGCCACGAAAGATAGGGATTGTCGTCGCAAAAGGTATTACCGGTGACATGTTGCTGCAAAAAGGTCGCCGCTAATGCTTCGTCACAAATGCGTGTCTGGTTGCCGCTAATACTATTATGTCGCCGCTGATAGCCACCTGTCGCCGCTAATGTGCCGTCGCCACTAATAGGTTTGGGCTGCCGCTAAACGCGTCGCCGCTAAAATAATTTTCATTTTTTTTTGTTTATTTGACATTAAAATTATAAAAGACAATATAACATGTATAAAAGTTGCTACAACTTTACAAAAATATTAACCCAAAATATTAATCCATACACAGCCAATCCAAAATATTGATCCATACACAACCAATTCAAAATATTCTTCCAAACAAAGTGCAACGTATCCAAAATATTATTCCAAACAAAACAATTCATAAAATCCAGAAAAAATAGTTACTCGTCCTCATCACTCCTATCATGTCCTTCATTATTATTTGGTGGTGGTAATGAGCGAAACCACTCTTCCAATGCTGCAGAACAGGCTGAGTCCTTTAGTATCGTTTACAGCATTTCCAACTACAAAGAAAACAATATATATTACCAACATATCATAATAGCATTGTACTTTCCCAAAATTACCAAAATAAAAAAAATGCCAACATAACTAACTATAACCAACATATCATTATAGCATTCTACTTTCGAAATACACTTAAACATACATCATACACAATATATACATTATAGCATTGTACTTTTTTTCATTTTTCCATAATAGCAATGTACTTTCCAAAAAATTACTAAACTACACAATACCAACATATCAAATTATAACCAAACTACATAATACACAATATTGCATTATACTTTTTTTTTTTTTTTTTTTTTTTTCATTTTTCCATTATAGCAGTGTACTTTCCAAAAAATTACCAAACTATAAAATACCAACATATCAAACTATAACCAAACTACATGATACAAAATATTACATATGTATTATAACATTGTACCTTTTTTTCATTTTTCCATTATAGCATTGTACTTTCCAAAATTACCAAACTACAAAATATCAACATATCAAACCATAACCAACATATCATTATAGCATTCTACTTTCCATTATAGCATTGTACTATATACTAAACAAACAATTACCAACATATCATTATAGCATACTACTTTTTTTTTTTCGTTTTCCATTATAATATTATACTTTTCAACTTAAACTAACAATTACCTGTGATTGTGGTGGTTCTTGTGTCATCGGTTGTTCCTGATCATACATAGACACAACCGTAGGAGGTTTACGCTTAATGCCTCGTATATGTTCGCGTCAAATACCCAATATTCTTTTAAAACATTTTCTTATATCACTTGGTGTTAGACCGCTTGCTGCAGAAGAAGCTTGGGTTTGTTGATTGATCTCCTGGAGTAAAACATTATGTATTTTCAAAAAATGATAAACATCATAAAAAATAGATTACTAAATACCTTTGATGATGTAAACACTTATATGAAAATACAAATTAACTACTTACGTATTGTTGCTCGACTGTAGGACTATAAAATACCCCTTGTCGACTGGAATTAGCCATACGAAATGCTTCGATTCGAGTGATATCATATTTAACATTAAAAAATTAGGTTAATTATAATTTAAATAAACAGTTAAATATATCGTAACTTACTTCTTTGAAACATGCATTGCTATATAATCTCGACCCCCATCCGTTTACAACTTGTTGTTTTGCACAGACTTCTTTGTTTGACGCCGAACGCCTTAAAAATTCGGATGTTTGAAAATGTCCGATTGCCTTCACCCAATTTTCATGTGACATACCTTTGGGGGGTTGTTTAATGCCATCTGCAGGCCCCCGGTTAGCTTAAAATAAGAATGAGCTTTACTTTTTCGGCCTCGGTAATTAAATTTTTGCAAGACTCGAATCAATGCTCCGCAACAATTGAGCACGCTCCGGATTCAAGTTAACCTTATCCAAATCAAACTTATTCTACAAATACAAAAAATTAGTTAATTAAATAATAATCACAACTAAACTTAGAATATTATCTAAGTTACATTTAGATGCACAACTGTTGCATTCCTTAAAGCGTGGAAAACATTTTCCTAACCAGATATGCTGAAAGGGATGTTGTTCCACATATACCTTCCAATTTCATGTGTAAACCAATTAGCAGGTTTCCTGATAGGGGAATATGTGATCTCCCTATTGAAATCCAAATCCACGGTCTTTCCCTTGTTTGCCCGTATCCACTTTCCTATCTCGATGTTTTTTGATAAGCATCCTCCTTTTTTTTGGAAGCTCGGTTGAAAAAATACAATTAAAAATATTAGTCACGATAACTTATAATAAATTAATAAAAATAGCTATCATCTTGTTCGTGCTGACCGCGATCAAAGTCTACTGGAGGTGGTGGATCCCCGACTCCATCACCTTCATGTCCAAGGCCTATAACATCAGCCATCATGGCAAAGAGTATCGCCCAAGTAAACCTCATTTGTAGCCTATAAAATTACAAGATGTACAATATAGAAATACAATATGAATAAAAGTTAGTTACCCTTCAAAATTATAAGATATACAATATAGACAAACAATATAAATAAACGTTAGACTTTAAATAAAATTTCTATTACAAAAAAACATTTGATTTTTTTAATCAGAATCTCCATCATATACTTCAATGTCTTCTTCATCAGTATCATAATCAGAATCGTCATCATCTGTCACAACTAGGAATTTTGATGCCTTGTAAACATTGAACAATGATAACAAATGTGAACCAACAATGTGAAAGCATGTATGATGCTTATTCAATAACAACAAAACTTCCATCAAACACTTTATACAAGCACATCAAATAGTCAACAAAGGATTGGAAACCCTAAAAATCCCGATTTAAGTCCATTTTGGACTAGGATTTCCTTATTGGGCCTAATGGACCAATAAGCTTCCAATTTGACTACTTTGGGCTTAGAACTCTTATATGGGCTCTAATTTGGACCCACTTTCATTTATTTTAACATTTTGGGCCATATTGGGCCTAGAATGAAATAAAATACACTAATGGACCTTATTGGGCCATAACAAAACTAAATAGCCCTAATGGGCCATAAAGCTCATACTTTGATGAATTTTGGGCAGTGAATTACCCTAAAAGGGCCAATGGGCCGAAAATCATTAACTTGGCTCCAAAATCTAGGTTTAAACACAAAAGGCCCAAACATTCTATTCTTCCTACTCTCTCTCGGCCTAACTACAAAAGAAAGGGGAGGAGTTGACTTTTGGTGCCACCTCACAATTATACATGGGGTATCCATGCACTCTTCTCATGTTCCCATGCATGGTCACTTCAACACTCTCTCTTCTCTCTCTTATCTATCCTCGGCCGAGAGCAAGGGAAAACACACTCACACAAAACACTTAAATCTCTCTCCAAGTCTTCAAGAACATCTTCTCACTTCTCCTTCAAAACTTTTGAGATTTAAGAGCTTTTCAAGGAGGATTTTCCACAAAATTCATCATATAAGGTAAGTTGATGTTTAATCTATGATCTAAAAACTTCATTTCATCAAAAACCTCTTCCTAATCTATTCAAACTCATGATCACCGTCTTAGAAGCCTCTAAGTTCGAGATCTTCCAAGAAGGCTTGCTAGGATCGAATCTTCTTCATTTCTCTCTTCAAAAACCGAACCCACAACTCAAGGTGAGCTTCATACCCCTCTCTTTTTGGTTTTTATATGTTTTATGGGGGAGAATACAAGAAAATGTGTAGATCTATGTGTATGTGTATGCTATGTATGATTTTATGCATGTATGTGTGATTTTATGTGTTTTTGTGATGAATATGTAACAAAAAGGGAAGATATCTCGAGATCTAAGAAATAAGAAGGAAATCAAACATGATCTAATTTATTTTACACTAAAAAAGTCAAGAATAATAACTTATAAGATTGTGATAAACATATTTCACCACAAAACTCATTTTTGGGCTTAAATTGTCAAATATACAAAAGTTGGGTTAAAAGTTGCCAAATAACGGTTTCTTAACGGTCAAAAGAGTCAAAACAGTTACAATAATTGTTTTTATGAACATTATGATCTTCAAAGGACTAAAAATGTAAATAGTAGCTTAATGGGCTAAATTTTGGGCCTTACGGCCCAATAAGCCCAAAAATTGCGAAAATATAACATTTAAAAGGGTTGAAATGGTAAAATCTTCAAAAATGGGGATGAAAAGTGTAACAAAACTATTTCAAGGGTTAAAAATGATTTTCATTTCCAAAAAGGATAAAAAATGTAAAGTTTTTAGATTTTGGGCTAAAATTGTAAAAATAGCAAAAAGTTGGGCTTCAACTAGAAAATACCATTCTGAAAGGGGTTGAAACTGTCAAAAAAATAAGTTTTGAGTTAAAAATACGTTTTTGACAAATCTATGATGCAAAAGTGTCAAGAAAATGTTTTAAGGGCCTAAAATGACTTTTCTTTTATATTAAGGACTACATTTGTTATTTTATAAAAAGAAAGGGGCTGAAAAGGTCAAACCACTATTTTTAAACCAATTATTTTATTTATAGAATATTGAGTCAAAAATAGTAATCTACGGCTTACAAAAATCGAAAGACAAATACACGTATAACTCCAAATATCGTTATAAACAAATTGATCGGTCTCGAGTCGATACAAAACAACAATCGTTAAATCGAACTCTCCAGTAGATATGCGATACCTAAGACAAGTAAACATTTGACACTTGGGCTTCAAAGTTTCAAATCATGCTTGTTGGACCTTGCAAGTCCATTAACATGATCTTTGGGCCCAAGGGATAATGATTATATGTTATTGGGCCTTCTATGACCCAATTCCATATAAAGGGACCTTCAATGACTCTCAAGTGCTATTGGGCCCTAGTGATCCAATCGTATTGCCAGCAAGGTCAAAGTAATCAAATGCGAGATGGGCCAACGAGTCTTTCGCATCCCCGACAACCTAAAGTGAACTCACGGAAGTAGCAGGACTTTGTACTCCTCTTCTCCTCGTTTGCTAGGCTTATGAGTAATCAAAGTAAACATATTTAGGTTGTTAATCGATAATAATCAAGGTTGTTTGGATTAAGTGAGTGATAACGGGCGACGCCTCTAAGGATCGTTCGTAGTCGGTAGTTATAACTCGTCATTATCAATGCATGATTATAACGAATCACGACCCGAAATTAATCCAACACCTCCTAGTAATCAAGGAAGAGTAAACAATAATCATTCGTTGTAGCGGTATAGAAACTTGTAAACAAGTATGTCATGCGTTATCGGAAAACATCGAGTTTTCCGGGGAAGTTCAACATTGTGCACTTGTATGGGTATTACAAAGTTTTTCAATTATACATGTGTTGAAATCATTATGCCTATATTTACGGATCTTCACACCTTTTTTTTTTTTTTTTTTTTTTTTTTTTTTTTTTTTATAAACAATGGTCTTTTTCGGATTTTCTGGGTTTTACAAACTACATAAATCATTTTATCACAACATTGCTTATGAACTCACCAACATTCCATATGTTGACCGTTTTTCAAAATAACTTGTATTCTCAGGTAACAGGTAAGCCGAGAAATAAGTACCAAGTATGTTAGTGTGTTTTGTTATTGAAAACTATTAAACGGTTTATGTATGGGTTTGTAACGTTAAAACAATGTACTTGATAGGGGTGTCAAAAAAACTAGAACCCGATTAACCCGACCGGACCCTAACCCGTATAAGGTAGTTAGGGTCAGGTTCAATAGGGTTAGAATTCCAAATCGGGTTATTCAGGTTAACCTGATAAAACCGATTTGTAGTTACGGTCGGGTTTAGGGTTGATTTTTACAAAAAAATCGGGTTTCGGGTCAACCCGAATAACTCGGTTAGGAATTCACAAAATTTACATATTCCACCACTCTCTACTTGAATAGTACAAAAGACTACAAACCCTTTGAAAATGTAAATTTTTGTGACTCTAGAAGCATACGAGGGTCAAGTAACTCCCATTGGCGAAGTTGAAGTCCAAAAAGATATAAAATCTCAAAAGTACTAGAGCGGCTGAGAAAGTAAAGATTTTTTGATAGTTATTTCTACTTTAAACTAACTATAAACATGAATAAACTACATGGTGTTGATCGTTAACTAGAGATTGAAAGTTCATCTATTTAATATTTATAATGGAAGAACTCTTTTAGCTATTGTGGTATGCATGCTTTCTCATATGTTGTAATAACCATGAGGTCCATCTTTTATTTTTAATTTATTTCAATTAGTATGCATTCTTGATGTTAAGAAAAGAGTAAAAAAATGGTTTGAGTTTATATCAGATTGCACTCTTGAAAAAACATATATATAATGTTTAAATTAAGTGTTTAGTGTATTAACCCGACTAACCCGACCCAATTAACCCGAAACCCGATTAACCCGAACCCGCCCAACCCATACCTTAATAGGGTCGGGTGTCGGGTTAAATTATTTTTAGTGAAAACCCGACTAACCCGACCTGATTAACCCGAAACCCGATCGGGTTGACCCGATTAACAGCCCTAGTACTTTTTTTCATTTTTCCATAATAGCAATGTACTTTCCAAAAAATTACTAAACTACACAATACCAACATATCAAATTATAACCAAACTACATAATACACAATATTGCATTATACTTTTTTTTTTTTTTTTTTTTTTCATTTTTCCATTATAGCAGTGTACTTTCCAAAAAATTACCAAACTATAAAATACCAACATATCAAACTATAACCAAACTACATGATACAAAATATTACATATGTATTATAACATTGTACCTTTTTTTCATTTTTCCATTATAGCATTGTACTTTCCAAAATTACCAAACTACAAAATATCAACATATAAAACCATAACCAACATATCATTATAGCATTCTACTTTCCATTATAGCATTGTACTATATACTAAACAAACAATTACCAACATATCATTATAGCATACTACTTTTTTTTTTCGTTTTCCATTATAATATTATACTTTTCAACTTAAACTAACAATTACCTGTGATTGTGGTGGTTCTTGTGTCATCGGTTGTTCCTGATCATACATAGACACAACCGTAGGAGGTTTACGCTTAATGCCTCGTATATGTTCGCGTCAAATACCCAATATTCTTTTAAAACATTTTCTTATATCACTTGGTGTTAGACCGCTTGCTGCAGAAGAAGCTTGGGTTTGTTGATTGATCTCCTGGAGTAAAACATTATGTATTTTCAAAAAATGATAAACATCATAAAAAATAGATTACTAAATACCTTTGATGATGTAAACACTTATATGAAAATACAAATTAACTACTTACGTATTGTTGCTCGATTGTAGGACTATAAAATACCCCTTGTCGACTGGAATTAGCCATACGAAATGCTTCGATTCGAGTGATATCATATTTAACATTAAAAAATTAGATTAATTATAATTTAAATAAACAGTTAAATATATCGTAACTTACTTCTTTGAAACATGCATTGCTATATAATCTCGACCCCCATCCGTTTACAACTTGTTGTTTTGCACAGACTTCTTTGTTTGACGCCGAACGCCTTAAAAATTCGGATGTTTGAAAATGTCCGATTGCCTTCACCCAATTTTCATGTGACATACCTTTGGGGGGTTGTTTAATGCCATCTGCAGGCCCCCGGTTAGCTTAAAATAAGAATGAGCTTTACTTTTTCGGCCTCGGTAATTAAATTTTTGCAAGACTCGAATCAATGCTCCGCAACAATTGAGCACGCTCCGGATTCAAGTTAACCTTATCCAAATCAAACTTATTCTACAAATACAAAAAATTAGTTAATTAAATAATAATCACAACTAAACTTAGAATATTATCTAAGTTACATTTAGATGCACAACTGTTGCATTCCTTAAAGCGTGGAAAACATTTTCCTAACCAGATATGCTGAAAGGGATGTTGTTCCACATATACCTTCCAATTTCATGTGTAAACCAATTAGCAGGTTTCCTGATAGGGGAATATGTGATCTCCCTATTGAAATCCAAATCCACGGTCTTTCCCTTGTTTGCCCGTATCCACTTTCCTATCTCGATGTTTTTTGATAAGCATCCTCCTTTTTTTTGGAAGCTCGGTTGAAAAAATACAATTAAAAATATTAGTCACGATAACTTATAATAAATTAATAAAAATAGCTATCATCTTGTTCGTGCTGACCGCGATCAAAGTCTACTGGAGGTGGTGGATCCCCGACTCCATCACCTTCATGTCCAAGGCCTATAACATCAGCCATCATGGCAAAGAGTATCGCCCAAGTAAACCTCATTTGTAGCCTATAAAATTACAAGATGTACAATATAGAAATACAATATGAATAAAAGTTAGTTACCCTTCAAAATTATAAGATATACAATATAGACAAACAATATAAATAAACGTTAGACTTTAAATAAAATTTCTATTACAAAAAAACATTTGATTTTTTTAATCAGAATCTCCATCATATACTTCAATGTCTTCTTCATCAGTATCATAATCAGAATCGTCATCATCTGTCACAACTAGGAATTTTGATGCCTTGTAAACATTGAACAATGATAACAAATGTGAACCAACAATGTGAAAGCATGTATGATGCTTATTCAATAACAACAAAACTTCCATCAAACACTTTATACAAGCACATCAAATAGTCAACAAAGGATTGGAAACCCTAAAAATCCCGATTTAAGTCCATTTTGGACTAGGATTTCCTTATTGGGCCTAATGGACCAATAAGCTTCCAATTTGACTACTTTGGGCTTAGAACTCTTATATGGGCTCTAATTTGGACCCACTTTCATTTATTTTAACATTTTGGGCCATATTGGGCCTAGAATGAAATAAAATACACTAATGGACCTTATTGGGCCATAACAAAACTAAATAGCCCTAATGGGCCATAAAGCTCATACTTTGATGAATTTTGGGCAGTGAATTACCCTAAAAGGGCCAATGGGCCGAAAATCATTAACTTGGCTCCAAAATCTAGGTTTAAACACAAAAGGCCCAAACATTCTATTCTTCCTACTCTCTCTCGGCCTAACTACAAAAGAAAGGGGAGGAGTTGACTTTTGGTGCCACCTCACAATTATACATGGGGTATCCATGCACTCTTCTCATGTTCCCATGCATGGTCACTTCAACACTCTCTCTTCTCTCTCTTATCTATCCTCGGCCGAGAGCAAGGGAAAACACACTCACACAAAACACTTAAATCTCTCTCCAAGTCTTCAAGAACATCTTCTCACTTCTCCTTCAAAACTTTTGAGATTTAAGAGCTTTTCAAGGAGGATTTTCCACAAAATTCATCATATAAGGTAAGTTGATGTTTAATCTATGATCTAAAAACTTCATTTCATCAAAAACCTCTTCCTAATCTATTCAAACTCATGATCACCGTCTTAGAAGCCTCTAAGTTCGAGATCTTCCAAGAAGGCTTGCTAGGATCGAATCTTCTTCATTTCTCTCTTCAAAAACCGAACCCACAACTCAAGGTGAGCTTCATACCCCTCTCTTTTTGGTTTTTATATGTTTTATGGGGGAGAATACAAGAAAATGTGTAGATCTATGTGTATGTGTATGCTATGTATGATTTTATGCATGTATGTGTGATTTTATGTGTTTTTGTGATGAATATGTAACAAAAAGGGAAGATATCTCGAGATCTAAGAAATAAGAAGGAAATCAAACATGATCTAATTTATTTTACACTAAAAAAGTCAAGAATAATAACTTATAAGATTGTGATAAACATATTTCACCACAAAACTCATTTTTGGGCTTAAATTGTCAAATATACAAAAGTTGGGTTAAAAGTTGCCAAATAACGGTTTCTTAACGGTCAAAAGAGTCAAAACAGTTACAATAATTGTTTTTATGAACATTATGATCTTCAAAGGACTAAAAATGTAAATAGTAGCTTAATGGGCTAAATTTTGGGCCTTACGGCCCAATAAGCCCAAAAATTGCGAAAATATAACATTTAAAAGGGTTGAAATGGTAAAATCTTCAAAAATGGGGATGAAAAGTGTAACAAAACTATTTCAAGGGTTAAAAATGATTTTCATTTCCAAAAAGGATAAAAAATGTAAAGTTTTTAGATTTTGGGCTAAAATTGTAAAAATAGCAAAAAGTTGGGCTTCAACTAGAAAATACCATTCTGAAAGGGGTTGAAACTGTCAAAAAAATAAGTTTTGAGTTAAAAATACGTTTTTGACAAATCTATGATGCAAAAGTGTCAAGAAAATGTTTTAAGGGCCTAAAATGACTTTTCTTTTATATTAAGGACTACATTTGTTATTTTATAAAAAGAAAGGGGCTGAAAAGGTCAAACCACTATTTTTAAACCAATTATTTTATTTATAGAATATTGAGTCAAAAATAGTAATCTACGGCTTACAAAAATCGAAAGACAAATACACGTATAACTCCAAATATCGTTATAAACAAATTGATCGGTCTCGAGTCGATACAAAACAACAATCGTTAAATCGAACTCTCCAGTAGATATGCGATACCTAAGACAAGTAAACATTTGACACTTGGGCTTCAAAGTTTCAAATCATGCTTGTTGGACCTTGCAAGTCCATTAACATGATCTTTGGGCCCAAGGGATAATGATTATATGTTATTGGGCCTTCTATGACCCAATTCCATATAAAGGGACCTTCAATGACTCTCAAGTGCTATTGGGCCCTAGTGATCCAATCGTATTGCCAGCAAGGTCAAAGTAATCAAATGCGAGATGGGCCAACGAGTCTTTCGCATCCCCGACAACCTAAAGTGAACTCACGGAAGTAGCAGGACTTTGTACTCCTCTTCTCCTCGTTTGCTAGGCTTATGAGTAATCAAAGTAAACATATTTAGGTTGTTAATCGATAATAATCAAGGTTGTTTGGATTAAGTGAGTGATAACGGGCGACGCCTCTAAGGATCGTTCGTAGTCGGTAGTTATAACTCGTCATTATCAATGCATGATTATAACGAATCACGACCCGAAATTAATCCAACACCTCCTAGTAATCAAGGAAGAGTAAACAATAATCATTCGTTGTAGCGGTATAGAAACTTGTAAACAAGTATGTCATGCGTTATCGGAAAACATCGAGTTTTCCGGGGAAGTTCAACATTGTGCACTTGTATGGGTATTACAAAGTTTTTCAATTATACATGTGTTGAAATCATTATGCCTATATTTACGGATCTTCACACCTTTTTTTTTTTTTTTTTTTTTTTTTTTTTTTTTTTTTTATAAACAATGGTCTTTTCAGAAAATATCGGATTTTCTGGGTTTTACAAACTACATAAATCATTTTATCACAACATTGCTTATGAACTCACCAACATTCCATATGTTGACCGTTTTTCAAAATAACTTGTATTCTCAGGTAACAGGTAAGCCGAGAAATAAGTACCAAGTATGTTAGTGTGTTTTGTTATTGAAAACTATTAAACGGTTTATGTATGGGTTTGTAACGTTAAAACAATGTACTTGATAGGGGTGTCAAAAAAACTAGAACCCGATTAACCCGACCGGACCCTAACCCGTATAAGGTAGTTAGGGTCAGGTTCAATAGGGTTAGAATTCCAAATCGGGTTATTCAGGTTAACCTGATAAAACCGATTTGTAGTTACGGTCGGGTTTAGGGTTGATTTTTACAAAAAAATCGGGTTTCGGGTCAACCCGAATAACTCGGTTAGGAATTCACAAAATTTACATATTCCACCACTCTCTACTTGAATAGTACAAAAGACTACAAACCCTTTGAAAATGTAAATTTTTGTGACTCTAGAAGCATACGAGGGTCAAGTAACTCCCATTGGCGAAGTTGAAGTCCAAAAAGATATAAAATCTCAAAAGTACTAGAGCGGCTGAGAAAGTAAAGATTTTTTGATAGTTATTTCTACTTTAAACTAACTATAAACATGAATAAACTACATGGTGTTGATCGTTAACTAGAGATTGAAAGTTCATCTATTTAATATTTATAATGGAAGAACTCTTTTAGCTATTGTGGTATGCATGCTTTCTCATATGTTGTAATAACCATGAGGTCCATCTTTTATTTTTAATTTATTTCAATTAGTATGCATTCTTGATGTTAAGAAAAGAGTAAAAAAATGGTTTGAGTTTATATCAGATTGCACTCTTGAAAAAACATATATATAATGTTTAAATTAAGTGTTTAGTGTATTAACCCGACTAACCCGACCCAATTAACCCGAAACCCGATTAACCCGAACCCGCCCAACCCATACCTTAATAGGGTCGGGTGTCGGGTTAAATTATTTTTAGTGAAAACCCGACTAACCCGACCTGATTAACCCGAAACCCGATCGGGTTGACCCGATTAACAGCCCTAGTACTTGATGTGAGCAATTCCAGTTGTAATATATTAATGCATGATGATGCTTATGTTATGATTCATGTATATTCATTGTGATGATATTCAATTTAAGTCACGCGAGCCCTCAGACGTTTCCGCCGTCTGGTTCGGGGGTGTGACATCATCGTAATCAGTTTCTTCCTCGGAAATATTATAAATTCTACCAGTTGGCGGAGGTACTTCCGTATCGTCCTCATCATCACAATCAACATTGTTTTGAGCTACATCAACATTGTTTTGAAAGTATTGTGAGAATTCAGTTAAAAGTCTAGCTCCAGATGAAGAGTTGTTTTGAACTACGTGAACATCATACA
Organism: Lactuca sativa; assembly: GCF_002870075.4. Classification (NCBI taxonomy): domain Eukaryota; kingdom Viridiplantae; phylum Streptophyta; class Magnoliopsida; order Asterales; family Asteraceae; genus Lactuca; species Lactuca sativa. The sequence goes on along the minus strand of NC_056631.2, from coordinate 30,265,727 downwards.
TGGCATTTTTGATCGATGCTAAGAAGGAGAAAAAGGAGATGCAAAATATACCAGTGGTGTGTGACTATCCGAAAGTCTTTCCCGAAGATCTTTCTGTATTACCACCTGATAGACAAGTAGAATTTTGGATAGACTTGTTACCAGGAATGGCACCAATAGCAAAAGCACCATACCGACTAGCACCAATGGAGATGAAGGAGCTTATGACACAACTTTGGGAGTTGTTGGAAAACATTTTCATTAGACCTAGTTCATCACCCTGAGGAGATCCGATGTTATTCGTGAAAAAAGACGGAAGCATGAGGATGTGTATAGACTATAGAGAGTTGAACAAGGGAACGGTGAAGAACAAATATCCATTGCCAAGGATTGATGACCTATTCGATCAGCTGCAAGGTTCGAGCTATTTCTCGAAGATCATTCTTAGGTCGAGTTATCATCAACTGAAGGTGAGAGAGCAAGTTATTGAGAATACTACATTCAAAACGAGATATGGACACTGTGAATTCTTGGTTATGTTGTTTGGACTAACCAATGCTCCAACAACATTCATAGATTTGATGAATAGGGTTGGTAAACCATTACTCGATAAATCAATGATAGTGTTCATAAATGACATTCTGATTTACTCAAAGAACGAGGAGAAGCATTCGAGAAGCTAAAGAAGAAGTTGTGTGAAGCACCAATTCTTTCTTTGCCCGACGGAGTTGAAGACTTTGCAGTTTATAGCGATGCGTCTGGAGTTGGGTTAGTTTGTGTTCTAACCCAAAGAGAATAGGTGATAGCATATACATCGAGACAATTGAAAGAGCATGAAAAGAACTACCCCACTCATGATCTGGAGTTGGCAGCGATAGTATTCGCCCTAAAGATATGGAGGCACTATCTTTATGGCACGAAGTGAAAACTGTTCACTGATCATAAGAGTCTACAGTACCTCTTTAATAAGAAGGAATTGACCATGAGACAACGACGCTGGCTAGAGTTACTCAAGGATTACGACTATGAGATACTTTACCACCTCGGTAAAGCAAATGTTGTCGCTAATGCTCTAAGTCGAAAGGTAAACCTTGAAAGGAAAAGGACAAGAGCGTTGAAAATTGAAGTTGTCTCAACGATTGTGGAATGCATTAAGAAAGCTCAAGAGGAAGCTTCAGAGAAAAATGACCGAAAGGAAGAACGTTTGGTCACAACGTTAGTGTTCGGTAAAAACAGTCAAGGATTAAAGGTATTCCAAGATAGGATTTGGGTACCTAAGATGGGAGGAATAAGAGATCTTCTAATGGAAGAAGCTCACAAGACCATGTACTCGATTCATCCCGGCAGCACAAAAATCTATAGGGATTTGAAACCCTACTACTGGTGGCCGACGATGAAGCTCGGTGTTGCAAAGTATGTGGCAGAGTATGTAACATGTGTGAGAGTTAAGGCACAACATCAGAAACCGTATGGGAGTTTAGAACCTTTACCCATAACCATGGGTAAATGGGAAGACATCACCATGGATTTTGTGACTAAATTGCCCAGAACGAAGAACGGTCACGACATGATTTGGGTAGTCGTGGATCAGTTCACTAAGAGTGCACACTTCATAGCAGTCAATGAGAGATGGTCTATGGATAGGCTTGCAAATGCTTACGTGAAGGAGGTAGTAAGACTTCACGGTGTTCCTTTAACGATTATATCTGATTGTGATAGTCGTTTCACATCAAGGTTTTGGAAGAGTCTACAAGAGGAAATTGGTATGAAGTTATTCTTAAGTATAGCTTACCATCCACAGACTGATGGTCAGAGCGAGAGAACGATTCAATTGCTAGAAGATATGCTAAGAGCATGTACCCTGGAATTCCAAGGTAACTGGGATGAGCACTTACCTCTTGTAGAGTTTTCCACAATAATAGTTTCCATTCGAGAATTAAGATGACACCTTATCAAGCTTTGTATGGGCAGAAGTGTCATATGCCGTCTTGTTGGCTTGAAGCTGGAGAAAAGCAGCTTCTGGGCCCCGATATAGTCCATCAGACTGCTGAAAAGCTAAGGGTAATTAGAGAAAGGATGTTAGCAGCTCAAGATCATCAAAAGAGCTATATTGACAAGAAAAGACGACCGACGAAATTCGAAGTTGGAGATTCGGTTTTGCTTAAAGTCTCACCGTGGAAGGGACTTATAAGATTTGGGAAAAGATGAAAGTTGAGTCCAAGGTTTATTGGACCGTTCAAAGTTCTTCAAAGGATTGGGAACCAAGCTTACAAGCTAGAACTACCACTAGAACTAGATGGTATCCATAACACTTTCCATGTGTGTTATTTGAGGAAGTTCACGGGAGAATTTCCCGACATAATTCCAATTTCAGAGTTAAGGATGGATGATAATAAGAGGTTATGGATGATAATAAGAGGTTAATCGAAGAGCCCGAGGCGATTGTTGACAGTAAGACTAAGAAGTTGTGACGCAAGATGGTCGGCTTAGTGTTTGTGCGATGGAAACATACGAATGTGCCGAACCTCACATGGGAAACAGAGAGTGACATGATGAGTCGCTATCCACATCTGTTTGCTGATGCATGATTCCAGGACAGAATCATACTAAAGGGGAGAGAATTGTAATGCCCGTGTTTCTGGGCTATGCATTAGTATAATGATGTAATAGTCAATGTCAACCATTGTAACTCATTTTGAAGTAATAAAAATGAATTACTTGAATATTATGTGAATTATGTGATTTTATGTGCTTATATACTTGTTTATAAAGATATAATATATTAAGAATGAAAATAAGCGCCAAAAATAAAAGTGTAGATAAACCCAATATCTATGAATAAAGTGTTAGTGGTCGTGACAAGGATTCCGGAAATATAAAGAACGCCGAAATCCGAGTTATAAGGAAGAAGTTGTGACCCGTCGAAGTTTTACGGCTAAACTAGCACGGCACCGCATAACGTAAAAAGTGAATTTTTGATAAACTACTTTTTAGCCTTAGAGATTTAAATGAAAGTTGTAGTATATGTTAAACCGAGAGCATGCATAAAAAGAACGCCCAAATCCGACTGCGTATGAGGAAGTTATGATTTTTCTAAGATTTGGCATAGTAGTGCACAACTCGAAATTCGAATTTTAGATTGATCGATTTTTGGCCAATTCTACCTAAATTAGAATTGAAGATCTCATTAATAGGAGCTCAAGGATAAAAAGACAGACAAAAACGGAGTCCGTATGTAGAAGTTATGAATTTCACACGGTCATTTAACAGTGTAATCTTCTCATACTGTTAAATTCAAAATTAGTCAAGAATTAGCCGATGGAGTCAAAAGGAGAGTTGTATATCTTGTCAATACCTACGTGTGAATATAAAGAACGTTGAAAACGAAGCTCGTATGCGAAAGTTACGAGTTTTAGAAGTCGGCAGGGTGCTGCTGCGGAAGGGGTGACGTGGCTGAATCTGGGCGATTGCTTTCTCCCCAGGTCTTGACACCAGATGGTGACATCTGGCACCAATTTGAGCCATATTTCAGCCTATAAATAGAACCCTTTCCATCCTCATTTCTTCACACCTTCACCCTTCTCTCTCTCTCTCTCTCTCTCTCTCTCTCTCTCTCTAAACCACCCAAAACCCCCCTAAGCCCTAGGGAACTCCCTTAGAGCTAGAAGAAAGCCCCATAGCACTCGATGGCTCCAAGAAAAAGAGCTTTTCGGCGTCGCAACTTCTTAGTGGTAGAAGAAAGCCCCATAGTGGTAATGATACTAGGTTTCGTCGAAGGAGAATAAATTAATTGAAGCGAAGCGCTGTCTGAGTTCGGAATCACCACCTTAATAAGTGAGTGCATAGCCACTTTAATCTTACACATAGATATGAAATATTTTATATAAATTACGTGCTATGTGTGCATATTATCTGTTTAATTGATATCTATGCTGGATGAACATTTTTATACATGTCTTAAATGATTTAAACTGTATACGTATTTTATATCTACAAAAATATTGGGTATAACATGGGTAGATGAAATAGATGATGTGTGACAAAATGATGAGTGGCCTTGATGTTTACGATGATCCAATCATCTAGCGGAGTATAGATGACGACCACGGACTATTGTAGACAGTCCAGTGGAACGCTAGCATGCTCGCAACACGTAGGTGTTTATTTGAACTTATTGTTCGCCAGCAGTAGTCCATCTCCCTCATGGTTGCCTTATTTGACATAAACTGCTGAGGAACCCCCGAAGCAGTGTTGTCACCCCGATGAAAATCCTTAGGCTAACTACCTTATATTAGATGCTTTAGGGACATAAAGTGAGGATAACGGGAATGAGTAATCGGGTTTGTTTGGTGTGATGAAATTAATAAACTTATTATTGTGGGTTGAAAATCCTATGTGCTCACCAGGCTCCCAAGCCTGACCCACTCAGTTTCTTGTATTACAGGTAGTGGCACAAGAGCATTGTTGGATGACTTGACGAGGGATTATGGATTATAGGCCAGTAGATATAAATAAATGTTGTAAGGCATATGTTTTTCTGTTTATGCTTTTGATCTGTATCGAACATGACATCCCCAGGTTTTATTATAATGAAATGCATTTCTTCGGAAATGATTTGATAAATCTTTATCACATTTATCTTTTGGGAACAAATTCTGCAACACTTTTCTTTAAAAATGTTACTCTTATTTTCAAACAAAGCAATAACAAATCGGTCTTTTCTGGCCGTGAAAATGGGGATATCACATCTTATAAATTGACAAAAGATTTTACGGTCAGGTTTCTTGAATGAGTAGCTTGCATGTGGTCTAGTGAACTTGTTACCCTTTTTTTGGCAACCATTAATTACGCTGGATATTTAGATTTCTCAAGTCCTCACATGCATTTGATGTGTCTTTACTCTTATCATTCATCATAGAAGTACCCAAAAGACTCTCACCCAGATTTTTCTCGACATTCATCACATCTATGTTGTGCTTCAGCTACAGAGAAGACCAATACTCTTATGCTACGTTTTGACCAGTTCAACTCGAATCCTTACCAATCCGTGTTTTCCTTGAGAGTCTTAGGATGTTTACCCAGTTTACGAAGTAGTAGACAACCTAATTGTTCTTGTATGAATTCATCAGTAAAGTGTCTCAGAGCGAGTGTAGTCTCAGGTTGCTTGTTAAATCTCAAACTCACCCTCAATGGATTATCAACATCTAAGAACCGACGAGGACCAACATAAACAACTTTATTAACTACATGGTACGAGGGATTGTCTTCATTGCAAGTCGGGCATGCTCTATACCCTTGTCCACTCCAACCTGATAAACTACTACGAGCTGGAAAGTCGTTTATTGTCCATAACAACATAACTTTCATCATGAAGAATGTGTTTGTCGCTGCGTATTTAATACGTACGCTTGAGTGCCAAAAAAACTTATGCTCTTCTACTAACGGCCTAAGGAAAACATCTATGTCCTTTCCAGGTGTTTTAGGGCCGAGAATCAACAAGGCCAACATGAATGATGACTCTTTCATACAAAGCCATGGTGGCAGATTGTATGTGGTGAGTACGACTGACCACGTACTATGTGGATTACACATGTTACCAAATGGATTAAAGCCACCAACTGCCAGCCCTACGCATATGTTACGAGGTGCACTCGAGAAGTCAGGGTAATCTACATCAAATTTATGTTAAGACTCCCCATAAACGGGATGACACATCACATCATCTTCTGATCTCCCGGTACTATGTCATATCATATTTTTGAAAGTGTACCTTGAGCATTAAAAACCTCGTAGTCTAGGGGTCACTGGAAAGTACCGTAACACCTTATGAGCCACCTTCTTACCCTTGGTGTTTTTATCAATCCATCGAATCTCTTTACGACATGACAAATTTGCAATGAATCGTGTTCCTTCCATAAGAGAAAACAATTGTTTTTGCACACATGTATTGACTTGTACCCCAAACCTATCTTCTGCAGTTTCTTTTTGGCTAGATAATATGAACGGGGAACCTTGTTGTCTTGTGGAAATGTTGAATGCAACAACTCAAGGAGTTGAACAAATGAACTATCACTCCATTTGTTGTTGACCTTGATATGCATCAGCTTTGCTAAAAAATCAAGGAAAGAAAACATACAACCAGGAAATAACTTGGTTTCGATTTCCTCTAACAACTATTTAAAATCATCATCGACATCGCTAACCCATATATTCCAGGTTCCTTCATCGAGGTTGGTATCATTTTCTCTCAACTCCCACATAACATCGTCAATAATCCTAGCTAGAACTCGAGAGATTGATGATGTTGATTAGTCGTCCAACTTTTATCAATATACATGATGCAACTGAAAAATAGTTTAGTGTTTAAGGTTTACTCTACGGGAAACAAAAATCTAGTAGAGTATTCATAAAGTCGATGATTCAAAAAGTATCCCCAACATGGGAGCACATGAACAAATAATCAAAAATGGATAAAGTATTCACAAAGGTAGGCTTCTAAACCTACTTTTTGAATACCTTATCTCATATGTGAACGTGTATTACATGATTGTATATTTAAGAAAAATTTGATAGCATTTCCCTTTAGCTCACAAGTATGTATGTATGTATGTATGTATGTATGTATATATATATATATATATATATATATATATATATATATATATATATATATATATATATATATATATATATTTGAGGATCAAAGAGAAAATGACATCCGAATCTTTTTTAAACAAACAATCATGTAATACATGTTCACAACATAAATGAGATAAAGTATTAAAAAAGCAGTCCTAAATCAGGGACAACCCAAAATTAATTTCTAAATCAATTTCCGGCGGGTATTTCTTGGCTCATGATGATTACAAAGAAAACACGCAAACAAATAGAATTTGGAAGAATTTATTTTGTCACTTCTACAATAGCATTGTACTTTAATTATTATTAAATTTATTATATTTAAGCATTGTACTTTATAATATCATATTTTATCCTATTATAACATTGTACTTTACAATATTTTTGTTATTTAATAACAGTGTACTTTAGATATTATATTGTTTTTTCTATTTGAGCATTGTACTTTTGAATTTATATTTTTATTTATAGTATCATATTTTATCCTATTATATCATTGTACTTTACAATATTTTTGGAAAGTACAATGTTATAATGGAAAAAATGAAAAAAATAAAAGTTTGCGTATTTGTAATTTGGAAAGTACAATGCTATAATGGAAACAAAAATGAAAAAATAAAAGTTCGTGTATTTATCTGTAATTTGGAATGTACAATGCTATAATGGAAAAAAATGAAAAAAATGAAAAAAAATTAAAAGTTTGTGTATTTATATGTAATTTGGAAAGTAGAATGCTATAATGAAAAAATAAAAGAAAAAAATAGTTTCTAAAGTACAAAGTATATTTTTTTCATTTTTTCCATTGTAGCATTGTATTTTCCAAGTTGCATAAAAACACACCAACTTTTTATTATTATTATTATTTTTCAATTACAGCATTGTACTTTCCAAGTTGCATACAAACACACAATTATTTATTTATTTATTTATTTTTCAATTATAACATTGTACTTTCCAAGTTGCAAAAAAAATACACAAACTTTTTATTTTACTTCATTTCAATTATAGCATTGTATTTTCCAAGCTGCATACAAATACATGTACGAACTTTTTTTTTCAATTATAACATTGTACTTTGCAAGTTGCATACAAATACATGTACATCCTATACATTACATATTCATTATAGCAACATTTTTTTTCCATTTTTTCCACACATTACATACATAAATACACACAATATACATACACATAAACATGTCTTGTACACATATTACATATTCATTATAGCATCATACTTATTTTTCTATTATAGCAACCTAACGTTTTTCATTTTTTCCATACATACAAATCACATATATAATTTCAAAAGTCATATGCATGCACATACACAAATAATACACATACAAATAAAACACACATACAAAAAAAGACTAACGGAAAAACACATACATGCATCATATACATACAAATACATTCTACTTACAAAGTGAAAGATAAAAAGATGAAAATGAACCTTTGGTAGTGTTATTTTGATATTTTCCGGTAAGAATTCCAAAATTTCGACAACAATTCCGGCCGAAATAGATTTTCCGGCAAGGGTTCCAAAATGCTTAAAATAAACACTTAAAATCAGTAAAGAAAACACAAAAACAGAAGTTGACTGTGGTCGTCGACAATACTTGAGCTCCACTAGTTGACAACGGTAATTGTTGCCGTAGACGAGGCCTATGGCACAAACGAAGGTCGTCGGAAGTTTGAAGGGGTGCAGTCGCCGATAATTGCTTGGAAGAGAGAAAGGATGCAAAATGAACAGAGACACAGTCAGGGGGTTAATGTTGGGTCAAAAACATGGTTTATACTTTGCTTTTCTAGGAAAATATATTTTTATGTAATGTTGTATGTGTTTGTGGTTTGTGTGTACGGCCGTACACGTGTGTACGGCCGCACACCCTGTGTACGGCCGTACACAGGGTGTGCGGCTGTACACATGTGTATGGCTGGAGGTCCATATAAATAGAGGAGTGCACGTGGGAGTGTACGGTTAGGTAAGAAGGGAATAGAAGAGAGAAGAGAGCATCTTGAAGAGAGAGAAAGTTAGAGAGAAGAAGTGTGTGTGAGAGAGAATCTATTGTAAGGAGCGTCAATCATATTCATTCAATACATCATAGATTCATCTTAATTCTTCTTCTCCTTCTCTTCTAATTGATCTGACATCATCCAATTGATTGGGATTCCGCACCATCAATTGGATCTGATTGATACACAAGCAATTTTGGGGACTTACAATTGGTATCAGAGCTTGGTTGTATCAATCAATTTTGTCAGATCTGGAGCTTATTTGATCTTATTTTGAAAAGATAATAGCGTTTTTGGATAGATCTCGCAAAAATAAGGAGGGTTACTTCTTTACATTTTTCATAAAAATGAGTTTTTGATCGAGTTTTGGAGCAAAAAAGGGTGAAAAACATCGTTTTTTTCGCGAATCTGTTGAAGGTGTGCTGCTGGTTGAAGGAGTGTGGCTCGGTGTTTACGGCTCAGTGTGTGCGGCTCGGACGTGTGCGGTCTCGCTGTGCAGCTCGGTGTGCGCCTTGGAGTGTGCTGCCTCGGTTCTTCGTTCAACAGCGTTCAGGATTCGAACCCGAGTCCCTTGGTTCAACATCACAGCGCCCTACCAACTGCTCTAGCAACTTTGATGTTCTTTTCCTCCCGTTTTTAATTCTTAAAGACTCCTTCTCGGTTATTATTTTCGAAAATTGGCATTTTTAACCCAAAAATCCATTTCCTTTTATTTTAAAAATTCCATTTTCAACCAAAAAAATTTTATTTTTTAATTTTTGACTTTTTACTTAAATTTTGACTTTGACTTTTCTAGTTTGACCTTTGACTTTAACCTTTTGACTTTCTCGTTTGACTTTTAATTTTTCAAATTTGGCTTTTCGGTTTGACTTTTAAGTTTGACTTTTTAAATTTGACTTTTAAGGTTGACTTTCTCGGTTTTTAAGTCAAAGGGCAATCAAAAATATAAAAAAAAATTAATAAAAAAAAATGAGTTCCACATCAATTCCGGTAAATGAAGTTTCATGTACTCCATCTTGTGTTAAAACTATTAATTTTTTATGAGAATCAATAGATTTATTAAAAAGAGAAAATGAGGACCTCAAGTACGAAAGCTATACTCTTAGGAAAGGTCAGAAACCATTAAAAGCTCAATTAGAAACAAAAATCAAGGATCTCCGGAAATTACAAGAAGATTACAGTAATAAGTGTGAAAATTATGATCACATTAAGAAAAAACTTGATGCTATAACTGAAGAACTTGACGCTTTGAAAATTAAGTGTGGAAAAACAGATGTTAGTTTCAAAAATTACACTGCGTCAAGTAAGACAGTCGAGTCCTTATATGAAACCCAATTAAAATTCAAAGAAAATCAAAACAAAGGTCTAGGGTATGATAGTGTTCCTCCACCTTTCAATCATAACTACACATCCATCCCTATGACACATGACGAAATTGACAGGGAGGCACATCTTTGATATGGCAAACCAGCTGGATTTGTGTCAGGAGGTATTCAAGTTGAAGATACTAATGCTTCTACTTTATGTGCAGGTAAAGTAGCAGAGGATGAGAACAAGGAGAACACCATTGAACTAACCAACATCTCCTTGAACTCTGAATCTGTTGCTTCGAACTCAACTGCTTCTGATCAACCTGTCGTTGAGAAATACAGGCCACCAATTCCAACGCAACAGAGTTCTTTTTGCAAGTGTGCATCTGGGAACAACAAGAGACAAGGCAAAGATACGCCACCAGGGGCAGGAAGAAACAACTCCACAGTGAAGAAAAAGACATGCTTTCACTGTGGAACTCCTGGACACATTGCCAAAAACTGTCCAAATCACGCATACGTTCCCTACTATGCACAAGGATGGCAAAATGCGCCAAGAGGGAGATACTTCAAAAGAAACCCTTCCAGGTCACGTTCAGACAATGGTGACTGGAATGCGCAAAAGGCCAAGAATCAAACCCACAATGCCAAGAATCTGTATCCCAAGAACAAGAAGGGAATGTCGGCAAAGAAGCCAAATCCAAGAGATGCTCCCTCGAAGTCAAAATCAAAGTCATCTCAACGGTCGAAATCTAGATCAAAAACAAGTACTGAGCCACCCATCGGATCGAAAAATAAATGGGTTAAACCCAACTACAAATGGGTTCCAAAGGCTCACTCTCCCAAATCATCTAATGCTTCTAATATTTCTACATTTTCTGTTTGTGATAAACATGATATGTCATGGGAGAGAGTACCCTGCAAAGATGACAAAGGTCAACCCAATTTCAAAATGGAATGGGTTCCAAAGACCAACTGATCCCGCTCTGTGTAGGAGCAGCTATGGAGGCATATCATCAGACTTCGGTTTGTTGGTAGTGGCTGTTCCTGGCACTTGATAGGAGACATCTCTCAACTGTACAACACTCAGAACATTGTTTAGGAGAATGTGTCCTTTGCGGGAAGGGAAGAAAGGAAGTGATCACTCACGGGTTTTGTGCTTAATGACATGAAGAATTTTCGGATCTGTTCTGAGATTATGCGTGCGGTTCTCAGACCTTCTGGATGCAAATTCAATCGGTGACTTACGGTTTGAGTTTTCTTCTCTATACGCCTGAGTTTTTCTTAATCTGATTCGCTTTAAAGACAAATTTTTGTTTTAGGATAGTTTAAATTTGCGATTTACTTTCGTTTCTCTCCTATGCACAAATTTAGGGGGAGAAATAAAAACAAAACAAAAATTAAAAATTTTTATAAAAATATATAAAAAAATAGAAAATTAAAATATAATATGTTGGTTATGGAATGTGCTTGAGGGAGATGTTTTGGGAAGTGAGTGATAACGGGCAATCTGAGTCTGCGTAACGTACCCAAAGTTGAAGGGTCTATGCTCTGGTTTGATGCGTCGGTAGGCACGAAAGATTGTAAATGGACATGACTAGGCAGAGTTGAACTTAAGAAATCAATGACTTGACAAATCTTGACCTAGTTAGATCCATTTAACCTGACAATACGACGCTTGGATAGGTTGAGCAGGGAGATATATATGGGAATCTACTCGTCACATTAAATGAACCCGTATCTGGAACCGTGGCTTAACTTTACCTCCATGTGCGGATTCTGTCCTAAATTCCGGTATTGATGGGGCAACTAGTAAATTCCGATAAATTAGGTCTGTAGAAAGTCATTTTCTTTCTTTCTGTCTGTTAGTCATATGTTACCTCCTTTGCGTGATTGGAAGAGATCCGACCTGGACTGTAACATATGCAACTCTATTTCTCTGCATATTATATATATATATATATATATGAAATTCCTCTTATCTGTTAGCCATATGCTGTCTCCTTTGCGTGACTAACAATCCGACCTGGTACAAATGCATATGCACTATAAGTGATAATACTCTGAATCTATCTTCTCCCCTAATGATGGTCTGCTCATCCGATGTAAGGAGTACTCTGGAAGTCCTTGATTACCGGGGCATATCTGGAAGCGGGAAACATGTTCCAGTACAATTAAAATTGAACACTCAAAGATTGTCTATAGATCTCGCGGCTCAATTTAGGTGGACAACAATATCCCTGGTCGTCGTCAGCTGAATGGTCCTTAAGATATAGTATCTAGAAACTTAGGATCAGATATAATATCTAGGAACTTAGGATCACATTGTCTTGTCACTTATAGTATGTCCTAATTTTGTCACAATTTTTCGTGTTTAAGTGGACAACAATACCGGCGATCGACCAGACAAAGACGTGAAGATGGAAGGTACCGACAAGCGGATAAAGGCTGTCTAAAAACTTTGATCCCAAATCATTCTCAAACTTAGATATCATTTTATTAAATTTGTTCATAGTTTTCCTCTATGCACAAATTTTAGGGGGAGAATTAAAAATAAATCAAAAATCAAACAAAAATAAAAAAAATTCAAAAATCAAACAAAAAAAATAGAAAATTAAAAAAAAATGTTATTTCTGTTTTATTTTTCCATAAAATATCAAAAATCCAAAAAAAAATATTTTTTTGTGTGCTAATTTTTCTTTTAGTTTTGTTTTGTCTTGAAAAATGATTTCAGGCGTAGATAAGACTTGTGGAGACTGTATTGAAGATCTTCTGAGCCAAGGCTTCATCCATGAGCATCGAAGAATTCTCATTCGGAGGAACAAGAAATGAAGATTATTCTTTTGACATTCCATCCTTCAACCCCAGAAGCAAGGTGAAGCTGAAATTGAAGAATATGTGACAGATTGCATTGAATGCTCCTCAATCAATTTGCTACTATCTATGAACCTGTTGAAGTGATCCAGAAGATTCGTTCTCTCTGTTCTCTCTGAAGATTCTAAAGTTGAAAGCGCCATCTTTCAAAAATCAGTACATCAAGCCTCCTCACCCAATGTGCGTTCAGAGTCAAATCTTGAAGAAAAGCCCAACTGCTCGAGATGAAGTCATTCATGAAGATTCATCAAGTTCATCTTGAAGCTGTGAAGAAATTTGAAGATTAATGCTGAAGCCATGTTCCCAATGAAGAGTAACAAGAATGGCCAGCTACTTTTTGGGGGGAGTTTGTTGGGCCAATTAGAAAAGAAAGCTATAAACCAAGGGGTAGATTGTTGGGTCAAAAATATGGTTTATACTTTGCTTTTCTAGGAAAATATTTTTTTATGTAATGTTGTATGTGTTTGCGGTTTGTGTGTACGGCCGTACACGTGTGTACGGCCGCACACCTTGTGTACGGCCGTACATAGGGTGTGCGGCTGTACATATGTGTGTGGCTGGAGGTCCATATAAATAGAGGAGTGCATGTGGGAGTGTACGGTTAGGTAAGAAGGGAAAAGAAGAGAGAAGAGAGCATCTTGAAGAGAGAGAAAGTTAGAGAGAAGAAGTGTGTGTGAGAGAGAATCTATTGTAAGGAGCATCAATCATATTCATTCAATATATCATAGATTCATCTTAATTCTTCTTCTCCTTCTCTTCTAATTGATCTGACATCAACCAATTGATTGAGATTCCGCACCATCAATTGGATTTGATTGATACACAAGCAATTTTGGGGACTTACATTACTTGGTACCCTTAATGTATTACCCCTCAATCGATGTGCCGGTTAACCACACACGCTCCATCGATACTATAATAAACATTAAGTCACCCTTTACCTACGTTGTTAAGTTCGAGTTAGTGTGCCGGTTAACCACACACGCTCCACTAACGACTTAGACAAAGTGTAAAGTGTAATTTCATGGATTAGCACCTTATTCACATTTTTCCTAAAGTAACTAAGATTGGGAATTTAATAAAACATTTAGTTACTTTATAATTATCATTATAATTTTAATGAGAATTTATAAGTCGTTGTCCTACCCGTTCGGCTAACGACCCTCCACCAGTCAAGCAAGCGGTGGGTGAGAGTGGACACCCATTAAGTTGCCATTTTATAGGCAACAACCTTATACCCACCTTATAGACTGGCTTCGTGAATGAGGCGTACTAGCGGTAAGACGAGTTTGATCTTATACATATACATATATATATATATATATATATATATATATATATATATATATATATATATTATTAACTTATAATATTATAAGTATAAGGGTTGAATTTTAACTTTTAAAATTCTAATGGTTGGAACTAAAGTTTTAATCAAGACTATACTTGTTCCAAAACTTGAGGGCAAGTTTTGTAAACTTTCAAAACTTTTCATTTCTTGTAACTTATGAGTTAATTAGAGTATTAAAAATGAAGACTCTTCATTTTTATAACCCATGTGTTCTTTGGTTTTAAAAACAAAGTGACTTTTGGTTTTCCATAACTTGAGGACAAGTTATGGACTCCTTTAAAACACATAATGATCATGAATTAATCTACCACATAGGTTACAAACAATTCCTATGATCATCTAAACATCATAAGATCAAGAAAATGAATATGAACACTTTCATGAATCAAAAATTACACTTAAAACTTTGTATTTTTTGATAATTGTCATTGTAAATGGATTAGCATGAACATTACACCAACTAAAACAAGTTTTCAAGTACCAAAACAGTTTAGGGTAATGTTGCTAGTCCATTTCCTGCAACAAAAGTCGAAAATCTGCATTCTAAGGCTCCTACTCGTCGAGTGCACGAACCTACTCGGCAAGTAGGATGAATTTACACATGAACTCGACGAGTCCCCCCATGGACTCGGCGAGTTCATCAGGCAGATTGCACAATATCGACTTTTTTCAACAATTTTGCACAAATAACAAACAAACAAGCCTAGGCTCTGATACCACTAATAGGTTTTGAGCATTCTAACACTTCCTAAGTGTACATGCAACCCTAATAACCTTGGATCTATGTTTGTCTAACAATCATGCAAAGTTGTTTTCCAAGGTTATGAACCTATCTAGCATACATGGGTACAATTTTTCTTTGTATAAAAGATAGAACTACATACCTTGTTGTTGAAAGTGTTCCTTGAAACCTTGTGAGCCTAGCACCTCAAGTGTGATGCCTCAAATGCTTCACACAACACCAAATGCAAAGAATAAACTTGAGAGAATACTCTAACACATGCAAAATCGGCCAAGCCCTCTTATTTCTTAGTGTAGCCGATTTTGGGGAGAGTTACATTGCTTATATAGTGTGTTGCATTAGGTAAACCCTAATGTTCCATGACTCTTCATTTCATGATCCATGAGTTAACTCCATGGAGCATCTTATGGGTGGAACCCAACTTAATAATCCATGGAGCATCTTAGTCCACTATATAAGATATGGAAGATTTACTTAATCTACCCATATATCTAATTAGTTATCTTTTGATCACTTAATTAATTCTAAATTAATTCTTGATCAAAACTAATTAAATAATATTATTAATATATTAGAACTTATAATATATTAATAAACCATATGTGTTATTTCTCTCATTTAGTTTATCCAATTGCATGGTGCCATGCAACCCAAATGGACCATGCCGGGTCGGGTCAAGTACTTAGCAGAAATAGTTATGGACTTAGACACCTTATCCAACAGTCTCTTCGTTTCCATGAGATCCATGGGTTCAAGCTCCATGGAGTATCCATGGACTTTCCATGCAAGCCTAGCGCATTCCAAATAAGCATTAGCCTACACTATATAAATACAAGAGCCCATATTTAATTAGTCATACTTTTGATCTCTAAATTAATTCTAAATTAATTATAGATCAACACTAATTAAATAATATGATTTTATATTAATATATTAGAACTTATAATATATTAACAAATCATAACTTATACTATTCTCAAAAGATTATCCGTAAATTGTTCGGGTGAAGTGCTACCCAAATGGACCATGTCGGGTCGGGTCAAGTACATACCAAATATAGTTATGGACTTAAACACTATATCCAACAGTCTCCCACTTGGATAAGTCTAATAACTATAGTTGCAAGTATAACTTCAGGAATCGATCAGCAATCGTAGCTCTTAAAACTCTGTTGAACTATGAAGCGCCATTTTAGATAAGTGATCATATAATCCTCTGTTCTAGATATCACCCGGACAAATACATGGAACATGGTCTTGCTTATTGTCCAACATTTGTTTCCCGATTTCCGATTTGTTTGACATAGAACTTAACTGAACACATCAATTTAGTTCTAACCGGGCCCGATACATAGGTTAAAACAGAATCATCGAGGGGCCCAGATATCGCTTCTAATCCTAGAAGGAACAAATAAACTTCGACTCATATGTTTGCTCTACTACTTGTTGAATTAAACACAAAGGCACGGTTTATAACATCAAGTTACCAATGCGTTTTCGT
Source organism: Lactuca sativa (assembly GCF_002870075.4). Lineage (NCBI taxonomy): Eukaryota > Viridiplantae > Streptophyta > Magnoliopsida > Asterales > Asteraceae > Lactuca > Lactuca sativa. The sequence goes on along the minus strand of NC_056631.2, from coordinate 30,249,313 downwards.
GCAATCAATGCATAACCAACTCATGGGCAACAAATCATATCTCTAGGTTTGAAGACTTATATGATATATACCATAACATAGTTATTCTGGAAGTCAAAACATGAAAAAGGCAACCACACTATTGTTGTCACAGAAAATCTCCATTGGCTCCTTTATAGCTGGTACAACTCCAAGGTCTCCAATGAAGTTCTGTAGCCATATAGCCTCCTTTGCTGCCTCGCTTGCTGCTATATACTCTGATTCACAAGTGGAATCGGCCACTGTATATTGCTTGGAACTTTTCCAAGTAATTGCCCCTCTATTTAGGGTAAAGACCCATCCCGACTGAGAGAGGAAATTATCCATGTCAGTCTGAAAGTTAGCATCACTATACCCTGCTAATTTCAAGTCATCACTCCCACCAAGGGTAAGGACCCAATCCTTAGTCCTTCGCAGGTACTTGAGAATATTCTTTATTGCTATCCAGTGAGCCTTACCAGGATTCCCCTGATATCTGTTGACCATGCTCAAAGAAAAGGCAACATCAGGACGAGTACAAGTCATAGCATACATGATCGAGCCTATAGCGGAAGCATATGGTACTTGACTCATCTCAGCTATCTCAGCCTATGTACTCGGACTCTGAGTTTTACTCAGTATGGCATTACACTGGATAGGTAACTCACCTTTCTTTGAATTGTTCATGTTGAACCTTTTCAACACTATGTCCACATAGGTGCTTTGAATAAGTCCAATTAGTCTTTTACTCCTGTTTCTCAAAATCCTTATCCCTAGGATATAGGCAGCTTCTCCAAGATCCTTCATAGCGAAACACTTCCCAAGCCAGGACTTTACTTCCTGCAAGGTTGGGATGTCATTTCCTATGAGTAGTATGTCATCCACATACAATACCAAAAAACTGACTATACTCCTACTAGCCTTGACATATACACAAGATTCATCTTCGCATCTCGAAAAACCAAACTCTTTGACTTTCTCATCGAAACAAAGATTCCATCTGCAAGGTGCTTGTTTCAATACATAGATGGATTTCTCAAGCTTACACACTCTATTAGGATACTCTATACTGACAAAACCCTCTGGCTGAACCATGTAAACATCTTCAGCCAACTTTCCATTAAGAAAAGCGGTTTTGACATCCATTTGCCATGTTTCATAGTCATGAAATGCAGCAATGGCTAACAGAACCCTAATAGACTTAATCTTGGCCACTAGTGAAAAGGTCTCATCATAATCAACTCCCGTAGTTTGAGAATAACCCTTTGCAACCAGTCATGCCTTGTAAGTGTGTACATTACCATCCATGTCGCTTTTCTTCTTGAAAATCCATTTGCACCCAACTGTCTTACGACCTGGTACATTGTCAACCAAGTTCCAAACTTGATTGTCATACATGGACTGTATCTCGCTATCCATTGCCTCTTTCCATTTGGCAGACTCGGGGCCTGCCATGGCTTCCGCATAGCTGTTAGGTTCATCCAGACTTACCAATGTCTCATCACTGATAAGTGTCTCACCTTCTGCAGTAATATGGAAACCATAATAATGCTCAGGTGCATTCCTAACCCTTGTGGAACACCTCAGAGGTTCAGACTTGTCAATTGGCTCAACAGGAGTTTCCTCCTCAGTTTGAGGGCTAGGGGTTGAGGTTCCTTCACCACTTGACTCTTGAATTTCCTCAAGGTCAATTTGCCTCCCACTATCTCCTTGGATTATGAATTCTCTCTCTCGAAAGACTCGTCTTCTTGCTACAAAGACCACATTATCACTGGGTCTGTAGAAGATGTAACCAAAGAATTTATGTGGGTAGCCGATGAAAATACACCTCTCACTTCAAGGTTCGAGCTTATCATGAGTCTCGCGTCTCACGAAATCCTCACAACCCCAAATCTTGATGTGGTCTAGATTAGGAATTTTTCCGGTCCACATCTTGTGAGGTGTTTTGGCAACCTTCTTTTTAAGGACTAGATTAAGGATATGGACGTCAGTCTCTAAGGCATACCCCAAAATGAGATTGGTAGCAAAGCTCGACTCATCATGGAACGAACCATGTCCAGCAAGGTCTGATTGCGCCTCTCAGCTACACCATTCAACTGTGGTGTCCTAGGAGGTGTCAATTGTGAGAAAATCCCACATTCCTTAAAATAGTCAAGGAAATCATTACTAAGATACTCACCACCTTGATCAGATCGAATCATCTTAATGTTCCTGCCCAACTGATTCTCCAATTCTTGCTTAAACTCTTTGAATTCTTCAAAGGTTTCTGACTTATGCTTAATTAGGTAGACATATCCATATCTACTAAAATCATCAGTAAAAGTCACATAGAAGCGATTAGCATCTCTTGTGGCGGCTCTGAAGGGTCCACACACATCTGTGTGTATGAGGTCCAACAAACCTTCACTCCTATCACAAGTGAAAGTAAAAGGTTACTTTGTCATTTTACCTAGCAAACAAGATTCACAACTATCATCTGACTTTAGGTCAAATGACTCCAAGACTCCATCCTTTTGGAGTTGGCCTATGCGTTTATTGCTTACATGTCCAAGACGACAATGCCATAAGGATGCTTTATCTAAGTTAGTGGAAGAGTCAATACACAATACATTATTTCCTAGGTTATCTACAACAAATACAATTTCATACACACCATCACAAGGTAATGCTTTAAAATAAAGAACATTATTAAAGAAAGCATCAATAGCACCATTATTATTATCAAAATAAAAGGTAAAACCTTGTTTATACAATGCATGAAAGGAAATAACATTTCTTGCCATTTCTGGCGAATAATAACATTTATTCAAATCTAATGTAAACCCACTATTTATCAATAAGGAATAAACTCCTATCTTGGTGACAGGTGAAGGTTTCATGTTCCCCATGATCAAGTTTATCTTTCCCTGCTCCACATTCTCACTTCTTCTTAGTTCCTGCAAATCAGAACATATGTGAATTCCACAACATGTATCAAGGACCCAAGACTTAGAATGAGGTGAGTTATTAGACAATATAGTGTATATATCTACATGGTTGGGTTTTACTTTCCCATCCTTCACATCTTGCTGGTACTTTGGGCAGTTTCGCTTCCAGTGCGACTTTTCATGGCAATAGAAGCATTCAGACTCATTAAGGTTAGCAGAAGAAGTGACAAAACCTTTCTTGGTTGTGCTTGAAGAGGATCCTTCAAGGGTCTTACCCTTGGTACCTTTAGAAGGGTTCTTTCTCTTCTTCCCTTTGCCATGCCCGATTGCCAAGACATTGGCTGCAATTAGAGTAAGAGGAGTAGGAACACCCGACTTGCCTTTAAGACTACTTTCTGCAGTCTTTAAAAGCCCTTGAAGTTTACTAAGTGTAACTTCTTCCTTGTTCATGTGGTGTGTCATTCTAAATTGATCATAACATGAAGGTAAGGAGTGCAAAGTGATATCTATTACCAGCTCCTCAGGAAAGTCAACATTTAGTTTCTTCAAACGATCCACAAATCTTTGCATTTTCTGCATGTGGGCCATGATGGTTTCACCATCCTTCATTCGGGCAGTTATCATGGAGGAGATAATTTCATACCTTTCTTGCTGAGCACTTTGATGGTGGCGGTCCCTCAAATCCATGTACATCTCAAAATGGTAGTGGTCCTCATAGGACTTTTGGAGCTCAGATGTCATAGTGGCCATCATGATGCATGCTACCTTAGTAGCATCCCTTTCATGTGCCTGAAATGCAACAATCTCCTCTGGAGTAGCAGTTGACTCATCAATCTCACTTAGCTCCTTATCAAGGACATATTCTTTGTCCTCATAACGAGTGACCATCCTGATGTTTCTGATCCAATCCATAAAGTTGGATCCATCAAAGTTGAGTCTCCCACAAAGATTCATGAGAGAGAAGGAGCCAGTAGGGTTTGAGCCAGAAGCATTGTTATTGGAAGACATCTGAAAAGAAGAAAGAATAGATTAGACTAGATGTAAAGATAGTCCTTAATAATACACCCAACTGTAATATTAAGGCTAGGACCCAACACAATATTTTATAACTTAAAAGAGGGATGTCATAATCTAAGCTATAAGATATTTGATGGTAGGTGAAAGACGATTCACCAATCTCCACCATGAAAAACGAAATATTTAATTAGGTTTTAATTGGTTTAGAAACTCCTAGATTCTTTGAGATTCATTGAACTTTTCAATGGCATGTTTCAATCTCGAGTGTGCCCTTCAAGTTTTGTGACTGGGATGCCGAGGATCACAAAACAAGGTGTGAAGTAACCATGCAAATTACCTGGTACCCTTAATGTGCTACCCCTCAATTGATGTGCCGGTTAACCACACACGCTCCATCGATACTATGATAAACATTAAGTCACCCTTTGCCTACCTTGATAAGTTCAGGTTAGCGTGCCGGTTAACCACACACGCTCCACTAACGACTTAATCAAAGTGCAAAGTGTAATTTCATGGATTAGCACCTTATTTACATTTTCCTAAAGTAACTAAGATCGGGAATTTAATAAAGGTTTAGTTACTTTAGTATATTCATCATACTTAAATGAGAGTTTTAGTCCTTGTCCTACCTTTTTCGGCTAACAACCCTCCACTGATCAAGGAAGCGGTGGGTGAGAATAGACACCCATTAAGTTGCCATTTTATAGGCAACAACCTTATACCCCCTTATAGACTGGCTTCGTGAATGAGGCCTACTAATGGTAAGACGACTTTGTTCTTATACATACATATATATATATATATATATATATATATATATATATATATATATATATATATATATATATTATTAACTTATAATATTATAAAGTATAAGGGTTGAATTTTAATAATAAAAATTCTAAAGGTTAGAACTAAAGTTTTAATATGACTTTACTTGTTCCAAAACTTGAGGGCAAGTTTTGTAAACTTTCAAAACTTTACATTTCTCATAACTTACGAGTTAATTGAGTATTAAAATAAAGACTCTTCATTTTTATAACTCATGTGTTCTTATAATGGTTTTTAATTCAAGTGTGACCCTTTGGTTTTCCATAACTTGAGGACAAGTTATGGACTCCATCAAAAAACATAATGATCAAGATTTAAACTACCAAGGAGGTTACAAACAATTCCTATGATCATCTAATCTCATAAGTTCAAGAACATGATTATCAATAATTTCAAGAATCATAAATAACTTATATAAAACTTGTAATTTTTGATAATAGCCATTGTAAATGGATTAGCATAAACATTACACCATCTAAAACAAGTTTTATAAAACCAAAACAGTTTAGGGTAATGTTTCTAGTCCATTTCTAGCAGCAAAACTCGAAAATCTGGACACTGCAACCTCTACTCGTCGAGTGCATGAATAGACTTGACGAGTAGCATGCATTTCTTCATGGACTCGTCGAGTTCATACGTGCAGTGAACAAAAAACTTTGATTTTCAAGTACTTTGTATCAAGTATCAAGTAAACAAGCCTAGGATCTGATACCACTGAAGTGCTTTGAGCATTCTAACACACCTATGGTGTACATGCAACCCTAGAAACCTTAGATCTATGTTTGACTAAGATACATGAAAATAATTATTTTTCCAAACTTCTTATCCTAACTAGCATGGCATGGGGTACTTGAATCAAATAAAGTTAGTCGAATTACTTACCTTGTAGTAGTAGTTGATTACTTGGAGTTTGAGAGCTAGAACCATTAATGTGGATGCCTCAAATGGAAATCACAAATCACCACAAACTTGGAAACTTGAGAGAATAGTCACAACCTTCTTCAAATCGGCCCTCTTAGTATACTCACCACAGGTGTGATTTCAAGAACTAAAGCCTCCTTTATATAGTGTGGTGGATTAGGGTTACATCCATGTAAACCCTAATACCCATGTCTTTTCATTTCCATGAGATCCATGGGTTAAAGCTCCATGGAGTAACCATGGACTTTCCATGCAAGCCTAGCCCATTCCAAATAAGCATTAGCCCACACTATATAAATACAAGAGCCCATGTTTAATTAGTCATACTTTTGATCTCTAAATTAATTCTAAATTAATTATAGATCAACACTAATTAAATAATATGATTTTATATTAATATATTAGAATTTATAATATATTAATAAATCATAACTTATAATATTCTCAAAAGATTATCCGTAAATTGTTCGGGTGAAGTGCAACCCAAATGGGTCATGCCGGGTCGGGTCAAGTACATACCAAATATAGTTATGGACTTAGACACTATATCCAACAGTTCCTTCATTGGATGACTCTTGAATTTATTCAATATCACTAGAACTCCCACTGTCCTATTTGAATATGATCCATCTCTCACAAAAGACTCCTTTTCGAGCTACAAAGACCACGTTCTCACTAGGTCTATAGAACAAGTATCTCAAGGACTTCTGAGGGTGGCAAATGAAATAACACTTCTCAACTTTGGGTTCAAGTTTTTCATGCGTCTCTCGTCTTATGAGTGCTTTACAACCCTAGACCTTGACATGTGCGTGTGAGGGAGCTTTCCCTTTCCGCATCTCATGAGGTGTTTTGGCAACCTTCTTTGTTGGAACAAGATTCATGATATGGGTAGCTGTCTCTAAGGCATGCCCCCAGAAATGAATAGGAAGAAAAGCTCGACTCATCATGGAATGAACCATATCCAATAAGTTTCAATTACACCTCTCATCCACACCATTAAGTTCTGGTGTTTTGGGAGGAGTTAATTGGGAAACAATTCCACATTCCTTAAGATAGTTGTGGAAATCGATACTAAGATACTCACCACCTATTTCAGATATGAGCATGTTTATCTTCATACCTAATTGATTCTCGACTTCATGCTTAAAATCATTGAACTTTTTAAAGGTTTCTGATTTACGTTTGATAAGTAGATATAACCATATCTGCTGTAATCATCTGTAAATGTCACGTAGTATCGATTAGCATCTCTTGTGGTGGATCTAAATGGGCCACACATATCCGCATGGATTAGGTCCAAGAATCCTTCACCTCTTTCACATGTTACAGTGAAAGGTGATTTTGTCATCTTGCTCAAGAGACAATACTCGCATTCATCATATGTTCTAAGATCAAATGATTCCAACACTCCATCGTTTTGGAGTTGCACGATACGTTTCTTTTTTATGTGCCCAAGACGACAATGCCACAAACATGCTTTTTCCACACCATTGGACGAATCAATATGGAACACAGTATTACCTAATTTAACAACACAAGTCACAGTTTCATACACATCATTACAAGGTAAAGCTTCAAACATAAAAACACCATTATGATAAGCAGAAATAGAACCAACTTCATTATCAAATGAATATCTAAAAACTTGTCTGGATAATGCATGAAATGGAATAATGTTTCGTGTCATATCTAACGAATAACTAAAATTAATCAAATTAACCCTAACACCACTACTAAGCACAAGCCCATATGTCCCAATATTTGTAGCATGTGAAGATCGTTGTTGGAAATATTTTTATGTGATTGTCACTTGAAATAAGTCGAGTATTGATTTACATTTTCTAACAAGCATTAGCAGAATGTTTAAAGTTGGAAAGATCATGAAGATTCAACAGGTTTTTGAAGAATCAGATATCGGAGCGCATGAAGTTGACATGGAGCACTTGTTGAATATGGAGCACTTAATGTTGACGTGGAGCACTTGTAGTTGACATGGAGCACTTTTTGAACATGGAGCACTTGTAACTTACATGGAGAACTTGTTGAAAGCAAGTTGGACCATCATGGTCTCAGATGGCACATCTAGATCATATGTGAAGCATCAAGACGTTGATGGATCAACATGAATACTTGGTGGCTCATCTCTAGTCAATGGATCAACATGATCACATTGATGGCTCAACAAGATTGCACATGGCACATCCTGTATAATGATGGAAAATCGAAGTTCCCAATGGTCCATCATGAACACGTGTTTGTATACTTTTCAAGTTCAAGACACATTCCAAAATTCAAGAAACAACTTAACTTGATCAATGACACTTCTGGAAGTTGATGACATCTTAGAAGACTATGGAGCACCATGATGCTCATGTTGCTCATCATACTTTCAATGTTGATCAAGAAGGCTCAAGAAATATGAAGACTCAAAACTTGGATGGAACCCCAATGGAATACTACTGAAATTGGAATATGTCATCCATTCTCCGCTAAGTAGGGTATAGGTGTCAACTGATGACTAAGTCATGCTGACGTTCAACACCTGATTGGTCAATCCATGTCATGGGCTTTTCCAAATCCTATAAATAGTCCCCTTGGGATTCATTATAAAGTTGCTCATTCCATGCTCTTCCTTCTTATTCTATTCTGCTTAGACTAGATTCCATAGAGCCATTTGAGAGTTTAGTACTTAGTGTCATTTACACTTCAAACACTTGTAACCAAATGGATAAGAATATGAGACATATTTGAATCCTCAATCTTGAAAACGTTTTTATCATTAACTTGGTTTATTCACAACTTTTATTTTCCGCATTACTTGCCATTTGACGATTCTGAAACTCTGTTTCAGTATTTTCAACACTTGGACTCTTCAAGTCTAGTTTCATTGATTTTATAATTTCTTCAGTTGGTATCAGAGCAACTGAATTTCTCATATTTTCAGTTGGTATCAGAGCAACTGAAATTTTCATCTTTTTAGTTGGTATCATAGCAACTGAATTTCTCATCTTTTCAATCGCATATTCCCTATGATCAGATTGATCTTCCCATGCTCTACCTCCTCAATTTCACTTAGCCCCTACAAATCAGAACAAATGTGGAAACCACATCCCGTGTCAAGGACCCAAGAATGAGAAAGTTGTATGTTATTAACTTGAATAGTGTAAATACCTGAAGAGGACGCCTTGATCCTGTCGTCCTTCAAGTCTTGCATGTACATAGGGAAGCTTCTTCTCCAATGGCCCTTTTCACCATAATAGAAGCAAATGGCCTTATTTGGATCACTGGCCATAGGGACATCAAAGTTGGGCTTCAACTTTGACCCACTACTAGACCCTCCATCATGGGCCTTCCCTTTGCTGCCATATTGGAAAGGAGTCTTTCTCTTTTTCTGTAACACCCAAAATTAGAAAGGTCAAGAAAGGAAAGGAAAACCCTAAGTTAAAGAAGGTTGACTCGTTGAGTCCAGGGAGGAACTCGGCGAGTCGAAGCGGGATCCGGGTGTAAAGTAAGTGACCGACTCGGCGAGTCGGTAAGTGGACTCTGCGAGTCTGGTATGGGTTGGGAAACCCTAATTCTGGGACTTGGTATCCTATTTAAGCATCTTATTCTCTTCCCTAGGGCTCATTTGCGGTCCCTATAGTCCAGAACCCCAAACCCTAGCCACCATAACCGTTTTTGGAGCAAGATCTACCCTTGGTGAAGTAATTTGGAGCTTGGAAGAGAAGAGATTCATAGTCGTGCAAGAGGAGGCCTTGGATCCAGAGTTGGTGGAACTTTTTAGAGCATTTGGAGGTAATGAATCATTATCCTTGGCTTTCTCCTTTCTAGATCCATCTTTCATGGAGTTTTAGGGTTTCTTTGAGAGTATGTGATGAGAAGTGGGTGCACAAGTTAGATCTGGAGTTGAAACTCCAGATCTGAGCTCTATTTGGACCAAAGATGCAGAAAGCCCTGTTAGTTGCTATGCGAAAGCCATTCCCCATGAGTTAAGTTCCTTTATAGCTTGGTTTTGGTATTATGAGACAAGAAGCACGTAAAGGTAGCAACTTTATGTTGCTAATGGACTATAGGAACACAAATCTATTGTTTGGAGCAAAGGAGTAGCTCTGTGACTCGAGATCATGAGAATACACGAAAGGACTCGGCGAGTTTGGGAGATGACTCGGCGAGTCGGGCTAGATACCAGACTTAAATGACGTAGCAACTCGGCGAGTCACATGGGTGGACTCGGCGAGTTGGATGAAGATAGGCAGGAACTCGACGAGTTGGAAGAACAACTCGGCGAGTCAGTTGAAGATTGCCTTGGACTCGACAAGCCTATTCTTGGACTCGGCGAGTCAAGTCGCGAAACCCCAAACCCTTCTAGTTAAGACTCAGATCAGTGAGTTGAGTGAAGACTCAGTGAGTTGGTCAGGACCGAGCTCGGAAATCAGTAGACTCGACGAGTCGAGTCGCGAATGAAAGGGGTTTCTGAGCTTATGAACTCGGCGAGTCAATAGGCTGACTCGGCGAGTAGGGTCAACCTGGAAGGTTAACTATCACCAGGACTTTGACTTTGACCAGAGTTGACTTAGTTGACTTTTGGAGGACTGTCAGACTAAGTGTCATATTGATATTGGTAGCTCGAAGAGCTAGAGGAGCAGCGACTCAGAGGGTTGTCCGTTAGCAGCCAGAGGGTTATCAGCAGAGCTTAGCAGTTCGGGTGAGTTTCCTTCTAGTAGGAATGGGTCTAAGGCCACAATGCCGACCCGTCTAGCTAGCAGTAGTTTTCGGACTTCGGTCCAATGTAGTAGTTAGTATGTTTAATGCCTTCGTGGCTCAGACAGGATTTATGTGTTATGTGTTCCGGGCTACGGCCCGATGCAGTATGCAGTTTATGTGTTCATGCTAGTGGATATGTTTATGCTATGCTATGTTCAGTTAGTTTCCGGATTTCGGTCCGATGCAGTGGGCAAGGCCCCAGTTAGTCCGGACTTCGGTCCGATGCAGGGGACAAGGTCCCAGTTAGTTTTCGGACTTCGGTCCGATGTAGGGGGCAAGGCCCCAGTTAGTCTACACTTCGGTCCGATGCAGGGGACAAGGTCCCAGTCAATTTCCGGACTTCGGTCCGATGCAAGGGGCAAGGCCCCAGTTAGTCCGGACCCCAGTCCGATGCAGTGGGCAAGGCCCAGTATGTGCTTTATATGTTTGTATGGTATGGGGTAGTTTGGGGAGCTCACTAAGCTTCGTGCTTACGGTTTTCAGTTTTTGGTTTCAGGTACTCAGTTTTCAAAAGAGGAGCTCGGAGAGGTTGCAATGCACACACCATAGTCAGTTAGCCTGGGAATGTTTTACTCTGATAATAAGATTATGTTTTGAATTGATACTCGGAAACTCTGTTATGACTTATCATACGGTTTTTATAAATATGGTTTCAATAATGTTTTAAAAGAAATTTTTAGTCGTGATTTTGGGTCGTTACAAGTTGGTATCAGAGCCTTGGTTTGAGGGATTCAGACACACTTGAGAGTGTGTCTGGACTCAAACTAAGGGAGCGGTAAAAAGGTTTTCAAAAGAAGAACATTTTTGAAAAGAATTTTGGTAAAAAGGAGTTTGAGAAAAGAAAATAGTTTTAGAAAAAGTGAAAAGAATATTTAGAAAGAAAATAACTTTGAAAAGAGAAAAAGGGTGTGGTGCATGCAATCAGCCGAGCTCAAGTAAGTACTCCCAAATTACCCATACAAGTTTATGATTATCAGTTTCAGTTTCAGTTTTAGTTCCAGTTTCAGTTTCTGTTTCAGTAGAACAACATGCTAGTATAGGACTAAGGATCTAGGAGGATGCCTTATGTGCCTGCTTATGTGTTTCAGCCTTATGAGAATTGCATGCTAGTATTGAGTAGACAGCAATAGGATAGCCTGTTTGGGTTATGCCTGATAGTATGAGTTCAGCATTGTATGCTAGTGTAGTTCTTGATATGAGGATAGAATTGCTCGAATAGTTTCCTGTGTCTGAATGATGCTTGCTTTGTGCTTTGTGGGGCTCCGAGTGATGGGAGTTAGCTAGTAGGTGAATACGTCACATCACATGTGATCAGGGTTGAATAATCTCAGAGTGCTGGATTTGGCCCTATTGCGCAGCTCTCGTCTGAGTCTAACCGTTGTGGGGACGAGTCTTTTACTCGAAGGATTATCCGAGTCTCATTGAATGTGATGGTATTCAGGTGGTGGCTAATTGGAATTACAAGGAGGCCTTCAGCAGCAGAGGACTGGTTTGGGTGGAGTCAGAGGTTCCCTAGGGCAAGCCTAGGAAGGTAGTAGCAGAGATCAGTAGCAAGAGAGTGACTTGATGGAGTTGAGGTAACTCTTGAGGAAAGTACGGATAGATGTGGAAGGTAGTATGGGCCCGTACTACTGAAGGCAGAGGATCCGTACTCGAGTCAAGAGGGGCCGAGACAAGACCAGGGCACTTGTAGAGTGTGTGAGAGATCCCTCAGCAGCGGTGTGTATATTGATTGGGAAGTGTTATATTTTCAGCATGGTGACATTGTGCGAGTTACCAGTTAGCGATTCAGGTACCGGGGAGGGGTCTGGCTTGGACTCTGGAGCTGGGCAGCTTGATGATCAGATGAGGGATTTCATTTCCGCAGAGATTATGCGTAACATCATTGATCAGACTCCAATGATTTTCGGCTCGGTTAGAGAGGCCATTGTGGAACTTATGGACAATCATCTTGAGGCCTTTAGGGCCGGGATAGTTTCAGGACAGATTGGGGATCGTCTAGAGCCCGATGCTTATGGAGATCAGGGATCCATCAGGGAGGGAGATCCCATTTCTAGTTTTTGCCATTAGGGGACAGGAGTGAGTGGGGCACCCTATCTCCAAGAGAGACCTCTGCATGATTGGATAGTTGAGGAGGTCTCGCGAGCCATTTGCGAGGATCTGCCTGACATGTTCGGGAGGATCACTGATAGGTTAACCGCGAAGCTCCAGGATCAGACAATTGTTGTTTAGATGACAGATGGGGTCGACAAGGTAACGCAGGAGCGAGAGACGGGCAGGGAGTCGGAAGGGAAGAGGAAAACGGATGAGACTCAGGTAGCCACAGGTTCGGGCAAGAGGCCCAAGGGGTCGGATTTGAGAACGAGGGACTATCAGAGCCACAGTCGATGCGGGAAGTGTGGTAGGACGCACAAGGGTGCATGCAGACGTAGAAGTGGTGGCGATGCTGGATGTTTCAAGTGCGGCCGGATTGGCTATGTTAGCAGAGATTGTACTGTTATCATCGCCCATGAACTTGACCCGATATGTTTCCATTACAGTCGGAGGGGCCACAAGAAGGCCCACTGTCCGAGTTTGTATACAACAGAGCAGGTGATAGCTCCTGCTCCTATGACTTCGAGTACCACCAGCGGTTGCCGGGGCCGGGCAAGGGCGCCCACGGCTCGGAGCAGAGTATTCCGGATGATTTCAACAAGGATTCGGGCAGAACTGGATGTTGGGGATACGTATCTTTTACCTTCCTGTCAATTATTATTCATGATATTATTATTATGTTGCTGCATTGATATAAATAAGCATATGTGTTGGGGTATTATATTACCTGCCTATGGTTAAGTTATATGTCATTTGCATACCTTGGGATTAGAATGGTGAATTGGAGGTCGTTCCCTCTAGATCGGGTTACTTCAGATGCGGTGACTGTAACATGTATGTGTAAGATTCAGTAATGCCTCACTACTTGCGGAAGGTGTTAGTCGGGTAATGATCAGTTATATTCTCAGTAGTGAAAATCCATAGCTTTTAGTGGAGTAGCTAGCGGTCGGTAAGGAAGTGGGTTAGGATGTTCACCCTAAACGCAAGTTCTCAGGATGCAGTCACTAAGTAGATACAGTGAAGGATTGAAGAGTGCTTGGTTAGTTAAGCAGGAATGGTTCGGACCGGGTAAGGGTTAGTTGGAGCGCCAACAGAGGTAAACGTAGGCGAGCAACGGATTCCCCCTTTTCATGGAAGGAAGGTTAGGGAATCCTTTCGACCAATGAGCAGTGAGGAGTTAGCCAGATCCAAGTGGGGGAGAACCTTCTGAGTATACAAGGATAAGAGCACGTAGACCAAGAATGAGTACGCGGCCTCTGAGAAGAAAAGATAGTAGCACAACGATGAATGTATTGAGGAGTTCAGGATTGGGAGTTTGAGGAACTTCCCAACAGTTAGTTCATGAAATCGAGATGGTTAGTAGCTGGTTGGGAAGCCAGGATTGGAGGATCGCCTTTAGGACTCTAGTGAGTCGGAATGAGGATCTTGAGAAGGGTTAGCAAGAGATGCTTCCATGTTAGTAGCTAATGGCAGAGACAGCATGCAGGGTTGTGTAGATTCAGGAGTTGGGAGTTTGGAAACTTCCCAACAATAATTTCATGTATCCGGATTAGTAGACGGTTGGTTTGGGAACCAAGCCGAAGACTTCCTCGACGAAACGCGAAGTATATCAAGGATATAAGATGTCGAGGTTGATGCGGTATTCGATGACTGAGGGTTGATTTTGAGAAATCAGATTGAGGGATCGCTAGCAGGACTAGGGATAGTCAGGATGTCCTCGGAATAGTAGGTTAGTAGAGCAGTCAGGTAGTAGTAGTGTGTTGTAAGTCTACGGGGGTAGCTGTAGCATTCACTACCAGTCAGATAGTAGTAGTAGTGCTGTAAGTCTACGGGGGTAGCCGTAGCATTCACTAGCAGTCAGGTAGTAGTAGAGTGTTGTAAGTCTGTGGGGGTAGCCGTAGCATTCACTAGTAGTCAGATAGTAGTATAGTGTTGTAAGTCTGCGGGGGTAGCCTTAGCATTCACTAGCAGTCAGATAGTAGTATAGTGTTGTAAGTCTGCGGGGGTAGCCGTAGCATTCACTAGCAGTCAGATAGTATTAGAGAGTTGTAAGTCTGCGGGTGTAGCCGTGGCCTTTATCAGATTGGTAGGCAGCATGAGCGCGTTGTTGGACGCGGGAAAAGCAGCAGTACCCACCATTTCGGGTGCAGCAGTGAGGATATGGGAATCCACGGGTTAGATTTCGGATTTCCCAAATGGTTCAGTTATGGTTAAGTCGGCGATTTGGCAATAGATCGTCACCTCAGTTATGAGATCAGGGAAGCAGTGGACCGCTTGGGTTCGCGTATGTTAAGGGCTACCGCTAGTCTGGGAGCCATCATTTTTAGTCTTGGATCTGATGATGTTAGGGTTCGACGTTTGGACACGATCGGTTGGATCGGGAAGGTTGTTAGGGCCGCAGTGACAGGAGAACTAGTGTAAACTAGTTCCAGAGAATGATTTCGTTTAGAAGTCGTGGGAGTGACAAAGTAAGGAGTCCTTGGACTCCACAGTTGAGTTGGAACTCGTTGTTGCAGATAACCGACAAATGATTGGAGACTAGGAAGGTCTCAAGATATTTGGGAAGCAGCCATATGACAGTTCAGTGTTTCAGTCAGTTCAGTGTTTCATTTAGTTCAGTGTTTCAGGCAGTTCAGTGTTTTTGTTAGTTCAGTGTTTTAGGGAGTTCAGTGTTTTGGATAGTTGCAGTGTGATGGTCAGTATTAGTATGTGTGTTGGAATGCAAGTGTTGACGGTATAGTTGGTTGATTTGGAAATGGCAAGTCCCTCTCAATAGGATCAGTTGAGCCTTCTGCCAAGTATAAGTGATCTGTAAGGATAGTTAGGCAGGTAGCTTTTCTTTCAGGATGGAAGTCTCGAGTTAGTAGGAGTTGAGTAATCAGATGAGAGATAAGCAGGCTGGTTCCAGCAGCATCGTTTTAGTATGAGCGGCAGAGTGGATAGAACAGTTATAGATAATCGAAGTATCTTCAGAAGTCGCTGGAAGCAACCAGTAGGTTGCGATGGGGTGTAGTGACCGGTGGGAGTCCGGTAACTCAGATATCGGCAGATTAGTTGGACCAGGGTGGTCTCAGTGCATCCGGTAGGCGGATGAGGGGCAACAGAATTTTCAGTCGGAGGAAGTAACGTTAAGGAAATTATGGAAAAGAGAAGAATTCAGTATGCACCAACAGTAGTGACCAACACTGAGAGTGGCTGGAATGATGGACAAAAGGGTTAAATTCACCAGGTAGGGTGTTGAGGCGGATTGCAGGTCAGTTGACCATAGAGAACTTCGAGGACGAAGTTTAGTTTAAATGGGGGAGAGTTGTAACACCCGAAATCAGAAAGGTCAAGAAAGGAAAGGAAAACCCTAAGCTAAAGAGGGTTGACTCGTTGAGTCCAGGGAGGAACTCGGCGAGTCCGAGCGGGATCCGGGTGTAAAGTAAGTGACCGGCTCGGCGAGTCGGCAAGTGGACTCGGCGAGTCTGGTCTGGGTTGGGAAATCCTAATTCCGGGACTTGGTATCCTATTTAAGCATCTTATTCTCTTCCCTAGGCCTCATTTGCGGCCCCTATAGTCCAGAACCCCAAACTGTGACATCCCCTAATTTCTCGGCCAGAAAAGACCGATTTAATTTATGCTTTTTAAGAAATCTTTATAAAAGATGTTGCGGAATTGGTCCCCAAAACAAAATATGATAAAATTTTGTCAAAACCTTTCTTTAAGAAATATATCATTTCCTTTTATATCAAAACCTCGGGATGTCATGTTCCGATACAGATCAAAAGCATAAACAAGACATTATAAGCCTTACGACAGTTATTTGTAACTACTGGCCTATAATCCAAAATTCACTCATCATCATCATCCGACTATGCTCGGGGTCCTCTACCTGTAATCTAAACATCTGAGTGGGTTAGGCTTGGAAGCCTGGTGAGCATATAGGGTTTTCAACCCACAATACATAAATTTATTATGTTTAAACATCAATCAATCAACCGAATTACCCCAAACCCCATTATTTTATTTATTTCTTAAGGGTTTATCCTAAGAATCAACTTTCCATCCTTCCTAAGGATTCGTCCTAAGGAATAGACACAAAGTCACCTCGTGACCGGGGTTTATACAACAAGCACTAATTCCATAGCTGCTAAAGTTTATTCAACATGTGCTAAGTCCATAGCTCTCATTTATCGACAATATTATTTACAGGTATTCTCTCCTGCAATACATGTCAATGGGTTTTAGAGTACAACAAATGAACATATAGCTCATTACACCTACAGGTTGCGGGTCTGCTAGTGTTCCATAGACTGTCTAGAATAGTCCATGGTTGTCATCCATACTCTGCTGAATGACTACAACAACAACAACAACATCGAGGCCTTTCACCTTTTTAACACACATCAACTATTTCATCTACCCATGTTCTACCCAACATTTTTCGTAGATAAAAATACATATATAGTTTAAATTATTTAAAAACATGTATAACTCATTCATTCAGCACCATCTCAAATAAACAAACAATATATATTCACACAACACGTATTTTATGTAAAATACTTCATATCTATGTGTAAGGTGAAAGTAACTACACACTCACATGATTTAATGAAAACCGGGCAGCAATTCGTTTCCTAAAACGATCGTTGAGAACCCGGGCTCTGCAAAAGGTCGGACTTCGAAACCGAAAAGATAAATTTTCCAGGCTTCACAGGCACTTCATGGAGTATTCCGGGGTTTACAATCGATACCGGGGCTTCGGGGAAGGTTAAGGTGAAGAAAAGATGAAGAAAGGGGTGAAAAATGACAATTATTCAATTCTGCCCGAGAAGGCTCGCAGGTCCCCTTCTATTTATAGGGTCCGAAGTCGGCTTCGGTGGTGGGGTCCGCAGGCGAGGGTGCGCAGGTGCGAGGGACTCGGTGGCAGCTTCTGATTGGACCGCAGACTCATGACCCATGTGCGAGGCTCAGACCAGCTGCGAGCTTCGGATTAGTCAGCAGCCTCAGTTTGGACAGATGCTCGGTTCGGATTGGGCCTCCTTCTTGGTCGAATCAGAAGCCTACACGCGGATCGGATCACATGGGTTGCATGCGAGGATCACATGGCTACTGTTCATGCGAGGGTGACTCAGCAGATTTCACCACGTGGCATATGCGAGGCGAGGACACGTGGCAAAAGCGTGACTATGCGAATTTTCTCGATTTTTGTGCAAAAACTTCTAAAATCCATAACTTTCGCATACGAGCTCCGTTTTTGACATTCTTTATATGCACGCGTAGCTAAAATTACGCTCTACAACTTCCGTTTAGACTTCATCGACTAATTTTGACTTTAAATTTTATATTATTATTTTTAACAGACCGGGACAGGAAATCCGTTAAAAATTCATAACTTCTTCATCCGACGTCCGTTTTCGTCAGACTTTTTACCGTTGTGCTCCTAATGACGAGACCTTCAATTCTCTTTTAGGTTGTGTCGGCTAAAAATCGCTGGATCTAAAATTCGAGTTTTTAGTTGTCTACTGCTAAGCTGAAACTTCGAAAAATCATAACTTCCTCATACGAAGTCAGATTTGGGCGTTCTTTTTATGGAACTTCTCGGTTTAACGAATACTAAGACTTTCATTTAGATTACTAAGGCTAAAAAGTAGTTTATCAAAAACTCACTTTTTACGACATTCGGCACCGTGCCGGTTTTGTCGCGAAACTTCGACATGTCATAACTTCTTCGTTATAGCTCGGATTTCGGCATTCTTTATATCCCCGGCACCACTACAAATTTGTGTAAAGATATCGGGCTTATCTCACACTTTAATTTTGATGCTTATTTTTATTTTTAATTAATTAAACCCTAATAATTAAGCATAAAACACATAATTCACATAAAATTCACATAATTCCTTTTCATTTCTTCTAAATGAGTTACAAAGGTTAACCTAGACCATTATGTCAATATTAATGCCTAGCCTAGAAACATGGGCATTACAACCCAAACCCTAGCCACCATAACCGTTTTTGGAGCAAGATCTACCCTTGGTGAAGTAATTTGGAGCTTGGAAGAGAAGAGATTCATAGTGGTGCAAGAGGAGGCCTTGGATCCAAAGTTGGTGGAACTTTTTAGAGCATTTGGAGGTAACGAATCATTATCCTTGGCTTTCTCCTTTCTAGATCCATCTTTCATGGAGTTTTCGGGTTTCTTTGAGAGTATGTGATGAGAAGTGGGTGCACAAGTTAGATCTGGAGTTGAAAGTCCAGATCTGAGCTCTATTTGGACCAAAGCTGTAGAAAGCCCTGTTAGTTGCTATGCAAAAGCCATTCCCCATGAGTTAAGTTCCTTTCTAGCTTGGTTTTGGTATTATGAGACAAGAAGCACGTAAAGGTAACAACTTTATGTTGCTAATGGACTATAGGAACCCATATCTATTGTTTGGAGCAAAGGAGTAGCTCTGTGACTCGAGATCATGAGAATACACGAAAGGACTCGGCGAGTCTGGGAGATGACTCGGCGAGTCGGGCTAGATACCAGACTTAAATCGCGTAGCAACTTGGCGAATCACATGGGTGGACTCGGCGAGTTGGATGAAGATAGGCAGGAACTCGACGAGTTGGAAGAACAACTCGGCGAGTCTGTTGAAGATTGCCTTGGACTCGACGAGCCTATTCTTGGACTCGGCGAGTCAAGTCGCGAAACCCCAAACCCTTCCAGTTAAGACTCAGATCAGTGAGTTGAGTGAAGACTCAGTGAGTTGGTCAGGACCGAACTCGAAAATCAGTAGACTCGGCGAGTCATGGTCTGAATCGGCGAGTCGAGTCACGAATGAAAGGGGTTTCTGAGCTTATGAACTCGGCGAGTCAGTAGGCTGACTCGGCGAGTATGGTCAACCTGGAAGGTTGACTGTCACCAGGACTTTGACTTTGACCAGAGTTGACTTAGTTGACTTTTGGAGGACTGTCAGACTATGTGTCATATTGATATTGGTAGCTCGAAGAGCTAGAGGAGCAGCGACTCAGAGGGTTGTCGGTTAGCAGCCAGAGGGTTATCAGCAGAGCTCAGCAGTTCGGGTGAGTTTCCTTCCAGTAGGAACGGGTCTAAGGCCACAATGTCGGCCCGTCTATGTAACATCCCAAGTTCAGGAGTGTAAATTCAGGGTTCAAAGTGTAAGTATGAAAGGGGAACTCGGCGATTCCATGGGTGGACTCGGCGAGTAGGGTCGCGACTCTGGTCGCGTGTTAAGTGACCTACTCGGCGAGTCGAAGGCTGGACTCGGCGAGTAGGCGCTGAGTGGAGAAAACCCTAATTTCGGAGGATGAGCTCTATATAAAGGACATTATACCCTCTCCCCAACCTCTTTACCCTCTCTTGAAGTCCAGAAAACCCTAAGACGCGATTATGAGGGATTTGAGTGCATTTGAACCTTGGAGAAGAGATTTTGGAGGAGATCTTGGAGAGTTAGGAGGCTTGGAGCAAGGGGCTTTGCTAAGATTCAGATTTCTCTTCTGTTGGGGCTTCCTTTTGAGGTATAACTTCGTTTATTGGGCTGTTATTCATCTAGAATCATCATTTTGGAGTGTGTGGAAAGTTTGGCTTGTGGTATTTCGAGTTTGAAGGTTAGATCTGAGGTTGCTACCTCAGATCTGGAATGGAGAAGGTCTTGAGTGCATTAAAGTCCCTGTTCTTGAGTGGTTGGTGAAGTCATTTTGTCCCAAACCCTAGCCCTAGAGTGAATAATGCCTAGATCTCTTTGGATTCACATAAAGTTTGCCACTTTACGTGATGGATGGGTTGTAGAAGGGTAGATCTATGTTTTGGATCAACTGCATGGCTTGGAAGGCTTCTGTTTGGGTTAAGATCTAGAGGCACTCGGGGAGTCACAAAGGTGTACTCGGCGAGTTGCTTGAAGATGGACTGGAACTCGGCGAGTTGGAAGAACAACTCAGCGAGTAGGTTGAAGATAGCCTTGGACTCGGCGAGTCTGGTCGTGAGGTCCAAATTTCTTCTGGTTGAGCCATGAATCGGTGAGTCAAGAGAGGACTCAGTGAGTTGAGTGCGAGGGGACTCAGAGTCATGGGACTCGACGAGTTTCGGGGTGACTCGACTTTGACCTTGACCAAGGGTTGACCAGTTGACTTCCAGGGGCATTTTGGTAATTGATTGGATTTTGTTTGAGTTCAGTGTTGGTGTTGGCTAGTGGTGGAGATCGTTTCAGTGGTCGGAGCATCTTGGTCTTATCTTTCATTCGGCAGTTGCGAGGTGAGTTATCCTCACAATATCAACAGGGTCTAAGGCACCAAGGCCGGCCCTTTATCGGATGGTAATCTGGGTATCGTTGTTATGTTATTGTTTTCCTATGTTTGTGTCACACCCCCAAACCTGAATGGCGGAAACGTTCGGGGGCGGATGACTTCATGTGGTAACGTAACAAATGAATACATAGTAAAGAAAGCAATACAACCATCATATATATAATTGAAAGTTTACATTTGTCAAAAGTTACATGTTCAAAACCAATTACAATATGATGTCAAAATACGAGATTAAACTGGCGCCGCAGCATCCCTTCATCAAAAGCAAAATGAATACCTGAAATTTACTGAATTCCTGGGACATACAAGTAAATTTTGAAAGAGTAGATCAGCATTTAAGCTGGTGAGTTTCATAAGTATTTAAATGACAATGTTTGAATGAAATGAAATGTTTTGTCTTTGTTTGTTTGTGTTTAGAAAATCCTATATTTTCTACTAGTATAATAGTAGCCTTCACTCAAGACCAATGTTTGTTTCTAAAATGTATGTAAGTGTAAAATAACCAATGAGTTTGAAAACCTTGTAAATCAATGCATTTTAATACCCCTTGTGAGTTTTATAACCATACTATTGACTCGGAATGCCTATACGCAACGTTCTTCAGGCGTTGGAATGTTATGACGTTTGTCACCCCAAACGGTGGACTGCAGCTAACAGTCAGGGCGCGGGTTGTCAAGTCCGTATAGATCTATATACAAACACCACGCTCCCCCTCCAAGGGATTCTGGTATATAATACATGACTTGAAATGTGTACTCAAACATACATGAAGTTAGTGTCTCACAAAACCGTGGTATAAAAACAGATCTACTTGTTAAAATGTTACGTTTGTTCTTGTATACGAAAGTAAACTTCTTGAAATTCATGTTTCTAGTACATAAGAGTTAGAAATTTTGTTCGTAAAACTATACCTATTATAGTTTTCTAAAAGTGTGTCTTGTTTGTTTAGAAATACCTAGAAAAGAAATCACTTGTTTATGAAAGCATAGATTTTTGGTGTAGAGTCCAAGATAGACAAGAATAATCTAAGAAAAGTTTAGTTTATACATGCATTACAACAATTTTATATTTCAAAAGATAGAATGCTATTTTAACATATGTTATATATATGAAAGTTCCTTATAAAGTTTGCAAATTGCATGTGATTTGGATATATAAAAGCATATAAAAGAGTTTCTTTATGTAACACACGATAATACTCGTGTGTTTTACTTGTAATCCCCCCCTTGAAAGCATATAAAAGAATTTAAAGAATATTTAAAAGGTAGATTAAGGGGTATGAACTCACTTGAAAGTTTGAAGATAGCGAGATGGAAAACCGGGCAGAGTTTCGTCTCGGGAAACGGATTTTCCTCGGGATTCTCGGGAATCTCGGGAGTAAAATCGACCCTCGGGACTTGAGCAAAAAGACCAGAGCTTCGGGTTTGAACGGGCATGGAAAACGAGGCAAGATTGAGAGAGAGAGGAGAGAAATGAGCCCTTTTCTCGGAAGCCCTCGCATCCTATTTATAGGAAGGCTGAACCGCCTCGGTACGCGGGGCGTACGCTCGTACGCAGCGCGTACGCGTACGTCATGCATGACCGAAGCCTCGACTGCCTCGGCTTCGGATGGGACGGGTTGCTGGGTACGCGGGTCGGATGGGACGGGTTGCTGGGGAGACGGGTCGGATGGGACGGCGGGTCGGACGGGTCGGATACTTCGGACGGGTCGGACGGGTCGGATGCCTCGGATAGGGCGACGTGGACGATCAGAGGCCAAGTCTCTCGGGTACGCAGGGCGTACAGGGGTACGCAGCACGTACCCGGATGAGGACGCTGACTCCTCTTCGGATAAGGTCCGAATTTTGAATTAAATAAATATATAATTTATTTAATAAACTTCAAAATTTCATATCTTCTTCATACGAACTCCGTTTTCGATGGTATTTATATCCACGCGTAGGTGAGACTACGCTCTACAACTTTCGTTTAGACTCCGATGGCAAATTCCGAAATTATTTTTTTATTATTTATTTTAAACTCATCGTGTTTAAGGAATTTCTTTGAAAATTCATAACTTCTTTATCTGATGTCAGTTTTTGCCAGACTTTTTACCGCTGGAATACCATTGTCGAGACCTTCGATTCTCATTTAGGTCATTCCGACCAAAAGTCGCTCGATTTCCGATTCGAGTTTTTAGCTGTCTGTTGCTAAGCCGAACTTGGAAAAATCATAACTTCGCTATATGAAGTCGGATTTGGGCGTTCTTTTCACGTACGATCATGGTTCAAAGACATTTAAACATAGAAGGAAATTAAATAGAACTTTTTGCACATTTTATTATGAAAGTAAATTTTATTACTCAAAAGTGGTTACAATACTTGACCCTTTTTGGTCATTACAAAGAGTTGAAATATCGGGTTGTCACAGTTTGCATCCTGGTAGTTAGGATGGTATATGCTAGAGACCTGGTTAAGGTCGGTATCCTGGTTTATAGGATGATGCTATGTTAGAAACCTGGTTAAGTTTGGTATCCTGGTTTATAGGATGATGTTATGCTAGTGACCGGTTAAATCGGTGTCCTGTTTAAAGTATGTTATGATATGTGATCTGCTAGATTGGTTTGATTGGATATGAATTGTTATGTGATTGTATGTTTATGTGCACATGGTTGTTGGACTGGGGATGGGTTGAGGCGGGTCCTGCTTTGTGCTATAGGCCAACATACCCAGGGCGGACCGGTTGTCCCGAAGGCCCAACGAGCGGTTGTATAGGCTGTAGGCCCCAAGAGGGTGGACCAGATGTGCCGAGGCTCGGAGAGTGGACCAGGCCGACTGAAGGCCCGGTGCGGGCCGACCAGTCATACTGTAGACTCAGAGAGTGGACCAGGTGGATTGAAGGCCCGGTGCGGGCGGACCAATCACACTGCAGACTCGATGTATATGGCTAGACTCGGAGGGTGGACCAGGTGGACTGTTGGCCGATGCGGCGGACCAGTCACACAGTAGACCCGAAGTGCATGGTTGTTCTATGTTATGATATGATATGGCATGTTATGCGTGTATGGTATATGTGGTTGGTATTTTGGGGGTATCTCACTAAGCTTTCGGGCTTACAGTTGTGGTTTAATGTTTTTCAGGTTCTTCAGGAGACCGCGGCAAGGCAAAGGCGTGATCGTACCGCTCCTCATGATTATGTTTTGTGATGTGGTTCTAGGAATACTCTGATAATAATTGTATTGAAAACCTTTTTGTAATAACATTATGAAAATGGGTTGTTTTTGAAAAGTTAAAATTTGTTGAAACTTTTGGTCGTTACAAGTTTGTATTAGAGCCTTGGTTTGAGTGAATTGGAGGAACATTCGTGTGAATCCAGTCTCAAATTAGGGAGAGTTTTTAAAAGAGAATTTAAAATGGTTTTCAAAATGAGTAAAAGGAGGACGCGGAGGTACGATCAGCCAGAGCCAGTAAGTAACCCTTAAATACCATACATAATATTTATTTTGAGTTATGATAGAATAGCATGCTAGTACTAGGCTAGGGATCTTCAGGATTTCATGATAATGTTGCCTGATTTATGATGCCTGCTAGCCTAGGGTTCCTCTGTGGAAGATTTTCGGTGTTCTTCTAGGAGTGAGGGTTGAGTGCTTGTTTTGTATGTTTTCACTAGGGTGTTGTGGTAGTGCTTCATACAAATATAGGCAGGTGTGGAAGGTAGTATGGGCCCGTACTACTGGAAGCACAAGACCCATACGCGTATCAGGGAAACCATGACCTCTAGGGTTGGGTTGGGAGTTGGTTCCCGGGATAGTGGGAAGTATCTGAGATCTTGTGGTGTTTTTCAGTATGGTGGTCACAAGGCACGCTGGGAGCAGATCCGGGTCAGGATCGGGAGCAGGAGAGGGAGGTCAGGGTGGGTCAGTACTGCCTGAGGTTATTGGTCAGATGAGCACAGGAGAGTTGGACGCTAGGATTCGTGGGATCCTACATGATGAGGTTGTTGCATTGTTCCGGGCCGAGTTGCCGGAACAGTTCAGGTCGATCAAGACCGCTATGATTGAGTATTTTGATGAGCGCTATGCGGCCCTTACAGAGACGGCTGCCGCGGCGGCTACAGCGGCAGAGGGAGGGGCCGGCCGAAGTTTTCAGTATCGGGACTTCGATAATACGAAGCCTCCTACCTTCGATGGGGTGCAGGACCCGATTGTTGCTATGAGATGGTTGTCGGATGTGGAGGGGTGTTTCTTCACGTGTTCATTCCCTGCTGATCAGAGGGTGAGGTGTGCTCTGAACCTGTTGAGGCTCGGGGCGAAGGATTGGTGGAGATTGACCACGGGGTCATATTCGGATGCGCAGAGAGCTGCGGTTTCATGAGATCAGTTCCGGGAGATGTTCAGCACTCGTTATGTTCCGCGGGTTCAGAGAGAGAGGTTGGCTTAGGAGTTCCTGGAGCTGAAGCAGGATTCGGAGTCGGTGACGGAGATCACCAGGATGTTCACTGAGAGGGTGATGTTTTGCCCTGAGTTTGCTTTGGAGCAGGCTCAGATGTCCCGATATCTGAGTATGCTCAAGAGGGATATCAGACAGTTCGTGTCTACGCAGAGGTGCGAGACCTTGTTGGAGTTGCAGGAGACCGCCAGGCGGCGTGAGTTGGAGATTGAGTTGCAATTGCGAGAGCTGAGGCAGGCTCCGGTGCAGTCGTTGCCGGCGTCGAAACGGTCCAAGACCGTTGATTCTAGATTGGGAGATCAGAGTAGCCACACTTGTGGGAAGTGTGGGAAGGGCCACACCAGAGTTTGTAGGTCCGGTGGTGCATGCCGCAAATGCGGAAAGGAGGGGCACTATACGAGGGATTGTCGGCAGTCAGCCCCGGTTCGGGATTTGAGGATTTGTTATCATTGTCATCAGGTTGGGCACTTGAGGGTCAACTGTCCACAGCTTGCTGCAGGACCGATGCAGGCTCTAGCACCGGCCACATTAAGGATCACAGGTGGAGGTCAGGGTGGAGCGGAGCCCCCAAGGGCTGAGGGTCGTGCTTTTTAGCTTACAGTAGAAGAGGTCAGGGCAGTGCCGGACGCAGCTGCGGGTATGTTTCTTTCTTGATGTCTTGTTATTTTATGATTATTGTGGAGTATTGTTTATCTGCTAGTCTCGCTGTGTGGTTTTCGGTATTGTATTCGTTGATTTTTTAGGGTTATGGTATGGTTATGGTTTTAATGTTGGGGAGTTTCGTTGGTTATCATTCATGAGGGTTATTAGTGGAAATCTGGTGTTTGGTCTAAATGACGGGTAGCATCTGCAGTCTGAAGAGTGGTTAGCTGAAGATCGAGTTTCTTTCGAGCCCGGGATGATCAGTGTTGATATGTGATTTGTGAAGGTTGCTCGTGCTAGTGGGAACCAGTCGCGTGTAAGTGTTTGTGTCGTGTAGGGTTGTTGAGGGAGGTCGGTGATGGTGACCGGTGGTTGATAGTCAGTGCTCTAAGTGGGGGAGAATTGGAGAATTCTTCGGAAGATCGATGAGCATGAGAGGTTGTTTAGCTGCATGGTGTTCAGCAGTGTTTCTGTCAGTCAAAAGCGTAGGCTGGTATGAGTAAGTGGCGAACGTGTGGGGCGCGAGACAAACCAAGGGTGATTGATTATGGAAGGCCTGGAATCGGGCCGGGATTGAGTATGTAGGATGGAGGTAGAGTTCGGAACCCCTAGAGGGCTAGAACAGTATGCATGGGAGAGTTTCCCGGAAGGATAAATCGGAATGTTGATTGCTAGTCGAGCGGTCCGGATAGACTGAAGGCCGGTAGGCGTACCAGTCAGGCCGAAGGCTTGGAGAACGGTCCAGATCTGCTGAAGGTTCTGAGAGTGGTCCAGATTCGCTGAAGGTCTGGTAAGGCGGTCCAGTCATGCTGAAGACTCTGCATGTGTTTTTGGATCAGTGCGAGGAATGGATTGAGTATGTCGCGATATGTTAGCGTTAGGAGGTCTGGCCCCAGATATTTATCATGAGTAGTGGAGGTAGTGCATGGACTCGAGAGTCACTGCGAGCGGATTCAGAGTATGTGTGGTGCATGGGATAGCGGTTATGCTATAAGAGAATGGTGTAGTATTGAGTGAGCTCTATGGCACTTTTGATAGTGTCACAGTAGCCAAGTGGATTTCCCTTGGTAAGGGAAAGGAAGGGAATGTAGCTCCGAGGGGGAGTCTAAGTTCACGGAAGTGAAAGCGGTAGTGCAGAGTTGTGATTGGAGTGTTCCAATTATGGTCATTGAGCAGCGGTTTGCGGCAGTAGTATGGAATCACATCCAGTTTGGATGCCTGCCAAGGTCACGGAAGAAATTCCGAGGGTGTAGAGCCAAGAGGATAGGAAGGGATGCAGGGATGGAGTCTTTGATTCCCAGCTTGATTTTGATCAAGGATTTGTGTATGAAGTGGAAATTCATCTTGGCGGATGTTGGAGGTGTCGTCAGTGCATCGGGTTTTCCCAACCCGAGGATGTTAGAACCAGTCTGACAAGGGTATGAGATTGCAGAGGAGAACTCATGGGAGTTGCTCTGAGATGGAAGGATGTGTCCATCTGTCAACCTGAAGTGGATAAAGTTGGACTTAGATCGGGATTTCGATGGTTCATGGATTTTTCTAGCTCGTATGAGTTGAGAGATTGTTGTGTTTTGGAGCGAGTGGTGTATCATGGAATGGTACTCAATTATAAGTGCGGATGAGGCCGGTTGTCGGTTTGAAGCGGTGGTCAGAACACCGTGGGAAGAAAATTGGGTTTTTGGGTTTCAGTGGTTGTGCGTTGAGGAACCTGGTCTGGTTTATGACAGGTGGTGCATTGCAGGAGTAGTTCCGGAGTTGAGTGCTGCAGGCTTTGAGGACGAAGCCTAATTTAAGTTGGGGAGAATTGTAACATCCCAAGTTCAGGAGTGTAAATTCAGGGTTCAAAGTGTAAGTATGAAAGGGGAACTCGGCGAGTCCATGGGTGGACTCGGCGACTCTGGTCGCGTGTTATGTGACCTACTCGGTGAGTCGAAGGCTGGACTCGGCGAGTAGGCGCTGAGTGGAGAAAACCCTAATTTCGGAGGATGAGCCCTATATAAAGGACATTATACCCTCTTCCCAGCCTCTTTACCCTCTCTTGAAGTCCAGAAAACCCTAAGACGCGATTGTGAGGGATTTGAGTGCATTTGAACCTTGGAGAAGAGATTTTGGAGGAGATCTTGGAGAGTTAGGAGGCTTAGAGCAAGGGGCTTTGCTAAGATTCGGATTTCTCTTCTGTTGGGGCTTCTTTTTGAGGTATTACTTCGTTTCTTGGGCTGTTATTCATCTAGAATCACCATTTTGGAGTGTGTGGAAAGTTTGGCTTGTGGTATTTCAAGTTTGAAGGTTAGATCTGAGGTTGCTACCTCAGATCTGGAATGGAGAAGGTCTTGAGTGCATTAAAGTCCCTGTTCTTGAGTGGTTGGTGAAGTCATTTTGTCCCAAACCCTAGCCCTAGAGTGAATAATGCCTAGATCTCTTTGGATTCACATAAAGTTTGCCACTTTACATGATGGATGGGTTGTAGAAGGGTAGATCTATGTTTTGGATTAGCTGCATGGCTTGGAAGGGTTATGTTTGGGTTAAGATCTAGAGGCACTCGGCGAGTCACAAAGGTGTACTCGACGAGTTGCTTGAAGATGGACTGGAACTCGGCGAGTAGGTTGAAGATAGCCTTGGACTCGGCGAGTCTGTTGTTGGACTCGGCGAGTCTGGTCGTGAGGTCCAAATTTCTTCTGGTTGAGACATGAATCAGTGATTCAAGAGAGGACTCGGTGAGTTGAGTGCGAGGGGACTCAGAGTCATGGGACGCGGCGAGTTTCGGGGTGACTCGGCGAGTCGAGTCGTGGATTGGGGAAATTCTGAGCATGAGGACTCGGCGAGTCATCGGGTTGACTCGGCGAGTAGAGTTAGTCAGGAGGTTGACTTTGACTTTGACCTTGACCAAGGGTTGACCAGTTGACTTCCAGAGGCATTTTGGTAATTGATTGGCTTTTGTTTGAGTTCAGTGTTGGTGTTGGCTAGTGGTGGAGATTGTTTCAGTGGTCGGAGCATCTTGGTCTTATCTTTCAGTCGGCAATTGCGAGGTGAGTTATCCTCACTATATCAACAGGGTCTAAGGCACCAAGGCCGGCCCTTTATTGGATGGTAATTCGGGTATCGTTGTTATGTTATTGTTTTCCTTTGTTTGCATCCTGGTAGTTAGGATGGTATATGCTAGAGACCTGGTTAAGGTCGGTATCCTGGTTTATAGGATGATGCTATGTTAGAGACCTGGTTAAGGTCGGTATCCTGGTTTATAGGATGATGCTATGCTAGTGACCGGTTAGATCGGTGTCCTGTTTAGAGTATGTTATGATATGTGATCTGCTAGATCGGTTTGAATGGATGTGAATTGTTATGTGATTGTATGTTTATGTGCACATGGTTGTTGGACTGGGGATGGGTTGAGGCGGGTCCTGCTTTGTGCTGTAGGCCAACATACCCAGGGTGGATCAGTTGTCCCGAAGGCCCAACGAGCGGTCTGGATAGGCTGTAGGCCCCAAGAGGGCGGACCAGACGTGCCGAGGCTCGGAGAGTGGACCAGGTCGACTGAAGGCCTGGTGCGGGCGGACCATTCATACTGTAGACTCAGAGAGTGGACCAGGTGGATTGAAGGCCCGGTGAGGGCGGACCAATCACACTGCAGACTCGATGTATATGGCTAGACTCGGAGGGTGGACCAGGTGGACTGTTGGCCGGTGAAGCGGACCAGTCACACAGTAGACCCGAAGTGCATGGTTGTTCTATGTTATGATATGATATGGCATGTTATGCGTGTATGGTATATGTGGTTGGTATTTTGGGGGTATCTCACTAAGCTTTTGGGCTTACAGTTGTGGTTTAATGTTTTTCAGGTTCTTCAGGAGACCGTGGCAAGGCAAAGGCATGATCGTACCGCTCCTCATGATTATGTTTTGTGATGTGGTTCTGGGAAGACTCTGATAATAATTGTATTGACAAGCTTTTTGTAATAACATTATGAAAATGGGTTGTTTTTGAAAAGTTAAAATTTGTTGAAATTTTTGGTCGTAACAGTCTAGCTAGCAGTAGTTTCCGGACATCGATCCGATGTAGTAGTTAGTATGTTTGATGCCTTCGTGGCTCAGACAGGATTTATGTGCTTTATGTTCCGGGCTACGGCTCGATGCAGTATGTAGTTTATGTGTTCATGCTAGTGGATATGTTTATGCTATGCTATGTTCAGTCAGTTTCCGGATTTCGGTCTGATGCAGGGGGCAAGGCCCCAGTTAGTCCGGACTTCGGTCTGATGCAGGGGACAAGGTCCTAGTTAGTTTCTGGACTTCGGTCTGATGCAGGGGGCAAGGCCCCAGTTAGTCCAGACTTTTTTATGATGCAAGGGACAAGGCCCCAGTCAGTTTCCGGACTTCGGTCCGATGCAGGGGACAAGGTCCCAGTCAATTTCCGGACTTCGGTCCGATGCAGGGGGCAAGGCCCCAGTTAGTCCGGACCTCGGTCCGATGTAGTGGGCAAGGCCCAGTATGTGCTTTATATGTTTGTATGGTATGTGGTATTTTGGGGAGCTCACGAAGCTTCGTGCTTACGGTTTTCGGTTTTTGGTTTCAGGTACTCAGTTTTCAAAAGAGGAGCTCGGAGAGGTTGCAGTGCACACACCATAGTCAGTTAGCCTGGGAATGTTTTACTCTGATAATAAGTTTATGTTTTGAATTGATACTCGGAAACTATTTTATGACTTATCATACGATTTTTATAAATATGGTTTCAGTAATGTTTTAAAAGAAATTTTTTGTCGTGATTTTGGGTCGTTACATTTTCCCTTTTCCAGATCCAATGGCCAAGACAGGAGCATTTGTTGCACGAGACACATGATTTTTCTTCATCCCCGATTCAGAAGTTCTCAACAAATTATAGAGCTTAGTTAATGTCGTCTCCTTATTTTTCAAATAATAGGTCAGAACGAACTGATCATAACTAGGAGTTTATGAGTTAAGGACCATGTCAATGTCCAACTCATCATCAAATGACACATTGAGCCTATGGAGTTGCTCCACGTACATTTGCATCTTTTGTAAATGTGGGCAAACAGACTCTCCTTATGCTTGCAGGCCATGAAAGCTTTGACCACCTCGGAACGGTCTTGTCTAGCCTTCTTGTGGAATTTTCCAGCAAGGTCAAGAGTCATCTCGCATGGCCAATATTCTTCATAGAAATTGGCCAGGTCAGGTCCCATAGTGGTCACTATGATGCAAGATACCTTTGTGGCATCATCATGGTGTTTTTTAAAGGAGGAAATCTTCTCAGGAGTAGCGGTGGATTCATCGATTTCGACAAGAGGATTTTTTTAGGACATATTCCTTGCCCTCATAACGATGATTCATCTTCAAGTTCCTCATCAAATCCATGTAGTTGGAAGTCTACTCGCCGAGTCTGGGAACCGACTCGCCGAGTCCACGGCTTAGACCCCGCGTCTTATCTTGCTTTTACTCGGTGAGTTGGTCCTTCAACTCGCCGATTCCAAGACCAAAAATGCAATATTTAAAGAGATAATTACAAAGAATACGTACCAAGAACCAGGTGCTACAAATTAGCCCTATATTTAAACATGATGGTTAAATGACTTTTATTGCTTCTATCTTTGTAAAATGAGGTAAACGTCTCTCTACGTTTAACATCAAAACATAATATTTAAAGTTTTTGCATAAAATGACCTCTGGCCTATGGTAGGGTAGTGTGGGCAAGTGCCCCCATAAATAATTTTGGAATAATTATAAAAGATTTTAAAAAGCATACATACTTACATATATATATATATATATATATATATATATATATATATATATATATATATATATATATATATAATCTTCTCGATTAAGCTAGACATTTGACGTTTACTGACATATGATCTCCCAAACAAGCAATTTTAAAGGTAACGATAAAAAATGCAAAATTATACTTAGAAGATAAGGTATCACACAACTTTCTTTGAGGAATTTAATCAAACACATTACATGCACAATTAGAAAGATAAACATATACATGGAATGGAAGGGATCAAAAACTATCTCCCAAACATGAAAGAGAAGGGATCGTAAACTTAAAATTTGAACACATAGATTAATGTGTGTGTTTAATTCATTATCGTCTATCTTAGGAAAATTAGTCACGTTTATTAGCTGTTTTTGTTTGTTTCTAGATAATAAGTCCTATTCTTTAGGATGCCCTATCCTTCAGGAAGAACTCTCATATTTGTTTTGTTTTCGTTATGTAACTGGCTATATAAAACCCTCTCTTTTGAAGTTAAATAACACATTCCTTCAAGTAATTATTTGTTTCTGAACTAACAATTGGTATCAGAGCAAAGACGAGGGATCTGAAAGCGTGTGTGAGGTATCAAATAGAACGAGTGAGAGCTCCATAGAACAGATGATCACAATGTCGAATCCAACTAAAAAATCATCCAACCTGTCATACCAAAGTTTGATGGTCACTATGACTATTGGGCTATGATAATGGAGAATTTTCTAAGAAGTGAGAGGTTGTGGATTCTGATAGAAGATGGAATTCCTACTGCACCATTTGGATAAGCACAAGCCAGTTAAGAGCAGAGGAAAGTAGTTGAAGAAGCTAAGCTCAAAGATATGAAGGTCAAGAACTTTCTCTTCCAAGCAATAGGGAGAGAAATTATGGAGACAATTCTTGTCAAAGGAACATCGAGAGTCATTTAGGAGTCGGTGAAACAAAAGAATTAGGGTCCGCAAGAGTGAGAAGGGCGCAACTACAAGGGCTGAGAAGAGATTTCAAGTTGCTGACCATGAAAGATGGAGAACAAGTAGACAGTTTCTTAGGGTGTCCCTTGGCCATTGTGAACAAGACAAATTCGAATGGGGAAAATGTAGAGAATAGTACATTTTTTGGAAAAGTACTCAGATCTTTGACCATAAAGTTCAATTATGTTATGTGTACAACTGAAGAGTCAAATGATCTCAATACCCTAAGCATTGATGAGTTACATGGGAGTCTTCATGTCCATGAACAGATGATGCAAGACAGTTTAAAAGAAGAAGAACATGTGTTAAAAGTTGCCCAGGAAGACAGACCTAGCTGTGGAAGGGGTCAAGGAGCTAGAGGAGGAAAAGGAAGAGGCCGTGGGAGACACCCTGTCAATAAAGCTATCATAGAATGCTTTAACTACCACAATTTGGGACACTATTAATTTGAGTTCCCTAAATTAGAAAAGAAGGCAAAAAAACATTCACAAAGTACAATATCAAAATCCTCAGATTAATAATATCCAAAAAGTGCGGAAATCATGAGGGGAGAATGTTGTGCCATCACGTCAGACCCTTCTCCTTAGTACCAGAAGTACCTAAAACAATAAATATAAACTGTAAGCACAAAGTTTAGTTAGATCCCCCAAAGTACCACATACCAAAAATATAATTGGCCATTGTCTTGGGGTATATTTCAACCAAATAAACAAATATGGGCCTCGCCTTGGGGTATATATCAACCCAAACATGCCATAGTAGTCCCCCTGGGTGTATCTGAATCCAAACATGCCATAGTGGGCTCTGCCCTATGGTGTATCTCAATCCGACATATAATAGTGGGCCCTGACCTAGGTGTATTTCCACCTGATCACACAAACACATATATCACATAACATCTTGCATACTGCATAACCGAAATAATGGGTCAGCATTGGTGTGTAACATTCATAAAAATCACAACAAATTTAAACTTTTAAAAATCACCCAAATTCATAAATGTTTACAAATAATAATTTTCAAAACATTTGCCAACATCAGAGTCTCCCAAAATCATAAGTCATAAAAAAGAGGATGTGTACGGTCACGTCTTCGCCTTCTCGCGGTCATCCGAAGTACTTGAAACATAACCCAAAACTATAAGCAAACGCTTAGTGAGTTCCCCCAAAGTACCAACACATAAACAAATAACATATACAATAACAACATGCCGAGTCCAATCAACCATCGGGTTGGAATACCCTAGGCCCAATCAACCATCGGGTTAGAGTGCCAATATACTATGGGTCCAATCAACCATCGGGTAGGAATGCGCCAGGCCCAAACAACCAGCGAGTTGGAATGCAAATATAATATGGGTCCAGTCATCCTCGGGATGGAATACCCTCAAGCCCAATCAACCATCAGGATGGAATGCCCTCGACCTATTGGCTCATGCACAAAGCAGTAAAGCCTCAGCCACCACATATAACAGATAAACATATAATTAGTCCACATACAGTCAGGAAGATCTACAAATCACTAAGCATAACATCATCCTATCTACCAGGATACAAATCATGACAACATACTATCACATATCAGGATATCTAATCCAATGGGTCGGCCTTGGTGACTTTGACCCGTAAGTATAGTGAGGGAAAACTCACCTCACAAACTTGACCAAAGCTGATGAGGTCTCAACTTCGAATCTCAGCTCTAACCAACATCTATTCCAACCAAATGACCAATCTCAATCAAAATCCCAAAATACCTAAAATACCCTTAGGGTCAAACTTGGTCAAATTCAAAGTCAAACTAGTCAAATCAACTGAGTCAACAAAGCCAACCCAACCAAGTTAACGTAGAGTGAGTATGTGGGGAGTACTCTGAAGGTACATCGGGCGTACTCGCATGTTGACCACCATCGAGGTGGTTGAGCTCATATGCAGGGTGTACTCCAAGTACGCAAGGCATACTCGTAGAAGCTTCAAAACTTAATAAGTGCTTAATGTCTTAAGCATTCACATCTATTTTTCATATCTTCAATATGTTGCAAACCAAGAAGAAATCCCAGATCCAAAGTACTCTCAATTCCAAGATCTTCTTACCACCTTCTCCTCTCTTCAAAACCACTCCAAAAGTCTCTAAAAGGCTCATGTTTTGCTCTCTCTTTCTTTAGGGTTGCTTGAGGGTCGAAATCATAGAAGGAGGATGGATAAGAAGAGGATATGAGTCCATAAGGCTGCTTAAATATGAGCCAAATCCCTAAAATTAGGATTTACATGAAATCCACGTACGCCGAGCATACTAAGGCTGGCCTTAGTACACTTAGCATACACACACGTATGCATGGTGTACTCATCAATTCCCATTTTTTTACAAAATTGTCACTATGGTCCCCCTTTTCACAATTTCTAACACTTAGGGACCAAAATGCAATATAAGTCAATTATATGACCAAATTGCCACTATGGGCCCCTTTTTCACACACTTTAGGGTTTCAAAATGAGGTTAAGGAGGAATGGAGGCTATAGTTAAGGAAGGGTATGGGGCTATAATGATGCTTAAATAGGGTACAAACCTAAGAATTAGGGGTTTGAGTCCAGACCGAGAACGCATAGCGTCCACAATGGACGAAGAGCGTTCCCAACACATGTCATCCATAAAGGATGCATAACGTCCAACTGAGAATGCTTTTTTCTTCAAATGTTACAAGGGACCCATTTTGCCAATATTTATCATAACAAGGGTATAAAAGTAATACTTTAAAAACAAAGTGTTACAATCATGACACACAAAGAGTATAACCATGGTACTTTGACTCAAGCTACAACAATCACATGACTGGGAACAAAGAATGGTTATCCACCTTTGATGAACAATCCAGTCAAATTGTAAAGCTTGGAAACGACATAAGAATGTTAGTGGTTTCTAAAGGAAGTGTGAAGGTTAAAATAGGAGGTATAAATCAGGTTCTCTCTGATGTGTATTATATTCCAGATTTGAAGAACAACTTGCTAAGTATAGGGCAATTACAAGAAAAAGGACTAGCCATCTTATTCCGGAATGGAGAATGTAAGGTCTTTCATCCTACAAGAGGAGTAATTATGCAATCCAAAATGAGCAAAAATATAATGCTTTGTTTAACAGTAGTTCCCACTGAGACAAACTCCATGTGTCTTCAAGCAAAAGGTGAGGCAGAAAAGGAAGCATAATTGTGGCATAGGGGATTTGGTCACTTGAACTACAAAAGTCTTAGCATATTGTTCTATTAGAAGATGGTATATGTCTTACCATCTCTAAAATCTCCAAAGAAATTATGTTGCACGTGCCTAATTGGAAAACAACACAGACAACTCATTCCCAAGAAGAGGTTTTAGAATGCAACAAAGAAACTTGAATTGATACACTAAGACTTCTATGGTCCTATCAAACCTGCCTCTAATAGTGACAAAAGGTAACTGCTATGCTTCATTGATGATCTCTCACGGAAAACATGGGTGTACTTTCTTAATGATAAATCACAGATATTTGAGATGTTCAAGATCTTTAAAGCCTCAGTTAAGAAGGAAACATGTGCAAGAATAATTTGTTTAAGAACATATAGAAGGGGGGAGTATAACTCTAATGAGTTTGCAGGTTTCTGTAGAAACGAAGGGGTTAAGAGGCAACTAACAACTTCATACACACCCCAACAAAATGGGGTGGCAAAAAGAAAGAATCAGACCATTGAACATGCTAGATGAAAAGCATGTTCCCAAATCTTTTTGTCCTGATGCTGTCAAGTGGTGTGTGCTTATTCAAAATCAAAGTCCTACAACAACAGTTAAACATAAAACTCCAAAAGAGGCTTGGAGTTGTAAGAAACCAGGAGTGGGCTATTTCATGGTATTTAGATGCATAGCATATGCACATGTATCGAATCAACTTCGAAGAAAATTAGATGACAATAGAGAAAAAAGTATATTTTGTTGGGAGTCAGTGATGAATCCAAAGGATGGAGACTGTATGATCCAAAATCCAAAAAGCTTATCATAAGTAGAGATGTTGTTTTTGATGAAGAGGCAAGCTAGGATTAGAGTGAAAAAGCAATAAAGATCCAACAACAAACCTTAGAATGGGCAGATGAGTATAAAGGTGACACAGAGACAGAACAAAGTGATAAAAGTAACTTTGATGAAGAACAAGATGGTGAACAAGGTGGCTCTCCTTCAAACACTAGTACACTAGCTGATACACTCAATCCAAGCCCTCATTCATCTCATGAGAGGTCACCTCGAGAATCATACACAAGAAATAGAAGAGCTCCAGGCTGGCTGGCATATTATGATACAGGGGAGGAATTTAACTTAAGTGTGATGATGTTGATAACTGAAAGTGATCCTATAACTTATGAAGAAGCAAACAAAGAAAAGAAATGGAAAAAAGCTATGTTAGCAAAAATGGAAGCTATAGAAAAATAAAATTTGGGAACTAACTTGTTTACCTGCAGGTATCAAACCCATTGGAATTAAGTGGGTCTTCAAAATGAAACTAAATGAAGCAGGAAAAGTTGATAAGTTCAAAGCAAGACTAGTGGCAAAGTGGTATGCACAAAAGTATGGTATTAACTACATTGCAGCTCAATGGACACAATTCGACTAATACTTGCCACAGCAGCTCAAAATAGTTGGGAAGTCTTCCAACTTGATGTGAAAAGTGCTTTCTTGCATGGAAAGTTCAGTGAACTGGTATATGTAGAACAACTTGAAGGTTTCATCAAGAAAGGAGAAGAAAAGAAGGTCTACAAGCTGAACAAAGCACTGTACGGGCTGAAATAGGCTCCAAGAGCTTGGTACAACAAAATTGATGCCTACTTTGCTCGAGAAGGGTTTGAAAGGTGCCCAAGTGAACATACATTGTTTACAAAAGTTGGTAAAGGGAAGCTATTAATTGTAAGCATGTATGTTGATGACTTAATATTCACTAGGAATGATAGGAGACTATGTGAGGAATTCAAGAACTCTATGATGATGGAGTTTGAAATGTCAGACCTAGGAAAGATGAAACATTTTTTGGGCATTGAAGTGATGCAAAGTTCAGATGGTATCTTTATTAGACAGAGAAGATATGTTGAATTGGTGGTAGCTAGATTCGGTATGGAGAATAGCAATATTGTGAAAAATCCAATTGTTCCAGGTTCAAAGCTTTCAAAGGTTGCAGGAGGGGAAAGAGTTGATGAAATTGTCTTCAAACAGATGGTAGGAAGCCTAATGTACTTAATTGCAATTAGACCAGATTTGATGTATAGTGTGTGCTTGATAAGTAGATTCATGTCTGCTCCAAATAAAATGCATTGGTTTGCTGTGAAAAGGACCTTGAGGTACTTAAAGGGAACATCTGAGCTGGCAATACTATACAAGAGAGGAGTCAAAGATAACAGGATAATGGGCTTCACATATAGTGATTATGCTGGAGACTTAGATAATCGAAGAAGCACGTCTAGATATGTGTTTATGCTTGGAAATAGGGATGCATCATGGGCTTCAAAGAAGCAACCAATAGTTGCTTACTCCACAAGAGAGGCAAAATACATAACTATAGCTGCTTATGCATGTCAACGTGTTTGGATAAAAAGGGTACTCAAGAAGCTGGGAGTTGAAGACGAAGAAAGAGTTGTCATAATGTGTAACAAAATCTCCACCATACAATTGTCAAGAAATCCAGTATTCCATGGAAAAAGCAAGCATATTGATGTAAGGTTCCACTTCCTAAGGGATCTTGTGAATAATATAAATATTGAACTTATGTATTGTAGCACTCAATATCAAATAGTTGATGTGATGACAAAACCTTTGAAGCTTGAGCAGTTTGAAAGATTTCAAAGTATGCTTGGAGTAACAGAGATGCATGAAGTAAGCTAAAATACCAATACATGGGTTTTAGCTTAAAGGAGGGAATGTTAGGAAAATTAGTTATGTTTATTAGTTGTTTTTGTTTATTTCTAGATAATAAGTCATATTCTTTAGGATGCCCTATTTTTAGGAAGGGCTCTCGTATTTTTCTGTTTTCGTTATGTGATTGATTATATAAAGCCCTCTCTTTTGAAGTTCAATAACACATTCCTTCAAGCAATTCTTTGTTTCTGAACTAATAGTCTATATATGTGCATGTTTGACACCGAGATCTTCTAATTTCTTCTAGTTATTTCCAAAAATGTTTTATGGTTGGAGATATCGAGACCTTCCAAGAATGTGGTCTTTGGATGGAAACGGGGAAATTTTAGAAAGCTTAGAGAGAAGAGGTTGCGATCACATGGAGGAAATGGTTGCAAAATGGAGGAAATTAAGAAAAATCGAGGACACATGATTTTAGGGATAGCATGTCAATGGCGTGCCCACAACACACTATTAAGGGTACCACATACGATTTTAGGGATAGCACATTGGAAAAATCACACTGTACCACGAAAAAATTCAAAAAATTTCCACTACACCAAAAAATTTGAGGTGTAGAACGAGCTACTCCGGACATACACATAGCTCCGACAATTCCTTGTTTTTTAAAAAGATATTAAGAGTTATACATTATCGTATGGTGAATGTTAGATAATATAATATGGAAAGACTTATTATTAACATAATTTGTGGCACATCATGCATTCCTCAAGGGAAGCTTGATAAACATGATGAAGTTGTATCTTTTACATAAAACTTTGTATTTTAAAGTTTGCTTCAATTTAAGGATTTACCATTTCAATGTTTTTTTTTTTAACTAATTTATTGGAAGTTTGTATTTTTTTTTTCTATTACCAAAATTATTATCCGTTCATAACCACTTTTTAATTTGAATCGTAAATTTATAGGATGGATAAAGTTAAACTAATATTACTATTGGAGATATGAATTATAACAAAGGTTAGCGGTTATGAATAATATTATTAACAACAAAAAAAAGTAAATAAGAGAAAATGGTATGTATTTAACAAAGAGGTGATAAAACACATTATAGTTTTTGATGAGTAGAATATTATTTACAATTTTTTTTTATAAAGTAGTGTTACGATGATATTATATATATATAAAAGACCATAGATAAAGTTATTTCAAGCATTTAATTCTAAACAAAATGTTGAAAAGTTTTATGTTTATTGAAAATATTAATGTTATATAAAATTATAGAATAACATGATAACATGTTCGTTGATGTCATAACGTGCATATTTATATGATAACACCAATTTATGAGAAACCTATTAATTATATAGAAAATATAAAGAACATTACAAATGCTATTGAGTGTAATTTCATTTTTTTCAAATGGATTTTTTAAGTTTTACTACAAATGAAAGAACACACACAATGATTATGATTGGTTTCATGAGAAAGCCAACACTCTCCTACCCCGCCATAGTGTTTTTTGAGACATTGTTTCTGGCAAAGGAGTGGATTACAGCCTAGTGGATCCAACACATCTCTACATATTTCTTGTCCACGAGCCATGAAAATTCCAACTGCAAATGAAAAATCCATATATATAATATTATGGACTATAAAAATAGATATAAATTGCATGAATGTTTTAAATCTGTAGTGGATATGATAATATTTCATGAATGATATGTTTTCTACCATTGTATCTATCAAAATATATGGATAGTATCGAAAACTATACCAACATGTGCTTTAAGCCAAAACGGACTTTTTTTGTTGGATATATAAATATATTTATAATGAGCTTCCTTGCATAAATTAAAATAATACTTTACAACATAATTATCGAGAAAACTGAATCGACAAACCTGTGATAAGAATAAGAAATAACAAGTAAGATGTAAGCTTGGTCATGTTTATGTGTGTGGAATCACTCACAATTGCTTTACCCGATAATTTCTATATGTTTTGGTGTGTGATTGGCATGTCCATATAAATAGACCAAGTATATATTACATTTCCTTTTCTAACAATTCTTAAAAGTGCAACGTAAATCTAATAAATGGACCAAAATAAGGCATAAAATTTTTTCTAACAATTCTTAAAAGTGCAACGTAAATCTAATACATGGACCCAATTAAGGCATAAAATTTCCAAATGTAATAAAAAGTTTTTAGTTCAACTATAATATGAACATATTTATTTTTTGAGAAGTTAAATATCATTTGCCTTTTCTTCCTACTTTTATTAATATGAAATAATGATAAATGTTTTAAAATATTATTAATTTTATGAAAATATGACATATGATGTCATTTCACATAATAAATAAGAAGATATGTATGAAGAAAATATAGAATTATATTTAATTTCTCTTACTTTTTAAAAAATTTGATTATTTAAAATATCACATTTTTTCAAAAAAAAAAAAAAAATCATTGATTTTTATATCAATTGTTTTTCATAAAATTCAAATCAAGTCCATAAAATCTTATGAAACTCGTAAATTTATACAATGACTTTTTTTATTTTGAATTATATCTAATTTAATACATATTGTGAGATTAATGTTCAAGGTTTTTTTTTTTGGTTTTAGCTTATTGTTATCTAAATTATTTACTCGATTAATCACTTCTATAAAATGTTTGTAGTTATAAAGTTGTATCCTATTCATATATTTATGCTTTAACTTGTTAACGGTTAGCTTTTTAAAAAAATGGTTCTACTTTTTATCTTAAATTTATGTCATGATTTATTATTTCCAGTAACCAAATTATTCTTTTAATTATGTTTCCAAAGATGAGATTATACATTAAAAGTATATAAGTATGATTTATTTTATTCAATAACCAACTGATTCTTTTTAATCATGTTTCCAAATACGAAGATACATATTAAAAAGTATCTATGTACGTTTGTATCTAGCTATATAAATGTACATATAGATATAGGAAAAAGTTACAATTAAAATAAATCAGCTTTTTTTTCATTTTGTTCGATAAAAGAATAAATTAAACTTGAATATATATATATATATATATATATATATATATATATATATATATATATATATATATATATATATATATATATATATATATATATATATATATATATATATATATATATATACTAGTTTATAACCCGTGGAAACCACGGTTAGAAAATTAATTAAACTTTTTAAGTAAAAACTCAAAACTATTAATTAAAAATTTTAAATAACTTAGTAATTAAAAGATATTTTTTTTAGTTATATATAAACTTATAATCGCTAATTCAAATAAATACGTAAAATATATCATCTTATAATTTGTATAAATTTTATTTTATTATAATTTGTATAAATTTTATTTTATTTTTATTCTAATATTATTAATTTAATGTAATTAAAATGTGATTTAAATTTTGAAATTTGAAATGGAGAATTAATAGATTGATAAGTGTCATGATAGTAATTACAAGTATCAATAGATTGACAAGTGTCATCATATTTACTACAATGCCTAACATGGTGACACATGACAAAAAAACTACTCTTTTAGTAGTATAGGGATATATATATATATATATATATATATATATATATATATATATATATATATATGGAAAAGTTCAATAGAGAACCATAATTATGAGTTTTTTAAGGAACCAAATCTTTTTTTCTATTTTTAGAGCTTATTCTTTATCGAAAAAAAAAATCTAAAAATATCTAAATTCATATATTAACATGTAAAAAATATTTTTCGGATTCACCGTGTGAATCCGAATTCACGTTATGAATTTTCGAAGATTCACATTGTGAATTTGACGTAAAAAAAATTCGAATTTTATATCATTGGAAAAAGGATAAAAAGTTATGAATTTCTATATTTTTAGTTTTTTTTTATTTGATAAAAAATAAGTTCTAAAAGTTGAAAAAAAGATTGGTTCCTTGGTTCCTTGGTTACTTATGGTTCTCTATAGAACCTCACCATATATATATATATATATATATATATATATATATATATATATATATATATATATATATATATATATATATATATATATATATATATATATATAGAATGTGTAACATCCCAGAATATCAAGAGTAAAGTTGAAGGGCTAAAAGAGTAAATTGGGATGGGGAACTCGGCGAGTCCATGGGTGGACTCGGCGAGTGGGGTCGTGACTTTGGTCGCGTGTTAAGTGGCCGACTCGGCGAGTCAGCGGATGGACTCGGCGAGTAGGCGCTGAGTGGAGAAAACCCTAAATCCGGAGGATGAGCCCTATATAAAGAACATTATACCCTCTCCCCAGCCTCTTTACCCTCTGTTGAAGTCCAAATAGCCCTAAGTCGTGATTGTGAGGGATTAGAGTGCAATTGGAGCTTGGAGAAGTGGTTGTTGAAGAAATCTTGAAGGAGAAGAGACTTGGATCAAAGGGCTTTGCAAGGATCCAGATTAATCTTCTCTTGGAGCTTCCTTTTGAGGTATTATTTCATTGTTTGAGCTGCTATTATCTAGATTCATCATTTTTGGAGGTGATAGAGATCATATCCTTTGGTGTATTGGAGTTTAGAGGTTAGATCTGAGGTTGCTACCTCAGATCTGGAATGGAGAAGGGTTGGAATGCATAAAAGTCCCTGTTTTTGAGTGATTGAAGGAGCTATCTTGTCCCAAACCCAAACCCTAGAGTGAAAATGCCTAGATCTCCTTGGATTCATGTAAAGTTTGCCACTTTACGTGATGGATGGCCTTAGGAAGGGTAGATCTATGGTTTGGATCATCTGCATGGCTTGGAAAGCCTCGGTATGGATTCAGACCCGGTGGTACTCGGCGAGTCACATGGGTGGACTCGGTGTGTTGTTTGAAGATAAGCTGGAACTCGGCGAGTTGGAAGAACAACTCGGCGAGTTGGATGAAGATGGCCTGGAACTCGGCGATTTGGAAGAACAACTTGGCGAGTAAGTTGAAGATAGCCTTAGACTCGACGAGACTGTTCTTGGACTCGGCGAGTCTTGTCGAAGAGTCCCAATCTTTTCTAGTTGAGCCGAGAATCGATGAGTCAAGGGATGACTCGGTGAGTTGTGTGTGAGTGGACTCAGAGTTGTTGGACTCGGCGAGTCTCGGGGTGACTCGGCGAATTGAGTCGCGGATTGGGGAATTTCTGAGCATGAGGACCCGACGAGTCATCGGGTTGACTCGACGAGTAGAGTCAGTCAGGGGTTGACTTTGACTTTGACCAAGGGTTGACCAGTGATTTCCAGGGGCATTTTGGTAATTGTTGGATATTGTTTTGAGTTCAGTGCCTTGGTGGTTGTCCAGTAGTAGAGATCGTATCAGTGATCGGAGCAGCTTGGGTTATCTGTTCAGTCGGCAGTTTCGAGGTGAGTTATCCTCACTATATCAACAGGGTCTAAGGCACCAAGGCCGGCCATTTATCGGATTGAGATTCGGGTATTTGTTGTATGTTATTGCTTTGATATGTTGCATCCTGGTAGCTAGGATGGTATATGTTAGAGACCTGGTTGAGATCGGTATCCTGAGATGTAGGGTGATGCTATGTTAGTGACCGGTTAGGTCGGTATCCTGGTTAGGATGATGATATGTTCTGTGATCTGTTGATCGGTTTGTTGACTGTGAATTGTTATATGATTGTATGTTTATTTGCACATGGTTGTTTGGACTGGAGTTGGGTTGAGGCGGGTCCTGCTTTGTGCTGTAGGCCAAGATACCCAGGGCGGACCGGTTGTCCCGAAGGCCCAGCGAGCGGTCCGGATAGGCTGTAGGCCCCAAGAGGGCGGACCACACGTGCCGAGGCTCGGAGAGTGGACCAGGCCGACTGAAAGCCCGGTGCGGGCGGACCAATTACACTGCAGACTCGATGTATGTGGCTAGATTCGGAGAGTGGACCAGGTGGATTGAAGGCCCGGTGCGGGCGGACCAATCACACTGCAGACTCGAGGTATATGGCTAGACTCGGAGGGTGGACCAGGTGGACTGTTGGCCGGTGCGGCGGACCAGTCACACAGTAGACCCGAAGTGCATGGCTGTTCTGTGATCGGAAATGATATGGCATGTTATGCGTGTGTGGTATATGTGGTTGGTATTTTGGGGATATCTCACTAAGCTTTCGGGCTTACAGTTATGGTTTAATGTTTTTTAGGTTCTTCAGGAGACCATGGCAAGGCGAAGGCGTGATCGTACCGCTCCTCATGTTTTGTCATGATGTGATTCTGGGAGTACTTTAAATAAATTGTATTGAAAACGTTTTTGTAATAACTTTAATGGAATCGGGTTGTTTTTGAAAAATTTAAATTGGTTGGAATTTTTCG
This sequence comes from Lactuca sativa, assembly GCF_002870075.4. Lineage (NCBI taxonomy): Eukaryota > Viridiplantae > Streptophyta > Magnoliopsida > Asterales > Asteraceae > Lactuca > Lactuca sativa. Next base: position 30,204,457 of record NC_056631.2, on the reverse strand, counting down.
GTCGTTACAAGTTGGTATCAGAGCCTTGGTTTGAGTGAATTGGAGGAATACTCGTGTGACTCCAGTCTCAAATCGAGGAGAGTTTTCAAAAGAGAATTTAAAATGGTTTTCAAAATAAGTAAAGGAGGACGTGGAGGTACGATCAGCCGGAGCCAGTAAGTAACCCCAAAATACCATACATGATATTTGTTTTTGAGCTTTGATAGAACAGCATGCTAGTGCTAGGCTAGGGATCCTCAGGATTTCATGATAATGTTGCTTGATTTGTGATGCCTGTAGCCTAGGGTTTCCTTGTGGGAGATTTCCAGTGTTCCTCTAGTGGTGAGGGTTGAGCGCTTGTTTGTATGTTTTCTCTAGGGCGTTGTGGTAGTACTTCATACAAATATGGGTAGGTGTGGAAGGTAGTATGGGCCCGTACTACTGAAAGCACAGGACCCATACGCGTATCAGGGAAACCATGACCTCTAGGGTGGGGTTGAGAGTTGGTTCCCGGGTTAGTGGGAAGTGTCTGAGATTTTGTGGTGTTATTTCAGTATGGAGATTCCGAGACATGCTGGGAGTGGATCCGGATCAGGATCGGGAACAGGAGAGGGAGTTCCGGGCGGGTCAGTACCGCCCGAGGTTATTGGTCAGATGAGCATGTGCGAGTTGGATGCGAGGATTCGTGAGATCCTGCATGATGAGGTTGTTGCGTTGTTCCGGGCCGAGTTGTCGGAACTGTTTGGGTCGATCAAGACCGCCATGGTTGAGTATTTTGATGAGTGTTATGCAACTCTCACAGAGACGGCTGCCGCGGCGGCTATAGCGGCAGGGGGAGGAGCTGGTCGGGGTTTTCAGTATCGGGACTTCGATAATACAAAGCCTCCCACCTTTGATGGAGTTCAAGACCCGATTGTTGCAATGAGATGGTTATCGGACGTTGAGGGGTGTTTCTTCACGTGTTCATGCCCTGCTGATCAGAGGGTGAGGTGTGCTCTGAACCTGTTGAGGCTCGGGGCGAAGGATTGGTGGAGATTGACCACGGGGTCATATTCGGATGCGCAGAGGGCTGCGGTTTCATGCGATCAGTTTAGAGAGATGTTCAACACTCGTTATGTTCCGCGGGTTGAGAGAGAGAGATTGGCTCAGGAGTTCCTGGAGCTGAAGCAGGGTTCGGAGTCGATGACTGAGATCACCAGGATGTTCACTGAGAGGGCGATGTTCTGCCCTGAGTTCGCTTCGGAGCAGGCTCAGATGTCTCGATATTTGAGCATGCTCAAGAGGGATATCAGACAGTTTGTGTCTACACAGAGGTGCGAGACTTTGTTGGAGTTGCAGGAGGCCGCCAGGCAGCGTGAGTTAGAGATTGAGTTGCAGTTGCGTGAGCTGAGGCAGGCTCCGGTGCAATCGCAGCCGGCGCCAAAACGGTCCAAGACCGTTGATTCTAGAGTGGGAGATCTGAGTAGTCACACTTGTGGGAAGTGTGGGAGGAGTCACACCGGAGTTTGTAGGTCCGGTGGTGCATGTCATAAGTGCGGAAAGGAGGGGCACTATGCGAGGGATTGTTAGCAGTCAGCGCCGGTTCGGGATTTGAGGATTTGTTATCATTGTCATCAGGTTGGACATTTGAGGGTCAACTGTCCACAGCTCGCTGCAGGACCGGTGCAGGCTCCAGCACTGGCCATTTTGAGGATCACAGGTGGAGGTCAGGGTGGAGCGGAGCCCCCAAGGGCTCAGGGTCGTGCTTTTCAGCTTACAGCAGAGGAGGTCAGAGTAGTGCCGGATGCAGCTGCGGGTATGTTTCTTTCTTGATGTCTTGTTTATCTTATGGTTATTGTGGAATATCGTTTGTCTTCTACTCTCATTGCGTGGTTTTTGGTGTGGTATTTGTTGTTTTTGAGAATTATGGTATGGTTATGGGTTAGTGTTGGGAATTTCGTTGGTTATCATTCATGGGGTTTTTAGTGGGAATCTGGCGTTGGTCTGAATGTCGGGTAGCATCTGCCTTCTGAGGAGTGGTTAGCTGTAGATTGAGTTTCTTTCGAGCGGGATGATGATGGGTTTTAGCCATAAGAACTTTCCTATGTGCGCATGCAAAACCCTAATGCTTGGATCTAGGCTTTCTAATTAAACATGCTTTGAATCCAAGACTTCTAATGACTAATTAGGTATAAGAACAATACAAAACAGATCTAGAATCATACCTTCGAATCTCTTGTTTGATCTTGTTGTCTTGGAGCTCTAGAGTCACAATTGTAACTCATCTAATGGCTTACAAACACCAAATAGCAAGGAGGAGGATTTGAGAAAGAGGAGAGGGGAGGGAATTCGGCCAGGGGTTCTCTACTTTAGATGAAGTGCCGATTTCCCTTTGCCATAGGGTCTATTTATACTTGTAGACTCCTTAAGGGTTACAACTTAAACCCTAGTTGGATAATCTTCTCTTAAAACAATCCAAATCCATTCCTTAGATAGCCTTGGACGATTTTAAGCTATCCTTAGCTTCTAGAATCCGTCCACCCCTATCCAATATGGATTTACAGTCTAAAGTTTAACTATCAAACAATTGACAGTTTATACCCTCTTATTTAATTAATCTCTTTAAGTCACCAAATTAATACCAATTAATTTATGACTTATATTAATCAAATAAAAATATTATTATTATTTATATTATTCTCATAATATATTAATAATATTTATTCTCTCTTAATAAATCATCCTATCAAGTTGCTATGGTGAAGGCAACCCAAAAGGACCATGCACAATCGGGTCAAATACTTGCCTAATATAGTTGCAGCCTTAGACACTATTCCAACAGTCTCCCACTTGGATAAGTCTAGTAACTATATGCACAAGTACAATTCGATTTGCAATCGTAGCTCTCAAAGACGCTGTCAAACTCTGATCTAATCAATCTTGTCCTTTAGATAAGGGATCGTACAGTCATCTGTTAGATATCATGCTGACAATTCTATGGAATGATCAATCAAGCATTTAGGTTTCTCGATCTCTGATTTATTTGACATAGAACTCAATCGAACACTTCAATTTAGTTCTAACCGGGCCCGACACATAAGTCAAATCAAATCATCAAGCGGCCGAGATATCGCTTTTACCTACTTAGGATAAAAGTTACAGATAAACTTCGACTTATATGCATTTACTTATTCATTAATCAACTATACACAACAATGTGTTTTATAACACCGAGTTACTGATGCGTTTTCGCATTATCAATGTATAATCAATTAACAAATAACAAACCATATATCTAGGTTTTAAGACTATATGATATTATCGTCTTGCGATCACCCTTTTATATCATATTCCATAAGGTGATTCCAGCAAGCGCAGGTTTGTTCCAATGCTCAAAAACAGTTCATAAGCACTCATGAACGTCGTAGCAAACCTTTCCTATGTCTAATACCATTTAGACAATCTACGCACCAATTCACGACAATCTTCTCTCATATCTACTTCCAACATATGAACGATTGTGGACAATTTGAATAATTCGATTATTCTTAATAAACTTAATTATTTTGGAAGTCAAAACATGCAAAAAAAATGAAACAATAGTTAAACAATTAACATAAGACAGTAACATTACTCATAAATAAAACTCCTTTATTTAATCATCAAATGTTAATTACATTTATCTATTACACGTTCCTACTACTATCTAATCTATGCTAATATCATCCTTCAGCCCAATACTCCTAGCATGCTGCAAGTGCTTAACCCTGCTCAGTCCCTTCGTAAGCGGATCTGCTGGGTTATCTTCTGATGATATCCTCTTCACTACGAGTTGTCCTTCTTCTACACAATGTCTAATAAAGTGATATTTTTCTGTCGATATGTCTTGATCTACCATGATCTCTCGGTTCCTTGGTCAAGGCAACCGCTCCTTCATTATCACAGAAAATCTCCATGGGCTCCTTTATGGCAGGTACAACTCCAAGATCACCGATGAAGTTCTTCAGCCATATTGCCTCCTTCGACGCTTCGCTTGCTGCAATGTACTCTGATTCGCACGTTGAATCAGCTACGATTTCCTGCTTGGAACTTTTCCAAGTCACTGCTCCTCCATTCAGGGTAAAGACCCAGCCCGACTGCGAACGCTAGTTGTTCTTGTCGGTCTGAAAGCTGGCGTCACTATACCCTCGCACCTTCAAGTCATCACTCCCTCCGAGGACTAAGAACCATTCATTCGTCCTCTGAAGGTACTTAAGGATGTTCTTCACCGCAATCCAATGGGCTCTGTCATGGTTCCCTTGATATCTACTAACCATGCTCAAAGCAAAGGCTACATCAGGGCGAGTACAAGTCATAGCGTACATGATTGAGCCAACTGCGGAAGCGTATGGTACTCGGCTCATTTCTGCTATTTCAGCTTCGGTACTCGGACTTTGAGTCTTACTCAACTTGGCATTACTTTGTATCGGTAATTCTCCCTTCTTCGAGTTTTCCATACTAAAGCGTTTTAGTACCTTCTCTAAGTAAGTGTTTTGACTAAGTCCAATTAGTCTCTTACTTCTCTCTCTTACTATCCTTATTCCCAAAATGTAAGAAGCCTCTCCGAGGTCCTTCATAGCGAAGCACTTCCCGAGCCAGGACTTAACTTCCTGCAGAGTCGGGATGTTGTTTCCTATGAGTAATATGTCATCGACATATAGAACGAGGAAGCTTACTATACTCCCACTGGCTTTGACATATACACATGATTCATCTTCGCTTCGTACAAATCCAAACTCTTTGACTTTCTCATCGAAGCAAAGATTCCATCTACGAGACGCTTGCTTAAGTCCATAAATGGACTTCTCAAGCTTACACACTCTATTCGGATGCTTCGGATCCACAAACCCCTCTGGCTGAGCCATGTAAACATCCTCAGCCAACTTTCCATTAAGGAAAGCGGTCTTGACATCCATTTGCCAAATCTCATAATCATGAAATGCGGCAATCTCTAGCATCACTCTAATAGATTTTATCTTCGCAACTGGTGAGAAGGTCTCATCATAGTCAACTCCGGGAGTTTGAGTAAAGCCCTTCGTGACCAATCGCGCTTTATATGTGTGTACGTTTCCATCCACGCCGGTCTTCTTCTTGAAGATCCACTTGCACCCAACGGTCTTACGTCCGGGCACATTATCGACCAAATTCCAAACTTGGTTATCATACATGGATTGGATCTCGCTATCCATTGCCTCTTTCCATTTTGCAGACTCCGGGCCTGCCATGGCTTCTTTATAGCTATTAGGTTCATCAAGATTTATTAGTGTACCATCACTAATATACGTGTCCCCTTTGGTAGTAATATGAAAACCATAAAACTGGGCTTGAACTCTAACTCTATCGGAACGTCTAAGAGGTAAGGATTCGTCAATCAGTTCAACCGGAGTTTCCTCCTTGGGTTGAGTGCCAGCGGTAGAGGTTCCTTCATCTATCGACTCTTGAATCTCTTCAAGTTCGATTTGCCTCCCACTGTCTCCTTGGCTTATGAGTTCTCGCTCTCGGAAAACTCGTCTCCTCGCAACGAAGACAACATTGTCCTTCGGTCTATAGAAGAGATATCCAAAGGATTTCTACGGGTAGCCAATGAAAATACATCGCTCACTACGAGGTTCGAGCTTGTCGTGAGTATCTCGTCTTACGAAAGCCTCACAACCCCAAACCTTGATATGTGCTAACGAGGGAGCTTTCCCTGTCCACATCGCGTGAGGTGTTTTGGCAACCTTCTTAGTAGGGACTCGGTTAAGGATATGGGCGGAAGTCTCTAAGGCATACCCCCAAAAAGAGATAGGCAGTGAAGCACGACTCATCATAGAGCGAACCATGTCCAACAAGTTTCGATTACGCCTTTCTGCCACACCATTCAACTGCGATGTCCTAGGAGGCGTCAATTGTGAAACTATTCCACACTCCTTGAGATAATCGTGGGATTCAAGACTTAGGTATTCTCCTCCTCGATCGGATCGAAGCATCTTGATTTTCCTGCCCAATTGATTCTCCACTTCATTCTTAAACTCTGTGAACTTTTCAAAGTTTTCTGACTTTTGCTTGATTAAATAGATATACCCATATCTACTATAGTCATCGGTAAAAGTCACGTAGAAGCGTTTCCCATCCTTCGTGGTTGATCTAAACGGTCCACATACATCGGTATGTATAAGGTCCAATAGACCCTCACCCCTTTCGCAAGTACTTGTGAAGGGTGACTTAGTCATCTTTCCAAGTAAACAAGACTCGCACGTGTCATCTTCCCTAAGGTCGAATGACTCCAACACCCCATCCTTTTGGAGTTGGGTTATGCGTTTCTTGTTGACATGTCCAAGACGACAATGCCATAAGGATGCTCTATCCATACTATTGGAAGAATCTATGTTTAAAACATCATTTCCTAAGTTATCAACAATCATAACAGTTTCATATATTCCATTACATGGTATAGCTTCAAAATAAAAGACACCATTCAGATAAGCTAAAATAGAACCATTCTCATTATTAAAAGAAAATCTAAAACCTTGTCTAAACAAACCATGAAATGAAATGATGTTTCTAGCCATTTCTGGCGAATAGCAACAATTGTTCAAATCTAAACATAAATTATTCCTAAGCACTAAAGAATACACTCTAATCTTGGTCACAAGTGACGATCTTCTGTTCCCCATGATTAGATTGATTCTTCCTTGCTCCACATCCCTACTTCTTCTTAGTCCCTGCACATTAGAACAAATGTGGTAACCACAACCGGTATCAAGAACCCAAGAAATAGAGTGATTAGAATCGTTAGATTTATTTGTGTATATACCTGCGAAAGATGGTTTGATCTTTCCTTCCTTGATGGCTTGCAGGTACTCTGGGCAGCTTCTCTTCCAATGTCCTATCTTGTGGCAGTGGTGACACTCTGCCTCCTTTGGGTTAGGGCAGGGCTTAGCAGGATCAACTTTGGTCCCACTAGAAGAGGCACCATCTCGGGATTTAACATTGCGATAGTTCTTAGACGAAGCCTTCCTCTTCTTTCCCTTTCCTTGACCAATAGCCAAGACAGGAGCAGCGGGTGGATTGGGAGTTGGTGCAACAGACTTGTCTTTGAAGTTGCTCTCAGCGACCCTCAAGAGACCTTGGAGTTTGCTTAAGGTGACCTCCTCTTTGTTCACGTAGTAGGTCATCCTAAATTGATTGTACATCGGAGGCAAAGAGTGAAGCACCATGTCGATCGCCAAGTCTTCCCCAAAGTCAACATTTAACTTGCGAAGGCGGTCGACATACCTTTGCATCTTTTGCAGGTGCACGGTAAGAGACTCTCCATGACCCATCTTAGCGGAAATCATGTTAGTGAAAATCTCATAACGCTCTTGTCTCGCGTTTTGGTGGTATCTGTCCAATAAGTCTTGATGCATCTCGTACGGGTACATGTCCTCATAGGACTTTTGGAATTCGGAGTTCATGGTGGCTATCATGATGCAATGTACATTCGTTGCATCGCGCTCATGAGTTTCAAAAGCGGTAATTTCAGCCGGAGTAGCGATTTCAGGGTTGATTTTCTCGAGCTTCTCATCGAGGACATACTCCTTATCCTCATAGCGAGCAATGTTGCGAATGTATCTTATCCATTCGCTAAAGTTCGTTCCATCGAAAGTAACCTTTTGACAAAGGCCTATCAATGTGAAAGAACTAGCAGCAGCGTTGTTTGCATTCGACATCTACAAATAGAAAGGACAAAGATAGATTAGAATATGAATCCCTAATTATCACCCAATAAGAAAAAATTAGGGCTAGGATCCAACAACAATATTTACATATTAGAAAAGGGATGCCGTAATCCAACATGCAAATAATATGAAGGTAAGTGAATGACGATTCACTAATTCTCCACCATAAAAACCTAACTATAAGTCCTAAATGTATTGAGAATTCCTAGGTTCGGATGAGATTCATTGAAACTATTCAATGGCATGTTTAAATCTCGATATGCCCCTCATGTTTGTGACTGGGATACCGAGGATCACAAAGCGAGTGTGAATTACCATGCAAATTCACATGGTGCCTTCATTGTAACGATCACCTATTCGATGTGTCGGTAAACCACACACGCTCCATCGAACCATGATAAACAATGAATCACCCTTTGCCACCTTTGCTTAGAACCAATTAGTGTGCCGGTAAACCACACACGCTCCACTAACTTCTTAGCAAGGGTGCAAAGTGTAATTTCATGGGATTGCATCTATTCACTTTTCCTAAAGTAACTAAGATTGGGAAATTTAAAAAATGTGTAGTTACTTTGTATTTCATATTATACTTTTAATGAGAGGATGAGGTTGCCCTATCCTACCCGTTCGACTAACGACCCTACACCGATCAAGCAAGCGGTGGGTGTGAATGTACACCCATTAAGCGCCATTTTATAGGCCGCAACCTTATACCCACCTTATAGATCGGCTTCGTGAATGAGGCCTACTAACGGTAAGACTAGCATTTTAGTTATACATATATATATATATATATATATATATATATATATATATATATATATATATATATATATTAATCTTGTAATATTATATTAGTATAGGGTTGTATTTTAAACTTTTAAAAACTTAGGGTTTGAAATTTGAATTGTCTAAATTAAAACTTTTAATTACAATACATAATATTCGAAACTTGAGGACAAGTTTTAAATATTTAAAACATGGAGGATCAACTAACAAATAATTCTAATTAACAATTAATTTCCTAATTAGCTATATTTGATTTATTCAAGATTTCCTGCAAGATAATTACCAATTTAATCAAAATAATTAATTAATTATCATATAAGGAAATTAAATATTTTATTAGTTGATAAATATCTTTAATTAGATCAAGATTATAGTCATATATATCAAAAAAAATCGGATTAGGGTTGATCTAATATGATTAAGGTAAGTTTCCATAAGATAATCATGAAGAAATCCCGAATCTGACCATTCCTGACGCTTGGACTCGCCGAGTGCACCAAGGGACTCGCCGAGTCAGGCCAACTCGCCGAGTCCACTATGGAACTTGCCGAGTCCATGACTCAGAAACACAAAAATCGAATTTTGCAGTTAAGTTTCAAACAAACAAGCAACAATTTATTAGAAACCAAGCTAGGCTCTGATACCACTGATGGGTTTTAGCCATAAGAACTTTCCTATGTGCGCATGCAAAACCCTAATGCTTGGATCTGGGCTTTCTAATTAAACATGCTTTGAATCCAAGACTTCTAATGACTAATTAGGTATAAGAACAATAAAAAACAGATCTAGAATCATACCTTCGAATCTCTTGTTTGATCTTGGTTTCTTGGAGCTCTAGGGTCATAATTGTAACTCCTCTAATGGCTTACAAACAACAAATAGCAAAGAGGATGATTTGAGAAAGGGGAGAGGGGAGGGAATTCGGCCAGGGGTTCTCTACTTTAGATGAAGTGCCGATTTCCCTTTGCCATAGGGTCTATTTATACTTGTAGACTCCTTAAGGGTTACAACTTAAACCCTAGTTGGATAATCTTCTCTTAAAACAATCCAAATCCATTCCTTAGATAGCCTTGGACGATTTTAAGCTATCCTTAGCTTCTAGAATCCGTCCACCCCTATCCAATATGGATTTACAGTCTAAAGTTTAACTATCAAACAATTGACAGTTTATACCCTCTTATTTAATTAATCTCTTTAAGTCACCAAATTAATACCAATTAATTTATGACTTATATTAATCAAATAAAAATATTATTATTCTTTATATTATTTTCATAATATATTAATAATATTTATTCTCTCTTAATAAATCATCCTATCAAGTTGCTATGGTGAAGGCAACCCAAAAGGACCATGCACAATCGGGTCAAATACTTGCCTAATATAGTTGCAGCCTTAGACACTATTCCAACAGATGATCAGTTTGGAAATGTGATTTTTGTGAAGGTTGCTAGTGCTAGTGGGAATCAGTCTGCGTGTAAGTGTTGGTTTTGTGCAGGGTTGTTTTGGGAGGTCGGTGATAGCGACCGGTGGTTGATAGTCAGTGCCCTAAGTGGGGGAGAATTGTAAAATTCTCCGGATGATCGATGAGTATGTGAGATTGTTTAGCTGTTTGGGATTCAGCATTGTTCTGTCAGCTAAGAGCGTAGGCTGGTATGAGTAAGTGGTAGGCATGCGGGGCGGGATACGGACCTAGGGCATTTGATTGTGGAAGGCCTGGGATCGGGCCGGGATCGAGTATGTATGATGGAGATAGAGTTCGGAACCCCTAGAGGGCTAGAACAGTATGCATGGGAGGATTTCCTGGAGAGATAACTCGGAATGTGGAATGCTGGTTGAGCGGTCCGGATAGACTGAAGGCCGGTCGGCGTACCAGTCAGACCGAAGGCTCAGAGAACGGTCCAGCCAGACTGAAGGCACTGGAGGGCGGTCCAGATTGGCTGAAGGTTCTGAGAGTGGTCCAGATTGGCTGAAGGCCTGGTGAGGCGGTCCAGTCATGCTAAAGACTCTGCATGTATTGTTAGATCGGTTCGACGATATGGATTGTGTATGTTGCGGTGTGATGGCATTAGAAGGTCTGGCCCCGGGTATTGATCTTGATTAGTGGAGATAGTGCATGGACTCGAGAGTCCTTGCGAGTAGAGTCAGAGCATGTGTGTTGGATGGATAGCAGTTACGCTATGAAGGAGTGGTGTAGCATTGGGCGAGCACCGTGGCACTTGTCGTAGTGACAAGGCGGCCAAGTGGATTTCCCTGGTAAAGGAAAGAGAGAGGAGTGTAACTCCGAGAAGGAGTGCAAATTCACGGAAGTGAAAGCAGCAGCGCAGAGTTATGTTTGGAGTAATCCAAGTATGGTCATTGAGCAGCGTGTTTGCGGCAGTGGAATGGAATCACATCCGGTTTGGGATGTCTGCTGAGGTCGCAGAAGGAATTCCGCGTGTGTAGAGCCAAGAGGCTCGGAAGGGATGCAGGGAGGGAGTCTCGGGCTCTCAGTGTGATTCTGATCAGGGAATTGTGTATGTAGTAGTGGTTCATCCTGGGGGATGTTTGGAGATGTCGTCAGTGTAGCGGGTTTTCCCAACCCGAGGGTGCTAAAGCTAGTTCAGCATGTGTATGTGATTGCAAGAGGATAACTCATGGGAGTTGCTCTGAAGAATGTTTCTTTCTGTCAGCGGAATGGATAGAGTTGGACTCAGATCGGGAATCCGGTGGTGCATGGTTACTTCGAGCTCATATGGGTCGAGTGATGGTTGCGATTTGGAGCAGTGTTGCATCATGAGTAGTACTTAGTTGTTAAGTGGGGTTATCAGAGGGTGAAGCCGGTGGCCGGCTTGAGACGGTGGTCAGGACACCGTAAGAAAGGAGAAAGTGAGTTCGAGTTTCGATGGTTGTGCCTTGAGGAACCTGGTCTGGTTAATGCCAGGTGGCGTGTTGCGGGAGTATTTCTAGAGTTGAATTGTTGCAGGCTTTGAGGACAACGCCTAATTTAAGTGGGGGAGAATTGTAACATCCCGAAATATCAAGAGTAAAGTTGAAGGGCTAAAAGAGTAAATTGGGATGGGGAACTCGGCGAGTCCATGGGTGGACTCGGCGAGTGGGGTCGTGACTTTGGTCGCGTGTTAAGTGGCCGACTCGGCGAGTCAGCGGATGGACTCGGCGAGTAGGCGCTGAGTGGAGAAAACCCTAAATCTGGAGGATGAGCCCTATATAAAGAACATTATACCCTCTCCCCAGCCTCTTTATCCTCTGTTGAAGTCCAAATAGCCCTAAGTCGTGATTGTGAGGGATTAGAGTGCAATTGGAGCTTGGAGAAGTGGTTGTTGAAGAAATCTTGAAGGAGAAGAGACTTGGATCAAAGGGCTTTGCAAGGATCCAGATTAATCTTCTCTTGGAGCTTCCTTTTGAGGTATTATTTCATTGTTTGAGCTGCTATTATCTAGATTCATCATTTTTGGAGGTGTTAGAGATCATATCCTTTGGTGTATTGGAGTTTAGAGGTTAGATCTGAGGTTGCTACCTCAGATCTGGAATGGAGAAGGGTTGGAATGCATAAAAGTCCCTGTTTTTGAGTGATTGAAGGAGCTATCTTGTCCCAAACCCAAACCCTAGAGTGAAAATGCCTAGATCTCCTTGGATTCACGTAAAGTTTGCCACTTTACGTGATGGATGGCCTTAGGAAGGGTAGATCTATGGTTTGGATCATCTGCATGGCTTGGAAAGCCTCGGTATGGATTCAGACCCGGTGGTACTCGGCGAGTCACATGGGTGGACTCGGCGAGTTGTTTGAAGATAAGCTAGAACTCGGCGAGTTGGATGAAGATGGCCTGGAACTCGGCGAGTTGGAAGAACAACTCGGCGAGTAAGTTGAAGATAGCCTTAGACTCGACAAGTCTGTTCTTGGACTCGGCGAGTCTTGTCGAAGAGTCCCAATCTTTTCTGGTTGAGCCGAGAATCGGTGAGTCAAGGGATGACTCGGTGAGTTGTGTGTCAGTGGACTCAGAGTTGTTGGACTCGGCGAGTCTCGGGGTGACTCGGCGAGTTGAGTCGCGGATTGGGGTATTTCTGAGCATGGGGACTCGGCGAGTCATCGGATTGACTCGGCGAGTAGAGTCAGTCAGGGTTGACTTTGACTTTGACCAAGGGTTGACCAGTGATTTTCAGGGGCATTTTGGTAATTGTTGGATATTGTTTTGAGTTCAGTGCCTTGGTGGTTGTCCAGTAGTGGAGATCGTATCAGTGATCGGAGCAGCTTGGGTTATCTGTTCAGTCGGCAGTTTCGAGGTGAGTTATCCTCACTATATCAACAGGGTCTAAGGCACCAAGGCCGGCCCTTTATCGAATTGAGATCCGGGTATTTTTTGTATGTTATTGCTTTGATATGTTGCATCCTGGTAGCTAGGATGGTATATGTTAGAGACCTGGTTGAGATCGGTATCCTGAGATGTAGGGTGATGCTATGCTAGTGACCGGTTAGGTCGGTATCCTGGTTAGGATGATGATATGTTCTGTGATCTGTTGATCGGTTTGTTGACTGTGAATTGTTATATGATTGTATGTTTATGTGCACATGGTTGTTTGGACTGGAGTTGGGTTGAGGCGGGTCCTGCTTTGTTCTGTAGGCCAAGATACCCAGGGCGGACCGGTTGTCCCGAAGGCCCAGCGAGCGGTCCGAATAGGCTGTAGGCCCCAAGAGGACGGACCAGACGTGCCGTGTAACGTCCCAAAATTCAAGACTAAAAATTTCTTTTAATAAAGTATCACTTAAAGTAAAATCATCATTTCAAAACATAAACAGAGTATTAGTTTTCAAAACACATGTTCTTTATCAGAGTAAAACATTCCCAGGCTGACTAATCTATGGTGTGTGCCATGCGATCATCCCGAGCTCCATCATCCACTACCGGAAGTACCTGAAACCAAAACTGAAAGCCATAAGCACGAAGCTTAGTGAGTTCCACAGATACCACATACCATACAAACCATTCATAGCCAAGAATCATACATAACTGACTTATCCATAACCCAGTGAGGTGCTATGTGCCAAACATAGTCTTGCCATTATGCCACGGGCCGCACGTGGTCTTCCTGGTCAAGCCTGGGCCGCTCCCTGGGTCTTACAGACAAGTGCCAAGGGCCACCCCCTGGTCTTACAGACGTGTGCCAAGGGCCACCCCCTGGTCTTACAAACAAATGCCAAGGGCCACCCCCTGGTCTTACAGACAAGTGCCAAGGGCCACCCCCTGGTCTTCTATGCAAGTATCACAAAGACAACCGTACATACTAATCTACTTAGCTAAACAACATACAGTGTGCCAGAAGCCACCTCTTGGTCTTTCATATCTATAGCATACAATGCGCCAGGAGCCACCTCCCGGTCTTTCATACATATTGCCTAGGGCTAACCCCCGGGTCTTCCTACCATACCACGTAACATACAGTGTGCCAGGAGCCGCCCCCTGGTCTTTCATGCATATTCTAAATGGGCCGGCATTGGTGCCCTAGACCCATACAAACAGTGAGGAGACTCACCTGATACTGCTGAACTGCTGCTGCTAAACCCTTTGACCGCTACCCGTCCACTGACCGAACTCCTGCTCTACTTGCTTCCCGAGCTAACAATATCAAAGCAACACTGAGTCTAACTGACCCCCGAAAGACAACCAAGTCAACTCAGGTCAAAGTCAAAGTCTTGGTCAAATTCAACCTTCCAGGTCAACCCTACTCGTCGAGTCACCCTACTGACTCGCCGATTTCATAAGTCCAGAATCCTTCCACTCACGACTCTACTCGCCGAGTCTACTGATTCCCGAGTCCTGTCCTGTCCAACTCACTGAGTCCTTGCTCGACTCGCTGACTCGAGTCTTAACTCGAAGGGTTTGGGGACTACGCGACCTGACTCGCCGAGTCTAAGAACAGACTCGCCGAGCACACGGCAACCTTCATCCAACTCGCCGAGTTGTTCATCCAACTCGCCGAGTTCATGCCTATCTTCATCCAACTCGACGAGCTGTTCATCCCACTCGTCGAGTTCCTCCTCATCTTCATGGTACTCGCCGAGTCCATTTAGATCTCCCAACATGCAGAGGGCTTTTGAGTCATGCAGGGACTCCAATCCATAGATCCATACTTCCAAAACTCCATCCCTACGTAAAGTTGCAAACTTTACGTATAACTAAAGAGATCTAGGCTCAAAACACATTAGGTTTTGGTTTAAGGACACAAGGGCTTCACCAACTACTCATCTCCTAATGCTTTATGACATAATGGACTCACCCAACCATAGATCTGAAGTCGCAACAACATATCTAAGCCCCTAATCCGATTTGGGCCTCAAACAACCATAAAAACCCCCAAATCTCATGGCAAAATAGATCTAGATGCAAAGAAGGGAAAATGGCAGCTTAATACCTCCAAGATGAACACAACTGAAGTAGATCTCGAGCACACACCTCTCCCTTGAAGCAACCTTCTTGATCTTCAAGTTTCCTCTCCAAAGTCTCCTTCCTCCAAAGCTATTTCTCTCAATAATGGAAGCTCACACGAATTGTAGGGTTTACAGGTCTTCTGGAGTGATATGGGGGCTGAGGGAGTGACATAACACCCTTTATATAGGATACAACTCCTGAAATTAGGGTTTTCCTCGCACAAACCAGACTCGCCGAGTCACCTTGGCCGACTCGCCGAGTCGGTCACTTACTCCTCGGTCCGGATCCCGCTCGGACTTGCCGAGTCCCTCCTTGGACTCGCCGAGTCGACCCCTAAACTTAGGGTTTTCTTCCCTTTCTTGGTCTTCAAAACTTTGGGTGTTACATGCCGAGACTCAGAGAGTAGACCAGGCCGACTGAAGGCCCGGTGCGGGCGGACCAGTCATACTATGGACTCAGAGAGTGGACCAGGTGGATTGAAGGCCCGGTGCGGGCGGACCAATTACACTACAGACTCCATGTATGTGGCTAGATTCGGAGAGTGGACCAGGTGGATTGAAGGCCCGGTGCGGGCGGACCAATCACACTGCAGACTCGAGGTATATGGCTAGACTCGGAGGGTGGACCGGGTGGACTTTTGGCCGGTGTGGCGGACCAGTCACACAGTAGACCCGAAGTGCATGGTTGTTCTGTGATCGGATATGATATGGCATGTTATGCGTGTATGGTATATGTGGTTGGTATCTTGGGGATATCTCACTAAGCTTTCGGGCTTACAGTTGTGGTTTAATGTTTTTCAGGTTCTTCAGGAGACCGTGGCAAAGTGAAGGCGTGATCGTACCGCTCCTCATGTTTTGTCGTGATGTGATTCTGGGAATACTTTAAATAAATTGTATTGAAAACCTTTTTGTAATAACTTTAATGGAATCGGGTTGTTTTTGAAAAATTTAAATTGGTTGGAATTTTTCGGTCGTTACAGAATGAGGTCGTAATTTAATAATTTATAAGAATTACGAAGACGAAGCTTGACCGTAACCGATGTTGGGGATTTAATGTGAAAAAAAATGTAAACTATTAAAAAAATAAGGGGTCATTTTGTATATTGTAATAAAAATCCAGCAAAAATTGAATTATCTTAGGGTTATATTGGTAATCATCATATCATACATCATACATACTTATAAAGCTAACATTTTTTTCTTAAATCTCATGCATTTGAAACCCCATTTTTAACTTTCTCAAACCACATTCATTTGAAACCCTATTTTTTAACTAATGCAACTCAAAAGTTTTCTTAATTATAATTTAACACTCAAAAGTTTTATAACTTATATTATGTTTAATTAGCATTTTGTGAAAATTTTACTATAAAAAAGCCAATCTTTTGTGTATTTTGTGTTATATAAAATCTTACATGTAAGAAGGATTTGAAGATATTGTGATTTAAAAGTTTTCATATAGTTGAAGCATTCTCGATCCAAATATGATGATTTGAAGAAATGGATTATGTCGCATCGATAATAATTGTAATATAATTTGTTCTTTCAACCAAAACAAATGAAGCTTTTCTATTATTTCTTTATATTCAGTTTCTCATTTAATCTTTATATGTGATTTGTGTGTATTACTCAATCTTGAATGTGACTCTCCAAACATCAATGTTTTGCTTGGATATCTTTCTGATTCTTCTTTTTCAATAAAAATATTTTGATTGCATGTTAGTGAAGAATTATCAAGTTTATATGGTTGAATGGTGTTAAATGAAGAAAGAAGATTCATAAAATGGATATAGTTTTTTTTTTGTTTGAGCAAAGTTGACGAATGTTAGTTTTTTCTTTTGATTTAAATGTATGTTTATGTAACATCTTTATTTATATATTCAACTACTCAATGCTCTTATTTATTTGATTGTAGTTTTTCTATTTTGATTATGTTTATTTTCTATTATTTTTTTGTTGGGTTATCCTACACAACATATTTAAAAGAAAATATTTAAAAGATAACATAATTTTGAACATTTGATATTTAATTATGATAGACTTATCATGATATGCTCTTCATATGAAAGTAATTTATCTATATTACTACGATAAAAATTACATATGACATTAACGAATATATATATATATATATATATATATATATATATATATATATATATATATATATATTATATGTGACTTGTTTAACACGTATATGCACCTATGTATGTTATAAATTTATAATTAAATATCTTTATATTTAATAATCGAAGGGATTAAAATGATGCATCAAAACCAATTATTTAGACGAATATAATAATAATAATAATAATAATAATAATAATAGTAATACATTTCCAAGTACTGTATTCATTTGAAACTCACACTGCAACTCAAGAGTTTTTTCAATTTATGTATATTTATTAGTTACAACTCAATAGGTTTTAACTTATGATTATTAATTAGTATCCACTAATAACTTTTTATTTTCCTTTTTTTATAAGGTTGTAAAGTTTTGCTCATTAAAAACATTAATGTATTTGAAGAGATTTGTGATTTAAATATGAAGAGTTAATATAAATGTTATAATAGATGTTTTAGTGTTTTTATGTTATTAAATGTTGTAGTGTTTATTTTTCATATTTTTTATTATTCGTTGTATATATATATATATATATATATATATATATTTAATACAAATGTTATAATAGATGTTTTTCTATTTTTATGTTACTAAGAGTTGCACTTCATATTTTTGTTCATACGTTTGTTACTCGTTATATTATCATTCATTTGATATATAATTTACACAATTTTAAACGGTTTATAAAATTAACAGATAATTGTATATATATGACAATGACTTAAAAATTAAACTATAATGCTTAATAAAACTAATATGTTAACTATATGTTTGCTTTACTACTAACACTAGGCGAATGTCCGCGCGTTGCGCAGAAACACCTATATAGTTGAAATCTTTACAAATATATGATTTTTTAAATATAACAATAACGTTGTTGTTAAATTTGTATATACTAAATTGATATAATATATTGATTATTTTGAATCATATGATAATGTATACATTTATTATAACTTCATAATCTCAATTGTTTGAATGACTTCTACCCGTGAGTTACACATGAATAAAATTAAATATAATATATAATTTGATGTTATTTATAGTTGTTTTATTGTTAATTAATTTTTTAAAATTTATTTGCTTAATGTTTTAATTTCTATCATTATAATTATTTAAAACATCAAACATTGTTTTTTTTATTTTAAAGCTAACAATATAATCATTTATATAGAGTTGTTTTTAACTATTGTTATTCTAAGTTATTTTAAGCTACTTATTTGAAAATTTTTAACGATTATAAAAATATATTTAAGAAATATTTTAGTTAAATTGAGATTACAATTTAGTTTTTGCTTTTATCATTTTTAACTATTTACAAAATATTCTTTAGTTTTTTTAAATGGATCTGAAATTTATATTTGAGTTGACATTGTAATGCGCAGAAACACTTATATAGTTGAAGTCTTTACAATATATATATATATATATATATATATATATATATATATATATATATATATATATATATATAACAATAATGTTGTTAAATTTGATAAATAATTCGTATATTAAGTTGATATAATATATTAATTATTTTGAATTATATGATAATATATACATCTATTATAACGTCATAATCTCAATCGTTTGAATGACTTTTACTCGCGAGTTACACATCAATAAAATTAAATATTATATATGGTTTAATATTATTTATAGTTGTTATTTTTAACTAATTTTTTAAAATTTATTTGCTTAATGTTTTAATTTCTATCATTATAATTATTTAAAACATCAAATATTATTTTTTTGATTTTAAAGGTAACAATATAATCATTTATATAGAATTATTTTTAAATATTGTTATTATAAGTTATTTTAAGCTACTTATTTGAAAATTTTTAACGATTATATAGATATATTCAGGAAATATTTTAGTTAAACTGATATTACAATTTGGTTTTTGCATTTATCACTATAATTTATCACTTTTAACTATTTACAAAATATTATTTGGTTTTTTAGTGGAACTGAAATTTATATTTAAGTTGACACTGTAATGTTATATTTAAATTAACAATTTAAGTATTTTGTCCAAACTGTTCAAAAGTTGTAGCTTTAAACTGATAATGGTTTACATGCAACGACATTTTAAATCTAATAAATTAAGTATAATATGTTAGAATTTAAAGAAATAACTTTATAAATAGAAGTAAATATATTATTTTAAAATTGAAATTTAGTCTATTTATGATTACACTTTAGGTTTGATATTTATTTAAACTTATTAACCAACTTACAATCATTATTAGAAAGACACTACAATTTATCACTTTTAACTATTTATAAAATAATCTTTGGGTTGTTTAATTAAATAAAATTTATATTTAAGTTGAGCCTATAATGTTATATTTTAATTAATAATTTAAGTATTTTATACAAATTGTTCAAAAATTATACCTTTAAAATGATAATAGTTTACATCCAACAATATATTAAAACTAATAAATTAAGTATGATATGTTAAAAGTTAAAAAACATAATTTTATAAGAAGAATTAAAGATATTATTTTAATATTGAAATTTAGTTTATATATGATTACCCTTTAGATTTGATATTTATTTAACCTAATTACCAAACTATTATTATTATTATAAATAAATTGAAAAATCATGGGAGTTTCAAATGAATGTAGTGAAAGGAAAAAATAATGGGGGTTTCAAATGCATGAAATTCAAGAAAAAGTGTTAGCTTTATAAGTATGTATGATTTTGTTTCAAAGTAGAAACATTAAATAATAATTTGGTAAAAGTTATTATTTTAACTATATAGTTCTATTCTCACGCAACGCGCGGGGATTCACTTAGTTATATTATAAAGGAAACATTTTTTATTTTACCACATTCATTTGAAACTCTCATGCATTTTTCCTTTCACCACATTCATTTGAAACTTTCATGACTTTTCAATTTCTTTCTAATAATGATTATAAGTTAGTTATTAAGATTAAATAAATATCAAACCTAAAGTGTAATCATATTTAAACTAAATTTCAATATTAAAATAATATATTTACTTCTACTTATAAAGTTATGTTTTTTTTTTTTTTACTTTTTACATATTATACTTAATTTATAAGTTTTAATATATTGTTTGATGTAAACCATTATCTTTCTAAAGCTACAACTTTTAAAAATTTGTATAAAATATTTAAAT